>NW_026294744.1:0-2400000 GCF_026119805.1 Tympanuchus pallidicinctus
TAACATTAGTCTGTTGCTCTCAGTTTGTTGCAGAACTTAACTTCTACAATGGCATACAGTGCAGATCCCACCAAGGCTTTGGCAGAAGTTTTTAGTGATGAAAGACTGGGATAATTTTTCTGCCTTTCAAATAATGTTCAGATCCAAGTGTATTAGAGATTTTGGCCACATGAACAGGCGTGACCACTGTGGTGGAAATGCTAAGTCAGGGCTTGAAACAGTGATTGAGCACCAAGTAGTAAGGCAGGGCCAAGCCAGGGGAGCTCAAGTGTATGCAGTGCACATGAATGACCAGTATGGGTATTGACAGGATCTTCCTCTTCGCAGACCTCATTTAAGTGTTGGCAGTGGAACTGAGGGTATCTCATCTGGAGATCCCTGCATAGCTGAGGCCTTCCAAGGATAAGCAGGTTTTTTTTTCCTTATTTCTGTCTCCATGACTGCTCTGTTTAGCAAGTTTTCACTCACTGCAGCCTGGGGTCTTGCTACTCTGCTATCACTGTCGTGCTTTTCATTGTGTTACAACCACTCATTTCAGTGACTTGCTAAAACTTACAGGGCAAGGACAGTATTTAAGTGAGCCAGGAGATATTTGGCCTTGTATTTAATCTTTTTCTTCTTACAAAGTACCCTTGTGTGAGGAACATTTGTTTTGTGGGAGCTGATTCAGGAGAACTCAATTTTGAACATTCCAAGGGGAAATCTCTCTGGAGTTATGACTACAAGCAGGCAA
This sequence comes from Tympanuchus pallidicinctus, assembly GCF_026119805.1. NCBI lineage: Eukaryota > Metazoa > Chordata > Aves > Galliformes > Phasianidae > Tympanuchus > Tympanuchus pallidicinctus. The sequence goes on from NW_026294744.1 coordinate 734, forward strand.
GCAAGAACTGAAGCTAATGTAGAAGTTTAGGAGCGTATGAAAAGACAGCTACATTAGTGAACTGGACTGCCTGCATGAGTATACTCCCTGGGATTCAACAAAATCTAAATTTTCACTTTATTTCTTTGATTACCATTCACTCACTACTTCAAAATCTCCATTTTAATTCGATACAAATTTTCATGTTTCTGCTCTATGTGCAGATTTCCAGAAGAGTGCAATGGAACCAGCAACAGGTTTTGCAAGAATGGGATTTATTGATTTCTTTGATCCATATTCCAACAATAATTTTTGTTTTGTCACAGCCAATTTTCCTTTCTCTTCATAATCTACTTGCACCTTGGAGGAATTTGGTAGAGGTAAAGCCTATGGTTATCACTACACAGCCAGTAAACATAGTAGCTGGCACTCCAATTTTCATCACAAAGAGAACATTAAACATTGCTCACACTTCTAATTCATGCCATTTACTACTAAACAGAGCAGTCATGGAGACAGAAATAAGGAAAAAAAAACCTGCTTATCCTTGGAAGGCCTCAGCTATGCAGGGATCTCCAGATGAGATACCCTCAGCTCCACTGCCAACACTTAAATGAGGTCTGCGAAGAGGAAGATCCTGTCAATACCCATACTGGTCATTCATGTGCACTGCATACACTTGAGCTCCCCTGGCTTGGCCCTGCCTTACTACTAGGTGCTCAATCACTGTTTCAAGCCCTGACTTAGCAAGCAAAATAAACAAAACGGAAGAAAACCTATGCATTTAAAATGGTTAGGATTTGAGAAAGAAAAAATATGAAATATATAGTGGTGGTGACTATGTTAAAAAAATAGTGTTTTGAAGCTGAGAGTTTTCTCTCTCAAGTAATGTTATCGTTGTATGGGAACTGTTGATCACAGCCTGGACCTCTTATTGAGCACCTGAGGCAAGCAAGAAGTCAGCCATGGGAGCACAGGTGAAAGCAATTTGCCAGTGCTACCAGGAAGGGGTGGAGATCCCATTTAAGGGCTGACTACCACTGAGGAGGGATCTCTTTCTGGAGGTTGCTCTCTGGGGTGTTTACTGTCAGCCTATGAGTCCAGTTAGCATTTCCTTTCTTTTTTTTAATTTTTTTATTTTTTTCTTTTTAAATGTACATATCTTTTCATCATGGTAATCTTATGAAGCCTAACCTTTGTGCATCTATTGATTGTAGAAGCCCGTAGCCTGCAATATTACCATAGTAGTTAGAATGTTGCACTTTTCTGAGAAAGTAATAAAAAGGAGTAAAGAAATTTCTCTTGTTTTGAGAAATACTGATTTCTCCAGCCTTTTTGAAGAAACGTTAGACTAGAGAAGCTGCAATTACGTTGTAAAGTCATTCTTCATGCTTCTTATCTGCAACATCTTTTTTTTTTTTTAACTTCTTTTCATAATGAATACATGGCAGAATACCTTAGCCATGAGCAGATAACTCTTTTCTTCAAAGCATAACTTTTGACGCTCTTGACAGCAATACCTGAAATGCAGTTTGTGAGTCTTGGAAAAGGAAGGCAGACAGAAAAAAGACACCATGTAGTCTGGATTTGATTAACATTAGTCTGTTGCTCTCAGTTTGTTGCAGAACTTAACTTCTACAATGGCATACAGTGCAGATCCCACCAAGGCTTTGGCAGAAGTTTTTAGTGATGAAAGACTGGGATAATTTTTCTGCCTTTCAAATAATGTTCAGATCCAAGTGTATTAGAGATTTTGGCCACATGAACAGGCGTGACCACTGTGGTGGAAATGCTAAGTCAGGGCTTGAAACAGTGATTGAGCACCAAGTAGTAAGGCAGGGCCAAGCCAGGGGAGCTCAAGTGTATGCAGTGCACATGAATGACCAGTATGGGTATTGACAGGATCTTCCTCTTCGCAGACCTCATTTAAGTGTTGGCAGTGGAACTGAGGGTATCTCATCTGGAGATCCCTGCATAGCTGAGGCCTTCCAAGGATAAGCAGGTTTTTTTTTCCTTATTTCTGTCTCCATGACTGCTCTGTTTAGCAAGTTTTCACTCACTGCAGCCTGGGGTCTTGCTACTCTGCTATCACTGTCGTGCTTTTCATTGTGTTACAACCACTCATTTCAGTGACTTGCTAAAACTTACAGGGCAAGGACAGTATTTAAGTGAGCCAGGAGATATTTGGCCTTGTATTTAATCTTTTTCTTCTTACAAAGTACCCTTGTGTGAGGAACATTTGTTTTGTGGGAGCTGATTCAGGAGAACTCAATTTTGAACATTCCAAAGGGAAATCTCTCTGGAGTTATGACTACAAGCAGGCAAGCAAGAACTGAAGCTAATGTAGAAGTTTAGGAGCGTATGAAAAGACAGCTACATTAGTGAACTGGACTGCCTGCATGAGTATACTCCCTGGGATTCAACAAAATCTAAATTTTCACTTTATTTCTTTGATTACCATTCACTCACTACTTCAAAATCTCCATTTTAATTCGATACAAATTTTCATGTTTCTGCTCTATGTGCAGATTTCCAGAAGAGTGCAATGGAACCAGCAACAGGTTTTGCAAGAATGGGATTTATTGATTTCTTTGATCCATATTCCAACAATAATTTTTGTTTTGTCACAGCCAATTTTCCTTTCTCTTCATAATCTACTTGCACCTTGGAGGAATTTGGTAGAGGTAAAGCCTATGGTTATCACTACACAGCCAGTAAACATAGTAGCTGGCACTCCAATTTTCATCACAAAGAGAACATTAAACATTGCTCACACTTCTAATTCATGCCATTTACTACTAAACAGAGCAGTCATGGAGACAGAAATAAGGAAAAAAAAACCTGCTTATCCTTGGAAGGCCTCAGCTATGCAGGGATCTCCAGATGAGATACCCTCAGCTCCACTGCCAACACTTAAATGAGGTCTGCGAAGAGGAAGATCCTGTCAATACCCATACTGGTCATTCATGTGCACTGCATACACTTGAGCTCCCCTGGCTTGGCCCTGCCTTACTACTAGGTGCTCAATCACTGTTTCAAGCCCTGACTTAGCAAGCAAAATAAACAAAACGGAAGAAAACCTATGCATTTAAAATGGTTAGGATTTGAGAAAGAAAAAATATGAAATATATAGTGGTGGTGACTATGTTAAAAAAATAGTGTTTTGAAGCTGAGAGTTTTCTCTCTCAAGTAATGTTATCGTTGTATGGGAACTGTTGATCACAGCCTGGACCTCTTATTGAGCACCTGAGGCAAGCAAGAAGTCAGCCATGGGAGCACAGGTGAAAGCAATTTGCCAGTGCTACCAGGAAGGGGTGGAGATCCCATTTAAGGGCTGACTACCACTGAGGAGGGATCTCTTTCTGGAGGTTGCTCTCTGGGGTGTTTACTGTCAGCCTATGAGTCCAGTTAGCATTTCCTTTCTTTTTTTTAATTTTTTTATTTTTTTCTTTTTAAATGTACATATCTTTTCATCATGGTAATCTTATGAAGCCTAACCTTTGTGCATCTATTGATTGTAGAAGCCCGTAGCCTGCAATATTACCATAGTAGTTAGAATGTTGCACTTTTCTGAGAAAGTAATAAAAAGGAGTAAAGAAATTTCTCTTGTTTTGAGAAATACTGATTTCTCCAGCCTTTTTGAAGAAACGTTAGACTAGAGAAGCTGCAATTACGTTGTAAAGTCATTCTTCATGCTTCTTATCTGCAACATCTTTTTTTTTTTTTTTTTTTTTTAACTTCTTTTCATAATGAATACATGGCAGAATACCTTAGCCATGAGCAGATAACTCTTTTCTTCAAAGCATAACTTTTGACGCTCTTGACAGCAATACCTGAAATGCAGTTTGTGAGTCTTGGAAAAGGAAGGCAGACAGAAAAAAGACACCATGTAGTCTGGATTTGATTAACATTAGTCTGTTGCTCTCAGTTTGTTGCAGAACTTACCTTCTACAATGGCATACAGTGCAGATCCCACCAAGGCTTTGGCAGAAGTTTTTAGTGATGAAAGACTGGGATAATTTTTCTGCCTTTCAAATAATGTTCAGATCCAAGTGTATTAGAGATTTTGGCCACATGAACAGGCGTGACCACTGTGGTGGAAATGCTAAGTCAGGGCTTGAAACAGTGATTGAGCACCAAGTAGTAAGGTAGGGCCAAGCCAGGGGAGCTCAAGTGTATGCAGTGCACATGAATGACCAGTATGGGTATTGACAGGATCTTCCTCTTCGCAGACCTCATTTAAGTGTTGGCAGTGGAACTGAGGGTATCTCATCTGGAGATCCCTGCATAGCTGAGGCCTTCCAAGGATAAGCAGGTTTTTTTTTCCTTATTTCTGTCTCCATGACTGCTCTGTTTAGCAAGTTTTCACTCACTGCAGCCTGGGGTCTTGCTACTCTGCTATCACTGTCGTGCTTTTCATTGTGTTACAACCACTCATTTCAGTGACTTGCTAAAACTTACAGGGCAAGGACAGTATTTAAGTGAGCCAGGAGATATTTGGCCTTGTATGTAATCTTTTTCTTCTTACAAAGTACCCTTGTGTGAGGAACATTTGTTTTGTGGGAGCTGATTCAGGAGCACTCAATTTTGAACATTCCAAAGGGAAATCTCTCTGGAGTTATGACTACAAGCAGGCAAGCAAGAACTGAAGCTAATGTAGAAGTTTAGGAGCGTATGAAAAGACAGCTACATTAGTGAACTGGACTGCCTGCATGAGTATACTCCCTGGGATTCAACAAAATCTAAATTTTCACTTTATTTCTTTGATTACCATTCACTCACTACTTCAAAATCTCCATTTTAATTCGATACAAATTTTCATGTTTCTGCTCTATGTGCAGATTTCCAGAAGAGTGCAATGGAACCAGCAACAGGTTTTGCAAGAATGGGATTTATTGATTTCTTTGATCCATATTCCAACAATAATTTTTGTTTTGTCACAGCCAATTTTCCTTTCTCTTCATAATCTACTTGCACCTTGGAGGAATTTGGTAGAGGTAAAGCCTATGGTTATCACTACACAGCCAGTAAACATAGTAGCTGGCACTCCAATTTTCATCACAAAGAGAACATTAAACATTGCTCACACTTCTAATTCATGCCATTTACTACTAAACAGAGCAGTCATGGAGACAGAAATAAGGAAAAAAAAACCTGCTTATCCTTGGAAGGCCTCAGCTATGCAGGGATCTCCAGATGAGATACCCTCAGCTCCACTGCCAACACTTAAATGAGGTCTGCGAAGAGGAAGATCCTGTCAATACCCATACTGGTCATTCATGTGCACTGCATACACTTGAGCTCCCCTGGCTTGGCCCTGCCTTACTACTAGGTGCTCAATCACTGTTTCAAGCCCTGACTTAGCAAGCAAAATAAACAAAACGGAAGAAAACCTATGCATTTAAAATGGTTAGGATTTGAGAAAGAAAAAATATGAAATATATAGTGGTGGTGACTATGTTAAAAAAATAGTGTTTTGAAGCTGAGAGTTTTCTCTCTCAAGTAATGTTATCGTTGTATGGGAACTGTTGATCACAGCCTGGACCTCTTATTGAGCACCTGAGGCAAGCAAGAAGTCAGCCATGGGAGCACAGGTGAAAGCAATTTGCCAGTGCTACCAGGAAGGGGTGGAGATCCCATTTAAGGGCTGACTACCACTGAGGAGGGATCTCTTTCTGGAGGTTGCTCTCTGGGGTGTTTACTGTCAGCCTATGAGTCCAGTTAGCATTTCCTTTCTTTTTTTTAATTTTTTTATATTTTTCTTTTTAAATGTACATATCTTTTCATCATGGTAATCTTATGAAGCCTAACCTTTGTGCATCTATTGATTGTAGAAGCCCGTAGCCTGCAATATTACCATAGTAGTTAGAATGTTGCACTTTTCTGAGAAAGTAATAAAAAGGAGTAAAGAAATTTCTCTTGTTTTGAGAAATACTGATTTCTCCAGCCTTTTTGAAGAAACGTTAGACTAGAGAAGCTGCAATTACGTTGTAAAGTCATTCTTCATGCTTCTTATCTGCAACTTTTTTTTTTTTTTTTTTTTTTTAACTTCTTTTTATATTGAATACATGGCAGAATACCTTAGCCATGAGCAGATAACTCTTTTCTTCAAAGCATAACTTTTGACGCTCTTGACAGCAATACCTGAAATGCAGTTTGTGAGTCTTGGAAAAGGAAGGCAGACAGAAAAAAGACACCATGTAGTCTGGATTTGATTAACATTAGTCTGTTGCTCTCAGTTTGTTGCAGAACTTAACTTCTACAATGGCATACAGTGCAGATCCCACCAAGGCTTTGGCAGAAGTTTTTAGTGATGAAAGACTGGGATAATTTTTCTGCCTTTCAAATAATGTTCAGATCCAAGTGTATTAGAGATTTTGGCCACATGAACAGGCGTGACCACTGTGGTGGAAATGCTAAGTCAGGGCTTGAAACAGTGATTGAGCACCAAGTAGTAAGGCAGGGCCAAGCCAGGGGAGCTCAAGTGTATGCAGTGCACATGAATGACCAGTATGGGTATTGACAGGATCTTCCTCTTCGCAGACCTCATTTAAGTGTTGGCAGTGGAACTGAGGGTATCTCATCTGGAGATCCCTGCATAGCTGAGGCCTTCCAAGGATAAGCAGGTTTTTTTTTCCTTATTTCTGTCTCCATGACTGCTCTGTTTAGCAAGTTTTCACTCACTGCAGCCTGGGGTCTTGCTACTCTGCTATCACTGTCGTGCTTTTCATTGTGTTACAACCACTCATTTCAGTGACTTGCTAAAACTTACAGGGCAAGGACAGTATTTAAGTGAGCCAGGAGATATTTGGCCTTGTATTTAATCTTTTTCTTCTTACAAAGTACCCTTGTGTGAGGAACATTTGTTTTGTGGGAGCTGATTCAGGAGAACTCAATTTTGAACATTCCAAAGGGAAATCTCTCTGGAGTTATGACTACAAGCAGGCAAGCAAGAACTGAAGCTAATGTAGAAGTTTAGGAGCGTATGAAAAGACAGCTACATTAGTGAACTGGACTGCCTGCATGAGTATACTCCCTGGGATTCAACAAAATCTAAATTTTCACTTTATTTCTTTGATTACCATTCACTCACTACTTCAAAATCTCCATTTTAATTCTATACAAATTTTCATGTTTCTGCTCTATGTGCAGATTTCCAGAAGAGTGCAATGGAACCAGCAACAGGTTTTGCAAGAATGGGATTTATTGATTTCTTTGATCCATATTCCAACAATAATTTTTGTTTTGTCACAGCCAATTTTCCTTTCTCTTCATAATCTACTTGCACCTTGGAGGAATTTGGTAGAGGTAAAGCCTATGGTTATCACTACACAGCCAGTAAACATAGTAGCTGGCACTCCAATTTTCATCACAAAGAGAACATTAAACATTGCTCACACTTCTAATTCATGCCATTTACTACTAAACAGAGCAGTCATGGAGACAGAAATAAGGAAAAAAAACCTGCTTATCCTTGGAAGGCCTCAGCTATGCAGGGATCTCCAGATGAGATACCCTCAGCTCCACTGCCAACACTTAAATGAGGTCTGCGAAGAGGAAGATCCTGTCAATACCCATACTGGTCATTCATGTGCACTGCATACACTTGAGCTCCCCTGGCTTGGCCCTGCCTTACTACTAGGTGCTCAATCACTGTTTCAAGCCCTGACTTAGCAAGCAAAATAAACAAAACGGAAGAAAACCTATGCATTTAAAATGGTTAGGATTTGAGAAAGAAAAAATATGAAATATATAGTGGTGGTGACTATGTTAAAAAAATAGTGTTTTGAAGCTGAGAGTTTTCTCTCTCAAGTAATGTTATCGTTGTATGGGAACTGTTGATCACAGCCTGGACCTCTTACTGACCACCTGAGGCAAGCAAGAAGTCAGCCATGGGAGCACAGGTGAAAGCAATTTGCCAGTGCTACCAGGAAGGGGTGGAGATCCCATTTAAGGGCTGACTACCACTGAGGAGGGATCTCTTTCTGGAGGTTGCTCTCTGGGGTGTTTACTGTCAGCCTATGAGTCCAGTTAGCATTTCCTTTCTTTTTTTTAATTTTTTTATTTTTTTCTTTTTAAATGTACATATCTTTTCATCATGGTAATCTTATGAAGCCTAACCTTTGTGCATCTATTGATTGTAGAAGCCCGTAGCCTGCAATATTACCATAGTAGTTAGAATGTTGCACTTTTCTGAGAAAGTAATAAAAAGGAGTAAAGAAATTTCTCTTGTTTTGAGAAATACTGATTTCTCCAGCCTTTTTGAAGAAACGTTAGACTAGAGAAGCTGCAATTACGTTGTAAAGTCATTCTTCATGCTTCTTATCTGCAACTTATTTTTTTTTTTTTTAACTTCTTTTCATAATGAATACATGGCAGAATACCTTAGCCATGAGCAGATAACTCTTTTCTTCAAAGCATAACTTTTGACGCTCTTGACAGCAATACCTGAAATGCAGTTTGTGAGTCTTGGAAAAGGAAGGCAGACAGAAAAAAGACACCATGTAGTCTGGATTTGATTAACATTAGTCTGTTGCTCTCAGTTTGTTGCAGAACTTACCTTCTACAATGGCATACAGTGCAGATCCCACCAAGGCTTTGGCAGAAGTTTTTAGTGATGAAAGACTGGGATAATTTTTCTGCCTTTCAAATAATGTTCAGATCCAAGTGTATTAGAGATTTTGGCCACATGAACAGGCGTGACCACTGTGGTGGAAATGCTAAGTCAGGGCTTGAAACAGTGATTGAGCACCAAGTAGTAAGGTAGGGCCAAGCCAGGGGAGCTCAAGTGTATGCAGTGCACATGAATGACCAGTATGGGTATTGACAGGATCTTCCTCTTCGCAGACCTCATTTAAGTGTTGGCAGTGGAACTGAGGGTATCTCATCTGGAGATCCCTGCATAGCTGAGGCCTTCCAAGGATAAGCAGGTTTTTTTTTCCTTATTTCTGTCTCCATGACTGCTCTGTTTAGCAAGTTTTCACTCACTGCAGCCTGGGGTCTTGCTACTCTGCTATCACTGTCGTGCTTTTCATTGTGTTACAACCACTTATTTCAGTGACTTGCTAAAACTTACAGGGCAAGGACAGTATTTAAGTGAGCCAGGAGATATTTGGCCTTGTATTTAATCTTTTTCTTCTTACAAAGTACCCTTGTGTGAGGAACATTTGTTTTGTGGGAGCTGATTCAGGAGCACTCAATTTTGAACATTCCAAAGGGAAATCTCTCTGGAGTTATGACTACAAGCAGGCAAGCAAGAACTGAAGCTAATGTAGAAGTTTAGGAGCGTATGAAAAGACAGCTACATTAGTGAACTGGACTGCCTGCATGAGTATACTCCCTGGGATTCAACAAAATCTAAATTTTCACTTTATTTCTTTGATTACCATTCACTCACTACTTCAAAATCTCCATTTTAATTCTATACAAATTTTCATGTTTCTGCTCTATGTGCAGATTTCCAGAAGAGTGCAATGGAACCAGCAACAGGTTTTGCAAGTATGGGATTTATTGATTTCTTTGATCCATATTCCAACAATAATTTTTGTTTTGTCACAGCCAATTTTCCTTTCTCTTCATAATCTACTTGCACCTTGGAGGAATTTGGTAGAGGTAAAGCCTATGGTTATCACTACACAGCCAGTAAACATAGTAGCTGGCACTCCAATTTTCATCACAAAGAGAACATTAAACATTGCTCACACTTCTAATTCATGCCATTTACTACTAAACAGAGCAGTCATGGAGACAGAAATAAGGAAAAAAAAACCTGCTTATCCTTGGAAGGTGAGTATTTCATGGTCTCTGCTGCCATCTATTGTCATTTATGGGTACTAACAATTCTTGTTGGGATTCTCTTCATAACGGGAAACAGCACTTATGTACTATACTGTTGCAGGGACTTGAGAAGCTTGCTTCCTCTGCCAAACCTAACTGCAGCTTTTCCATCTTTGAGTATGTACTGGGGATTATTGCCAAGCCTTGTAGGGGTATGAAAGAACAACAAAGGAATTCCATGAATTGTTTTGGGCTGCGGATATATCCAGATCTGCTTACTAATTAAAAAAAAATAAAATTAAATTAAAAAAAAAAAAAGAATTCTTTGCTTTGTGGAAAGCAGCATCTTCTCTTGAAATCTTATCTGTCTTAGGAAAAAACACCTTTGTTTCTCAGCTTTGGTGCTGTCTTGTTCTTGATATACTTTGTGAATTAACATGACAATTTTCTAATGACAGCTCTCTCCCACGATCATCCCAGCGAACATCTGCTGCATGCAACACAGGAATCTTCCTGAATTTCATTTCTCTAAGTGCAGATTTCCAGAAGAGTGCAATGGAACCAGCAACAGGTTTTGCAAGAATGGGACTTGTTTATTTCTCTGATCCATACTCCAACAATATTATTGTGTAAATAAATATGAAGCTTGAATTTTGCCAAGTTTTGAACTTTGAATGGACTTCGGCCTGTTTAAAGAAAGAAGGTTCCTGAGCCTTTTCAGCATCACTAAAACATAAAATGAGAAAGCATAACACTAGTGGGAATTTGGACCTTGCTTTTGTGAAACAATGCATCAGTGTCTGATTCAAGGGAAGCGGTTGCAATTTTGAAGGAGTTCTCCAGGTGTTTGCCAGAGGTTTTTGATGAAATATTGCTCTTTCTGTCTCTAGGGCTATAACCTTGTTTTTCCCTGTTTGTGTTAAAGGCAGATTTACAAGTCTCAATCAGTTAATATTGTTTGATCCTAAATTTCAGTTTTATTTACTTTCTTGCCAGAGTAACCTGGCACGTACAAGAATTTTGTGTCTTCCTACTTGTTTTCTCAGGCCATATTCAATTAATCCCAAAAAGTAAGCTGTTTATTTGTTTGTTTATTGGGGATTAGCTGCTTCTGTTGTTACAAAATCATCTACGGGCAGTAAGATGCACCCGCGTGGATATCATCCATGAAAGATAAACTTCTTTATCCTGCTCTCCTAGCTGTAATTTAACCAGTGGAACTGCTAGGGTAGACTTCTCAAATTCTCATCCTTCATTTATGCAAGCAGAAATTGTCCCCTCTTTCTCAGTAATTTACACATTACTTTCATTCCGATGGGGCAGAGCTCTCTCTGGGCTCTTCCAGCCCCCCCTTCCCCATTTCTCTCTGAGTGGATCCCTGGATCCTACGGCCCTACTCCAGTGCCGTGACACTAACAGCTGCTGTTATTCCCAGTTTACCTCCTCCTCTCCAGAGGCTCCCAGTACCAACACTGCGATTCTCTCTGCAGAGGCTAGTCTCACTTCCAGTGCCCTGCCCTCTCACCTCCCCCTTTGCAAGTAATGCTGTTTGCAGCAGAAGTCTCCGTCTGCAGCTCACTCTCTCACACCAAGTTCTGCTCGCGGGGAAACGATGTGGGGAGTTGTGCTCTCACACCAGCACAGATTAACTCACTTTCTCTTTAACCCCTTTTTCCTTTGTCGCACCCTCAGTTACACTTCCATATACACTCCATTCTACTTCTGTATACCAGTAACAATTACCTTTCTTATACCACCAAAACAGTTCGTCTCATTCCTTTCAAAATCCACAAATCAAACCGCACAATTCTTCAACTCCCACAAACACCAAGAGCTTGGTCTCTCCTGATTAGGATACTCAATCAGAAAACTGGTCCCACTATTCCCTTTATGATCCTAGTTTCTTATTTAATATTCCCCCCTGGCCCTTCTGCAACATCCTTCCAATGTGACAACATACAACTCAGAGGTGTCCTGCTTTTTTTTTGTTTGTCTGATTGGTTTGGTATTTTTTCTGGTGTGAGAGCAACTTCCCACACCTAATAACTAACAAACACTTGAGGAGCATACACATATACAATGGAATTTCGAGCGACAATTCTTTTTGGTGTGGTTCTCTGTGGCTCCACTTCTGTGTTCTGTGACCACAAGGGTAGAAGGGAAAAGCCTCTCTTAACGAGGCAGCTGGAGATTCGAGGAGCGACAGATGCTGTGTTCTCAGGAGGCACATTGGAACAAGTCGGGAGAGATCCTTTCTGGAGTGGGGAGAAAATAACCCCCTCCGGAGGAAAGGCAGCAGGCTGAATTCGGACGCTCTCGGCTTCAGAACGGCACAGCTTCGCTCTCCCGGCTCGGAAGTGGCACTCGCGGTGAACTGCTCCGGAGCGTTTGCCGTTACTGCCCGAGAAGCGAATTATCGCCGACTGCCGCTTTCAGCCTCCAGCCGCGGTGTCTTGTTAAACCGTACCCGAGAAAAAGTGCGACGGCAGCCGGCGGCTTTTCTCCGATTTGCGGGCTCTTCTCCGCACATCCGAAAGGAGCGGTTTGGACTTCGCCGTGCGTACATATATGCAGAATGAACTACGCCTGGCTCTGAATGTTGTGTCCGTGCCTTCATTTCGAGCGACAATTCTTTTTGGTGTGGTTGTCTGTGGCTATACTTCTGTGTTCTGTGACCACAAGGGGTAGAAGGGAAAAGCCTCTCTTAAAGAGGCAGCTGGAGATTCGAGGAGCGACAGATGCTGTGTTCTCGGGAGGCACATTGGAACAAGTCGGGAGAGATCCTTTCTGGAGTGGGGAGAAAATAACCCCCTCCGGAGGAAAGGCAGCAGGCTGAATTCGGACGCTCTCGGCTTCAGAACGGCACAGCTTCGCTCTCCCGGCTCGGAAGTGGCACTCGCGGTGAACTGCTCCGGAGCGTTTGCCGTTACTGCCCGAGAAGCGAATTATCGCCGACTGCCGCTTTCAGCCTCCAGCCGCGGTGCCTTGTTAAACCGTACCCGAGAAAAAGTGCGACGGCAGCCGGCGGCTTTTCTCCGATTTGCGGGCTCTTCTCCGCACATCCGAAAGGAGCGGTTTGGACTTCGCCGTGCGTACATATATGCACGATGAACTACGCCGGGCTCTGAATGTTGTGTCCGTGCCTTCATTTCGAGCGACAACTCTTTTTGGTGTGGTTCTCTGTGGTTCCCTTCAGTGTTCTGTGACCACAAGGGTAGGAGGGAAAAGCCTCTCTTAAAGAGGCAGCTGGAGATTCGAGGAGCGACAGATGCTGTGTTCTCAGGGAGCGCATTGGAAGAAGTCGGGAGAGATCCTTTCTGCAGTGCGGAGAAAATAACCCCCTCCGGAGGAAAGGCAGCAGGCTGAATTCGGACGCTCTCGGCTTCAGAACGGCACAGCTTCGCTCTCCCGGCTCGGAAGTGGCACTCGCGGTGAACTGCTCCGGAGCGTTTGCCGTTACTGCCCGAGAAGCGAATTATCGCCGACTGCCGCTTTCAGCCTCCAGCCGCGGTGTCTTGTTAAACCGTACCCGAGAAAAAGTGCGACGGCAGCCGGCGGCTTTTCTCCGATTTGCGGGCTCTTCTCCGCACATCCGAAAGGAGCGGTTTGGACTTCGCCGTGCGTACATATATGCATGATGAACTACGCCTGGCTCTGAATGTTGTGTCCGTGCCTTCATTTCGAGCGACAACTCTTTTTGGTGTGGTTCTCTGTGGCTCCACTTCTGTGTTCTGTGACCACAAGGGTAGGAGGGAAAAGCCTCTCTTAACGAGGCAGCTGGAGATTCGAGGAGCGACAGATGCTGTGTTCTCAGGGAGCGCATTGGAAGAAGTCGGGAGAGATCCTTTCTGCAGTGCGGAGAAAATAACCCCCTCCGGAGGAAAGGCAGCAGGCTGAATTCGGACGCTCTCGGCTTCAGAACGGCACAGCTTCGCTCTCCCGGCTCGGAAGTGGCACTCGCGGTGAACTGCTCCGGAGCGTTTGCCGTTACTGCCCGAGAAGCGAATTATCGCCGACTGCCGCTTTCAGCCTCCAGCCGCGGTGTCTTGTTAAACCGTACCCGAGAAAAAGTGCGACGGCAGCCGGCGGCTTTTCTCCGATTTGCGGGCTCTTCTCCGCACATCCGAAAGGAGCGGTTTGGACTTCGCCGTGCGTACATATATGCACGATGAACTACGCCTGGCTCTGAATGTTGTGTCCGTGCCTTCATTTCGAGCGACAACTCTTTTTGGTGTGGTTCTCTGTGGTTCCCTTCAGTGTTCTGTGACCACAAGGGTAGGAGGGAAAAGCCTCTCTTAAAGAGGCAGCTGGAGATTCGAGGAGCGACAGATGCTGTGCTCTCAGGGAGCGCATTGGAAGAAGTCGGGAGAGATCCTTTCTGCAGTGCGGAGAAAATAACCCCCTCCGGAGGAAAGGCAGCAGGCTGAATTCAGACGCTCTCGGCTTCAGAACGGCACAGCTTCGCTCTCCCGGCTCGGAAGTGGCACTCGCGGTGAACTGCTCCGGAGCGTTTGCCGTTACTGCCCGAGAAGCGAATTATCGCCGACTGCCGCTTTCAGCCTCCAGCCGCGGTGTCTTGTTAAACCGTACCCGAGAAAAAGTGCGACGGCAGCAGGCGGCTTTTCTCTGATTTGCGGGCTCTTCTCCGCACATCCGAAAGGAGCGGTTTGGACTTCGCCGTGCGTACATATATGCACGATGAACTACGCCTGGCTCTGAATGTTGTGTCCGTGCCTTCATTTCGAGCGACAACTCTTTTTGGTGTGGTTCTCTGTGGCTCCACTTCTGTGTTCTGTGACCCCAAGGGTAGGAGGGAAAAGCCTCTCTTAACGAGGCAGCTGGAGATTCGAGGAGCGACAGATGCTGTGTTCTCAGGGAGCGCATTGGAAGAAGTCGGGAGAGATCCTTTCTGCAGTGCGGAGAAAATAACCCCCTCCGGAGGAAAGGCAGCAGGCTGAATTCGGACGCTCTCGGCTTCAGAACGGCACAGCTTCGCTCTCCCGGCTCGGAAGTGGCACTCGCGGTGAACTGCTCCGGAGCGTTTGCCGTTACTGCCCGAGAAGCGAATTATCGCCGACTGCCGCTTTCAGCCTCCAGCCGCGGTGTCTTGTTAAACCGTACCCGAGAAAAAGTGCGACGGCAGCCGGCGGCTTTTCTCCGATTTGCGGGCTCTTCTCCGCACATCCGAAAGGAGCGGTTTGGACTTCGCCGTGCGTACATATATGCAGAATGAACTACACCTGGCTCTGAATGTGGTGTCCGTGCCTTCATTTCGAGCGACAACTCTTTTTGGTGTGGTTCTCTGTGGCTCCACTTCTGTGTTCTGTGACCACAAGGGTAGGAGGGAAAAGCCTCTCTTAAAGAGGCAGCTGGAGATTCGAGGAGCCACAGATGCTGTGCTCTCAGGGAGCACATTGGAAGAAGTCGGGAGAGATCCTTTCTGCAGTGCGGAGAAAATAACCCCCTCCGGAGGAAAGGCAGCAGGCTGAATTCGGACGCTCTCGGCTTCAGAACGGCACAGCTTCGCTCTCCCGGCTCGGAAGTGGCACTCGCGGTGAACTGCTCCGGAGCGTTTGCCGTTACTGCCCGAGAAGCGAATTATCGCCGACTGCCGCTTTCAGCCTCCAGCCGCGGTGCCTTGTTAAACCGTACCCGAGAAAAAGTGCGACGGCAGCCGGCGGCTTTTCTCCGATTTGCGGGCTCTTCTCCGCACATCCGAAAGGAGCGGTTTGGACTTCGCCGTGCGTACATATATGCAGAATGAACTACGCCTGGCTCTGAATGTGGTGTCCGTGCCTTCATTTCGAGCGACAACTCTTTTTGGTGTGGTTCTCTGTGGCTCCACTTCTGTGTTCTGTGACCACAAGGGTAGAAGGGAAAAGCCTCTCTTAACGAGGCAGCTGGAGATTCGAGGAGCGACAGATGCTGTGCTCTCAGGGAGCGCATTGGAAGAAGTCGGGAGAGATCCTTTCTGCAGTGCGGAGAAAATAACCCCCTCCGGAGGAAAGGCAGCAGGCTGAATTCGGACGCTCTCGGCTTCAGAACGGCACAGCTTCGCTCTCCCGGCTCGGAAGTGGCACTCGCGGTGAACTGCTCCGGAGCGTTTGCCGTTACTGCCCGAGAAGCGAATTATCGCCGACTGCCGCTTTCAGCCTCCAGCCGCGGTGTCTTGTTAAACCGTACCCGAGAAAAAGAGCAACGGCAGCCGGCGGCTTTTCTCCGATTTGCACATCCGAAAGGAGCGGTTTGGACTTCGCCGTGCGTCATATATGCAGAATGAACTTTTTTTTTAAAATTAGTAAGCAGAACTGGATATATCCACAGCCCATAACAATTCATGGAATTCCTTTGTTGTTCTTTCATACCCCTACAAGGCTTGGCAATAATCCCCAGTACATACTCCAAGATGGAAAAGCTGCAGTTTGTCACAGGAAGCAAGCTTCTCAAGTCCCTGCAACAGTATAGTACATAAGTGCTGTTTCCCGTTATGAAGAGAATCCCAACAAGAATTGTTAGTACCCATAAATGACAATAGATGGCAGCAGAGACCATGAAATACTCATCTTGCTAATTCTCACAGCAGAAACGGCATTTAATTCGCACGGTAAGTCCGACATTTTTAGAGAACTACTGAAAGAGACGGTAGGCCTGTTGGATTCAGAATAAGAGAATATAACTCCCAGAGCCTAGCCCTGTCTGCACTCCCATAGATATGGGCACTCAGATGTGAGACCACATCTGGAGTACTCCATCCTGAATGCAACCCTAGCATACTGCTGACTGTCCCTGTTTTGTATGATCAGAAAAGTGTTACTATTAAAGAAAGAGGATAAAGAATAATCCTTCCTTCCTAAAACGATTTTTGAACCTCATGAGCTTCTTCTTGTCCCACTGACAAAGGCTGTCTAAGTCTCTCTGAGTGGCATCCCATCCCTCAGTCATCTTGACCTTATCACATAGCTTGTTGCCATCCACAAACTTGATGAGAATGTACTGTCAATGTCACTGCTGAAGATATTAAAGAGCATTGGTCCCACTACTGACCCCTGAGTAGTAGCACTTGTTACTTTCTCTAGCCAGACATTGAGCCCATGACCACCACTCTCAAGGTATGACTAGACTAAACTTTGTTCATCAGTCCACCTTTCACATCCACACATTTTGAATTTGAAAAGGATATGATGGGGACTATGTCCAAGTCTCTACTGACATTAAGATAGATGACATCAGGCATTTTCCTCATCCGCTCATGTAGTTATGCCATCATGAAATCCACTAGTTATCTTTTCAAAATTAGTTCTTGTTTGTAACACTGAACAGTATAAATTGTATTTTCTTTACGTAGCAGTAGCTAATAGCTTTTACCTGAAATGAGCTTGTTTCTGAAGAAACAAAAATTGGATTTGCTACTTTTGAACATTTTATATTTTTTCTTTGTCAAATCCTAACCATTTTAAATGCATAGGTTTTCTTCAGGTTTGTTTATTTTGCGGGGTTATTTGATAAATTAATGCATATTTTGTAAAGCAAACAAGTGTCTGGCAGTTAGTACATAGCATGACAACAGAATTGCTCTTTGATTTGCATAGTAGTGTTCCTGTTAAAAATTCTGCTTGCCAGTCTTTGAGATTAAATTCTTTTCACTTATAGAATGAGTGTGTTAAGTCAAATTATGTGAATCTGCCTAAACCACTTTCTTCTTGTATCAGGCAGTCTCAGAATTCTATAATAATCCTTCCTTCCTAAAACTTTGGAATTGTTTTTTAGACACAGTCTTTGTTTCTGTGTTTAATTGTTACAATATCAATATGTCTTATGCACTTTGATACATTCAATAAAGTGCACAGGCACAGCAAAATATCATGGCTCAGTATTAACTGATTCATAGCAAGCAAAGAAACATATTTCCAAGAATAAATAAGAATTGTAATTTTTTTTTTTTTAATTGTCAGCAATACCTGTAGACAGTATCTTCTAGAACTAACAATGCAAAGGCAGATATACGTATGCAATAATAACACCAAAAACAAGATCACTACTGGATTGTAATTAATGTCATTCTCTTCTATGAGGCAGTTCTTTTGCTTATTACATAATCCTAGAATGCAATGACATAGCAAGTATCAACTAGTAACAGTGTTACACTATCTCCAGTTCTAAAATTAGACATTCCTCTCACAGCCAGATGCACCCACACAACTCTTGGGCCATCTTGCCAATGGCAGCTGTGACACATCAATTCTTTCTAGGCAGGTGAATTAATTTTTTCCATCTGTAAACTCTGGGGAGAACGGTTAATCTTTGTAGGAACACTGTAATGGTCCACACAGAACTCAAAACTGCAGCTTTGTGCTAGATCTGGCTGATTAGACTTGCTAGAACCTAAAACTTCCCGTTTTATGGCATTCCCATTTTATGAACAAAAAGCCAAAAATGAAATCCGCAGTGAAAGAAAGGCTTTTGAAGAAAAATACGTGGAAGTATAAACAAGACAGAGGCTGAGTGAACATTAATATGGCCCTGCACTTTCTGCCAATGGGCTCTAATCCCATTATCATTAAATTTGCTGGGCAGTTGCATTTTGGTATTTTGGTATTTAGAAACAACGCAAGAGATGTTGGCAAAAAGAAAGAAGAAACAAAGAAAAAAACTCTTTTTTTTTTTTTAAAAGCTATTTATATGCACTTGGCACAGCTCTCCTGGGGTTTGGAGACGTTTCCCTCTTTCTTCTTCGTCTTTCCCCCCTCAACCCGTTCACTTCTAACTTCGTTCTCCTCTCCCATCCTCACAGCACACAGACCGGATCGCCAGGCACTGCGCTGCCGCTAGCCTAGTCCCGTCGGAAAAGTTCTTTCCGCGGTCTGTGCTGCCACCTCCTGGCCAATACGCGGAACGGCCGCTGCGTCCCGCAAGCAAGACGTGTGTTAGTTTTCTTAAGCTCAAATACAAAAACAAAGGGAGGTTGAGAACATCATTTTCCTAATATTAATTTTCTCGTTTAAAGGAATGGTAAATGTATATACAAATGTTCTTGAGTCTTCGCTGAAAATTTGAGCTACTTAATACAAGTGCTGAATTGGGTTTCTTCTTCACAGAAACTTTCCATATACTGACATATAAGAATACATTACTCAGTGTAACAGGTCCAGTAGTCAGTGTATAACTCTTCACTTGAATTAGTAGAGCTTGCTCAGATTCAATGATTACTTTATATTTAGCTAGCTTAAAGAGAACTGAGATAACAGGAAAAAAGAGAGCATGAAGAAGTCATCAGAATTATCTAGCTGTGATTAGAAAAGATACTTGCTAACATTCCTGAAGTCATCCCCTCATTTTCATGTTTACTGTCACTCTTTAATTGTTTTTTAATGTTTCTTTGAACAGTATTAAAATGAATGGAAGTCAAAGTCCAGTTTTAACACTCCACAAGACGTTGTGTTGTTTTGTATGCATCATGTATTATATATGTATTAAATTTCTCCAAGCCTGCCTGAAGATGTACTAACAGTACTTTGAGGCACATTTTGTATCACAGCAATTTAAAATAATAAATTAAATAGAAATTGTCTATTATGATTAGTGGATGTAGAAATACAAGTTCATACCTTTCATTTAACTGTTTTAAAAGCCTACTTCCATTATTCAGGGGACAAATGGCCACTTCAGTTCTACCAAGATCATTCTACCATCCAATGTTCAATCTGCATGAAGTCTAATTATCCATGCAGCTAGAGAAATGTGAAAAAGCTGAAGCACAGATCTTCTACATAACCTACTTTGCAGTATTTACAATAACATGGACTAAAAAATTAGATTGGTACTCATGTAAAGTTTAATGTTTATCGTAGTGTCTCTGCGCTTGACAGTAGCTAAGTAAGCCCATACATCTATTATATTTCTTTCATGCTGCCCATGTGTCCGGCCTCTGTGCCCGTCAGCAGTAATGGTCCTCAGTGCTATTACTGTAATTCAAAGGCATTAACCAGAAATTAAATGCATATTAGTTATATAGTACGAAATTATGTTAGCTGATGTGTTAAAGGCTGCAAACCACAATCTCAATAGCATTTAGAAATACCACTGTGACAGAATAGAAACATAAGAATAGGTCTTTAGAAATATTGTGCCTGAAAACAATTCTGAAAGCACACTGATATTTTGAAAGCATTGTTGGCTATCTGTCACCATGGTTTATCAGTAACTGACTGTCCTCAAATTCCAGACAGCTTGTCTAATCATCTCCTGGTTTACTTACAGATTTCAAATGCTCACCATTCCTGATACAAGCCATTGGCTTTCTTGGCTACCTGGGCGCACTGCTGGCACATATTCAGCCAACTGTCCATCAGCACACCAAGGTCCCTTTCTGTCAGACGGCTTTCCAGCCACTCCTCCCTAAGCCTGGGGTTGCCTGGGGTTGTTGTATCCAAAATGCCGGACCTGACACTTGATTCTATTGAAACTCATACAGTTTACCTTGGCTCATCGCTCCCTCTGGCAGAACAACACTCCCTACCAACTTGGTGTTATCGGCAAACTTACTGAGGGTGCACTCATCTCCTCATCAAGATCATTAATAAGGATGTTAAATAGAAGCGGCCCTAGAACAGAGCCCTGGGGGACAATGCTCGTGACTGGCCTCCAACTGGATTTAACTCCACTGACCACAACTCTTTGAGTTGGGCCATCCAGCCAGTGTTTCATCCAGCAGAGCGAATGCCCATCCAAACCATGGGCAGCCAGCTTCTCCATGAGGATGATGTGGGGGCAGTGTCAAAGACTTTACTGAAGACCACATCAACAGCCTCACCTTCATCCACTAAGCAGGTCACCCTGTCATGGAACAAAATCAGGTTTGTCAGACAGGATCTTCCATTCATAGACCCATACTGTCTGGGCCTGATCCCATGGCTGACCTTTAATTGATCCATGGTGGCTCCCAAGATTATCCGTTTCACAACCTTCCATGGCACCAAGGTGAGAATGATAGGTCCGCAGCTACCAGAATCATCTTCCTGGCCCTTTCTGAAGATGGTCTTCATATCTGCCAGTCTCCAGTCCACCCAGACATTCCCAGTTAGGCAGGACTGTTGAAGGATGATGGAGTGCGGTTTGGCAACCACATCCACCAACTCCCTTAGCACTCCAGGATACAATCCATTTGGCACCAAGGAGTTGTGAGTGTCCACATTTCAGAGCAGTGTCCAGCTTTTTCCTTTTCCTTGAACTAGGTCATTATTGGAAAGATTGTTGGTCTTTTTTTTTTTTTAAAAAAAAAAAAAAAAAAAAAGGATGATATTTTATTTCTATTCAGTGTGTAAGCAAGCAGAAATGTTTTACTAGTGAAAAGATAGAACACATTATTTGGAATTTACATTTCTCTAATACTGCTGATTTAAAGGTGACTTTAACATTCCTCAGCAGTAGCTCTTTGTGAATAATAAATCTATTTTCTCTAACAGCAGTGAATGCGTTGTCTTAGACATGTTTTAGTAACTAGATTGAGAAGTGATTTGTAATCATCCTTGTTCCACTTCCACTGAATTTTCTAAGATGCAATCTATTAAATTAAAAAAAAAGTATTTTATGTCAAGAAGCAGCTTCTTTGGGGATCTAAGATTAAAGTGGGTTCCACTATAAATCTTGGTACACACAGTGCATAAAATAACTAATACAGGAAGAAAAATGAAAGAAAAAAACTTTTAACCTGTAGTACATCAAATTATTCAGACTATGTACATATTAAGTGAAAGTCTAGAAATCATGATTTATGTGATTGACACTGCCTAGATCTAGACATGGAGTAATGAAAAAACGTTACTGAAAACATATGATGAGCCATCTGATGAACTAGCAAGACAATTAGATGACATTTCAGTTTTCAACAGTCTTGACCCCAGAATAGGACAGTTATGTGAGAAAGTCTCTGTGCTACGCAGATTAAAGGCAGATATTTGTGCAACCAAGGTGTTTCAAAGGTAGCATTAACCCATTTCAGGCTAATACAGTCCTTACAGGTGCTGTTCTGAGGTCTAGAAGAAATGCACACCTCAGTGCCAAGTTCTTATCTTTAGGAGAAAAGGGACTAAATCAATTTAAAAGGAAACATTTTGCTTATATTCTCTCATATGGAACCATGTAATAGTTTCAGCAGCTACCAGAAAGCTGTGCTGAACAAATTAAAGGATTAAAAATATCAAAATATCTCTTGTTAGTTGGTCATACTTCACGCAAAAGTTTTGTCAGAATTAAGAGGTTTCTGAAGACAAGCTTTCCAAGCTTTCATATGATAAACATTTTTCTGACTTCACCAAAATGAAGCAATTAACTACTGTGATAAGACACAGTATCACAAACTGATTTAACTCTTCATAGGACTGCACCCAATCAAGGGTTACGATAAGAAGAAAAGCTTTGGTTTTTAAATATCAGTCTCTCAACCTTCACAGAGATAAACCATAGGATGTGCACAACTGTTTGGATAAGAATGTCATACATGTATGAAAGATCTTTCTGTCTGCTGTGAAAGCCATCACTCCCACAATAACAAAGTTTCCATAAATAATTCTTTCGCTTTTTTTTTTTCTCTCCCCCCCCCCCTTTTATTTTTATTTATGCTGAAGAAAAAAAGATAGGATTAGCTCTAGGTGCATATAATGTTCTTGCAGGCAAGGGTTGAGATAGGAAATTGGCACTGAATAACTGTGCAGTTGAAACTGTGTATAAAAGCAAAAAAATCCTACTATTTCACTGATGCTCCCAACAAATTGACCTTGACAGTGAGAGTTATCACACTGCGAGTCTAGACAAATCCAGACATTCAGATTTGTGTTAAAAATTTAGTACTTCCTTCCCACCACATTGTTTTTTGCAGGGATAATTATAAGTGGCTGTACTTAAAATTTACAGCACACATTGAGTAGATGCTCGACAGATTAGTAGTAAAGAATTTCAAAGTATTTTCTTACTTCCATGTAAGTTTTTTTTTTAATTGATTGTGAAGATGAGATTTACATAATTTCAGGAGTTCGGATAAAATCATAAACCTTCAGGGTTGGAAAAGACCTCCAAGATCATCTAGTCCAAATGTGCACCTACCATCAATATTGCCTTCAGAACCATGTTCCTTAGTACCACAACTACATGCTTCTTGAATGCTTCCAGGGATGACTCCAGATGACTCTACCTCCTTCCTCAACAGCCTGCTCCAGTGCCTGACCACTCTTCTGGAGAAGTTTTTCCTAATATACAGTCTGAACCTCCCTTGTCATTGTGGTCATTTCCTCTCATCCTATTGAGAGTTACCTGGGAGAGGAGGCCAGCACCTACCTCACCACAACCTCCTTTGTTGTATTGAGCTATAAGGACTCCCCTGAGCTTCATTTTCTCCAAATTAAAATTAAAAAACCCACAACAAAACCTTTGCCCCCTCCGCAGCTTCTCATAAGAGAAGCTTTCTTGAACTGTTAACCACTAGAATTCCTAACTCTGAAAAAGATTTTTGAACCAATTTGTCTTTCTACAAAGATGACAATGTTTGCTTGGTCAGAAAAAGGAACTCTGAAGATTGCCATATGTATGTCGTGACCTACAAAAACAAAATTATCAGACTACATTGACCAGAACACAGCTTGGAGACTACTGTCAATACTCCTAAAGCAGGGCTTCAGAAGAATAATTTCAACATTATAACCAGGCAGCAATGTTGTACCAGCATAGACAGGCCTTAACAGGACTTCTTGAATATTCGGATACTACTGAGGATTGGTCACTTGAAGTAGTCTTTTCTCAGATAAACTGAACTCATTTTTGCATCATCACCTTCACCATTGCGTCCAGTCTCCCCCTAGTCCACATGACACCTACCATCAAACCTACTGTGGAGAGCTAGGCATGTGGAAATGTCAGCATGACCTCAGAACTTGGGACACAACACATTAGATACTATTAGTGCAATTGGCAAGTATAGAGTCCTACACGTGGGAAGGCATAATTGTACATGTCAGTACAGTGTAGGGTCTGACTTGCTGGAACAGAGCTCTGCAGAGAAGGACCTTTGCGTCTTGATGGGCCTCAGAGGTTGAAGGAGTTTCTCCTCTCCCTCTCCTGTGCCCTAGTGAGGCTACATCTGAAGTACGGTGTTCAGTTCTGGGCTCTCCAGTTGAAGAAAGACAGAACTGCTGGTGAGAGTCCTGCGCAGAGCTACAAAGATGAAGAGGGGACAGGAGCATCCCGTTATGAGGAAACCTGGGACTGTTTAGCCTGGAGAAGACTGATTGGGAATCTTATCAGTGCTTATAAATATCTAATGGATGGGAGTCAAGTGGATCGAGCAAGTTCTTTTTAGTGGTTCCCATCAACAGAATAGGGGCAATGGGCACAGACTGGATGAAAGTTCCATATTGACATCAGAAATAACTTTTTAACTTTGAGGGTAACAGTGCACTGGAACAAGTCATCCAGAGAGACTGTGAAGCTTCCTTCTCTGGAGATATTCGAAATCTGCCTAAATGTTTCTCTGTGCAAATTACTCAAGGGAATCTGCTAATCTGCTTTAGCAGGAGGATGGGACTAGATGATCTCCAGAGGTGCCTTCCAACACTTGTGATTCCATGCATCTGATTCTATTCTTTCACATCTCTGTTGGCTACTCTTTTTATTACATCTAATAAACTGAGTTCAATAAATAGGTAGGCAACAACCTTGCCTCTTTATTTTTTGGAGGTAGGATGGAGAACTTCAGATTTATGTGTAGCTGTCTTGAACTTGACTCCTACAGATTCTTGTCAGTTTAGTGCTTGCTCTAGGGCACTTGAGCAGCTGGCCTAAGCTGTCAGTTTCTTCTACTGTAGGTGCACATGGACACCTACAGTTCAAGGTTCCCATTTATAGCTCAAGTAATGTCCAACTGCTGTTTGGCTAAATCTAACAGTATGCAATAAGATAGCTTTGAACAATTATTTAATCTTATGTTTCTCCAAGAGCAGTTTGAAGTTTAAATTGGTATGTATTAAGTCAAGATTCCATTCCTTTTTGTTTTGTACTGTAGTGTTCATGAATAATGAAGTGGTTTTCTAGAACTGCCCTTTGCACAGATCTAGATAGACCAGCTGGAAGAGCAATAAAGGTTTATCACAGTTCTGCTCTTATTGACCCCTTCCTTTCTACATGCATCAGAAAGGACTCACGGCTGCCTTAGTGCTCTTTCCTTCAGGATAGCTCACAATGCAGGTAGATTACACTCAATAACAAGACTGTTCTCACTTTACTGCATAGAACAACATTCAGTGTGCAAAGCCCTTCAAAAGAAGACTCAGCAGTCTATGGTGGGTGACACAGAGTAAGCATGATTGGCAGTAGTGAAGAATAAAATCTCATTTTATCTCCATAATAGACTTCTACTACATGCTCTGCCTAATCCTACTTAATTATCTGTTCTTAGTGAAAAATCCTGCATGTAATCAAGATGGATTTATTCATTTGGACGTTTTTAATGAGATAGAGAAGATGCTCTTAATTTTTTTTTCCTACTTTCTTCTTTAATCAATTATTCTTTTCATTATGATGCAGTCTTCACAAGATAGTATGGTCTTCAAAAGAAACATTATTGCTAGTGATATTTAATTTCTGCTTGCCTTGCTGCTGGTCACAGAACAGGTACAGTCACTTGAAATTTGCCATGCTTCAGAACTCTGATGAAACAGAGCACACTGTACTAAAAAGAGAAAAATAATCACTATTTCTCATTTGTTGTGGAGTAGTTTTACCTCCAGTGCTTCAGTGGCACAAATGAACCAACTAATACTAGATTTTCCATGCTTAAGTTACTGAAAACTTTTTAACAGGTCTGGAAAACTTAACTGAAAGCCTAATAGATTACATCAGCTGGCTTCCCTTGATGAACTAGGTGAGTAATCTCTGAACCATATAGTCCTGATCAAGGGATGGTATGTGATGGCTCACTACCTACTTGAATTCCCTCTGCTGGATCCATCCATGGAACCATCCAGGTGTCTTCTGGAACAGGATATTTCCTTTCCTGTAAGGGACTCTTCTCTGGGTGCGTGACAATCATTTCCTGGGATGTCTAACTGTGATACGTTACTGGGATGAGTACCTTCTGCAATTCTTCTTTTAATATGGAGATAATGACAGGCAGCTTCTCTGACTAAGGTAGGTGACCCAACACACCACTCTTTGTGATTTGGTCACCCCTGTTTTACAAATGTGGGTTAAATTTTTCACCCACCCTTGGATTGGCAAAGTTGTTTTAACAATAACCTCTGCAGTCTGAGTTATTAGTTCTACTGTCTGCAGTGCAGAATAGGTAGCCAATAACTGCTTCTCAGACATACTGTATCTTTCTTCTGCTCCATGCCAAACCTGTCACCAGAATCTGACTGGGGCTTAAACAGAAATCTGATGTTGCCACAACCCTCAGCTGAACCCTTCTTGAGTTGCATGCACATCCAGTTCAGCTGGAAGGGCTGGATTGAATGTGCCCAGTGGGCATGTTTAACAGCTAGCGTTGGAAGGCTTCTTGTTCCATTCTACCCCAATCCCACCCTTGGCCTTATTTTTGTTAGTTGATATAAAGTTTCTATATGGCAGTTGCTCTAAGTGGGGTATAAAGGACTGCCAGTATCCTAATATACCTACAAACTCCTGCAACTGCTTTGATGTCATGGGAACCAAGAATGCTTGGACCTTATCTGTGATCACACTGGGTAAGACCTTGGTCAGAAAACACACAGGAATTTAACTGATAACCCTGGTACATGTACTTTCCATGGGTTTATAGCACACTTTTTCTTGTAAATGGGCAATTAGTGAAGTTACTGCCTTCTCTAGTGCCTTCACCAAGTCAGACACTAACACTAGATTGTCAGTGTAGTGGTACATTTTGACAGTAGACGGTATCTTCTAACTTGCCAAGTCCCACGCCACCAGATTATGACAAAATGTAGGCAAATAGAGGTACCCCTGAGGCATGACTTGCAAAGTTCTCTGTCTGCCCTCCCAAGTGAACGCAAACTGGTCTTGGGATACCTTACCAATTGGTATGCTGAAAAATGCATTTGCTAGAACACAGTGATACATTTTTATTTCTTCACTTAATGTATCTAAGGCAGAAGTGATATTGGGTACAGCTGCATGGATTTGTGATATGACTTTATTTAGTTGTCTGTAGTCTGCCATCACTCATCACGTATCATCTGACCTCCTGATTGGCCACACGGCAGAGTTATATGAGCTGTGTGTAGGTCTCTACTCTCTCCAGCTCCTGTGCAGTCTTGGCATTTCTTCTTGTCCACCCAGGCATCTACACCATTTTGTATTTGTGAACTGACACAGCTGTGGCAAACAAATGGGCTAAGTTTGCAAGTAGCCTCTTAAAATTTCCTGCGCTGCCCAGTTGCTAATACATCTTTCTCTTAGCCTGAACTCTCCCACATTGGTCTGTAGAGTCAGACCCCACAGAATGTCTATCTCCAATGTACATTCTGGAAGGGGGTTGATAGCCACTCTGCACTTCCAGGTGGGAGATGTCGTACCCCCAGTTTCAACCACATTTGAGTTATACGGATCACCTGACCCCTGAACTCACATATCATTGCCTTAGTGCCTTAAAATTTATTTGAGTCACCATATATAATGGATGTTTCCACTCTGATATCCACTAGTGCCATAACTCGCTGAATATTCTTCCGAGATTTCTGCTCCACCACCATAACATTAGCTCAGTAATCCCCAACACTTCTCCCTCAGATGGCTCAGCCATGGCTGCCCAGCCCACCTCATGGAGTTTTACACTTTTTCTGATGGGACTATGAAATCCTCCAGATTTTATGTTTCTTGGAATCCATTCCATAATTGGAGTATCTGTTTGTCAGTTATTGCCTCCATGCTTATAATAAGACCTTAGTAGGCCATCTGTCAACTTTTTGAAATTGAACTCCTACCTTAATCAGGCCATTGAATATTTGCTTTCTTGAGACCCTAATGGGACTGGATTGGAATCCTTTAGGGACTGGTAATGGATGGATCTCTAACCATAGGCACTCTGCCAGATCTGGCACCAGTTGGGCAACCTGTTGTATTACGGCCTCCACAGCTGCTGGGGCTTTCAGGATACCAAAGTACCATACTGGTATGGTGGGGCTTGTTGCAGGATTGTAGTTCTCATTCCTGCTGAAAACATCATCCGATCAGGACTTTCAAGGGCATCCTCATAAATTGCCTTTTTCATACCTAATTCTCTAACACAGTTTTGTAAGTCTTCCATAGATGATCATAAATCTGTGTGTAAAGGTATTTATTTTTATTTGGCCAAGTTACTTGGCATGAAAAAATCAGCCACTGAATTAACAAATTATTTTCTTCATTACATTGGACTGCTGCGTACAGACTTTGCTTGATGACAGAGTGAGTAGAAAAGGATGCCAGTTTTGAAATTTCTGGTCCATTTACTATGATGTTTTCTGCCCCCATGTGCTGTGACCAGAGCAACCACATGAGTACACTTTCTCCCAGTTTTTATCTAAACTGCAGCACTAGATCCAGAAGTTTGGCTGCTGTGTATGGCTGTGTCATGTAGTCTGGGCGGGGGGGTTACTGGTCAGGGGACATCCCATTGGTCAATCTTGCACCTTCTTTGCTTTCTTGCATCACGATAGGACAGATCTCAAATGGATCTGGCTCAAATGGAGCCTCAAGATTTGACCTTCTGTTTTTTTCCGCTACTAGATCTAGGTGGTACAGACTCACTTGTACAGGGGCCTTGGTAATTTCTGATGATATGTTCCTGAGTTTTCTCAGGGGAATGGTGAATTTAGTTTTTCCCCAGTTGGTATGGTGACTTGTTTGAATCTTTTGACTCATACACGTAATAATTGAATTTCATTTTCCAGAATGAGACTCGATATATCTAATTGACTCAAGGCCACTGGAAGTGGCCATTCCACAGTGGACACAGCCAGCTGTCATTTTTTTGTATCCAGTATATCTTTACTTGAGGCCATGAAAATACTCTGCCATGCAGGCCAGGGAGTCATAAAAATTGCTTCCATCCCACATGGTGCCCCATTTTCCACTCACTGTGGCAATCCCATAACATGGGGATCCTAGAAATACCAGCTAGTCACCTTGGAAAAGAGGCTGAGTCTTACCTCACTACAACCTCCTTTCAGGTATTTGTAGAGAGTGATAAGGTCTCCCTCAAGACTTCTCTTCTCCAGACAAACCAATCTCAGTTCTCAGTATAAGTACTCCTTATAAGGTTTGTGTTCCAGACCATTGTCTGGACACACTCCAGGGCCTTAATGCCTTTCTTGGCACTTGCTCATATTTAAGTTCATGTAGTTGGTGATTGTCCAGCCCACCAATCCATCATGAGGAAGTCTACAGATTCCACCAACATAATATAGTCCTACTTAGTATGCCTTCAAGTACTGCATCTAGGTAACTGTTGGGAAATATTAAATAGGACAAGCCCTAAAACGGAAACCAGTGTAACTCCCCTATTGTCTGTTCAACAACATGATGTAACCTCATTTACTATAACCCTTTCAGCACGACCTGTCAGCCAGCTGTTCACTGATCACACTGTCTTTACCACTAATGCTGGACATTTTGTGCAGTACAATACTTTGAGACACAGTATTAGAAAATTTAAATGAAATCCTAAAAGTTTACATCAGCTGGCTTCCCTTCGTCAACTAGGTGAAGAAGTTTATCGTAAGAGGAAATAAAATTTGTTAAACAGGACTTTCCCTTCATGAACCTGCATTGGTCATGACAGCATTGTCTTCTACATGCTTTTCAGTAGCTCCCAGAATAACCTTCTCCATAATTTTACTGGGCAATGAAGTGAAATTAGTCTGTAATTATCAGGGTGTCTTTTCTAACTCTTTTTGAAAATGGGGATGGTGTTTGCCAGCCTTCCACTGACTCAGAGGTCTCAAAATTCCAATCCACTGAAAAATGATGACATTTGGCTGCACAGATTTTCTCCTTCCAACGGTGAACAACTTCTGTGTAGTCCTCCCATGTCCTCAAAGCTTGCTTCTGGTGCCATATGCTTTCTTTTTCCCCATAAGCTCAAGAAAGTCCTTGCTCTGCTAGGCTGGCCTTTTATTACACCTGCCTGACTTGTGGCATTT
The DNA here is from genome assembly GCF_026119805.1 of Tympanuchus pallidicinctus. Lineage (NCBI taxonomy): Eukaryota > Metazoa > Chordata > Aves > Galliformes > Phasianidae > Tympanuchus > Tympanuchus pallidicinctus. The sequence goes on from NW_026294744.1 coordinate 30,652, forward strand.
TGAAATTGCCTATTCCTGTGTGGTGATGCTTAAAAAGCGACCATCACTGATGGACCCTGAATGACTGCTATTGCAGAATTATGCAGTAATGCGAGTTGAACAGCCGAAGCTCCAAGACCTGAAGGAAAGGGAAAGACTGGCAGCTGCAGTTTTCCTCTTCTCCCATTTCCCACCCCCCAGACTTCCCCTCTTAACTAAAACAAAAGCTAAGCCTCTAGTATCCTTGTCAGAACATCAGGCTGTTTCCCCCATTTATATCTGTGCATCCTGATTACTATTTTAGAGAGTTTCGGATGTAGCGCTGCAAGAGAAGAGATCTGGAACATCTGATCCTGTCAAAACACCTAAGAACCAGAATCTGCATAAGGAAAACCTTATGGTTACAGGGATACACATTGCTTATACTTGCTGCTTTTTTCCTCTGAGCAGAAAAAAAAGGAAAGTTATTCCATGGTGGCCAATCTGTCAATTTAAAGTACTATGTGGCGTTAAAGCACTACTTTAGATATTAGGTGAACTTCAAATTTTTATAGCAGTATCTGAGTTACTGTGCAACCCACTGCTGGCCAAATCATTCTTATCACTCACAGCTGGCCTTAGTTTATACTTTTAAATTCCAGTGATGATATCAGTTCACCCAGTCACCAACACTTCTTACAGTACCTTCCTGTTCTTCATTACATAAGGTCTCAGCTCTTCTCAGTGAATGAGGAATAATGAAATTACATTAAATTCTTACCTTCTTTTGTCAGGAAAGAAGAAGCTTAAAACAATACTAACATATCTTTTTTCCTTCACTCACTTTAACTCACTTTTCATGTATCCTTAAAAAGAATCTCCCAGTGTAAAGCAAGGACTTTGAATGTTACCATGTCTCAAAATAGCTGTAAATCTGTATGAAACCAAGAGCTGAAAGCTGTCAGAATTTTGTGGGGCTGCTGATTGCATTTTACACTGCTCTGTGAGCTTTATGCCAAACTCAACTGTTAAGACTGAATTCTGGAACAGGGAAATGGCTTGGCCACGATGTTGTTGCATAATTTGCAACAACAACAACAACAACCACCTCTGTTTCTTAGTAAGCCACCAAATTCAGAAGAGCTGATTAGGAAACATGCTCTTTTCAAGCCACACAAGGGCTAAAAAATCTTGGATCTCCCTCATAAACAGAGTAGCCCTGATTACCTAACCTTTGTTTCTCAGCCTGCTGGATTTACTCACAAATATCAAGCTTGTGTCAAAGTAACCAGAATGTACCAAAGTTCACCTCTTCCACTCTTGATCACACTGAAGACTGGAAACAAAACCTCAGAACATCTAGCCACAGAATGTAATGGCTTGCCTCCCTCATGGTCTTTAGAATTCACCTGTATTTCATTCTCTGTTTTTGAGATCCCTTAGTCGTGTAAGAGAAAATACTACACTGTAATGAAAGAGGCTGAAGCAAATACAAGATAAACATAAAAAAGAACAGTTAGCAAGAATTCACTGTGAAATTCAGCTCAGCATAATCATTTGTTTATACTTGTACTCACAGACACTAAATTTTTGGCATTTCATTTTCAAAAATATTCACAGCATTCAAAATAAAGATGGATACCTGTGGGGAAAGGTGATGGCAGACAACCAGCTCTAAATTACCACCACCACTACCACCAAAGTGCCCTCACAGCCTAGAAAGACAAATGTATTCTAGGCTGCATCAAAGGAAGCATGGCCAGCAGGGAGACAATCCTGCACCTCTTGTCTGCACTGGTGAAACCTCACTTAGAGTACTACATCCAGATGTGAAGTCCTCAGTAGAGGAGAGACATGGAGCACACCCAGAGGAGAGCCACAAAAAATTATCCAAGGGATGGAACACCCCCTCCTTTCCCCTCCCATGAGGACAAGCTGAGCAAGCTGGGGCTCTCTCAGCATGGAGAAGAGGGGAAGTGACAGAGGCCTTTCAATATCTAAAGGGGGAAATGGTGGCGAGAGAAAGAAGGGGACAGACTCTTTATCAGGGTCTGCTGTGACAGGACAAGGGGAAATCATAGAATGGTGTGGGTTGCAAGGGATGTTTAAGATCATCTAGTTCTGACCTCCCTGCTATGGGCCGAGACATCTCCCACTAGACCAGGTGGCTCAAAGCCCCTTCCAGTCTGGCCTTGAATGTTTCCAGAGAGGGGGCATCCACAATCTCACTTGGCAACCAGTTACAGTGTCCTGCCACCCTCACAGTAAAGAATTTTTTCCTAATCTGTAGTCTAAAGCTACACTCTTCCAGTTTAAAACCATTTCCCCTTGTCCTGTTGCTACGTCTTTCTAAAATGTCCCTCTCAGGCTTTCCTGTAGGCCCCCATCAGGTACTGGAAGGCAGCTATAAGGTCACCCCGGAGCCTTCTGTTCTCCAAGCAGAGAAGTCTCAACTCTCTCAGCTTATCCTTGTAGGGGAGGTGCTTCAGTCAGTACAGCCTTTATATAATTCAGAATTGCTATTTCTTGTTGAAAGCTGTCACCGTACCTAGGTAATTGTTGCATTTACATCTGTCCTTGTAAGACTGCATTGATCGCAGACTTTATGCATGCATACTGTTGGTTTGCAAGAACAAACACTAACAGGGTTTGGTCATGTATTAAGATTGAATGACTTACTACACTCTGTTTGGCACAGTTAATCTAGTCTAGTTGCACTTAGCCTAAAGGTGCAACTGGTTTTTCCATGCCATTCTGCATATCTGATGAGGGTGCACTTGATCACACTGTCCACATTACCTACAAAGATGTTAAATAACACCGGTCCCAGCACCAATCCCTGAGGAGCTGGGATCCACTTGGATGTCGAGCCATTGCCCACAACTCTCTGAGCGTGGCCATCCTGCCAATTCCTTATCCAGTGAGTGGTCCATCCATCAAATCCATTTTTCTCCAATTTAGTGTCCAGGATGTCATGCGGGACAGGGCCAAATGCTTTGTACAGGTCTAGGCAGTTGGCGTCAGTTGCTCTTCCTTTATCCACTGACGCCGTAACTCCATCATAAAAGGCCACCAAGTCTGACAGACATGACTTGCCCTTGGCAAACCCATGTTGGTTATCACCAATCAATTTGCCTTTATTTTTCCTGTGCCTTAGTAGGGCCTTTGGCAGGATCTGTTCATGGAACAGAGGTGAGACTGACCAGCCTGCAGCTCCCTGATCTTCTTTTTCTCCCTTCTTGAAAATGGGAGTTATGTTTCCCCTTTTCCAATTAGCGGGAACTCACCAGGTTGTCATGACCTTCCAAATATGTTGGATAGCAGCTTGGCAACTTTATCTGCCTGTTCCCCCAGAACCTGTGGGTAGATCTCATGGGGTCCCATGGACTTGTGCCCTTCAGGCTCTTCAGATGGTCTTGAATCTGATCTTCACTTACAGTGGGCAGATCTTTCTTCTCTGAGTTCTTACCTTCTCTTTCTGCAGCTTGGGTGGTGTGGCTGGAGCCCTTGCCTGTGAAGGCTGAGGCAAAGTCGTCATTGAGCCCCTCAGCTTTCTCCACAGCCCTCATAACCAAGTCTCCAGTTCCCTTCTGGAGAGGGCCCACGTCTCCCATGGCCTTCCTTTGATCACTGATATACTATTGAAATTCTTCTTGTTCCCCTTAATGTCCCTGGCTAGATTTAATTCTATCTGGGTTTCAGCTTTCCTAACCTGATCCCCAGCTGCTCGGACAACTTCTCTGTGGTCCTCCCAGGTAACCTGTTCCTTCTTCCACCCCCTATAGACTTTCTTTTTGCATTTAACTATGTCAAGGAAATGATTTCAAACTAAACAAGGGGAGATTTAGATTCAATATAAGGCAGAAGATTTTCACAGTAAGGGTGGTGAGGTGCTGGAACAAGTTGCCTTGTGATATGGTGGATGCCCCATCCCTGCAGGCATTCAATGTTAGGCTGGAGCAGGCTATGAGCATCCTCATCTGTCTGTAGATGTCCCTGTTCTCTTGCAGGGACTAGATGACCTTTAGAAGTCCCTTCCAACTCAAACGATTCTATGAATCTATGATTCTATCTTACATTTGGCTTTGGTTAGCAAAATTCCACTTTAACTTTCCAGCAGTAAGTACCAGATTTGCATAGTTTTGTGATCTTTACATTGGTTTCAATACTTAGTGTTATTTCTGCTGCGGTATAGATATGTCAACTGTTGCTATCATCTTACATTTCAATTCTGGGGGAAATCAACCACTCAGTGAAAAAATTCCATGTATGATCACTCAGTCTGTTGTTCTGGACAGAGACTTTAATCCAAAGCAAGCAATAGAGTCTCCGATTTCTGAACGTGCTTAAGCATTTTCACAGCATTTTTATTATCACCCTAGGAATAACAGGTAGCAATTGTAATGTAATCTAAGCCAACTTGCCTTCAGTGATAGTAAGTGTACATTGAGTACCTCGAGTACTGTGTCCAGTTTTGGGCCCCTCACTGCAAGAAAGACATTGAGGCCCTGGAGCAGGTTCAAAGGAGGGCAACAAAGCTGGTGAGGGGTCTGGAACACAGACCATATGAGGAGAGGCTGAAGGAGCTGGGAATGTTCAGCCTGGAGAAGAGGAGGCTCAGGGGAGACCTCATTGCTCTCTATAACTTCCTGAAGGGAGGTTGCAGTGAGCTGGGAGTTGGCCTCTTCTCTCATGTCATTAGTGATAGGACCAGAGGGAATGGTTTCAAGCTCCAGCAGGGGAGATTCAGGCTGGACATTAGGAAGTATTACTTTTCAGAAAGGGTGTTCAGGCAGTGGAATGGACTGCCCAGGAAGGTGGTGGAGTCACCGACCCTGGGAGTGTTCAAGGAAAGACTGGATGTTGTGTTGAGGGACATGGTTTAGTGGGAGCTATTGGTAATAGGTGAATGGTTGGACTGGGTGATCTTTTAGGTCTTTTCCAACCTTGGTGATTCTATGATTCTATGATTCTACACGCTTTTCATGAACCCAAGCTGACTAGGCCTTATCTCCTGGTTGTCCCGCATACGCCATAGGACTGCAGTGAAGACAATCTGCTCAGTGACCTTCTCTAGTACTGAGGTCATGCTGATAGACCCATAGTTCCCTGGATCCTCATTCATGTAGATGTTTGTCACATTAGCAAATCTGCAGTCACCTTGGACCTCCACAGTTAACCAGAAGTGCTAATAAATGATGGAAAGTGGTTCAGCAATCACTTTTGCCAGCTCCCTCAATAACCTTGGGTGGATCCCATTTGGTCCCATGCATTTGTGACAGTCCAGGTGGAGTAGCACATTGCTAACAGTTTCCTCTTGAATTGTGGGTAGGTTATTCAGCTCCCCATCTCTGTCTTTCATCTCAGGGGGCTGAGTACCCTGAGGATAACTGGCCTGACTATTAAAGACAGAAGTAAAGAAGGTTCTGAGAAAGACAACCTTTTCCTTGCTCTCAGTGAAAACCTTCTCCATCATGTAGGTGAAACCAGGAGATTCTCCCTGGCCTTCCTCTTTGCTGTTAGTATATTTGTAAAACCATTTTTTATTATCTTTAACAATGGTGGCCAGGTTAAGTTCTTACTGGACTTTTGCTTTTCTAATTTTCCCTCTAGACAAATCTGTGTTTGCATTGAAATTTGCATTTCATTTCAATAAAAATTGGGTACATGCTTTTGAGAGTATTCCTTCACCTTCATTCTGATACATTGTGTGCCCAAATGTAATATCCACTGCCCATTTATAGCTTTTGAAGGAGGGAATTATAAAGAGATTGAGCTCTTCAAACAAGTATGTATCTCTTCTCTCCTCTGAGCACTCAACAAGAAAATGCAAGCAATAGTCTTTCACTTCTCTCAACATACTTACTGCCTGTTAACACATTGGCTACATTTGTCAAATTACCTTGGTACAAGAATGTATTATTTCCCTTTAAAAGCTTAATCACACATACCTTTTCAGAAAATCACATAGAATCACAGTTTTGCTGAAACTGGCAGAGTTCTCTGGAGAGGTACGTATCGCATTACACTGAAAAATATTTTGTATACTATCTCTTAGGTTCTTCATAACTTGAAGACGACTTTACTACCAAAGTCCAAAGGCACTTTGCTGTCTTTTTGGAATGAATATGGTTTGGAATTATTCAAACAGTTGGCTGGTAATTGAAGAAGCTTGTATAATGACTTATGCAGGCCAACATTTAAAATATCAGGATATTATGCCTATCTACCTCTGCTGAGAGGGGTAAATCCAATTCTCAACAGCCTCCTTAGCTCTTCGAGGCGTCCTAATATCCTAACCAGTCTCCCATCAGCGAGATGGGACCAGCCTTTATAGAAATGGTTGGAACAGAACTGTCTTCCAGCACAATCATTTAGCTGGCCTAATTACAAATTTTTATAAATTTATCCTGAAAATATGACATTTTTTCCCACAAATAACAGTTTTCTCCTGAAAAAATTGCATTCTCTCCCAGAAATACAAGCTTTGTAGAAAAATATAACATTTCCTGAGAGAAACACCAGTTTTCTCCCATCAATATGATGTTTTCTCCTAGAAATACGAGTATTCTCACCAAAATGACATTTTCTCACACGAATACCACTTTTGTCCTCAAAAATATGACATTTTCTCCCACAAATACCGCATTTCTCCAAAAAATATGATATTTTCTCCCACTAATACCGGTTTTCTCCAAAAATATGACATTTCCTGCCTGAAATACCAGTTTTCTCACCCAAACTATGACATTTTCTCCCAGAAATTCCACTTTTCTTCTGAAAAATATCACTTTTTCCTCTCAGAAATACCAGTTTTCTCCCCCAAAATATGACACTTTCTCCCAAAAATACCACTATTTCCGAAAAGATATGTCATTTTCTTCCAGAAATATCAGTTCTTTCCACATAAATATGATACTTTCACCCAGAAATATTAACTCTCTCCCCAAAATATCACATTTTCTGCCTGAAATACCAGTTTTTCCCCCAAAATGTAACAGAAGGGAGGGACATTCCTGTGTAAGAAAAAAAACAGATGGAATGAAGCATAGTGTGCTGAAACTGAGAAGGAAGGAAGGCATTCCGGGTTGAAAGCCAAAAGGAAGAAGTCTTGCTGAGCCAAAAAGCAGAAGGAAAGGGTCTTGCTGGGGTAAAATACAGAGGAATGCTGTTGCTATTCCAAAAGCCAGAAGGAGGGTTGCCAGACTGGGGTTTGATGTGCCTCAACCCTGAAGGAAGGAGGCAATTAGTAAGATAAGTGATGAATGCATTGAGGAGTGCTAGCAGTTGAACTGCAAGAGAGAAAACAAGGTGAAGACCAAATCGCTCCTTACCGGGCTGTGGAGAGAAACCTCCCTCATCAGAGGGAAACAGCCAGCTGGTCACACTTTCTCGTCTGCAAGTGACCGGTGTGAATAGTGGTTCTCCGCAAATGCTGCTTTCTGCTGAGAAGGGTGGAGTCGGGCAATTCTGTAGCCAAAAAAGTGCGACTCCAACCGGCTGCTTTCCTCCGAGGATGGGATTTTTCTTTGCAGCTGAGACAGGAGAAATTATGCTTTCAGCTCGTTTTCTCTCTGAAAGCATGACTCCTAGCACTACTTCAACACACCTTCCCCTTTATTTAGTGAGAGTTCATTTCTTTTCTTTCTCCATTGTAACATTCTTAGTTTCTCTGATGATAGAAAAAAAGGAATGAAAATTTGCTGTAAGACAGATGATGAGTACGTTGAGGAGGGCTAGGCATTGCGCTGTCAGAGAGAAAACAAGCTGAAGTCCATATTGCTCCTTTGGAGTTACTTGGAGCGCACTCAGTCTGTTCCGTAGCCGTAAAAGTGCAAGGAGTGCAGCAAATCAGAAAGAAGCTGCCTTGCTGGACTGAAACTCAGAAGGAAGGGGTCTTGCTGGTCCATACCCAGAATAAAGCAGGTGTACTGTGCCACAAAGCAAAAGAATGCTGCTTGCTGGGTCCAAAACTAGAAGTAACCGGGAGTGCTGGGCCACAGACCTAATAGAACGGGTCTTACTAGGCTGAAATGTACAAGTAGAGCTTGCTGTGTCAATACCAATGCTGGGCCACAAACTGGAAGGAAGGAGGTTTGCTGGGCAAAAATACTTAGAAAAAGGGATTGATGTCCAGAAAACCATATGGAAGAGGTGTTGCTGGCTCTAACCCAGAAGGAAAGTGGCTTGCTGAGCCAAAATCCAGAAGGAAGTGGACTTACTGGCCAGAAATGCAAAACAGCTGGGACTTGCTGGCCCAAAACCCATAAGGAAAGGGGCTTTGCTGTGTAGGAGGTGGGCATGCTGGACCAAAGCCCAGGAGACAGAAGGGACATGCTGGGCATCAACACATAAGGAAGGGGGATTCTAAGCCCAAAGCCAGAAGGAATATTCCTTGATATGCAGAAACCCAGACAGATGGGGGCTTGCAGGGTTCCATGCCAGTGGGTTAGCTGGAGGGAAATCCAGAGGAAAGGGGGCCTGTTGATCAAAACCCAGAAGGAGGGCTTGCTAGGCAGAAACCTGTAAGGGAGAGTTCTTTCTGTGCCAAAAACCAGAAGGAAGGAAGCTTGCGGGTTTGAAATCCAAAAGGCAGCTGTCCATCTGGGTCAAAATGCAGAAGGAAGGGTGCTTGCTGTGCTGAAATTGAGAAGGAAGGTCGCCTGCTGGGGTGAAAAGCAGAAGAACTGGAGCTTGTGGTGCACTTACACAGGAGTTGTAGCTGAGCTGAAAACCAGGAGTAGAGCATGCTGTGTCCAAACCCAGACGGAAGAGGGCAGTGCTGGGCCAGAAACCAGAAGGAAGGAGGCTGGCTGGGCTGAAATGCAGAAGGAAGGGGCTTGCTTGACCAAAACCCAGAAAGAGGTCTTCCAGGACAGAAACCTAGAAGGTAGGGGGCATTCTTAGCCTAAAGCCGGAGAGAACAGTACTTGACATGTTGAAACCCAGATGGACGGGTGCATGCAGGGCCCCATGCCAGATGGAAGTGGAATAGCTGGTGCGAAATGCTGAAGGAAAGGTGCATACTGCGCCAAAACCAGGAAGTGATCTGACTCAACATCAGCTGGTTCAAGCTGGAGAAAAGCCTTATCTCTGTGTGGGAAGAGTTGGAGACACTTCAGCAAGAAATTAGCAGCTGAATAGAGCAATGTTTACAGCAACTCCTGCAGGGCATTCTTCACTCTTGCATTAGAAATGGGATAAAGGAAAGAATAATCCAAGCAGGTCTGGGAAATCCTGCAGGGAACTTGAGGCACAGCTACAGACACTACAGACAACAATGTGATATTTCTCCAGTGCATGGAGTAACAATGCCCTATTTTCATTTTCTGAGAATCACTAATGAGGGAGGAGGAGGTATTCTCACACGGTGAAGTGAAGTTATAAAAAACAGCAGGGTGTATGGAGACAGTAGGGCAGCAAAAGTGGGGCATCAGCAACATTAGGATCTTTGGAGAGTTAAAAGAAAGTATCTGGGTGCTGGGCTGGTGTCTAGCTAGGGCATCTGGAGCCCAAAACAGAAAGGCAATTTTACCTTGTTCAGTTATGAGGAAGCATAGTATTACATATTTTAGAACTGTTGTAATAATTATTTACCCTTTATTAATGAGCTTTAGCTTCTAATCATTTAAGATCCAGGACCTTACATAGTTGGTTGCCTTCACCTTCTGTCCCTTGATGGAAATCAAATATCTAGACCTCCTATCCCTCAACTTAGAGTCACGACAAGCTAACATTTTAAACATTTTATCTTCATTTCTTTTTCTCTGTGATGGTTTGGGGACTGTAATTCATCCATCCTACACAATGTGATAATTTCAGGAGAGATTCTCACTGAGAGAAAGGCATCACGAGCACAGGACAAAGATGTGGTTCCTGCCTCAGTCAGTTTACAACATAAGCCTCCAATGTAATGTACCAAGTGTTTTTTTTTCTAAGGTGGAAAAAGCACTCTTTTATAAGGTCATTCTGCTTTTATATTTTACTCGCACTATTATTCTTGTGCTACTATCAATTAAATGCAAAGAAAAATAAAAAATATCACTGTATAAATCATAAAAAGGCCCTTTTTATGGGTTAAGGACAAAAGCTTGTTTCACGAGAACTGTGTTTTTGCTTATATGAAACAATCCCTCGTCAGTCTGCCCTTCCAACAACAGCACCATGGCTCCAGACAAATTAACTTACACACCACTGTTATGGATGGTAGCATGTTGTACAATGGAAGGTCACATCTGAGAGCCCTGCTTTGATTACTCACCATATGGGAAAGGTTTCATTTTTGCATGACTGAGTTATGGAAGTGAGAGGCATTAAGAATCCTCTGCTGGTATACAGTGCTGGACTACAGAGAGAAAAAAGAATATAAAGGAGTTAGTATACCATTTCTATGTCACAGCATCACCTTTGGTAGTTCTATTGCTGGATCTGCAATGGCACACAACAATGTATTTACGTACTGGGACTAAAGGACTTCTCCTCCACCCTTCTATTAAGACTAATTGTCAAAACACTGGTTCTTGGGAGATTTGGTAATACTATGGAGCTGCACATCTTGCTCCCTACAAGGGACTGACTGCCTGCTGAAGTTTGAGTTTGATATCTGTGGCCCGTGCCAGGAATAGATCCTACGGAGATGATGTGTGATTGAGCTTGCTTCTATCCATTGTTCATGGCAATTTCAAGGAGAACAGGCCACTCCTGTGGAGGTGATTTCAGGAACAAGTGATCACTTTTCTACTACTAAATGTGGGGGCTACTAAAAATTTAATATATGTATATATATATTTTTAATTAAGGCCTTTCAGAGTGGTAGCATGGATAGCATAGCTGTATTTTGGTCTTGTGCCACCATGGGTCGGAAAAGAATCTGTATTTTCAAGGACTAAATAGGTCACTGATATTAAGGATCAAAACTGGATAAAAGTTGGGTTAGAGCAACTCCTGCTGAAGTACACAATCAGCCCTGTGCTCTCAAGGTAGGTCCTATCAAGTTGTGTTATGCTGGCCAATACTGCACAGATTCTTAGGATAAGAATAACATATACTTTGGCCTGATTTGCTAGAGGAGGGGTGGAAGAGGCAAAGCCCAAGGGAGAATTGTTACTCTTCTTGTTGTGAAAAACAGCAGTAGGATTTGCTTCCTGTCCCCAGCAACCCCTCTTAAGGACAGCTTCTTTAGGCTAAAGATGATTCCCTGTCCACAGACAGAGCAAGCAGCTAGTTGCAGCCCCCCACATCTCACTGTTTGGAAGAGGTAGATTGAGCATTAGAAAACTTCTAGCACTAAGGTATAGGCCTTTACTAAACTTCCTTACAAAATGGTTGCAGATTGTTCACAATGAGATGTTGAGGCAGAGCCTAATATAAGCTAGAGTGAGAATATCTGCCAGATATTCTATTTTTCAGAACATTCTGACCAGGTGGGTAAACACTGATACTACCTACGGTGGATAGGCAGGATAGCAAAAGCCTAGTATACACTATTCTCCTGCCCCCTTGAAAAAAAGGGGAACTTCTGGTGGCCCTAGTACATTGTCCTTCTGTCCTCTTGATGAATAGAAAACAACCTGTGGGCCTAGTAAATGTCCTCCTGTCCCCTTTGAAAAATGAAAAATGACAGGTGAGTGATAAACCTTATATGTAAACACACCTTAGCAACTGTGTCTAGTACGCTGTGTGCCTGAAATGCTCAGCCAATGAGTAACAGGAGAGATACACTTAGTAGGAAGGATATAAAGGAGTATAGATTTCACTAATTAAGCGCACAATTTCTTTTTTGCCACAAGGTGGCGTGCGCCCACTATTACAGTAACGAATAAACTTCGTCACTTCACAAAGATCTGTGTCTGATTGGAAATTATTGATTTTGAGCGTTTCTCACACTGTTGGCATGAGGCAACATGACTCTTGTGCTCCAGAATGAACAAGCAGCTAATCATCCTCCTCCCCTGGCTGCACATGCTAAGGTGCTGCAGCTGCATGCCTGGGTATATGTGCAATTCTTTCTGTATCCAGCTCTTACACAGCAATAGGATTGAACCATAGGGCTATTTGGCAAGCTCTTCAATTGCAGCCTGCTTGTCCTTTCAGCTTTGTTTTCTATGCTAGATTTTGCTGAGGTCCTATTGTCTGAACAGCTTTGGCTAGCACAAAACAATCCGCAGCATTGTGCCTTTGTATTTCACCTTTCACTTGCAGTCATTTATTTCTAGAGCTCACAATGAACCTCAGGATAACTGACCTACCTGAATACAAAGGGAGCAGGAGATAGAAGTTTCCTGGTTGTTCTGGAAGAAAATGATTTGTTGTCAGCATTCCTTTTAGAAATAACTTGAAGTGTCATAGACAAGCACCCAACAGTTCATTGCCCCAAACACCCACATAAATGAAAAAGGAAGAGGAAGACTGAGAAAGCACCTGTCTGCACAGCTGTCATCCCTGCTGTTCTCCTGTCACTACACTGGCAGAGTGGCAGAGCACAACATAGCAAACCCCAATTTTCCAGCTTACCAATAGGCCTGCTGGCAAAAATGTTCCTCTCCATCCCAGGAGGCCAACTTTGGAGATCCCTCATGCAGCTTTTCTGCAGGAAGAACTTTCTTCTTAAACTTCAAGAGCCCTGTGGAAGTAACAAGAGGTAACAGCGACTAACAGTTATTGAATGTATGAAGCCAGACAGATTGAGTTCTGGATGACACCCCAAAAGATAAAGAGTACGTAAGAGCAAAGCTGTTAGTAAATTAGTTTCCAGTTCAAGAGAGGCAGTGTTCAGGACGAAGCTCTTAAGAACAGGATCCCAGTCAGACTGCTACAGAGACCTTGGCACAGCTTCACTGCTTGGACTAGACTTTACACGATCCTTAGGACCCTTTCCCATACACACATCATCTGTGCTCCTGCGCTGCAGCCCACAGTGTTCTCAGCAATGCTGCCACAGATATTTGAAAGCTGTATCTAAAATCACCAAAGGATTTGGAGAAGAAGATAGCTTTTTGCATTCCTCTTGCAATTCAAGATCACAAATGCAGAAATTCAGATCACTGCACAAAACAGAGCTACACTATTGGCCTGCCAAAAATCGCCTGGGAACTGCATTGTAGGATTTCAGTCTGTAAGAGACACTTTCTAGTAACAAGCAATATGTAGTGTCTATTGCATGTAACATGCCAATGGGGAGAAAGATTTCCTCAAAACTGTAACTGGTCTAGAAATACCCTACCTAATTTGGCAGAAAGGAAGAGTTATTTGGAAATATTTGCATAACTAGCTTTTGGTAAGCTTTTTTGAAACTGTTTTACATTATTCATAATAGTGAGACCAATGCTATGAACTCTAGATTCCAAGAAATTAACGAATTTGATGATGGAGTAGAGGTAAGCCTACAAAAAGCTTTCTCATCTTTCTCTTCATTTGAAATCTCATTCCCAAATACAGTTGTTTTGTCTCCATAATGTGTTTCTGTACTTTTGCAGCCATATTAGTAACGTGTGGCACTGCTTTTGAGTTGGTTTTGGTTTTATGATCCTTGTTTAGAGTTATTACTTTGTATTAGTTACACTTCTGAACCCTTTTTAGGTAGCCCATGGACCTCCTGATGTGCATGGACAACAGATGAGAAATTACTGCAATAATCTTATTCAGTGAAAGGCACCTATTCAGATACTGTGTGAATAGTACGAATTGCAGGAAATGTCACCTTTTCCTTGTACTAATTGAAGGTCCCAGATTCATATTATTTACCTGTGGGGCCACTTCCATATACGTCTCCATATATTAGTCAGGTAGGAATGGGGCTTGAAAAGCAATGCTCAACATGAAGGAATTATATGCCATGTTGCACAAGGTATATCAAATATAATTTTTGCAGTTTTGGCTGAGGAAAATCTTCCTAAAGATTTAAGAACTCACTACTATTTCACTGGAAATGCAGTCATTAAGTTGCCAAATATTATTGGAGAGTAGGAAACAAATTACTTTGACTACAGTATGTACTACCAAAGGCTGGGTAATTGCTTCAGAGAATATATCCCCCATAGGTATAGTTCCTTTTTTCCCCAATATTTACTCAAACAAACCTCTTCCTTATTAAAGTTCATATTTTATTAATCTTGAATAAAAATTCATTTAATTGAATTAGAATAAGCTTTAAGCTATTGCTTTCTGTCTTGTAAAACAACACATAAGAAAATAAATGTGAAATTTTGGGTTTCATTTTGCTCATTTCTGAGGGGAGTCAGTGAACAAAACGCCCTGGGAATCTGACCTCAAGGACAAGGAAGGTGAGCAGAGCTGGCAGATCTTTAAGAAAGCTTTTCTTACAGCACAAGAGTTCTCTATCCCTAGGCATAGGAAATCAGGAAAGGAAGGCAAGAGACTGACATGGCTAAACCAAGACCTCCTGGTCAAACAGAAGATCAAAAAGAAAATACACAGGCAGTGGAAGCAGGGACAAGTAACCTGGAAGAAGTACAGGGATGCTGCTAGGCTGTGCAGAATCAGGAAGGCCAAAGCCCAGCTGGAACTGGACTTGGCAAGGGGTATAAAGAAAAATAAGAAAGGTTTCTACAGCTAGAAAGGAAAGTCAAAGAGGGTGTATCCTCACTAGTGAGCAACACAGGCAAGCTAGTAACAATAAACAAGGAAAAGGCTGAGACATTCAGGTTCACAACTGCCTGTGGAACCTGCTCAAGGATAAATCCACGGGTCATAATGAGATGTATCCTAGAGTTCTTGAAGGAATTTGGTGACATAGCCGCTCTTGTTATTTGAAAAGTCATGGAGGTCAGGTGAAGACCACAGTGACTGGAAAAAGGCAACATCACATCCATTTTTAAGAAGTGAAGAAAGGATGACTCAGGAAACTACCAACTAATTAGCCTCACCTCTGTGCCAGAAAAGACCACAAAGCAGATCCTCCTGGAAGCTATGTGTATGGGAACTTTTGAATGACAGCCTGAACCTCTGATTGACCACCTGAGGCAAGCGCTGACACAGCCATGGGAGAACAGGTGAAGGCAATTCACCTGTGTGACTGGAAAGGGTGGAGACTGGCTCCATCTCTCCTAGACCCAATTAAGAGCTGACTTCCACTAAGGAAGGATCTCTTTCTGGAGATTGGTTTTTTTTTTTTTTTTTTTTTTTTTTTTTTTTTTTTTTTTTGGGGGGGGGGGGTGTGTGTGTGTGGGGCTGGGATACAGGTGAGTATTTTAATTTTTATAATCCCTTTCCACTGCAATAATCCTTCTAGTTATGCTGCCTGCAGAATACCAGCCTAACTACACCAGTCTGCTAATGGTATATTACTTGAATGCACACTGTGCTAAGGCACATAGAAGAGAGGGAGGTGATACAGGATAGCCAGCATGACTTCATTAATGTCAGGTCCTGCCTGACCAATCTAATGACCATTTATCATGGTGTTGCTCTGTCAGTGGACAATGGAAAAGCCACTGATGTCATCTGTCTTGACTTCAGTACTGTCTCTGACATGCTCCCATATCACTTTCTCCAAATTTGAAAGATATGGATTTTTTGTAATGGACCTTTTGATGGATGAGCAACTGGTTGCAAGATTGCACCCAAAGAATGATGGTCAATGGCTCACTGATCAGATGAAGGTTGGTGTCCCTCAGGGATCTGTATAGGAATAGGTGCTGTTTAATGTCTTCATCAATTACCTCAACAGTGGGATTGAGTTCTCCCTCAGCAAGATTGCAGATTATGTCAAATTGTGTGATGATGTCAACATGCCTGAGGGATGGGATGTCATCCAGAATGATCCAGAGAGCTTTGAGCAGTGGGTCTGGGTGAACCTCATGAGGTAATCCCCACTATCAATACAAGCTGGAGTATAAAAGAATAGAGCACAGCCCTGCTGAAAAGGACTTGGGGGCACTGGGGGATGGCAGGCTGGACTTGAGCCAGCAATGTGCCCTAGCAGCCTGGTTAAAGCCAACCATATTCTGGATTGCATCAAAAAAAGTGTGGTCAGCAAGTCAAGAGAGGTGACCCTGTGTCCTCAGTACAGGAGAGATATTGACCTGTTGGAGTGTATCCAGAGGAGGGCCACAAAAACTGTTCAAGGGATAGAACATCTCCCCTACAAGGACAGGCTGAAAGAACTGGGGCTGTTCAGCCTGGAGAAGAGAAAGCTCTGGGGAGACTTGATAGCAGCCTTTCAGTACCTAAAGGGGGCTTCAAGGAAGAAGGGTCTACTGTAATATATGACAAGGGAAATTGTCCATAACTAAAAAGAAGGAAGATTTTTGATTGGATGTAAGGAAGAAGCTTTTGAAAACAAATGTGAGGCACTGGAACAGGTTGCCCAGAGGTGTGAATGCCCAGTCCTTGAAGATGCTCGAGATCAGGCTGTACCATGCTTTGAGTAACCCAATCTATCTGTCTAGATGTCCCTGTTCATTGCAGGGGAATGTGACTAGGTGATCTAAAAGGGTCCCTTCCAACTCTAACAATTCTATAATTCTATATGAAGTCATAGGTAGGAGATACATTGTTGGTTCTTTCTTCTTTCCCTATTTTTTTCTGCTTGCTGCTATGAACAGTTCATGCTGGCTTGCTACATCTGCTCAGATGACAATATTTGCATTCTCAGCAAAGTAACTGATGATCTACTTTGCCTGCTTTTGCTTCTAGTGGCTGGCCATTCCTCCCTTCAATTCAAGAAAAATCAGAAAAGGTCAATGAAGCCAGAATTTGCTCATGTAAAGCAAAACCCCTTCTGAAGCCCTAGCATGAACAGTGACACCCATCTGGATTGCACTGCAAAAGCTGCAGCTGCGACTGCACCTGGAAAAATCTCACCACAGGCCCCCAGTCAGAAACAAAGCCAGAACCATGTTTGTTCCTTTTAAAGTAGGCAGTAGCTTATAACAAGGTGAACTGTTGGGCAATGACAGGGCTAAATGGATGCATGCAAACAAAAATACACTTTTTGGCTCCTTATGTAGCTGATATGCAGGGAGACTCTAGCTGAGCTTGGAGACTCCAGGTGAGCCCTTTCTCTTGTATTTCTAACAGTAGACTGTCTCTTGCAGAGAGCCTGAAGTCCTATCCTTTTCTCTGAAGTTTCTCATAAGCACCTATAAGAAAGCAGTGTGTAGCAAGCAAGCCATCTAGAACAATGGCCCTGTTTGTACATCAGTCAAGACCACTGCTATTATTTTGGAAGAAACGTCTGCAACACAGTAAACAAGCCACTAGTTCTTAATCTATTTTCTTAGGATATGCATGCTCTCTGACAATACAGATTACTGTTTCAGGACTACTGTTATAAATACATATCATTTCAGTAATCTGGTTTTATAACAAGTTTCACATAGGAAAACATATCTAGCCCTGTAATCCAGTTCTGAATTTTCTTAACTCCTGTCACGTCCAGTTATTCCTGAACTTAATTTGGAACAATTTTCAGGAAAGATCTCAGAAACCAGTACTTGATTATGTTAACTTTATTTCTTGAACTTCAAGGACAAGCAACACCCTGCCAGTCAATAGTAGATATTTGCTATTACAGTTGTATTCACAATTGTAATAGAAGCAGATTTGGATTAAGACAGGCCCAAACCCATTTCCAGAAATGAGGAGCTACTGTGAGAGTACACAAAAGCTCAACATATGCTGCTTTCTATCTGCTACCATGTAGGGAAATCAGAGAATGACAGGCACCTGAATCTGAAGGGGGGGAGGGGGGGGGGGGAAAGGCAGCTCAAATCTGCATCTCTGGAAGATGGTTTCCATTCTGAAACAGTTTAATATTTCATTAACTTCTTTCTGCCCCGCCACAGTGAATCCAAAGAGATGACTATAGGAATCTAGATGTAAGTCATGACAATATTGCTAAGGCTATATTCAAGATAGTAACAAAAAAGCTGAGTGGACTGTGTAATCCTGGCAATATATTCTTTTTTACTCAAGTACTTGCTCTAATTGAGTAAGGTGCTGACACCTATAAACCCAAGAAAAGCATGGAACCTGTAGCACTACCAGCACTGGCTCTTAACTTTCCTCACTGAGTCCATTGGCTATTGGCCAAAAATGTTGACTCACTGTAGCTCATACTGCTCAAGAGGATGAGGAGGAGTACTCCCAGCATGGGATTGGACCTCTTCTGTTCATAATGTGGTGCTCCAGACATGCAGAGTTCTAAAACAAAACCACTTGTACTGCAAGGGTGGTTAAACTAGTACAGGTTGCTAAGAGAAGTCATGGAGTCTCTGCTCTTGGAGATGTTTAAAACCATCTGTTCTGATCATGATCCCGAGCAGCCTGCTCCAGCTAATCCTGATCTGAAAGGGGAGCCTGAGCTGTCTGATCTTCAGAGGTGCCTTCCAATCCCATTGATTCTGAGCTCATAGCATACTTATTCTTCACTGACCTTTCTTTTGTGCTACTGATGGAAGAAGTACCTCAATTGCATTTCAGGAATTTTCATACAGGCATACAAGTTAAGTTACAGAAGGAGAGCTGTCCCACGGAAGGATGTAGATACTGCGACACCGAGAGCTGCATGTTATTATTTTTAGGCATTTCTTCCCCTTGGACAACACACAAAGAAAACTTAGGTGCTCCAATTCCCTGTGCAATAGATAGGGAAAGCAAGATATCTCAAGATATGATTCACAAAAGCAGAAAAGAAAACTGCCTCTAGAGCCACTGGAGGTGCCAAGGAGAAGGGTGAAGGTTAAGCCCTTCTTAGACAATAAATCATCCTTTTCTGGATGACAGAGTGCCATTTCTTAGTAGCTAGTGGAGTGGGGTTGGAGCTCCATCCCACTGCCTGCTGCTAGTTGCTTATAAAAACGCAGCAGGAAGAATCATTGCCTATGTAGATAATGGTCAAAAGGTTTGTGCAACAACCCAAAATACACACCATCCAGAGTTGGTTTCCCTAGTCTCATTTGGGAATTTGGGGTATACATTTCTTCCTAGTTGACTGTAAATGCTGTGATATGGAACAGAAGTCTCAACTGCATAAGCTGCTCCACTATGAAGAAATCATTCATCCACACAACTGAAGGAAAATATTAGTTGTATAAGAAAGCAGTACCAAGCACAGGTAGGATTATCACAGGCTGGGTAGAGGTTTTGCCTGGCCACTTCTGAAAGGAGTTTTCCTGACAGAGAGATCCTGCGGGCAAGGGAGAAATGAGGAATACTCAGATGTGGGCTACTGAGTTTCTCAAGTGGTTTGCTCAAACTTCTCCTCTCTTTTGTTCCACAGTGGCCTGGTGGATACACATCAGCAAGCCTTATGAAAAGGAAAAAAGATTCAGGGAAGCGACAGTACTGAATATCAGTTCAAGGAGACTGCAAATGTATTATAGATAACTCCTTCCTCCTCACCTGTCTAGCAAAATTCTTTACAGTTTTGGATCTAGTCATACTCCTCTTTTCTCTACTGGCCTCTGTCCCACTCTGCCAAGTCAGGGAAACTTCCCTACAGTCTGTCCCCATGGCTACAGTCGTGCTGGTAGATAATGACAGAACTTATTTCACTGAGAACTGATATGCTGTGCCATTCCAGTGCACAGTTAAACATGACAACCACAGTAACCATAGAAAGCTTTTATGCAGCTAGGTTTCCCAGGGATATTTATCTGTGTACTCAAAAAGACAGGATGCCTGAGAATGACTGTTGTGGATTCAGACTTTTGGTACAAATTAGTTTTTCTATTCAAATGCTGCTCAATTTCATCTTTAGTAAGCTGTTTAATTCACTCACTCCTATATGACAGTCCAGGACATAATGTTAGGATCTCTGAGATCTACTGCAGGGGCTGAGCTGTTCTCTGTGCTGTGAGGACAACAATTCTAGTACCTGGTGCTTTCCCTTAAAATCCTGGCCATTCGTTGGGGGGGAGGAAACACAGAGAAGGGTTCACATATGCAAGAATGAATACCTTAAGCGGCAGGAAGAAAGACTTGGGTAATGAAGAAGGTTGTAAAAAAAAAAAAAAAAAAAAAGTTATAGTTCGTCTTTCTGGAACCATGGATGACAGGGGGCAGGTATGCTGGCTCTGCTGTCGCCTTCAAGACTGAAAAAACAAAAACAAAAACAAACAACAAAACAAAACAAAAACCAAAAAAACAGCGTTAAGTGTGTTTTCCACCCCGAGTTACGCAGAGGAGCATTCTTCGTCGTGCTCCGAACCACCGCACAGCCAGCTCCAACACCGAGATGACTCCAGTGTGAGAGCTCACCAGGAAGAGGACGAAGACGACTCTCCTCGCGCCCAGCCCCGCACCCACCAGCGGGGGTGCGAGCCCCGCTGTCAGCCCCGCACGCCAATCAGGCAGCCTGCCTGCCTTCCTGTAGGTGTGTCCGGCTCACCTGGGAGCCGCGGTGCTGATGACATACCTGCAGCCCTGCGGGAAGCGCAGAGATCTGAGTCTGCTGTAGCCCAGGGCAGGGGGGTCCCAGCCTGAGCGGTGCTGGGGGTAGCGTTGGCCCCGGCCCGGCCGCCGCAGGTAAGGGCACTGTGAGAGTGGCGTTGCTGTTTGCCTGGAGATGCGAAGGCCTGGCGCCCGATCCAGCACGGGCCGGGCTGAGGCCGGCTGGAAGGGCGCTGTTCCTGGGGCCGGTGCGATA
Organism: Tympanuchus pallidicinctus; assembly: GCF_026119805.1. Classification (NCBI taxonomy): domain Eukaryota; kingdom Metazoa; phylum Chordata; class Aves; order Galliformes; family Phasianidae; genus Tympanuchus; species Tympanuchus pallidicinctus. Next base: position 51,221 of record NW_026294744.1, read on the forward strand.
GGGAGAGGACGGCCGAGAGAGCGGCCCGCCGTTTCAGGATCCGACGGGGAGGAGGCGTAGGAAGAATCTCGGGGGAAGGAAGTCGCCCTCATCCCGCTGTGGGACGACGGGCCTGCTGCCCTCCTCTGGGACGTGGGGCTCGGCCTGATGCGCGTAGGTGTGGATGAATGTGTGGGGAATCGCCGTTCGGGGAAGCCCCGCAGAGCCAGGTGCAGGGATGCCCGCTCTGGTGCCTACAGGGAGAAGGAGAAATGAGCTTATACCCTCGGGGGGCCTTCCGCAGCCTTTTCTTGATGCTCCTGCCCCTCACAGGTAGAAATGTGGGCCCGATCCCGGGCCCAGCAGCTGGAGTGCTTTTCCGCACTGCTGCTGTGCCTCCCACATGAGAGTTAGGTCTTGCGCTGGTCACTGGACTGTGGACTTCAGAAACCTTGGTGTCTCAGGGCTGCATTTGAACTCTGGACACCTTGTTTTTCTCTCTGCTTTGCTCATTTGTGTCTTGTGACTTTTATGGCCTGTCATGGAGGAACGGAAGATGAGACGGGTGCTTGCTGCACATTTCCCTTCTCCCCACTTGGAGCTTACCCCAGAGCTGTGGTTACACCCTTGGTGCCTCAAGCAACTTGCCTAGCCTTTCAAGCTCCTGCAGCTCTTCCCAGGCCCACCCAGCACCCTTGTTATCCTTATGCTTTGTGCTTTAACTTTCAGAAGTTGGATGGATCAAATCTGGCAGACAGTACAAGGGCAGGGGAGCACCTTTGCCAAGGGATTACTGGATATGGATGCTGTTGCCTTGTCCTTCCCCCTCATTTGCTGGCCAAACCACATCCATAACATGCTACTGAAGTTTTGTGACAGCATTCACTGATGTTTTAGAATTTCTTGAAATCTAAAAGGCTTATTGAAGGTAACTTGTATAAGGATAAAGTTCTCTTAAAAGGTTGCATAGGAGGGAGGTGGCTTGTTTTGGAGTGATATATAAGTGACCTGGGTTTCTGAAGTGCAGCTGAACTGGGTGAGGAGAAGGCATTGAAAATATGATTTGAAGTTGTTCTACATCTGAATTATTCTTAAGTCTCAGTTGTTAATATTTGGTTTCCATGCACAGTCTCATTTTGCCAGCTCATGGCTGATGAAGTATTTGTAGTCTTATCCGTGCAGTAACTTGGTAGTCTTGATTAATCTGAGTGGGAAGGGGGATCACATGCTATGATCACTGGTGGCAGCATGGACTAGAACTAAGCCTGGTGCTACTGCTGAAGCTCTGTCTTCTTAATGTCTAAAACTATGAGACCTGGGTACTTCCTTTGAGGAACTCTTCTGAGAGCCTTTGATGTTTATAGCTTCATTTCTGGGCCTTGTTTTTTTCATCGTGTTAAACTTGGATATTCTTGCTCTTGTCCCTTGAGCCTTCTTATTTCCTGTGGATCACTTTTTTTTTTTTTTTTTTTTTTTTTTCTTTCAAGTCCTTTCCAGGTGTGAAAAACAAAATTTTCCTGAGGTTTTTATTTTTTATTTATTTACTTATTTTGTATCATTGCTCCAACTAAAAATCAGCCCACATCCTTGGGAAAAAAAATTGTCTCCATGGCCAGACAGTGCTGGTGCAGAACGGTAGCTTGAAGCCAGGCATGAATAGCCCTTGTGCTAAATTGAATAAAAGAAGGAATCATATGTTTAATTCCTATATTTCTGGGCTGAGGCAGTAGGTTGTGGTTGCACAGATCCTCTCAGCTAGCACTGCCACTGGAAGATGCTGTTATGCTACCATTTGTCATCTGTGCCAGTTCCTCAGCCTGGTTTGTTGTGAAGCTACATGTGCATGTGTGCCAGAAGAGAAAGAGCAATGTAGGATGGGAGTAAGGAGGATGGCATCTGTGTCAGTTTTTGACAAATTAGGGAATTTGTGAAACTAAGGCTTGAGGTACAGGAATTGTCACAAGCACAGTCTACCTTAAGTATTTATGGAAGATACACATTTTTCTTTTTTTCTTTCAATATTTCCTTTAAAGCAAGTGTTTAAGACCAGCTGCCCGGATTCACTCATTAGCCCAAGTTTACTCAGTTGCCAGACTTGGTTGGTCAGATGAGTTTAGGTCTATTGCATGGAAGTCCAACCTTTTGGTTTGCCTGAGTTGAACTGAGTGAAGAGGAATTGTCTTGGGCCACGTATAAAATACATGATATCAATAATGTGGATAAGTAACGCAACTTATTTTTTAATGTATTTTTTATTAAAACACGAAAAAGAATAACATAAATATAAGACTAGTGGGATATTTTTCCTTTTTCAGTGGAAGTATTTGCAATTCTTTGTGAGTTCTCAAAGTGCTCGTCAGAGATTTCTGATGAAATATTACTCTTCCTGTGCTTCATCCTTGAAAACAGTTGTTCACAAACATATAAGCCACTGAAAGGCAATGCATGAATCAGTTGTGATTGTGAAGTGAAGGTTATTTTTCTCTGGTAAAATAGGTCTTGTAAAAGTGTAGTAAAAAGACATAATCAAACTTTTATTTGCAACTTGATACATTACATGTGAGAATTCACGGGTAACGTATTTTTGTCAGCTGAAAAAGGAGTCAAAATACATTAAAAAATTTGTTTTTGTTTTTGTTTTTTTAATCTTCAAACCTATCTCAAATTTCTTTATCAAAATAGAAAGCATGGCTGCATATTTTGTACTGTTTACAAGAATGTATTTAGCCAATGCATCAAAATGCTCATTTGCCATAACTTGAACTTGCTGTAATTTTGAACACTGTTATGATTTGAAATAAGCACAGATAAGTGGATTTTCATCTTGAAGACGCATGTTTAATTCATTCAAATGAGCAGTCAAATCCACCAAAAGTGCTAGACCTCTGAGCCATTTTTCATCTTTAAGTTCTGGTGCAGAATTTCTTTTTGATTCCATAAATGACTTGGTTTCATTTTTCAAATCATGAAATCTTTTTAGCATTTTACCCCAACTTAGCCATCTCCCTTCAGAAAAGTAAATGATATTCCCATAATCAGCATCCAAATTTTTAAGAAACTCCTGGAACTGGCAATGATTAGAATTCATGAAATTCTCAGATTTGATGATCATTTGCATTATGTTATCCATTTTTAAAGCTTGCACATGGCAATTTTCTTCATGTCTGATGCAGTGCTGTTTCATCAAACACGAACTGCTGGTGGTAATTGCATTGTCTTCTATTAATCGTGTAGGTCCCTCTTTTTTTACCAGTTATCTATGTGGAACCATCAGTAGCTATACTAGATATATTGACAAAAGTTGAAGAAAATTGCTTTAATGTATTTTTTACTGCTTCTTACAGATCAAGATAATTATAATCTTTGAAAATTGACACAGTTTCCTTTGCAAATTAAGCATAGTACCATATTATTTATCTTGACAAGAAAGAACTCATCAGTCTATTTTTTGTTGAACAATCATCCTTCATCCATAATTTTCCTTTTTTGGGGTTCTTGTTTTCTTTTGAGACACCATTAGGTACGTTGAAATATCAGTATCAGCAGTCACTATTTTTTGTTCAACAAGTGACAAAAGCACATGCCATGTGTAATACATGTGGGTTGAGTGCATGTGATGGGTGTAAGAAGAAAAGTTTGTTCTGCACTATGCCCCCCCTGTTTTGGATAGTATATGAAAAGTGAACAGGAGTAGTTGGCTGTAAATTAACTTCCTGAGACTGTATCCTGTTTGCAGAAAGTCACATAGAAGTGTGTGATGACTAGGACCACGGAAATATTCATACATCAAAGTACTTCTGTAGCCTCTAATTAAATGTTTAAGTTCTTATTGAGTGAGAGCTTTCTTGGAGCTCAGTTTCTACCACTGGAGTTCTTGCCACTTATTATACACAAAAATTCCCAAATCCAAATCCAATTCCACTATATCAAATGGGAACACAGTATTTCCAAATGGAAATACTAGGTTACAGCCTAAAACAGTGGTTGAGTACCTGGTGGGAAGACAGGATCAACCCAGTGCATGCAATGCACCTGAGTGACCAGAAGGAGTAGGATGGGGATCCACTCCTTCCCAGACTTCATTTAAGATTTGGCAATGCAGGGCAGCTATTGCTGTAGATCTCTGCCTACCTGAGGCCTTCTGAATGTAAGCAGCTCTTTTCTTTCATTTCTGCATCTGTGGCTGCTGCATTAGGGCTCATTCTCATTTGCTGGAGCCAGAGACTTTGCCATTCTGCTATTATCATCCTGTTATAGCATTACACTGGGTCATGCTGCAGTGTCTGTGGGGATTCACAATCTTAGTGGTCCCTTGCATGTGCGGGCAGGGCACAGTCTTGCTGATGAGATTAAGCCTTGCACAGTGTGTCTGAAGAGGGAAGGATGAATGCTACTTCATCCAGTGGTAGTTTGAGGTTTCAAAATATTCCAATCTAGAGGGAAGGATTAGGATTACAGGATTTCTTCATATTAGAAAATGGGATTCGGGTTGCTTTCCCATAGCAGATGAAATGGGGAGTTGGAAGCACCTCAGTGTGTTCCAGGTGACTGGTTCCATCAGTGAAAAAATTGATGGGTTAAACTGAAGAGCACACTAAACACAAATCCTGCCCCACCTAAATAGTGTCCTCATAACGCTGCGTGTAAGGGCTGAAGGGAGAAAATAACCACTGGAGATGCATAGTCACAGAGGAAAGCTACTAAATAACATATGAAATTTGCTTCAGTTCAGACTAGAAAGTGCATATGCCTGAGGAAGCAGAAGGTCAGATACAGTACTTTTGGATTGCGGGAGCCCTATGCATGTGGCACAAAGTCTGAGCTGAGTTCAATGCAGTGACCTGTTGGACATGGTCATTGTTTGCAGCTGCTGCAAGATGGCTACAATAGTTACATCTACATATTCACTTAATGATAGAAATAGATACATAAACCAGTGTTAACTAATGCACACTAAGCAGTGGGAGTAGGAGTGACAAGAAGATTCTTTGCCTTCAGATATTGCTGAGCAGCTACAAAAAATCAGAGGATGCCAGCTAAAGTATGTACACTTTATATTCACAGAAATTAGAGGTCTGGTAATTAAAAGTGCCTGCAAATACTCTTTGAATAGCCTGAGTCTTAACTAGAACCTTACTTGGTTACAGATTCCTGTCCTGTGAGGTGGTGCTAGTGGAAAATTAAGTGTATAATAGCAAGAGTATGTCTTTGCTGGCATACTTTATTTCATAGCTGAAGGAAAGGTACAGCAGCCTTACTGATGCCTAGCAAAGCACTTGATGTTGTCTTCAGAGGACCTTTAGAGGGCTATAAGCAAGATTATTTTGGAATAGATTAAGCCTGTGCTGCTGTTAAGACATACAAATTGTACTGTAGGTATTCCTTAAGGGTAACTAGCCCTGTGAAATATAATCTAGCTGCAACATTTGAGTCAGCCTTCTTTCTAAAGTGCTCAGAGATTCCTATTCAGGTTTACAAAGTAAAGGTTGTCAGGTTGCATAACAGCAAAGATGAAAAGGTGTGGTGTGCATGTTTCCCTTCTAGATTTATACAAGAATAGATATTACAGGCATACTGTCAGCCTTATAGGATGGGGTCAGTGTCTTACTGCACAATATTTTGGAGAGCAAGTGTTAAATCACAGAATCGTAGAATCATAGGTCCTGATGATTTATATTCTATGTGGCTTGGATAAATCTTGCCACTGTCTGTTGCCTTTCTGTGTCTGTTTCTATAACTCGCTTTGTCCTGTCACTCTTCCTCATCTGTGGACACTGCTGCGAAGAGGGGACCTTCTCTTAGTACATCTGGATGAGGGATTGAAAAGGAAACTAAGATAGTCACAGAGTCAGTGCTACCTTCTGTTGTCTTGCTACAGAGGTTATTTCAGCCTATGTTCTGTGCCGTATTGCTCTGTACAGTGTGTAAAACAAGCTGTTTCCTTCCAAAGAGGTGCAGAGGAAGGTACATGAGCAGCTTGGACTGCACTGGAGCAACAATCATGCTGCGACCAGTCACATGGCAGGGCAATAAGAACCCATGTGAAATTATGTCTACGTGTATATAAAAATAATAGCAACTGTATTGTCAGGCATATTGGAGCTCTTTACTTCAATTCTGAATGTTGCTTCATGCTTACCTATTTGGCTGCTGAGTGTATAGTAACAGATACTAAAAGAATAAAAGTAGGCATTGGAGTGGAAAATGGAATAGCTCTTTGATAGTCACAGCAAAATAGTTTTAAAGAAAAAAGTATAATAAGAAAATATGGGGTTTTATGGACCCCACACGCAATGAAAAAAAATCCTGAAAATGAGGAATTTCAACTTCAGTAGAGCAGTATGAAATCAAAGCTGCCCTGAAATACGTTATCTTTTACTAACATGTTCCCTTTGATAAGTTAATTTATAATTCAGTACTGCACAAATTTTGATTGTGGCAGTGGAAAATAGTGTAGTGCATTTGAATTTTTTTCATTTGTATTCACAGAATTACAGTATTGCAGAGGTTGGGAAGACCTCAAGAGATCATTGAGTCCACCCCCCCTGCTAAAGCAAATTCCCTACAATAGGTCGCACATCCAGACAGGTCTTGAATCTCCATAGAAGGAGACTTCACAACCACTGTCGGCAATCCATTTCCATAAGCTCTGTCATGCTTAGCATAAAGAAGTTCTGCATGTTTATATGGAACTTCCCACATTCAAGCTTTAGACCATTGCTCCTTGACCTATCACTACACACGAATGAGATGAGCCTGGCCTCATTCGTTTGCCTTCAGCCTCCCTTGAGATTTTTATAAACATTTATCCATGTCCCTCCTTAGTTGTCTGTTTCCCAGGCTGAACAGACCCAGGTTACTCAGCCTTTCTTCATGAGGGAGATGCTCCAGGCCTTCAAGTACTGAAAATAAGGCTGAATTTCTCCAATTTGGAAGCACGGTATTATGATGCATAACTCTCCAATGTGTATTATTACTTCAGTAATATATTGTCTTTAAATAATTGTCTGGGGATGTGGTAGAACTGCAGTTTTGTGCTGAAGTGATGCAGTAATCCTGAGCGAAGAGTTTAAGACCTGAAATTAAATAGCTGGATCCATTCAAAACAATTAGATATACTCAGTCTGCCCAAACAATTCCAATGTAACCAAAATATTATTGGTTTGTGTTCTGTGGGCTTCTTAAAGCCATAGGTTCAGAATTATAGATTATTTGACAATAAGAGTGGAGGGGGGAGTGTTGGATTTTGGTGGTTTTGTTTTGTTTTGTTTTTGAAAAAAGAAACCCTTTAACTGTCTTGATTGTGGGAAAGGTTTGAAGTGGGACAGAAGTGTGATATGGCTTCTGCAGCAGAAGACATTTAAAAAGTAATCCCAAACTTCCTTTGTCTCTCAGACAAGAGATTTAAAAAGAAATTGCATAGGAGAGACCTATACACCTAAGTTCAAGTTTATTTGTGAAGAGTTGGTTTTCAAGAATGGTTTGGTGGAGATACTTGTTTTGTGCTTAGAGATGCCAAGAACTATTTGATGCTGTATGTCTTGAGCTCATAAAATTGTTGGAATTGTAAAAGTGGGTTTATCTGAATATGGACAGAGTGAAAAATAAGCTGCTGTGAATACCTGACATTTGTGAAGTTATGGGGCATGTACTTTCATCATGCGGGTCACTAGAATGTAAGCATGGTAAAAGAGTAAAACTGGTCCAGAATGAGTTGAAACAATTAATTATGAATACTATTTGTATGTATCTGTTGTTTATGTAAAGCATCTACAGTACAAAAGTAAAATACATTAGGAACACCTTTCATATCTTGAAGAATTTGGAGGCAATAGACAAAGTGAGGGATCTGAATGAACAATTAATACTTTTTCTGTTGGTGAAGGGATGGTTTAAGTAAGACTTTACTTACAATTGCAGTCTGTTACAGAATTTAAAACTTTGTGTGTTGATCACACTGAGTGGGCACTGACTTACTAATCCTGAGAACACATCTGTGAGTTAGGAGGGGTTGTGGTTCCCTCAGCTGCTGAGGTGGGCAGGAGCTGCTAATCAAAGAGCCAGAACTGGGAATTCTGTTGGGGAGAGTTTGGGGGTAAAGTTGTGGTTCTCAATTGCCTTGAAAAATCACTGATCATCCAAGCCGTTTATAGATTCTTTTTTTTTTTTTTTTTTTTTTTTTTTTAATCAAATGGTAACAGTGGGTAATTGAAGGAATGAGAACTCCTACTATCCTAATGTGCACAGTTCCATTTCCGTTATGTTACCGATGTCACCCTTTGTGGACCCATCAACTTGAACTTTGTGGGTGACCACAACTGTTTAAGTGTTCACGGGCTATAGCTGTAGATAGAAGCACGACTTCATAAACAGTCATGTTAGTGCATCTTTATCACTTTTTATTAGGATAAATGCTAGCAGAGCAGGAGTACATAAACATTTGCAGTGCAGGGTATTTTTCTTTTTGAAACAAAAGCAGGAATACTGCTAATTCCTGGTGTGCATATAGCTGTGATCATTCTTTGTCTACTTTCTCTCTGTTTCTTGAGAGCAGGTCTAAAATCACCCGTTGTAACTCCTGCGTATGCCAAGGGGTACAAAAGTGGTTTGTTATCTCATGATGTGTCACTGCGATTGTTCTCACTAGCATACTGAAATAATGAGCTTGTACTGTCCTTCAGTCCTGCAGTAAGCAATCATAGCCAGATAGAATGCGAACCTGATACTGAGGAAAGACAAAGACCTCTGAAACAGTGGCTGGATGTTGGTTGTTAAGCGCCCCTGTCCTGTGTGGGTGAGACCTCACTTGCTGCAATGTTAGCTCTCAGCATCATGTGTGCTGTGGAGAGCGGGCGATGTGCAGAAGTTGCTTGCTTCTTGCTCCTACCTGACCACCGATACACTGTGACACATGAGAGGTACAGGGTTCATTAATTGTCAGCAATAATTTGTTCTTTGAGCTAGGTTCGCTAAGACTGGCAGAGGAAAGATGGAAGACCTGTTCTCAGTACGGGAGTACATTTGAGAAGAGAGATTTGACTTCCCTCCCTTTCTGTCATGGTCTATGGACTACACCAGCCCTTTCTTTTGTGCCATCCTGATCTTTCCCCCTTCAGACATCCCCTGTAGCTTGGCTTTCCCAAGACCGAACTGCTGTACCTCACTACATGCTGCAGTGACTACTAAGTGCAATAAAGTGGTTTGCCATATATCAAGTCTGATAATCTGTGAGTCTGATTAGCAGTGTCAGGAGTTAGGACAGAAAGCTATCTAAGTTTAACTCTGCTGAACTCTACTGAATCTAGGAGAGAGAGGATGTTTGTGTGTTGTTTATTTATGCCCCACTGATTGAAGTTTTTGCAGGTAATGGGAAAGACCGTGAGCTGAGCCTTGGATTTCATGAACTACTGCCTGTAACTTCCCAGGGGAAGTTACTTATGCTAAAGTATGCACAGTCCCAATTAGAATATAGTATGCTTGCTTGCGTAGGTTGGTGGATCCGAATACGTCAAGGATTTTGCATTCCTTAGCTTGACATTATTGTATGATAGTGTTGTGAAAGAGGCAGAGGAAATGATATAAATTTTCTGTTGCACAATTAGTCATGATGACTGTTAGGAGACAAATTGTCTCATGTTCCAACTTCTCACTAGCATACTGAAATTGTAAGCTTGGGGGTGAATTTAAGGCGCAAAGGACTGACTTCTCTGTATTTCTTTTTGGAGGTGTGTGGCCCAGGAGGAGAAAAAGAAGCAGTTTTGTGTGCTGTAGGGCTGAGGACAGAGAGGTTATAGGTCAGTCAAGAGTTGGAGCTGTTTTCTTCAAAGATTGCCAAAGGGCAATTGTCAACGGTTTACGGGCTGGTTCAGCCCGGTTCCGTGACGAGCGGGGTGGAGGGATCCACAGATCCGCGCCTCCGGAAAAAAAGGAAACAGGAGACCCCAAAATAATTAAAAACAGCGGCACCGATCTGAGGAGAAACAAACTAATTTACTAAGTATATTATCGGAATGCAAGATAACACACTATAATACAATATAATCAGAATTGAAGCTAATAAATCAAATATAATGAGAGAGAGAATGTCTGAAAGGGTGGATAGGCCTCACCACAACGCTGAGGTGAGATGCGCAGTCCAGTTGAGCAGCAGGGAGACAGGAGCAGTGTCCACGACGAAGGGCAGGCGAGAAAGAGAAATCAGGTGGCCTTGCCAGGAGTTAAACCTCCTCTCCCTGACCGCAAGGTCCCCTGGGGAATGTAGTTCTTCTTCTCTTCAGGGCAGGTACTCAGGACTTGAGCATTAACAGTTAAAGTCCCAGTGCCCCACATGATGTTATGATGTGGAATACCGAAAGCCAAAAATCACAAAACCATGACAGCAATCTCAGGATTTAAACTGTTTAGTTGAAGAGCTGTGGAGCTGTAAAACCATATTGTTTTAAGGGATCTTGGTGGGTGAAAATGTGAAGCAGACTCTGCCTCCTCATTCATATGCAAAAGAATGAAAATAGATGAAGGATTAAAATGTCTGTAATTGTTCCTTATACATTTAAACTTATTTAATTATTATTGTAGGAAAAATACTATAATTAGTTAGTGATAGAAAAGCTAGAAATATTTCTAGCTGGTATATGTTCTGTGCATTGAAATAACACAATCTAATTCTATCATTTTTCCCCCCATTTTTTCACTTTTGTTCCCCCACTTCTTTGCTTGCTTGCTTCCTTCCCCAGCACTTCCTTTTCTGCTTTTTTTTTTTTGCCTTAATCTGTTCTACACTGTACATACAGTGTGTCTCCCTTTCCTCCTTCCTTTTCTTTTTTTTTTTTTTTTTTTTTTTTTTTTTTTGCCTTTTTATGTTCTAATTCTACATTCAGTGTATCATGTTGAGTCCTAATCTAAATTCACTTGGACCTGTGTATCCTTTGTTCTAATTAGTCAGGAATGAAGCCTTAACATTTTTTGGCTTAAAAGGCTAAGATAAACCCAGACAGTAAGATCTTGTCTTTGAGCTTTATGTATGTATGTATGTATGTATGTATGTATGTATGTATGTATGTATGTATGTATGTATTTATTTATTTATTTATTTCCCCAGACCTTTTCCAAACCGGTATGTGGGGAAGTCTCTGGACTCTCAGGACGCACTAGAGACATAACAGCACACCAATGTGGTTAAAAGCTATTAGTCTGCTTTGTTGTTAAGCACTGCTCTATTTATACACGTTAACAGAGCATTCTTCAAAACGCACTTCAACCGTTCACACAGGCGCTTAGCCAATCAGAGCCGTAAGATGTTCTTACTTCTTCCAAAGGTGTCCTTGGTTCTCATGCCACTATCTTGCTCCACAGCTTCTGCTCTGAACAGATTTTTCTTACATTCACACATTTCCCCCTTTTTTGTTTATTCGCAACCTTACCATAATATAAAATAATAATTATATTAATAATACAATCATTGTAACTCAATCAAGGCCTTGATTGATGATACTATAAGTGTGAGAAAGGAGACAAGGCAAACATAGTATCATGGCAAGAAATACTGTTGATCTACTAAGAAGAACAAACACTTGTTCAGTCTGCAGCTCATCTTTCTGCAACCTGGAAATAAATCCCGGAGGGCCCAATTCTGTGTTAATCTCTTACTGCCTTGAAAGAGGTCTTCAACTTCTATGTATTCTATTACATTGATTTTGAAACATCACTAAGAATTGTACAATAGATGCTTTTAGAGTGCTCATAATTATGCCTTTGGGCTAATAGAGAATTAATAGTTGGGCAACTTTTGCATGCCAGATAGAACTAGGGGCATTATTACTGACCCTCGAGAACCAACAATCTGCAGAAAAAGAGAGAGAAAAAACATGGTGGTAGTGAATGCGATAGGCAGTGCCAGCAGGGCATCCCCTGCTTCAAGGTGCACTTTTCCTCTCTCATTCTCTCACCCACCCCAGATTCTCTCTTTTATTCTTCTCTGGGTCTGAAGGGTATTTTCCATTTGTACGCTGCATCTGTATGGCCAGTGCATGATACAGAGGCCAAACGGAATGCCTGCTTGCAAAACAGAATAAACTATTGAGGTTAACTCTCTTAGCATGCGCCTTTGGCTCAGGTGTTGCATGATCATATTTTAAATTCCTGATTAGTGGGACAAAAGAGAGTTAATCATTCTGTATAATATAGGGTCATCCCTTTGCTTGGGATTCCTTTTCAGGTTTTGTCTTAGCGCTACTAATACATTAAAATAGCTATTTCCATAGATTCCAGCATTGGTAACATTAAATCCTGTTAATTCACATTCAATCTATTACTAAAATAAAAAATAATTTAAAAAAACCCACACAACAACCATTACTACTGTTGCTATTTGCAATACAACAAGTTACAAAGCAATACCAAACAACAAGAAGCACACAATCCCAATCATTGAGTTCATGGTCATTTCAAGCCTGGTTTCAGTCTTTCTCATCGTTTCACATCCTGACACTGTTCTTTTTGTGGGTTCCATGAGCTGCAGTGGGGGTATGCACAACCATTCCCCCTTTTTCCTTTTGTGCAAGCAAAATAGTAGTGGACATTTTGTTAAGTAAGCATTTTACAATACCAATAACTATACTAATAGTTATAATACCTATTCCCAGCAACAGCCCCTGGTATAAGGACAGCTAAAGCTACATGTGTGCTGCATTTAAGGTGGATGTCACGCATGTCCTGGAAAGTGAGAGAAAATATAGTGAGTTTAGCAATGTAACATGGACCCCCAAAAGCATTTCCTGGTATTTCCAAACATAAAACATGTTTTCTTCCATCCCTTAGATGTGTTACTGATCTGTTGAGTTCCAAGATTTAACTCCTGTAGGTCCCAGGGTATAGTGGTATTTAGACTCCTAAGAAGCTTGAAAGAACAATCATCTGGAGTATCCGATACATTGCAACTACCTGTGGAGTAAGCAGAAAAGTCAGAATCATTGAGAAACAATATCCCTATAAAACAAGTTTGGAAGGGATCAGTGGCAGAAGCAAGCTCTAAGCAGAAGTTGGTCCAGCCTGTTGATTTAGCCTAAGTGACCCACATATTTTGGGTTGATTTGGTGCAGTTCAGGTAGTGCTTCCCTGCCAAGGACAAACACTGCAAGCAGGAATCCAAATAGGGCCAGCATCTGTGGAAAGACAAAAATAACCTCTTCCTACAAATATAGTACTTGGGCCCTTCCAATCTTCTGCCAGCGGATCTTTGTAAGGTACTTTAGCAGACTCAGATAGCACTCCCATGCTAGAACCTGAATGATACAAGGCTATAGCAGATACCAATGAACCTCCTTGTACAGAAAGGAAATTAAGGGAGAAAAGAGTGCTCATGAGGCGATCTGATACATCACATATATCGCTCATTTGGTTTACTTGTGTTTTTAGTGTAGCATGTGTGCGTTCTATAATAGCCTGACCTGTAGGAGTATGTGGGATCCCGAACTTATGTTGAACTCCCCACTTTTGCAAAAAAGACTGTACTGAACAGCAACTTATAGGCTGGCCCATTATCTGTTTTAATTTGTTTCAGAACTCTCAAGATAGCAAAACATGCTATCCCATGTTTAATGACATATTTAGCAGATTAACGTGCTAATGGAAAAGCCCATAAAAACCCAGAGTAGGTGTCGATAGTGACATCTGCATATCACAGTCAGCCAAACTGCGATATGGGTGACATCTGTTTGCCACACTTCCAATGCTTGCAAACCTCAGGGATTAGTCCCGAGCCCAAAGCCACCGTTACGGTGTCTGCACTGTGGATATGTTTGTACTATCAACCTTGTATCATTCACGCCAATATTAAACTGTTTTATGTAAACCATGGGCATTTTGATGAAACATCTCATGAGAGCTACGAGCAGCACCAAACAGATTAACAGGGATCACTATAACCAATTTATCAGTAACAGCATTACCCTCCCCTAAACCATGTGTGTTTAGTGGTTGTGAATATGGATGACACAATATGTTTCCTTTCTTTGCTGTTATGTGTGTTTAAGATGTAAAAAACAGAGATAAGGCACACGTTATTGTTATCTCTAATGTGAGCATCCTCAGTTCTTTGACATACGCGAGCTGCGTAGAGGGAATCAGTTACAACTTTAAAGGTTCATTTGGCCACACAGTAAAGGCCCATGAAATTGCTTTTAGTTCCATAGTTTATAAACTGTCCCGTGGCTCCGTTGGCACAAACTGATGCTTCCAGCTATTGTTCCACCACACACAGACATCTCTGTGGCTCCAGCATCTAGCGTTAGTACATACGGTGTGACCATCCACTGGTTGTCTCGAATACCAAGGTATTCCAATCCAGTCAGTTTTTTCCAGGAACTGTGCTACTCGCTGATCTGGGCGTTCTGTATGCAAATGGCCACAATACCCTTTTAAAGCCAACTGTAAGGAGAGGGAGTTATGGTACACCCACTCTGCCCACCACGAGGTAAAGGATAAACTAATATCGTCAGGTTCTCGCCCTGCTATTTAGAGAACTCTGTCTCTGCCCATACAAATCAGTTCAGCTACTATATTGATACAAGTCATAAGGACGACTGAGGCTGAATGGGGGAAAACAACCATTCCAGCAAAAAAAAAACAAAACACACACACACACAAAAAAAAAAACCAAAAAACACAGGAGAAGCAGAGAATTGTTTATTAGGCCTGTTTTGAGGAGAAGTGTGCCTTTTTCTCTGTTGACAAATGACTGCGAAAGCATGCTTCTCCTGGACATACACGACAAGGGAAAAGTCATGAAATAAGGATTGATGATGGCTAGCTGCCGATTGAATTTGGACAATAATCTGAATTACAGCCTGCTTAGCCTCAGGCGTCAGTATGATCGCATCATTAGCACATTTTCCCCTTAACAACTGAAACAACGGCTCTAGTTGAGCATTAGAAATGCCAACCGATGGCCTTAGCCATTGTAAGTGACCTAAAAGAGTTTGTAAGTTGACGAGTGTGGAAATGTCAATTTTCAATTCTACAGTCTGAGGGTATATCATAGCATCTGACAATTTCCAAAAACCCAGATAAGGAAATGTGTGTTGCACTTTCTCCAGTGCCACCGGAAGGCCAAATTGAGAGAGATGGGAGATTAATTGCATTTCCCAGCTATTATCAAAAGCCTGTTCCTGTCAGCACAGTATGCCATCCATGTAATAATAAATGATCATATGAGGGTTTGCTTTACGAATAGGTTGCAAGGCTGTGGCTATGAATGGGTGACACACAGTCGGAGAATTCTTCATGCCTTGAGGCAGTACAACCCATTCATGCTGAGAAGTTTTATTGACAGATGGCACAGAGAAAGCAATACGCTTACAGTCTTTCTTGTGGTGTGCCTCCCAAATTCCCCCTTTTTTGTTTATTAAGAATGGATTTCAATGTTAGATGAGTATACTCAGTGATAGCTTGTCTAGGGGGAGAATGAGGAATGCCTGTAATATGTCTAACACCCTATTCTTGGAGGAAGGTTACAATGGCTTTAGAAATATAAGCAGGTCCATTATTGGCTCTAAGTAAGTTACACGCAGGCTGCAGAGACGCAGCAACAGGCGACGTAGGCGGCGCGGACGAAAGCTGCGTCACGGTGAGCAACGGGGGCGGGGCGGAGGGCGGGAGCGGCCCAGCGAGCGTCAGTGGCAAAGCCGAAGGCGAGAGCGGGATGAGCGTCGGGGGCGGAGCCAAGGGCAGCAGTGATGAGGGGGGTTGCGATTTCTCTTCCCCTCGGTGGGGTAGGAGCCGCGGATCGAATCCGGACCAGGGCTGCTTTCTGCACGGAGGGGTAGCGGCGGGGGTGGGAGGGAGGGGAGGTGGGAGGGCGGGTGGGTGATGGGGAATAGTCGGAAGAAATTTTTCCTTGTCGGATTGGTTTAAGCCCATTCATAATTTGGTGCCAAACAGATGAAAGTTTAGCAGCTGTTTTGTCTTTAGTAATAGAAGCTTCCTGGAGTTTTGTGCCAATTTTGTCCCAAAGCTCTCCATAAAAAGAGAATCCAGTTTTCGGAAATTCAAGGACATTTTTGCTTTACCATTTGAGAAAAGTAACTAATGCTACGGTAAATACAGGCTGATTCTGATTCTGCAAGATTTACCTGCTGCTTCCTCTCCAGTGAACGCCCCATAGTTTCCGACTGCTAACCCCCTGTCCCGCAGAACGGTGTGGATGCGCAAAACAATCTCTGCGTAGTTCAGTCGGGCAGGCGGCGCTGCCGGATGAGTCGATGGAGCAACGGGCGCTATTGGTAGGGCAGGACCCATAGAAGGCACTAGATGAGAGCCTCGGTCAGGCCCTGTATCCCTTTTTTTGCTACATACAGATTTCCAGATCACGTAATCTCTCTGTTAATATTTTAACCTCGCAATCCAGTTTTTCCAGCCCCTCGCCCCCGTCGTCGCTCACTGATTCTGCACGAGACTGCTCCTGGCAGTGTTCATCAGGGGTGATGTCAGGTATAGCCCCTTTTACCTGCTGCAATACTGCAGATGACTCAATAGCAGTGTCATTTGAAAGATCAGGGGCTGCTGCCTCTACTGATGCTTTTACCTGACCTGCCAAGGAACACACATGGTGTGTGATACCCTGAACAGGCACGTCAAACTCTGAAGACAAATTAGTTGTTGTACCAGCCAGTGCCTGTATAGCTGCAGCAGCTACCTGTCATTCAGCTTGCATAGCTTTCAAAGAGTTAATAATAGACCTACACAAGGGGTCAAGGGTCCGCAATAGTTTTTCTTCCTTTCCACCATTAATAACTGAGTCCCACATGCGGTCCCCAATATCACACCATTCATCGATGCTGAACATCAGTGCCACTTCCTACAAATGTCCCTTCTTCCAAGCCCAATGCATGAGGGTCTCAGTCATGCCTTTAGGAGATGACTGCTCCTCTCTCTTAAAGAGTTAACAGCAATTTCACTGCAGCTTCCCACTCCATCATGGGTACAGAGGGTGGGTTGCGACCCTGCTTCCAGCTAACCGCAACACTTATGTCGGTGCCTAATCCAGCTACCACAACACGGTGCCAACCTCTGTCGCAACCGTCCTGACATTGTCCATTTCCCTGAATTGTCCCACGAAGTGTCCCTGTTGGGTGCCAAATCTGGGGAAGTCTCTGGACTCTCAGGACGTGCTAGAGACATAACAGCACACCAATGTGGTTAAAAGCTATTAGTCTGCTTTGTTGTTAAGCACTGCTCTATTTATACACGTTAACAGAGCATTCTTCAAAACGCTCTTCAACCGTTCACACAGGCGCTTAGCCAATCAGAGCCGTAAGATGTTCTTTCTTCTTCTAAAGGTGTCCTTGGTTCTCATGCCGCTTATCTTGCTCCACAGCTTCTGCTCTGAACAGATTTTTCTTACATTCCCACACTGGTAGAGGCCAGACATACATTTTTCTTGATTGTAAGCCAGAATTCTTGCATATCCACATGATTCTAGGAAGTATATGTAAAACAAAATACTGTGATGCACACAATGAGCTTATCCCAGTTGTTACTCACAGCGCAATGCCTGAGCATCCAAGATTTCCATGTCTTTGCATTAGTACCTTTCTATTCAGCACCCACACAATTCCTGTGGCTTTGGGTATGTGATGCTGTTTTTTCCATGGGGAGAGAGAGGGGGTCCTCACTGGTGCTTTCCCACATTTACATTGTTTGAAACATTTTATTTATATCTAATACTTGCTTCCAAAAGCAAACTTCTCACTGTGCTTCTTCTATCTAAGTTCACCAGTTAACTGTCTAAGAAAAATCAGTTAATTCTCTGAAAAGTAACTTTAGAGAGGGTTTTATCAAAACCTGTTTTCCCCACCCACGTCACTACATCCCTTTTGGATGGACTTTTTTTTTTTTTTTTGGCTGCAGGTTTCAGTACAAAGCAGCACCAATATTGCAATATTGCCAAGTATTGTTGGCTATGATGTGTATCTCAAAACTTCTTTCACATTTTTCATGAAGTCTAATTACTAGAGTAATAAAACAATAAAAATGCTATGTGGAGCAAAGACTGAAAACACGTATTCTGAAAGCGCAAAATAAGGACAAATGAGTTCAAGATTTAAGGAAAAATAGTTGCTATGTCAGATTTAAAAAATCAATATTTTATTTGTATTTCCATTTGATGATACTTAAAATATTGAAGCCAAATACATGGCATGTTTGTTTGTTTGTTTTTTTGCTGTGGATATGATAGTTGTAGCTGATGAAGTTGTAGTTGGCTGAAGTTGTTAGCACAGTGTGATGGGGTTGCTATTACTAGGAATTTTTTCAGTTGTGTATATATATGCTTCACTTATTGATATAAAAACACTGTTTTACCAGTACCTTGATAGCTGGGTGTATTTTGCTGTATAGCTTACCAGTTGTCCTTTACTGATAAAATTTTCCAGCTTTGTATCTTCCATTCTGTTAAGGCTCTGGCAGCTATCACTGCTGGAAGCAATAACTGTTCTCATATGGGACTTGATCCAGTTGTGAAAACTTATGTTTTTTCCAAGAACATCAGACAGGATAACTTCAGAAGCTCTTTCTGCAAGGGAGGACAGTTTGTTCAGGTTGTTGAATATTGTTCATCCTTATCTGTCTGTAGCTTAACTGTATTCAAGACTGGTACAGGTAATGTGGTGGTAACTGTACTTAGCAATGATTCCACTGAGCAGCTGGGGCAAGGCCACACTTTCAAGTCTGTTTCCAAGCTCTTTGATGTTTTAATGGCATTTCTATATGTCAATGTGGTTTTAGTATAAACATCAGCATTCTTTAATCTGAAACTCAAAAACAGCAGCATGGGCGCATGTTTCTGTAACGTAGTAGGAGACTGTGAAATTTCGACAGCTAGCTGGAGATCTTCTTACATCTAGGTCCTGAAATGCTTTGTTTAAAGAGAAACTGGAACTCCTGTGATTTATAGCAAAACTTTTGTCTAGGAATGTGTGTAGTGTGTAGCGTTCATCATAGCATACATTTCAGAAGTCCTTGCTTCCTTTTGGGGACCAGATGTTTCTGTTGGTTGTTTTGTTTTGTTGTTTGTAGAGACACCTGTATGGTGCAACTGGAAGTGACTGTACATTGCTTTCACTGATGCTTCCTCTCTGAGTCCAGTAGTATAAACAATTGTACTACTAAGCTATGTCAGTGAGCACTGTTTACTGTTCCTGTTTATTCTTAAAGACTGTACTAAAGATTACAAAGTGTCAAGACTTATCCAGAACTTTTATGAATATAAAACTGAAGCTCTGCTTCAAATGAACCAATTCTCCCGATGTATAGATGGCCTAATGGTTGTCATAAGACTGAATCATTTTACCTGGGAAGTGCAATATGCTGTCCAAGCTGCGGGCATCACTTGCTGTTTAGATTAACATTCTGTAGCAATTTCTGAGGTGAAATTCTGTACTACTAATTTTGTTTCTTTGATATTTTTAATAATTTATTATTTAGTCTTATAATCCATTTAAGTGAAAACAAATATAGAATAAATATCCTTTTTCTCCCAGTTAGTGAGTAATTTGATAATTAATATGCTCAGTACATCTTCAGTATGCCTACTATTGGTGAAAAACAGTGAGATACTGAATGTTAAAACTCGTCAAACTATACCCATATGACAGAGGTCTTATATTTTCCTGAGGTTCAGTAGCAACTTGGATGTATTTTCCCTTTTTTTTTTTTTTTCCCCTGCCCAAAACATTAGAGGAGGCAACTTCTTCCCAGCATGCCAATAGCACACAGGCTTTTTAGAATAGTGGAAGATGCTACATTATCTTGACTCATGCTTTTTATGTAACGACCTTTTATTCTTTATGTTATTTCCTTTGGCAAGCTCCAAATCTGCTTTCCTTCACTCTAGTGCTCTGTGAAATCTCTTCCTGAGTTCAGGGGTTTTGACCCTGCTACTTCACCTTTCTCAATGTACAGTGCAAGTAGCCTGATGGTTTGCGAAGATCATGAACTAGGCCTCAGCCTGGTATCCATTTTCTGGTGTGTTTTTGTTGTTGGTGGTGGTGTGTTGATGTGTCTTTTTTTTTTTTTTTTTTTTAAACATTTATTTATTTATTTATTGCAGGTGCACATATGCAGTAGGCTTCATACAAGAAGCATTGAGCTGTGGAAATGGATTAAAACAAGATGTTTAGTTATAGGGGTGCCCTTCTGGGGAACAGCCCACTGAAAACTGAGTTTTGTGGTGGGGTAGCTTTTGTGCTAGCACAGCCCTGGCCATTGTACTGAGTTTTTTCTTGAGTGCCTCACCAAACCAAAGGATATGCAGCCTCCAGGTAGAAGTGGAGATTTTCCTACATGGATCAGGATTTTGGATGGAGGAGGCTAGAGTGAGCCAGCCTCTGCCATCCTGGCTCCTTTGAAGTATGCTTGAGCTGTGTGGCAGCCCAGCTGGGGCCAGACATCCATTCACCACCCATCAGGAAGCTTGTCTGCCCCATAGGAAAGGCACAGCAAGATTCCTGCAGACCTTGTGGGCTGCAGAGGGCCAGTAGGCCAGGCAGACAACCCAACTAGTAGTGTGTGTTAGTGCAGCTCCAGTTGTCAGACCTGTAATTGCAGGGCAGGGCTTTCTCAGGCGTGAGGCTGTTTACAACAACATGGGTGTATGCACCTCGTGCTGCCACGTCTATGCACCTTGTGCTTCTACCTCTCTGCCCTGGCACAGGCTGGGGAGCTGGCTGGAAGCACTTTCAGATTCTCCGCAGAGGGAAGGCAAGGTGAGGGCACAAGAGGCGGAGTCTATCCCCAGGTTGTCAGGAGGAGGATCTCAGCACTCATCTAAGTCTTGGTTTTCTTAGGATTAGTGCTCTATTTAATTCCCTGGAGTTGTTGCACCTTGTTTCCTGGCTGACTGTAGAGCCTGTCTGTGCTAGACAGCACTTGTTATTTCTTCTTTTTTTGTTTGGGGGAGGAGGTGGGGAGGGGGAGTGAGTACTTTCTGTTTAAAAACTTAAGAGTTTGTCATCTCCATCCAGGTAATTAACACAGGCTGGAAAGAAGACTGATACGTTGTTTTTTGTAATCTGGGAAAACTGCATAAACATACCATCACAGAATTGCCTTGTCTGCTAGTGCTTTCACTGCTATCTAGTTTTGAGTAGCTGGCCAACTTATTCATCCTTCCACCCTAAAATTTAGTGTTGCCTGTTGCAGTAACAGCAGGTATTACATCTTTTTTTTTCCATGCTGCTCTGCAGCTCACTACACCCTCTCATTTCCAGCTTGTAGCTGTTTTGCTAGCATCTGTTAGCATCACTGTGCACTGTTGTGTGCATACAATCTCTGAAGTCTTAGAGTTTTAGGTCCTCTTGGCAAAAAAAAAGTATGCTATGCTTCTGTGCTGGAGTGTCTTCCTGATGCTTTTGGAAAGGTAAAAGATATAATAAGCGTTGGCAGCAGTAAGATACAACAGAAGCCCTCTGGGAAAGTTTTGAATGGACCTATCAATTTATAGTTTCAAAAAACAGTATGTTTTAAATATTTACAGCTATTCTCAATTTCAGAAATCCAAATGCTGAGGGATCTATTTTTATCTGATTTTGGAAAAAATAAGTTTTCAAAAAAGAAAACCCACAAAAACAAACATGGAAAAAAGGAACAAAGTTAACTGATTAACTCTTTTTTTTTTTTTTTTTTTTTGTAAATTTTTCTAAGCCTTAAAATGATGAAAATCCCCACGAAGCTGCATCAGCGAGGGTGAAGTTGGACATTAGGAGAAGGTTCTCAACTGGGAGGGTGGTTGGCCACTGGAGCAGGCTCCACAGGGCAGTTTTGGTGGCTGATGGAGTTCAAGAAGCATTTGTACAATGCTCTCAGAAGTATGATTTAATTTCAGAGTGGTTTTGTGTAGAGTCAGGAGCTGTACTTAGTGATCTTTGAGGGCCCACTTCAGAATACTCTGTAACTGTATGATTGAGATATATACATGTGTATAAATATATATGTATATATATAAAGCTTCAGGTCTGGAATCATTGATTTCAGAGCAGGTATGCTGTTTCACTTGACATAAGAAAAAATATTAGTGAAACCAACTTAAAGGTCAGGTCTATCCTGGCCATGGAGTTGGATGGGGCAATTAGTCCAGATATAATCATGCTCGTAGTGCTTTTACCTTCTGTGTGGAATAAGCACAATTAAATTGTCACTGATCTCAAAGACTGCGCTTTCCATGCAGAGACTTATCTTGCTCTGTGAGTTTCCCTAGTTGAAATTGTTGTCCCCCTCCATTGCACAAAGCAGTTGAATTTCTGGAAAAAAAACCAAACAACAATAGTCTTAAAATTGGGAAAAGGGAAGGTGGAGAGCCAGAGAGAGAAAAAGTAATTTAATGAACTCTGCACACTCTCCGGACTCAGGCCTTAGAGCTATTCTACTGCTAAACTGTTAGTAGGTTTTTATGTGAAGAAGTGTGGAATGGTTTGTTTGATCAAAAAGATACAGAAATATGCATCTAGAAATCTTAAAAGGATGAAGGAGGAGAACACTGAAGCTTTGTTCAGGGAGAAATCTTCACTGTGGTTACATGTTGCAGCAGATTCTTGAAAGATAATTTACAAACTAGTGTGACTGTAGGTGTACCTAGCGCACATGAAGCAATGTCAACGGTTTACCAACTGGTTTGGCCTGATTCTGTGACTATCCATTTCTGATAAGCAGGGAATTGAAAATAGGGAAGAAAGCATGGAACACAAGGAAGTGCATCCCTGAAGCCAAAGAAAGGAGGGGGAGCCACTCAAGTTTGTCTGTTTCTTACATCTTTTTAAATTTGAGATTTTTGATCATGGGATAAGCAGAATCCAGAAAAAGTAAAGCAATGAATCAGATTCTACCATCATTGTAATAGACATTTCTTAGATGCGATGTCTGAACTTCAAATGCTGTAATGGATAGGAAATTCTACTATGTCCTTAGAGAAACTGTCCAACAATCCTGTGATTTTTTTTTAAACTAAAACTGATAATATGAATTTTCATTTTGTTTCTCTTTGTTATCTGTAGTTACGTCTGTGTGCATCAGGAGTACTCCTCTCCACCTGTATAGCTTACACAGCCTTCAACTATCTTATGTCATGTGCTTGTTATGTATTAATCACATTCTTATATTCCTACTTCTTAATGAATTCCTGTGATGAGGTGCAGTAAATTCTTCTATTTCACATACATACAAAGAGATCTGTGAAGAGATCCATCAGTTCCACAGTACAGGTGCTGCATTGCTGAAATCAGAGATTTTAAATCTCAGCAAGTCACTAAAAGAGATGGTGAATAGTAATCCATTCTGCGACAAAAAAATTAATGGAGACTTTTATTATATTCTTGTCCTGATTTCTGAGTTTCCCTTCTGGGTTTGAGAGGAGTCACCATAGCCAGTACTTTTCATAAATTGCACTTTGCCCATGTACAGAATGATCAGTATCTTTACTCCTGGCTGAAGTCACTTTCTGCATTTGCATTTAAAACTTAAAAGGCACTAGTAGTTTTATTTTGGAGTTATAATCCTATACTGCAAGCTCACCTGAAGTGTTTGCCTGTAGTTTTTGCCTCAGTCAGTTTTTCTCAACACGTAAGTATGTATTTTGTTTTCTTTTCCCTCATCAGTGTTAGTATGTTTTTTAAGTCTCTCAAGCCAATTAGTTCTACTAATTCATTCTACAGTACTAACATAAGAATGATTTTTTCTTTTTTGTCTGAATGCATCATGGATAGTCTCTGAAGAAATCAGCAAGGGAAGTATCACTCCCTTGGAAGCTTGCAGCACTGCTGGGGAAGCCTGGAATTCTGCAGTAGCTGAAAGACAGCGTCATGCCTTTCATGCATCAGTTGAAATGAGCATCAGCCCACTGGATTCTGCAGAGGGAGCAGAGCTCAGCACACCTGCGGACTGTCTTTCTGCTCCAGGAGAAGCAGCAGAAATGCCAGGCAGACCCTCAAATCCTGTACAAAAAGTGCCAGCAGTACTGGAACAAGAGCATGGTGATGCAGATCCTCATAAGAGACTCTCAGAATGGGATGGAGAAATGATTTTAGAGGGTGAACTGGATTGTTCATTAAAACTTAAGCAAGGGGAACTGGCTGACCTGGAAAGCAACCAGGGCTTTTCCTATCTCAGCCCAATCCAGGATGGACCAGCTAATGGCAGTGCCATCCCACAGTCTGTGGACCTCAGCACTGAATGTTCTCATTCCCATACAGAACTGGGTTTTCATGTCTCAGATCCTCAGGCCCAGTATCAAAAATCTCCTTTGGCTGATAACATTTCCTCTCAGAGAGAGGCACCTAAGTGCTTCTTGGTTTTTAAAACGATTTCGGAGGGGCACTATAAGGCTGAGCCATCTCTGGATAAGGTAGAATCTTTGCAGGAGATTGATGCTAGTGCAGAGCAGAAGCAAAACAGCAAAAAGGTGGCACTGGCAATTGATGAACGGCCTACCTTGGAGACAGCAGCAGAGGACATGGCTAAAAGTTGCACTTCTGAAGATGGTAAGGAAAGCAGAAGAGTGCTCCAGAGTTGGGAAGAAAATACAGAGTCTTGCTATCAATTGACTTCCACCTTAACAAATGACAGCCAAATAAGCTCACTACAAACAGGAGGAAACATCTCAGCTTGTGAAATAAGTAGTAGCAAGGTGTTCAAAGACCAGCAATCAGTAATGATTCCTAAGGAAAACCCATCCACTTCTGAATGCATTCATATTGAAGATGATTGCAGAAAAACAGACAGCAGACCTACCTCTTCAGTATCATGTGTTTTCTACAAAAAGGATACTGCTAAAAAACCTAAACGAATGAATACTTCACAACATAAGGAAACAGCACAGAAGGAAGCAGTGGCTGAACTTCAGCAGGAACAAGAGAAGAAAGAGTGCAAAGACCAGAACATGCAAGAAGAAGGAAAATTTTTGAAGCCCAAAAAGCAAGAAAAAAAGGAACAAAATGAACAGGAACAGCAACAACAGAGGGAAGAGCTCAGATTGAAGACGATGGCATCAACTCTCCTTTCAGAGACACTTTATATGCCCAGGCATAAAGTGGACTTCTGTAGTTTGGAAAATGTCTTCTTGGCTGAGCAAACTGGAACAGCACTTCCTGGGGAATGTGATTTCATGAGAGAGCATCTTGGTGAGAGTGTGCTGCTCAAAGCTCAAGTCACAGCAGTGAGTTCTAGATGTCAGACACCTTTTGCCAGCCCTTTCCCATCAGAGAGCCTGAACCTAATGGGTGAAGTTCCAGTGGTGCCTCTGCACGTGTACCATATCTCTGACCTGGAAGAGCTGGAAGACACTGTCCGCTTTTCCATGACCAGTCAAAATAGTGTAGAAGTTGACAGGGATGACAACATAAAGCTGGGTGGGAAGGGTGAGCACAGTGGTGAACCTGGAAAGGCTGCCCAGATATTTGACAAAGGAGAAGCTCCACACTGTGGAGGAGTGGCAGCACCTTCTAGCATAGAGGGCCGTGAGGCTTCTGTTCAAGTATATTCCTCCACTGGTACTGAGAAGATGGACCCAAAAGATCCTGTGGATTCTCATCCCATTGCAGAAAACTTACGAAAAGCTGAGTTTTGTGACTTTGTTTCAAATTTACCCTTAAAGCTCACTTTTGTGGCTTCGATGTCTGGCCCACAGCAAGAGGACGTTGGTGGAGGAGCCCTGGTGAACCCTAAGGACTGTCCTAGTTCCAGCTTGAATAAATTGTCATACTCTATAGAGAAGCATGCTAACCAAGCTGTTTCTGTGTGCATGCAGGATTTGGCATCAGTGGAAACTATTGTTTTAACTGCTGATCCAGAGGAGGGCAGTGGTTCCTATGAACTGCTTGCTCCTGAGGAAGACTTTCGTGAAGACCTTAGTGTCTCATCTTCTTTCTCTGTAGTATATACAAGCTCTCTTCCTGCAAAGAAGAGCCTTCCTGGGGACAGAGAAACACTGTTTTTTGTTACAGAGCCTCTGGAATCAACTCAAACATGGGTCAGGAATTCCACTACCTTGAACCAACCAGGAACAATTCTTCAGTACCAAGATCCACCAGAAGAAAGTGCCATTATGCAAGAAAATGAAACTGGAACAAATGTGTTTCACAAAGCACAACAGATACCTTTATTTGATCAGTCTGACTGGAATCCTGGATCTAGAATCTCAAGCATCCTGAGCACCCTAACTTGGCCCCCTGAAGGAGATACGGTCCTTGCTGTAAACCAGGGAGGACGACCTCTGTCTCCTAAGCCTAACACAAGCCTAACTCTGGTGTCTGAGCCTGATGCCAAACACCTTCCTTCCCATGTCCCAAGCCCTGTTCAAGCTCAGGCCCCTGCACCTAATGACAGTCACTGTGTCCAGGCTCTAGCTCTTGAGAGTCATGAGACACTGACTCCTGTACCCAACTCCAAGCCACATCTGAACTGTAATATGGACGATCATGACTTACTAGCCCTTACTATAAGCCATCCTTTATGGACTGCTGCTATTGTATCTGATGCTAGCACTGCCAACTTTTCTCCTGATAAAAGTCTTACAGACGAAGTTGTCTTTGTTCCAGCAACTAAAGAGCACAATTTCTGTGACTTGGGTATCCGAGATACAGAGACTTCTAATGACTCAGGGGTCAGTTTGTTGGCCAAAGGCTTTTCTGCTGTTGGAAATGAGGCATTGGCCAGCTGTTCTGACACCAGCACTGAAACAGTGATTCAGCATGAGAGTATACAGTGTGAAAAATCCTCACCTGACCACCTTTCTTGGTCCTCATTGGAAGATTTGGGAACATTCACAGACTCAGAGAGCAGAGACTCTGTACATTCCCTTCCAATGCTAGCATTCACCAATCCAATTCACTTTCTCCAGCTAAGCCCTCCATCACCACCAACTGCTCAAACAATCTGCCAAGAAGCTGAGGTATCAGGAGAGCTGCAGTGGGTGCAGCGGACAGACCTCTTTGATGTGGACACAAAGAACATCCACGCTTCAACAATTACAGAGAAAGCAAAAAGTGAGGGAAGAGTAAAACAAAGGCTAGAAGGACAAGAAAAATACCGTTTGGTATCTCAATCAAAAGAAGTACCAAAACATTTACCTTTGGAAAAATCATCAAGCTGGCCAGACAAAAAAACAATTGGGGTAGTTGCAAAAGAGCCAAAAACCAGTCAAGAAAGTCTGAGTAAGTGCAGAGTGAAAAGCAAGGACTGGCACCGTCAGGGCCTAAAAAGGATATCTGTACCACCAGACATCTTTCAGGGTGAGTCCATCCTCCATCTCTAGCTACTCTTCTTCACTCTGCAAAACTTAATGCAGTTATCAAAAGTCTGTAGTTAAATAGGCAATGTGATAGAAAGTCATGAGAGTTGAAAGTGTGGCAGTGTTTTTGTGCATTTCTGGCAGTACTTGGAACTGCAGCCCCTTGTGCATTTCCGGGCTGCTATCACACTGCTCTCTCCTAAACTCCTGTCTGCTACCCCATGATAGGTGCTTCCTGCTGCACATGGGGAATTAGTTCCCCTGCTTGCACTAACACATGCAGCAGAGACCTTATTTCACTTCCTATTCCTTCTCTGTCTTTATTGATCTGCTGCCCTTACACAGTAACATGAGCAATTTTAGCCTACTTGCTAGAGCTGGGTTTTTTGTGGGGCTATTTGCAGCTGTTAATCACCTCTGCAGCCATCATATAGCCATTGTGTTTTGTTGCACTTAAATAACAGCCCCAGGGTCAGTGACTCCACCACCTCCCTGGGCAGCCCATTCCAGTGCCTGATCACTTTTTCAGAAAAATTGTATTTCCTAATGTCCAGCCTAAATCTCCCTTGGTGCAGCTTGAAGCCATTCCCTCTAGTTCTATCACAAGTTACAGGAGAGAAGAGGCCGACCCCCTGCTCTTCCCCAGACTGAACAATCCCAGCTCCTTCAGCTGCTCCTCATAAGGCCTGTGCTTCAGACCCCTCACCAGCTTTGTTGCCCATCTCTGAACCTGCTCCAGGGCCTCAATGTCTTTCTTGCAGTGAGGGGCCCAAAACTGGACACAGTACTCGAGGTGTGGCCTCACCAGAGCTGAGTACAGGGGGACAATCACTTCCCTGTCCCTGCTGTCAACGCTGTTCCTGATGCAAGCCAAGATGCCATTGGCCTTCTTGACCACCTGGGCACACTGCTGGCTCATATTCAGCCAAGCATCAATCAATACCCCCAGGTCCATTCCCTCTACACAGTCTTCCAGCCACTCTGCCCCAAGCCTGTAGCGTTGCCTGGGGTTGTTGCAGCCAAAGTGCAATAGGGAATGGATCTAAATCCAGCTGGCGACCTGTCACGAATGGTGTTCCCCAGGGGTCGGTGCTGGGGCCTATCCTCTTCAATATCTTTGTTGATGACCTGGATGAGGGCATTGAGTGCACCCTCAGTAAGTTTGCAGATGACACCAAGTTGCTCTGAAAGTTCCTCCTATTTATTTGAAATGCCTCCTATATATTATATGTATATTATATGAAAATGCCTCCTATTTATTTCCATGTAAACTACAACAAAGAGAGCAATAATGCTATTTGATAGAGCTAATTCTTAGCTGCAAAACACTGTTTTTCAGTATAGCCACCACCAATAGCTATGCATTTTTGCCAGCAATGAACAAGAGCCTGCATGATGCACTTGTAAAGTCTTTACTAGTGGAGGTCACCCTGTTGCGCCTGCTTTAACACACCACCCACTGCCTCACTTTGCTAACATCCATTGTTTGATCTCCATAAACATGAGCAAATGTCAATGAATATCAGAAGGTGCAATTTTTTCTGTATGAAAGAATTCAGTTCCATACCTTGGTATCTGACCTGGAGCATATGAAGCCATTTTGTCAGACTGCCCTCTGCTGCCATCTATTACAAGGCAACAAAATGTAACAGAATATTGGTGGAAAGGTTGAATCTGGATTGAATCTCTATATCTCTCACACCATCATGATCTGCCTTGGATGTTGTGGGCCAGCATAATAAAATAGAAGGCAGTAGTTTTGGAGTAGCCCTCATACAATATTTTAAACATGCTGGCTTTTTTTCTTAGAAATTAATAAGTTTATTTTCCAACCTCCACAATGTGCTGGAGTTCTGTTATGGAGGGAAAGGAGGGAATGGCTGAGGGGTGCAAAGAGTTTGGTGGCACACTCAAATCAAAATTTCTTCATGTATTCGACCTGTACATTTTTTGTTCAATATTTTAAAACATTCAAAGCAGCAGTTCTTTTCCCTGACTTATATTTACAGCTCAGTCTCTAGTCTCACTTCCTTTTTCTGCTTCTGATGAATGTATTTGTAATTTCTCCACTCATTTAATTAAACCTCTTACAGAAAGAAAGGGAAGCCCACATTTTCTTCATTTTATAATATAAACAGATGCTGTCTCAAACAGCAGTTTGTAAGCAATCAGAGCACATAAATGCAAGGTTTGGATAACACCTATCATTCTCATGGAGGTGTCATCCTTTATAAGACTCTAGGAATGTGTAATTTTGTTAGGTGTTTGGTATTTCTGTTCTGGATGCTACTGGGAGTTTTTGGAGCTCAACATCTGCAAAAGCAAGTCTAGATTCTCACATACTTGGCCCAAGTTGCTGAAAGGCAAGGAAAGGAAAAGGCATCTTGCAAATATAGGGCCTGCAGGCAGTAGCTTTGCTTAGGCAACTGAAAATCTGTGCTCTTAGAGATACTGTCACTTCTGAAAGTATCAACCTTTCTATTGGTATGAAAAGCAAATGTAACTAAGTTATAGTTCTAAAGTATAAGTAATGCCAAGGATTACAAAAACCAGAAATAAAGTTCAGGAAGGCATTTGTGCTGTAGACTTAAGACTGTTGCATAGATAGGGTATGATAAGGGGTATCTGTGTCTTTTGTGATTCTAGCTCGACTCTACATTTGTATTTGTGTTTACCTTCTAATTATCTTATGTAACAGAAGTCTGTCCTGTTCATTCAGAGGAAGAAGTACACAAGGTGCACAGGGAACCACCAGTCAATTCAGAAACAGTTATATTGCGGTAAGTCTCTTAAAGGCTCCATGCTCCATTGATTTTGGCCTCATGCCTGTGTAGCACAGATACCTGATGCTCTACCATTGTTTCTAAGGGATCCAAATGAAGATAAGTAGAAAACTATGCTAAAGTGACTTACAGCTGTGTTCCTCTCCATGTCCTGTAGGAGAGGACTCCATTGCAGCAGAAGTATTTCTGTCCAGTGGACAGTATTTCCATCAAGCCAAACTTTGTTCTTTCTAACGTAAAGTATGTGGAGCTTGAGCTTGTTAGACAGGGCCTTGTGTCAGATCCATTACTAAGATTTGGGTTATCCATCACTGGCACTGTGCTCTTCATTTTCTCTGTGTTTGCAAATCCTTACTTCCTAACAGAGAAAAGAAACCTGCAGACTCAATGGGGACCTTCAAACGTCGGCACTCCAAACTCATCAACTCCTGTAAGTACCTTCTGCTTGAAGTGCTATGGCAGACCACTATCTTCTGTCATCTCCCACCCTTGCTGTTGGTTTTGTCACTTGGGAGCATTAGAAAGGAGTGTTTAGTGGAGGCAGTGAAGCCATAGTCATGGTCACTACATGGCTGATAGTAGATACATATGGTTTAATGTTATCCTAACAGTTTTCTCCAGACTGAAGTAGAGGGCAGATAGCTTCATAGAAAGTGTAAAAATATATGCCTCTCTTCACAGCGAAGTTGCTGTATCAGGAATACAGTGATGTGGTTCTGAACAAGGCCATTCAAAGCCAGAAGAGAGTGGATTCTTTTACAGAGGATACAGAATCGAGTTTGCCAAGCTCCCCGAGGCTACGAAGGAAAGTGTTGTCTCCCCAGGACTCATATTTGCAACGTCTGTCAGTGTCATCAAACGCATCCCTCTGGCAGGATATCCCCATGATCCGGGGCAGCAGAATATTACTCAATATGTCCCGTGATGAGCAGAAGCTGCAAGAGGTAATGGATAGATGTAATAAGGTAGATTGGTGGCTTGTAGTCAAGGAGGATGGAGGACGGTGGTTAAAGTGGAAAGCAAAAATGCCTGATGTGGGAATGCAGTGGTTGAATGCAGAGGTCACCGTGTCATGTAAGCAGTTTGGGAATGTGGTGTCAGTACTTATGAAGTAATACAATGCTGAAGTTCTGCATTGTTGGTAGAAGAAGCACAGAAATAAGATAAAAATTCTATCACTAACTTCATGAAAACAGATGTTAGGAAATTGGAACAAGAGAAAACAAGGAATTTTGAACAAATTTGATGAAAAATAGAATCTTAAATAGAAAACTGAGCTTTCTCCCACACTTAAGCTTATGAGAGAATTGACCCACATGTGCTGCAGGGCTGAGGGGGAATGAGAAGATATATGTATGTATTCGGCAAATTGGTACATGGAGTAACAGGTTAAGGAAGATTGGAGGGACAAACAAGTGGATGGGAGAACCCTGAGAAAGAGGAAAAAAACAACAGCATGTGAAACATGAAGGAGAAAAAGAACATAGGCAGTGTTGATGCTGGATAATTTATGGGAGCACATAACATAGGGGAAAGTGGAGTCTAAGAATGAAAACTAAAATTAGAACAGGTAACTATTGTTTTAAGTCATACTGCAAGCTGTCTTTCGTTCCTGAAGTTTCTCTTATTTTGTAATTAATTGCACACATCGCATACTAAAAAGTTTTCTTGCTTTATCCCATCTCCACCTAATAAGATTCCTTGCAGGCTTGCCTGGTCTGCTGATGTTCTGCTCCCTTTTTTCTTCTCTCAAGGCCAAATTTGAGTTGATAATGTCTGAGGCTTCCTATCTGCGCAGTTTAAATGTGGCAGTGGATCACTTCCAGCGATCAACAGAACTCCAGGCAATTCTCAGCAATCAGGAGCGTCAGTGGCTTTTCTCACGCCTTCAGGATGTACGTGATGTCAGTGCCAGGTGAGATTACAGCCCCTTACTTCCACATCTAACACCCTCCATGAAGTGCAAATTACAGCCTTCAAACAACTGGAAATGATATAACTGTGCTCAGAGATCATTACAGAGTCAGAATATTCAAAATGCTGCCATGTCTTAGTGGCACTGACTGCAAACAAGTAACTAGACCTCAGTCCAAACCAAATGCAACTTTTACAAAATATATGTGCAGACGGTGCAGCTGCACAATCCTGAATCAAATATAAGTAAATAAGATTACAGACATAATATGACAGTACCTGATTTGAAATCAATTAAATGTAAGTCATTAAACATAGATTTCTCTCTCCTTCTATGGCACCACAACTGTGTGCTGCAGTTTCCTTTTTGACTTGGAAGAGAAGTTTGAAGAGGACATGTTCACCTTCCATGTATGTGATGTGGCTCTGAAACATGCTCCTGAGTTCCGCAGGGTCTATCTACCATATGTAACAAACCAGACATACCAGGAGCAAACCTTCCAGCGGTTACTGTAAGTTTTTAAAATTTGTTGAAACCTTCTACAGCCTCCTGTTTGCTTGCTGCACTTCTGATGTGCACTGTTTCAAGTGACAGGCATACAGCAAGTATGATCTGTTGTACATCTGCTGGTACATCTGTTTGCAGTACATCTCCAGAAGAAAAGGTAGAAGCCTTCTTCAATTCAGTAGCATTTGGAACAGACGGTCGGAGATTCTGTAAGGCTCCTCTTTTGAGAGGAGAAAAAGAACAACTGAGATAATGTAAGAGAATAACATTCAGTAGAAATATTCTATTGAAGGCAATTGCCACAACCTTAGAGCAAAAATGATTGTTCTAGACAGTTGTTGTCAGTATGTGGTTTTCAGACTATTAAGAACCTGAAAGTGATAATTAAGAAAAGTATGGTTGCTGCCATTAAATCTAAACTGGCTATTCAAGAGTGTTTGAAATGGATTGAAAATCTTAAGGCCAGAGCATCATGAGTTTCTCTTGCTGTTGTCTTCTGCACTCAGTGGCACAATCAAGCACTGCTCAGGCTCAGTCATGAGCAAAGTTTCCTTAGGACTTCTGCACTATCATCAGTAAAAAAACAATCCTAGTTGATGTCACTGTTCGAAACAAGTCATTCAGGCATTGGGTGCTCTGGGTGCTGCTGACTGGGAGACTTTTAGTCTTACCATTGGTTTCCTTGAGTGAAGGCTCAGTTCTGCACAGAAAGAACCTTCAGAATATCATCTAGGGTATTGTGGGCACAATGGCTACTTGTGAGATACTTCTGGGCATAAAAGCTTCTTTTCCAACTCTTCAGGGATATAGAATTGGACTGTTCTGGCAGTAGATGCCACTTGCATACCATTGTTCTTGTATCTGCTGCTGCTGAAGACAGAAAACTGGATGGCAGTGGCTGTTTCTAAGACATTAAGCAACACATTAGAGAGTAAGGCAGGTGTAATACTCTTCCCAGCAGTAGCAAGATTGTGGGAGCAGCTTTTCCACTCCCTGGGTAAAGCCCCTGGAGCTAGGCCATTTGGTATTAAGAAAGGATACAAACCACAACTATTTTGTGAAAGGTACCCTTTTTGTAGGTGAGACTGAAACATAGATGCTACTTCTGGTTATTCCAGAGTACTATACCACAAAGAAGAAAGATCAAACAAGATCTTTATTGTAGTGTTGCCCTCCTATAGCTGTTAGAAACCTATACTTATTCTAACTATGCTGAGTGGTCCAGTTTCTTGACATTTCTTGCTCTAGGGCCAAAACATGACTGCAGTGACTGGCATACTTCAACATTCACTGAAATCTGGTACTCTTTCTCTGCTAGAAAGACTATTTATTTGCTCTGATGCCTGCATATGCTTTCTCATTTACTTTCCCACAGGAGTGGAAATGCAGGATTTCAACAAGTCCTGGAAAGATTGGAAAGTGATCCAGTATGCCAGCGCCTCTCACTTAAATCCTTCCTCATCCTCCCTTTCCAGCGCATCACTCGACTTAAACTCCTCCTGCAGGTTACTGCTCATTTATCAGTTTTTCTACACTTTCTTTTAATCTGACCCTTCTTCAAGTCCGAAAGTCACTAAATATGAACTAGCATCAAGCACTAGCGGGATGGGCTGCATACAGCTCTACATGCTCTGTGTGATAAGCTTGGCTAGATGCCCTAAAGCAACTCCATTGCATTTATTATGAATATGCATTTCAAAAAATAAAGCAGGCATTTGTACAATGATAAATGGGTGTGTGCTAGATCAATGCCATTAATTGGATACAGTCTCTCTTGTGAGGCAATATATTTTTGTATATTATTAGGACTTAGTTGTAACACTACAACAGTTACATACCAATGAATAATTAATTGAGTAACTCTGAACGTGTTTTAAATTTTTTTTGTTTGTTTTGTTTTGTTTTGTTTTGTTGGTTTTTTTTTTTGTTTGTTTTTTGTTTGTATTTTTTTTTTGTTTTTTTGGGTTTTTTTTGCTTCATTCTAGAAGGCACATGTTCCCTGGCTGCCCTCTGGAAGGCGATCTGTCTCTATTCTTTGCCTGCAACATTGTCTCTCTGGGACACTCCTATTAAGTCAACATGCAAGTCCCCAGTGAATCAACCTTGAGCACTTCCATGGAACTTTTTTTTTTGTTATTTGAGCCTCTTTTGGAAAGGAGAAAAGGGGTATCAGGCAAAGAATTATTCTGCACTTAAGACTGTGCTCAGAGTAGTGGTTGTCTCCTATATCATGTAACATACAGAGGATAGTTAACTCCATTTAAATTTTCAGGGATGCCCTGTTCAGTGCAGCTTGTCAACTGCATCCTGCATCTTAAATTTCTGGCCTTGTTATCTCCACATCTCCTACCACTACTTCATTCTCTCTTGAGGCTATATCTTAATGTCTCCTTGTTTCTTGAGCCCTTCTGAGAGCTCTGCTCTTCTTGTCTACATTATGAAAAATGCTTTTTCTCATGCAGAATATCCTGAAGAGAACTCGGCCTGGGTCTGAGGAGGAAGTGCAAGCAACACAGGCCTATGATGCACTTGAAAAGGTAAGGCTGTCAACCTGTTCTCCACAGCCATACACAGTTGGAGAGCTTCAGGGTGTCGGTATATGCTTTTTCTATTGACTCTCACACTTGTGACCCCTGCCAATGGCCCATATTACTGATTGTCACCTATAATAAATTACTATGTTCCTGTGCATCTTCTGCATTGAGCACTAAGACAGGACCTAGCTGGGATGCAACTGAATCTTTGCCAATAACACTTAACTCAGGATTCATCTTTCCAGTTGTCTAATCAGTGGGTTGCAAGGGAGGTAAATCTTTGGAGACCCCAAAATAGGGCACTCCCTTCTCTGCATGAGTCACCAAAGTGGTGGAGTCAGATAGTTACTCACAGGAACTATGCAAGAAGATTCATTGAGGTTTCAAATAACAGTCCAGGGCAAAATTAAACAAGTTTCTAACAAGGATAAGTCAACTACTTCAAGTCAAGATTAGGCAACTTTCTAACAACAGTTAACCAATGTTATGGGTAAAGGATACTTTGGCACTTATCAAGTGTTTCAAGGTAAATTTAGGCAATGGCTACTAAAGAAAATGAGTAAAAGAAGATCAAGAGGAAAAAGAAGGGGAGAGAGAGAAGTAGAGAAAGAATGAGAGACAAAGAAAGACATCACTGGTCCATTTCAAGGAGTTCTAGTGCTTGCCCACCAGTGCTGGAGAATAGATGAGGGGAAGGGGTGAGCTCATCCAAAGGTTGAATTCTCTAACTAGAAAATAGCAGAAAGTTAAAAGCCCCCTGAAGCTTCTCTCAGGCATCCTTTTATGCCTGCTGGACTTGCAGGTATACCATCCCAAGGTTGTAAACAAGCAAGTTTGCAACAGTAAGTTTGTAGCGAAAACTTTATTGTGGGGAAAGTAGGTCTCTTTTTTGGACAGAGACTACCCTGTTATTTCACATGATCCCATACTTCACTGTTATCAGTCTTTGGTTTGTAGTCATAGCCATGGCCTTGTTCTAAGGTGTTGGAAACCTACCAAACATACCACAGGAAGCCTGAAAGCATTTTTCACTGGTCCTTTATACCAGTCTCCTAAATGTTATCTCTCCTTGTGCTCTTTATCTTTGTCTCTATTTAGCTATCAATTTATCACTCACTTCTTCAAGAAGATCTTGCTCTTTTAAAAAAAAAAATCTCAAGGTGTTTAATACATTCATCCTTACTCTCTGTTTATTAAAGAGGCAAGACTTAATGTCTTCTGAGAGTATTTGTTACCTGCAAATTGTACTGCAAAATTAACTTTTTCCTTGGTAGCCCTTGTGCCCTTGTTTTGTTTAGTCTTCATTTGACCTTCTTGGAGTGTCACTCCCTTTCTTGTAATTACTCTGCAACTCTATACCACAAATCTAAACACCAGTTCTACATGATGCATAGCTCCTTAAAATCTGAAGAACTGCACTTGCCTTCTGCACAGATCCCAGAATACTATGGTCTGAGACAGGTGAGTAAGATATCATACATGGAATTCTGTAATTTAGTTGTGTAATTTAAGCCACCTCTGCTACACTGTCATATAGCTACCTTGTATCACCTCAGACAGCTATGTGGGCAGCTTTAAGACTGAAATATTTCTGTTGTATCAAGTCCTCAGAGTTACTGCAAAAAGCTCTGGGTTGTGAAAAATCTGGCCTGATGTTTATCTAATCATCCTCCTGTCTTTACAGTGGAGCATCAAATAAAAGCTCCATCCAAATAACTGGTAATTAAACTTCTGTTATCTGAAAGGAGAAGGAAGTCTCTACTATCCCTCCTAGTATCCCCAAGTTAAAACAATATGTATAGAATATCCTCAGTTGGAAGGAACCCAGAAGGATTATTAAGATCACAGAGACTTCTTAAGAAATTCAGATGAAAACTTCAATGAAAAAAAAAAAACAACAGTCATTGAAGGTATGGATAAGTTTTAATATGCTTGTCTGAAATTTTCTTTTTTTTTTTCCCTCAGGAGGATGCCCAAGAATTGTAATTTAATGATTCTTCATAGGTTCCTGGGAACAATACTGATTCCAGTAGGCAGTGCTGCACCTCACTATCACCTATTTTCCTCTGCAGCTCATCAAAGACTGCAATGAAAATGTTCAACGCATGAAAAGCACTGAAGAGTTGATTTACCTCAGCCAGAAGATAGAATTTGAGTGCAAGGTGAGATTGTCCATGCCCTTGGCCTTGCTCTAGCCTAATATCTTTCATCTCATTCCTTACAAAGTCACTTGTGCTTTCTTTTGTTTTCCTCCCTTGTATACATTGATATGCTGGTTCAACAGCTTACACAGCTCAATTCTTCATCAGTGCTTCCCTTACCCAAACACTTGTGTCAGAATTCAGTTGAAGGTCTCTAGACAAATTGTCTTGGTCCAGCTGAAGAAATGAAAGTATGCTTCCTCTATAGAAAGATCAAAATCCAAAATTCATGGATACTTTTTTCCTTGCATACACCTCACATAAATATTACTTCTGTCTTGTAGATATTCCCACTCGTTTCACAGTCAAGGCGACTAGTGAAGTGTGGTGAATTAACAGCGCTGGACTTCAATACTCCAAGTCCAAAATGGAAAGTCACCACGCGTCCTATCTGCCTACATCTCTTCAATGACTGTCTGCTCCTATCTCGGCCAAAGGAGTGAGTGCTTCAGCCACAGTTCTTGCTGTCCCTTCTAAAATGCATCCTTCTGGGTCTGTGCTTTAATTAGAGTCAGTTCCTTCTGGCTGCCAGCAAGTGGCGGCATTTGTCAAGTCATTTCCTAACCTTGCATTACGTGAGTATCACTTAAGTGACATTCCTGATGTTTTATCAAAATATAAACAAAACAATATAACTGGGCACTTCATTGTACAATATTTCCATTCTGTCTATCTCTATAATATGAAATGCTTTAATAGCAATTTATTATAGTTATACTCTGTATGGTAACTATGGAGTTATGGCCTGAACCATTGATTGAGCACCTGGGGAAAGGACTTGGTCAGCTCTGGGAGCGCAGGCACAGACAGCTTGGCTCCACCTCTCTTAGACCTCCTGTAAGGACTATCTGCCACTGTGGAAGGATCTCTTTCAGAAGATCCCTCCTTTGTGGAGTTTTCCCCTGTGAGCCTAATCTTTGAGACAGGTAAGCAGTCCTTTTTCATTGCCTTACAACATCTTTCTATTGCATTAGTCCCCCTGTCATTATACCTCCAGTATCACCTATCCATCTTGTTGATCTTTCTGATTGTTACATACTCAGAGAATAATTTCCTCCTAAATGATAGTATGAAGTCTCATGAATGTACAAATTAATGAAACAGAAAAAGTAGTTTAAAAAGGTGGGTGAAAAGATGGTGTTTTTATTATGCTGTAATCTATTACATAAAATCTTGACAGAGTTTGCAAAGGTTGTATTTCTACCCTTTTAGTTAAATCTTCTCTTGCCTTCTCAGATTTCCAGCAAAAACAAAGCTTATGGTGTCTGAAGCAGATCAGTAATCATTAAAAGCTTCTTGCTTTCCTAACATCAGGCAATTACATGTACTTACTTGTTAGCCTTCATCACCTTAATACTCACAATTTTTGTTCCTCCTCTTTACCTGCAGGGGTGGACGTTTTGTTGTGTTTGATCATGCTGCTTTCTCAGATGTGCGTGGGGAAAAGTGTGAGATGAAACTGCATGGAACAAACAAAAATGTTTTCCGTCTCTTTCTACTTCAGAATTGCCAGGGAAAGAGAGTGGAGTTTCTATTTCGCACAGAGACACAGTGAGTTCGCTCAAGGTTACCTTAATATGTCCCAATGCCATAACCAGTCACCTCCTATGAGCCTCGTGGTTGTCCCTTAACTACCAATATGCTGAAATATAAAGCACAGCTGCTGAATGGAAACTCAGAAATCATCCTTTTGCCATAACGAGTTCCTAATGAATCATGTTGCTCCTCTCTCATCACAGCTGCTTATAGAATACTACAATGTCATTTCATACCATCAGCCTGAAAAAATGGGAGTTTTGCCTTGTCCCACCCTTTTTTCCACTTCTTCCCCTACTTCTGTAAGGACCCACTTGCTGACCCTCCTGTGAGGATGGACATGTGCACACATACACGTGCACTCTTACACTGCTGTCCCTCACACTGAAATCTGACACATACCTGGTGATGTTTTTCAGCAGTGAGAAACTGAGGTGGATCTCTGCTTTGGTTCCTCCACAAGGGGAATTGGACCTCCTGGAATGTCCTGGTAAGACTGCTCTGCTATTATTACCAAGGAGAGTGGGCAACTTGGAATTACTGCAAGGTGGATTATCCCAGAATGACTCCATGGCAGAATATTTTCCTTTACGTAATTAAAATATATTCATGTTTTTTTCTCCTCAGTTCCAGGTTCTGTCAGTCATTCTACTTATTTTTTATTCCTCATTTGGTAGAAGATGTGTAATCTCCCATCCAATTCTCTGCTCTTCAGTGGTTGGGCAATCTTTTATCCCCTTCCTCATCTGGGCTGATACATAGAGATTTACTGTTACTTTCTTGTATACCGTTATGATCTTTCCTCTCCTATTAGATGCACCACAGGTTCAATGCATAAGGATGTACAAAGCTCGGGAAAATGATGAGCTAGCTTTGGAGAAAGCAGATATCATCATGGTTATGCAATACAGCAATGATGGTGAGCAGAATGAACGATATCTAAAATTATGGTTAGCAAGTTACTTAAGTAGTGTAAAGCTTTTAACAGCACAATCCAGCTTCAGAAGGAGCTTCTCATTTGTGGTTGTTCATCTGAAAGAATGAAGAGACTTTTTATCTTCATTAAAGAATTTTATATGGAAGCTGAAAGGGGCTTTAGGGCTTTGTTGGAGTGAGGTTTGAGGGAAGAGTAATGGAAAAATCCTCACCTATTTTGCCTCATGTTGTGTTTGTCCCCACTCCTACAGGATGGATGGAAGGAGTGAGACTTTCAGACAGGGAGAGGGGATGGTTCCCCTCAGAACATGTGGAGCTCATCTCCAGCAAACATGCACGGCAGAAGAACCTGAAAGAAGAACAACGTGTGAAGAATGCCAAGCAGCAAGTCTTCTGCAGGAAATAATTCTACCTTGCTTGAACCTGTGCAGTCTCTCTGCTACAGAGAAACCATCTTTTTTCTATTGTTTCTAGGAATAAGCACCTCTGCAAAGAGTGTATTACAGATGAATCTTTTGCCAAAGAAAGTGGGAATTCAACCGGGAAAATATATTCACTTCCTTCCTGTCACCAGAATCACAGCAGCAGAAGGGAAAAATGTTGCATGTATTGCTTGCTTTGTGTTAGTAGGGAGTGACTTTAATTGTACAGAGCAATGGAATCTGGATTCCTGGAAATGTATTCTGATTTTACCACTGGCAAGTTACTTCAGAATTCTGCCTTAGTTTTCCTATCTGTGAAATGGGTTTATACTTACCTACCTCACTGGATGTTGTGAGGCTAAATTGATTATTATTAGCCTACTGAGAGCTTTGAGTTTCTGAGAAAGAAGGCGCTAAGCACAAAGCACAACATAAGATGAGGAAAATTTTCCATTTGAATATCCTCTTCATGTCTTGAGAGTATTGATCTCCTTTCTATAATTTCTACTTGGAACAATGGATCTATTTGATCATACACATCTACTGTTTTCTTTTCTTTTTAAAAGGTACAGATACAATGAAGCGCTAAGTCTTAGCATGCTATAAAGAATCCTCAGTAGCATTAGAATACACACTTGAGTTTTAGAAAGTTTTTGGAAGTCACTGTTAAGATTTTCTGCACCTTAAGAAGTATAAAGCTGAATTACAGAATTGTAGGAGCTGGAAGGAACCTCCAGAGATCGAGTACATCTCCCCTGCAAAGCAGGTCCCCTACTGCCAGCTACACAGATAGGTGTCCAGGGAG
Organism: Tympanuchus pallidicinctus; assembly: GCF_026119805.1. Taxonomy (NCBI): domain Eukaryota; kingdom Metazoa; phylum Chordata; class Aves; order Galliformes; family Phasianidae; genus Tympanuchus; species Tympanuchus pallidicinctus. The sequence goes on from NW_026294744.1 coordinate 92,110, forward strand.
GTCTTGAATATCTCCAGAGAAGGAGATTTCACAACCTCCCTCGACAGCTTGTTCCAGTGCTCCATCACCCTTACCATGAAGAAGGTCCTTTGCATGCTAGTACGGAACTTCCTATGCTCAAGTTTATGGCTTTCCTGTCCCTACTGACTGCTGAAGAACCTGTCGGAGTTCCACTAAGCCATCTGAAATGGCCCTGTTTTCTACTCTACCTCCCACTCAAAGTAGAACAGTTACTTTTTATAAAGATCTGACATGTAGGTACATGCCCTGTACAAAATAACCATGTCTCTAGGCATTTGGAATGAAGTTGCATTTTCCTGCTGTCCTAAATATTACAGCTGATATGATACTGCATGCACCATTTTGCACACTTGTGGTAGACACTGAGATATTTTGCCACTGTAGATAAAGTCAAAATATGTGCCAGGGACTCTGTTGTATTTGTAGAACTCTCCAGTTGTAAGTCCAGTTTACATGTAGTCCTGCTTTTGTGCAGAACCTGTCTGAGCACATGCCTTCAACTGTAAAATATTGTTGCTGCTGAAGTTATGTTAATACAACATCACGTATATGAATCAATACACCAAAGAAAACTCTGTATCTTTCTTGCATTTAATATATTTAAAGAATTATCTTCATATTTCCAGCTTTCCTTTTGTATAACATTCTGCCTTTACAGAATCACAGAATGGCCAGGATAGGAAGGGACCTCAAGGATCGTGAATCTCCATGCCCGCTGCAACAGACAGGGCCACCAACCTCATTTAATACTAGACCAGGACCCCATCCAATCCGGCCTTGAACACCTCCAGGGATGGGGCATCCACAACCTCTCTGGGCTTGCAGCACCTCATCACTCATAGTAAAGAACTTGCCCCTGACATCCAACCTAAATCTTCCCTCTCTCAACTTAAAACCATTTCCCCTTGTCCTGCAGTATCAACGCTTTCAGACTTGATTCCCCTCTTATTTGTAGGCTCCCTTTAGGTATTGAGAGGCTGCAATGAGGTTACCCTGCAGCCTTCTTTTCTCCAGGCTGAACAAGCCCAGCTCCCTCAGCCTGTGCTCGTAGGGGAGGTGCTCCAGTCCCCTGATCATCTTTGTGGCTCTCCTCTGGACCCTCTCCAACAGCTCCATGTCTTTCTGGTACTGGAGGCTCCACACACTTGGACACAATACTCCAGATGGGGCCTCACAAGAGCAGAGTAGAGGGGGACAATCACCTCCCTGTCCCTATTGGCCATCCCTCTTCTGACAGAGCCTAGGATACCATTTGCTTTCTGAGCTGCAAGAGCACACTGCTGGCTCATGTTAAGTTTTTCATCTATCCAGACCCCCAGGTCCTTCTCTGCAAGGCTGCTCTCAAGGACCGCTCCTTCCAGTCTGTATGGATGCCTGGGATTCCTCAGTCCCAAGTGCAAAACTCTGCACTTTGCTGTGTTGAACCTCATTAGGTTCACCTGGGCCCGTCTTTTGTGTCTGTTGAGGTCTCTCTGAATGACATCCCTTCCTTCCTTCCGCTGTGTCTACCACACCACTCAGCACTTGCTGAGGATGTACTCAATTACATCATTGATAAAGATGTTAAAGAGCACTGGTCCCAAGACAGCACCTGCGGGTGCCGCATGTTACCAGCCTCCACCTGGACATAAAACCATTAATCACCACCCTCTGTCTGTGGCCTTTCAACCAGTTTTTTATGCATTGAGTGGTCCACCCATCAAATCCACATTCCTCCAATTTGGAGATAAGGATGTGGTGGGGAACCATGTCAAAGGCCTTGCTCAAGTCCAGGTAAGTGACATAGGTCACATTTCCCTTGTCCACCAAGCCATCACTCCATCATAGAAGGCCACAGATTGATTAAGCATGACTTTCCTCTGGTGAAGCTGTGCTGGCTGTCTCGGATCACACGTTCATTCCTCATGTGATCCAGCATGTCATCCAGGATGATCTGTTCCATGATCTTCCCAGGTACAGAGGCGAGACTCACCCACCTGTAGTTCCCAGGGTTCTCCTTGCTCCCTTTCTTATAAATGGGAGTGACATGACCCTTCCTCCAGTCATTCGGGATCTCACCTGACAGCCATGATTTTTCAAATATGATGGAGAGCAGCTCAGCAACAACCTCAGCCAGCTCCTTCAGAACCCTGGGTTGCACGCCCCATAGACTTGCATACATTCAGTCTCATGAGGTGGTCTTAGACTTGCTCAGCCCTTACAGTGCCCCCCATGGTGATTTACCATCCTGGTCCCCACCTAGAGGTTTAGGGATGCAGGGCTCAGGGACGTGAGAAATACTGGAATCCTGGCCACCAGTGAAGACCAAGGCAAAGAACTCATTCAGTACCTCAGCCTTCTCTTCTTCCGTTGAAGCCAGTTCTCCTTTTACCAAAGGAGGTACACTCGCTTTGGCCTGTCTCTTCTGGCCAATGTACCTGTAGAATGTCTTCCTATTGTTTTTCACATCCCTCTCCAAGTTCAGTTCTGCCTGCACCTTGGCTTTCCTAATCCCACCTCTGCAAGTCTGGACGGCATCCCTCTATTCTTCCCAAGTGACACGCCCTTGCTTCCAGAGCTTGTACACACCTTTCTTTGCCGTCAGCACACCCAGAAGGTCCTTTGCCAAGCCATGCCAGTTTCCTACCTCCTCAGCCCACTTCCTTATTCAGAGGGACGGAGAGCTCTTGTGCTCTCAGAAAGGCATCCTGGATTCTTTACCCTTTAATTCCCATGGGCACTGTAGTATAGCTTATTTTAGCCTATTTATGTCAGTAATTGTAGCTGGATTAATAAATAAATAAATAAATAAATAAAGTTTTCATCCTAGTAAATTCATGCACTTCTCCCATTAAAACAAAATATAAAAAAAAGTCTGCTTCCTTGATTTTAGATTTTCATATTAAATGAGAGTAGCTGACTATTTTCTGAATATTTTCAGAAATATATTCAGTATTTTAGTTTATTTTTTCCATAAACACTCCTTTCTAAGTTAAGTACAAATTGCTATACTTAGCAAAGTTAGTTAAGAAAACTTGCTTTACTAGCCATGGTAATGATTTCAAGAGACTTACGGTGTAAGTTCGTGAATGTTCTGGAATAGTTGCTGCTGCAGGTTTCCTAGTGGTATTAGTCATCAGCATATAAGGATAAGCTAAAAGAATGACCTAGAGAACATGGGATTTGGACCTACTAGTAATGTGGAATTTTTGAGCCCCTCACTAAAAGAAAGATACTGAGTTACTAGAATGCTTGCAAAGAAGAGCAGCAGAGCTGGTGAAGGGACTAGAAAACTAGGTATACAAGGTTACGGAACAGGGCTGTTTAGTCTGGAGAAAAGAAGACTAGGGGAAGACCTCTTAGATCTCTACAACTACCTGAAAGAAGGTTGCAGCAAGGTGGATGCTGGTCTTTTCTCAAGTGACAACTGATGGGGTGCAAGGAAATGGCCTCAAGTTGTGCCAGAAGAAAGTTAGACTGGATATCAGGAAGTTTCTTCACAGAAAGAATAGCAACACATTAGAACAAGCTATCTGATGGAAGTGGTGGAGTCACGGTTCCTGGAGGTATCTAAGTGATGTGTGGATGAGATACTTAGGGACGTGGTTTACTGGTGGATTTGTAGGGTTAAATTGATGGTTGGACTTCATGATCTTAAGGTTTTTTCCAACCTGAAAGTTTCTAGGTTTGTCTTTTTAATTTACGATCCAGACTACAGTATGCATACTTTTCTTGCCTAGAAGAACTGAAGATGATTCATAACTTTGCTCAGAGCAGAAGTAAAGCCCTATCTCAAACTACATAGTGACATAAGAAAAGTTACAAGCCTCACCAAGATCCACAGATGTTTAAAGATCCAAAATATCTACTAATTCAAGTCTTATGAAATGTAAAGCGATCACAATCACTGATGTTTCAATCGTGTCTGTGTAAGGTCATCTTTTACAAGCAGTCCCAGGTGTATCGTATTTTATCAGCTTATTCTTTGTTACCTGTATCTTGGAAAGAAATGCTATAGATATTGCCAATTTCAGTTAGAAGTCATCTTGTTAACAATGTGTAAACCAAGAATTCTTTACTCTTTCAACTTCTGCTCTCAAGAACAAGTGGGCATATTATTTGTTAGTCTTCCAAGGTGGTTTTTAAGTTAAACTGTGGAGACACTATTTGTTGTGAGGGATAGAATGCTTATACTGTTTAACTATTTGTATCAAAGGTTAACTTCTCCCTTTTAAAATACACACATCCTGTTGTCATGATTTTGTTTAGGAATATTTAATTATCTACTTGTGCTTTTAAGTGATTGTATCCTGTTTTACTTTGCTTACATTTCAGATAGTTCTCAGCTTCTCACTGTCTCTAATTAACTAGTTAGCTGCAGCACCATCCTACCTCCAAAATCCATAAAAAATCTCCACTGACTTGCTTCATGCTTTTTGAGACTAACTTTGTAAAAGCCAAGGACTTGTTAATTAAGCTACTGCAATTCTTCTCAACAGCTCTTAGCACCTTCAACTGTACATTCAGTTGATCAGAATCAAGTTGACAATCTTCTGAATCCTATTAATCTTAAGTCAGGATCTCTCCCTTACATTATCTAAGAGGGCCAGCCTGCCTTCCCAGAAAATTGATATTAAACAGGCATAGGTTAGAGCTTATCTGCTCCTTCTCTACACTCTGCTTATAAGCCAAAGAAGGTCCACTGAACAAGAACACTGAATGAGAAATGACCTTTAAACATATGTCAGCAAGATCTGGGACTCAAACACCATGCTGTTTATATCTGGTCTCCTGTGTAATTAGCTTGAGGCATCTATTTGACATCACAGAGGCTACAGAAAGGAGTAGCCATGTGCATAAACAAGAACCTTATAGCCATATGTAGAGCCCATCTGAAGAGCCATAAAATACGTGGTTTTAAAACACATCCCTTCCACAGAATCACAACATACATCCTAGTAAAATCTATTATTTGAACAAGAATCTGCTAATGTTTTACACTATAAACCAGTATGTTTATTGTGGAAGCCTGAGAAAGAAAAAAAATTTCTGTTTCTAAATGTGAATGGTTCTATTTCTAAATGTGAATAATCTTAAGAGGTAACCCTTCTTGCCTCCTTGTCATGGCTCCAAGTGCACCAACAGGCTTCTATTACCCTGAATGGTTTCCTACACCAAATAATTTATTCCTTATTGTCTCTGGAAGTATATTTGAGCTTAAGCATAGGGACATAGGAACCACATTCCTATGTAGGCTTGTAGGCCTGTGCCTACAGAGACAGGAATACCTGCCTCTCACTGCAATTCCTTCTACTTGTGACTGCAGCCTCCAGACAGACCAGGGCCATGATTCATCACCTCACCCTGCCTGAGGCTGTCAATGGGCCCTGCTATCATCACCCTGCTCTGACGCTCTAGCTGCGCATTCTGGTCAGCAAGGACACCACCTCTGCCTGTACTGGGGTCATCCCTGGCTCCAGGCTGGTCTTCACTTACAAAGCTGCACCAATCTTGCAATCTTGCTGTTCCCAATGTGCTCTATCAGCTGGAAAGATTCAGACAAATTCTCTCATAATCTATCCAATTAAGTGTTCCTGTCAATGTCAGACATGATTCTAAATGCCATATAAGCTAAATTTCTCCAATGAGTTTCACACTGTATATATATATATATATATATTCATTTATATATATATATTATAGATAGATAGATATAGATTTTCATTTTTTGTTATATGGTACTCCAGCACATAGAAAATTTAAGGGTAATCATTAGAACATTTAAGATCTGGAAAGTAACCACATGGAAAGAAGAAAAAATTGAGACTGTAAGATTCAATTCTTAATTCCAACTGCACAGAGCCAGTGTTCACTCACTGGGAACCTAAAACCCATTTATTTAGAATAAGATGCATCTGACAACAGCAAACTAAAAGTAGTAAGGTTTACAGTAGATAAAAGAACTTTAAACCAAATATAATGGAACAACACTCGACAGTGAAAACAAACACATGAAAAGCAAACACATCAGCATCACCTCACTAACAACAAAAAAACAAACAAACAAAAAAAAACACCTTAGGTTTTGCACATAAGCATAGTCAGGAAAGGGACGAATTTATCTATAGAGAGCGATTCAAGACAAAAACCTAAATTAGGGTTCCGACAAATCAGATTAGGATCAATTGTAATGATTCTCTTTTGCAGACATTCCCACTACTGCTACAGGAACAGCTGGAATGATGATGGCCATTAAAGATTGTGGCTTGAGTGAAGGAAGAAATCAAACTCAGTGCTAACTTACTTTAAAAGGTGGGCTGTAAAAAGAAGCATGAATCTTTCACAGGAACCTTTTTAGACATATCTGGACAAAAAATATAAATAAGTAAACCAGCATTTCCATGCTGATGTGAGAAAAAAAGAACTTGAAAGCTAACCCACAGTAGAGGGCAATTATACTTGTTTCTTTTTGCAGTAAGAGCAGCAATGAAATACAGGCATGAGCTACATTTGAAAAATTTTGTCAAGAACCTGGGAAAATCTTGGTTTATGTCTAAAAATAAAACGTTTTAGGTACTGTTTTTTTGATTTGTTTGTTTGGGTTTTTTTTTTCATTTTTAAAAAGTTTGAAATACATAAATATATACGTTGCTCTAAAAACTAGAGGGTCACAGCCCTGAAAATCTTGTATTTGTTCCTTCTAAAGAAAGAAAGCATTCTCCATAGTTCTTTGTCTTCTTCAGAATACTAGAAAAAGCTAATATTTGAGCCAGATACTAGAGTCAGCCAAACTTCATGCAGTGAGTAAACACAGTTTTGATTAGAGACAAGAACTTCTAAAGCAGTCTTTATTTTTTATTTTTTTATTTTATTTTTTTGTTTGTTTGTTTTCCTTTGGTTTAATATTTAAGAGGTTCTATCCACTCTAAGATCAGATTTGTCAGCTGGATGCCTCTGAGAAATTAAGCATCATTTTAGCTTCGTTAACACTCCAGCCAGCATGCTTTACATTTACTATCTGAATCAGCTGTACTGTCATACCAATTGTACTTCATTTACACAACGCTGCTACACCTGCTTCATTTTATACTCATTTAACACTGTAAAATTACTCTTGGGTCAAAGCATCTCACCAGCAGAGGAGAGAAGAAGGATCACTTCTTTTGACCTGCTGGCCATGCTTCTTTTGATACAGCCCAAGATATGGTTGGCTTTAACTGGACTACAAGAGTACATTACTGCCTCTTGTCCAGCTTGTTGTCTGTTAGTATTCCCAAGTCCATTTCAACAGGGCTGTGCTCTATTCTTTTATACCCCAGCTTGTACTGATAGCAGGGATTATCACAACCCAGGTGCAAGACCATGCACTTGGCTTTGTTGAACCTTGTAAGATTCATCTGGGGCCACTGTTTGAGTCTCTCTGAACAGCATCCTATTCCTCAGGTGTGTAGATCACACCACAGAGCTTGCTGTCATCCACAGATTTGCTGAGCATGGATCCCACTGTAGTTGATGATGAAGATATGAAATAGCACTGGTTAGACCCATGAGTGGCATCAGCCTTCACTCCATCCAGGTATTGAGCCACTGACCAACTCTCTCCAAGCACGATTTTGCAACCAATAGGAGCCGTGCCTCACCACTAGCTCCATATCAGGGATTTAGTGTTGCCTCTCCATTACGTGTGGTTCTATTGGGAGTCCTTGCATCTGCTCAGGAGTTGCCCGCCTACTGCCACCCCTTCCTTGGCCAAGTGGCTGAGATAGATCTCTCAGATAGCGGCTTCTGGGCAGCGTTTTCCCATCACTGGCGCCGCAGCTGGCTTTGATTAGCTGGCTGGCCCCGCAGTCCTCACAAGTCTTGCTGCTGGGCGGGGCACTAAAAAGGCATGCCTGGCTGTGGCGGGTTGGATGTGCGGCAGCTGTCCAGCCGGCAGGGACGCGGTGGGCATGGAGGAGGAGCGAACGCTGAAAGGGACAGGTAAGGGTAGAGTTTCAGGAATACAGCGCTAGCTCATGTTATTCACCAGAGAGAAAGCACCCGACAATAAACCTAACGAGCAGCCCCAGGAGAAAATAACAACCCCGGTCGTCTCCTCCTCCAAGCTGTTATCTGGGCAGTAATCCCACCAAACCTGGACCGGTACTTGCAAGATGGGTGATAAGAGCTCTTGCCCTAGGGATAGCTGCCATCTTATCCAGTGTGCTGTCTCGAGGCTGTGGGTTTCTGTCTGCTAGCTCAGTGTCTGTGTGTGGTCTTGGAGTCACAGGGCTTGTAAAAGTATAGGGCAAACTGGTGAGGAGGCTGAGGTTGCTGATCTTCCTGTTTTAGCTCTCCAGTGTGATCCTGCTACCTCAGAGTTTCCAGGCTGGTGGTGCTTATGTCCCCAGTTCTCTTTCTCTTTGTCTCAGTTGCATGGATGTTTATGGTTTTCCCTGCATGCCTGGGATGCTTTGCACCAAATGCTCAAAGCACCCTTGAAATCTTGCTGTCACTGTGCAAATGCTTACTTTGTTCTAGGAACTCTGAGGAGATGATTGCAAGAAAAAAGGACAGTACGACTTACGACTGTTCATACGACTTTAGACTTTCTGAACTCCACTAGTATGATCTACCTGTTCACTTAAGATCTCTTTTATTTCAGATTATTTATCCAAAAAAATGTGATGTTCAATCAGGTCTCTTGCTGTAGCAATGATGAAAGGAGAGGGCTGGCAACCCTCTCTGGTTGTTACTGTGAAGGGGTTTTTTTTGTGTTTTTTTTTTTGTTGTTGTTTTTGTTTTGTTTTTTTTTTCCAAGTTTTACTTTCATTTGAGGTATCTTCATGTTGATACCAAGTTTTGAGTTGTTAGGTCTTTGCTTTGTGTCTAAGAAATAGAGGTGGCAGATTTTCTGTTTTTTTGATGAAAGAATTATTCCTGCAGGTGGTGCAAAAATCCTTGCTTTTGATCCATCTCTACTAAGGATACTAGGAACGGGCACACGACTTCAAAACAGGTTTTGTGATTTAAATGCATACTAGTTCATAAATAAAAATAAAAATTAGTTGGAAGGGTCTTTAATCATGAAGCTGAAAGTATTATTTCTAATTTGAGGCACAGTATGAGAGGATGAATGATGTGAAAATACTAGTTTTATCATGTAATCAGCAAGAACAGGACTGAAACAAGATAAAGCAGAAAGGACAGTGGAAAAGGGAATTACATAGCATATGTATACATGGCTTTTCCCTCCCTTAGTTCTTAGCCCCTCCCATCTGCGCTTGTAATTTCATCTCATCTCATGTAATAGCGAAGGAAACTTGCTGCTTAACAAGTACATAGTTTTTTGCTACTGTCTTTTTCCTATAGTACTAATTCAGTTCTCTTAATCTTGTAAAAAGGCAAATTGAGAGGTCTTGGAAGCAGTCTGGTGTCTATTTGTATGAATGCTTTCCATGAATGCTTACCCAATTGACTGATGTTGTGAGTTTCCTACTCAATTAACAATTGTTTAAGAAAGAGGCTTTGGATCAGAAAGCAAGTTCTTTATTTTGACATTGTGTTATTATAAGTAAAAAGTAGGAGAGAATGAATTTTTTTTTTTTTTTTTCATCTATTTTTGTCTTCAGGTACCTTCTTCACTGCCCGTTCTTAGGTCTGTTATTCATTACTGTTGTGTCTGAAGCTGAAGAAAGTTAAGTCAGTTAATAAATGTTCATACAATTTGTTGTTTTTTTTTTTTTTTTTTTTGTTGTTGTTGTTGTTGTTTTTTAACTTTGATCAACTTCAGTATGGTAGAAACAGAAGCCTCTATAATGAAATGTGGTGCCATTTGTCAGATAATCCCTGCTGACAGAATAGACCAGACTCTGGCTTTCATTTGTCTTTAGCTTATTTTTGTAAGGAGTCATTTGGTGTCTTGACATATCATAGATTTTTTTATTATGTTCTTTATTCCAAAGGCCTCTGTTATTCACAGTGCTGTTTTCCTTAAAAGTATTATTGTTAGTTACATGCAGCTTTCTCTTGATTTTTCTTTTTTTTGGTGTGCGTGTGTGCTTAGTATTAATTACTCCTATAGTTTGCAGTTGAATGTTTTTGCAGGCATCTTTTCTCTCAAGACGAGGCTTTTCTAAGATCAGATGTTTAAATATCTCTATGTTGACCATATTGTATTCTTTTTTCTTTTTCTATCTTGGTCACTGTCTTATTTTGAACTCTCAAAGTATGTTTGTCTTTGTTTACACTGTTAATTTTTATTGCAGTGTTTCCCCTTTTCCATGACTGAAACTTATCTTGGTGCACCTGGGTAAGAAAGCATACATATGAGTCAGTCTGGGGAACACCTTTCTTTTTTTTTCTTCCTTGTAGAGCGTAAGAACAGCAAGGAGAGCGTATCACTGAACACCTTTGTGATTGATGCTGATCCTCTTGGTGGACACAGTACGGGGAGTAATGCGCTAGTTACATTCCAACTTGCAACTATAAAAGAAGCTGGGGATACCCTGGGAACAGAAGATAAGGCTAGCCTTGTGAAGGAGGAAGATGGTAGTTACTGCATGCTGCAAGCCACTGAGTCAGCTTCTCAAGACTCAACAGCCCTTCCTCTCAACCTTGTCTCAGTGTGTGGGCAGTTGTCAAATTTCCTCAGCAACAAAAATTCTGTGCCTCCTCTTCCTGTGGTTATGTTTGCACAGGCACCCACAGATAATTCAGGGTCATTCAAAAAGAATGAAGGTTATCACTCTGATGTGACTGAAAATGTGGCAAAGAAAAAAAATAATTGCATAAGTGGAGTATGTGCTGAGAAGTTACCTGGTGCAATCTCTGGAGATTTCTGCAGGCTAGCACTGTTAGAGGATGTATATGGCCCAACTAATTGCAGGTCAGTGCTCTGTACTTCAGCCAGTATTGGAGGTCAGCAGTCCTACACAACAACTTCATTCCTGAAATCTGGAAGTAGTCATGGTGAGAACAAGCAGAAAAAAGATTTATGTGAGGATCCAGAAATTCTACTGCCAGTCAAGAAGAAGACACGCACCTTCTATAGCGCAGGTAGATAATGCGGAACCCAGTGGCAGGCAGTGATACTTGTAGTGATAATGGCACTAATGTTTCTTACATCATCCTGAAGGCACAGCATGGAGATGCTGAACTGCCCTAAATAGCATTTTCATTGCATTTTGCAGTACTAGAGGTTGAGAACTTCAGTTAAACATTTGCCAAGTCTTTGTGCTTGAAATATTGCTAGCAATACTATTTGTTTTACTGTGGAAGGAGACATTTGCTTACTTCTGTGGTTTGCTTTTAAGAAAATACCACCTATGTTGTTCATGTATTGCTAACTACATAAAAAATTTGGGTTTTTATCTGTTGTTTTTGTTGTTGTTTTTTTTTAAAATTGTTGTTTATCTTCTCCTCATATGCTTTCAATCTCTCTCTGTGTCATTTCTAGAGCAACTAGAAGAGTTGGAGAAGGTGTTCCAGAAAGATCACTACCCTGACAATGAAAAGAGGAGGGCAATCGCAGCTGTAGTTGGGGTGACACCACAGCGTATCATGGTAATAATGCCTGTGTGGGTAACAGTGACTTATGGGATTCGTGCCAAAAAAAGTGTCAGGAGGAGGAACTGAAGCAGGGAGAAGTTAATTTTGCTGATGCTCTGTGGAAGCAAGGCTCTTCAAGAGTTCTGGATTCATCTGAGCAAGCATGGAGGCAGTCATTGCTGTTTCTTTGCCTGTGCTCCTGTGTGTAGATAATTTTCCATCTGAATGTTTCTTTCTATTGATCAGGTGTGGTTTCAGAATCGCAGGGCAAAGTGGAGAAAAACAGAGAAGTTGAATGTCAAAGGCAGCAAAAAATACTCAACATCAGCAGCTCTGGCACTCCATGCTGGGTCAGACATTTGTGGGTGAGGGACTTGCTCTGTTTACTCATTTCTCCACAATAGATACCTAATGAATTAAATCTTCACCTATTATTTTTTACCTTTATTTTTAAGCCATGGAGAACTGATCATTGAGATGGTTTATTGCACATCTGTTTTCTCCAGCTAGACAGGTTCCTAGCAAATTATTGTAGTGCATCCTCTTAAGAGAGCTATTGGACACAGTGTAGCACTGTTTTACTGAAGCCATGCAGAAAGCAGTGTTGAATAGAAAGGATAAACGAAATCACTCCTTCATTTTTATTTTCGTTTTATGTGTTCTTTAGGCCCTTTGTGTGCACACAGGAAGCTTTTTATTCCAGACCTCCTTCCACCATCATTGAACGTTTTCATAAATTTGTCACTTGGTGATGGAAAAGGTGCTTGCATGTAACAAATATCATGGAGACATTCTCTGAAGAAATGAAAAACAGCATGTTTCAGAGATGAGGGGGGAACAGAGAGAGAAAGAGAATCTGTTAAGTGACAGATAGGAGACCACCTGATGGATTTCACTGCACTGTCCCTGCTACTTATCCTTTCACACAAGTAGTCTGAGACTGCTTCCCCAAATATTGGTCGATAGTGTTCCTTGCACTCGTAAGTGCAAAGACAGTGCTTACTGATCTAATAATCTAGGATCTATCTGTTATAGGATAGCTAAAAAAGTGTGTATTTTGCGGTAATGTCTTGCATTGTGTTCCAGTTCAAGTTCATACCTCTTATGTACAACTCCAGGGCACCTCTTCTGCCAATGCCTCCATTGCCTGATCAGTCTGCCATATTAAGTGTAGACACTACAGCTGGGAACTGCTCCAGTAGGGTCAGTGAACATTCTTCGTTGCTTGCTTCCTCCTCAGGTGAGATCCATATCAGTGCAAATCTTATTGTTGTTATTTTTGGTGATGTTGGCAGGCTCTCAGACACTTCAGAGAGGTCATGTTAGAGTTCAATCACATCAGTACAAAAAGTGACATCAGATTTAGCAGTTCTCTTCTAATCATGTTAATAGCTATATTGGATGGTATCTCTGTACTAGCACTAGAGCTAGATTTACTGTTCTTATTCATTCATGCCATACCACAGCCCAGCAATCAATTCTGAACATGAGTTCATAAGGATATGTGGTTGAAACGTTCTGCTGTTATAGCTGAATGATAACTGTTGCAACTTTGGGTTCTCCCACATGATGACAAAACTATTATTTTGGCTATTATGTGCTCTTCAGGGCAAAAGTACAAATTCGCCTATACTGAGCCATTTGTTTCTGGAAAATCTGTACATTCGGATCCAATTCTTGATATGGAAAAAAAAATCAAGATAAAGATTTATGGGTTTTTACTTCCTGATCCTTTGAACTTGATGCTGTGTGTAAATCTAGCTTTTATACAATATGCATTTCCCTTACTTGTCTGAAACTCCAGGATCTTTAGTATTAAGGACATGTAGGTGAATTCTCTTTGTTCTCTTTAAATCAAGCTAAGCAAAAAGTATTAAAGACTATTTGTCATCTAAGGCTCGTAAGTATTTTCCAAATAAATATCTATGTGACAAAAATATTACCATTTCTAAATTACTTTGCAGAAAAGAGGTGTATGTTTTGCTAGTGAGCATAAATTGTGAAGTTAAGTAATTTATTTATTATTATTATTACTATTATTTCTCCTAGTTTCCTGAGGAGAGGGAGTAGTGTGGTAGGTGTAATGATACAGGTTGAACTCACTGTTTATGAAACCCACCCTTCCTTCCAGTCTTAAAGTTACATTCCTACAAGTCATGGGAAAATTGCTGCCCAGGAAAAGTAGAGATCTGAGTTACTGCTCCTTCTGAGTGAAAAGATTGCTATTAAGAGTTCTCATAGGAGAGAAATCTGCATATTCCAATCGCAGGAAAGCCTTCAGTCACAGTTGTATCTTAGATGTAGGACAGTAAAACCATGAAAAATGAGACTTCCTTTTTTTTTTCCCCCTCTTCTCGGCAGACCCATTCATCCTCATTCAGAAATAAGTTTGCTCATAAACGAAGCCAATTAGGGCTCACCATTTTTCTTAGAAGACTTCAGAAAATGAAGATAAAACATGGATAGGATAACATGCCAAGTAAAAGGAGGAAAACAAAGAGTGAACAAATGAATAAAAAGGTCATAAATCCACAAGGCAAAGGCCAGGAAAAATGATCTCGGTGGAAAATTGCACAATGGCAGATTTCAGCAGAACAATCTGTGACCTATGCAATGATCAGTTATGCTCAGAGACTGGCCTAATTGTTGTTCGGAATGATTGTTCAGGTGTTATCCTTGGTAGCAATGTTTCTCCATGTTTCTCCACTTTCAGCTGGACAAGCAAATTACGTGCGTGAGAATGCTACAACCTGTTAACTTTTGTGAAGTACTCAGTGCCTTTTTTTTCCTTTGCTTTTTCCTTGTTCTCTAGACATTGGTGGGGTTTTTTTTTGGTGGTTTTTTTTTTTTTTGTCTCACAGTTTCATACAGTTATCCAAAGAAATTGGTGTGGTGATATTTTTCCATTCTGGCAGTTATGGATAGCACAGCTAATGCCAAAATCAAAAGACTCAATTCTGCTTCAGAATTTTTTGCTTGGTCTTAGAATGGTATTATGATTTTTGATAGATAGGTAGCTTGCTTTAAACAAAGTAATGTGCATGTATGTATTTGACATTTCTAATTGTTTGCAGTTTATTTGACTGAGACTTCTGACAGTTATATTACTTTGATTCAGTGATTTAAAACATACATGACCTCTTAGAGATGAAACCTGAATGTCTCTGAGTAGGACTGAACTTCCTTACTGTTATGGAAAGTTTGGATGCATGTATAATTAAATGCCTTTTACATGAAAAACAAGAACATGTTTATGCAGGTAGGCACTGGACGTGCATGTACATAAACTTCCAGTTATAAAAGTTCCTTGAGCAAAATCAGGCAGTTGTGTTTTGGATAAAGTTGTGGTTTGGATCCAAAGTTTAGAAATTTTGTGTATTTTATGAGATTTCTGGTGATTTAGCTGCTGATGCTAACTTTTCAGAACCTGTTTGTAAGCTTATATACAGGTAAGTATTTACCCCCATAGAAATAAAAGCTACTTTCTATGCTTCTGTTAATTGAAGTTTTATTTTATTTTTTTTTTTCCCCCTGGTGATTTTGCAGGAAGAGCTTGTAGCTCTTAGGGAAATAACAATGTGATTGATTAGCCAGAAGCAGAAATTTGAATGGGATGGAGGAGCAATTTCATGAAGTTCAATATGATCTGTCAAAGAACAGTAAATAAATCTCATAAGTCCTAATGATTTCACTATTCTTTATTCTGGCCTTTAAACAAATTACTTTAAAACTGGTGATGTATATCTCACATGGCAAACAAGATTCACAACTTTTAAACAAGTAGTAGGTTCTGTTCTACTGAAAATCCATAAGATCAGACCAATGCACTTCTCCTAGCATTATAGTTATAACCTGAAATTGGTATACTCATCTTTAGTTAATTAATTGAAGAATGCTTGTGCTCCTAACTTTAAGATTTTCTCTGCTTTGAAAATGCCATTTGCAAGAAAGATGCATTTTTTACAGAACTTATAGTAATTTCAGGAAGAGACTGTGTATGAGACAAGCTTTATGATGGTTCCAGTAAGTGCTGTGATTACTATTACACAGGCATATTTTCTTTACAAGAAACTGGATTGTTCAATGTGTAACTGACACTTATAATAACAGAGACTTTTGCTGAAGTCTTGATGCTTGAGAAAGCAGTTCTAGTATAAGTACATTGTCTGAGGTTAGCTTTGTTGCTCAACATCAGCTGCACTGTACCCAACACTGTGCTTTTTGAGAAACTGGTCATGTTCCCCAGAGCTACTGAGCAGTCTGCAACCAACTGCTTGGTTATCTGCCAGAACAGCGACAGTTGTCTTATACTGAAGCCTTCTGGAGTCAGTATGATGAGAAAGTAACGTATAGCAGATACTGGGAGAAAGGACTCCAAAGCAGATAGGTGTCACCCTAATACCAAAGATTTTGGAGGTGATCTGATCTGATGACAGTGAAAGCAACTCCCTAAAACAGTCTTATAGTTAAAACCATGCCCAGTTTTAAGTTCATGGACAGATCTGTAGCATAAGAAGATGCATCTTCCTATGTTATCCCCTAAAGTTTAGTAAAAGACTGAAAACAGTTATCTTGAGAGTAGCATACGTATCCTTCACATCTTTTTCTTTCCTTTTCACTTAAGACTCCGTTTCAGTCATTGGAAAATCTTGCCTTAATGAATGGCTTTCATAGTTCTGCCAGGATGCCCAGAAAGAAGCTATACTACAGCAAAGACATTACTCATAGTTCTAATGTCTCAATCCACAAGGGCTATTTTGTACTAAATGTTTTTAAATATTTTTTTTTAAAGATACAGAACATATTTCTCATTATGTGTGAAAGTGGGTTTAAAATTGTTTTTCTGGGATATCTTATTAACACTGCTCACATTTGTCCTGAGCATGGATAAGGCCAACTTCAAAATAGCTAATTGTAATATTATTGTTTAACTGAAATTTATCTGGATAATATTTTTCAGATAAGTTGTACCCAGTATGGCTATGGCTTCACGAAGTTTGTGCAAAATATTACATTCTGGGGCATTGCAATCAAAGGCTTTTGTAAACGAAAACAGAGCTTCAGCTCTGTTTCTGGCCAAGTTACTTTGTCTTGTTATGAAACTAAAAGTTGTTTTGACTTGTTTTACAAACGTTGGACTGTATGCTATGTCAAAAGAATTGTGGACATGCAACGTAAATGCTGCCTGAAACAGAAAGATCATATTCAAATAGCAAACTAAACCACTGGGAATTGCCTGGGAGTGTGAATGGTTTAGAGATGCCGTGTCTTGATCTAGTTTTTGAAATTATCCCAAACTCAGGGCTCTTCAAGTTTTCACTGAAAGATCCTGTCTCTTTTCATAGTTGCAGTTAGTTGGAAAAAAAATCATAAAGGAAGATATATTAAGATAAATGCAATTGCATAGCTCACTGGAGAATCTTAGAAATGGAACTGCAGATGATTGAAGTGGAATCTTATTAGCTCTTTGGACACACATTCCAAAATTTTATAAAGGTTGCTCATTCTAGCTGCAGCAGTATTATGTTTAGGTTTTATGCTAAAGGTATACATCTGGTAGAGTGCATCTGATGTTTCTCTATGCCTGTGAGAGTGAAGTACAGCTGTAAACTATTCACACTGCTATAGCATTCTCTGAGTGCTTTGCCATGTGTGGAAGTAGACCAATTTTTCTTGAATAATAATGCCTGAGATATATTTTCATATCTGCTCATCCTTATTCTGGTTTGGCCTAACTAGTCCTGAAAAATCATTTCCATTGCCCTATATGCCTAAAGATAGTTAAATTTCTCTAAACAGAAATAATTTGATGTTTGGCTTAACGGAAGAGCATTTTGTTAACATACAAAGTTCTTGAAGACCACATATAAAATTCTTGAACATCTGTGCATACATGTTCTGGATCACTAGCATATATGCTTATAAAGTTTTCCTATCATGTCCTCTTTCCACAGAGGTAGCTTGGTAAGAAACTACTCCATTCTTCTTTTCCAGCAGTGCCTGAAGAGACAGACTACCAAACAAGACTAGCTACTGAAATATGTTGTTGTGCTTTCTCATCTCCCAGCTTCCTTTTCCCAAGGCTGACATCTATGTTCTCTCTTTTTGCTTTGTTTGTTTTAGTGTTTGGCATGATTCATCAAATGCATATCAGGAATGAAAGTTGTGTTTTTAAGACACGGCCGAGATTTCATGTCTATAAAGGCATGCTTTTTGTTTCTTCCAAACTAGTTGAATTTTTCGAAAGGATAATCTGTGCAGCACATTCTTCCCAGAGGACAATAGATGTGGAAGAAGGCTGAGGGATCCTGTCTTTCTTTCCATTAAGTACTTATTTTCATTTGGCTGCCTTCTTGAGAGCTGAATAAATCTACTATATGGAGACTAAAATTCTGAGAGTAATCTTAGTTAATTAATAAACATAACTGTATGTTCCAGAGAGCTTGTTACTGCTTGTTTTTCTTCCCAGAAGAAATGCTGCTACTTATTCACTTTTATTCACATCAGTTAACCTACACTCCTTCACTGGCATCTTGCCTTTCTGTTTTGATACTTTTATTCGACTGATCCTTTGCTTACTCCTTTCAATTTTTAGTATGACAGTCTCTCTTTTTATTCACAGTCTCTCCAGTGACAGGGATGATAGGATCTTGTGAAGCAGTTCAGACAAAGGCGTTGCTGCAGCTTGACTTCAGTTCCAGCAGAGTGGAGTGCTTCCCAAGCCTTCCTAGTCCTCCACCCATTCGTAGGGCCAGCCTGCCTCTCAGTCTTTCCTTCAGCCCCTACGGTCACATTGTCCCATTGATGCTGGATGCTCCCAACAGTGAATGCGTCTTGTCCAGTCAGGAAAACAGCTCCAAGGAGGCCTTCACTTATAGCATCCAGGATCAAGGGTAGGAATAGATGAGACTCTCATTGAAGAAGACAGTGAATTTTGGGAGGGCAAAGCTGGGACATAGGACAAGGAAATATATGGGAATGTAACTAAGAATTCAAAAGAAAACAAACCCTTTAAATGGAGTATGGAAAAGTGAATAATGATGTTGTAGGACTATGCACTTACCTCCAGAAATCTGATAGCCATAATAATTGCATGTACATCAAGTGGTAGTGAAGTTCAGAAGCACGTCCTTGAGATTAAGTATTGGTGTTTGCCATTTAGAGAGTAGAAAAAACTAAAAGGTACTCCCCATCAATGTGCTATGTTAGAGAATCTTGCTGTTAGTGCTCTATCTCTTTTTTCCTGTGTCTGGGATTTGGAAGAAAACGTTGGATTCAGATAAGGATTTGATGGTTGTCAAGGGTGAATAAAACAATAGTTGTATATGTTAGAAGGTGATGTTTGGGGTTGATTCTACTTTGAACTCTGAATTGCTTCTCTTCTTGCTTTCCACAGCTTGTGTTCAGCAGTTTCTTCTAAGCAGCTGGACTTTATAGGCAGTCTAGAGACGCCATACTGGCAGTATGGCAGCCAGGGTGGAACTTACCAGCTGTCCCAACATCCCCAGCAGCATCAGTGTTCCCAGTTCCACTGTCTGCCATTTCACCGACCCAGCAATGTCTCCAGCATTCACCTCACTTCTACAACACCAACTGAATCCTGTTCAGCTTTCCTTGCCTCACCTAGCAGCAGTGGAATGGTAACCTATGGGTCAGCAGGAGACACACAGGACTATGTACAAAACCATGTGGAGGAACAATCTGTGTTACAGTGGCAGAATCAGGTAAATTTCTGAAATCTTGACATGTCACTCCTCAGGAGTGTCACCTGAAAGCCTCAGGGTGATCAGTAGTTTTACTGGTGACTGAGAGAAAGAAGGAATGTGCATGTACATGCATAATATATATAAACCGGTTTTTCTCCTTTCCCCATAATCTTTTGCTCTCTTAATAGGTCACTTACCACTTAATTTGAATGCAAAGTTACTTCTTAGGTTATATATTATAGAGAACGTTACTGTGTGTGTATATTAGGTACTACAATGGTTTCATCTAGATTGGAGAGCAACTTACGTTTTTTCGAAGAATATTGAACAAACTAATGTGCCTGTGGTGTATGTAAGGTAGTGGTCAAGAAAGAAAAATGAAGAGGTGTCACAGGAAATTAGTGGGAGGGAACAAGAAAAAGAGGATTCTAAATCTACTGGGCTTCTGCAGAGATCATTTTGAAAGAACTTATGTATCTTAGGGTAGTATAGTAGAAGACAGAAACAAAGGCCAAGAGAATATTGTTATGGCTTTTTTTTTTTTTTTTTTTTTAATTCCCTATGGGAATTTGTGATATCACTTAGAAAATTATGCTGAAATGCTTTATTCTAAGTAACAAAGTAGAAATGGCAATATTGGTATCTTTTTGTATCTGTATTCTGAATTTGTTCAAGTCCTGGTAGGATCAAAAGACAATACTACAGCCATGTATTTAGTTTGTCTGTCAGGTTTGTTAAAATAAAATTACAGTCCAAAAAACACCTCTGATCAAATAAGAGAACAAAATGCTTTCAGACTGCAGATGCTGCTCTTGTACCATTTTTGTGGAGGTCCTTTTGTCAAGGAAAAAGTCTGACTCACAGGATGACTGGTGCAAGCTGACTCGCTTTTCATGGCAAACATTTTCTAGAACAGTTGGCAGCAACTCTTTCTAGCACTAGGCCTGGTTCTCCCCTCTGGTTGTAAGGCAAAATTATTATTTTCTGTGGTTTTTCAGTTTAAAGTTTCAGAAGTAAGGGCTGTATTCCAGCATACAAAGTTATTATTTTTATAGCATGATGACAATAGAGTGTGTTACCTATCTTAGAGCATGTCATGCAACCATAGAGGGGTTTGTAGAAGTTAAGATTTCCCAGGACTGATGAAGGGGTATTGCTGAAGAAACAGTCCCAGAGTCTTACTTCTGTCTGGAGCACAACAGGTAGTGAATTAAAAGTGGTGTGGCTCTTTCCTGATAAGCAGGGCCGGAGATACAGAAATACAGTGGGGAGAGAACCAAATTAATGTAGCTACACCACAAATTCTTACTTCAGCATGTAACCCAGTGAATAACTTAGTTGTATTAATATATACAAATACAACAAACATTCAAGGTTCAGGAATTGCAGCTTTCAAAGTGATCAAAGTGGATCAAAGGATGATTAAGCATCCAGCTCATGTTTTGCAGAGCTCACTTGGAAAACTGGAGTGGAGGAATAAGAAACAATATTGTGGAGTCTCCAATATCATTACATACACCCTGTATCTGTGCCAAAGTGACATCTTGTTATTTAGATTGTAGTAATGATACTGCTTGAGTTTTCTCTGAATATAAATGTTCTGAATAGATAGACTGCAATGTAAACAAAACTAATCTTCATATGCGTATGATATCTGCTCTATTGTACTAACTGTTAAGGAATAATTGTTTTGCAGTGAGTGCGCTGTCAGAAGCAGAACATGCATTTTTACATACACATGATTTTAATTCTATTTTCCTTGTTGTCATGATTTTTTCCATTCTTGCTTTTTACTCAGTGGGCATCACTGCCAATCAGATTGTCCCCTGGAATGACTGCTACATGCAGGGAGATCTGTTCTTGCATCAGCTGTGCTCTCAAATGCCATTTTCTAGCACAGCAGGAGGAGAGTCTTTCACAGAGCAGATTTTGTACACTCAGCTGCCTTGCCTGTCTTCTTCTATATATTGCCTTCAAGTGCTCCATGGGGCAACATTAGGATCCATGCCACATACTGGAAAACAAAAGGGAGCCATCAAGCCAAAGTTCATACCAGTATCACCAAAAAGAACTGGAGTTGACATCACTTGCTGAAAGCGAGGAAATAGGGAGCAGCATCAAGGAGCAAGAGAGTACTGTTGGTAATGGAAATGGAGAATAAATGGTATGAGTAAAATAGATGGCAAAATTCTGTGTTTTATCAGACTTACTGCATTATAAGTTGAGCAGCTACATAGGATTGATTTTCTACATGTCTCTTCAAGGCAGAACTTCTTGAGAAAGAAGAGAGGAAAGGATGGCTTTTTTTGTTTGATTTCCCAAATGACTTTTCAGAAAAAAGACATTTATTTTAGATACAAAATTACGATGCTCTAGATTTGCTGTAAAGATCTGAGGGAGGATGTTTGTCTAATTTTGCAATGTGAATTATTTGAAAAAAATCCAGGCAATTCTAGGCCATGTAAGAATTGAATTTTCTTAATCTGTTTTTCTTCAGATGTTAAAGAAGAATTGATTGATGCTGTGTTCTGAGAAAAGAGGAAACATTACTATTTGAACTGCAAAATAAGAATAAAGAAGAGAATATCATACCATTTACTTTTTTTTTTTTTTTTTTTTTTTTTTTTAATTGCCATTATTGTTTTCCTGCTCAGGAAAGAAGCTGGAAAATTTAAATTGATCTAACTTCTAGTCTACGTTTTTTTTTTTTTTGTTTGTTTGTTTTTTGTTTTTGTTTTGTTTTGTTTTTTTCAAAATCTGACTTTATTCTTAATAATATTCTTAATGAGCATGCAGAAAAAAAAAAGCTGATACAGGCAACACAGTCCCCTGGATAGGTGGAAATTCTCAAGAGTTTGAAAGTATGGCTCTCCTGGGAAGAGAGCCCAGGGAGATTAAGTTGTATACAAAACGAGGAGGAACTCCAGCACATACAGCTAATTTTAGGAACTACAGACAGTACAAGAAGTGTTGTGGGAAGTCCAATCCATCATTTGTTTCATGTTTGCCAGCTTTAAAATGCAAATACTATAAAAATTAATATATTCAAACTATAAGTGTCAGCGATATAACCAAATCTCCATCAGCTATTAGTTGATTTGCTTCTAGTCTGAACTGCTGAGAATTATGTTGTTCAAACTTAGGAATTGGTAACTTAAATATTAGGTGAGTAACACTTCCATGAGATACTAAGATGACACAACACTTGAAGTGACTCAGTTACTGCAAGATGGGTTAATACTTTTAACTGTCTTTTTCAGTTAATAGAAACTGTGAACTGTTCAGTGTTTTGCCTTGCATTCGCACCTGCATCCTTTTAGGATGTGTAGCAATTTAATCTGATGGGATGTTTCAGCTGTGGCTTTTCTCTCACATTCTTGCAAATCTTAATGCGGGAACATCAACCTGCAGTGTTATTATGAGTAATTTAGTACAGCAAGTGATCTTGATTCAGTAGTCATGGCTGCTGCTTTACCTGGGGCTGTCCTCTTAGGAAATAGATAAAAATACACCTCTGAAATTAGCCATCAGTTGTAGTAGCAGAGGACTTTACTGAAGAGGTTTTATACCTTGGTTCATAAACAAATGGTTACAATTCCTATGAACTGTGGCTTCCAAATAAGCTTTAACCAGATGAATGCATAGGATGTATAAGGAGTGTCTAAAATATCAGGATCTTGCCATGTCCTTCTGAGGACAAACAATTGTCTTACACAGAGTTGACAGTGCATTTCCTCTGATGATTTCTGTGTTGAACTGTGAGCCTTTTCATTGTCTTTTAGACACAGGCATGGCTTAAGTAATTTTTACATTACCATGTTCTATATACTTCTATTATATTCTATGAAATTAAGCATTGTCAGGTCTTCTGCTTCATTTTTTTTTCTGTACCATTAAGGATGTTGGTAGGAGTTGAACAGTGCTGGTCCACTTTTTTTTTTCTTTCCCATTTCAATGTATTGTACAACATTATCAGTGGCCAAAGGCTAAGCAATGTAGGCAGAAACAGATTTATATCACGAATCTACAAAATTGAGAAGGAATTTTCTTTTCCTAAAGCAAACACTTATTATCCTAAAGCAAACACAGAAGGTTAGGAATATGGCGGGGAATGAGTATCAGTTCAGTTCATGCTTGTTTCACTCATCCACAGCTGAACAGTCTAAACCAATATTTCTAAGAAGCATGAAAAAGAATTTTCACTGCAATTACAACTGTGACCTGAAAACTGTTAGCGATGACTGCAGTATTCTTTTTAGCTTGTTTTGTTTTTAAATATTGTCTGAGTCCAAAACCAACCGTTCCAGGAGATAACAAGGACAAGAATAACAACAAAATATTGGCTTGTCTGCTCTTACTTGCCTCTTTTCTCACCCTGAATTGTTTTTCTCTTTACTGCATATTCTTGAAAAATTTTTAGCTTCAGAAATAGGCCTTTTGGTTGTCGTTTGATGAGTTGCACAGTGAACTTGCATATTCTGCTTGTGATATATCCCATAAAAATTATATGGGCATTCAGGATCACAATGTAAAGCAATTTCAGAAATTACCGGGATTGAGTGAGCATAGTAAAATTTTTAAATAGAAAATCTTTTGTTTTCAAGCCTTTGAATAAAGTGTAGGCATCTCCAAGTATTTTCAGTGGAACAGTAAGATTCATTTCTGTACTTGCACCTTAGATTTGCCAAGTTAACTTGGCTTGAAGTTTTGAAGTTCTTTTGCCCCTGTAGAAAACAGGGTAGGTATGTATAGGTAGGTAGAAAACAGGGACAGTATGCAGGAGGCCAAATTCATCCCTTCTGCAGTTCCACTGACTTAGCTGGAGCTAAACCAAATTTAATCTACTCCAAAGATACAAAGGTAATTTTTTGCCACTTGTGAAAATAATGACGGTTTGCATGAGCTGTGCTCACATAACACCAAGAGTTGGTCTGCTACATCTGCAATAGCAGATACACTAGTAGCTTGAACTCTCATAATTTCTTAGGCTCCTCTTGTTATTCTCTCTGCTGCAGCTTCTCTTAGTAGAATTGGATTATGTTTTACAAATGCACTGCTTGTTTTATGTTTACAAGATTCTTTGCATGCCATCTGCTCAAGAGAAAGTCTAATGAAATAACACATGTTTTAATGAAGAGGAATATTCTTAGTTTCTTTGAAGAAGGATGAATTACAAAGTATCAACGTTTATTCAGCTGATCAGTTGAAATTCCAGTTTTTATCACTTATAAGGATTATTAAAAAATATAATCTATTGCTGCATGGTAAGTATTGATTTTCCTCTTCATATGGTTGTGTCTGCATGAGAATAATACATAGAAATAATCAAGTCCATTATCTGACAGTATCATGCATCTTCACAGATAAATGCTGACAAGCATGGAAACACCTGTGATAACTCATTAAGCTTAGTGATAATCAGATCCTCAGAACTGATAATAAATCAACCAGAACAGTATGCAGAGCATAAGATGCATGGTGTAAGTCATGCATGCACTGTAGGACTTTCAGATGTGTTGCTCAGTTGTCTTATTTAAGATAACAGAGCTGAGCATTGAAAAATTAGGAAATGTTGCTGTAAAAGTGCAGCTGCTTTTGTGCCTATCTATTATAATAGTAGGTGACCTTGTAATTAATTAGTATTTTAGCTCACAGCCTCTGTCTCAGCCAGTGGATATGTAGGCAGTAATTTGGATTTTAGGGGGCTTTCCAGGCAGTGTATGACTGAGATCATATTTACTTGGTGTAATCTTTATTAACAACATAGTAAGTAATTATTCCTACATGGCATTTTTGATGATGTTCACAGCATTGTTGGTAAGTGGTACAGAGACATGAATCCTACATGAATAGGAGCCACTACAACAATTCTTTCCTGTATCTTTTTTTGCAGCTTATGAATGCAGGCACAAAAATGATAAAGTTCAGAAATGGGCACTGGCATTAAACTAAGACAATAAAGCCATAATTGCATTCACAGATGCAATCTTTTGTTGTGCATGGCTCTTACGGACTTCATTTGCTGTCATTTGTGCCCAACACTGTACCAAAGCTAAAGACACTTCTACACACAGAAAATGAGAGATCAGCTGTGTGTCTTGTCCTGCACCACTCTCAGTCAGAAGCAGACATTCTGTCTAGTTCTGATAACATAATTTGTCTTCATCACAAGGCAATTCTTTCTTTTTCTCATTTCCTCTCATTTTCTCTGTATTAGGACTTCCAATCTGCTGCCAAAGGGAAAAAAGATATCTTGTAGATCTATGTCAAAATGTATGAATACATGAATTAGAGTTTTCCTTCATGTTTTTTTTATGGTAGCATCACTTGAGATCGTAACCTTAATGTCATTTACTCTCTGTTCTTGAGTGTTGATTTTCGTTGTTGTTAAATAAGTGGTAAAAATATATGTTTCATGAGGTGGGGTCACTAGCACATATAATGATCATCAGAAGATTGAATTCTTCAATTTCATTATTTGAGCTAATGAGCTTGCAAATAGTTTTGAGGATTGCAACACAGGATTAGCAACAAAGTCATGGGCATGAGAGGACCTGCTCTCAATGTTGTAGTCTGGCACATCATACCTGCACCTGACATGTTGCACCGTTTTGCAGTTTCTATAGGAACTTGGCAATACAGCCCATAGCAACAGGTTACAACCTGACTGCGCATTAATTAAATTGTTGCTAGACTTTAAAAAATACATATTATATATAATATCTTTTTCTTAAGCATTGGCAGAGCAACAAGTTGTGTTTCTGTAAGTTCACTGTTGAAAACACCTCAGCTCTACTTCCTGAAACTTAAGTTCATATAACAAAATTCAACTTGAGGCAGGCAGAAAGTTCCTGCATTGACATTTGAACTCTGGTATGATAAGAAGCTGACAATAAGATCTGTTCACAAAAAGCATGGAGGAATCATGTGAAAAGCTACTATTAGATGGAAGAAAAACTTTACAAATAAACACGTTGTAAAGCAAACATTTACGGAAGGAAAATTTTCCAAACATTTAACAGAATTTTCCCATGTAAGTAAGCAACATCACTACAGAAGCCCAGACAGAGGGCAGGTTTTCTCACAGTGTAACAAAATGCTCAAATTGGATGGATCCCTGTTATGAAAAGGACAATGTTTGCTTCCCTTTGCACAGCTGGGAAAGCTTGGGAAGCAGCTTGTGAGATTTCTGACAGAACAAGGAAGGGGAACATTTGGCAGAAAAGCCTGCTTCTTATACCTGAGTCAAGCTAAACTGGCCCTTGCAAACAGGAGAAAGTTATTCTTCCTAGTGGATCTTGACATATAGGACTAGCAATCTTGCCAAAGGGAGGCAGTCCTTGACAGGAAGATTTTGTTAAGTAGGGCCTTCACTGTTGGTCCAGCTTTCTGTCTCATTTCTACTTCAGTGTTATTTCTTTTTCCATAACATTCTTGATCATGGACACTCTATCCTTCAAAAACCCATAAGGCAGCAAAAACCTGTGTATTGTTTTTCATTACCTACAGTTCTTCTCACTTTGGCTACTAACTAAATGAAGCATCACAAGGGAGAATCCAAGAGCAAAAGTCTGCAGCTTCTCAGAGAGCAGCCGAACAAGAGCTGTGTCTGTGATAACTTCTCCAGACAACTACCCAATGTCAAAGACTTCTTAAATATCTTCCCAGAAGAGCAAAGTATTTTCACTATTTGCTTCTGTTGGAAACAGATTCTTAGCCCACAAGTAGTGCAAGTTTCCAAGTGCATAAAAAATCTTTTTAAAGGAGGTCAATAACCAGTGTGCTGCATCTAAAACATAGTGCCCAGTTTTGGGACTCAATATCCATCACTGAAAAAACAGAGTGAGCTCAGTGGAGGGCAACAAAGATAGTAGCTTTCTGAAGCATGTTCACTGTGAGAAGATGCTGAAGTTATGACGCTTTACCAACCTGCAGAAGAGAAGAATGGTGGGGGCTAGTTACACCCTCCCTATACCTGTGAGGTTACCAAAAAGACAGAGCCAGCAGCCTCACTGTGGAACATAGTGGTAGGATGGCAGATAATTAGCATAAGTTGAACCAAGAGAAGTTCAAACTCTTGTAAGGAAAGCTTTTCCTCCAGAAGACAACCAAGCAGTGGATTAGATTTCTGTAAGACATTGTGCAGTTCTCATCCTTGGAGGTTTTCAGGATTGTGTTGGATAAAGCCTTGTTTAATCCGTCCTGACCTCATGGCTGACTCTGCTTTGAATAGATGGTCAGACCTCCTGAGGTCAACACAAAATTGGCCTGTTCTGCGATCCTATGGATCTCTTTAAGCTTAACAGTTCTCTCTACCCTACAGAAAGTAAGGGTCAGCCCAGCCTCTGCAGTAAAACTGAAGGAACTTTGCATTTTTTAATTACTATTTGCTTCCTTGGACCTGCCAGTGGGCAGGCAGCTGATAGGTTGAATGGCAGAATCCCAGACATTTTCCCCTCATAAATTGCAAAAAAGCCTCAAATCCTTGTTGCCCTGCTGGAGGATAGCAGGCACACAGTATGTCATGCTTTCTGCTTCTACAAGAAAAGACCTCATTAATTCACCTCACCCATTAAAGCATGATTTACACTAGTGGAGGATGAGTTGGATTTGACTGTCTGCCATCTTCCATCCATTTACACCATGTTTGACATGTTACTTTCTTTTCAAGAGCATTCTTTGATGTGCAAAAACCTTCAAGTATGGTGCAGGACGAAGGCTGAAGATATGGACTATGCAAGAGGGATTGGAGAAGGAGCAAAATCCCCTTCTGTCCCACAGGTGCAGTCTGCGTCTGGGGGCTCACATAGCCCCCAACAAAAATTTAAAAAGAAAGAAAAAAGCACAATCATTTTCTTTAGAGGAGACTGAAGCGAGGCCTCATTGCAGTGTACAGCTTCCTCAGTAGGAACGGCCTCCTAGGAGCATGAATCATGACTTGCTGACAAGGAACCACATCTCTCCTCCTATTGTTTGTCCAAGGATGGGATGTAACCTGTAATTTGGAGGTGTTAGTCGCCCTGCTCAGAATCTTTCCTGCAAGGGGAATCATGCCAGAATGTACATCAAAGCACTTCGGCACAGCAGCAGATGAGTAAAGGATAACAATTAAGAAGGATTCTTCTAATTACCATCCTCAAAGGACTGCATCACTGAGGTGAGGCGTGGCTTTAGAAAAGACTGCTGAGCACTGCCCCAGCTCTCCAGGAGCAGCAGCGTATGCATAAGCTGATGGTGCAGTTTGTATGCTGTTTCATTCCTACAAAGCCAAAAAACCTCTCTCTCCAACCCCCAGAGCAGAAGCTCAAACCTAAAATTCTTGTCATAAGAAGGGCATGGCAGGCTAAGGTTGATGCTTCATGATGACATTGCATGAGCCATTTCTTTGGTGGGATAAAGCAGAAGTGCAAGCCCTCAGCACATAGTAAGTTAGCAATTAAATGTCAACATGGAGAACAGGGCAAAAAATAGTTTTCAGCCTGAATTGAATGTCAAATAGCCAGCTAGAGAAGAGAAGCATTCAAACAGCCATAAAAGGCTGCCTTGTAGATTCATTTTTGTAGGAGACGCATGTGTGAAAGCCTGTATCCAGCAGTGGAAAATCTCACTAATTATTATTGCCAGTGAAGTCTGGAAGCTGCCTACATGTTCTAGGTTCATTTAAAAGTGACTTTTGGTAGGAACCAAGGTTCTCAATGCTGACAGTTTGAATTAGGTCAGTTCAAATTAGGTCATTTCCTCAGAGCTGCCAAGAAGCAGAAACTGAAGAGGTTACTATTTTATAATCATCCTAATTATATAGTGGCTGTAGGCAAAAGCCACCCTCTTAACATAGAAACACAGAAGAGTCCAAGCTGGGTTTTACTTAGCTAGTGCTTGTGAATACTCTGTTGGACAAGCAGCTTTCCCCTGAGGGACAGAAATCCCCTCACCAGGCCCTCTTGGGGTCCCAACTAGACACTCCCCATAAACAGGAATTTGACTCACATTTAGCACTATGATTTCAGTCCCTGTCACTCTTTTCTATCTACCTCCCCTTCCTGTTGCTCCTAGCCAGATCCTGTGACACTCACTTGAACTGTAGATCCAGCAGGAAATGTAGAATAGGGCAGATGTACAACCAGTTCTTAAGAACTGTCTGCAAATGCTCTACAGTATTTGGGCTGACAGGTAAAAGGGATACAGAATCATCCTGATCCAGATAGCCTGTCAACGTAAGTTCATGGTGTTGCTGCTGAAACATTTCTTTTTTCAGATCATACTGTAGCTAAAAACAGTATCTCCCTGTCAGACATTTTCTACCCCCTTTAGAAATAAACTAATTGCTGAACTATAGTTCAGCAAATTGTCAGAATACAATCTGACAGTTCTTCCCACAGTGAGTCTGTTAGGCTCACACCTTTCTTTTACTGGCAGCTTCTTCCAACATCTCTCACTGTTTCCACAGTTCAGGGATCTGCTGTTATTTTTTCTTTGCACTTGACTCAATTGTTAATATACTAGGACTCCCTTAAAATGACAATATGCTAATATGCTGTGCCACAGTTGTCCCTCCTAGCTCCACTATAAAAAGGAACCTCTTCTGTAGTGGTAAGTGTTGCTCCTGTGCAAAACCCAAGTTCTCTCCATGTTAATGCACTTTCTGACAACATCGCCAACCATGTAGCTATCTTGAGGCCTCCCTTAATTTCTGAGGCAGACTAGGTCTGACTTTGAAAGTGGTCAAAAATATATACATTTTTTAAGGAAAGCCTCAATCCAGTCCAAGAACTTTGTAAGATTTGGCCAAGTGGCAAGGACATATTTTGAGTACATAGCAGCAGATATGCTGTTTGTTTCTTGGAGCAAATTTCCGTATTTTATGTACGCCTTTTCCCAGCTGTCCTTGGCTAGCTTACAACAAATAAATAGCCATATCTTCTAGCGCCTTGACTTCATTTTCCTTTGATTTTCCTCATAGCAGTGGATAGCAGGCACAACTTGTAGCAGCCTCAGAGCAATGCAGTACAAAGCTTATCAATGTTTCCTCATGAACACTGCAAAAACTAGCATCAAGTTATTCTCTGCCACATGCATTTCAACAGCTCATGCTATCTTTGCCTACCATTCATCTGATGGTTCAATGATCAGTGTTATGTTAGTGCCTTACCCAGGACTTACACCCATTATCAGTTATCTCTTGAGATATGCCATTCCAAGCAAGTATCTTTCAGATACACCTAATCTGATTTGAAGATGAGAAACTCACCCTCTGCTCAGAGGGACAGTACAAGAAAGCCTTTTTTTAATTAAAAAAGTGGTATCGCTTTTACTTAGAAGCAAATTCTTCAGGAAATCTACCTAGTTGCTGCCTGAAAAGCCAGCTGCCTCAGAAGCAGTTGTTTGAGATGTATCGATTTGATAACAGCTTTAAGGTCTTAGCAGGACTGAAACCAGATATCACACCTATAATTCACGTTTCTGCTAAAAGGAAAGTAATAATCAAGTAACCATCAGTAACTATAATCAGCTGTCTTTGAAAAAAGATTTACAGAAAACTCAAACCAGCACATATAGAATGTTCAAGAAGGGCTGAAGGTTGGGTTGTAGTACTTCCAGAAAGAGTTTGATGGCAGACAACCATGAAACGTTGCCATAAACACTGTAAGAAGGCAGTATTGTAAAATAAAGACTAGTGTGTACAGAAAATGCTCATTTAGGTTCTTTAGCAAACAGGTGCAAACATATCCTTCCAGGTATTCAGTTGAATTCTACATCAGTTTGAGAGCTACCACCACAGCTCATGCTATTCACCTGCACTCCTGCTATCAACAACATTCTCTCATGAGCTTATAACTGAGTTAATTCAAGTCTAAACTAAATGCATGCTTCCCACTTCCTTTAGAGTGATCTTTTTTAAGAAGACAGTATGTACTAGAGAACAGATTACAGAGGAAAGCTTGTATTTGCATAAGGCTTTGAATTTATCAACAAGGCAAGACATCCAGATATTAATCTATTGCTACAGTTAGAGCCCCAAACCTCCACAATTCTGACACTTCCCATGTCAAAAGAGAACCTCTTTATGAGAGAAAAGTGGGAAGTGCTGAAAAATTTAAAATACACAGATGGCAAACACCAGAAACTCCTAAGAACATATATGAGGTGCTAGAGCTGAACATAGCATGCAGGTATAGCACAGCAACTGGCAAAGCTCTGAGGTTTGTATCCCACCAAGAGGTATTTTAAACACTATAAAGGCCATTTAGATTGCAAGGATAGGAAAACTAGTAACTTTTCAGCTAGGGTTTCCGCAATAGCACAGCTGCTCTGTCCCATTTTTCACTTTTAGTCTGAAACACAACAGCCACAGTGCTTGTCGCTGCTATGAGCAGCGACTGCAGAGTAGTACATTAACTTCTAGTAGAACTTGTGTTCCCTCCCCAGAATTCGAGATTTGGCCTTTAAGACTGTGTACATCAGTAGTTCTGGATAGACAATGCACAAAGTCAGCCACTGAGAAAAATCGTGTGAGTACACGCTATAGGAATTTGCTTTATCAAGACACTGAGGCCATATCAGATGCCAGGGGACAGAGTTATGCCAGGACACAAGCTAAGAAAGCCCACTTGGCATCAGAGTAGAGCCTAGCACAGCAGGCTACCACTGCCTGTGTATCATTAGTATGACAGTTATCTTCTAACATCCTATATGAAGATGATGTTGCAGCAGTACAAAAAACATACCTGGTTTTGTTCAAGCACTGAAAAAGGGAGAAATTATGAGATCTTCCACAGTATGTACCAATAAAGCAAATCATGAAAGATCTTTGCATTCTTTGGAATTGTCTCCTAAAATTACATCAAAATAAACATAAAATGACTGAATGGTTCAGGTAGGAAAAGACCTATAAAGAACATATACTTTCAACCCTCTGCCATGGGCAGGGACATCTCTCACTAGACCAAATTGCTCAGAGCCCCATACAATCAGGCTCTGCTCCATCAATGATTTTCCCCAAACATAAAATACATCTTACTCTTTATTAAGTATCAAATTGCCTTAAACATAAATATATCCAAATTATTTAAATTTCAAGAAAAACAGATGGTTTGTGTACAGTATTCATCTTGAGTCAAATATAACTTTATCATTTTAACCTATAGCATAAAAAGCAAACCTATATCAGTACCAAATAAAGCATTAAAAAGGTAACATACAATTTTCTTTTAGAAATGCTTTGAGAACACTAGAGTTAATGACAGATTTTATAGTGCAGACACCTTGGATTTACAGCCCTTAGACCATTTCTCTGTTTCTGCGGATAGCACAGCAAAGAACCATACTGAATATCATGCCAAAAATCTGTAAAGAAAACAAACTCATTAGAAATCAGAATGGGGAAAAAAACATTCTTATCAAGATGCAAAAAAGCATAGATACTTCCTGGCTCAAAATGCATGCTAACAACTTATTTTGCAGTTTATGCCCCCAGGCCTCCTTTCACTCTGATCCCCAAATTTCAGCTAATTCTCACTAATCCCCCTTACCCTCAGTACTTCAAAACAAATCAAATACAAATTCAAGTCAATCTCTTAAAGATTGAATCTTCCCAACGTACGTTGTTGCATCTGCATAATATTTGCCTCCCAAGAAAGGAAACAAGTGCAAGTTTTCTTATTAGCGCTGTTATTTCAGACTCCTGGTCAATTACAGAGGAAATAAACTGTTCATATTGCTAAGCCTATGTTTACAACCTGCACACCCCACACTCACTCAGTACAAGTTAACCAATGCTAAAGCTACAAGGAGGCAGATCCTAATCCAAAGTAGCATAGCGTCCCTAGGTACCCCACCCATCAAGTTGTTTCAAGGACCCACAGCATACAACTTCATCTTACGGGTCCTCATGATTAGCAGAACAGGCTCACAGACTGTAGTTAATGTCAGGCACTGTTCAATAGACTTGTACTCAAAGCAGCCTTGGCCAGGCAGCAACCCCATAACCTGCAAACTCACCATTATCACAGCAATACCAAGGCCAACTGCTCCAATGACATTCAGTTTTGTATTAAAGACATCATCAATGGCTTTAGGGCATGGCTGAAAGGAAACCATATTTGTTAGCATTCATGCATAGTGAAACACTGATTTATTTGCTTGTTTGAGCTTATCTGCTCAACCTGTCACAAGAGGTGCTCCCCAGGGGCCGGTGCTGGGGCCTGTCCTCTTCAAGATCTTTACTGATAACCTGGATGAGGGCACTGAGTGCACCCTCAGTAAGTTTGCAGATGACATCAAGTTGGCTGGAAGTGTTCATCTGCCTGAGGGTAGCAAGGCCCTACAGAGGGATTTGGACAGGCTGGATAGCTGGGCTGAAGCCAATGGGATGAGTTTCAACAAGGCCAAATGCCAGGTCCTGCACTTTGGCTGCAAAAACCCCAGGCAACACTACAGGCTTGGGGTGGAGTAGTTGGAAGGTTGCGTAGACGACCTGGGGGTACTGACTGATGCTCGGCTGAACATGAGCCAGCAGTGTGGCCCAGGTGGCCAAGAAGGCCAATGGCATCTTGGCTTGCATCAGGAACAGCGTTGCCAGCAGGGACAGGGAAGTGATTGTCCCCCTGTACTCAGCTCTGGCGAGGCCACACCTCGAGTACTGTGTCCAGTTTTGGGTCCCTCACTGCAAGAAAGACATTGAGGCCCTGGAGCAGGTTCAAAGACGGGCAACAAAGCTGGTGAGGGGTCTGAAGCACAGGCCATATGAGGAGCAGCTGAAGGAGCTGGAATTGTTCAGTCTGGAGAAGAGGAGGCTCAGGGGAGACCTTACTGCTCTCTATAATTACCTGAAGGGAGGCTGTAGTGAGCTGGAGGTCAGCCTCTTCTCTTGTGTAACTGGTGATAGAACTAGAGAGAATGGCTCCAAGCCATGCCAGGGAATATTTAGGCTGGACTTTAGGAAATACTACTTTTCTGAAAGAGTGGTCAGACACTGGAATGGGCTGCCCAGGGAGGTGGTGGAATCACCAACCCAGGAGGTCAGTGGAAGGAACGTTTGGATTTTGTGTTGAGGGATATGGTTGTGTGAGAACTATTGGTGATAGGTGGATGGTTGGACTGGACTTGTAGGTCTTTTCCAACCTTGGTTATTCTGTGAACTATAAAAGTGCCTCTCCTCTCTGTGGCACTGCAGCACTATTTCAACACTGGAATCTGATTCAGAGAATTTGTTTATGATATAACCACTCAAGCAAGACACTAGTGCACTATCTATCCTATCTCCTGTTTTCAAAAATGCCAAATTTCTCACTGAAATTTCAGACTTGCTCCCTTCTCATGTTCTCCTCCCAAAGGAAGAGAGGCAACAGCATTAGGGCATATCAAGAAGTCACTTCATGGTAGCA
This sequence comes from Tympanuchus pallidicinctus, assembly GCF_026119805.1. Taxonomy (NCBI): domain Eukaryota; kingdom Metazoa; phylum Chordata; class Aves; order Galliformes; family Phasianidae; genus Tympanuchus; species Tympanuchus pallidicinctus. Next base: position 126,728 of record NW_026294744.1, read on the forward strand.
GCAGTCCTGACAACAGAACTCTGGAGTGTGTTACGTGAAGTTTTTGCATTAATTTGTTCATCGTGCCCCTGAATTTAATGACATAGGCCTCAACACCATACATCTGCATGTATCTACTAAGTACTGATTTCCCGCTCATCTCACTTGTTCCTTCTACAGGGAGACTGTATATTTTGTACAAGTGGATTGACTGTGTGGATAGGCTGCCTATCAAGAATGACAGGCATTTTTCATGGACTGGAAGGTTTTATTCAGAGAACTGTTTCTCATTCTCATTTGGTAGAATGACTGAAGAGTTAGGTCATGAGTTACCATTGTAGTAAGTGACTCAGGCAAGGTCTTCTTTGGACAGGTGTCCATCAACTGCTGCTCAAGACCTCCAGTAATACCACAGCAATTCAGCTACAACAGAAAACAGGAAGAGAAAACCAAGTTACATTTTTTTTTCCCCCTCTCCATACTTGCTTAAAAAAAAGAGCTAGATTACAATAGCTATTATTACAGATCTTATGTAGTTTGCTTAGAAGTCCTGCAAATCTGATTAATGTAAAAGGATTTTAAAACAAGGTTTATAGCAAAATATAAGATTCCAAAAGTAAGAACTTAATCTCATTAAATATACACATGTACACATTTTGGGGGGAGCTTGGTACTGCTTATAGGCAAAAGATTAACTTTTTAAACACATGCAACTACACATATTGTGGTACTTTCAGATCAGGGCTAGAACTCTAGAGTTTCTCAGCTTGCTTTTAAATTTATTTAGGAAAAGAACTAGTCCTACTTATTTCAAAGGGAAAAAAAGTATACCATTAGTGAATTCAGTATACAAGAGCTGCATTTCTTACCAATTCTCCTTTGGTTTCTTCTAGTTAGTAAGGTACTAGATTTGTACAGGATTCTGGATTTATTAGAAAACAGTGTCAAACAGTATAACTACCTAGTTTAATACTAACTATGTTTACTTACAGCAAAATGGAATGCTTTCAAGGTTTCTCTGGCAGCTGGTTGAGATCTCTTTTCATAGGTTTCTCTGTAGAAATCCTGTAACTCTTCAACAACCTACAAGATAGATAGTCGTATTCTATTAATGTTTTACCTTGATTAATAACTTGTTTTGGATAGAGTAGTCATTAAAATTTCTACAATCTACAATACATGGCCTTTTGACATACAGAAATAGAGAGCGGAAACTGGGTGGACAGCATTACTCACCTGGAACAAGTAAGCCTAAATGGTGTACTTACATTAAAACATTGACCCAAACAGATAATCTTCACAGATTCCCTTCAGAACTATGAGCTTCTAAGAGGATTGAGAAAACTAAGTTTTCCCCATTAGTTACACAGAATTATTTCCTACTCATTGCTGTACTCCAGAAGTCACTACAACCCCCAGCTGCATAATATAAGCAGCAAAACAATCCTGAACCAAGAACTCAGTTTGGAAATAAAAAAAAAATCTGAGCATTAAAAAGCAGAATTGAATTCTATTCTACAAAGTATATCCAAAGAGTTTCAATTATTTTTGCTATTTTTTAAATGTTTGCCAAAAAGTCTAGAGCCAAACCTACATTAGAGTTTCCTTGGCATAGGAAGCCAACGCATCTACCAACATTTCTATTCTTGCAGTCTGCATCACCTTCCATTGGCTTGTTTTGCTTACATGATGCTGGTGATTCAGCATAAAGCCCTCCTATTTCTGAGCTGTTAGAGCAGCAATAATCTGTGGTACTCCCAGCCTGACTGGTATGGAAGGCCTCACCACAGGATCTGCACCAAAACTGCAGCCAGCTCGATGCCTTACTGTTACGTAAACTCATACATAGTGACAAGGCAATATTCAGAGCACGTGAACATCCATAGTGGTAAAGGAGATACCTGAGGAGGAGATAGCAACTGGAGGCACGAATACAGAACAGTCATGGCTTAGATATGATATTCAGCCTTTAACTGCAAGCTCCTTCCTAGAAATTTTAAGACCTTACCAAAGGCTTGCTTCACTTCACAGTGAAGTGAATTGAAGCAGACATTCAGAAGGCACCTGTAAGGGACAATAGCACCTTGGATTCTGGCCCCTCTGCTACAGTCTTTTTAATTCAGTAATTAGTTTCTCAATTTGGCTGCAACAAGCCTTCTCCCTCCTCCTCCAAATTAAAATAGATTATCAATATTTGATTATTACTGGTACATTTTTCACTAGACATCTACATTTGAACAGGCACGAGTCCTCAAATTTAAAAAGAAGCACAAAGCCAGTAGGAACAGCACTTGATGCACTTAAACCCAAATGGACAAGGGCCTGCTGGGCCCCATGCCAGGTGGAAGTGAAATAGCTGGGGTGAAACGCAGAAGGACGTTTGGTTGCTGGGCCAAAACCCAGAAGAAAGATAGCTTGATGGGCCAGAAGTAAGAAGGAATGGGGCTTTCTGGTCCAAAATGCAGAAGGAAGGAGACTTTTTGGACACGCACAGGATGTAGGGGACTTGCTGCTCTGAAACACAGAAGGTGGGGGGCTTGCTGTCCACATACCCAAATGGAAGGGGGTTTGTTTGGTCCTTACCCAGAAGAAAGGGGGCTTACTAGGCCCCAAGCAAGAAGGAAGTGAATTTGCTGTGTACAAAACCAGAAGGAATTAAGCTAGCGTGCTGAAACCCAGAAGGAAGGCATCCTAGGTTAAAAGCCAAGAGGAAGTTGTCTTACTGAGCCAAAAAGCAGAAGGATGGAGGCCAGCCATATTGAAAGCTAGAAGGAATAGGCTTGCTGAGTCCAAAGGCTGTAGGACCAGAATTTACTGTGCCCAAATGCTGAAAGAAGTTGCTTGCTGGGCTGAGACATAGATGGAAGGTGCTTGCTGGGCAAAAATCTATAAGGGAGAGATTTTCTGCACAGAAACCCCAGAAGGACAGTATTAAAGGTTAAGAAAACTACAATATCATTTAAGACCTGTAGCTTTGGGAAAAATATTTGCATTTAGAAGCTGTGACATTGAAAGAATAAGTAACTAACATACATGGCCTTTCAAGTGAAGAACACTCACTCTGAGATCTCAGATAAGGTTTTGTTGATCACTTTGGTTGTTACTTAACAGCTACCTACCTTTTCTTTATTTGCAAATCCCCAGATGGCAGTAGCAATTTCAAGGGCAAAAATCACAAAAAGGAAGACGAAGAACTAGAAGAGCAAGATCACATCATTAACCAATGCCATAACACCAAAAAAAAGAAAAAAAAAAAAAACAAAAGCCAACAGTAGCAGACATCCTTGAAAGCTTGTCTGGTCCCCAGTGTTAAGCCTTGTGGGAATTATCACTCATTCTGTTTTTAGCTGAAGTTCTGGAACTCTGGTTGAAAACAGGGAATAGGACATACATTCAACACTTACTTCTGACAGCATCAGTAAGCTTGGCTATGTTTTCTAAGCAGGAGTCCTGCTTTTTTGATCAGTGTTAATTAAAGCCAATTATTTGTTAATTTAGACTTGAAGTTACACAGGTCACACAGACATCATATAGTTAACATGCTTTCTCTGGTTTGTCACCCTTATTGCTCTACAAGTCGTAACTTAATACCTAGCATGCCACCTGAGAGCCTAACTTCAGTGCTGATAGTCACTTGTTTCTAACACAAATAGAAGTAACACCATATTCAACTGACTATCAGTTTCAGAACACTGATCACTTAAAGGCACTTTAAAAAGAGGTGTCCATTATGGTAATTCTGAACTAGCAGCATAATTTTGCAAGAAAGGTAAAGCTTTACAAATCATTATACAGGAAGTGAATTATTTTTCCACCAGCTATATTAGTCCTATTAACCATATTTGAATTAATAGTTCCACAATAGGCACAAACATACTTGAACTCAGTAAGTCCCAGCAGTCTAAAAACAATGGGGTTACTCTCTGACAACTGATTTGAAGAACACTTGTCAACTAGACTACTTCACACAGTGATTATGAACAGCAGAAGTTTTCTGCTTTGAGGAGCTTATAATACTCCAGTACTGGTCTCAAATATCTCAACAAAGCATTCAGAATTTAGGACTGTTTAATAAACAGCATTAATCTTACCAAAATTTTAGTCCTGCATTCACACATTCTCCAATTCTCTTGATACACCTCAGTGTCTGAATGTCATTAACTTGGTCATTTTGCATTCAAATGTAACATACATTTTGATTTAGTGCCAGAAATGGAAACTAAATATCATTATTTAAATATTTTATCATTATGTATATGACCATAAATTAAAACATTGTGAGACCCATCCAATTAGCATTTGTTCCCTTTTTCTCCACAGCCAATATTATCCTTCCTTTCTGATCAGACAGCTAAGTTTAAACACTACTTTGTTAAGCACTCATGCTTACCAGTCCAAGCATACACTGTGATTCCTGCAACGCACCACAGCATCCCAAGAAGCCAACCAGCATCATGAGTGCACCAGCTCCAATTAGTATGTAAACTCCTGGAAAGGAAACAAAAATTCATACAAACTAGTTGAATCCTCAGCTGCAAGTTAGTTGCTCTATAAATAGCTTTTAAAAAATTTGTTGTTTTCAGCAAAAAGGAGGTGAACTTAATTTTCACAGTAAACTTCCCCACAAACTTTGAGACGCTATGAATACAAGAACTTCAACTTACAACAGGTGATGTGCACCGCTGCTGCAGTTTCACAAAATTTAGAAAAAGTACAAGATAAAGCCATCAAAATAAAACCATAAACACAATTAAAAATTGGCTCAGAGACCAAATAATATACTTATTTTTGGATAAAAGTGTTGCAGTTAGTTGGAACTAGTGATTTATCAAGAACTCAAAATTCTTTCAGTACCTGTTCTCCTAATGGAAGTGGACAGTACAATCTGTCAAAGCTTTAAATGCTTTTGTACCCTACTTGTCTGTCAAGAATTACCGAATTATTTTACCAGCCACAGTGTCATATTCAGCTGCCTAATTTAACAGCTAAAAGAAATTCAAAATCTTCTGCCTTTTTGAAAGCAGATACTTCTTTAAATCAAGTGGTTAAACCTATAGACCATTTTGCCCAGAATTTAAGTGTTAAAGAGGAGGGAGCAAACGGTTCTGGACTAAGTATTCCTATGCCCAAATATCTCCTAATCTTGGGAACTATCAAGTTAAGAATTACAGCTCTTCAGCTGCTAGCTATTAAAAGCATTAAGAGATAGCTAAGAAAACACAGGTCCCATGGGATGGATGACAAGTATCACTTAGATGGTGAAAAATGGTAAAAAAACAAACAAACAAACAAACAAAAAAACTAACACAACACATGTAAAATTACTTTGACATTCCATAGAATCATAGAATGGCCTGGGTTGAAAAGGACCACAATGATCATCTAGTTTCAACCCCCCTGCTATGTGCAAGGTGGCCAACCACTGGACGAGGCTGTCCAGAGCCACATCCTGCCTCACCTTGAATGGGCTCCAGGGATGAGGCATCCACAACCTCATTTTGCAACGCAAGCATGTCACCACCCTCTGTGTGTAAAGCCTCCTAATATTAACCTAAATCTTCCCTATCTTAGTTTAAAACCATTCCCCCTTGTCCTATCACAATCCTCCCTTGTAAACAGATGTAACCCTTCCAGTTTAGATGCTCCCTTCAAATACTGGAAGGCCACAATGAGGTCTCCCTGAAGCCTTTTTTTTTTTTTTTTTTTTTTTTTTTCCCCCCAAGCTAAACAAGCCCAGTTCCCTCAACCCTTCTTCACAAGATACGTGCTCCAGCCCTCTGATCATCTTAGTGGCCCTCCTCTGGACCTGTTCCAAGTGGTCCACTTCCTTCTCATGCTGGGGGTCCCAGGCCTGGACACAGTACTCCAGATGGGACCTCACAAGAGCTGAGTAGAGAGGGACAATCACCTCCCTCTCCCTGATAACTATTCCTCTTTTAATGCAGCCCAGAACATAGTTGGCCTTCCAGGCTGCAATCGTATACTGCTGGTTCATATCCAGCTTCTCTTTCTATCAATACAGACGAGAATTACAGTTCTTGTGTTCAGAGACTCAATCCACCACATCCCTATCTCCAAATTGGAGGAATGTAGACTTGATGGGTGGACCACTCAACGGATAAAAAAATTAGTTGAAAGGCCACAGACAGAGGGAGGTCATCAATACCTCTATGTCCAGGTGGAGGCCGGTAATGAGCGGCGTCCCCTAGGGGTCTCTCTTGGGACCAGTACTCTTTAACATCTTTATCAATGACATCAATGACAGAATCGAGTGCACCCTCAGCAAATTTCCTGATGACACCAAGCTGAGTGGTGTGGTTGACAAGGTAGAAGGAAGGGATGCCATTCAGAGGGATCTTGAGAGGCTAGAAAGGCAAGCCCGGGTGAATCTGATGAGGTTCAACACAGCAAAGTGCAGAGTTTTGCACTTGGGACTGAGGAATCCCAGGCATCCATACAGACTGGAAGGAGCAGTCCTTCCAGACAGCAGCCCTGCAGAAGAGGACCCGGGGGTCCTGATGGATGAAAAACTTAACATGAGCCAGCAGTGTGCTCTTGCAGCTCAGAAAGCAAATGGTATCCTGGGCTCTGTCAAAAGAGGATTGGCCAACAGGGACAGGGAGGTGATTGTCCCCCTCTACTCTGCTCTTGTGAGGCCCCATCTGGACTACTGTGTCCAAGTGTGGAGCCCCCAGTACCAGAAAGGCATGGAGCTGTTGGAGAGGGTCCAGAGGAGAGCCACAAAGATGATCAGGGGACTGGAGCACCTCCCCTACGAGCACAGGCTGAGGGAGCTGGGCTTGTTCAGCCTGGAGAAAAGAAGGCTGCAGGGTAACCTCATTGCAGCCTTTCAATACCTAAAGGGAGCCTACAAATAAGAGGGGAATCAAGTCTTTGAAAGCGTTGATACTGCAGGACAAGGGGAAATGGTTTTAAGTTGAGGGAGGGGAGATTTAGGTTGGATGTCAGGAGGAAATTCTTTACAGAGAGAGTGGTGAGGAACTGGAACAGGCTGCCCAGAGAGGTTGTGGATGCCCTGTCCTTGGAGGTGTTCAAGGCCGGATTGGATGGAGCCCCGGGCAGCCTGGTCTAGTATTGGCAGCCTTGCTGTGGCAGGGGGGTTACAGATTCATGATCCTTGAGGTCCCTTCCAAGCAGGGCCATTCTGTGATTCTTTAATAAACAAGTAAGTATTACCTGCCAAAATAAACATCTAACTTGATTAAGTCTATGTAAATGATTATTCTTATCAACAATTACAGCACTTTATAAACTCAGTTGAAATTCTTCCCATTGTAGGGGGAAAGAATTCATAAGAACCTCTTATTTTAAATTTTACTTATAGTAGAATAGAAGGCCTTTGAGGTAATTTCATAGAACCATAGAATGCCTTTGGTTGGAAGGGATCTTGGAGTTCCTATCCTCCTGCTATGGGCATGAGTCATCTTCAGTACCTGTAAGGATGAGGCACCCACAACTTCTCTGGCCAGCCTGTCCCAGTGTCTCACCACTCTGACAGTTTCCTTCTAACATCTAACCTAAATCTTCCTTCTTTTAGTTTAAAAAAAAAAAAAAAACTATTAAATTTATTATTAAAAAAATACTATTACTCAGATGGTGAAAACCAGATTCCCTTTGCTTTCTTATTAGCTGCAAGCTGGCAGACTCTTTTAACCTCCCACTGAAAGCTACCGCCAGAAATTAGCTCTGTAAAAATGTCAAGCCATTAATTCATATTTACCTCTTTCTTAACTCAGTTTAACCTACAGACTTTAAATAGGTTTGTTTCATGTATTCAGCCATAGGCTCAAATACAACATTACAAAACTGCCATAAATTTTAGGAGGTGAAAGGGTTGTTTTAGATTACTCAAAATTGAGCTCAGCTATGTTTAGCTCTCTTCCCCTCTCAAAGTCCAGTTAAAAGCATCTGGAAATCTGGGCAGCTGCAGGAAGAACCCACTCTACTGCCATATCAGTGGAATACAGGCTTTCTTGCCAGCTAGCATGCTTGTGGACTGCAGCTGATTCATGGTGATGCACAAGTATAAATTATTTATCCTAGCTACTGTCTCTAAAAAAACTCAACTCAGTATTAACAGTATTCTCTGCAAGACTACGTGATACCCAAAAGCTACAGTGTGAACAGTGCATACCAGGATGGCTTACATTGTCTTCACTGACCCCACGGATATCTGTTTGGATGCTGAAAACAGTTCAAGTACCTAAATCACAAGAAAGCTGCCTAAGACAAACCTGTTGGGGATGGCTAATAGTGTAGCCCACAAGCCCACATCCTATATGAAGTATATTGACACAAAGTATGTACGTACAACAAGCATCCAAGCATATGATGGCAGATACATGCAAGAAACATATTTTAATTTTCTTTGTATGCAGTTGTTTGGGACATTCAAGCTCAGCTACTCTGTTTCACGAAGGGTTTGAGCATCTACTGATGGTAAATGAAGGAACACCTGTTCTTCTGTCCAAGCCTGACAGTGGCTGTAGAGATCAATATCTTAAGAGTTACCAGGCTTTGTTGGCAGGTAACCTAGACTGAGATCTTATTAGATCAGAAAATACCAAGGAGTAAATTCTACCTGTCCTAAAACTATATTGGTTAGGTTGACCATAATGAATGCTGAAAGATTAAGACATTGTACATCCTTTTCAGTATTAGTATGCAAAGAGCTGTAGGAATTTCACAATAGTATGTATATTTCTTCAGAGATGGGAAGGGATGCAGTTATGGTTTTGTAAGCCTTGTCAATTCAGGGAAAAAGTACTTATTAATGTCACTAATAACTTATTTTAGAGTGAAATCTGACTGACTTATCTGAGAGAATCATCAGCAGGACACATTTCCTGTGCTTATCAGAAGTTCCCAAGTGCTTACCAACAGCATGCAGAGTCAACCACTGCTGCTCTTAGCACAGAGGCTCAGAGCACAAGCAAAAGCAAGCTACTTTCAGCCCAACAGATGTTGATTAGGACTGTTTTGTCTTTAGCCTTGAAAAAAGTAGCCAGGGACTCTATGAGCAAAACAGTGATCTATCCCATTGAGTTACTGCACAACTTACCTGTATAGAATGTCGTGTTGTTGGATTCCAGTTCAAAGATGCTTTTGGTCTGTACATCAAACCGAAGCCATAATCCTATTGCAAGAACTGCTGTTCCTGCAAGCTGTAGGAACAAGTAAGTAAAACCAACTAATACATTCATCCTACCAACACCAGAATTAATCGAAGGATTTGGTGCTGTTATTTAACAAGGTGTTGACAGAACCAGCATGAAGACAGGGATACCAAAATAAGACTAAAGTCACTTCCTGATGTGAGGCATCTTGTTGACAGTTCTGTTTGCATATTGAAGTACAACAAGAGAACAATGCCATGCTTTTTTTTTTTTATAATACTGAAAATACCATATGTTTACAGATGTGTCAAATACCAGATTTTCCACTGACTACTCTACCCGTGTTTTATTCCAACTGACTAATGATACTGCATGGCTAACAGATCTTGCATACGCCTTACGAAAGACATGCACAATGTAAAGAAAAGCACTTTACCATGTATTATAGGGCCAGCAAAAATTGTTAACACATTAAACACTGATGTGTACATTAAACACTGTTCAGTGTACCACAGCGCTGAGTTTAGAAAGAATGATCTCATTTGTAAAGCATGAGCAAAGACACAACAAGTTATCACACCCACAGAAAGTAGAAAATAAAGGCTACTAAAACAGCAACATCGCTGTGTGCTGACCCAGAAGAACACAGTTAAGCTTTAGGTAATATTTAACTTTGTGACATACCATTTTTGCCTGTATCCCTCTAGGCTCCTTTTGACACAGGGCTTGTGTTTGTGGCAAGCATGTGCTTTTCTTTTATCTGAATAGCATTTAACTATCAAAAGAACAGCTCAAAAGAAGGAATGATACATATACCAACACACAATACAAAAAAAAAAAAAAAGTTTTATGAAGACCAACAAGCTTAAAGCTTAGCAAGTACAGAACTTCATTTAGGCTGAGCATGCATGAAAATAAAAAAAAGAAAGCCTTATCTTTGTGAAGTCCCTTCTAGAAGGCAACACATTCTTGAATTACCTCCAAAAAATGGGGAGGTGTTTACTTTCAAGTGCCAACTTTAAACAAGAATATGGAAAGAATTCACACAGAAGGCATGTGAACACCCTCAGACACTAAGCCTAACCCTTGGCCCTATGTTCTTTCTAAAGAATGAGAACTTGTTCTCTGACAGGAATATTCATATTTACTGAAGGCAGGCATGCTCCCGTTGCCTATAGCTATCTATTCTAACCTCCTAACCTTTATCAAGAGAAGAAAAAAAAAAAAAAAAAAGCTTTCAAGATTGATAGGGGATAAAGGATCAAGCTAAGAAAGGGTTCAATGGGAAGGTATCACCCTTGTAAATTCTCACCAGAAAACATTCTAACTGAAGTCTTCAAGTGCTCAGGTACCAGTGAGTAAAAGTGAGACAGGCAGCTCTCAGAGAAGCCAAATTTGCTAGAAAAACAAAAAAAAACCCAAAACAAACAAACAAAAAAACCCCAGCACTATCTATACAGCAGACACATACCTGCTAAGCCTTCCTCTAAAGGCAGAAGAGAAGAGCTAGAGGGTTGAGGCTGGGAAAAAGATGAATTGAACACACAGAACTAAACCCACATAAAGGTTTCCAAAGCTATGCAAATGATATTTAGTGCCATGTGCATAGGTGCAGGCTTAGTCATTAACACATAATAACACATAATACAGCAAGAACAAAGTCTGCACAGAGAGAGCGCCTCCCTTGTTAGACCTATGCTGGCAGAAAAACTAAATCTCACCGTTGATGCAATAACTAAATGTAATAAGATTGTGTCACCTCTACATACTGTACAGTTGCACCATCTCAAGAGAAGAGAAGCAGCCAAGGGGATTGCAGGGAGAGAAGTTCCTGCTCTATGTAGCACTCTCTGCATCAGCATTGCTTGGGAAAATCTCTGGCAATCTCTAACACCAGAAAGGCTTGGTGATAAGCACCACCACAGCACCACCACAGCACCACCACAGCACCACCACAGCACCACCACAGCACCACCACAGCACCACCACAGCACCACCACAGCACCACCACAGCACCACCACAGCACCACCACAGCACCACCAACAAAAAAAAAAAAAAAAAAAAAAAAAAAAAAACCAACTATACTTACAGCTTACTTTCCAGTCACCCAACATTTAATTCCCTGATAGAGCCCTGCTTTCTAGGGTCTTCAGCTTTTACAGATACCCAGTTCTGAAGTGTTAGGAGAAAAACCTGCTGCCTCTTCATGGCTTCCTGAGAACTCGTGAATTGCAGAGTTCAAGAGTGCCTGGCTGTGTGCAGCTATATATTTCTGCTGCTTGACAAGCTCCAGTGTTCAAGCAGAGAACACAAGGACTGTGCTGCAAACAGAACAGGGCACAGTGAAGGTTTGCACAACTTAAATAGCATTTATAATCCAGCAGATCTTTATTTGTGAAGGAAGAACACTGCATCAAGTAGATAATCTTGCAATTCTAAGCAAAGTGGAATGTTTTGTTAATCCTTCAGGGAAAGAAATTGCATGACCAATGTTAGGAAGTCTTGACATACTTGATATGGATCATTTTGAAGAGGCTTAATACACACCTGAAGTACTATAAACAAATGGCACTCTGGTGTTTTCTCCTTTGGAACATAGCTATCTTGAGAGAAAAAAAAAATAACAGGATAATCACAGGGCATCAGCTCAGTATCACTGAGAACTGCAGGATTAAAAGGGATCTCCCTCATCATGATATACATGCAAAAGTGAATTTTTCCTCCATTTCTTAAGGGAAGTGAATTTGTTTTTCCAGTTTGTGATTTTCCAATGACTGAACTAAAAAAAGGACATTTTAAAGTCGAAGGTTAAAAAACAAAAAAAAAAAAAGGAGTTAAATCTTGAATTACTTTCATTGAAACAAGTTTAATAAGATAGGGCACTAACTTGTGTCTCAGAGGAAAAAGTAGGTATTCTTCCACTGCACTCTTGCAGGCAGCAGCAACTGCTCAGACTTCAGCTCACCATTGGCATTTAGGAAGCATTTCTGCTTCCTGGTGCTACTTCAGTAGCTGTCAAGTGGCTTTGGTAGTTCTATTTCTCCTCCCTGACAAAGGTATTTAAGCTCCCCTGCCCAGGACGCCTGGAAGCTAAACTCTCCAATGCTAAATCTCCTCTGCTAAGGAGGAGATTTTTTTTTTTTTTTTTTTTAATGTTTTCTTAGTTTAACAGGTGAATTTCTGCATTGTCATGCAAGTTCAATAATTCCAGATATTTCTAAGTACAAATAAGCTGCACTGAAACAGGAAATTTAACAGAGAGAATAGAACTCTTCCTGAAGCCAGCGTTCTATGTTCACTAAATCTACAAAAATGAACTTGTTTGTGCTTATGAAAGATACTGTAGTAAAATATATTGGCAAGAGTATCTGGGAGACAGTTTCACCAGCCTGAACAGTCTGTCATTAAAATGGAAATTATTTACTTACTGTATTAGAAACAAGTTTGAGGCAGCAAAACTCCAGCAGTAAGTTCAAACGTACTACATAAATAGCACAAGCATACTACTGACATTCCTGAAAGCTCCTCTTGTTTTCTATAACCACTATTAAGCATCTTAAAGTTCCCAGTTTATTTCCTCTTAACTCTATTCTATAGTGACAAAGGACAAGGATAAAAATCCCTGATTATTCTAGCTCTACTTTAATGGAGGCTTCTTGCTTGCATGTAGTATCAAAAGTGGCATCTCCATTGCTCTAAACATACTGCTCCTACATGCATCCTTCTGCTGCAAGAGGAAGAAAAAAAAAAAGAAAAAAAAAGAAAAAGCAGTCTTCCCAGCTTTTTTCCACCCCCCTCCCTTTGCAGTTCTGCTGCTCCCATAGCACAATCTCCCACTAAAACTTCTCTCAAGCCAGCCTATAACTAAGGGCTTATCTACCTCTGGGTGTGACACAGTCTTGCATCTCCAAAACAATGCTTTTAGCCTTCAATGTCACAAGACATAGCTGACAAAGCATCTACGTCATGATAGAGATTTGCTCTGTAGTTAAGATGAGTAACAGCTGACCTATTCTGAAGGCAAAACTGAAAATACTTCTCCTCATCATAGTTGGGCTGGCTTCAGTATCACCTTAGAGTTTAGCCACTGAGTGAAATTATCAAGCTGCTTCCACTATCATCTCTCTCTCTCCCTCACAAAGCTATCTGAAGTTTCACAGTCTGCCAGTAAAAAGTTTTCAAAGGGAGACATTAGATTTAATGACACTGGTGGGAAAACATCAAGTTACTATTTGAGCTGCTCAGGTTCAAAATTTTATTAATAGTAGTATCAGAACACTGTGATCCTATTTCAGGAAGCTGGAAAGCTTGTTTCAGATTAAATTACTCTTTCTCAAAGATCACTTTGTTCAGTCCTTTCTGAACTCGTTATCCTGACCCACCTTGAGAAAGCACAACCCTGCAGCCACAGAGCTGCCAATTGCTATAGACATCTTCCAATAAACTGCCTTTTTATGCACAAAGCCTGCTTGAGGTCCAAAAGGTTAGCAAGTCCTTATAGTTGACTGATGTAGCTTAGATGGCAGACCCCTTCAAAGCACCTTTATACAGAAAAAGCCTCTTTTATACAATTTTAGTGCATTTACACCAAAGATATTGGCAACTTCTATCAAGTACGTGGCACTACCTCAAGCAGAAGGTAAATCAATATGTGGAAATATAGTCCGTCCAAAAAAAAAAAAACAAAAACAAACAACAACAACAAAAAAAAACACAAAAAAACAAATCTCAAAGCTGCTTTCAGTGCTGCCTGCTCAGCGTGTCATTTAACAGAAGACTTTATGTAAAAAAGTATGCCAGGCTCTATATGGCTGTTATGCTAGTTTTACATAGGGCGCACCAACAGTACACTGCCATTAATCTCTAAAGCAACATCCACAAACAGGAAGTACAGGTGAGGCTCAACATAACTAAACCTTTAATTGCAACATCAGTATTCACAACAGAACTTCTACTTCAAGATCTGAGGGGAAAAAAAAGCAGAACACCCAAACCATCCTAGAAGATGTGAAATGACTGCTAGCAGTTAAATATAAAGCAACAGCTATTTCCACACTCTGAGACGGGGAAAAAAAAAAAAAAAAAAATACTGGAAAGGAAGTACTTCCAAGTTCTCAAGAATACTGTGGGCTAAATTAAAGTCACAATATTTACTGCAGTAAAATGGGACTCCAATAGAGTAGCAACAGCACTATAGAATTCCTGAGCCACAGCCAAGATCAGTGCCCATTTCACAGAAGTTCCAATTCAGGAGGAAGCCTACTGTATTTGCAAATAACTTAAACTCTAAAAGGCAACATCCTCTAGTTCCATTCTTGACTTAGTGTCTGCTTGAACTAAAAGCTGATAAACTGAACCAAAGCAGCATTTGACCTTGACACTCGGCAGCTAGATTACTTGATTAGAGAAGACAAAACCTACTCCTGTTGCTCTTGTATGTATATATGTCTGCATATATGTATATTCCCTGTTCATCCAACAATTCTGCTTCTTCCTATCACCAAGTGTACAATTAATGAACATACAGATGTTAAGGTATAGCAGAGAGTTTGGCTACATAGTTGTTACACCAAAGCAGGAAACAGAAACAATAGGTACACTCACCCATATCCTGAGCTCACATAGAAAACTCCAGTGGAACAGATCTCCAAAAGAGATCTTTCCCCACTCGTAGTCAGCTCTTAAATGGGTCTAGGAGAGGTGGAGCCAGGCTCCACCCCTTCCGGCATTACAAGTGAATTGCACAGATGAATTGCCTCAGGTGATCAACCAGAGGTTCAGGCAGTGACTCAGCAGTTCCCATACACTCCACCCCTTGACGGCACAAACCAATGATCAGGTTGACTAAAGGCTAAGCTTTTCCCAATACAGAGATCCAATGTATCGTGACGCTTTTAAATTTCCATCATGACGCATGTTGTTAAAATTCAAGATGAGTGACGATTAGTGAACATTGATATTCTTTCATGGGCCAGTGCTCAATGATGTTACTGGAGGCATGCAGTCATGAGGTGCAGGTCCATCCTATGTTCCATCAGTCCCATGTAGACCATCACCAGGTGTTGCACATGATCTGACAGTAACACTGGAATGCTTTGATGGCATTCTGATCCTTCCAGTGATCCTGAAAGCTCAAAGACTCATGGGGAGTAATACAGATGTTTCAGAGGTACCAAGAGGGGAGGTCTGCTCTCCAGGGCAAGACACAGGCTGTATTTCTATCCTAGGTCAACACTTCAGCTTGTACTAGGGCATGTCCTCGCCACCTGTAGCACATACTCTGGCCAGATGTCTGCGGCTGCATAACTGTATCAGTCACCAAAGGGGGTGTCCTGATCTGCCACTGGGACATGATGGGAGTCCCTTTAGCAATGAAGATCTGAGTGTTGACCACAAAAGTAGGCCATGTACCTATTACTGCAGGGACTACTAAGCCTCCCGCCTCCAACAATCTCCCCCAAGGTGCAAGTAGGCCACACCACTTGGGTCCTACCTGCACCTTCCAAGGCCATTTTATTCTATGGGTGCCTGGATCTAAATTCTCAGGGTCAGGGAGTAGAAGACTATTTTCATTACCAATCTAGGGTCTTACCTGATGATCAGTGCCCGTAATTTGGATCCTAAGCATGGTGGCCCATGTTGTCTGCAACATTCTCAGGGCACTGGGTCTGCCATCTCAGGGTCTTTCATTCAGGTCCCGCAAGATTTCGTAGAGTCTTTTTGTCCACCCCTGCAGGGACTGGGAGTCTGTCTTCAGGGCAGTCTTAAGAATATTGTTATAACATTCCACGAGGCCTGCCCCCATTGGATTATATGGCAGGTAGAATCACCATTCAATCTTATTTTCTTCTGCCCAGAGCTGTATCGTTGCACCAGTAAAATGAGTCCCTTGGTTACTCTCAATGTCTTAAGGCATCCAGTAGGCAGACATCAGTTTAGTGAGTGCCTTGATGGTATATGCCTGGTTTGCTTTTGGTACTCGATAGGCCTGCAGTAGCCCACCGGCAGTGTTGACGCAGGTCAGGGCGTATCTCGCCCCCTCAGACCGAGGAATGGGCCCAATGTAATCGACCTGCCATTGCTTGAGAGGATTGTGTCCTCTAGCAAGATGGGCTGTTGTTTCAGGCAATGATCTTGGTCTCATCTTAGAGCAAGCACTGCAATCCGGGCTTGCCTGGACAATGTCCGGTAGCTGTATGGGCAGTTGCCATGCTTTAGCAGCTGCCCACATTGTCTTTTGTCCCACATGCCAGAGCTTCTGATGTAACCAGAGGGCAATGTTCTCAGATGGTGAATTCTCAATCCATCAAACTCAGGCCAGCATCGCTTCATCATTTCCCAGTGACTGTAGGGGCTGGTGACCAGAAATGTGGTAGACACGTATAGTCCTGTGTTTGACTGTACTCCATATATCTAACCACCACATGTATTTGCCTTAGATTGGTCAGGCGTGGATAGTCCATTCCTGGATGGCCCACTGTGCAATCCAAAAAGTGAGACCCCAGTACACAGCACAACTATCTGTACAGATGTTCAAGATACCATCACCGGGTTCCTTGGTTATAGCCATCCACATGGCTCACAGTTCTGCCCATTGGCTGCTCTGACCATCCCCCTCGTCAAACCAGATTGTCTCAATGGAAGGATGATATGCTATTTCTCTCCACTTGCTCAGGCTGGCCTTGCTGGACCCATCTGTGTACCAGGCATCTTCAGGGATAGGATATTTTCCCTCCTGAATGGGACTCTTCTCTGGTGGAGCAACCAATGTTTCTTATGGTGCATCACTGTGATAGGTCACTGGGCATATGATCTTCTGAAGTTCTTCTTTCAAGGGTGATGAAGACAGACTTCTCCTTTGGCTGAGATAGGTGACCCATCGTGCCTCTGTCTGTGCTTGGGCCATCCCTGTCTTAGGAAGGTGGGTCAGATCTTTCACCCACCCCTGAATCGGCAGAGTGGTCTTAAGTAATACTTCAGCCATTTGAGCTATTGGCTCTACTGCCTGTAATGACGAATAAGCAGCCAATATCTGATTTTCAACCATACTGAATCTTTCTTCTGCTCCATGCCAGACCCGAGATCAGAAACTAATGGGGGTCCAAACAGAACTCTGGCATTGCCACAGGCCTCAACCAAAGCCATCTTGAGTTAACGTCTAAATCAGCTGGGAGGGTAGAATCAAATATACCCAATGCCTGGGCCTGTTTGACTGCAAGTTTTGCCTGTTGGAAAGCATCCTGTTCTGTTTTCCCCCCAATCAATTTCCCCCCTTTTTTGAGAGTCTGTACAGTGAGCAGCCTCAGCAGCTATGCTAGGTGAGGTATAAAGGAACGCCAATAACCCAATATACCTCAAAACTCTTGCAGCTGCTTTGATGTTGCAGGGACTGGGAACACCTGAACCTTACCTATGACAGCAGTGGGTAGTACTTTGGTCTTTTCTGACCAAACCAGCCCCAGGAATTTTATGGACAGGCCCAGACCTTGCACCTTTCAGGGATTTATAGCCCATCCCCTCTGTTGTAAATAGGTGGTTGATGAATCTGCCGCCTGCCCTATTGCCTCCGGTGAGTCAGATGTCAGCAGGAGATCATCAATATAATGATATAAGTTAACATAATCAGGTTTTTTCCAGTCAGCCAGGTCATGCGCCACTAGATTGTGACAATATGTTGGTGAATGCACGTACCCCTGTGGCAGGACCTGAAAGGTCCACTGCCTGCCTCCCCATGTAAATGCAAACTGATCTTGTGATTCCTCAGCCATTGGGATACTGAAGAATGCATTTGCTGAATCTAGGACACAATGATAGGTTTTTATCTCTCTACTCAATGTGTCTACTAGGTAGGCAATATTGGGTGCAGCCGCATGAATAGGCAGCGTGACCTTATTTAGCTCTCTGTAATCCACTGTCATTCTCCATGTGCCATCCAACTTACGCACTGGCCATAAGAGGGAGTTATATGGGCTGTGTGCAGGTCTTATAATGCCCACTTTTTCTAATTCCTGCACCATTTTCGATCTTTCATCTTGCCCACCCAGGAATCTATACTGTCATACTTTAGTAATCCGGCGCAGTTTCAGCAGGTAAACAGTCCCATGTTTCACATGACCTCTTAATATTGCCTGCACCTCCTGGATACTGATACAACTCTGTCAAAGTCTGAACTTTCCCACAGTTGTCTGGAAGGCCACACCCCATAGAATATCTATTCTCAAGTTGTATTACTGAACTGGGGCAATAGACACCTTATACTCCTGAGGTGGGAGACGCCCAACCCACAATTTTAACCACATTTGGGTGACAGGAATAGTCTGTCCCCCAAAACTACCAATCGTCACTCTGTCTCCATCAAATTTGGTTGTATCTCCGTAGATAGTTGATGTTTCTGCTCCAGTGTCCATTAATGCCATAACTCTGAATATTTTTTCGGGACCAACAAATAGTTAATTCTATATAGGGCCTCTGGTCCCATCTGGAGGCCCTAGGGGGACTAACATCCCTCGTCACACCATGAATTGTGCTAGGGCCAATTCTTTTGCTTCCGGTGGCTCAGGCATCATGGCCTGAGACACCTGAGGCAGCTTTTTTTTTTCCTGCTATGAACAATGAAATTTTCTAGGTTCCATGTTGTTATTGGTATTTTCTCTATAACCCTTACCCTTGGTTTCTTAGGGTAGCTCTGAAATTTTTGATTATCCTTTAGTTGTCTTCAAAGCTGGAGAAGGACATGGTTGGGCTGGCGGCCAATCTTAGCAAATTGGACTCCAACCCAAATTAAATCATTAAACATTTGTTTTCAGGAAACCCTTATGGGTCCCGATCAAGGAGCTCAAGTAGCCAGCATCTTGGTTTTAGTCACCAGCAGGACCTCAGCTTCTTCTAATGTCTAAACGTTGTGCATGGTCCGCAGGCGTTCTGTTTCTCCTAGGTCAGCCACTAACTGGGCAGCCTACTGGACTACTGCTTCTGAGGCCACAGGGGATTTGATGTAGAGATTAAAGTACTGTATGGGAACTGCTGAGTCATGGCCTAAATGGATTGATCACCTGAGGCGAGCAATGAGTCAGCCAGAGGAGCACAGGTGAAGGCTGTGCTGCCGGAAGGGGTGGAGTCTGGCTCCACCTCTCCTAGACCTATTTAAGAGCTGGCTACCAGTAGGGAAGAATCTCTTCTAGAGATCTGCTCTGCTGGAGTTTTGTAAGTGAGCCCAGGATAGGGGTAAGCTTTCTATCTATTCTCTTTTTGTTATCACAATCTGCTTTGCCTAACTGTCTTGTTTATTTTGTAGTTATAACATCTTAATTTTCATTGATTTTACAAGTACCATATAAATGAGAGGGAGTTTGCTGTAGAATTAAGTTTCTCATTCCTGCTGAAAATTTGACCATATCAAGGCCATCAAATGTGTCTTCATAAATTACTTCCCTTATGCCTAATTCACAGATATGATTTTGAAAATCCTCCACGGAGGATCACATCCCTGTATGTAGAGGTATACCAGATTTAATTGGCCCTACCATACAGCAGGCCACCATTAACCATTCTATTTTAGAATGGTTTTCATTAGGATATTTGTTACCCACATATAACCTCTGCCTGAGAGCAGGATGGATAGTCATGGTGGCCAACTTGGCTGTTTCTAGGCCATTCACCATAATACTTTTTGCTCCAGAATCCCACAGTCTTAATAACCAGACTGGCACACTTTCTCTAGGCTTCTGCCAAAATTATTGTATTAAATCCATCAATTCTGTTGCTGCATACTGCTGTTATGTGCAAGTGAGTCTGGGCAGGAGGCCACTGATCAGGTAGTACCCCTGCTAGTCTGTCCCGTACATTTTTTTTGTTTTCAAAGTTATGACAGGACAGACTTCTAGTGGATCTGTCAAAATCAGATTTGAGATTTAATTTAGATTTTTTATTTTCCTGATCAATTAAGTCTACTGATTCAGGAGTCCGGTCATCGTCTATTGGAATGTTATGAACTTGACCTAATAGAAGATACAGAATTGGTTTCTTCCCTTTTAGTACGCCAAGTTCTTGCTCTAACTTTTTGATATGGTCTTTCAAAAGTTGGTTTTCATTTTCTAAACTATTATTCCTCATTTCTGCATGATTTAAAGCATTTAATAGCGACCATGCCATCATGGAAGCAGCAATTGTCTTTCTTTCGTCATTAGTATATCTTTGCTAAGTCACAACACGTAAGGGACCCCATTTTACAATGTTAACTGCTAATTCATAATAGGGAGATCCCACAAATCCTGGGATCTGCCGTGGAACCATTTTATCTAGGGGGGCGTAACATCCTCCCCCTTGAACCATTTAAAGAAATTCCATAGGAAGGACATAATGTAAAGTTAGTATATTTTGCCTACCTGGCGTACAGATATACAGATGCTATAGAAGAGAGTTTGGCTATGTAGTTGTTACACCAAAGCAGGAAACAGAAATGATAGGTACACTCACCTGTA
Source organism: Tympanuchus pallidicinctus (assembly GCF_026119805.1). Lineage (NCBI taxonomy): Eukaryota > Metazoa > Chordata > Aves > Galliformes > Phasianidae > Tympanuchus > Tympanuchus pallidicinctus. The sequence goes on from NW_026294744.1 coordinate 147,325, forward strand.
TCCTGGGCTCATGCGGAAAACTCCAGTGGAGTGGATCTCCAAAAGAGATCCTTCCCCACTGGTAGTCAGCTCTTAAATGGGTCTAGGAGAGGTGGAGCCAGGCTCTGTGCCTTCTGGCATCACAGCTGAATTGCCTTTACCTGTGCTCCTATGGCTGACTCATTGCTTGCCTCACGTGATTAATCAGAGATTCAGGCAGTGATTCAGCAGTTCCTATACATTTTGTTTGAACAGCAAAATCAGAACACTGATCTGGCTGTCTCAAGAGCAATATAAACAGCAGGATTGTGGCCCAGAATGAAGTCACAGATAAACTCCAAATTATCAAAGAAGAACTCTCCAAGCCTGATCCAACTAATCTTGCTTTAAAAGGAGCTCTCCTAGAGTAAAGGACTTGTTTATAACTGAAAGATTCCAAATAGAAAACCTGGTCAGGACAGTTGCCTTGTTGTAGAAAGGAGCAAGAAAGTGAATCCTTGCAAAGACTGCATGAACTCTGAGCATATGCTGTAAAACTTCCATGGTTATAAACATAGTAAGTTGTAAACATTAGCAGAAGACATCTTTGTATGCCAGGAAATTCACCAGGGAAAAAACAGGCATTTAAGCTTAATGATGCAAGCCCTGACTTCTGTTCAGGAAGGGAAAGCCAGTGGGATAGCATGCAGGTGCAAGACCGTACACACAGTCGCACTAGGAGCTGTCTCACATTTATTTGCCACCTACCCCATGTCAGCCCAGCAAGCTATGGAAGCTCAGTGGGAACAATGATTCATAACACAGATGGAGGTAATCAGGCATACGCTCAGACTAAGGTTGTTCAGAGCAAAGTGAACACCACTCAGGTTTAAGGCACATTATGGGAAGTTTCCACCATTTTCTTGCCAGACTCAAGCTGTGAACATCTATTAGTTGTTTACAAACCTCTACATCTCCCTTCCCCACACCATCTCGAACTTTAAAAAACAAAAACAAAAACAAAAAAAAAAAAAAAAAAAAACCAGTATGGTTTTTATTACTAAGTATGATACAGCCAGTATTGATAGCATTATGACAGAACAGCAGTGTGCAAGTCCATTGATCGAAACAGCAAGAAAAAAAAGAAGAAATAAAAGTTATCAAATTGGCTATGCTCAGGATCTAGCTGAGTATCCCATGTGTGTGCTTTCTGGGAAGGGCATCAGAACAAAGCAGGGCAGGCAGTGTTATTTCCCCAGACTGATCTCCCAATTCACATGTTGAGCAGTAGAGGCTATGCAAAGATGGAGATAGCTCTACTGGAAAAGAATAATAGAATCATTAAGGTTGGAAAGACCTCCAAGATGATGTAATCCAACAGTCAGCCCATCACCACCACATCCACTAAATCCTTGAGTGCCACATCTACCCTTTTCTTCCAGGGATGGTGACTCTACCACTTACTTGGGCAGCCTGTTCCAATCTCACCACATTTGAGAAATTTCTCCAAATACTGAACTTGAATCTTTACTGGTGTATTACCAATCATCCTATCACTAGTAACTTGGGAAGTGGCCCACTCCCATGTCATTACAACCTTCTTTCAGATAGTTGTAGAAAGCAAAGAGGCCTTTCCTGATCCTCTTCTCCAGAACAAACAATCTCTTCTCTTAAGACTTGTGCTCCACACCCTTTACCAGCTTTGTTGCCGTTCTTTGGGCAAGCTCCTGGGTCTCAATGTCTTTCTTGTAGTGAGGGGCCCAAAACTGAATGCAGTATTAGATTCACAGCCTCACCAGTGCTGAGTATAGACAGATATCACCTCCTCAGTTTTACTAATTGTGCTGTGTTTAACACAAGCCACAATGCCATTGACCTTGTTGACAACCTGGGCCCAGTGGTGACTCATGTTCAGCCACCTGTTGAGTAGCACTCTCATATTTTTTTCTCCATGCAGCTTCCCCAACACTCCGCAGCACTGTGTTGTTGTGATTGAAGTGCAGGACCCAGAACTTGGTCTAGTTGAAGCAACTGACCTCAGACTATCAATACAGCCTATTCAGACACCTCCATAGGGCCTTCCTACCTCAGATAAACACTTCCTCCCATCTTGGTGCCATTTGCAATCTTACTGAAGGTGCACTCAATCCCCTTATCCAGATCATCAATAAAGAGGACTAGCCCCAGTACTGATCTTTGGGGAACACTACTAGCGACCAGATACCAACTGGATTTAACTCCATCCCATTCTGGGCTCAGCTGGTATTTTTATTTTTTATTTTTTCTTAAACAGCAAAGAGTACACTTATCCAATCCACAGGCAGACAGCTTCTCCAAGGGAATGCTGTGGGAGACAGTCAAAAGTTTTACTAAAGCCTAGGTAGACTAAATCTACAACCTTTCCCTCATCTGCTAGGTTGGTTACCTGGTCACAGAAGGAGATCCAGTTGGTCAAGCAGGATCTGTCTTTCACAAATCCATGACCAAATTCCCCAGTTGTCTGCACTTGCCATGGGAACACACATAACAATCTGCTTCATGACCTTATCCAATACCAAAATCATGCTTACATGCTTGTAAGTTCCCCAGATCCTCCTTCTGACAGTTCTTGTCAATAGGCATCATGCTGGTAAGTCACTCCAGGACTGCTTAGCATCCCCAAAGAGCCCTTAAACTTCTAGGGGACATACAAAAAGTAAACTAGTAGTAATAAGCATTCACTCCTCCTCCAGCATTCAGGCTTTTGAAGGCTTCAAAGCAAAGTGCATCTTAAATTCCTTACAGTAGCCATTCTTTGTTGCATAACATCACATCTCCATCTGTACACCAACTTTTTATAAAGAGAATCTTCTCAGTCTATTTCCAGAGGCACCATATATGCCACTATTCTATTTTTATAGGAGCTGTAAATAATGTCTACTGCACTCCAGTTCCCTGTCCCTAAGGTGAGCAGTAAGCCAGAGGTTTTACCTAAGCACAGCACATTTATTTATAGTTCTGAAATAACTGTTATGACTCTGGCAAGTTTTTAGTCAGCATTTTTTATTGTTATTTCACTACTCTTCCATCAGGAGATTAATCCCAAGATGGATATGGTGTCACGGACAGGTTATTCCACAGGACATCCCACGTGTTTCTCAAATATGCCAAGCAAAGTCAAGTTTTGCAGTATCTTCCTACTAACCCGCTTACACCTGGATTGGCTACTGCATTTAAGGACTCTGGAAGGCCTCCTGGTCCTAGTGCCTCTAAAGAGGGAGTATATTATTTGGATTTTTTTTTTTTTTTTTTTGCAAGTTACTGTAAAGCTCAATTCCAGCTTGCCTTACTGCATTTTTATTTGGCTTGCCAGCATTTATGGACATTTATCTTCTTGGAAAACAGCTTCAACTCTGTTTCCCACTTCTGGTCTTAGTAACCCCTGACACCCTTGTCTCCTCTTGTTCTCTCTCAAATCTCTTTTGAAGAGAGATAATATGTCACTTAATATACCGTTTGTACATATCTGTATGTTTGTTGCAGGCCATTTAAATTCTTCACTTGTCCTTTTGAGGACAACTGTTTTAAAAATAAATATGAACTTCATCACACTTCAAGCAATCTGCACTTTCTGCTGGTTCAGGAGGCATACTGGCTCTAACTATAGCAATGCGGACAATGTTAAGTAGCTCTTGGACAACAGAATGCCAGAACTTTGGGCTATGTAGAATAAAGCAAAGGTTTTTTTACTCCTCTTGGGGATCACAGAATGGCCCAGCTTGGAAGGGACCTCAAGGATCATGAATCTGTAACCCCCCTGCCACAGCAAGGCTGCCAATACTAGACCAGGCTGCCCGGGGCTCCATCCAACCTGGCCTTGAACACCTCCAGGGATGGGGCATCCACAATCTCTCTGGACAGCCTGTTCCAGTACCTCACCACTCTCTCTGTAAAGAATTTCCCCCTGACATCCAACCTAAATCAACCCAACCCCTCCCTCAACTTAAAACCATTTCCCCTTGTCCTGCAGTATCAACGCTTTCAATGAGGTCACCCTGCAGCCTTCTTTTCTCCAGGCTGAACAAGCCCAGCTCCCTCAGCCTGTGCTCGTAGGGGAGGTGCTCCAGTCCCCTGATCATCTTTGTGGCTCTCCTCTGGACTCTCTCTAACAGTTCTGTCTTTCTGGTACTGGGGGCTCCACACTTGGACACAGTAGTCCAGATGGGGCCTCACAAGGGTGGAGTAGAGAGGAACAGTCAATTCCCTGTTCCTGTTGGCCAATCCTCTTCTGATGGAGCCCAGGATACTGTTTGCTTTCTGAGCTGCAAGAGCACACTGCTGGCTCATGTTAAGTTTTTCATCCATCAGGACCCCCGGGTCCTCTTCTGCAGGGCTGCTGTCTGGAAGGACTGCTCCTTCCAGTCTGTATGGATGCCTGGGATTCCTCAGTCCCAAGTGCAAAACTCTGCACTTTGCTGTGTTGAACCTCATTAGGTTTACCTAGGCCCACACTTTGTGTGTGTTGAGGTCCCTATAACGGGCATTCCTTCCATCCTCTGTGTCTCACAGCCAAACAGTAGATCAGACTTCCAGATTTGGTATAAAAATGGCACTTATTTATGCACAGTCCAATTTTTCACCTCCAGAAAGATAAGACGACTGTGGAAAGACTTTCTTAAATGTTGCCTAGAGAAGTCACAAATGCCCCATCCCAGGAGGTACTCAAGGCCAAATTGGATGGAGCCCTGGGATGCATAATCTTGTAGATGGCAGAGTTGCCTACAGTAGGAAGTGTTGGAACTAGATGATCTTTAAGATCCCTCCCAACTCAAGCCATTCTAAGATCTCCCTCAAATTCTTCTCTTACAGGACCTTTACCCACCCTTTTCCCATATTTGGATCATTATTACCCTTGGAAAGGCCATTCTGCCTTTTAGGGTTGCAGATGCTTCACTGCAAGAGTTACCTAGGCATATGCAGTGTCAGCACATGATTCTGCAGGCCAGAAGCATTTCCTTCACCCACCACTCCTGTACTGAGAACTCCACATCTGGATGCATTACTCCAGCACACAGTAGACGGGCAGGATCATCTCAATTCACCTACTGTCTGCATCAAAAGAAGTGTAGCCAAGGGTACAGTTAGTTTCCCGGCTGCAAGGGTGCATTGCTAATGCATACCCAGCTTTCCATCTACTAATACTCTAATACTCCCAGGTATTTTTCAGCAGGGCTGCACTAGACAAAGAAGGCATCAACCTTTTTTCATGACTCAACAGGAAGTTTAGCAGCTCACTGATTCAGAGGCTTCAGCTAATATGCAGTTCAGCTCCTTTTTTAGCAATTATATGCCTCCAAACTAAACTCCTTCCTCACTATCCTAAACAGTCAAGGATTTTCTTTATCTATCTTTATCTTTATCTTTATAAAATTCTAATTTATTTTCTCCTCTTCAGAAGGTGATGAGCATAAAAATGTCACACATGCAGTTCTCTGCAGCAGCAGACAGCAGAGAAAATTTGTTTTTTATTTGAAATGAGGAAGAATTGCTTCTCAAACAAATTCCTTTTACCCTCACACTTATACATCCAGCACACAGGAAGTCACACTGTGTTTCCTCTATACTTTTCCCAGAAGGCAAACACCAATAAATTCAGATGTCCTTTCAGCAGCTTGAACATAAGGTACGTCATGCTTCTCAATACTGCTGTACACATGAGGTATTTGTACCCAAAGCCATGCTAGAGATACAACTCCTACTTGTTCTATGCTACTACATATTGAATCATTTTAGGCTTTTCTTTAGGAGGCACTGCCTCAAAGATCTGATGCAGAAGCTCTGGCTTTACCCAGGGGTCCCACCAAGAAAAGTTAACGTATAAGACAACAGTGACTTCAAATGCTACCTTGCAAGGATTTAATTCAGTACCCCCAATAGTCTGCACACCAAAACAGCCTCCATACTGCCAAGAAGAGCAGCTTCATGGTACACAGTGTTGGGAAAGCTGCCTTCCCATCCAGCTGCATCACACAGTAACACAAGCAGGATATGCAGCTTGTCTTTTCCAACTATAGCTCTAAAAAACAAAAAACAAAAAAAAAAACAACCAAACCAAATAAAAACAAACAAACAAACAAAAAAACCCAAAAAAACTAAAAAGAAAACATGAGCTGGCTGTGAGTTCTACTCAGGCTCCTCCTGACAGCACAAGAAATCTCTGAAGGCCGCACCCGACTGTGCCCCGCTCCCGAGCACGGACGGCTCCAACCCTTCCTCAGCACTTAGTTGCAGGGCTCTCGTGAACGCTTCCGGCCGTTTCTAAACCGGCGAATCAGGACGGGCTCCAGGGAGAGCAGCGCGGCTGTGGCCCCTACTCCAGGAGCCCTGTAATACCGGCTCGACGAGGGCGGGGCAGACGCTCCCGACCCGTAGAGGCTTCGACGGGACAGAGGAGAGAGCACAGCGTGTCTCCTCTATGGGCAGGGGAAAAGAACTAGCAAGAAACAAATCCCAAAACAAGCAAACTGCAACAACCGCTGCCGCTCCCGCTCCTACTCCGCGCGGTCAGAGCAGATCTCAGCTCCCTCCCGGGGGAGGTCCCGTCGGGGAAGCGCTAGAGAGGGTCCCCTCCCGAATCCAGGCACGGGTCTCTTACCCAGAATATGAAGTTGAAGCCAAAGAGCAAATATTTGATGCACTTAGTGCCTCCTTTGACAGGCATCCTGCTGAGGGATAGCAACGAGTAGACCTAAGGACAAGTACACAAAGAACAGCTTTGGCACTCACCACTCCTTAAGTACTGCCCCGTCAAGTCCCTGCCCGCCTACTGTCTCCAGCCCGTGCAGCCCGGCCTTCTCCCCTCCCTTGTCCACGCCCAGGCTCAATGTCTCTTGCTGCCTGCACCTGCCGCAGCCCGGGGGCTCCGGGGGCCAGGGGGAAGGAGGGGGGGCTTTCCCAGGACGGGCAGAGGAGAGGGAGCGCTACTACCTGGCTGCCTTTGTGCACGGCAGTTTCACACTACCTCGATGTGTCGGGAACCTTGTTTTGCAAGCAGGTGTCCCACTTGGGCTCTGTATCATGCGTTGGCCATGCGGGTACTATGTGCAAGTGATAAAAGCCCTGCAGATCCTGGGGAGAATAAAAACGGGAGAGAGGCTGGCAGGGGATGCTCTGCTGGCCCTACCTATAGGATCCACTGCCAGCATGCTCCTTCTCTCTGCTTTTCGGGAGTTTGCCATCTCTCAAGTGTCCATAAGTTACAGTGCACTTACTTAGGGAGTTTCTCCTTGACGCTTACTGGGATTATCTAAAATGGATGCCTATGTGTGTGTGGGTATGTTAAACAAAATTCATAACACTCTGCTGCTCTGAATGCATAGTTTGCTTGCCTCTGCTCCTGAGACATCCTGATCCTCAGATTCAAATGTACCTTGAAACGCTGTTTGATAAAACTGTACCTAGCAACAAGTGGAGAGGCTCTCAGTGTACAGAACAACACCGTGTCCACTTAGCATAGTATGGGTTTAGTTGTACTTAATGTGTCAGCCTAGCTGAGGCAAATGTCATTTCTGCCTTACTTATACAATTATGTTTATATAAAGTTATAAGCACACTGTTCAAAAAAAAATCAGGTATGATAAGTGCATACCTATCAACTGATCCATACTTACTAGTTGTATACATGCCCTTATTTCACCCTAGTTGCTATACAAATCTTATTGAATTTCAGGGATGTTCCAATTGATTTTAATGGGAAACTTCTGAATCTGATAAGAAAACTGAGTTCTACCAATATTAATTTCTCTCTAATAGAACATGATTAGAAGTTCAGCAGTTATCAAGATTCAAATTCCAAGCAGAACAGAAAGCACAGAAAAGACTTAGTGGTGAACCAAGTTAAATCCAGCTGGCTACGTCATGAGTGATGTTCCCCAGGAGTGCGTATTGGTTGATTCTTGGCTGAACATGAGCCAGCAGTGTGCTCAGTTGGCCGAGATGGCCAAGAAATTTTGCTGCCAGCAGGAGCAGGGAAGTGATCATTCCTCTATATTCAGCACTGGTGAGGCTGCACCGTGAGTACTGTGTTCAGTTTTGGGTCCCTCAATATAAGAAAGACATTGAGGCCCTGGAGCGTGTTCAGAGAAGGGCAGAGAAACTGCTGAGGGGTCTGGAGCACAAGTCTTATGAAGAGTGGCTGAGGGAGATGGGATTGCACAGTCTGGAAAAGAGGAGGCTCAGGGGAGACCTTACTGCTCTCTATAACTACCTGAAGGAGGTTGTAGTGAGCAGGGCGTCAGCCTCTTCTCTTGTGTAACTGGTGATAGAACTAGATGGAACGGCCTCAAGTTGCACCAGGAGAGATTCAGACTGGACTTTAGGAAATACTTTTCTGAAAGACTGGTCAAATGCTGGAGTAGGCTACCCAGGGAGGTGGTGGAATCACCAATCCTGGTGGTGTTCAACGGACATTTTTAAACACTCCATTGTATGTGGTTTAAGTGAGAACTATTGGTGATAGGTAGATGGTTGGACTGGATGATCCTGTAGGTCTTCACCAACCCTGTTGATTTTATGATTCAGCCTGAAGAAAAGAAAGCTCTGAGGTAATCTGATAGCAGCCTTCCAATGTCTAGAGAGGAGTTATCTAAAGAAGGAACAAACTCTTCAGCAGAGTCTGTGGTGACAGAACAAGCAGAAATGGCTTCAAGCTTAAAGAGAGTAGATTTAGATTAGATGTAAGAAAATAATCTATGACAGTGAGGATGGTGAGGGGAATTGGTTGCCCAGAGACGTGGTTGATGCCCTGTCCTGGGAGACTTTCAAAAGGTGAGTCTGGATACAAGGTCCTGGGAAAAATAATCTAGCTGTGTGTCGCCTTTGTTTCGGCCACCCTGACTGAAGTCTCCTTGTGAAAGTGTTCCCACAGCCCCGGTCAGTTTCGCAAGCTTTTCATGACACCAATGCGGTGAGCGGCAAAATGGCCTTAATTGCAAGGAGCACACCCTTCTTAAAACTTTCCCCATGCCTTAGGGCTACTACCGTTATCTCTGACCAATGGACATGTGGCACGTCTTGTTTCCTCCTTATTTGGTCTAACCTGTTCTTCTCTCTTATCTTCAAGACGTTTGTTGCCATGGTTTCCCAGGGGCCGAGGGGCCCCTGTCGACCCTGGCAACTGCCCCAGCTCATTCAGTTAACTACATTTCCCCCTCCCTAAGCACAGGCCAATCTACTATAACCTGAGAGGACCCTAATCGCGTACACCCGAAATCCCCGCATTACGCCTATACATGCCATTGTCCTCTCAGTTAAGTGTTGCCCCGTTACATTGTAATGCGCCAAATAATCCTAATGTCTTAAGCATGAGTTCTACATAAAGCTATATACTGCATTCTTAGACGATGCTGATTCGTTCGTCTTAGCATTTGCCATATGAGCCATTCGTCTCAGCATACACAATAGTTATCTATGTAATATTCCTATATGCCTATATATAGTATGACTATAAGTGTAAAGCATATTAATATTAGAACCTAATACAACTATAACTGAATACAGAATAGAGTTAAACATAGTTAAACATCCATTACAATACGTACGTGAACCCTGTTACAATCTTTCGAGAAGCCTATGGTATTCCAAGCGTTGATTGCTTAAACGTTATTGCAGACAGTTGATGAAGCAAGGTACACAAATTAAATGCAGGTTTCACACCACTGAGCAGGGGGAGGTCCTATCCCGTCACATCCTGAGTACTCGCCTTCTTCGCCTGCCACAAAATCTCTCCCATGCTCAGTGAAATCTTGCTCTGTTATATCGCAAAGCGCCTGATAGTTCTATCCTAACAGCCTAGAATAATGCTAAACCTAACGCAACTACAACCAGATGCAGTACAGAGTTGAATATCCCTGTCGCTGTGGGGGACCATCCAAAAAGAACTTCCCACCAGTGGTGTTCTCCGTCCTTCTTTACTCTCTCTAGGACACGATGCATCTCTTCTGTGTCATGGTGAATGGTGATCAAGGTTTTCTGTCCATTGTTTCTGACACGTTTCAGCGATTGGTGCAGGTCATCATGTTGCAAAAGCTTCCTTACCAAGTTCCTCCCTTGGTAAGCCAAAGCGAGATTCATCCCACTTGGAGTAGGTGATAGGTCTTTAATCACTGTGTAATTATCCTGCAAGAACTGATGTGATGTCGCTGACACTTAATAATTAAAGCCACATCCTACAATACTAGTAAAGTTAAAGACAGAGAGATTAGAGATTAGAGTGACTGCTGATAGACCTAGTGGCACTATCTTTGCCCAATATATACCAACATTGTCTCAGGTACCTGTTCGAGTGTACCTCAAAAATAACAAACATCTGTTTAATATCAAGGCAGATATCTCAAGCCTTGAGAGCATTGCTCTCACAAACCAGCCATATGGAATTGCTTGTTCTCCAGGCCTCAATCTGGCCACCTGTCCATGAAGGGAACCCATTCTGATGCCCACAATGTATACTGCACTGGCTTAAGCACCATGCACATCAGATTTGTCACATGCGGAAAGAGAAGGCCTAATGCTGTCAGGACTTCTAATGCATTTAAAGTGAGAAGTGATTTCAATTCCCATTTCTCTGCACAATCTATCAGGTGTGTGATGCCTTTCGGATCAAGGGATACCCTTTCTGGGTCTCTGTTATCATTCCCTACTATCGGGAAGGTCTCTAGTGCTCTTCCTTCCTTTAACAGGCTAGATCTAAACTTCCCACAATCTGTTAGTGCATCTCTCTTAACTCCCAAATGCGAATTCACCTCTCTCCTTTCGCTATCCTTTTCAGTCACAGCTGGAAGCTGCGGGCTCCGCACTGCTCCCACTGTGCCCATCTCCCTTTGATCATGCACTGACTGTTGTAGAGGCTTCTGATTGGTTGCATGCGCTCTCAATCTTGTAAAAGGATATGTGGGTCGAGTCAATGGGTCTGAACACTGGCAGAGAGTGGGTCCAGAGACTACCGTTATTTCTTTCTCCATCGGGTGCAGCCTGAGCAGAGGGCACCAGCCGGACGCCACCTACACCTTCAGGTGCAGTCAGGGTGGACAGTGCTGGCCGGACACTATCATCCGAGCACCTGTAACTTACATCGCTTCCCTTTCTCTCTGCTGTATTTTCTACCGCCTCTCTAACTTTTGACCAATCCCTACCCAAGCCGTGCCCACAGTTTCCACCCCCCTGAGTGTTACTGCATTCCACCTCCTGAGAGGAGACAGCAAGTGTCCCGTCCCAGCTTACTTTTCCCCCCGGCCCCCGCAGGGGGCAGATTACACAGAGACAGCGGTTGTTGTGGATACAGTGGAGGGGTTTCAACGACCTTGCATTCCTGCACTTTAGCCGTTTTGCAAGACAAAAGCGCAGACAGTTGAACGCCTTCTTCTACTTGTTTATGCGAAGCTGAAGCCGAGGGGGGGTGAAGTGGGATGCCGAAGGTGCGGACGAGATGTTAGTCGCTATAGCTGAGGGCGTATTTACGGTGTTCTCTTCCTCAGGGGACCTGCAAGAAAGTACGCTCCCCGCACACGTAAGCATGATCCTGCCCAAGGGGCGCTCTCCCATCCCCATGGTTAACGCCACTGTGGACGAGGGGCTCACTGAGGTACGGGACCCCGACCTTGGGTAGGCAGAGCCGCATTGTCTGGCCCATTTGGTGTTCCGGGGGAGGGGCCCTGGGCCTAAGGCACCCTCCCATCCTCGTTTCCCCGCGGCACTATGACAAACTTCCGACATTGGCGTACAGTGTGCCCTGATAGCTTTCTGGTTCAGGTATTGGACAGACCGACCAGAGGTGAAGCGCTGCTAGACCTGCTGCTTACCAACGCCGAGGAGATCATCAAAGGCGTCAAGGTTGGAGGCTGCCTGGGCTCCAGCGACCACGCCCTGGTTGAGTTTGTGATCTCAAGCGATGTGGGCTTGGCAAAGAGCAGGATCAGGACACTGAACTTTAGAAAAGCAGACTTCAAGCTACTCAATGGATTGCTGGCCAAGATCCCCTGGCGCGCTGCCCTCAAAGACAAGGATGTTGAGGAGAGCTGGCGGCTCTTCAAGGATGCCCTCCTGGAAGCACAAGAGGTCTCCATTCCTCTGAATAAGAAAGTGGGCAGGCGAGGTAGGAAACTGGCATGGCTCAGCAAGGACCTGCTGAGAAAACTGAGGGCGAAGAAAGGGGTGTACAAGCTCTGGAAACAAGGCTGTGTCACCTGGGAAGAGTAGAGGGATGCCGTCCGGACTTGCAGACGTGGGATCAGGGAAGCCAAGGCGCAGGCAGAACTGAACTTGGCAAGGGACGTGAAAAACAATAAGAAAACCTTCTACAGGTACATTGGCCAGAAGAGACAGGCCAAAACGGGCGTACCTACTTTGGTAAATTTAAAAGGAGAACTGGCTTCAACAGATGAAGAGAAAGCTGAGGTGCTGAATGAGTTCTTCACCTCGGTCTTCACTGGTGGCCAGGATTCTAGTCTTCTTCACGTCCATGAACCCTGCATCCCCAAACCTCTATGTGGGGACCAAGGAGGTAAATCCCTCCCCACTGTAAGGGCAGAGCAAGTCCGAGAGTACCTCCTTAGACTGAATGTGTACAAGTCTATGGGGCCAGATGGCGTGCATCCCAGGGTCCTGAAGGAGCTGGCTGAGGTGGTCGCCAAGCCGCTCTCCATCATATTTGAGAAGTCGTGGCTGTCAGGTGAGGTCCCGGATGACTGGAGGAAGGGTCACGTCACTCCCATATACAAGAAGGGGAGCAGGGAGGACCCGGGGAACTACAGGCCGGTGAGTCTCACCTCCGTGCCTGGGAAGATCATGGAACAGATCCTCCTGGACAACATGCTCGATCACATAAAGAATGAGCATGTGATCCGAGACAGCCAGCACGGCTTCACCAAGGGAAGGTCATGCCTGACTAATCTTGTGGCCTTCTATGATGGAGTGACGGCATTGGTGGACGAAGGGAAGGCGACCGATGTCATTTACCTGGACCTGAGCAAGGCCTTTGACATGGTCCCCCACCACATCCTCATCTCCAAATTGGAGGGAAGTGGATTTGATGGGTGGACGACCCGATGGATAAGCAATTGGTTGAAAGGCCGCAGACAGAGGGTGGTGGTCAATGGCTCTATGTCCAGGTGGAGGCCGGTAACAAGTGGTGTCCCCCAAGGGTCTGTCTTGGGACCGGTGCTCTTTAACATCTTTATTAATGACATCGATGAGGGAATTGAGTGCACCCTCAGCAAGTTTGCTGACGACACCAAGCTGAGTGGTGCGGTTGATACGGCGGAAGGAAGGGATGCCATTCAGAGGGACCTCGACAGGCTTGAGGGCTGGGCTCGGGTGAACCTAATGAGGTTCAACACGGCAAAGTGCAAGGTTTTGCATTTGGGCCGGAAGAACCCCAGGCACCCGTACAGGCTGGGAGGAGTGGGCCTTGAGAGCAGCTCGGCAGAGAAGGACCTCGGGGTCCTGATGGACGAGAGACTTAACATGAGCCAGCAGTGCGCTCTGGCAGCTCGAAAGGCAAATGGGATCCTGGGCTCCATCAGGAGAGGGGTGGTCAGCAGGGAGAGGGAGGTGATCGTCCCTCTCTACTCGGCTCTTGTGAGGCCCCACCTGGAGTACTGTGTCCAGGTGTGGAGCCCTCAGTACAAGAAAGACATAGAGATCTTGGAAAGGGTCCAGAGGAGGGCGACTAAGATGATCAGGGGGCTGGAGCACCTCCCCTATGAGGACAGGCTGAGGGAGTTGGGCTTGTTCAGCCTGGAGAAGAGAAGGCTGCGGGGCGACCTCATTGCAGCCTATCAATACCTGAAGGGAACCTACACCCAGGAGGGGAGTAAACTCTTCAGAAGGGCTGACAACAGCAGGACTAGGGGAAATGGATCAAAGTTGAAGGAGGAAAGATTTAGGTTGGATGTTAGGGGGAAGTTCTTCACAAGGAGAGTGGTTAGGCCCTGGAACAGGCTGCCCAGGGAGGTTGTGGATGCCCCGTCCTTGGACGTGTTCAAGGCCAGGTTGGACGGGGTCCTGGGCAACCTGATCTGAATGTGTGTGTTTGGTGGCCCTGCTAGGCAGGGGGGTTGGAACTACATGATCCTTGAGGTCCCTTCCAACCCAGGTGATTCTGTGATTCTGTGATTCTGTGATCTCCCGCAGACTTGGCAAGTCTGGTCTGGCCCTGCTTCCCCTTTCTGTCTCCCAGGGGCTTGGCATTGGGCTCTGAAGTGACCAAACTGTCCGCACTTAAAACAAGGTCCCCTACTCTGATCCTCCCTCATGGCCATTGCCGCTACTAACGCTGCTGCTAATCCTTCATTGGTGAGGGGTGTTGTTCTCTGTTTCTCCAGTACATACCTAATGATATCTCCCAGAGTACTGAGGTCGTCGGGAGCGGCTCGAATAAGATCCTTAACATTTTTGTGTGATTTCTGTTTAAGATTATTGCATTATGGGCAATCTTTGGCAGATCTGAGCCTTCTACTGCCCGAATCAAGCGATTGGCAAAATCTGAGAAATACTCAGATGGACCCTGGGCTACCTCTGCCCAGGGAGCAGAAGGTTCAGCTGTCCTTGAGAACCTTCTGAAGGCTGTCAGAGCTGCTTCTGTGGACGCCATCAGCTCTCCTGGGCAAAGGTGTCTGAACTGGCCTTCAGGAGAACCTATCATCCCTTCCCCATACCCTAACAACCGTGTCAGATTAGTTACCCTCTCCCAGTTCCCTACCATTTGCTGGGTGTTGTGGGTTACATGTCGCTGCTGCGACTACAGCCCTGAGCTGTGCCAACCACTCTTCCTTCCATAACATATACTGAGCTGGCTCAAGTATCACTTGCATGAGGCCCTCTATTTCGTATGGAAGCAAAGGCCCGGGAGCCATAATTGCCTCCAGTGCAGAGAGCGTAGCAGGCGGTCATAAACCCTTCTTCCCTATTGTCTCAGCGAGGCGAGTTACTACCTTTGGATCTAAAGGAATCCAAACAGGTCCCTGTCCCCTGATCTCTACAGGGAATGCCTTATAATCATCCAAAAGATCCGCCGCTCTCATCTCCTCCCTTACCCTGCCCCAATCGATAAATAAGGCCCCTTTCCCCAAGTTAGCTGGGACCCTGGCCGTTTGGGAGGGTGGAACGGGTGGCGGGGGCAGAGCCGCAACCATCAATCGCTCGGCCCCTGAGGGCAGAGCCCCAGCCAGCAATACCTTGGCCCCTGAGGGCAGAGCCGCAGCCAGCAATACCTCGGCCCCTGCCCCTACCCCTGCCCCTACCCCTGCCCCTACCCCTGCCCCTACCCCTGCCCCTACCCCTGCCCCTACCCCTGCCCCTACCCCTGCCCCTACCCCTGCCCCTACCCCTGCCCCTACCCCTGCCCCTACCCCTGCCCCTACCCCTGCCCCTACCCCTGCCCCTACCCGTGTAGGATCCTCCCCCTGACGAAAGCCATGCAAAGAGGGATACTGGAGAGGATACGGGGGCGGAGCCGTTGGCGATGATGGCGACTCTTCCTCCTCCTTTTCTGGTGTTGATGTTTCTGGCATGGTCAGTGCCACCGGCGCCATCTTATCTTGGGGCAGATCCTTGAAGGGGTTAGAGTCTCCCGGCCATGGTGACCCCCCTCCGCCCGGATCCAAACCCAACAGATCTCTAGCAAGGTTTTTGGCAGTCTTTTCTTCCCTCGCTGCCTTCAAAGCCCTCCGAATCGGACCCCAAAATTTAAGCACCGACACCCCTTGGGACGACATAGCTCTTCTGAGCAAGCGCTAATGTCAAAGAGTCCCACTTGCTGGAGTCATAAATCTCATAAGGAAAAGAGAGAAGTCCCTCCTTTTCAAGAAAAGAAAGAACAGTGGCCACCTCCTTCTTAGAAGGGGTGGTTTTCCCGCAGTACGTTTTACAGGCTTGATATAGTACCTTAATGACGGATTCCATCGTCGCCCAGGGAAATCAAACCCTCCGCGACCTGCTACCAGCGCTGCTCTTAGCCCCAGGGGATCAGCCCCTCCGGCTCTTCCGCCGCCTTACCACGGCAGGCTCCTGCGTCCGCCCCGCAGCCAGCTGTCACACTTCCACAGGTGAGACTTCCTCACACGGGGCACCATTTGTCGCCTTTGTTTCGGCGACCCTGACTGAAGTCTCCTTGTGAAAGTGTTCCCACAGCCCCGGTCAGTTTCGCAAGCTTTTCATGACACCAATGCGGTGAGCGGCAAAATGGCCTTAATTGCAAGGAGCACACCCTTCTTAAAACTTTCCCCATGCCTTAGGGCTACTACCGTTATCTCTGACCAATGGACATGTGGCACGTCTTGTTTCCTCCTTATTTGGTCTAACCTGTTCTTCTCTCTTATCTTCAAGACGTTTGTTGCCATGGTTTCCCAGGGGCCGAGGGGCCCCTGTCGACCCTGGCGACTGCCCCAGTTAACTACAGCTGTGGATGTCCCTGTTCATTGCAGGGGAGCTGGACTAGATGACCTTTGAAGATCCCCTTCAACTCTAAGGATTCTATAATTCTATAGGACGTGGAGATTCACTTACACCTTGGGATTTCTTTCCCCCAGCAGATTTGCAATCTCTCCCAGATCAGTTCCCTTGACAGCATTATTTTCCTCAGATCCTGGTGACTATGCCAATTGTAATGAAAAGCATCAGCACTTCTGTGTAAGGTTTACGATACTGAAGAAAGGATGCAGAGGCAAGTTAACATTCGTCAATTTAATAGAAAGATTCTCACATTACTGAGGGGTGGCTGTCCAGTAGTACATCCACATTGAGGTTTCTCCCCACAGATGCCAGTGGTGTCTGACCAGCAAAATGTCTACACTATCCCCTTAGAACTGTGGCCATGTATATAACAGCAGAAGACAATAATATATTAGGATAAGGAAGATCATTCACAGAAAGCAAAGGTGCTTAGCTACAGCTTGTCTTGGTTTGGCCCAGTTTGGCCCAGTTTGGCCTAATTCCAGGACAGGAGATGAAAGAACCCATGGTCTCATGCCTCAGGAAAAAGGAAAGAGGGGAAGGGAAAAAGGCAAGGAGATGGGCCTGGATGAGAAAAAAGAAAACAGTGTCAACAATCTAAGGGAAACAATTTATTTACTAAATATGATAGCGGTATGAGATACAATATAATTGGAACTGAAGCTAATAAATCAAATAAAATGAGAGAGTGTCTGAAACCAAAGGCTTTACTATAATGCTGTAGGTGAGACAGGCAGGGCACATACAAAGCAAAGGTGGGCAAAAAATGAGACTGTCTTGTGACTCCCAGCCAGTTTTATATAGCCCTCTGAACAGAGAATGGAAATTGAGTAATTACGTTTTCTGGGATCTGTAGTTCATTCTTCTCTTCTGAATCCAGGATACCAGAGCTATGGATAATCCACAGAACTGCAGCATTAACTCTTTAACTCCCAGTGGATTACATGAAGATATGATGTGGAATGTCAGTCACAAATCATAAAACCACAACACAACCTCAGAGCAGTTTATCACAAACAAGTTTCTTCTAGCTACATGCAGAAGTGAGATCCAGTGGATTTGTGCTTCCAAGCTAACAATGATACTGTAAATCAGTCTGTCAGGAAACTCTCTGAGACTCATGTTGGATTGTTAGAAAGCAGGCATTCTTTGTTATGGCTTGAAGTTGTGCCAGGGGAAATTCAGGAAATGGTGGGAAATACTTCTCCAAAAGAATGGATAGGTGCTGGTACAGGCTGCCCAGGAAGGTGGTGGAGTCACTATCCCTAGAAGTGTTAAAGAAATGTTCAGGTGTTGTATTGGAGGACACGGTTTAGTGATGAAATATTGATGATAAGACAGTTGGACTGGATGATCTCAGAGATCTTTTCCTATCTTGGTGATTTGGCTGCTCCTTTCATGTATACTTTGCACACAAGATGTTCAGCTTATATATATATGACTTGTATGACATATGCAGAAGTTTTACCAGAGGTATGTTGCATATCTGCTTCTGGTTGGAATCAGATTTCTCCTTATTTTCTTGGTACAAAGACTCAGTAGAACTTCCTTCTATATCTGTCTTCTAAGCAGATAACTTGGTCCAGAGACAAAGTTATCTAACCAAATTGCAGGTTATCAACTAACACTAGCAAATTTAATAATATCATTATAGCTTGTATTAATATGAGTCCTTTCTCATATCCTTTCTCCCCTGTTCAGGTTATAATCTGTATTTTTCCACACAGAGGTCCATTCTGCCTTCTGGAATGGCAGATGCTTCACTGCAAGAGTTGCTACTCTAAGGGTCCCTAGGCATATGCAGTATCAGCACACGATACAGCCTGTCCTGCAGGCCAGAAGCATCTCCACACACTGCTCCTCCTTCCTATCCTGCTAACAGAGCAGGCTTCATGCTTACTGGGCACTGAGTCAAAACAGAGTCTTGATCACTAGGAAATTTCCAAGAAGCAGATGCTTCCCAGGCTAAATGAAGAGATACTTGCTGTTTTGAGCCTCAGGCTACATACCGGCGTGTAGTGATGCTCATTCTAAGGTTGTCTTTGAGGCAGTGCCTTTGCCAGCACAACTGTTTCACTATAATGGCCTCTAGAAACATTGTATCATGAAAAAGTATAAAAGACATCAACGTTTTTTTTCAGTTTCAACAGGAAATTTAGCAGCTCACTGATCCGAAGTCAGTATGTCAAAATGTCAGCATGCAGTTCAGCTTCTTTTTAGCAAGTACATGCCTCCAAACATAAACTCCTTCCTCACTATCCTAAATCAAGTCTAGGATTCTTTGATTCTGCGATATAGAAAACAGTGAAAGGCTCAAGGTCTATGCTTCACAGACAAGAAAACAGAGGTCACATGCCTTCTTATTATTGTGTTGCACAGTGCCAATATCCCCGAAATGCAACTGATTGTAAATCTGACCCCTTGACAGGAAGCCTGGCAAGGTATGTTTAGTTTTAATTAAGCTCTGAAGAGTGATGATTCTCCTGGTGTTAGTGGCTCTTATAAGCTAGTGAATTACACTTTCATTTAGCACTTCATGCTAATCTGACATTGGATTTTATCTGTATGCTCAGTGGAATAAATAAGTCGTTCACATACAGCTTTCAAAATACCCAAGACCAGGAGCTTGTTTCTAGCACTTTAATGCTGGTAGTTTTCCCAGGCTCTGACTGTGTGGGAATGCCACCAGAATACTGTGATGTCAACAGATAACCAAGAGTAGATTTCCAGGAGTTTTCCCTCAGATTTCCCAGGCTGTCCCAGCATCCCTCTGTCATACGCTCCAGCTAATGAATATAATACAACACAGGTTAGGAGACACAATTTTCCTTTTCTGCTAGAAAATGGATGAAAAATTTTCATGAAATTATTTTTTTGTTTGAGATTATTGCTTTACAATATTCCTTTTTTTTTTTTTCTTTCTTCTTTTTTCTTTCTTTCTTTCTTTCTTTCTTTTTTTTTTTACAGTTTCTTATTGTTTTACAATTTTAAATTCTGATGTAAAGCAGTCTGAATATTCGCATTATTTCACTGAACCATATTTCTGAATAGCCTTTTTCTTTTCTTTTCTTTTCTTTTCTTTTCTTTTCTTTTCTTTTCTTTTCTTTTCTTTTCTTTTCTTTTCTTTTCTTTTCTTTTCTTTTCTTTCCTTTCCTTTCCTTTCCTTTCCTTTCCTTTCCTTTCCTTTCCTTTCCTTTCCTTTCCTTTCCTTTCCTTTCCTTTCCTTTCCTTTCCTTTCCTTTCCTTTCCTTTCCTTTCCTTTCCTTTCCTTTCCTTTCCTTTCCTTTCCTTTCCTTTCCTTTCCTTTCCTTTTCCTTTCCTTTCCTTTCCTTTCCTTTCCTTTCCTTTCCTTTCCTTTTCTTTTCTTTTCTTTTCTTTTCTTCCTGTAAGTTGATTAGGAACACTGTAGTTACAGGACTGAGCTTTAAAATGCTTTATTTATTTATTTATTTGTTTGTCTGTTTGTTTGTTTGTTTATTAAATTCAATTTAAGAAAGCAGGAGAAGTAATGTTTTACAATGAAGACTGTAGAATGCTTTTCCCTGATTTTTCAGCTAAGCAGTATTGATCCAGAAGATTGTTACCTGAGAACGAAAATAAATACAATAACAATATAAACATAATAAATATGTATAAATATAAAGATAGTAAATAATATAAATTAACCTTATTTATTTCAGTGCCAAGAACAAAAAAGTGATAGCCAACACTATCAACACAGAACAACAAAAAGAATACATGAAAAGAATAAAAAATATCAAAATATATTTTGGTGATAGAAATGTGCTGTTAGGAACTGATATTGTGAACAAGATGCTCCATAAGCTCTATCCTCACTGAAAATTAGCATGACTTAATTTTCATGTGACTGTTCAAGACTGGCTGCTGGAGAGTAACTTCCTATTTAAGCGCTCTATTTAGAAGGAAGAAGGTTTCATTTCCGGATAACCACACAGCACTTCCTGGAGAAGTTAAGCCTCTGATGTTAGTTGTGAAATAGCACTCTTCTGAGGGAGATGATCTAATGAGCTGTTCTGATATATGTTTAACTCATGAAGGACCAAATAAAGATAAACTTGTTTTCCAGTACTGTTCTCTTTAAAATCTTGAAAATCTTTATTTTTCAGATATATAGTTTTGAGTTTAAGCTTAAAAACAGCTCTTAGGAAATTAAAACAACTACTCACAACTTGGATAATGTTGATAAAAATGCTGTTATTAGATTAAACAAGGGTCCCAAAAGCAGCTGTCATGTTTTTATGAATTTTTGTTATCAATATTGTACATCATAACATCAGCTAGTACACTAAGAGTTAAAGAGTTAAGGCTCCAGTTCCATGACTGCCAATGTTTCTGGGTACCTGGACTTTGCGTTTCCATTTTCTTTTCAGAGGGAAAGATAAAAACTGTTTGCAGATCATGATATTCTTCTTTTCCACTTTCTGCTCATCCTGCAGTGTGTGTGCTCCCTGGTCATCTTCTCTTCAGCATTAGAGTAAGGCCTTCAGTTTTTGGACACTCATTTTATTTGATTTATTAGCATAAATTCCAATTATATTGTATTATATTGTGTTATCTTGCATTCCTATATCTTATTTAGTAAATTAACTTTCCTCTTCAGATCATTGCTGCTGTTTTGTTTTTAGACCCGTCTCCCATCTCCCTTCCCCCTTTCTCAGGGCATGGGTCAATGGGTCCCCCTCCCCCATTAGTGACGGAACCGGGTCAAGCCAGCTCATAAACCATTAACAGCAGCTCTACTTTTTCTAAGGTGCTTCAAGGTCAGTGTTGTAAAGCTAAGCTTTCTGTGTAAGAAACACATAACTCTGGAGGAGTCTTTTAAGGCCATTGATTTTGATTCCAGACTGATGAGAAAAACTACTAATAAACAGCATAGTTAAGTTGGAAGAAAACCGTTTGCTCCTCACAGATTTTTTGGGATACGTGAAGACATTATCTCAGAACAGACTAAGCATTCTTATTTACATAGAATCATAGTCTTGGAATCATAGAATGGCTTAGGTTTAAAAGAACCTTAAATGTCATCGAGCTCCAAATCCCCTGCTGTGAGCAAGGTTGCCAACTACTACATCAGGCTGCCCAGGGCTCCATCCAACCAGGCCTTGAATACTTCCAGGTATGGGGCATATACAGCCTCTCTGGGCAATCTGTGTCAGAACTTCTAATTGCCACTACCCTGTAAGTAAATTTTTTTTCCTAACATCTAATTTAAATCTACCCTCTTTTAGTTTAAAGTCATTTCCCTTTGTCCTGTCACTATCAGACCATATGAAATGTCGCTTCCTCTCCTGATTATAAACTCCTGTCAAGTACTGGGAGGCTGCAGTGAAGTGTTCCCAGAGCCTTCTCTTCTCCAGGATAAACAAGACCAGCTCCCTTAATCTTGAGATTAATCTGGAGAGGTGCTCCAGTCCTTTGTCTCCATGGCCCTCTCCTGGATCCACTCCAACAGCTTCACATCCTTCTTATGCTGGGGGCCCCAGGACTGAATTAAGTAGTCCAGATGGGGCCTTACAAGGGCAGAGTATAGAGAGACAAACACATCTTTCTCCCTACTAGCCACACCTCTTTTGAAGCAACTCAGGATACTGTTGGCCTTCTGGGCTGCAACAGCACAATACTGGTTCACATCCAGCTTTTTGTCCGTCCAAACCTAGAGGTCCACTGGACTTTTCCACAGGGCTGCTCTCAAGGAGATTTTCTCCTGGTCTGTGCTTGTATCTGAGATTACCTCCACTTATGTGCAACACTTGGCTTTGTTAAACCTCATTAGATTTGCATTTGCCCAGTATTTCAAGCCTGTTCCAAGTCCCTCTAGGCTCCCTCCCTTCTATGATGTCAACTGCACCAAAAGACTACAATTGCTTAATAGAGCCTTTGAAGACTCTTCTGGATAATATAGGGATTAAAAAAAATTAAAAAAAAAAAAAAAAAAAAAAAAAAAGGGGAAAAAAAAAGATGCAATAGAAATTTTAGAGCATACTGGAAGATTAGTAGATGTTTTAACAACCGTCTATGAATGTCAGGAGGCAAGGGTATGTCTTAAAATTGAGACAGGACTCTAGTCTACTGATGATGTTGAAACTTCAAGAAATTAATCAATATCCTAATATGGAACCAGTCTTGCTTACATATGTGCTTTGTATGAATTTTCAATAGTTGCATTTATATTATAATTTTATTTTGCTAATTCAATTTTTACTAAATATTGTTCATCTATTATGTATCCAAATCTGAAATCATCTAAGTATGATGAGTTCCATTTACCCAAATATTTTCTTAATATGAAATAAAATCAGCAAATTTGCTGATTTTTAATTAAGATACTAAAGGTGGATACAAATCTTACACAAATACTACAGCTTTACTTTTTCATTTTTTACACTTCTTTTTTTTAGAAAAACAAACCTTTCAATATGCACATGCAAAATTGTTTCTGTGAAGCCAAGCAATGTTAGGCATGACTCGTCAAAGACATCTGAGGAAACCTCAGATGTTTTGAGTGTTCTTAAATGCAAGGGCCTTATTCTCATGGAAAATAAGTATATCGTATAAATGCTCAGCATTGAATCAGGCATCTGAATACCTTTATTTATAAAGTCTCTAAACTTGGATTTAAATATTTAATTTAAATTACTAAGATTGAAGATACTGATTGGTATCTTAATTCTGAAGTGTCATAGAAAATAGAAAGATGTACTTGATCTGTAAAATTATGTGTGTTTCTTCAATAGGCTGCTAGGCAGATAGAAGTGGCAACTGATTGCTCATGGATGAAGTGCAATATGAGCAGTAATCATGGAATTACTAGAATTCAGCCTTGAGCTAAGGGAGCACTTGGAAGTGTTTGCCTTGCAAAAAGGCACTCTTTGCCTTTACACAAGCAGATGCAGCCCCATCTGCTCCGGCAGAGTTGCTCTTGACTTAACTTGAAGGATGTGATTAGTGGTTTTCTCTGGTGTTAACATGGATGCCTGAGAAGAATCATACTAGCAGATAGCTATCAGGTATTTTCTGAGATTTTGTTGATCCCAAACTGTTTATGTTTTGAGATTGAATTTTGAATTTAACAAGTATCCCTCAGCTCAGAGGTAGCACTGTGGTAAATGTCTACCTGATTGATGATCCATTTGATTAACTTGGTTGTTGCACATATGCTCACCTCGAGTTCTTTTGATTACTCCAAGACTTGTTCTCTTCTCGTGCATCTTGTGTCTCTGTAAATTTCTGCTCTCCCTGCTTAGCTAAAACACAAACTTGGATGTGCCACAGAGGGGCTTAAATCACCTCTTTAATTTTCTAAGCAGAGGAGATAAGCTTTTTGAAAATAATACAGGTACACAATGTGCAAAGGGCTCAGTTCATAATTCACTGTTAACCTGGAGCACGCACAAAGGTAATCAGCAAGTATGCAGTACTTTGCCAGATATTTGCCAGGTACCAGAACTTGGGACTGTGAGAGTTGAGTACACAGCTTTTATTGCTGACTGGAGAGGTAACAATTGTGTGAAAGGCTGTGATGTTTTTATTTTTTCTCTTCTTCCTGTTTTCATTGCCACTTGGCAGTCCCTCATCTCATTTGAGTACCTAGATTACAAATGCATATTTAATAGTGCTTCAGTTTGAGGCTGCTTTTTTTTGGTAACTAAGGAGGAGCTGACATCTGCAAATATCTGTTGTTTAGGGACTGAATTCTATCTAGACTGTGCAGAAAATGGTTTCAAGACAAATAAAATTGATATTTGTGATGGGAACTATTGCTGGTTTTTTTTCTATTTAACACATTCTAGTTAAATATATTTGTTTAATGAGTGAGGCCTGAGGACATGGCAGCATCTGCTGCAGGATGCCCAGAGATGGGATGAATGCAAACCTGTGAAAAAGCACTAGCATTGTTCTTTGTCCTTCAGTGTCAAGGGGAGATAAACTCCTCTTATTTATCCCGTCACAACTCTGTCTCTTTTGATGGTTTCACTGTCAGGCATTTGGAACAAACAACTGTATTTAGAAAACTAGGTTTATACCCTTATACTCCCTTACACTCTTATTTCCACAGCACTTGATATTGTTACATCTCTTTTCTTTTTTATTCATTAAAACAAACAAAAATCAATAATTGCTGATTAGCTTTAGTATGTTTCAAGTGTCCAGATAGAGACATACCATAACTTCCTGACACAGTTGGAAAAGGAGCCAATAAGGGGAAGCACTGGACCTGCTGTTTGTTAACAGAGAAGGTGGGGCATGTAAATGTTGGAGGCCATCTGGGGCAAACTGATTATGAAATGATAGATTTTTTGATTCTTGTTGAAGTACAGAGGGCAGTCAACAGAACTGCCATCTTTGACTTCCGGAGGGCAGACTTTGGTCTCCTTTGGGCCATGTTTGAGAGAGTCCCTGGGAGTTCTGGAGGGCGTGGGAGTCTAGGAAGGCTGGGAATATTTTAAGGAAGTTATTTTTGAGGTGCAGGAGCTGACTATCACAATGTCACAAAAGACGAGCTGACAGGAAAGGAGTCTGGTCTGACTGAAAAGAGACTTCTGGCTGGAACTCAGGAACAAAAGGAAAGTTTATGGTCTTTGGAAGAAGAGGCAAGCAACTTATGAGGATTACAAATATATAGTGAAGATGTGCAGGGAGAAAAATGGAAAGGCCAAAGCACAGCTAGAACTGAACTTGGCCACTAAGGTGAAAGACAGCAATAAATATTTCTATAAATACATCAACAGTAAGAGGAGGGCTAGGGAGAATATCCATCCCTTGTTGGATGAAGAGGGGAACATGGTGACCAAGGATCAGGATAAGGCTGAGATATTTAATACCTTTTTAACTTCAGTTTTAATAGTTAAACTAGTTGCTCCCTGAGCATGCAACCCCTTGCACTGGAAGATAAGGGGTGTAGGTTTGACACTGTCCCCCATAACATCTTTATGGAGAAGCTGGCTGCCCATGGTTTGGATGGGCATATGCTCTGCTGGGTGACAGTGGGGCTGGATGACCATGTCCAAAGAGTTGTGGTCAATGTTGTTAAACCCAGTTGGTGGCCAGCCACAAGTGGTGTTCCCTAGGGCTTGGTACTGGGGCCACTACTATTCAACATCAGTATTAATGATCTCGATGAGGGGACTGAGTGCACCCGTAGTAAGTTTGCAGATGACGCCAGGTTTGGAGTGAGCATTGATCTGCCGGAGGGTAGTAAGGCACTCTGTAGGGATCTGGATAGACTGGGCCAAGGGTAACTGTATGAGCTTCAATAGGGCCAAGTGTTGGGTCCTGCATTTTGGTCATAACAACCCCAGGCAACCCTACAGGCTTGGGGAGGAGTGGCTGGAAAGCTGCCTGATGGAAAGGCACCTTGGTGTACTGATGGACAGTTGGCTGAATAAGAGCCAGCAGAGTTCCCAGGTGTTCCCCAAGGGCATCCTGGCTTGTATCAGGAATGGAGTAGTGAGCAGGACTAGGGAGGTAATCCTCCTCTTGTGCTCAGCACTGGTGAGGTCACACCTCAAGAACTGTGTTCAGTTTTGGGCACCTCAATACAGAAAGGACATTGAGGTGCTGGAGCAGGTCCAAAGAAGGGCAACAGGGCTTGTGAAGGGCTTGGAGAATATGCCCTACTGGAACTGTTTAGTCTGGGGAAGTGGAGGCTGAATGGAGATCTTATTGCTCTCTTCAAATACCTGAAAGATGATTGCAGTGAGAGTGGGGTTGGTCTCTTCTCACTGGTGATAGGTGACAGGACGAGGGAAAATGGCCTCAAGTTGCATCAGAGGAGTTTTAGTTAAGGTATCAGGAAAAACTTCTTTACAGAAAGGGTTGTTAAGTAGTGGAATAAGTTCCCTAGGGAGGTGGTTGAGTCACCATTCTCGAATATTTAAAATCTGTTTGGATGTTGTGCTCAGGGACATGATTTAGCAGAGGGTTGTTAGGATAGGGGGTAGGGGTTGGGTTCGGTTGCTGTTGGACTTGATGATCTAGAAGGTCTTTTCCAACCTGAGCAATTCTATGATTTTATGATTCTATTTTTAATGCCAGGTCAGGAAATTGAGAATATTTCAGCTCTGAATGTATATTTATTTAATAAGTATATCTTTAATCTCTCAAAATTATTACTATATAGAAAACAGATTAAAAGTTTCCTCAAAGAATCTGTGGAAACTTAAGGCAGAAGTGATACTCCTGGTACTGCTGAGATTACATGTTTAAATTGTGTACATAATTTTTTTATATGTTTTATAGATATATATAACCTCAGAATTTTATATGACTGTTCAACTTTTTGTTCTCCTTTCTTAAGTTTACAAGATGCACTAGTTTCTGTATACTCATTTCTATTGCCATGATATTTGGTTTCGGATGAAGAGAAGTATGTAATTCTCTCTACAGTTTGTTTACTTTCTGTGTTTGGAAGTAAAGTCAATATTTATTTTCCCCTAGTATATTTCATTCCTGTGGTTGAACAGAAAGTGACAACCCTTCTATTAGAGAAAGTTGTGGGTTATTTGCTTTCACTTCAAGGGATCAACAATACAGATAGCAGCAGCCAAACAGATGCTTAAGTCCTAGATGCAAATCCTGGCACTGTGCCATCTTCTGTAAAGAGAAGGAAAAAAAAAAAAAAAAGTATTTACTTTCTCTTGTAAAGCTGTTCTTCAAGAGATTGCATTCCATCATTTTTCCTTTTTTAATAGTCAGAATGTACTGGCCCTTTATTAAGTCCACCACTCTGCTCTATAGAGATATATGTATATATGATAAATAAAAAACACTGATGGAAATACCCATTTGGTGTTTGCATATGGCGTGTCATGAATTGGACATTGAAAGTTATATCCCAGAAGGACTTGCTAATTTTATAGAACATGTGATTTTTAAACAGGCTTCCAGTCTCTCACTTTAGTCCCTTATGCATTTTTTGAATGCTTACCTGATGCTCATGTTGTCAGTCTCTGTGAGAGTACTCCTCATCATTTCACTCAGTATCTGTATTTATAATATCTTGAGGAAGTCTTCCACAAAGCCGGAGTATAGTGAGCGGCTGGGAGTGTGGAAGGACTTGGGAGAGACTTAAGAGAGTCTCGTGACGCCAAAATTGAGGTGGCTCAAATACACTTGGACTGGTAACAAAAGGGTGAATTATTTCTAGCTTGCTGGACCCATGAGACCTTGGACCATCAAGGAAGAAACACAAAAAATAAGTGGGTCAGAGATCAAGAGGTGGACTTAACTATAGAGGCTATTGCACAGGTTATTCATGACTGTGAAATGGCACAACAATTAAACAAGCCAAGAGGATGAAACCTCTCTGGCAGAAGATCCATGGCAAAAGTATAAATATGGGGAGGCGTGGCAGGCTGATTATATCATCTTGCCACAAACCTGTGATGGTAAGTGCTTACCATGGTGGAGGCAACCGCTGGGTGTCTTGAAACATATGCAGTTTCCCATACCACCACCTGGAACAGCTTACTAGGTCTTGAGAAACAAGTCCTGTTGTGACATAGCACTCTGGAAAGAATTGAGTCAGACAATGGGACTCATTTCAAAAATTCTCTTGTAAATACTCGGGCCAAAAATCATGGCATTGAATGGATTTATCATATCCTCTGTCATTCACCAGCTTCAGATAAAACTGAATGGTACAATGGGTTGTTTAAAAACTATGTTGCAAGCAATGCGAAACACTAAAGCAGTGGGAGAGGCATTTGTGAGAAGACACCTAGTTGGTCAACACTAATGGATCTATCAATCACAATGGTCCTGCTCAATCCAGCTCCCTACATACTGTAGAGGGAGATAAGCTCCCTGTAGTACACTTAAAGAGCACATTGGGAAAAGCGACTCAGGACTTTCCAGCTTCTGGAACGGCCAAATCTCCCTGTGGAACTGTGTTTGCTCAGGGACCCAGGTCCACTTGGTGATGCAGAAAAATGGAGATGTTCAGTGTTTACCAAAAGGAAATTTGATGTTGGAGGAATGCAGTCAGTAATTCTATGTATGTATATATATGTGTGTGTTTAATGCATGTTAATTGTTGTTTATTTGCATAAGTAATAAGTATTATGTAGTGATGTGGAATAAGGGGTGGAATGTCATGTTTGTTTGTTTGTTTTTGTTACTGGTATTCTACATCATAATATCACATAGAGCACTGGGTGTTAAAGAGTTAATCCTCCAGTTTCATTCATTGATGATTTTTCTGGATACCTGGCTCTCAGAAGAGAAGAACTGCACATCCCAGAAGACTTTCAGTGTTCTGTATATGTTTTCCATTTAGATGGAAAAATAAAACTACTCCCAAGTCACAAGACTCTCCTTTTACTGCTGATCTTTGTGATGTTTGCTCCCTAGCTGTCTCACCTTCAACATTAGAGTAAGGCCTTTAGTTTTGGACACTCTCTCATTTGATTTATTAGCCTCAGTTCCAATTGTATTGTATTATGTTGTGTTATCTTGCATTCCGATATCATATTTAGTATATTAGTTTTTCTCACTTAGCTCATTACCACTGTTTTGTTTTTAGGCCCATCTCCCTACCTTTATCCCTTTTTCCCCCTTCACCCTCTCCTGAGACATGGGTCCATGGTCCCTCCACCCCATTAGTTATGGAACCAGGCTGAACCAGCCCATAAACAATTGACCTATATATATGTATATTTATACATATATATATGTATTTGCTTAACAGAGAAGGTTTTGGCATTTTTGACACTGTCTTACAAAAAGTATTTGATTGTTCTTTGTGTTAAAGAATCAATGAATTTATTTAGCTTGCAATGTTAATAAAGATAGTGAATGTTTACCCATTACAAATGAGAATAAAATCCTTGGATTCAGTTTTGGCACCATTATCAGTTTCTGCTGTCCTTGTAATTTGTATAAAATTATCTCTAAACAATTATTAATGATACCTGTTATAATAATACCTAATTATTTTTGTCTTGGAAGTCTTCCTCTCTTCTAAGAATCTGAAGTTGATGATACATGCTGTTACATATTTAGTGCATCAGGGGTAGTAGGAGAGGAAAAATAAAATAGAATAGTGAATGAGAGTGAACACAGACCCCAGTCTGGACATATGAGTTGGGGACTACTGCAAAAGGGTAGGAGTATGTGA
Organism: Tympanuchus pallidicinctus; assembly: GCF_026119805.1. Lineage (NCBI taxonomy): Eukaryota > Metazoa > Chordata > Aves > Galliformes > Phasianidae > Tympanuchus > Tympanuchus pallidicinctus. The sequence goes on from NW_026294744.1 coordinate 176,906, forward strand.
TCATCTGGCAGTTCTCTGGCACATTCCAGGCAGTATGAAATAGGATGATAATAAGTGTGCCAGGTTTGCTATTTAAATATGTCTGTGTATGGATGCATCAACCAAGGTTGTTTTTGGTATATTGAATTTGGCTGCAGTAGTGGTGAAGTGTTTTGCTATTCTAGAAGATGAGGTATGTCATGGCATGTTAACGACACAGTTTGTATTAAAGTGAAATGACTGATGGTAACCTTTGGCTTTCATTTTTCTATTAATGTTGAGGGAAGCTGTTTTCATTCTGTGCTGAAAGGTGAAACAGAAAAGAGTATGAAAAATGTCAATTAACCTGAGCACCAGGACAGAAAGATGTTATATTCTGCCAGTCTACCAGATTCAAATCAAATTTGCTGTGTTATATATTTTGCCCATCTCCCATTAACTGGGAAATCTGCTTGAATATTCCAAAGATCTCTATAATTGAAAATCCATGCTTGATTTTCATCTTCCAGAAAACATAAAGGACTGCTGGGAGTCTAATATGAGATCGAAAACCAGTTTTGCATGTCTATATGGACATGAGTATTTTCAGAACTGTTTCTACAAACTTGAAAACCTTCAAGAGCAGCAAAGAGGACGTGTCATGCAGCTCAATATAGGAAGAAAAAATAGGAGACAGAGACAACATTTTTTTGCTCCCCCACCCCCTTCTGTTTAAAGTAGATGGCTGCAGAATAGAAAGAGGGGCAGTGTGTCTAAGACACAGATTCGTTGATCACATAATGGTGCCAGTTGTTCCATGTTAGCCTTGAATGTTTCTTCTACTTAATTGTCCTCTACAGTGAGTAACATGCTCTGTCTTGTACTGGAGTCAATCAGCATTTCAGAACAAGAAACATGTGACTTAGTCTAACCATAAAAAGATTGTTAAGATAATGTTGATTCTCAGCCAAAAAAAAAAAAAAAAAAAAAAAGTGAATTAACTGTGAAGGGTATGAATGGGTGTAGCTTTTTTCTAAGAAAATGATTAAGAGAATTGAATAAACATTTCAAGTGAAATCTTAGCTTCCCTTGATCAGATGTAAGATTTCTTCACAGGCTAGGACTTCAGTCTTTGGGACTTCTCTTTCTAAAGAAAATCTTCAGAAACTCAATCTGAAGAAAAAGGGAACTGGCATCAGTATGTACTCTGCTGTAAACATTCTTAATTTTATACAGCTCTTGTTTTTGTGCAGAATTTTTGTGATTCTATAACCCTTTCTAGAGCCAGGAATATAGTAGCATTTTAGAAAAAAATCCTTTTTGTTGCTCTAGCCCATATTTTGTAAGACAATCGAGTCATTGAGTCTGGGAGCACTTATAAATATTTTGTTAGAAGGCCAGAGTGAAAACTGTGATTGAATTTCTGATAGATATATGAGAATTGAAGTTCCAGCAGATAGTTCTACAGAGGTCAGCAGCTCCTACTGCCTCTGGCTGCTTTCTCTGTTGGGCAGTGGTGAGGCATTTCACAGCTACAGCCCTGGATATAAAAATGTTCCTGCAGAAGCACCTCAATGTGGGAAATGACATATTGTTTTTGCACAAGTAATAGAATGTTGTACAAAGGGGCATACCTCAAGACCCTTGATACAAGATAAGTTTTTGTCTGTGGTAAAGAATACAGTATATCCATTCTTGAGAGATAAGAAGAGACTCTGGCTGGCATGTTAGTTTGTGTACCCTCCTCCATTGGGGATATTTCTGGACGAAGAGTGGGCTACTGAAGGTAAAGGCTGGAAGACATATATCTACACCCGGAGCTGCATCAGAAGAAACAAACATAACCAAAAGACATATGGTGGGAGATACTGGCTTTGTGACTGCTTTGTGGATTCTGTTTACTTGGAGAAACTAAGAGAAACTAACTTTTTCAACTACTTAGCAGATGTACATGTGTGTGCAAAGATTGTGAACCTGGGAGCAGTAAGCATTGGGAACTAGGAGTTATAATAACTTGTTTCACAAGCAGGCATCTCTGCTTGTGAAAGGCCTGCTGTTGCAATAGTGAAATAAAGTACTGTTCACTGAGATCCTTACCTGGACCTAAGATATTGGCTTATGTGTGTTTCTTACATCAGGAAGTCTGTAACAATTAACTCTATTGTCGAAAATCCTGAAATCTGGGAAGAAAACTCTCTAACTCCAGTGTAGTGTTTGAAAGTGGCATTTCTGTATTCTTGATGATACATGCTGGACGATTTGACAAGCAAGTGCACCTTTTCAGAGTTCAGGTTCTACATATGAACAGTTAAGACATGCTGTATACTGGCATACATCTTCATTGTTTTTCAGCAGCTCATAGATATGTGCTAATGTTTTTTGTGCTTTGGGCATGCTCAGTTGTATCTAGGGTGGTCAAGTGCCCACCAACTTATTCACCTTTTTTCACCATCTGCTTAATCACTGAAGCCTTTGACCCACTTCCATCCACTTTTCCCCAGTTTGGAAATGAATCAAGGAGACAAACTATAGCCTTATTTAAACTAGGCCTCATACCTTGCACAAAAGGAAGGAACGCAGAAACCGTGGGAATGCACTGTCTCATGAAGGCCAGCGGAGTTGCTGTTTACAACACAATGGAGGATCTGGTGAAGATAAGGAGGCAGTTGCTGTTGCAACACAATACCAGCAGAAAGTGGTCTGGCTATGACCTCCCTGAAAGATTAAAAGTTCACAGCAAGGAAGACTTAGAGCCTTCATGAGAATGACTGCTAGCCCGCATCCAACAACCATTAGCCCAGAGCCCAGAGACCCCTCCCATCATTTTAACGCACATGTGCAAGAGGGCAGAACAGTATGTTAATGAGTTTCTGGAAATTTGATGCATACTTAACCTATTTTGGAGACATCTGATGAATATGTATGCACTTGCCTTTGTCTGTATGGCTGAGTGCTGCTTTGGTGGGCATGATCATGTTCACTGGACTGATTCCCTGTGCACCCAGTGCTGTATTAAAGGTATAGCTGCTTGACATAACTCACTGGTGTGTCAAGTTACTCTGTCAGATTTCTCAGTTTCAGAAGACTTCAGTTGCTTATTAGGACATAGTGAACCTCTTTAAAAACAAAACAAAACAACCACGAACAAAAACAAAAACAGAAATGTATGTGGAACCCAAGGAAAATGTCCTTGCACATTTAGAAGTAAAAGATAAAAGTATTTTGTTGTGACTACTTCAAAATCATTGAGGCAGAAGATAAATGTATTCTATTATCTCCCCAATGAAAAATTATCGAGGAAAAACAAGATTGTTCACCCACTAAAGCTGAAATTGTAATTTTAGAAATATCACTTATGGATTCCTTTATATATTTGTTCTTAAACTAATCTTATTCCTACTGCTGAACATACTAACCAATATCACTAAAGAAGGGGATGTAATTGCTTCTCAAACTGAGACCAGCAGCTTAGTGTCTGTCATTTCTCCCTCCTGTGAAGGAAATGCCTAATTCTGCAAAATAACAACCTGTGGTATTTAAGTCTCATTGTACAATCTGTGTTATGTGGGCTGCTATTTCCATTAGCACAATCACTGAAATAAATGGGTTTATACTGACAGATTTTTTAAGAACAAAAGCATGAATAGGTGATTCATAATCGAGACATTAGTTGTGAGAAACTTCTGTAAGTATGCAAGCACTTTAAAACTTCTGGTCTTTCATATGCTTTTTAAAAAGTCATTTTAAAAAGCCTCAGAGCATCCTAGAATTGGTTACACATGCACATGAAAAAGATAGCTTTCTTCTTTTTTTTTTTTTTTTTCCTGAAAAATAGGGTGATAGGACAAGAGTGTCAGCGTGATACTTACATTAGATACTGCTTAACAGGTTGTAAATATTGAGGTACTGCATTTTTTTGAGATACTGTATTATTTCAGAATAGTTTATTTTACTTACTGCAGACTTTCAGCCAGTAGCTTTCTCAGTGCTGATCTGTGAGACGTGCTGGCCTCTCCTACCAGGTTGCAAGTTTATTCTAAACAGAACTGCTCATCAGAAGGGGTGTGCTGCCCTCCTGCACTGCCTTACCAGGAGCATTTGAAATGAGAAAATAAGAAATTTCAAAGCACTTTGGGTTGCTATTCCCTGGTGATTCATGAGGTCTGTTTGCAACTGCCTACCCGCTCTTACAGGTTATTTGGCTATTCCTTGTTACTTCTGCTCCTTTCTTGGCATATTAATGTTTCCCTGTCAGAATGGATGTAATTCACTGATACAGAAGTGTGTGTGATATATATGATATATATATATCATAGAATCATAGAATGGTTTGGGTTGGATGGGACCCCAGGGATCATGAATTTCCAACCTCCCTGCCACAGTCAGAGCCAACAACCCCCAGATCTTGTACTAGAACATGTTGCCCAGGGCCCCATCCAATTTAGTTTTGAACACTTCCAGGGATGGAGCACCCACAGGAATGGGCAGCCTGTTCCAGTACCTTATCATACTCTCTGTAAAGAATTTTCCTGTCACCCTATCTAAACCCTTCTTGAGCTTAAAATCATTTTCCCCTTGTCCTATCATCTACCCCCAAAAAAGCTGTTCCGCCTCTTTTTTATAATCCTTTTTAAATACTGGAAATCTGCAATGAGGTCTCCTCGTGGACTTCTTTTCTCCAGACTGAACAAGTTCAGCTCCCTCAGCCTGGTTCCATAGGGGAGGTGCTCCAGACCTCTGATCATCTTTGTGGTCTTCCCCTGGATCTGCTCCAACAGCTCCACATATTTCTGTATTGGAGTCCACAGACCAACCTTCTAACCTATATATAGGTGTATATTTCTGTAAGCATACATTTATGGTTCTTATTGATCTCCTCCTCCATCCTAGAACAGGAACCCAGTGATACAGGCTGGTTTGTTTAGCAATAGAGATCAGTATATTAGTTTAAGGATCAGTACATTAGTTTAGCAAAAGGAATCAGCGAGTGCTGGTTCTAAAACTTTCAATTTAAGCTACTCAATGGATTGCTGGCCAAGATCCCCTGGCGCGCTGCCCTCAAAGACAAGGATGTTGAGGAGAGCTGGCTGCTCTTCAAAGATGCCCTCCTGGAAGCACAAGAGGTCTCCATTCCTCTGAATAAGAAAGTGGGCAGGTGAGGTAGGAAACTGGCATGGCTCAGCAAGGACCTGCTGAGAGAACTGAGGGCGAAGAAAGGGGTGTACAAGCTCTGGAAACAAGGCTGTGTCACCTGGGAAGAGTAGAGGGATGCCGTCCGGACTTGCAGACGTGGGATCAGGGAAGCCAAGGCGCAGGCAGAACTGAACTTGGCAAGGGACGTGAAAAACAATAAGAAAACCTTCTACAGGTACATTGGCCAGAAGAGACAGGCCAAAACGGGCGTACCTACTTTGGTAAATTTAAAAGGAGAACTGGCTTCAACAGATGAAGAGAAAGCTGAGGTGCTGAATGAGTTCTTCACCTCGATCTTCACTGGTGGCCAGGATTCTAGTCTTTTTCATGTCCCTGAGCCCTGCATCCCCAAACCTCTATGTGGGGATCAAGGAGGTAAATCCCTCCCCACTGTAAGGGCAGAGCAAGTCCGAGAGTGCCTCCTTAGACTGAATGTGTACAAGTCTATGGGGCCAGATGGCGTGCATCCCAGGGTCCTGAAGGAGCTGGCTGAGGTGGTTGCCGAGCCACTCTCCATCATATTTGAGAAGTCGTGGCTGTCAGGTGAGGTCCCGGATGACTGGAGGAAGAGTCACGTCACTCCCATATACAAGAAGGGGAGCAGGGAGGACCCGGGGAACTACAGGCCGGTGAGTCTCACCTCCGTGCCTGGGAAGATCATGGAACAGATCCTCCTGGACAACGTGCTCGATCACATAAAGAATGAGCATGTGATCCGAGACAGCCAGCACGGCTTCACCAAAGGAAGGTCATGTCTAACTAATCTTGTGGCCTTCTATGATGGAGTGACGGCATTGGTGGACGAAGGGAAGGCGACCGATGTCATTTACCTGGACCTGAGCAAGGCCTTTGACATGGTCCCCCACCACATCCTCATCTCCAAATTGGAGGGAAGTGGATTTGATAGGTGGACGACCCAATGGATAAGCAATTGGTTGAAAGGCCGCAGACAGAGGGTGGTGGTCAATGGCTCTATGTCCAGGTGGAGGTCAGTAACAAGTGGTGTCCCCCAAGGGTCTGTCTTGGGACCGGTGCTCTTTAACATCTTTATTAATGACATCGATGAGGGAATTGAGTGCACTCTCAGCAAGTTTGCTGACGACACCAAGCTGAGTGGTGAGGTTGATATGGTGGAAGGAAAGGATGCCATTCAGAGGGACCTCGACAGGCTGGAGGACTGGGCTCGGGTGAACCTAATGAGGTTCAACACGGCAAAGTGCAAGGTTTTGCATTTGGGCCGGAAGAATCCCAGGCACCCGTACAGGCTGGGAGGAGTGGGCCTTGAGAGCAGCTCGGCAGAGAAGGACCTCGGGGTCCTGATGGATGAGAGACTTAACATGAGCCAGCAGTGCGCTCTGGCAGCTCGAAAGGCAAATGGGATCCTGGGCTCCATCAGGAGAGGGGTGGTCAGCAGGGAGAGGGAGGTGATTGTCCCTCTCTACTCGGCTCTTGTGAGGCCCCACCTGGAGTACTGTGTCCAGGTGTGGAGCCCTCAGTGCAAGAAAGACATTGAGATTTTGGAAAGGGTCCAGAGGAGGGTGACTAAGATGATCAGGGGGCTGGAGCACCTCCCCTATGAGGACAGGCTGAGGGAGTTGGGCTTGTTCAGCCTGGAGAAGAGAAGGCTGCGGAGTGACCTCATTGCAGCCTATCAGTACCTGAAGGGAACCTACACCCAGGAGGGGAGTAAACTCTTCAAAAGGGCTGACAACAGCAGGACTAGGGGAAATGGATCCAAGTTGAGGGAGGGAAGATTTAGGTTGGATGTCAGGGGGAAGTTCTTTACAAGGAGAGTGGTTAGGCCCTGGAACGAGCTGCCCAGGGAGGTTGTGTATGCCCCGTCCTCGGACGTGTTCAAGGCCAGGTTGGACGGGGTCCTGGGCAACCTGATCTGAAAGTGGATGTTTGGTGGCCCTGCTAGGCAGAGGGGTTGGAACTACATGATCCTTGAGGTCCCTTCCAACCCGGGTGATTCTGTGATTCTGTAATTTCAACTTTGCTTGGTGTGTGAATAGCCTCTTAATTCTGATTCATAAGAAGCACAGGAGTCATAGTAGACTAGTGTTATCTTTTGCACCCAGCAGATGCAAGGACATCTTCATCAGGTTTCGCATGTATGGCTGTTTGCAAGTTGCTCATTTTCGCCTAACAAACAAGAAGTTAGAAGTTTGTCAAATTGGGGAAAAGCAGCTAAAGGTCAGACAAAAGTCTCTGTGATGAAGCTGATGGTAGAAAAATGGGGATAATGTAAGTGGGCATGTGACCAACCTAGAAGCTATAGTGCATGCCCAGAGGGACACCAGAATATATTAATGATTTCTTGGATAAGAAAATATGTATGTCAATGTACTACTACATGTGTATGTCTTAATTGTTTGAATGTAGAACCTGAACTCTGAGAGTGCATGCTCATTTGTCAAGTTGCCTGGTACATATTGTGAGGAATAAAGGAATGCTGCTTTCTAACACCACATTGGAGTTAGACAATTTTCTTCCCAAATTTTGGATGACACTAGTAGCAGGGATGTTTTGTCTGATGTTCGCTCAGTGAACATGTTTTGATTCTGTTGGTCTCCTCCTGCATTTTTGGAACAACTGCTTCCTCGCTACAGAATCATCATTTAAGGGTGATTTTTACTGTAAATCTTAAAAAGCTCATCAAAACACAGATATTTCAGTTAAAAGAGTAACTGAGGATTTTTCCATATAGATGGGATTTGATGATCTTGGTATGTGTCTGAGCATGACTTTGGCTATTTTAGTACTGAATTACTCTCTGTATAATGTTACATGGTAAATGAATTGTTACCAAGAATTGTTACCAAGATATACTTTTCATTGTTTCCTTTGGAGGTGTGTTTGTAACTGAGTATTAGTACAAATTTAATCAGTGAGGAAAATCACTGTAAAGTACAGAGTTTGAAAACTGACATGACTTCATGAAGAATTCATATTATTATTTTCTATTATTATCTTAACGGAGAAAGTATCTTGCATTGTATAATTTTTTCCCCAGTAGCCATGAAGGTGACATTGGTAGATGACTGGCCAGTGTCTGATGACAGTACTGGTGTTAAGAAATGACTGGGATGTTTAAATGCTTGGTCTCTCTGGTGCAGGCTAGATGAATAGAAATCATGTGGAAGACCCATCAGAGGGTGGTAACAGCCCATTCAGTCCTGACATGCTAACAATGCCAAATCAGGAAAATCCCTCCCCCAACACACTTCAATGAAGAAGAGGAGATGGGTATTGGTGTAGGTAGTTCCTCCCTACAATGAGCAGATGTGCCAAGCAGACCCTCTTAGAGGAGTCTTCTGTCTTACCTGTGCACAAGTGAGGGACGCCAGGAAACTACCTGGTATGACTGGCGGTCCTCATTCCCTTATTGCTTAGAGGGAGAGATGATGCTGCTACATGTGAGTTAAGGACTATCAAAGGATTTCAGGGCCTTGGGATGATGGCTATAGCAACTGTTGCGCAGCTCATCTTTTCTTCCCTGCCTCCTGTATTGGGTAAGGACACAGTAACAAACTGAAGGATCACTTCTTTAAATACCTGGATTTGTGGCTGGTGCTGTCACCAGAACTTCGGATTTTTTGACAGCCAATTGCCCTATATGGTACTGGGTTTGTGGGTACCAGATGGGGTTTGCCTTTCTCAAAGGGGGAGAAGGGTTTTTGTGGAAAATCTAATGGGACTCATTGGGAGGGCTTTAAACTAGGTGTGAAGATGTGGGGGGGGGAGGGGGGAGGAGGGGGAGGATAGTGAATCTTCCCATTATAAGGTGTGGAAAGGCATAACTATACTAGAGGGACAAGGTGCTAGCAGGAGCCTTGAAGGACCTGATACCTTGAAAGGTGCTGACAACACTGCAGCACATATGAAACTATGATGATGAGGCAGTGACTGCTGGGACAACAGAAGAAGGCAATGGGGAAATTTAAGGGAAATACCTAAAAGAAACTAAGGAGTTATCCTTTAAGGGAGTGACAAGACCAACTGCTCAGGTGAAGTGCCTCTACACCAATGCACACAGCTTGGAAAACTGTGTTGAGGAGCTGGAAGCTACTGTGCTGCTTGAAAACCATGATATGGTTGCTGTCACCAAAATCTGGTAGGACGATTCACATGACTGGAGTGTGCCTATTGACAGCTACAAGCTGTTCGGAAGGGACAGTTGAGGAAGGAGGTGTGGAGGTGTTGCTATCTGTACCAGGAAAGGAATAGAAGGTGAAGAGCTGTCCCTAAGGAACAGCTATTCACAAGCCCATGGTGACAGTTAGACTGAGGCAGCAGAGGGGCCTTGTGACTGGTGACTACTACAGGGCATCAGATTAGTCAGAGCCTGTCCATGAGGCCTTTCACCTCCAGCTACAGGAAGTAATGCGATTTGCAAGCGCTCTTCCTGCTGGGGAACTTTAATCACCCTGGTGGTTCACATGGTGGTTGAAGTACACATCTGCTGGAAAAGTAGCATAGTGAGCTGTAGGCAATCCACAAGGCTCCTGGAATGCACTAAGGTTAACTTCCTGGGTCAAGTGATTGATGGCCCCACTACGAGGAATGCAGCAATGGGCCTTTTGCCTCACCAATGTTAATGAACTGGTCAGTGACATTAGGATTGGTGGCTGCCTGGGCTGTAGTTGAATTCACACTTCAGAGGGACATGAGACAGGTGAAGAGTAAAACTAGGAAGCTAAACTTTAGGAAAGCTCTTCGGGGAGTTAATCAACAAAACACTTGGGAAACTCTCTTCAAGGACAAGGGTGCAGGGCAGAGCTGGCAAATCTTTAAGGAAGCTTTCTTTAGGGTGCAAGTCCTCATCATCGTCAAGTGTAGCAAAGTCAGAAAAATAAGGCAAGAGACCAGCACGACTGAAATGAAACATGCTGGTAAAACTGAAGAATAAGAACAAAATACACAGGCAGTGGAAATGGACTGGTACTGTGGAAAGACTATAAAGAAGTTGCTAGGCTGTCTAGGGATGGGTCAGAAAAGCCAAAGCTTCTGAAATGGAAAGACCAGGAGAGCATACTCTCCTAGTGAGTGACATAGGCATCTGGTAATGACAGAAAAGGAGAAGGCTGAGATACTTAACAATTTGTTTTGCCTCAGTCTTCTTTGATAACTGCTTATCACACAGCCCTCAAATGTTTGGTTTGTTAGGAGGGGTCTGGGGAAGTAACATCCCTCCCCCTGTAAGCAAAGATCAGGTTCGTTACCACCTGAGGTACCTGAACATCCACAAGTCTATGGGTCCTGATGAGATGCATCCAGAGTCCTGAAGGAATTAGCTGATGTAGTGGCCAAGCCATTCTCATTTGAATTTGGCATTTGAATGGTTCTGGCAACAAGATGAAGTCCCCTGTGACTGGAAAAAAGGCAACATCACATCCAAAAGGATAAGAAAGATGACCCTGGAAACTACCAACCTGTCAGTTTCACCTCTGTGGTGGGGACGATCATGGAACAGATCCTCCTGGAAGCTATGCTAAGGCACATGGAAGGGCAGGGACATGACCTGATATGTGACAACCAGCATGTCTTCATCAAGGGCAAATCTTTTTTGACCAACCTGGTGGCCTTTTATGATGGTGTGACTGCATCAATGGACAAGGGAAGAGCCACTGATGTCATCTGTGTTGACTTCAGTAAGGCCTTTGATATGGTACCCCAGAACATCCTTCTCTCCAAATTGGAAAGATATGGATTTGACGAGTGGACTGTTCAATGGACGAAGAACTGGCTGCAGGATTGAATTCAGAGAATGGTAGTCAATGGCTCAATGTCTGAATGGAAAATGGTGTTGAGTGATGTCTTCCAGTGGTCTATGCTAACACTGAACTCTTTAATATCTTCATCAGAGACACTGACAGTGAGGATGAGAGCACCCCCAATAAATTTGCTGATGACACCAAGCTATGGGATGCGATTGATGCACTGGAGGGATGGGATGCCATTCAGACCTATACACACTTAAGCATTGGGCCCAAGTGCACCTCATGAGGGTGAACAAATCCAAGTGAAAGATCTTGCACCTGGGTTGAGGGAACCCCTCCATTAAAAAATACAAATTTGGGGATGAAAGGATTGAGCGCAGCCCTGTTGAAAAAGGCCTGGGGGTAATGGTGGATGGGAAGCAATGGACCAGCAATGTGCCCTTGCAGTCCAAAAAGCCAACCATATCCTGGGCTGCACCATAAGACATACGACCAGCAGGTCAAGGGAGGTGATTCTGCCCCTCTACTCTGTGCTGGTGAGGCCTCATCTGGAGCATTGTGCCCAGATATAGAGTCTTCATTACAGGAGAGATGTAGACCTGTTAGAGCACATCCAGACAAGGGCCATAAAAATGATCCACAGCATGGAGCTCCTCTCCTACGAGGATGGGCTGAGAGTGCTTGGGCTCTTTCACCTGGAGAACAGAGGCTGTGAGGTGACCTGATAGTGGCCTTTCAGTAAAGGAGAATTGCAGGAAAGAAGGGGACAGGTTCTTTAGTAGGGTCTGTGGTGACAGAACAAGGGGAAATGGCTTCAAGCTCTGGGAAGAGTCTTAGGTTAGATGTAAGGAAAAAAACAGTGAGGGTGGTGAGGTATTGAACAGGTTGGCAAGCTTTGTGGTTGATGTTCTGTTCCTGGAGACTTTCAGGGTGAGGCTGGATAAGGTCCTGGGCAACCTGGTCTAGCTGTGATGTCCCTGCTTATTGCAGGGGAATTATACTAGACGGCCTTTAGATGTCCTTTCCAACTCTAAGGATTCTACAATCTATGATTCTATGATTTGTGGAGTACGTGAAGTGTATCATGTTTATGTATTGAGCCCCATGATTAGAAAATCCTTTACATGTAAATACACAGTGTAGACCAATAAGGCTGAAGTTCTGACTAATTGCAGAACAAAAAAGTAGGAATGTGAAAATCATAATTCCAAAGGAGCTAGAGGGGAAATTGCTGACCTCATGTATGCAAGGAATTTCAACCCAGGAGTATAGGTTTAAGATGTTAATAAACAAAAAAGATGGAAACAGTTCCTCAATTTTCTAACATTTTGAAGGAAGTACTACTTTGTTGTAGAAGCATCCTCCTTCTGGGAACACTATGGTTTGTGTCTGAGTAGTACAATCAAATGCATGTCCTTGAGTGATATCTAATTTATGTGAGGGACAAATTGTTCAGTTCAGAAGAAAAACTATCTGTCCCACCAGTTTCTGGTGACTCTGTAATGCATGCAGATTTATGAGACCTTTGACTCTTTGGCTAGCACAGACTATTGCAGCATAGCTGATTTTGGGTGAGGAGTGCTAGTTGACACCAGCTGAAGTTATTGTCCTACAGCTACAGTATTATTATTCCTAGAGACTTTATAGGGTTGCTGTACAGCAGAGAGATCTTTTGCTTTCACACTGTGCTGCAGATCCCTTGGCTTAAAGCATGCATCTTGGCATGGAAGTCCCCATTTTGGATATGACAAAAGGGGCTCCAGCCAAAAAAAGCACTGCCATATGCAGTTTTGTGGTCTGGGAACTAGCTGAAGACCTTTAACACCAAACACTTACTCTCAGTAAGTTTGCAGATGACACCAAGTTTGGAGGTAGTGTCAATTTGCCTGAGGGTCAATCTGTGTCAATCTGTCAGAGGGATCTTGATAAGCTGGATCGCTGGGCTGATGTGAATGGGATGAGGTTCAACAAGGCCAAGTGCCGGGTCCTGCACTCTGCCCACAGTAACCCCCATACAGTGCTGTAGCCTTGGGGCTGAGTGGCTGAATGACTCTGAAGAGGAAAGTGGAGTAGGAGTGTTGGTTGATGCTTGGCTGACCATGACCTGACAGTGTGCCCAGGTGGCCAACAGGGCACCTGCCATCCTGGCCTGCAATAGAAATAATGTGGTCAGCATGAGCAGGGAGGTGATCATCCCCCTGTGCTCAGCAGTGGTGAAGCCGCACCTCAAGTACTGTGTTCAGTTTGGGGGCCCTCACTGCAAGAAAGACATTGAGGCCCTGGAACGTGTCCAGAGAAGGGCAACAAAACTGGTGAGGGGTCTGGAGCACAAGCTCTGAAGGAGCTGGGATTGGTCAGTCTGGAGAAGAGGAGTCTCAGAGGAGGCCTTATTGCACTCTACAACTTCCTCAAGAGAGGCTGTGATGAGGAGGGGTTTGGCCTCTTCTTCCAGCCAACAAACAGGAAATGGCCACAGGTTGTGTCAGAGGAGGTTTAGATTAGACATAGGGAAAAACTTTTTCTCTCAGAGAATGGTCAGGCACTGGAATGACCTGCCCAGGGAGTTGGAGTTGCCGTCCCTGGCAGTGTTCAAGAGGCACCTGGATGAGGAGCTATTAGATATGGTTTACTAGCTTGTGGTAGCAATGGTAATGGGAGGATGGTTGGACTACATGATCTTGTAGGTCCTTTCCAACCTTGTGATTCTATGATTTTATGACCCTCAAGATAACCCCATGCAGTGCTATGTCTTTGGCTGGGATCTGCAATGTTCTCCTTTGCCTCCTAGTCTGAAATTGGGAATTGTATGAGCTTGCTGCCAGAAAAGGAGTAATAAGAAGGATTATCTTTAATGATGCATACTTACAAGGGAGAGCATTTATTTATCTTGTGAACTTCCCAATGTGTGTATCATAAACCATGTCAGGCAAAGAAATTGGTCATCACTGGCCCAAAAGTGCATTGAAGCCCCTGTAATCCATACCAGACCAGGACAGATGTTGATGTTTGTTATTTCAAGCATAATTTCTGGTCATTTCAAATAAATCTATTTTGCTAGTTCTTGCTTAAATTTGTTTTACTCTGTTGTGTGCTACAAATTCAGTTCTGCTAGAGCAGCTGCCACAAGGACTGGTCAAGGCTTTGGCTTTCTTACAGTGTTCTGATGTTAATGAAGCAGCCCTGCATAACACAAGGCTGGCAGAGCTGACTTGCAGCCTCTCACTGTGGTTGCTCCAAGGACAAGCAGACACCACTGCTGCTACTTGGCAGCCTTCTAGCCAGCACTGCTGAGAATTCCTTGCTTTTGGCTAACCAAATTGGTGATGCATGGTTCATTTGTTGTTTCAGCCATTATAGTGATCTTCTTTCTCTTGAAAAACCATAATTAATTAATTTTCCCTTCGTTTACTTATGCCCTTAACATATGTTACTAAGTAACTGTACAATATAAATCTCAGTCAGTGCTTTTCTGCATTGGGAGAATTTTGCCACTTATACTGACTTTAGTGATGGTCATCCAAAAGTCAATACCCCATTTTAATGCTAGCACATTCAATTGGTTTAGCTCAGACTTTTCCTATGAGTATGCTAGCCTAGATACTCTAAAGGGAAAGTATTAGAGACAGAGCTATGACTTTTCCAGGTGATATTTGCTTATGTTGGTTTATTTTAATTCAGCATGGAGAGGGTAGGAGGCAATGCAGAAGGAACTTTACTAATCATGCAACCTGTGTTATTTCTGATCTTCTGCTCGGGACTTTCAGGATCTGTCATAGGATCAGATGTCATAGCACTTATTTTTGGAACTATTTCAATCATTGTTTTGGCTTATTTGATGTTATTTTTCCTGATTTTCACTGCTGGGTCACTAATGGAACAATTAATGTGGATCTCAGTTGTGCAAAAACCATTCCTTATTTCAGTTTGGGATGAGGAAAACTGTATTGTTTTGGACCAGAAGTTAGGATTTTAGTGGCTAACCACTGTTGCTTAGGAATAGTTGAAAGAAATGAAAGAAAACATTAAAGGATGGGATTTCTGCTTCCACCATGCAATGGGTTAAGCCAAATGCTGTGTCTGATTCATTCAATAGCTTGTGATGATCCAGCCATTTCTCAGGCTCCTTTTTGCTATAGTGACACGTCCTAAGATCTTCATAACATGTTGTGTGGAAGCAGTAGATCCTTTTGCCCATTTAAAGGCAAATACCTGAGAATTTCATTCGTTGATTGCTTATGGTCTTTGCACTGAAAGGAACAATGAATACTAATTTCTTGCTTACCTTCTCTGGGTCCTTTGTGATATAGCAGATCCTCATATTTACTTTCTTTGCCTATTTTTCTAAGGCTGAAAGTTTCCACTCTTTGCCAAGAAACTAATCCCTATATCTAATCAATGTTATATCTTTTGTTTTCCTATATTTATGCATTCCACTGTTTTTAAGACAGATTGGATGACAGCATGAACATTATTCAAGATGAAAATACACTTTGTTTTTATAGGATTGCATAATGAGGTGGGTTTTTTAATGTGAAGAGTTTTTTTACAAGAGAAAAGTATGACGAACAAGGCTTCTAACTCCTCAGCATTAGTGGACTCATCATCTAAATTGGCTTAAGTTTTTACTAAATAATATACTTAAATAATTCATTGCTATTTTGCAAGGATCAGCCTAGTTGCCTGAAGAAACAATAAGGAAAATTGTTTTGAGGAAGAAATGATTATAGTATGAAGTATCATGATGATTTTTTTGTTTGTTTGTTTGTTCTTGGCTTTTCTATTATTATTTTTTATGCTACACTTTTTTAAGAACTGTATACTGTGACTAACAAGAGATTATCATTTTCAAAATTACTGACAAGACACCTAAGTGTTTCAGGGCTCTCAAGAAGTCTGTTTTTATTGTTCTGCTTTGTTTATCTGTGTTTGAAGTAAGGAGCTGATTCTCTGGCAGGATGTGACTTACAGGGAAATGTTGCCTGCTAAACCCTTTGTTATTGCCATTAGCTATTGGAGAATATGCAGCATGGGACATTGACAGTAAAGTAAGGTACCATTTGCTCTGCACTTCTTGCTCAGTGTATATTTGCCCATGAAGCTTGTGCTTATCTCTGTTGACAACTATATGCATGATTAACTTTTTACTACATTATTTCAGGATATCTCTCTGAACATGCAAATTCAAGACTGAATGTGTTGCTCTAAAAGAATGCAACACTTGTATCTGTTCCATGTGTGTTTATAATAAGAGAACAAAAGTGCATCTTTATAAGCTGGGTGGTTTTTCTTCGTTTTTTTTTTTTAACTTTTAAAGCAGTTGTTCTTTGGAAAAAATGCTATATGGCACTCTGGTCTTTGAGTCATAGCACATCCTATTCTTTTTAACAACAGTTCTTCAAACAAGTGTGCTATTGGCTCAGCCTGTGAGATCTGTCACATTTACACATGAAAAACATATTTTGAAGACTTATCTATCATGTAAGTTTTCAATACTACTTCCCCCCATTGTAATTTTCTGGCATTGAAGGCTACATGATTTACACGACAGTAATTTTTAAACTATTGTCTTGAGAATCAGACGGATGTGACGTTTGGTTTTTATCTTTCCTTTTAAATAAATAAAGAGTTCCTGGCTTGTACAAAACCAAGAAATTTCACTCCAAAGTCACTTCAGTCCCCTCCGTTGAGGGAACTATGGTGATGTAAGCTAAAGGTGGCAACTGGAGGAACTTCTTTTTTGTGCACAAGAGGAGTTTCACGTAGAAGAAGGTGCGTTTATTACCAGTTTAACTAGAAATAAAAATTAAGGAGGACAATATACTGGCAGATCTTATTGATTGTATCTGGATTTGTTAGTAGTGCCTGCTCCACAGGTGAAAACTTCAAGCAGGCAGTTTAGAACTGACTGGGACATAAAAAGGGACTGAAGATAGGTTTTATATCTTGTATTCTCTTTCCCTCCTTTGTAAAATTGAGGGGCTAAAAACCTAGTACAATATTGGATTCAGTCACAATTATGCAGTGCATGTACTAAAAATATACCTGACACAAGTTGTCATTATATTATAAGCTAGCTAGTGTTTGTTGATTGGATAGCTCTGTAATTGGTTTAGATAACAGAGAGAACTGTGTCTCTGGACCTAATAGATAAGGAAGTTCTGCTGAGGCTTTGTACTGAGAAAATAAGGAGGTTCTGCTTGGAATCAATAGCTGAATATGTAACATACATCTGGGAAAACCTCTACATATGTAATACGGGTAACGTATATAAGCTCAAGATCTTTTGTGCAAGGCATGTGTGATAGGAGGAGCTCAGCCCCCATGCATCTAGTGCTGATAATAAAGAATGCCTGCTAATACTCCAGTTTGTGTCTTAGTGAGTTTCCTGATTGATTGATTTATGCTATCATACCAGCAAGTGTGTGATCTGAGAATAATGCTTATTGTTTAATATTATTCCCATGTAGTTGCTAGTTCTTAGCTATCTTGCAGAATTATAGCAGATTGGCATTTGCACTGTTATATGACTGGTGTTTATAACATGGTTTCCTTTCTATTATAAGTAAGGCAAGCTGCACTCTTATTTACATGACCGTGAGCTGGATCTGCATAATTGACATTAATAAGATGTGTGTACCTACAAGAGAATATCATGCATGCAAACTTGTGTAAAACAGAATATGTGTGTATGTTAGGCTGAATTTCTTGTGGAAACTATCTTTTTCTTGCAGTGATAAGTGAAAATGGAAACTAATAAGAGTTTATCTCCTAATTGCTTTCTTGGCATGGATGGATAACCAAGTTACTGTGAAAGTTTACATAAACTTGATTAAAGCTTTCTGAAATGGTGTAGATCATCAAAAATAGCTTTACAGGAAAAAAAGTTAGGAAATGATGGGTTGTCGTGCAACAGACTACACCCCAGACTAAGAATATTTGTATGGGAACTGTTGAATCATGGCCTGAACCTCCAATTGATCACCTGAGGCAAACACTGAGTCAGCCATGGGAGCACAGGTAAAGGCAATTCACCTGGAGTGGAAAGGGTGGAACCTGGCTCCACCTCTCCTAGATGCCATTTAAGGACTGACTGCCACTGAGAAATGATCTCCTTCTGGAGATTGTTTTTTGTTAGGAGTTCTCCTAGTGAGCCTAGGACCCAGGTAAGTGTTTTCATTTATTTTTTCGATTATCCTTTTCCACTGTGATAATGTTTCTAGCTACGCAGTGTTTAGATACCAGCCTAAACGCACCACTGTATGAATTTGTTGATTATACGATGTTCTAATGGCTCTTGATTTTTGACAGATGCACCCCTTGGCAGTGCTGACAGATCTACTGCTGGTCACTGTAGTAACAGGTAGGAAAAATGTTTGATGTCTTGAAACTATATAGGTTGCTCTGAAAGTAGTTCCTCCTATCAATAGCCATGTGAACTATAACAGATACAGGAGCACAATAACTGCTGTGATTATGACTACGTACATAACAAGTGATGCACGATCTATTGCTCACTACCTGCTGACCAATGCCCATCTAGACTCCAAACAGCAAAAGGGAAGATCAGAGGCTTCCCATACCTCTCATAACTTCCGCATGATGTTGTATGGTATGGAATACCTCTTTGGCTAATTTGTCAGCTATCTTTTTCAACATAGTTATCACCACCAAAGCCATGCATTTTTGCCAATAATAAATAAGCTTTCATGTTGTTGTTTGTCTTTTTTTTTTTTTCCTCTAAGCATGACAACTGTGTGGCTGTCTGAAATGTGGCTTTTCTTTCAAATTGCTGTTACTGCTGCTGTAACAAATCACCCACACCTCCTCACATGCTAACGTCTACTGTTTAGCCCTCATAAATGTTGAGCAAGTGTTGATAAATGTCAATGGATGCAATCGTTTTCCTTGTGGAGGATTTCAGTTCCACAACTTTGCTTCATACGCACTTCAGTGTCAGACACAGACACATTTTGTCAGACTGCCCATCTGCTGCTGTCTGTCACATAGTCACAAAATTTAATGAATTACTATTGGGAAAGTTCAATCTACTTCTGATGTTGCAGGTCAACATAGTAAGATAGGAAGTGTTGCTTTCAGAGCAGCTGTCATATAATGTATTTTCATTGGTTTTTTTTTTTTTTTTTTTTTTTTCTGCAAGACACTTTCCCTTCTTTTGCACATCTAATCCTGCAGTCCTTGATCAGCCAATGTTCTCCTGATACTGGCGACATCAGTAAGGATCTTTTGGCTCTTCAACTTTCAATAAGTACTGTGTAGGATCAGTAAGGCTACAATCAGTGATGTCTGGCTTCCCGTACTAGCAGGCTTCACTATTACTACTGAGGCACAAATATGAGTGCATGGCATTTTTTAAAGCACTAAAATTAGCCATGCAGGGTTTAGGTTAGTAGAAATACAGATAAAAAGCTCTTTTGCTGATGTATGTAATGAAAAAAATATATTCCTGATCATATGGGCTGTCATGTCAGGTATACTGCCTACCTAGAAGCTAGAGATTAAGGTCCAAGACAGATTATATTCAGGGTTTAAAACAAACAAAAAAAAACACCAGGTAAGTTCTTAAACTATGAGGTGTTTGTTTTACTTTGGAAGTTATATTGTGTTTTGATATTCAGGATCCTCAGGTTCTTTGCTTCTGGAGTCATCAGTTTCCCGTTGCAGCCTTTTTGGGAATGATCACATCAAAACCTTTGATGGTTCTTTCTACAGTTTTGCTGGGGACTGCAGTTACCTCCTTGCTGGTGACTGTCACAAACACTCCTTCACACTCTTGGGTGAGTCTGAGCAAGATATAAAATAGTAACGCTTGCAGAATATTGTAAGCCTGTGACATTACCCTATGCTGAGTTCTGTCATTGAGAAAGAAAATAATATTTCCCTTTGTGAGATAGGCTAAGCTGCTGCATTAAAAAAAAGTTTCACTGGGAGTGAAATAGCTCTGCTCAATTGGATGACCAATATTGGCATCAAGTTCTTAAAGAACAACTGAGATGGTTAGGGGGCTTATCAAGAACAAAGTTATCCATGCCTAGTTCTTATCTCAATTCAGTAGATTCCACTCCCTTTTCTTACTGTTGAGCTATAGGTGTTTTGAGGAGGGAACATGTTGTTCTGGGGAGGAAACTAGGAAGGGAAAGACCAGGGATCAGAGTGGATAACTGATTCATCTTCTTGGGAGCTCTTCTAGCATGCACAGTGAGATGGAGAATTCACTAACTAGAGAAAATAAAGGGAAAAGCATGAGTCCACAGCTAGAGGCTGGGCAGCTCAGAGTTGATAGTAGCTACCCTTATCTTGAGACTACCTCTGTATTTCACATTATCTATTTCTATTTCATCTTAGAATTGCAAGTCTCTTGAAAATGATAGACAGTATGCTTCCAGTACTGCAAAACATTCTTACAAGTTACTCTCCTCAGTCTCAGAGCTAACAGTGTTTGCTAATATCACATATCTTCAGGTAACTACAAGGAAGGGGAGAAAATCGGTTTCTCTTTGTATCTTGGAGAATATTTCAACCTTCATTTCTTGTTGGATGGAAGTGTAACACAGGAAGACAAAAGGTACTAGTATTATTGGAACAGCAAATATTCCAGCAGGAAAAAACAATATGCTTAATGTCATATTCTGAGAAATTCTTGTTGTTCACCACAGGGTTTCCGTACCTTTTGCTTCCAATGGCATATTTATAGAGAAGGAGGCAGGTTATCATAAAATATCCAGCAGTGATTATGGCTTTGTGGTGAAGATTGATATCGATGGGAATATTCAGATATTCCTTCAAGAAAAATACTATAATAAGACCTGTGGGCTGTGTGGAAACTTCAATAAATTTGCTGAAGATGACTTCAGAACTCAGGAAGGTAAGACTGAGACTGTGCTTGTACTGTGATGTATTCTGCACTTTTCCTAATGGGTGACTCAACAATTCTGCTGATCCAGAAAAATGTTTCTACAAACTTATCAGATACTCATTTCGATGAAATAAAAAGCTGTCCAAGTTGTTTCATCTTCCCTTCCTTGTAAAGGGAAATGATGTAATCTCACAGAACCATAGAATTTCATTCCTGAACAAAACCAGTGCTCTGAATTTAATGCTTGGAAACATCAAATGATAAAATAGAGATGAAGCTCTGGGCTAAATTATGTGTAACATAGCAGTGCTGGGGAACAGATGAGAAAATCCAGCAAAAATTATACAAGAAATACCCATGAATTCAACTTATTTAAAAATCAGTTAGACAAGTGGGAAATGAGTAGTCTTTCAGATACAGAATACTTAAATCCAGAGTGTTGCTCCTGGAAGACTTATACATGGATTAGGCACAGTATGCTGCTATGAAGCACTTACTACTTTTTTATTCTGAGACAGGTTGCTGTGTTAGAAGTACACTTTGTATCTGAGTAGCTCCTAAAAAGAGGGAGAGACAAGATCGTTTTTGCTGCGCTCTGCACCATTATATGAAGTCTGTCAGTATGAGTGAAGATTAAGTGTTTTGGAGAAGTAATGAACATAACTTTCAAGGACCATCTTGATTTTAACGTATTTCAGAATGTTTAATAATTATTAGCATGCATTTGAATATATTTAGAGTAAACTAAGTTTAATTACTTTGCATTATCAATTTAACATAGTATGTCTTAAAATGATATAGAAAATGAGAGAGACAAAACAACATGGAGAAGTATCTGGTGCTGTCCTGAAGATGTGTATTACTGATGCCTAGGATTCATAAGCATGGCTCCAGTGTACAGATGAAACTGTCTTCACATATTGTAAATTGATTTAGCCTTTCAGCAATGCCAGTAATAAGATCTTACAGAATATCTTAGCTGGGCTTAGTGACTTTGTACTGAGATCTGAAGCTTGCATCTTGAGAAAATAACAGGAAGTGAGACTACTATAAGCGATAAGAGCAGCAAAGGAGACTGTACTGCCTAGCACTGTTCAAATATAGGATATGCCCTTCTGCTTGTGTTTACACCTTTTGTGCTGTATTTGTTTAACATTCTTAGAAAACTATATTAGAAAACTGTCTTAGAAAAGAAGCACTTTCCCATACCTAGATTTCTGATGTGAAGTACATGGCAGGGTTACTTCTTGGAAGAGCTGAAAAAACAGTGGAGAAGGTGATGAGACCATAAATGGCTCTTGTATGATGAAGACCTTTATTTCTGTAAAACGTATGGGTGTGCAGATCTGTACTCTTAACCTGAAAAATTACTGTATTATCCTAATTCTGACTACTTTCTACTCTGATACATTCTTTCATGTAATTTGATCTAGAATTAATTATATTAGAAATTATCTCCTTGACAGCTCTTCTAGCAGGGTGGCTCATGCACTCTTCCTGACGTGCTCCAAGTAAAATCAGCTTTCCATTTGCTCAGACCATTCCTTGAAGTGCCACAGTTAACTTTCAGGTGAGGGGGAGCGCAAACAGCTAGTAAAGGTGATGCTCTTTAGAAGGAGATCTAAGCAGATAATGTTATAAAACCACTTATGCTTTTCTTCAGCTGCAGTCTTTGTTCACCTTTTAGCCTGATTAGATCTTGTGAAGGTCAATGCAACCCCAGGATATGAGCTTGGCACAATGTCTTAGTGATCTGCGCAGAGGGGTTGACTTAATGTTGGCTGCAGACAGAGTCTGGCTGTCCTGTGTACCCGTAGCTTCCTGTTAAAATCTAGGTTTGTTTTCACTGTTAGTTTAGGTCTTAAGTTCTTATCTATTAAATGTTTCATTAAATACAGTAAGATCTGTGAGCTCCATACTTGAAAGTATTGGAAGTTCAACAGATTTTTCAGCTGAGCAAATAACTCAAGATATTTTAATCATCAAATGGCTTTGATTTAAACTGATAGGGCAAACTGTCTTGGGGCTAATAGTCCTCTAAGTAAGAGCCACTGTCTGTGCGAGTGTGGTGAAAGGAGAGCTTCTGCTGAAGTGTTTCTCTACCTCTCATAGATTGTAGCTCACTTTTTTTTAAAAGCCAGTGCAGGAGTTTTGTGTCATTTTCTGTACAGAAGGGAAATCCTGTGATTAACTCATGTAATTTAATGGTCTGTTTCCAGGAATTAGTTTTGGCACCAGATGATCACATCCCAATTTTATTTTAAAGTCTCAATCACTATGGACTGAACCTAAACCATAATCTCAGCTGTTCTGGAAATATCCTGCTTTTTATCACAGTTGCAACAAAATGAAAATGCTTATATCAACATAAAAAAGCTCACTATTTTCCCATATTATTAAAAAAAGAAATACCTCTATTTTAATAATATTGGTCACTTTTGCTCAGAAAAATAGTTTGGTTTGACGTAACTTGCTCTTCGAAAAGTGGATAATGACAGAATTTCATTGATTTTATTTGAATTATGTTGAGATGGTGGGTAAGATGAGAGGGAAGTTTCTGTGTTTTTGGACATTATTTACTTGCTGAAAAAAGTTATGATTTAATTTGATATCTTTCTGCTCATCACAGTAGTTTTCATCCTGTCAAATGGTTTTGGGCCAGTTTGGCCCAGTTCCATGACTAATGAGGCAGGGAAGAGCCATGATCCTCCTCCCCAGGAAATGGGGAAGGGGCATAAGGAAAAAGCAAGGAGAAAAACAAAACAGTGATAACAAGTTAAGGGAGGAAAACAAATTTAGTAAATATGATAGCATAATGGGAGATAATAATGTAATACAATTTAATTAGTGTTGAAGCTAATAAATGAGTGTCCAAAACCGAAGGTCTTACTCTAATGCTGAAGTTGTGATGGCTAGGGAGCACTCATAGCAGAGAAGAGCAGTAAAAGAAGGAAAAAAGGGACAGTCATGATTTCTGAGCAGTTTTCCCTCTAAATGGGAAATGAAACAGTGAAATCTTCTGGATTTGTAGTTCTTCTCTTCTGGGAAGTAGGTGCCTGGAAATATCAACAATCCAAGGAGCTTTAGCATTGACTCTTTAAATCCCTTGCACTACAAGATGTTATGATGTGGAATACTGACAACAAATCATAAAACCATGACAATCATTAGACTAATCTTTGCCATCTGCGGTAATTTTAAGTTTCCTTTTTGCTGTTCTTTTTTTTTAAGTGCCTAACCTAACTATTGTTTGAGTCCATAGTATCTAGGTTAAAAGAAAAAGTCAAGTCTGCTATCTTTATTATACCCACCCTTAGCATTTTCTGTATACTTCTAATGACAACCCTTCAGGAATTAGCAATGGTCATAGTGTTTAGTAAACTGTTTTTGTACTGAACTTACAGTACATCACTCAAATTTAGATTAAGAATGTAAATATATATATTTTTTACAACAAATTATAAGGATATTATTTCACCCTTTTTTTTTTTTTTTTTAGGTACAATGGGGATTATGTTTCAAGATATCCTCAGCATGATGTCTTGAATGTGTTAGCAGTAAGAACTAATATTCTCACATGAAAAACATTTGAAGTCACAAAATAGGGAAAGATTTAGAAAACTATCTATTCTGTAGCAAGTACCCATCAAAACAGAAGTAGTCCCACAGTCCTGGGAGGCAATTTGAGGAAGCATTCTTTTTCTTGTTTAACCCTGTCCTTGGTTGAAGAATAAGAAGCAGCAATGTGCCTTGTATTTCCCAAGAAGCAAAAGCCATACAGATTAACTTATGGTTGTCAAACCCTTTGGCTTGCCTGGGCAGTACTGAGTGAACAGGAGTTGACATGAGCTGCATATAAAATACATAATTAATGTATATAAGTAACAAAACTTATTGTTTATTATATTTCAATAAAAGCATAGAGCAATAAAGACAGAAAACTAATGGGGTATTTGACTTTGTTTTTGTGGAACTAATGCATAAGTCTAGTTCGAATACAGTGGTTGCCATTCCTCATGAGTTCTCAAGCTCTTTATATTTGGAGTCACAAATATACAAGAAAGGTTTCAAGATTTTTGGAAAAAAAATCTATTCTCAGCTTTCTTTATCAAAATGGAAAGAATGTGCTTTTTTTTTTTTTTTTTTTTTTAATGCTTGCAGGACTGTGTTTAGCTAGTGTATAAAAATGCATGAAATTATTTGATGTAACTTCAGCTTGCCATTTCAAATGCTGCTATTGTCTGCAATATGGCACAGATAAGAATTTTCACTTTGAAGGTAGATATTTAACTCATTTAAATGAGCAGTCAAATCCATCAAAAATGCAGATCTGTGAGCCATTTTTAATCTTCACATTCTGACACAAAGTTTTCTTTTAATTCAATGAAGGATTTGATTTTACTTTGTGGAGATTTTTAGCATTTTTCCCTGGTTTAGACTCTTTACTTCTGAAAAGTAAATGGTGACTCTGAGAAAATTGCTTTAATGTACTTTTTACTGCTTCATGCAAATCAAGAAATTTAGCTGTGTCTTTTCAATTGCAACAATAAGCCTTTTTTACAGTGACATATTTGTCATCAATACCTCTAATAAAAATGGCAAGTTAGCCATATCTGTAGCATGTGTATTTTCATCTACAGCTAAAGCACAAAATTTGAAATTAGCACCTTTACCCTCCAATTTTTTTTTTCAATAGATTTTCCAGTTTCTTCAGTTTACCTGGCTATAGTCTGATGAGATCAGGTGAGACAAGCTGATTTTAGGAAAAGCTGTTTTTTATCAGGGCATGTTTTATGCTCTCTATACATTGCTTAACAAACTTGCCATCAGGAAAAACTTTTTGCAGTCGTATTTATTATTGCATTAACTAGCTTTTATAACAGAGTCTGTTCAAGTTTTAATTTTTTTAAAATATTTTTTGAGATGACAGACTTTCAATTCTCCTGTTTTGTCTTTATGAAGTATTCTTGATATGCAATAAACTTGACAGCATGTTTCTGTATATAATGTCTTCTCAAATTGTGGTTTTTTGAATACAGGCAGAATTTACTTGCAAATTCAGCTTAGTGCTATATTATTTGCCAGCACTGTGCTGAACTCTCCCTGCATCCTGGCACCAGGCCTGGCTACTTGGTGAGGTGAAGCTGCTGTAATGATGATGGGACAGGAAGGAGTGCTGGCTGCAGTGGTGAGCTGATCTGGGCAGCATGTGGTGTGCAGACTGCAGTTTAGACATGCCTGCATTAAGTCCTTTAGATTGGCTCCTAAACAAAACAGGTGCAAATCTAGCCATGTCTGTGCCAAGAGCTGCTTATAATCCTGCAGAGAAGCATGATTCAGGACAAGATCCAAAGCAAAATTAGTTATGGTGTATGTTACGTTTCTTTCAAATGAGATTTTCTTTCAGAAATCAAGAAATCAAGAAAATGAAGGTTAACTGTGATCAGGAATGCTAATACTTCCACTGGTTCATGAGAGCAGCTTTGTTTTGTTTGCCTTTCTAATCTCTACTGTTTTGTGACTACTTCAAAATAGTATGAAAATGTCTAGATGTGCCTAGGTTTCTCCAGAGTATGTTCGACCAGCAAATAACTTCCAGCATGTTCATACAAAGGTGGGGAATGCTAGGAGCTGCCTTCTGCAGGCTTTGGTCTGCCCTGCTGTACAGGGATGGATTTTAGAAATCTGTCACTGTGCATGTCCAGAGGAAGTTGCTTTTCATACAGTCAGGCTATTTGGAATTGTAATTATTTTAGTGCTACAGATTTTTAAAACAGCTTACACCTGCCAATGGCATTTATAATAGCCAATAATGACCCTTTGTTACTCCGCACCTTGAAAAACTATGTGTTTCTCCTCTTGTTGGTTCACAGGGAGCCTTGTGGGAAACATCTATGATTTTGCAAACTCATGGGCATTGCGCAGTGAAAATAAGTTGTGCAAGAGAGTGCAGACTCCAAGCAGCATGTGCAACGTTTCATCTGATATTGCAGAGAAGGTTTGTGCCATAAGATACCATTTGAGTTTTCAACATTACCCACCTGAAGGCAGTTTGTCTGCTCTTTGGCAGGGGAATATAGATACTTTCTTGAGTCCTACAGCTGACATATTACTCCATCAGCAAAGTGGTTAGGATGCCAGGTGCAGGAGATACCTGTTTAGGATTTCAGAGGTACAGAGTGATCTGCAATAGCTATGCAAAACACTGTTTGTGTTGCCGCATGGCAAGTAAGTGGCAAATTGTGATTCCCACAAAGTGTGGGAATCAATGCTTAGTCTGGCAGGAAGCATAAGATGCAGTGGTCAGGCATATGTTGGAGGTGGCAGCGATGCAGTATGCCATGCTGTGGTGTGGGTGCTCCCAACACTCTTAAGGCTTGGCACAGGATGCAGATGTGCTTCCTTATTACCGAATGCAGTTTGCATCCTACTTGGCTGAATTATTTTTACAAATCTAGTACATACTGCCACCCCTCCACTCTGGAAAAACAATCCCAAACTCCAAACAGATAAACAAACAACTCATTTGAGCCTGAAGCATGAGTTGTTTCCAAAGTTACACCAACGTTACTTTGGAAAAAGTGTTTAATGGATGTCTTTAGAATTAGGTGAGCAACTCATTCTATTATTCTGTGAGCAGGAAAGTGTTGAGTGACATCTGTTGCCACCACCACTGCAAACAGCATTTGCGTGTGCATTGCAGTTGATACCCCTGCGCATCACCAGAGCAGGAAGATGCGTAAGTAAGGCTTTCTGACAGAGATGATCTTCTCTGTAGATGTGCACACTTCATGACACCCTGCTGTTTCCCCTGCCAGGAGGAAGACTTCAGTTAATGTACTATACTAGCTCTAACTCGTTAAAGAAACACTGAACAGCTAATTCTGTGATTCTTTTATCTTTTATTCTATAAACCATAAACAGGCCAGGCAGATGTGCATTGATGGTTGCCAGATCAGTCTTTTCCAGGCTGAACAGTCTCAGGTCTCTCACTTTCCTCGTAATGGAAATGCTCCACAACCCTAATAATCCTTATGGCCTTCCACTGGACTCCCTCCAGTAGTTCCCTGTCTTTTATGAACTGGGGAGCCTAGAACTGGCCACAGTACTCCAGATTTGGCCTTACCAGGACAGAGTAGAGTGGGAGGATGTACCTCAGGTTACCACTGATCTTCTTGACTGCAGAGGCATACTGCTGGCTCATGGTCAGTCTGCCATCCTTCAGAATATCCAGCTCCTTTCCAGTAGGTCAACTCCTAACTCATACTGATGCATGTGGCTCCTTCTAAGGTGTAGGACCCTATACTTGTCTTCATTGAACCTCATATGGTTCCTATCTGCCCAGTTCTCTAGCTTGTCCAGATCACACTGAATGGAAGCAAAATGTTACCCACTTCTCCCAGTTTTGTATCATTAACAATCTTGCTGAAGGTGCGTCTTTTCCCTTAATTAAAGTGAAGATGCAAGATGAAATCCAATCTGAGGAGTGGACTGCAATTAATGTTTTTTTTTTTTTTTTTTTTTTTTAACAGATTATATTAAATATTGTTCCTTTCTTGGACAAAGTTTGCTTGCCCACAAGAATATTAGCTGGATGAAATTATCTTTTCTCTATTGTGAATTCATGAGCTCACAGTATTTATTGTTGGCTAGATTTATTCACTACGCAAGAATGAACATAGTGCTAATAGCAGTTTTTGGCAGAAGTCCAGCCAAATTAGTACTTGCTAAAGAATACCGAGATTTTGAATAGCTTGCTTTATTTGCTTGCTCTGCTCTCAGAATGTACAACTTGTCTGCCTCCTTGCCTCCCTCCCTGAAGCCTCTGCTTCAGCCTTTTTCTCTTTCCTTGCCTCACATGCTGCAAAGTTGTAATTCTCTCTGTCCTTGCACCACAGATACTCAGCCAGAG
Source organism: Tympanuchus pallidicinctus (assembly GCF_026119805.1). Taxonomy (NCBI): domain Eukaryota; kingdom Metazoa; phylum Chordata; class Aves; order Galliformes; family Phasianidae; genus Tympanuchus; species Tympanuchus pallidicinctus. The sequence goes on from NW_026294744.1 coordinate 205,566, forward strand.
TAATTAGGGAAATGGCTTTAGATTCCTTATCTGGAGCCTAAAGTGTTGCACTTTTTTTTATAACTAAGTTTAGAAGAATTTGGAGATGGTGAACTTTGTGTTGTGCCTCATTCAATTTTATTTTGTAAGCCTCTCAAGTTGCAGAATTGGTGACTGACTAGATGAAACTTGATCAAGGAACTGGTGAGTTAGGGAGAAGGTGGCTCTCCAGCTGGAAGCCAGGGATGGCAGTGCAGAGATCTCAGTGCTGCCCATTGCCATGAGTGGGTGCCTATTGTGGCCAGAAAAGGCTTATGCACCAAGAGCTCCCAGCTGGGCTACTTGTAGAAATCCTGATTGTACTTTGCCATGTGGAAGTCTGCTGGAGCTGCCGGTAGTTTCAGCTGTTGGTCAGGAATATTTCATCTCCTTTACAGCTTTTGTCCTCCTGTTCTACCAAACAATAGATGTTAGCACAGTGAGTGGGTGACTGGTGAATTTCAGCAGTGGTGACAATGAAAAACAAGCTATGTTTCAGACTCTTGCTGCAGAAATTATAAGAATGTGTGAAATACCAACAACAATTCTATGTGGTGGGAGTAGAGAACAAAGAAAGTCAGTGAGATTGTGACTAGTAGGACTTGCCAGTGTATGGACAATGCCAAGCCATTTAAATAAACCCTTAAGAACTGATGGAGAAGTAAAGGAAGCAATGTAAATAGATTTGCCTATATACATATTATACAGTAGTTTTACTCTCACTGATCTCTGTATTTTAAGCACTATTTCAGAATGGATTTTTTTTTTTTTTTTTTGTGCAAAGCAAGTCCTGTAACCAGGAATGCTACAGCAGTGGGTGAAACTGCTCTGTTCTCTTCATGTGTACTGTCCCCTAACTAAAGAACAAGAAGCTCTGCTAATTCAGCTTCATCATTAAGTTTTAAGGAAATGTTTGAAATATACATAATTTGCAGAGTAAGATATATCCATTAATCCATAGCAATATGTAACTGAGATGTCTAGAAGACAGGAAAATTTCAGCTATAATTCCTTTTATGGAGTTGAATATCTTAAGCAAATTGAATAGCAAGAAAACCTTAAACAAACCTTAAATAGAGAAAATTGTGACTGTATGTTGTTTTCTAGCATATAACTTGTATTCTTGATAATCAGTTAGAGATTAATCAATGGATATGTTATTGAACAAGAGTGAATAATTATGTAGGGAAAAAAAGGTTTTAAAAATCATTAATGATGGGTCACAAACACAGTCATAACACAGCAACTTTTACATGCTCTCACCTCAAGTACTTGTTTAGGCATTCAGGAATAGAGGGTCATTACTGCAAATCAATGAACTTAAAAACCTAACCTACCCCCCTTTTTGTAATAGACCTGAAATTTACAGCATGGCTACAACTGCTTATATAAAACAATGATGAATAAGTAGAAAGTTAAACTTCAAATATCTGTGTCAAGGTTATTTCAGAAATAATTCTCCTGCTTATTTGAGCACATTTTCATCCTTCCAGAAAGCTGCAGTAAAGATATAAGACTTAATGAACTATGACACAATGTAAACATAAGAGAAGATTTACTTGAGAACCTCCCTCAGAATGAAGTCAATTCTTTTTAGGCTGTGTTCTGTGTACAGCTAATTCACAACTTAGCTTGCTGCTATCGTAAAGGACACTTTCAGAGCACACTTCTCCCCATCTCACTATGCGGACTTGTCCTTGCACTAACTGTCAGCATATGGTTTAACTTCCTAGAAAAGCAGAAAATACTGCTTTCCTTCTTGGGTTATTCTCATACCATTTATGTGAGTTATATTGACCTATCATATATACCGTATATTAGACAAGCCAGCAGGAGTGACAGAAACATGAAACCATGAATAGAAAACAAACTTAATTCCTCAGATCCCAGTCAGAGTTGATCTTTCAATCTAAAACTTCCTCAGTTCTCCATTTTCTGGAAGAGGATCTGTTCATTTTTCTTCTTTCCTTACTGGAAAGTTTCTCCCCCTTGTTGTGCATCTTTTCCTGGTACTCTAGACACCATGTGGTTCTTCACTGGAAAGTAAGCAGTTCCTTGCTTTCCTGCATTTTATGACTGATCAACTGACATAACTTCAACTGTTTTGTATTAATTGCAGTGTTAATGTACCTCTATGTATACATGGATGTGGTGATAATTAGCTATTGACTGTGATGTTGTTTAACAACATCTTCTTGTTAAATAGTAACCTTGACATTATTATTTAAGAATTGTGGTGACAAATTGTTTGGAAAAAATTTTTTTTCTTCTTATGATTACAGTAATTAAATTATTTTGTCCCCTCTGCCTCCTTGTTCCTCACTTGCTATGCAGGATGTCATGGAAACCTGTGAGCTGCTAAGAACATCTTTGACCTTTGCACAGTGCCATCATCTAGTGGATCCAGAGCCATACATCTATCTCTGTGAAAGAGACATCTGTTCCTCTACCTACAGCATGAATGGTCATTGCTTAGTGTTTCTTGATTACGCAAGGAATTGTGCTCATGAAGGAGTGATTTTGGATGGGTGGCCTGAAGAAAGCTCATGCAGTAAGTTGACAGGATTGTTCCCAAGTTACTTATCCTAATGGAGGTCATGCTTGTCTTGAAGATGTATGTGTTGTAGCTAAGAACAACTGATGCTTTTTTAGGGTGTTGATTAAAGCAGGCAGGTTAAACTGTGAAGTGCCAATCACTTCAATTTATTTGAAGTGCCTTTGCTAGTTCTCCATTCCAAGCCCCCCATCATGCACCCCTTTGCTAAAAGTTTTCCTTAAGGAAGGGTAGTTTGAACCACATACAAAGATCCTAAGCTTCTTATAGATTTGTCTGATCACACTAACTACAACATCTAGAATGTTCTATTTTACATGCAGCTCATATGTGCAATCTTATCAGTATCATCATGAACAGCACTCTCTACTATTTAGTAAAGACAGTTATTTTTATCTTTGATTTACCTAAAACATCAGAATTGAGATGTTGATTTGTCTACACAATTTTTTTTCTTTTCTAGGTAAGAGATCCTGATTGGATCTTGAAATATTGCATTTATTAACTCAGTTTTCTGAGGTTTTGATTGCAAATTGACTAAGATGATTTTATAGAGGAAAGATCATGTTTGCCCCAACCTGCTGGAGTTCATATAGGTAGATAGCTCTACCAAAGAACCTCAGCATAGCACAAAATAACAGAGCAGTGAAGTCGCAGGCTACAGTGAGTGAGGATCTGCTCAGAAATAAGAGAAAGAAACTGCTTACCTTCAAAAGACCTGTAAGGCCCTTAAGTAAGCAGAGATCTTTAGATGAGATATCCTTAACTCCACTGCCAAACCTTAAATGAAGTCTGGGAAGGGATGGATCCTGGCTCCATCCCTTCCCTTCATGCACCTGAGCTCTCCTGACTGGCCTTGTTTTCCTATCAGGTTCTCAATAAGTAGTTCAAGCCATGACTTAGCATTTCCACTACACCCAGTTAAATATTTATATGCACAAATGGGTAATAATAAAAATCATTCTATATGTATTCAGTGATACATTTTTTTTTTCATACTTCTTATATTACCTAGAAAGACCATTTTTTTTCCAGTGTACTTGTAGTTATTCAGTGTATTTGTAGTTATTCATCATGATTTGTACCGACAGTCCTACAAGCCAAATTTCTTCTCTGGTAAACAACCAGAAAACACTGCCTTCAGATTATAGTTAGGACTGCAAGATATTGCTTATGAAAGGAATTGTACACTACAACAAAGACTCTTAATTCTTGAAGTAATTTATTACCTTACCATTAGGATATAAAGAGGATCTAACTAATCTCTTTGCTCAGGATGAAAGCCAGAGTACCCATTTAAGCTAAGGCTCTCTATAAATCTTGATAAAGCCATGAGAGAATATCTCTGTTACCAGATCTCATTTCTTATCCTTGACTTCATAAAACTTTTTTCCAAGTCAGAAATACTACCCACGTCTGCTGCCACAGCAAGAGCTTTATTTCATATGACTCTTCATCTGTGCTATTATGCTGTCTTAGATGATAATTTTATGTCTTGGAGGCATGACATGAACAGGACAGTGGTGCTGGGCACACTTCATTTCTGCAAGCAAGTATCTGAGCCCTGGTGCCACAGAAGACTGTTCCTTCATTATTCTTCCATCTCTGTCAGTGGAGGATTTGTTGGGAAAAGGCTAACTCTACTCTGTCCTTCCCACTCAAAACCCATGCAGTTTTGTGGGATTTTTCTATGCATTAAAATGAACAAATGGTTCATATAATATGTGCATACATAACAGTTCTTGTCTACAACATATCAGCTGTAGGAATACCATATGTAGCAGAAATGTTAAGTCAGGGCTTGAAACAATGACTGAACATGTGGTAGGAAGGCACAGTCAACTCGGGATTGCTCAGGTACATTCAATGTACCTCAGTGACCAGAAGGTGTGGAGCCAGGATCCACCCCTTCCCAGACCTCATTTACGAGCTGGAAGTGAAGGCAAAGGTATCTTGCTGGGGATCTCTGTGTACCTGAGATGTTCCGATGGTAGGAAGCTTTTTTTTTTTCCTCCTTTATTTTGGTGCCTACAGCTGTTGCATTTAAGCCGCTCCTCACTTGCTGTAGCCTTCTGTTTTCCTGTTATTGCTGTGATTTTCATTGCATTACACTCAAGCATGCATGTTAGTCTGTGCTATGAATTCTTTAGAAAAAGAGTGGGATTTTGTAGACTTAATTGTTTCCTACTTCTCTCTGAAAACACAAAACATCAGGTATTTTCTAAATAAATAGGGTAACTGAGCAGTTCAAAGGTACAGAATGTGCTTTTTTGTCCAAATTTCTTAGATATTTTGTGAAACTTCTTCCTGTGTTTAATTTTTCTTAATACACTTGGTTTTAGTTGATAATACTTGGTTTATTAAAGGCTGTAGTGGAATTGCTGGGTCACAGCTGAACCAGTGTTTGAACACCAAGTGAGAAGGTGTGGCTAACCTAGGGAGCTCAGAAGCAAGCAGTGCACCCAAATGACTGGAAGTGGAGCCTGGATCTATACCTCCTGGATCTGTCCTTCCTTACTCTCATTTAAAGGGTAGCAACCAAGAGGGTGGCATCTCTCTGGGTAGGGATCATACACTTCTTGAGCTGTCACTCCTTGTGGAGAGGGGTGAGCTTATTTTCCTTCTTCATTACCTATTATTACTCTATAGTACTTGTATCCCATTTGAAGGCATTGTGTTATCTTATTTTGCTCTACAGAGGCTGATGTCAGTTTCTTTTCTAAACGCTTACTAAATGACCTAATGTATGATGATGTTGAAAACTGAGTGTTCTGTGTCTAAGAAAGGAATCCGTAATTATGGATTTTTTAAATATATTTTTATAAATAAATATATATATATATATAAACTTTCTTGGCTTTTCTGTGTTTTAGCCTTTGGTAATTAAGAAAACTTACTGAAGAACTGTTCAGGAATTTGCACTTCTAATTTTTCTTTCATTATTTCAGAGCCAAGATGTCCAGTTGGCATGGAGTATAAGGCATGTATATCTCCTTGTGCTAAAACCTGCCAGAGCCTGAATATCAATGAAGTGTGTCATGGGCAATGCGTTGATGGCTGCAGCTGCCCTGGTAATTTATTTACTGGGTTGTTTATAGGGAAGTGTTTGGCAATGCTACTATACACTTTGTTAGAAGAAAGAAAGCTGTGTCTTAAGTATTCCTGAAATTAGAAACACTTCTCTTTTCTGGGACCTAGCCCTGGAGTGAGCCAATTCCAACACTGCCTGAATATTCCATGGAAGGGCCATTTTTTGAGACTCAACTATGATGTGAACATCAGTGCAATCTAATCATTTTAAGATTGCCTTTCATTCTTGGTGAGCAACTGCATACTACTGCAATGTCTAGATTTCTTCTGGACTGTTTTTCTATGGAAAGTAGAAGAAGGAAAAAGAACTGAACGTACTGAATGTGTTTCATTAAAAAAATCACATATAGAACTTGCTTTGCATTTCTAAAAGTCATCAGGGTTTTAGATACATGATTTTACTTACTACTGAATCCTTTGTGGAGGAACTTTGATTAACTGAAAGTTGGCATCCCAATGACTGCTTTTTTTTTTTTTTTTTTTTTTTTTTTTTTTTTAAGTTTTCCTTCTCTGTTTACTATACTTAATAGCTGCAGGTGGAGAGTTAGAATCCTGGCTCCCTTTACTATCTTTTTCATTGTTGTTATTTTGAATAGTGCTACCTCTTCATTTCAAACCTCAAATGTGGAGTCTATATGAATGTACAGATTTATTTATTGTCCTATATTAAAATACAAAATACGACTGAAGTTTACGGAATGTGTCATTTGATTTCCAAAACAAGGCAGTGATGATGAATAAATCTTGTCAGAGGAGAAACTAATGCATTCTAAAATGCTACTATTCAGAGCTCTCATTTAGCTGCTTATCTCTTGTGTATTGTAGGTTTAAAGCTGTCACTCCATGTCAGGACCTGAACAGGTGCATAGGGAAGTTGACAGGAAATAGGCAGAGGATTGTATTTTGTTGCATAGGTCCTAGATATTATATTTTTTTATATTCCCTGGGAGTGTTGGGATAAACTGAAGGAATTGAATCTACCAGCTGTGAAGGTCTCTGGCTATTCTTCCTTCTGTAGCTGCTCTGATCAGTCTGTTACACAAAAGGTGTAAGGGGATAGAAACTGAGGAGCAGAGAGACATAAGTTCAACAGAAAAGATACTGCATGAAAAATAAGTAAATTACTGGAAGAAACTAAATGACAGGAAGTAGGAATTGACAGTACATGTGTGTCACTGTCATGGGTGACTTCAGAGAAAAGGGTCAAAGTCTCTGCAGGCATTTGCAAGTATTCTCTCGTAGAAGAGGGAAAGGAATTTCTAGCAGTCGGAATTTTTTTTACAACAGCTTTTCTTAGTATAGAGGAATATCAGCTACCTATCAACATGGGGATCTGGGAGAAAAACTTGTCCTTTCTTCTACTGATAGTTTATGTTGCAATTCCAGACAAGTCTTTATAACTGCCCAATGACTCCAATTATCTTTGTAAGATGTATAGAATATGTAATTATAGTTGTGTAATGTGGAGAATTTTATAAGCTGAATTCAAGTTGGGAAGTTAGCCCTCTCACTTTCTTGTTTCTGCAGCAGTTGAGAAAAGAAACTGCATCTCTACATCATAATGTATGTTTATTACAGACCCTGTCTTGTGGAACAGTACCTTCCTGTATTCCAAGGCAGCTAAAAGTACACTGCCTGCAAAGGCTTCTTCTGTTGCTTACTCCTTCTGATAGATGTTGTTGTTGTTCAACTTTGCTCCTTTGTTCCCTACTTTGTTTTTTCTATTCTTCTGTCCTTTTGCAACAAATACAAAACCTGTCTGGGCACTCTTTACTTCTAGACAGGTCTGTTAGCTCTCAGGCTTATCTTTTGCACTTGATCTATGTATGTATATAATCTAGAACTTTTTTTTTTTTTTTTTTTTTTTTTTCAAACAAATTCCTAGATTAGCTCAGGTCGTACTTGATCATGCTCCCCATTTTTGACTCTTGTGTGTTCCAATATTTGTTTTGAACTCACGAATTGGATGAACACAGAGCTTCTTTGGGAACACCAGGAACATACACCATTCTGCATATCTGTGGGAGAGGCAACACTAAGAAAAGTAGAGATCTGCCCCCACGAGGCATTTTGGCAAGCTACATTCTTTTTAATTGTTATTCATAACTAATTACAGATGATAATGTTTTGAAGTCTTGCCAAAGTATATGAAGAACTAAAAAATCTAATCCTTTTCATGCTTGTGTCCCTGTGTGTGTTATGTGTATGTGCTGTTACCTGATCTATCCAGAGGGGAAGGTCCTTGATGGTGAACACTGTGTTGAAATCTCTGACTGTTCTTGCATCCACTCTGGAAGACATTATCCTCCTGGCTTCACTATCTTTCAGGACTGTAACTCATGGTAAATTCAGTGTTGTTCTGATATGGTTACTATTGCTCTAGAGTACTGCATTCCTTTTTTGTGACTGTTTTAGATGATCAGGGTCTCTCTATATGGGATGATGATTTTTTTCATAGTATTTATTTTCATTGGCATAGAGCCTGCTCTCTTATTGGAAATGCTACCCCCTTCTAAGAAGTGAGCTGCTCACAAATACAAATCAGCCCTGCTTTTTGAGGGATGTGTGTGCTCGTATAACAATGCGAGGGTCATACTTCAAATAGTAGAGAACTATCTGTTTCCTGTGGATAAGACAGACTGGTTCCCATGTCTAATTGGTGTCAATGGTGGTGTCTTTGTTTTGACTTCCTACATTTATTTAACCCCTAAACCTGGTTTCTTTCGAAGAGGTGCTAACTCAGGCACGTCTTTTGAAACCTCTTACAAAACTGGATTTTCCCAGCTGCACAGCTCACAATTTTTCTTTCACTTGTGAATACAAGTCTGAAGGGGAAGGCTGGCTGCCTAAAGAAAGGAAGGGAAATGAGTAATGTATTCCTGACCTGTGTAAGTGTGAACATGTTTGTGAACGGAGTTCAGACAACACTGTGCTCAGATATTTGCAGTTAAACTAAAGGAGTCAGTTAAGGCCACCTTATAGAGAAGAAAGACTATGTGCAGCTTTCCATTATCAGCACCATGTGTCACAGAATATGAACCATAATAATAACATTAGCATTCATCTCTTTTTCCTGCAGCTGTCTGCAGTTTTGAAATTGGCCGCACAGTATTACACACACCCACAGTATTGAGAGGTTAACGCTGCCTATTTGATAAAGCTGTTGTCCCATCAGCTCTATGTTCACCATCCTAAGCAAATTGACTCCCCATGTCTGTTTTTCAAGGGCTGGAATAATTAAAGGAATAAAAAGAGTAACATCTATTGAAACTTTTTTTTTTTTTTTTTTTTTTTTTTGAGATTCTGGGCTGATAGGCTTGTTGTCACAGAGACTCAAGAATGACAGAAATCTCAGAGTTTGAGTGCCTGTTGCTGGTTACTATTAGCTCCCCTGGGAGGATTGCACTGAATTCACCACCCAAAGACATTAAAACAGACCGATATTCTTGCAACTTGCACAAACAGGGCAATTAAGTGAAGGAAGCTTAAGTAAACAGTGTGCAAACTGATAAAGGTCTTGGTTTGCAGAAATCAAACCAGTTGGTGAAAAGACAGGGCTTCTTGCCCTCAGTATTGAACTCAAGAGGCTACGACTGGAATAGCATAGCTGGTGCTGGGCCCTACTACAAGAGGCAGAATGATGAACTAGAGAGAGGCTGGGGAGGAGAATTGGATTTGTATAAAGGCTATTGGGTGAAACATTCAATACATAAAGGAGAGTGGAAGGGAAGACACAAGCAAATGGCAAAGGTGATTTAGACAAATTGTCTAAATAGAGTTCCTCTTAGCACATGAGGAAAAAAATTATCTTCTGAGATGGTACAGCATTAGGGCAGCTGTCCTGAAGGTCCATGGGGTCTCATCCTAGAAATTTCTAAATTCAAAGGGGTCCTGAGCCACCTTTGACCTAGCTTTGGAGGTTTGCTCTGAACTGAGTGTTTGTAGATAAAATTTCACTCAGAGGTCAAAGTATTTTTCCTTCCATGATTCAGTCATATCAGTAGACATATCTTGAGAATTGGTTTTAAAACTCATTCTACGTGAGTAGAATATGAAAACTCTATTATATGCATAGCAATGGGAGGGAAAAAGTTAAGCTATTTAACTTTGTAAATATTCCAGTCTATATTACCAGCTGTTCCTGTCAGATGATTGTAGAAGAGATCAGGGGAATGGATATATTATTATTAGGAAACAAGATTATGGCAGATGGAAAGGATGCTAAAGACTGGTCTAATTTCCATAAAAGAAGAGTCTATGTTTCAATTATTTGTAGGGAAAAAAATTTAATTTGCAAATTACTGCATAACTGGTAACTCTGTTTTGTAGCATTTGTCGGCATGGCATCTGGATCTGCAGTAATGGGGAATGCCCAGGTATGTTGGTCCTACAGTTCTTAGGTTTTAGCACGTGAGTATATGTTATCCACATCCTTTCCACTTACATCCTACTTTTTTTTTCCCCATGTGAAGGGTGACTTTGTCTTTGCTCTTACCTGCTTGTTCCCATGCAATCCAGATGGGATTGTATTTCAGTTCTCCTTGTGAGACTAAGCAGATGTTGTACTGTATGTGAAGGAATAAATATTCCTCTTCTTTTCCTTATTATTTTTTTTTTTTTTAGGATCTGTGTCATCAGAGGAACACTGCTGTTCCTGTCAACAAATAGGCAGTACAGGCCCAGCACCTGAACTTCTTCCCACATTTTTTGCAGTAGGAATATCTCTGTGTAATGATATGTAACTCATATGAAATAATTTGTTTGCAAGCTCTTTCCTATGTGTTTGCAGAGACTGTAGAGTATGAAGATAGTACATCCCAGTAGTGGTGTCTAAATGCTGCTGTCTTGGAAATGAAGAGACACAGCTTACAGAAATATGTTAAGAGGCTGAAATGTTTAGGTAGCTTTTTTTATAGTAGGGTTGTAGGAACATCAAATCTGTGTTATTCAGTTAGTACTTGTGGATATCGTAAATAAGGATTGCTGGCCCAGTCTTTGGGAGCAGATGTATCACACTGGACTAAGTAAAAATGTTTTTCAAATGTTCTGGTTCAAGATATTGCAAGCTCCTGCATCAGTTTAAGCGGCCATGTGGTCCAGTGCACAGCACACTAGTGATGCTGGGGGAATCCTGGCTTCCACAATGGGGTGTAGCCACCTTAGGCATTAGCACTGTCACTTATACAGAGGGAAATTTGGTTACTACATAAAAGTGAATGCCATCAGCATCATGTTGGGTTCAAACAAAAATACTTTAAGAGAAATTTCAATTGAAGTCTTTAGTTCAATAAACTAGTTTACTTAAACTAGTGTAATTTGTATGTGGCAGAAACCTTGAGAAATTGTACTGATTTCCCAGGGCCACAATGACATGCTAGAAAAGAATCAAAAACCAAGAGCTAAGCTGTCTTCTGATATCATTATAAGCTACCCTTTGAGGCATTATACAGGATTTTCCATGGACAGGATTTCAGTTCCTGAGTGTGACTGATGCCATATTTCCCTGCTTTTGTTGGTGCTGTAGTTGCTACTAGTAATGACTTACAGGAATAAGCAGTGAGATAAGCATCTTGTCCATACTCTCTGGCCTTCAGGGGATGTGGGCTCTGTGCAGCCATCCAGCTACTGTTCTCCTTCTGTGGCAGAGTGGGCAAGATTTGGCTTACAGCTGGCACTGGGGTCATTAACTGCTCTATGCATTTTTCTAGGGGAATGCTCCATCACTGGCCAATCTCATTTCAAAAGCTTCGACAACGAGCACTTCACCTTCAGTGGGATTTGCCAGTACTTGTTTGCAAAAGACTGTGTGGAAAACTCATTTTCTGTTATCATCGAGACTGTCCAGGTAACAACAGCTTTGGCTCGTGCCTATGTGTGCACTCTTGAGTGAGTAGGAAGGGCTGTGGGAGTATGATAGGAATTTGCATATGCAAATAATTTTCCTATGAAATAGTTTTATTAACAGATGAAGTCTTTCTCCTTGTTTAATAAACACTTTGCCTTTTCTCACTACCATTTCCAGCAGTCTACCAGGAGATTCAAATTAGCAATGCAGTTTGGAGGATCAGCCTCCTCTTCCTCTGTAAACTAAGCAAGTACAAATAGAAGAGGCTGTACCCTTTCCTGAGCACCCTGGAGGCTGCTGCTCGCTGCTGCTTATGGAAAACAAGTTTCCACAGACGCTGAGTAGGGTGTATTGACTGAATAGTTATGTGGTCATAATAGTTTTTGGTCATGCTACTGGGTCATTCCTGTTGCTCAGTGATATGTTGTTATCTACTGACTTAAGTGTCTCCCTGGATGGAGGAGAGAAAGGCAAGACAGCTGAAGATCAGTGAGTGTAGATGACTGGAGTGAGGCAGGAAGGGCAGCCTGACAAGGATAGGGAGGTAAGGAGACCTGTGCAGCCTGTTACAGAGAGATGAGGTCCACCTGTAAGATGTGTGGGATGAAGTAAACTAGCCTGCAGACTGTAGAAGGTCTTGAACTGGCAGAAGGGACAGACAAGAGGTCCTGTGGACAGGGAGGTGTGTTGATGAGTCAGAGAATTTATACAAGTAACGGGAGTATTGGGCCACCATGCAGAAGATGATAGAGGTGTGGGAGGCATAAGCAACAGTGAGGCTGCAGCCTACAGTGGAATGGAGGTATGATGGATGAATGCATATCTGTGTCTGTACCCTTGTATTAGAGAGATCTGATAATGTAGCTCTAAGTTACCTGTGTTTAGAAACTCCCAAAATGAGTTTCACTGAAACTTTTTTTGAAACCAGGGAAGAAAGCTGGGGCCTTGTTCTTCCCCTGCATAACCTACCGCTAGTGGAAGAAATACTCTGACAGTCTAGCTGCAGGGCTGTCTTGTGTCATGATGTGTTCTATGGGGCAGTGCCTGTCATTCCTGCCGCTACAGCAACTCTGGGCTTGGTATTCTAGGAATAGAAGTTACTACAGTGTACTTTCCAGGACAGGAGCTGCAGAGAGCTCTCCCATAAGCAGTTAGCAGCATAATGAAGGAAAGGCTGCAGGACAGCCTGATGTCTATAGGAGGCAGTGTCCATCAACAAAACTGTCAAGATGCTTAATGCCTCCTTGAATTACAGGCTGGTATTCTTTTTGTGGGTCCAAGGTGAAGTCATGAATAAAGCAAAATCTTAAAGTTCAAAGCAAATTTTTTCTTCTCTGTAGTGTGCAGATGATCCTGATGCTGTGTGCACTCGCTCTGCTTCTGTCCGAATCCGAGATATGGGCAACAGCCTCATAAAAATGAAACATGGAGGAGGAGTTTCACTGAATGGACAAGACATACAGACCCCTTTCCTACAAGGTGTGTGTGTGCAAAGGGGTAACTGGCGAGCTATTGAAGGGATCCCCTTTATTAGTCATCTTAGGCATAGTTCAGTCAGAAAGTGTTTTCCATATCAAATTCTCACTTGCAGCCTCTTTCTCTGTACCAAAAGTTCCAGCTTCTTTCTATGAAGCTGACACATCTTGGGGTCAGCAGTTCTAAAATTCGGAAGATTAAGATGGTTTCGATTTGGGAGATGTGATGTTGAAAACTGCTGTTGGTCTATTTTTAAAAATTGTTATTTTTTAACCCGGAAGCTTGAAATCCTACAAGTTATCTAGCAAAATGTCACAATTAATGCCTAATTTTTTCAGAATGTGCATGCATCTTCGTCTAGGGCTCCTGAGCAGGTGTTATGGACAAATTCATGCACGTGACCTGATAAGCAGGCACAAAACTTGGGAAATAGAAAGGGGGGCTATCTGGTGCTCCTTCTCTTTGGCAGTCACCCAATTGTCCTGTTCAGAGAACTTCAGCAGTCCCATGGATTGAGCGCTGCATCTGGTCTTGACTGGTACTTTGTGGTTGCTTTGAGGTGCCCTTCGGATCCAGCGTGTGGTGAGGACTTCAGTTCGCCTTACTTATGGGGAAGATTTGCAGATTGACTGGGACGGCCGTGGTGAGCTGCTGGTGAAGGTACTCTTTCATTCTGCCTCATTTATTTCTGCCTTCCCTCCACCTCTCTCAACCCACCCAAACATATACAGTGGCTAGCTTTGTGCCATGAGAAATTGTTTTTCACTGCATACTAGAAATACCATTCTCCTTTATACTCCTTGAGCAATGTACAGGTCCTTTTGTATTCCAGAAAATGTTTTCATCCCACGGCAGACTTTTTTTTTTTCTTCTCCTTTTTGTGCTGTGGCAGCCATTATTAACAAGGAATACTTGTGTTTTGTTCAGCAGATGCCCTTCAAACTGTTTTTTTTTTGTTTTCATTGAATATAACTGTCCTGCCTTATAGCAATAGATTCATATGACATTATAATAAGGGAAGAAGGTGACTCCAGGGACATAGTTATTCCAGGAGTTATTTCCATAGTTATAACTGTGGATATATAACTGTGGATATGTATATCCATAGTTATTTCCAGGAAAGATCAGTTAACTCATACAATATATGTTGCATGCTCCTCCTTTCTACAAGGAATGTTTAAGGTCAGTCTTGATTAACTACAAGGACTTGTCTGTGCTGTAGACAGCAATAATATTGAAATGCTCAATCCAGGTTTAAAATAAGTGAACTGTAAGGGAAACTATCAAGCAGAAGGAACAGAAAGCTTCAAGTAACACACTTTATCTATAAATATGTGTATATTTTGGTCTGTTGTTAGTTGCAGAATAAGTTAGAATGCAGAAGAGCCTGTGAGGGAGGGGAAGAAGGCTGTTTACCGTGGAATGTTCTCCTGATAGCTGACCAGCCAACACACACCTCACTCTTGCAGTGGCTTTTGGAATTGCTGGGATGTTTAACTTGTGAAACACCATGCCAAGACATAGTGCAGCTCGAACAAATGAAACAGGATCTGCGTTGAGTTATGCAGGAGGTCAGGTTACATAGCTAGAGTGATCTCTGGTTGTCTTTGCATTTGCCAAGAAGGTAAATGACAAACTAATTTCATGATCCCCTTCCCTGGCAAAGCTGTCCATCATCCTCTAGCTCTTACATGAGTCTGTTTTTCTTTAGAATGGTAGAGTCTTGAGGACTACAAACATTGAGGATCTATTTTCTCCCTCAGAGCTGCAGTCTGCCTGTGGTGTTTCTTCCTGGTGTACTGATCCCTAGGTGCTAAAGCCAGCTGGACTGGCTTGTCAGACCTGCATCCTCATGCTCTGTGTGGAGAATCTTAACCACAAGCCTAGCTGAGCCTGAGGCCCTCTTATAGTGGGGTTCTGCAGTCATCTTCAGTCACTATCTTAATTTGTTTTGTATTCAAAAGTTGTCCTGTAACTATTAATAATAACACTTTTGTGAGCAGTTAAAGAATGTAGTACAGTGGTGCTGTGATGTATTTTAGAGTTTCCTTAGTTAATTGCACATGCTTCGTTCCTTAGAAAGTCTTACCCTACAATGATTACCTATTCTGGAGGATGACTGGGCTAACATCTGTGTTCCTTAGGTATCTCTAACATATACCGAAAAGATGTGCGGCCTGTGTGGAAATTACAATGGTAACCAAGGGGATGACTTTCTTACTCCTTCTGGCTTGGTGGAAGTTCTTCTGGAAGATTTTGGAAACTCCTGGAAGCTCAATGCAGACTGTCAAGACTTGTTAAAACAAGACAATGATCCCTGCAATCTCAATCCTCATTTAGGTATTGAATTCCCTCCAATATTATATGTGCTGTTGTTCAGCAACCTGCAATATTCTTAAATGGAAGAGGAGGGGGGGAAAAAAAAGAGGGGGGAACCCCAAATACTGATTGATGCAGGTTTCTTTTGGATAATGTACTGTTTTCTGAAAATAGAAAACAAAAATCAGTAACGTGAGGTCATGCTGCCATGTAATTTGGATGATAGTGTTAGATCATTACATCTGCTGCACAGGTATATGTCGCTAAAACTGATCATACAACTGATAGCGATGCTATCATTATGCTGTAGGTGGACAGAACATTTGTTCTCTTCACCTTGCTGCCCTTACACGTCTTATACTTTCCCTGATCTCTTGACTTCTGGCTCTTACCCAATCTGAACTAACAGTCTCCCTCTTTCCCTCTGTAGTGCCTGCTTGGACAATGGGTGTATTTTTGGAGACACTTTCTCATGCCACATATTATAGCAGCTTCTGATTTCTGGGATGAGCAAGAACACAGAGAACTTCATTATCATAGACCAGAGCGGGCACGGTTGATTCAAGAGTGTAGTATAGCCTAGTGGGTTTAATTCTGCAAATATAAAAATCAGCATAAGGCAGGGGCCCTGTAAAAGGAGCTGTAGTGCCACAGATAGTGGTAACAGAATATAAAAGTATTGCTTTTCCTTGTTTTGTTTTATTAATGGAACATTATTCTTTTAGTGGAACTCATGGTCTGTGAGCTGCCTATGCTTATTTGATCTGATATTATTCTTCTGTTTTTTTTTTTGTTGTTGTTGTTGCTTTTTTCTTATGAAAGCAAAACAACAACAACAACAACAACAACAAAAAAAAAACCAGCCAACAACACAAGTACTATGGCTCTCATTTTTTTTTTTTTTTTTTTTTTTTGAAAGCCACTGATTTCATACTTTCACATTGTTTTTCTCTTTTCTTCTTAGCCAAATATGCTGAGGAATCCTGCTCAGTTTTGATATCTTCTGTTTTTGAACCCTGTCATCATGAAGTCAGTCCTACTCCCTATGTGAAGAACTGCCATTTTGATGTTTGCTCTTGCTTCAGTGGCAAGGATTGCTTGTGCTCCTCTATTACTAATTATGCAACAGCCTGTGCTAGGAAGAATGTTGTGGTCCAGTGGAGAGCGCCTGATTTCTGCCGTAAGTGAAATACTTCTAAAATTTACTTCTTCTTTGTTTTCTCAAAAGAATTTCTTAGCAATATTGAATGGTAAATAGAACACAACTGTAATAATTGAAGGCATTCTTAATTAGATGGGATGTCTACAGCCTTCTGCTTACAAAAAGGCAAGCTTACAGCAGATTTTCTGAGGCCTTGTCTATGCACATTTTGAATATTTCGAGAACAGGCATTCTACAACTGCTGTGGCACTTGTTTCAGTTTTTGAAGAATTGCCTAGAAGATTGATTATCACGCTGCCAATGCAGAGGTCTGAGATCTTATTTTCATGCACACCATTCACCAGCAGTTTCTTGGTAAATGTCATTTAGAGTTCTAAATTCTAGTATGATTTGGAAGCCAGTTCAGGATGACAGCCTGAGTCTGTGAATGTCATCACTTAACACAACAAAAAAGATCTTTGAGTATGACACTTTGTTTCACTCCCATGAGAGTCAGAAAGAATTGAGTTTTAAATTCCCTTGAAGACCACTTGCAGCATTCCACTCTTTCATAAGTGGCAATCCTGGCTCAAAGGCTAACAACCTATAAGATGAGATGCTGGCAGAGTATAAAACAATTCAGAGTTGGGGAAATGGAACAATAGGATGTTTTCACGCAGATCAAAAGAGATTAGAAAGCCTTGGCTGTAAGGTGAAGTCTTCAGTGACTGGAAAAAGGAAGACATCACTTTCACATACTTAAGAATGGAAAGCCTGGGGAATTACAGGCATGTGAGCCTTATTTCTGTGCCAAGGAAGGTTATGGAACAAATCTTCTTGGAAGCTATGTCAAGGCACTTGCACGATGAGGAAGTGAGCTGTGACAGCCAACATGGCTTCACCGTGGGCAGATCATGCTTGACTGACCTGGTAGCCTTCTGTGATGGAGTGACTGTTCCAGTGGACAAAGGAAGGGCAACTACTGTAGTTTACTTGGTCTTCTGTAGGGCCTTTGGCATGATGCTGCACCATGTTCTTATCTCTAAATTGGAATGATAATGATTTGAAGGGTGGATTATTTAGTGGATAAGGAATTGTTTGAAATGTCACGAACAGCAGTATGTCCATATGTGATGAGTGGTGTCCCCCAGGAGTTTGTCTTGAGGCTGGTGCTCTTTGTTGTCTTTAACCTAAACAGCGGAATGGAGTGAACCCTCAGCAAGTTTTATGACTAATTTGAGTGGTGCAGACAGAAGAAAGGGATGCCATACAGAGGGGCATGGACAAGCTTGAGAAGAGGGTCCATGTGAACTTAATGAGATTCAACAAGGCCAAGCGCAAGGTGTTGCACTTGGGTCAGAGCAATGTTAGAGATGTGTACAGACTGGGAGAAGAACTCCTTCAGAGCAACCTTGTGGAGATGTATTTGAAAGTTCTGGTGGATGAAAAGCTTGTCATGAGCCAGTGTTGAGTTCTTGCAGCCCAGAAATTCGACATACTGGGCTGCATCAATAGAGAGATGGTCAGCAGATGAGGCACGTGATCATTGGGAAGCTCTGTCTAGAGTACTGTATCCAGGTCTGGAGCGCAAGGAAGTTGTGGAGATATTGAAGTGGGCTCAGAGGTATGGCATAAAGATGCTGGATGCATTTTTACTTTGAGGAAAGATGAGGAAGCTGGTCTCATTTACCTTGGAGAAGATTCCAGTAATCAAAGGCAGCTCATAAACAGGAGAAAAACTACTTTTTACACTATCTGATAATGACAGGACAAGAGGAAATGGTTTTAAACAAAAAGAGGGGAGGCTTAGGTTAAATGCTAGGAGGAAAATATTTACTTGAGGGTAGTGAGGCACTGGAACAGGTGTTCAGAGAAGTTGTGAATGCTTCATTCTTAGAGGCTTTGAATGGATTGGAATTAGATTGAATAGATTGGAATTAGATGGTCTGTAAGATCCTTCCCTGCACAAGACATTCTATTGTTCTATGATGAGTTCAGTACAAGATTAATTAGAAAACTACTAACAAGCTGGAACAGAAAGAATGCATTTTTTTTCTTGCTTTTCTCTTTGGACAGTATTGTAGACAAAAATCCATTGCAATGAAATTTTCTTGGGCATGGACACACTTTTTCCCATAAGTATTTGTGAAATGATTTTTTTTTTTTTTTTCCATTTTCCATAGTGATCTTACTTTTAGGGAATGGAGGCAGATGAGAATTTTTGTGAAAAGCATGTAGACTTGCTGGTCTTCAAGTTCTATTCCATTACTTCTTCCTCAAGGGAGAGTGGGAAAAACATTCATAAACTGGGTATGTAGAAGCTATGGGGGAGAGAAAGAAAGAGGTCACTGGTGTTCCTCTTGGTAGGAGCTGTATCTGTAGGGTTAGTGGCTACAGCTTCTGCAGGCTGGATGGCCTTTACTGCAAGTGAGAATGAAATGGATTTATGTACTGCATGATTTTGTAATATTTTACCTAATTTAGGTAAATGTTCAGCTAGTGGAACTGCAATGTAATAAAAAAAATCTTTTAAATATGCAGATTTGGAGGCTGAAAGAAGGAGCAGCAATAATGTACCATTGTCCTTTCTGCAAATGAACAAGTGGATTTTCACAATTAATATTTAATAGTGGAGCAGTGCTTTCTTTTCTCTGTGCATTACAGAGTGTTTTATGTTCTCATCAAGTGATGTTTTCCCTGATTACTGATCCATCAGTCCCCATTTAACAATCCTGATGCCCCAGGCATCTCCTACCTTATGAAGGAAAACAGTCCCCCTGTTAATGGGCTCAAGATGTGAATGTGCAGATCTGTGTAATTTGTGTTAAAGGATTGGTGCATTGAACACCAGCTCTGTTCCTGTGCTGGTGAACTGTGGCTCAGTTTCTTGGGAAATGGCTGGACAGTACTGGTTTACCAAGAGAGCTGGCTCCTGCCTTTACAGCCTTCTGTGAATAAGCAATAGAGCCAATCTCTTTGTGATGTGTGGAAGCAATATTTAGGCCATAATTTCAAGGTTTGTGTCTCTGATGCACGTGTATGTTTCATATGTGTGTGTTTGGTGGCAAAAGATTCCTGTATCTTCAGATTTTAAGGTCCTGTTGATCAGACTGTTTTTCCTAATGTAGCAGAGGCACACTAGTTGCTTGTTGTCTTTGCATGGATTCTGTGAGAGGGATTTGTAAGGACTCAGCAGGAGCAGTATCTGCAAAAATCCCATGGTAATAACAGCTTGTTACTCTCATCCTCTGAAATGTACTGTCATAGCTGCTACCTAATGCTGATGCTGTTTTACACAGAGGTGCTTCTCAAAACTGAGTTAATCTTCTATAGACGAAGAAGCCAATACAGTTTTGAAGGACAAAACTAGGTCTTCAAATAATTAAATTCATAATAAAAAACTTTCAGAATACAAGTTTTGGCTCCACAATTGCTAAATGGATTTGTTATTCATACCTATTTCCATGAATAATTCTGACAGCATCTGGGTTGTGAGGATTTAGACTGTTGTAGCAGTACAAAGGCATAGACATTCTAATTTTTTTTGACTAAGTTGTCCTTGACTGTACTGAAAATAAAGTGTAAATATGAACATGGTAACAGAAATTGAATAGAAACTGTTTCTCATTATGGATGAAATTTTGTTGTTGAATTACACTGCAGGGTTTGCAATCAAGCCCAAAAGTTTATTCCCAGCTGCACTTTGTAAGGTTTTGCTCATTTATGTAAAATAGCACATTAGGCTTAAAGAAAGCCGCTGTAATTCAGTGTCATGTCTTATGATTTTTGTTATCAGTATTCCACATCATCACATCATGTAGTGCGCTGGGAGTCTCAGAAGAGATATACTACAGGTCTCAGAAAACTTTGCTGTTCTGTTTCCATTTTCCAGTCAGTGGGAAAGATAAAAATGACTGCAAAGTTGTGAGACTGTTTTTTTTTTTTTTTTTTTGGTCTGTTGGAACAGAGTAATAATTTTCATTTTCAGAAACTCCAATTTACTTGATTTACTAGCTTCCATCCCAGTTAACTTATAGTTCTGCTGTATTATGTTTGTACTATAATTAGTAAATTCACTTTCCTCCTTGGATCATTGCTGCTATTTGTGTGTTGTGCTTTTTTTTTTTTTTTTTTTTTTTCTTTCCCTTTTTGTTCCCTTTCCCTTTCTCCCTGCTTTTTTTTGGGCTGGTGGGCCTGCCGTCCCCCTGTCACAGTTATCTTTAGACATGTGTCCATGACAGTAACTGGGGCATTGGCGGGGAAATCCGAATTGAATTTTTAATGTTAGCAGAAGAGAGATTTTCTTAGAATGTCATACAAAGAGTTGCAGAGTGCTGTAGCTAGCTTTGACCTTCATAGATTAGATTGTAGGTCTGCCAGACTCTGGGCACTGTACTGAGGGGGGGGTTTTTTTGGCATTATGCCAACTATGAAACTGTTGTTTATTTTAGAACTGTTCTTTATTTTAGAAGTGCTTTTTAAAGGATTAAATACTATTGTGTTCAGAACTTTAATTCTTAGAATGTACTGGTTTCTTATGAAGTTCACCATTTTCTGATTTAGGTGTGTGAATGTGTGTGTAAAACCAACTGGAGCACTGATGGAGACACCTACCTGGTATCTATGTGCTATGTTGTATGATTGGAATATTGGCAGTTATATCCCAGAGGGAGTAGCTAATTTTTATAGGCAGCACAATGTTTATACAGGTTTCCAGGTTTTCCTCTCAGTTCTGTATGTTTTTTGGAATGCTAAATTGATTCTCAACCTCCCTGAATGTATTCTTCATTTGCTTTATCTGGAGGAAGCCTTCCCCATACCTGGAGAATACGGAGTGGAAGGGCATATGGAGAGGCTTAAGAAAAATCTTAGGGGAAAGGGGACCTCTGGTGTCATGGAATTTCACTCTTGAACACCTGTGGCATCCCAAGAGCCTATGCAAGTGTCTAAGTCAAGTATGTTGCGGCTTAGGTAGATCTGAGGAGATAGAACTTATCCGGGGCTTGGCTTAGAATCATAGAATCACGAGGTTGGAAAAGACCTATAAGATCATCCACTCCAACCGTCTCCTCATCACCACTGCCACCACTAGTACTAAACCATATCACGCAGCACGTCATCCAGACGCCCCTTGAACACTGCTAGGGACGGTGACTCCACCACCTCCCTGGGCAGGCCATTCCAGTGCCTGACCACTCTCTGAGAGAAGAAGTTCTTCCTTATGTCCAACCTAAACCTCCTCTGGTACAACTTGCGGCCACTGCCCCGTGTCCTGCTTGTTGCCTGGGAGAAGAGGCCAAATCCCTCTTCACCACAACCTCCCTTCAGGAGGTTGTACAGTGCAATGAGGTCTCCTCTGACCCTCCTCTTCTCCAGACTGAACAATCCCAGCTCCTTCAGCTGCTCCTCATAAGACTTGTGCTCCAGACCCCTCACCAGTTTCGTTGCCCTTCTCTGGACACGCTCCAGGACCTCAACATCTTTCCTGTAGTGAGGAGCCCAAAACTGAACACAGTACTCGAGGTGTGGCCTCACAAGTGCTGAGTAGAGGGGGATGATCACCTCCCTGCTTCTGCTGGCCACATGGTTTCTAATGCAGGCCAGGATGCTGTTGGCCCTCATGGCCACCTGGGCACACAGTCGGCTCATGTTCAGCCAAGCATCAACCAACACCCCCAGGTCCTTCTCTTCTTCACACTCATCAAGCCACTCACTCCCAAGCCTATAATGCTGCATGGGGTTGTTGTGCCCAAAGTGCAGAACTCGACACTTGGCCTTGTTAAACCTCATCCCATTCACCTCAGCCCAGCGGTTCAGCCTGTCTAAATCCCTCTGCAGGGCCTCCCTACCCTCAGGCAGATCAACACCACCTCCCAGCTTGGTGTCATCTGCAAACTTGCTGAGGGTGCACTCACTGCCCTCATCTAGGTCATCAATAAAGATATTAAACAAGATGGGCCCCAGTACCGACCCCTGGCGGACACCACTTGAAACGGGTCGCCAGCTGGACTTCACTCCATTCACCACGACCCGCTGGGCACGGCCCTGTAGCCAGTTCCTTACCTAAAGAAGTGTATATCTGTTCAGACCACGGGCAGCCAGTTTCCCCAGAAGAAGCCTGTGAGGGACCATGTCAAAGGCTTTGCTGAAGTCTAGGAAGACTACGTCAATAGCCCTTCCCTCACCTATCAGACTAGTAACCCAGTCGTAGAAAGTGATGAGGTTGGTCAAGCACGACCTGCCTTTTACAAACCTGTGCTGGCTGGGCCTGATCCCCTGGACACTGCATACATGCAGTACAATCTCATCCAAGATGATTTGCTCCATAACCTACCCTGGTACTGATGTCAGGCTGACAGGCCTATAGTTCCCCAGATCCTCCTTACGGCCCTTCTTGAAGATGAGAGTCACATTAGCAAGCCTCCAATCCTCTGGGACCTCACCAGTTAACCAGGAGCATTGATAGATGGCTGAGTTCAGCAATCACCCCTGGCAGCTCCCTCAGCACCTGAGGGTGCAGCCCATCTGGTCCAATGGACTTGTGACAGTCCAGATGGAGGAGGAGCTCTCTGACTGTCTCCACCGGAATTGCTGGGGGCATATTCTGAGCAGTGTCCCAGACTTCCAGATCAGGGCATAAAAAGCCCAGAGGATAACTGATCTGGCTGTTAAAGGCAGATGTAAAGAAGGCATTGAGGATCTCAGCCCTCTCCTTGTCCTCAGTGACCACATTCCTTGCTGCATCAAGTATAGGATGAGAATTATCTTTGATTCTTCTTTTCCCATTAATAGATTTATAAAAGGATTTTTTATTGTCTTTTACTGCAGAGGCCAACCTGAGCTCAAGTTGGGCTTTCGCCCTCCTAACTTCCTCCCTGCATACCTTAGGTACTTCTTTGTAATCTCCCTGAGCAGCCTGCCCCCTCTTCCAGAGGATGTAGACTCTCTTTTTCTCCTTGAGTCTCAACAGTAGTTCCCAGCTCATCCACACTGGTCGTCTTCCCCTATGGCTCGCCTTACGGCGCTTAGGGACAGCCTGTTCTTGTGCCTTTAAGATTTTGGTCTTGAGGAGCATCCAGGCTTCCTGGGCCCCTTTACCCTTGAGAAGCGACTCCCAAGGGACCCGCGCTACAAGCTCCCTGAACAGGTCAAAGTCTGCCCTCTGGAAGTTCAAGAAGGTAGTTCTGCTGGCCACTCTTTTGACATCCCCAAGAATGGAGAATTCTACAATTCTGTGGTCAGTGGCTTGTGCTTACTATATAATACTATATAATACTCTATATAATACTGTTTCAGAGAGAGAGCTGAGATGCAAGCCAAAAGGGGAAGTCTCAGAGTCAAACTACAGAGAACGAGCATTGGAACTTTCAACCTGATCAATCACAGGGGGTGCCAGTATCAGTGTCAGTTGCCCCTGTGGAAGGACAGAAATGGAAATGGGTGTCATTGCATCTAGAATGGAAAGAAGCAGCAGCAGAGGATAAAGTAGAGGAAGACCACGGTGTGGGGCCATCTCCAAAACCACTGTTATTGAGAAAGGCAACAGAAATAACTAAAAGGCAAGGAGATGAGAGCTTGGAGAAGGAGAAGGTCACTATTTCCACTACTTGTCAATGCCTGAAAATGACTGAAATCCATGGTTCAAGAAAGGAGTTTGCACAGCACCTGAATGAGACTAAAATCACCTGGTTGCTTCAGTGTTGGGATACCAGAACCAATACCATGTTTTTAAATGGTAATGAAACTTGCCAAGTAGGAAGCATTGCTAAAGACTCATCTTTTGGCAGAGGAATTACTAGATGTCTGGACACTGTCTGAGAATGAGTGTTATTTTCCATAAAGGAAAAACACTCTTTAAAAGACTAGCTGGAGCCTGAGATGAAAAAATGGACTACTATTGAAAAAGGTATCCAGTATTTGAGGGAAATAGCTGTAGTGGAAATGTTGTATGACCCTACATTTGTTCCTAACAATCTACACCAAGACTGTGATCCCCAGACAGTTACGAGCATGTCATAAATTCACAAGCACAGCACTAGAAAAGCACGCTGATACACTAACAGCAATGTTTGAAAGATATGAGAAACAATAGAAGACTCCTAGTGTCTGAACTGATAATTACACCTCAAAACTTCAAATAACAATTACCTCCATCTCATGCTTGTATTTCAACCATCTCAAAAGTAACAGATAAAATAGAGAGGCAGGATGGTATACTGGAGGAACTGTCTATGTTGATTAATTGTGATGAACATGTGGTGGTATCAGAAACACCTGTTGAAGATCGAGATGACTATAACAGTCTACTGAAGGAGCTCATCAAACTAATTAAAGGTGGTGAATCCTGCTCCCCAGGTGTATCAAGTGTCTCAGCTATTAAAGACAGATATCTTCCTGCTCAAGTAAATTACCACAGTAAATCTGTCACATGCTGCCTTGTGGAGTTATTTAAGTGAGCATGGAGAATGTATGAAGAAGTGACACAAAAAAATCTACTCCTGTGATACGAGCTCGGGTGAGAGAATTACAAAGCAGCTCAACCACTAGTACAATTGGTCCAGTTACTGTAGATTCTGATCATGACTCAAAAGAGAACAATTGCAGGTAACAAATAGAGGGGCCCTGCCCTCAGCCATAGGTGGGAGAGGGGTAATAGAGTGTAATGGTCTGTGTGGATTAGATGGCTGACATACCATACCCACAGAAATATGAGGCACTGGTAGACACTGGTGTGCAGTGCTCTCCAATGCCTTTGAGTCACGAAAGAACAGAATCAATTGATGATATTTCTGTGGTGATGGGGAGATTCCCAAGAGTTGACTGTGTTGGAGGCTGAAATAAGCCTGGCTGGCAAAAGCATCCTATTGTGACTTATCCATGGGTCCATATATTCTTGGTACTGATTACCTCGGAAGGGGATATTTTAAGGATCTCAAACATTATTGATGAGCCTTTGGAATAGCTGCTGTAGACACAGAAGGTGTTAAACAGCTGTCTATTACGCCTGGCCTATAAGAAAATCTTTCTGTTGTGGGGTTGCAATTAATGGAAGAACAAAAGGTACCAATTGCTACAAAAAATGGTGCACAGAGAATAGTACTACACTAATAGGGATTCCTTGCTCCCCATTCATAAGTTGATTTGTCAACTAGGGAGTCAGATGCTGATAAGCAAAACTCACTCCCCTTTTAGCCCCATACAACCAGTGCACAAAGCCAGTGAAAGGTATAAATATGGGAAGGCGTGGCAGGCTGATCGTATCACCTAGCCACAGACCTGTGATGATAAGTGTTATGTGCTTACCATGGTGGAGGCAACCACTGAGTGGCTTGAAACACATGTAGTATCCCATGTTTCCACCCAAAATACCATACTCAGTCTCAAGAAACAAGTCCTATGGCAACAAGGCACTCCAGAAAGAATTGAGACAGATAATGGGACTCGTTATAAAAATTCTCTCATAAATACTTGGGCCAAAGATCATGGTATTGAGTGTATTTATCATATCCCGTCATTCACCAGATTCAGGTAAAATTGAATGACACAATGGGTTTTTTAAAACTATGTTGCAAGCAATGCATAGTGGAACACTAAAGCAGTAGGAGAAGCATTTGGGAGAAGACACCTGGTTGATCAACACTCAAGGATCTGTCAATCACAATGTTCCTACCCAATCCAGCTCCCTACATACTGTAGAGGGAGATAAGCTCTGCACAGTACATGTAAAGAGCTTGTTGGGAAAAGTGGCTTGGGACTTCCCAGCTTCTGGAAAGTCCAAATCTCTCTGTGGAACTGTGTTTGCCCAGGGACCTGTGTCCACTTGGTGAGTGATGCAGAAAAATGGGGATGCTCAATGTGTAACACAAAGGAATTTGATGTTGGAGTACAGTCAGTAATTCCTGATATATGTATGCATTTGTGTGTGTGTTTAATGCATGTTAATAATTGTTTGTTTATGTGTGTATCAAGCATGATGTAGTGATGTTGAGTAAGGTGTGGAAGGTCATAGTTTTATGATGTTTGTTATTAGTATCCCCCATCATTACATCACATAGTGTACTGAGAGTAACAGAAGAAATGTACTCCCGGTTCCAAAAAACTTTGCTGTTCTGTTTTCTGGCTGATGGGTAAGAGAAAATTGACTGAAAGTCATGAGACTTCTTCTTTTTGCTCCCTTGTGGATCAGAGTAATAATCTTGGTTTTCAGAAACTCTCTCATTCATTTGATTTACTAGCTTCTGCCCTAATAAAGTTGTATTTCTGTTATTAAAATCTGTTATTTTTTTCTTTAGTTCAAGACTTGGTCTTCCTGATGTGCATATCTTTCCACAGCAATGATCTGTCCTGAAGGCCAAATTTACCAGCAGTGTGGGACACTGTGCAACCAGACGTGCCGATCTCTGTCCTTCCCAGATGAGAACTGTGATGAATTCTGCACAGAAGGCTGTTACTGCCCACCCGGGCACTACCTGGATGAGAGTGAAGAGTGCGTACCAAAGTCCCAGTGTTCTTGTTACTATGATGGTGAGATCTTCCAGCCAGAGGATATCTTTTCAGATCACTATACTATGTGGTAAGTACAGGATTTATTGCTACGTGCTGAGATTCAGAAATTTTTGGATGGTTTGACTAAGTGGTTTAGTTCTTCAGTTTGATTATCTCCTCTGAAAGCAGTTTAAAAGAGAACAATTTTCTTTGCTTTCAACTAAACAAATTTTGCCATTGCATCTCTTCATATCATTTCAAATGGGTATCTTAATTTTAAAAAACTAACAGGTTATTAAGCCTTATTCTGTGAGCAGTTTATGACAGTTTCATTTGGAGTTTATTTACTGACAATGGCTACTTTGTAGGCTTTCAAAATTACGTTTGTGTACTGCAATACCTTTAACAGATTTTAAAACCTTATTACTTACCAAAGATACAAATATGAAATAGCATTTATAATTGTTAAATTGGGTAGTGTTACATTGAGAGTAGGGATGTGTAAAGCAAACAAAGGCAATGACAGAGCCTTTATTTGAGATGCAGGTGTTACAGAACAAGATATCAAAGAAAGAGGAATGAACTCACTCCTCTCAGCAACAAAAGAAGGACAAGCTGAGGAATGTAGCCTTTACCAGTTTGAACTCAGATGCACCAGAAAGGGAGGGGGGAGAGAGGAACTGCTCAGGGTCTGAATATGTATGTGTTTCCAGAAGCATGGCTGGAAGCACCGCTGAGACAGGGAGTGAGGGGAAGTGTGGATCTAGGCGCCCCCTCCCCCTCCGCCACTCCAGGCATTTGCGTGCTCACATAGTGGTTCAGGCTTTGACCTGGCAATTCCACCGCAGGATGTAATTGATACATGCTCATGACATACTTAGTTTTGGGAACAGTGTCTTCTGCTACCACAGAAATCAAATACTGCAGACACTTTTTATGCCTGTGCATAAAAAGAAGTATGCATTGTGTTCAGTGGGACAGGGACAAAAGTAAAGCTCAGCTACCATGCTAATGTATCACTGACTGTCTCAAAGAAGTTTGGCCTTTAATGTTGATAATTGGATGGAGAGCAGTAGATCAGTCCAAATTAGAGGTATAATTTTGTTACCCTCGCTGGTTTCCTGTAGGCCTATCTGGAAAAAGCATCGTAAACTGGAAAAAAAATAAATGTCACTTTGTTAAATATAAACTCTGTTTTTCTTAGCTATTGTGAAGATGGTTTCATGCACTGCAGTAAAAGTAGAGCTCCTGGTGCCTTATTGCCAGATGTTTTTGCTGATGAGAAGCCTTCTGCCAGAAGTTAGTATGCATTAATTAATATTTCCTGTTTTTTCTCCTTTTTTCATCTTTGGTCTTCTGGTAATCAATGTTGGGAAGATGGGGTGTGTGTGTGTGTGTGTGTATATTTTGTTACACGATACAAATGGTAGGTGCGTGGCTCATTGCATCCCACCTCTCAAAATCACATTTAGACACTGTAATTTCTTTGTATTTATAGAAGTTAAAAATTTTTGAATTTTTGCTTTTTGAATGATCTGAAGCTTCCAGTTACAATTCTAGGATCGTATGACATCAGTAACTAGGCAAATTTATACCTCTTTCTTCTGGCCAACAAGCTTTCATTTCCAGTGCATGCAAACTTTTTTTTTTTGTCTGAAGACTGGCCTGCTGCTGGACACTGACTGTGCCTTCAGCCAGCAGGCATTTCAATTTTAAATTTCCTGGAGTCTGAAAATTGCCTTACAGAGAAATCCACTGTGTTGAAAAACATCACACCAGTGGGCTGGGACTTTGTGATTTTCCATTAATACCCAGATGGAGATCTCTAGAATTTTGATAGGAGAGGGCAATCTGAGGCTGAATGTCTCTGAGAGGACAGAGATACTGGGGATTAGGTGAGGCCTGGGAATACCCCTGCACAATCTGTGGGAATAACTACAAATATAGCATCTCTCATTGCATTCAACCAAATGCACTTGTTCAGGATATTATGAGAAATTTTTTGGTTGATGAGTTCAAGACAAGAGTTTATCGATTGACTTTGATTCTTTGAATTAACTGTCAGACATCCTTACTGCCAAGCTTCTAGTGGGAAAATACTGCAAATTTGAGTGACTGGTAACAGCATGGCAGCCTACTAAATATGTCTTCTTAGACCACCAGTAACAGTAACTCCTTCAGGTTAAGACTTTTAAGAGTACATCAATACTTACCTCTCACCAAATTCTTGCTTTAATGCTTCAAAGACATAATTTTATTGGAAATAGTTCATTAAGACAAACAAACAATAACAACAACAACAAAAAACAAAACAGAAAGAAAACACCAGAGATCCTCAGGTGTACATAGTTCATTTGTTTGAAAGAGTAATGCAGAGTTCTTTAGGAAATTCTCTCAGAAATTAAAGTTTCACTTGAAGTTTCAGAATTTGAAAGTATTTTATTTACACTGTGTGCATTTTTATTAACAGTTGTTGATGGAGTTATGCTTGTTTTGGAGGTGGACTTAGATGCAGTATGCTGCTGATGCATCTGAGAAGATCTTTGTGATGATGCTTGTGTACAATGCCTACAGATTGAAATATGTTTCAAAATAAAGTGTACTTGCAACTTTAGTGCAATTCAGAGTCTGTTTATATTGGTAGGATAATATTTACAGTAGTACAATAATTTTGCTTCTGTGTTAGAATTCATGCTTTTGTGTTAGCCTAACTGTAGTGGTGTTACTCTATTCTATATCCTAACTTAATTATCTAACATCCTTTAAAAAAATACTATGCTAAAAAAGTAAAAGAAATTTCTGTGAATTTATTTTTTCAAGTAAAAAGAAGCTTGACATGCAGATCACCTATGGTAACACTTATCTGTCCTGAAAATAACCCAAGAGCTGAAGGGTTGGAGTGTGCCAAGACTTGCCAGAATTTTGACCTGGAATGCATCAGCCATGGCTGTATATCTGGATGCCTATGTCCGAAAGGGATGGTAAGGAGGCGTAATTGCACAAAATTGAAGCATACCACCTTTGATTTCTTGCTATCATTATTTCCCGTCAGAGTAGTCTTGCAGCTTGGAAACATGGTTGTGAGTCATTTCACAATGACTATAAAGTTATGGCTGGTTTGAAGTGTCTATATAGGTCACTCTGGAGCTAATGTCTCCTACTTGTTTCTATGGAAATTTCAACAAATACTGAGAGCACAATAACACCTATTTTGTAGAACAAATTTTCAACTACAAAAAGCTATTTCTCAACATGTCTACTACTATTAACTATACATCTTCACTAGTGGTGAGCAAGAATTTGCAAGCCACAATTGTAAAAATCTGCACCTGCAGAGGTGACACAGTGTCTTTATTGCCATTGCTGAAAAAGCACCCACTGCTTCACTGTGCTCCCCTCCACTGTTTGGTCTCTGTAAATGTTCAGCAAGTGTTGATGAATGTCAGTGAGTGCAGTTTTTCCCTGATGGAGAAAATCAGTTCCATACATCAATTTGCTTCAGCCTGCCTACTTCAATTTGTCAGACTGCCCCTTTGATGCCATCTGTCACATAGCAACAAAATGTAATGGAGAATTTTGGGAAAGTCCAGCTTTCCCAGTGCTGTAGCACTAGTGTCCACCTCTGATGTCACAGGCCAACATAAGGAAATAAGAGATGTTACTTTCAATATAGCCCTTTTTATTGGCCTGTCCTAATATACAAATGCTCATTCTTTCTAACTAATATACCTGCATAGGAGATGAAGTTTAGGTTGAAATAATAATTTATAACCAAGTAGCCAAACATTTTTTTTTCTTTTTTATCAATTTATTCTTTCTTCACATGTCCTCCCTAATGATTCCTCAATCCTGCTTAATTTCCCTAATCAGAGAGAGAAATATGCAGAAACACATAATAAAACTACCTACTCTACATCCAGCCAAGTTTTTCTAGGTATCTCTGTGTCAGCTCTCTCCCCCTGCTGTTACCTTGCTACAAGACAAGGGAGCTCCCCATGGGGTGGAATGTGGAATGTGATACTTTCTAAGATGATGCCAGAGATATACTGGAATTGCAGATAGTGTGTTGAACATGCTTTCTTGAGTTCAGGACTATGTCGTGTCCCCCCCCCCCCCGCAACACTTAAACATAACTGTTTTTTAAGTAATCTTTAAATTGAACAAATACTTATTTGTGAAGACAGACTGTGAACTCAGTATCAGCTTAGAGCTCTGATACAAAGCATCCAGTGTAGAAGGGAAAGCAAATTACTGCTATTTTTCCTTGAGTGAAAGAAAAACAATGTTCAGAGCTGTACAGTACAGAACAGTAGCTGGGTGGGTGAAGTGTTGTGTGTAGGATCTCCCTTGGCAGTTGGGGATTGGGTGCTATATGGAGACTTATGTCAGTGTCTGAACCAGTGATTGAACATCTGGTGAAGAGATGGGCTAGCACTAGGAGAACAGGTGTGAGCAATTCATCTGTGTGACTGGAAAAGGTGAACTTGGGTTCCCCTCCCTTTTATCCTTATTAAATAAGGACTAGCAACTGAGGGAGAAATATCTTGATTCAGAGTTAACTTCTCTTTGGAATGTTCCAGCATGCTCTTGCCTTCGAGATGGGGTAAGCTACTCTTTCATGGTACTGTCCTTGTGATTAATACCTTTCACAAGTCCTCCTAAACTGGTTAGAGGCAATTTGTTACCTCTTTGCCTGTTACATTTGCATAGCCCCAAGAATTCCATGAGTAGAATAGAGGTGGAGAACATGGTATGCTTTTTATGAAGTTAAGTAGAGGCCAGTCTTGAATTGTCTGCCCAGGAGAACTGTTGGGGTGAAATTTATGATGCCTGGTGCATGAAATGTAGATGGAAGTATCTGATACATGTTGGAAAAAGATAATTTATTTTGTTGGAGGAAAAATATCCTACAGTTGTTTGCTACTTGTAGCACTTACAGATGTGCAGGTACTATTTTCTCATGAGATGAGGTATAAAGCAAGATGTTTTCAAATATTGCAGCTCAGACTGTATAAAATGCAGATCGTTTATTGCTCTTTTATGCCTATTCAGAGTAATATATGCTGGATATTACTATTTGCAAGAGAAGATGTGGGTTACTGCAGGGCTGAGGTGTATGTTTATTTTTAGGTTTCAGGACTCAGGAATTCAACAGGAAAAAAAATCAACTTTTTAGTACTTAATCTTCTCCTTTGTTATATAATTTATTTTATTTTCAGTTGGTTGGAGTTGTTATCAAACATTTGTTACATATCATTTTTGCTAGGTGTCTCGCTCCAACTTATAGGAGGGAGAGGAAGTACTTTTATTATCTATATATCTGGTGTGAGATTAAGAAACAACATTTCAAATGTTGGTCCAACCAGTTTATTACAAATTTTAATTAGGGAAATGGGGAAGGGGAGGACACGCTGTTATGAATTAGGGTAATGGGGAAGAGAAGGACAGCAATAGAAAAGATAGAAAAGAAGAAGCAAGGAGGCTTTATAGAAAGCAAGAGGGAGATAGTCATCACCATGGATCCAGCGAGGTTCATAGTTCAGTCATTGATCTTTGGTAGTGGGGGTCATCGGGCATTGTTGTTCTGTTGGTGACTATGACGATGACCATGGTGATGGTAGCCCCTTTTCAATGGTTCCAAAGTGGTTGAGTCAGCTCTCCTTGGAGTGGCAGCTTCTGGCTCCAGGATCTCAGCAGAAACTCCTTTGTTCCCATCTTTCAGGCCTTGCCAGCAGATAAGAGGGAGCAGGGATGCCCATCTGCATCCTGTTTTTCACAGGACATGATGGTATCAATCCCCAGTTTTCCCATACCTAGCTGGAACTGTTTAGTCGCAGGCCAGATCTTCCGCCAGTGAACACTCCTGAGCACTCTTTTCTGGAGGAAAGCAGCTCTGGAGGAAGGGGCTTTCAACTGTTCCCAAGTGATGTCGATTGTCAGACAGTAGCACTCATCACTTGCCTCCTCAACAAATCAATCAGAGTCTTATCACAAGAAATACTTCAGGAAGCAAGCTTTGAGCCAAAAAAAAAAAAAAAAACACAAAGAAGGATTCTCACACCACTCTGTGGCTCAAAGATTGTTTGAAAACAAGCATAAGCGACCCTCCACAGTGTTGAGGAAAAGAAAAGGGAGGAAAAAAAAAAAAACAGCAAACAAGCAGGAGGAGAGGAGGAGGAGAAGAGGAAGATAATAGTTATACACGATTACTACAAAGGATTTCTTGGGCTTGGTTACAAATGTTGCCCTGATCTGTTGGACTTGTCCATCATCAGTTGAAGTGGTTACAAAGTACATGGAGGATACAACACATTGTATAAGTTGAGTAAAACATGGAATCATGTAAGGTACAAACATAAGAGTTGCAACAACACACAGTAGATAAAACAGGATACGTTTTGACCCATGGGCCACCTGGAAGCCAGGAAAAGAGATCGTAGTCTAGGCTTTTCCAGGTTTGGAAAGGAACATAAGCTATTTTCCGTATACCATGGACAATTTGTTTAACAACTTTATCATTATCATCAATCTTTAGACAACAATTAGAATCACTCAATTTGCCACAGACACCACTTGGTGATACTTCAGGAGTGGTGATGCTAATGTTACATATTGAATAAAAGATGTGGGATAAAAGTGAAAAGAGTACATTTGGCAATGACTGTACATTTAACAATAGCCAGTAATAATAATGGATAAGTAGGACAAAGAGAGGTATTTGTGTCAGCTGCTTTCCTCCACCCAGGAACTCCCAGTGTAAGCCAGGATCAAGATGGGAATTCTTCAGAAGACATTGTGGTGTTTATGAATAGCCATACAATATTACATTTCAGTTAATTCACTAAAAGTGTGTCTAGTCTAATTTGACAATATGTGGACTTGCCATGTAATGTTTTCTGAGATGATTTAGTGTCTTGAGAACTTTCCACTTGAGCATTTCTAAAACAATTCAAGTGCTGAGAGATACAAATTAGTTTGGCAAATTCAAGTATTGTTACAGTCTACCAAATTTTTCACAGGATAGTGTGTGCAGGATGCCCCCACAGTACAAACCATCAAAGAGGGGTAATCCCAGAAACATACACATCTCTTATTAAAACTTAGGCACTTTCCAGCAACCATGTTTTAGATGGAATTCCTGGACTGGTGTGACTCTGAAAAGCATCAGTGCAAAAAGGCTTTATGATAGATTTCTTTTGTGAGCACATCTAACAGATATTGATGGGTTCCTTGATTCATTTCCGAGTTTGTTAGGAATTTGGAAACACTGTGGAGGAGTTGCATGCAAATCATAATCAGTTTGGTAAAAAGGGGTGAAAGAAGGGGTCAAAAGAAATGGTATCACTGTGCAGGGAGTACCAGTAAGCCAGGATGACCTGTAAAAACCCTGCACCCAGTTGTGAAGTTTAACAGATCCAAGGACTGATATCAATCACCACCCACAACAACACAAAATATAACACTATTGCAACCAAAAAATGTAATCAAGAGGTACATTCAGTATTCTAGCATGATCAAATCTTCAGTATTTCTGTCACAAAATACAAATAGTTAAAATCAGCTATTAGCCTTTTTGTGTTCTGTCAAGGTCCCACGGGGATCTTCTGTAAAATAAAACAAGACACCAACTTTGCCCTTTCTGGGCATTGTTAATGTGGTTAAAGAAATGAGGAACCAATCCAGCAAGTGTTGATTTCATATTCCTTTTTCGGGGTGTCTTTAGCCTTCCAAGGATATTTGTTAAGGGATCCCGTTAAGGTTAGGGAAACAGGTCTCAGGTTAGCTGAGTCAATCGACACAGTCTGGCCAGAGAGGTAACAGTGTTTCCTTGCCTTATCAGCCACTGGATCGTGACTCACAGGGATAACTGACAAGAGTGGTGAGGCCTTTGGACAGAAGGTGTTAAATCGAGGATCTTGTTTCCCTTTGTTGTGAGCTTTCTCATGCATCCACCCTTTACCGCCCCCACCCCGCTCACTTGGGAGGGGCGAAGACATCAGTTTTCTAATGGCTTGGATAGCTGTTCTGGTTCCCTGGGAGAGGACCTAGGGTCTGGGGTTTTGCTTTCCTCAAGATTCTGGAGCTTTTGTTCTGGCCATCAGTTAATTAATTTCTCTAATCTGACAGTAGGTAATCCATTCATCAAATCTCATGGAACACCCTTTTGTCAGCCCAGTATCCAGAGACAATTATGTTTATGATCAATATTTCACCTACCTGTTTTTACTGACAATGAGACCCTTCCAGTCTCACTGAGCTTTGGGTAGGTGCCCTGGGGACTGCCTGCTGCAAGTCTTACTTCCCTTGGTTCAAATTTAGTGGAGGAAGAAATCACTGGCCCATATTTTCTTCCATAGTTAATTAACTCTTGGGCAACCTCCCAAGCAACTTGGGTTGCTTGGGCAACCTCCCCCTATGTCCATGCTTTGTTTCGTGACTGCAGATGTTTGGGGGTTACAGTTCCTTCTAACACTGGCCGGGTTTTATCTCCCTGAGACATAGCCTCTATTTTTCCTTGCAGTTGAATACCTATAGGTTTTAACGACTCTGGAAGCCCTCTAATTAAAGCAGCCATTCTCTCAGGATCAACAGGCATCATCATAGGTGATTCATGGTGTGGATGCAGCTTTCTATCATATATCATTTGGAGACAAGCAGCCTTTTGAACACTCTCCACTAGCTGATCAACTGTTCCAGCAATGGCAAGGGGGTCTCCCCTTTCTAAAGGGTTGAGACCACCTGCCCAATAGGCAGCCCTTTGCGTTAATGACCAGGGAGCACGACTGTTGCCAGTAGTTAAAAATACTCCTGGTCCCCAATAACCTTCTGCCTCCTTTTCTGTTAACCGAATCTGGTCGCCACCAGTGAGACTCACCCTCCATACATATTCTGTCTCAGATTCCTTTGGAGAGCGGCTAAAATCTTCCTTCAATTTCGCTAATTCAGTGGCTGAGAAGGGAATTTCCTTAACATTCCTTTGTGGATCTAGATCCTCACTGTTACCGAATGTGTATTCAGTTTTTATCAAAGGACGCAATGGGGCTATTGGAGTTTCTAATTTATCTAGCCTTTCCTTCATTCCTGGTAGTTCCACCAGAGGAAAAGTTTTTTCTCGAGGCAAACTGTGGGTGACGGTATGGCTGGCATACTTACACGTTAGCAGTTCCTTAAAAGCCATTTGCAACAAAGCCGAATTACATTTCTCTCTTTCTTATTGTTCCTCAAGGTTCACTATTTGATTCTGCAGATTTTTCACCAATTCTTGTGTTATTTTAACCGATTCCTGCAGTACTTGTATAGTTTGGGTTTCTGCCGAATGCTTTTCATCTCGGAACTCCACGGCTGCTTTTAAAGTAGCCCCGAGTACGGCACAAATAAATGACTTTCCTTTTCCAGCTCGGGTACGAGCATTCTTTTGCAGAACACTAAAACGGTCCGAAACACTCTGCAAGTTATACCAGTTCTGTCGTGCCCAATCCATACCTGATAAAGAGGGTCGAGCACCATGTTTTTCTAAAAGATCAAATAATGCATCTTCACTTTTTATGGTGTCAGTGTTGTCACTCATTTTTCAATACAGTGAAAGACCTACACTAAAGGAGGTGGAGGTGCACGTATTGAAAAGCTCAGGTAACTCATTACCTCTCCCAGGGAGGCACACAAGGGAGGCACTCCCAGGGAGGCACCTATTAAACAAATGCAAATGGTCCAAACACTCTTCCCTTTCTCTGAGGGAAGCACACAAAAAAGTTCAAATTTCACACTTAAGTTACAAAATTCAGAGAGGTCTTCTCGAGGAGGCACACACCTATTCAAAATTAATTCACATGTCCCCGAGAGGTATACACATAAACTGTAAAGTTTCAAAATGCGGAGCAGTCTTCTTGGAGAAGGACTCACGTCTAAGTTTTCGAAAATATCGCCCCATGCAAGTCCAGGAGGTACACTCAAAAAAAGATTCAGACTGTATCTGGAAGGACAGCACTCTCATGGTGGGTATCCTGCCTTCGACTAAGCCATTAAATAAATGTCTTGCTCCAATTTATAGGAGGGAGAGCATCCAGCTATGGAGGAAGGGGCTTTCAACTGTTCCCGAAGTGATGTCGATTGTCACTCGTAGCGCTCATCACTTGCCTCCTCTACAAATCAATCAGACTTTTATCACAAGAAATACTTCAGGAAGCAAGCTTTGAGCCAAAAAATAAAGGATTCTTACACTAGGCAATACAGTCCTGAACACTCTGGAATGAGAAATTCCATTTGATTCAGCAGTGATGTGTGCCACTGAATTCAACTGAGGGGTTGGGCCACCTTTAAAATAACAAAAAAAAAAAAAACAAAAAAAAAAACAAAACCAAACAAACAAACAAAAAAAACCAAACCAAAACAAAACAAAAAAAACCAGAAAGAAAACCACTTAACTAGTAAAATAAGCTCTTCTATCCACCAGATGACAGTATGGTTCAGTCTTCCAATAGACTCATATATAACTGCATCACAATTACTTTCCATCTGGCAGGGAATAAAAATGTAAAACTGTTCAGAGTGTTGTGATGTGTCATGAAAAGTAATTCTTTTTTTTTTTTTTTTTTAACTGTCTGGAAGGCGGGGAAATTTCCCTGCTTGTCTTTGGAATGGAAAAGATACTTCATAAAATATATGCAGAAATAAGAGGAAAAATATACTTCTGTATATTAGCTTACTGCACTCCAGGTTTTTCTCATTGGAAGTTAATAATAAATATACAAGTGCTGTGTTAACCATCTACAATGGCAGGCTGTTTCACTTACATCAGCTAGTGGATTCTAACTTCCTTTAATTAATCCCTTACTTCTTCATAACTTTTGGCTGACTGAGATTGTCAGGTTTATGAGGAGAAACTGAAAATCCGAGTTAACCTTGTAGTGAGACACATATTGAAAGTGTATTGATTGAGCTTCAGATGCATCCTCAGCAAGACAAAATTTAGAGCAGAGGAATCTTCAAGATTCTGTAGTCTGTAAAATTGCCCTCACTTTCGCAAAATCTATTAATAATTTTACAATTAGGAAGATGGTAAGGAAGTGGTGGACATGTCTATCAGGTCCCTAGCTGAGGAGAGATTCAGCATCTAGTCAACCATCTATAATCTCACAGATGCACTCTTAAGAGCACTACTGTAAGAATGTGAGGTAGAGCAAAAAGCAGCTATAGTCATTGCAGTGGTTGCTTCCCATCAATTGAGGCACTGTTTGATCTTCTGTATTAAATGCTATATATTAATGGAATGATAGGATGCCATAGAAAATCAAGCAGTTTATTAATAATGATTCTGGCCTAGTAGATAATGACTGCATGGTACTGTGCTCACCAGGCATGTAACTCAGTGTATCTGGCAGTGCGTTGCCCCATTATCATCTGGATGTGGTACCAGTATAGCTGGTTTTACAGGAGAAAAGTAATCAGTCTTCTGGTGAAATTCCACTCTGGGTTATGTATATTCAAATTTCTACATCCTGCTTACCCTCTCTGCACCATCCAGACAAGGTATCTCTCCTCTTTGCTAGTGAATTAATAATTCTGTAACTTCAAAGGTTGTTATCTGTTGTTTTCCATAACAAACATATGTCAGCCTATTCAGTTTTTAGAGCTGGGCACAGGCTGTGACTAGCTTCACATAGATGCATAAGAAAGCAAGTAGAGGGGATTCTAAACAACGGATTCTAAAATTCCTTTTACTAAACATAAGTGTAATCCCTAATTCTATATTCATTTGATTCTGTTTGTGAACAGTGCTGATGAACACAGTTGAAAAATTCAGGAATGTAGGTATAAGTGTAAAGTCATACACAACTTTTTCCTGAATACAACCAGGAAGGGGTGCCCTATGAAACATATAGTTCTTTGGCCTGTTTTTTACAGTGATTAGGTTTGACACAGAACCCCAGCTCTATCATCTAGACAAGTATTTATTCCCATTTGCTTCTAGTGACATAAGTTTATTTGGCATGATAACTCCCCATAATCCACAGTGCTATGTGTGAATGAATGGTCTCTGGGATGTGAAATCCTTTTTATTTGTAATTCCCTATGATGGTTCTAAGTCCCCATAGGAGAAGACAGAGCTATTCTACTTTATTAAGTATTCAGACACATTGATCTCATTGGCTCAGATTTAATAAAAAAAGAAAACTATTTTAATGGTTTTACAGAAAGTATTTAAGTTGAGAAAGTGATATTTTGTGACTTCTGAGTGAGAGGGAAGGGAAACACTCTCAATTTCAGTATTCCAAGAAGCAAGAGCCAAACTTCTCCTTAGTTTTACAGAACCACACTGAAGTGAAAAATAATAATAATAATAATAATAAAAAAATCATAAGTAGTCTTGACTTTATGTTCTGTAAAACTGAATGCCTTCTGAATGGAAGGGGAGTTAAAAATAAAACAACAACAAACCTGACAAAAAATGGAGTGGTCTAAAACCATTTATTATTTTTTTTTAAATTTGTAAATTTGTAGTAAGCAGAATGTATTTGTTGTTATACAAAGATAATCTAATCCTTAGTTTATCCTTAATCCTAAACTGAAAAAGCAAATGCTAGAATATAACACCATGTTTCTCTGTAACGGAACCTACTAGGGTGGAATAATATTTTGAATGGACTTACAGTTATTTTAGTTACCTGGTGTTCTGGGTAGGAGGCATTTGAAAGAAATAGAATGACTGCTGCAAATTTTTGAGTCAGGTTGGCTTTTGAGGGAAACAGGCTGTCTGTGATCACAAAATCTTAACCTGCTCCACATACTGTTTGTGGTCAAGTTGAAATTTTCATTGTGGTTGTACTCAAATTTGTTCCTCTAGCAGTTTATGCTGGTGCTTAACTAGTGAAACAAGGAAATGATTTTACATATCCTTAGCTCTACTTAATGTGGGAAAAAAATTACTTAGAAATGCTGTATCTTTCTTACGTCAAATATCTTGGAATCTTTGTTGATCTTTTCCTTTATTTACATTTTCTTGTGCTGAGTCCTATTCTGAGTCCTGGTATATACTGCTGGGTCTGCATGCTAATAGACTGTGTGTTTTGTTTAGGTGCGACATGAGAACAAATGTGTTGCTCCTGAGAGATGCCCGTGTTTTCACAATGGAAGAGAATATGCCAAGGGAGAGACAGTGACTAAGGACTGCAACACCTGGTGAGTCAATGGAACTGTGTTTTTCTGCAGGAAGCCTTATATATTTCTAAATATGGCTGCTCTGAAAGTAATGCCTCCTATTTTATTATGTTGTTCCATCATGTCAGAAGTGGTTGTTGGTGGTAAGGCAATAGAACTTGAACCTTCCATTACATTGTTGCCATGTTGCAGATGGTAGCAAAGGAGCAGCCTGACAAAATGGCATCTGACATGAAAGTGTGTATGAAGCAAAGGGGTGTCACTGAAAGTGGAAAAAATTGCACGCGTTGACATTCATCAATACTTGCTGAATGTGTATGGAAACCAAGCAGTGGATGTTTGTACAAGAAGGTAGTGAGGCGATGTGTATCAGCAGAGGCAACAGTAATGTAACAGACAGTAACATCACGTTCTTGATAGCTATGTAAATTCTTATGAGCATGGCATGCAGACTCTTGTTCATTGCCAGCAAAAATACATACAATAATGATGGTGACTGCTGAAAAACAGTATTTTGTAGCTGTGAATTTGCTCTGTCAAATAGTGTTGTGTTTTTTATATCTGCTGTAGTTTCCATGGAAATAAATATGATGCATTACTTTCAGAACAACCCATATGCATGTGTATATAAACAGTTTTTTGTTGATGGATCAATTTTGTATGAAGGCAGGATATATAGTGCAATAATACGTGTTGCTCAGACCAACATCTTCCTTTTCCATGTGGCATAAAGATCAATGCCATATCTGCCAAGTTACACGTGGTGCTTTACAAATAAGTAGCCTATATACCTGGGTAGGTCCTCTGTAGGCACTAGGTAGGGGATTTGCTGCTTCATCTTGCAACACAATAATCAGTACAGGAGTTGCTCTGTAGTGGAAGGAACGAAGCCGGCATTTTGTTGTAAAGCAGTTTTGCCGTGCTTTCCATGAAATCCTACAAATCAGTCCTTTTTAGGTAGAAGAATTTATCAGCAGAAAGGCCACGATATGCCAACTGTAATATGACAGAAACTCTTCAGGTAAACGTTAGAGATGTAAATGGTAAAGAAGAGCCTCAGGAAAGGTATACTTTATTTGCCTACTGGACATCTTTTGGCTTCTGCCTGGATGGCACACTCACTGTTCTGTATAGGTGTTTTTGCCTTCCATGCGTACTTGTAAAAAGAATAGTACCACTTCATGCACAGATGCAAGATACCCAAGTGTACAAGGTGTACAGCATCCAGCCAGTAGTGGCATGGAAACAGTGTTCTCTTTGGATTTCAGTTGTTCACATGCATTTTACTCCAAATGCATGTGACCAGCTCTGTGGCACATCTGAGAGATGTGTTTCCATTATCCATTGTACAAAAGCATGGAGTTGGATCAGAGAACCAGCAGCATTAAAGAGTCATTCATTTTGCTTTGTGCATTGGTCTTTCAGCAACAATAATTTCAAATGTTGCATTTTTATGTTAGTGGGGCTGATCACAACCAGTTAGATTTTGATACAAGTTTTCATGCTTTTATATAGAAATAGTTCACTTCCAGTGTTTCGGCTGTTTGTTTCTTTTTTCTTTAAAGCTGTATGTTATACTAGAAGTCATATAGTATGACTAGGCATGGAGAAAACTGTATGTCAAGGGAGGAAGATGGAGGAGAAGTTGAAATCTGTATGTAGATAGATATACATACAACTGTATGTCTATACTGCAAGTGGGCAAAAGTGACCCAACTAAAATACAGATGCAATTATAATTTTATTGAAAAAGAGGTGAAACACCTTCTCATTGTTGTGATATTTGCATTTCATCATAATTACCATGCACAGTCTTTTATTTTCAGTCATTCATAAAATCTTCAATCTTAAAATAGTCGTAGCCTTGTTGCTTCATTCTTCTAACCTTTATTTCTGGCAGTGATACTGTAAGTGACATTTCTTCTTAAAGATAGAATTTTTTTCAATGTCAGCATGAAGAAAATGTTAAGAATTGTGCTTTTCTTGTTGGTAAGACCTTCATCTTATTTTAGGTATTTTTTCTTGAATACAGAAAAAAAAACCTGGAAAATAAATTTATTTAAATAAGGGAGAGTAGAGCTGTTTGTACTGTATGACTTTGAAAAGCTTCATGATATTTCTCAGCAAATACCAAGTCAAATGTCATTTACAAAGTGATATAGGAAATTGCTTTTGCTTTGAGAATTGAGAAGAATTGAAAGTCTGCAATTTGGAGCTCTTCCTCTTTTTTTTTTTTTTCTTTCTTTTTGTACTGCTATTGCAGGAGTTCTTATTCTTACTTGTTCCTAGCCAGATGTGGACACCTGCAAATGCAATATATAAGACAGAGGTGTCAGATTTGGCATGTATATTTGACTTGACATATGGGAGACCTTAATTCATGAAGAATGTAATGTCTCCGAGTCTCAGCTAGTGGCAAAATTTATCATTCTAAGAATCGTGGATAAATAAATTTGGAATAGTGTTTATGAAGCACTACACAAAAGAAATTTGCTTATTTCTTCTAATTGAATTTTGAAAAGCCATATACTTCATAATCTGGCTTTGTACATAAAGAATCTTGGTCTTACTCTGCCTATTAGGTTTAATAACAAAGGATGTAATAGGCTTCATGTTACTGAAATTTCATTCTTTAAAGAAAATATACTGCACAGTTTTTATTATTTCATGAAATGTTTTCAAGATTAAACAATTACTCCCAGATTAAAGCAATAGACAGTGCAGTTCTGTAACTGTTGCTGCTTCTGTTAGCAATTTGATCTTGGGAAAGTACCTTAGAATTATTATCCCACAGCTTTTACATTTGTAAAGTAGGGATAGAATTCCCTTTTCCCCACCCTTATGGAGCTTGATTAGAAAATCCTCAGGGCAGTAATAGTGTCTATCTGTCATCATTTATGAGGGATACTCTGAAAGTAATGCCTCCTATTTTATGAAGTTGGCCCTTGATGTCAGAAGTGGATGTTGGCAGTATTGCAGTAAAG
Organism: Tympanuchus pallidicinctus; assembly: GCF_026119805.1. NCBI lineage: Eukaryota > Metazoa > Chordata > Aves > Galliformes > Phasianidae > Tympanuchus > Tympanuchus pallidicinctus. Next base: position 248,633 of record NW_026294744.1, read on the forward strand.
CTTGAACCTTTCTACCAGAATTCTGCTACATTTTGTTGCTATGTGACAGATGGCAGAAGAGGGACATTCTGACAAAATGGCATCTGTCTGTGTGTCTGGAAAGGCATACAAAGCAATGTTGTGGAATTGAATTCCTCCATGAGGCAAAAATTGCTTCATGGCCAATTGCCACGTGCAGAATGTACAGAGATCAAACAGTGGATGTTAGCACAGTGAAGTGGCTGGTGGGCTTATTGATTTTATTGTTATTATTTTTGCTCAGTCTCCTGCTAGCTAGCAAATCAATTTATTCATTTGGAATGAATCCCTTTCACACCTGCAGATCTAGCAGTAAGGCCTGTGAATCTCCATAATATTTCCAGAAAAGGCAGGAGGCTTGGGTAGATGCCATGAAGAAGTATCTTCTTATCTTTATTTCTCAATTTCCCTTATTTTAATGTGAGGCTTATGGAATCTACTTCCTTGAAGCTTATTTGTAAAGGTACTGTGCAAAACTTAGGTTATTAGGTGTCATAGCAACAAAAGGCTTGTTGTCTTTGCAAGGCTTTTGCAAGGCCTTTGCAAGGCTTGCTTTTCTTTTAATAAGAATCTTGATCTATTTTTTCTGTTACACTATTATAATTATATGCTTCAGTATAATTGAGTTTATACTAAGGTGTTTGTTTCCTTAAAGAAAGGAGGAGCAAGAAGAAAGAATACCACACACACACGCACACACATAGAACACACACAAAGAAAAAAAAAAAAGGAAACAAAAAGAATGCAGTCAGTTTCATCATGACATCGTGGTTTTTGTAGTTCAGCCACTAGAGCAAAATAGGTATAATGATATGAAAACTTAACTTTCTGCCTGATTTATCTTCAGAATTCCCCATGCTGTGAAAACATGAGGTATCTTGCTTTGCTTTGCCATTTTTTCTTCCATATTATTCCATGTTTACCTTGTGAGGAATCTAGCAGGTGTTCAGTAGGACATTACTGGCAAGATATATAGGCAAGAAGCCACTAGTATATCTCCTTTCAGAATTAGGCATACTCTTATCACATCTTCTATCACATAAAAGTAAGTTTAGGTTGGAGTTCTATTTATTTCTAGCCAAATGTGAATTCTCTTATACAGAAAATGTTTGGATTTCACCACCATAGGAGACCTCAAAAGATGTTATCACAATGACATTCCTCAGAAAGTGTATGAACTATTGAGGTACAGAAAAAATAAGTATTTCTATCTATATGTGTCCTATTATTAGACTGTGAGGTAATACCTCCAATTATTAGGGTCAAATAAACTATCCAGAAGAATGAACTTCATTTCAAAATAGATACACTTCTTTGGAAAAGGATGTTATTAAACTTAACTATAGACTCTGAACAAAAGCCACAGGGCAAACTGAGTTATAGTCCTGGTTACTTAGTCTCCAAAGTTGGTTACAAGAGTAAACACATTCTTTGTCATCATCAAATATTAAATTTAATACTATTCTAGCTTTCAGTGAGGAAAAATTGACAGTACTGCAAAAACAGTAAAAAACAGATTTGCTGATATTATAAACAGGTTTGCTGTTATTAAATTTTATATTTAACCTGTAATTTTCCTTAGAAGTTAATCAAACTGCTTTTCTAAGAGGATACTGTAAGAAGAGCAGGATATCTAAAATGAGGTGCTAACAGTATTATGAAATATTCCAATAGGGTCTGTTTGGGCCTCTTTTTGTAATGAAGAAATTCAAAAAGCATGTATTCCTATGTGCAGCTTGTAAAAACAAAACAAATAAAAACTCACATATTCTTTAAGTGTTGAACGTGTTAATGTTCTGTTTCTGCACTTAATGTTACTGAATGGTACATTATGCTGATGAGTGAGTTGATCATTTGGTTCATAATAGCATAATTAAAGGCTGTCTGGGTAAGGATGCCAGTAGCCCAGGAGCAGAGCCTTCTCAAGGCTGAAGCCAAAGTGGATCTGCTGGAGATGCACCTGAGGATGGACATCAGAGAAAAGTGTGTAAGTTCCTCACAGCTGCATGTGATAGACAGATTAAAGACACATAAGGAGACTTTATTCCCATTTGGCCTGCAGTAGGATCCTCTATGACCTATGCCCAGCAAAAAGAAGGGAATGTTCAGATCAAATCTCACCCTGGGGAATTTCATTATTTGCCCAGAGAATACCACAGGTGAAAAACTGAAACAGCTTCCCTCTCCCCAAACAACAGCCAGCAAACCTGAAAATGGCCTGCAAGAAAAATTTTCAGAGATATTTTTATACTTTTATTTCCAGTTCTGATTACTGGGAATATTTATACTCATTTTTCAAAAAATGTGCTACTTTGATGTACTAGGCAAAAGATTTCTTGGTGTCAATTTAATTCAGATCAAGAAAAACATTAGTAACTCAGCATGTAAAATAGACAAAAGAGTAGAAAATTCTGTTATATGAGAACATCAATAATACAGTACAATATACAGCTGAAGAACATACGGAAAGTTAATAATGTACAATAGTGCACCTTCTGTCCAAAACTATTTCCTGCAGGGGAGCTTGAGAGATGAGTTAGGTTTTAACATCACTACTTCCACTGTGAGTTAACAGAATAGCAGAGAAAGTTGTTCTGTTCATAAAGCCTTGTTGGATGTGCTTCTTACTATGGATGGATCACAGACGCTTCAGTTTATTTCAGATCTAAAGAAAGCTGATCACAAAGAAAGCCAAACTGAACTATCAGCTTTTTGCATTTATAATCAACCCATTTTCAGCACAGAATCTGCATCCCCAATTATGTTTGTGCTTACTGCAGAATTTTATCACCGACACTTGCTTATAAAACTTGGACTCCAATTTTCTTATCAAATATCTTGATGAGAAACACACTTCAGTCATTAATAAAGTTTTGGGTTCAGAGCAGAGGTGCCACCTTTCTCATATGAAAGTAGATTAGACAGTATTCCTGCATTACAGATGTACAAAGGCTCAAAATCCGTTTTCCTCTCTTAATTATTTGTCACCTATGTTTCTTTATTTTCAAGTTTTTGTTTTGAAGAACTTGAAAAATACTTAAACATGAAAAAGTTCTGAACACACTTTATGCTGAAGAACCAACCCGTTTAAAAATACATTGAACTTAGGGGCCCCTAAAATCTTTGTGTGCTGTTCAACACATTACTGGTGTATGACAAGTAAAACTAAAAAACTCTTCCAGATGGTGAAAGGTCATTATTTTGTATCACTGCTTGTTGTGTGTCCCTTGGAGATTCATCAGTTCATGAGCTCCTGGAGGGAGATACTTTCAATGTCTCACTTTTCCTCTTGACACTTAATATTCTTTTACTTATTTCATACATTGCAAGTAATGATATAAATGCTAAAGATCATTCATTTTCCTCTGTTGCAGTGTGTGTCATGGTCGAAAGTGGGAATGCACCAAAAATATCTGTGATGGTACCTGCACTGTTATTGGTACAGCTCATTATTTGACATTTGATGGAATGAAATACAAGTTTCCAGGAGAATGTCAGTATGTATTAGTTCAGGTAAGAATATGTCAAGTGCCTAACCCATGATGCCTGTGTATTACACCAGAGAAATCTGGCATTTGAATAAGCCACAGTATCACTGTCTCGATCACTAAGCCAGATGCATGGCAGAGGAGAGCAGAGTTTATCAATGGCTTCAAAAGTACCTTGAGAAATTAGAAGATTACATCACATTATAGAGAAGTGAATTAGGATTGTGGTGTGTCTAACTGGCAGCCATAAAATGTGTGACTGTAGCGTGTTATGGAGGAACAATCCAAATCTCATTTCTAGATGCCCATTAGTCAGTCCTTTTTCACTTTCTGCTCACCTCTTCATCCTCTACTACTGACTTACTGAGTCAGACTTCTTCAGAATGCATTAGAAAAGTATTTAGTGAACACCCTCTAAATGCTTCCAAAGCACAGACTCTGCTTGTTCACTTTGGCAATATCACTGTTTCATGTACAAAACTGGATTAAACTACTCATTTTCCTCACAGCAAAGTGGAGGGTGAATAAATACATACACACTAACTTTAGTCTGTGATTTATGGGAGCTGTCAAATTTGGAGAGTTAAATGAAATTAAGGCAATTACAAATGCAAATCATTATATATTAAAAAGTCTGTGTTCAAAAGAAGAATTTATTTTAAAATTTGGTCTAAAATAGATGTATCTGCTGTTAATTTATATAATAGCCTTCTGCAGTTAAAAATTGTCCTGTTTCATTGATTTCCCCCAAAGAGTCTTTGAATGAAGTACCTTTCTCCTTGAAATTCTTCTTGGACAGAAGAGTGTCATCATTGCTGGTCTTTGGCTGGATTTTTGAAATATGTTTCCACTTTGATACCACCTGTACTACCATAGAAGGCTGATGGTCCTGATGCTAGTGAGAGCTCAGTAATACTATTATCTTAGGGACAATAAGAATATACACTACTACAAGAATATTTAAAATATCACTGACTGAGTGTGCATCATTCTTGAATAGGTGAACCAAAACCTCTATTAATGCTAATAGATAAATTAATTGACGTAGGAAAAATGGACATACCAGCATATATTTTATTTGCCACATAGATTACTTTGAGTATTATGTAGGTCACTCTGAAAGTTATGCCTCTGATTTATCTCCGTATAAACTATGACAGATACAAAGCACAATAGCACTACTTCATAGAACAAATTCTCAGCCACAGAAAGCTATTTCTCAATGTGTTTACTGCTATTGACTATGCATCTTCACTAGTGGTGAACAAGAACTTGTAAACCACAATTATAAAAATCTACACCTACAGAGGTGACACAATGTCTCCATTGCCACTGCCTAAACACAGCACCCCACTGCTTCACTGTGTTCCCATCCCCTGTTTGGTCCCCGTAAATGTTCAGCAAGTATTGATGAATGTCAGTGGGTGCAATTTTTTCCTGATGGAGAAATTCAGTTTCACACCCTTACTTCAGTCCATGTCAGCTGCCATTTTGTTGGATTACCATCTGTTACCTTTGTCTCAAATTTGTGAGAAAGTCCAACCTTTACTGCAATACCACCAACATACACCTTTGACATTGTAATAATATATTGGAGGCATTACTTTGAGAGGAGCTCTCATATTTGAGACTTCCTTTTTCTCTAGACATCTGCATGTGTTTCTAAAATGTCCATACCAATGATTTACTAATTTATTTTTGTCTGATAGGATTTTTGCAAGAATAACTCTGGGACATTCCGGATACTGATTTCAAATGAAGGATGCAGCTTCACCGGTGAAAAGTGCGCCAAAAGGGTTACCATTTTGTATAAAGGTGGAGAAATAGAGTTGCTTGATGGAAATGTATGTAAGCTTCTCTTTCTTTCCTTTTTTTAAAGAGTTCATTATAATTTTGGAATGTTTGGTAACTTTAGGTACAAATAATCTCATGGTCAGTGGTTCTTGAAAACTGTATCACCAAATGAACAGATTAGTAGGATTATAATTATTGTATTACTATAATTAGCCTTTTTGCTTACTGTTACAATCAGAAAAGTCAACATAGTGGAAGGGTGATACAGGAGCATAGTAGCAAAGGAACTAGCGTGAATGTAATAGTGTTACATGGGAAAAGGAAAGATGCTCACCCCTCTTTGAAGATCTAGTCTCACAGAGAAAACTACATAAGGGAGGGATCTCCAATCAGAGATCTTTCCCAAGTGGCAATCAGCCCTTAAATGAGGTCTAAGAGAGGTGGAGCCAGGCTCCACCCCTTCTAGTCACACAGGTGAATTACCTTCACCTGTGCTCCTAGGGCTGATGGGTCCTTTCCCCAAATGCTCAATCAGTGTTTCAGGCCATGACTCGTTGCCTTAGACTTACAATTTTGGCATTTCTGCTTGATGCTGATAAGATCTCAGTTTAAAATGATGTTCAATGAAACTCATATGAGGAAAGCTCTTTTTAAATATGAGAGGTCTAAGACTATTTCAAGCATGCTTAAATATAAGGAAGAGCTAAGTAGTGACTGTTCTGTGACCAGTATAACTGCGGACCAAATATAGCTGTCTGAAGTACTTAGCACGTATGAAGAAAAGAAATCATGGCTGAAACATTTATGCTGTGAAACTATCTTTCCTCTTTTTAAACTGTCAGGTGGAAAATTGATAGAACTGCAATTCTCTCCCCACCCTCCCTTTTCCAACTAACAAACAGTGAAGAACTGATGAAGAGTCACTTCTACCTCTCATGCCGCTCCATGAGAGGAAAGAAGCTTTCTAAAAGGCGGATTTCAGCTCTGTGTTTCTATAGCTGTTAAGACTATCTGCATGCTAACAGAACTACAGTGGATTACAATGTTTCAATAGCTCAGTTTTCAGAAGTACTGTCTAAACTGGCATCTGGACCAGAAAACTGCAAAAAATGTTCTCCGTGTTATATGAAACCACTTTTCCTTGTTTTGAGTAAGCAGACAAAGTTGAACCAGGTTTTGCATAGTCTGCAAATTGCCTATAAATTGCTGAGTGTCACTGGTACTTGGTAGAAACATAGAAAACACAATCATATTTAAGAATGTCTTTACAGTGTCCCTTGACAGCAGGTGATCTGCCTAGACTTTTGGGTGCTGGAGGAATGAACACATATCATTTTGTTTGCCCAACCAATTCTTTATTTCTGCTGCCTAAAGAATCTTCTACTTTAATGAGTACAAACAGTAGTGCAGGGCTCAGTCTGTAAAATCAGATGTCAATAGTTCATAGGCTGGTTCGGCCTGGTTCCATGACCAGTGGGGCAGAGGTATCTGCAGATCCATGCCTCCAGAAAAGAGAAACAGGAGACCCCAAAATAATTGAAAACAGCGGCAACGATCTGAGGTGAAACCTCAGAAACGCAGAAGTGACCTACAGTTACTGTTGCCACTGCTGAAACACACCACCTGGCTGTGCTGACATCTACTCTTTGGGTCTCCATAAACATTCAGAAAGTGATGGTGAAAGTGTAGTGATAAGACGGAACTCAATTCCACACCTTTGCTTTATGTGTACTTACATATCAACTTCCATTTTGTCAGACTGCCCCTCTGCTCCCTCCTGATGCATGGCAACAGACTGTAATGGAATACTGGTGGGAAGCTTCCACCTCTACTGCCATACTACCAACATCTGCCTCTGATATCACAGGCCAACACAAAACAATAGGAGACATTAGTTTTAGGGCAGTCCTTGCATAATATACAATACAGTTAATGCATAAGTATCAAAACATTTTGACTTTTAATATTCTTATTAAAGGATTAAAATAAAATAGCAACAAAAACATACTATTATTGGGATATTTGACCATGTTCTGTGAAACTAATCTGTCTGTCTGGTTTGATAGCAGTGGTTGCAATTCTTAATGAGATCTCAAGGCGTTCATGAGAAATTTTTGAGAAAATGTTACTATTCACATGCTTCATCATTGAAAATTGTCATTCACAAATGTACATATTGCCAAAAAGAGATGACATGAATGAGGTCTGATTTTGAAGCAAAATATATTTTTTGTCCAATAAGATATGTCTCATGAAAGCATGGCAAAGAGAGATGAACAGATTTTTGAGTTGAACATCTGATTGCAACTTGTACAGTTAACAAATGCACAGTTAGAAGAGTGGCATGGGTAGCGTTAGGATAGTGTTTTACAATTTTATAGTTAGAAAGATTATCACATTGGAAAGAGACAATAAACAATGAAATACTCCCCCCATACCCTAAGCTCACCGTAGAAAACTCCAAAGGGAGGAACTTCCAGTCAGCCTTTAAATGGGATCTAGTAGAGGTGGAGTCAGGCTCCACCCCTTTTGGTCTCACACAGATGAATTGCCTTCACCTGTGCTCCCATGGCTTACTCAGTCCTTGCCTCCGGTGATCAATCAGTGGTTTAAGCCATGACTCAACAGTTTCCATGCACTCCACCCCTTCACAGCATGAACCAATGATTGAATTAGCTAGAGGATGAGCCTTCCCTAATACAGAGATCCGACACATTGTGATGCTTATACAATTGACCGTTGTGATGCAGGTTGACACAATTTAAGATGAGTGATGATCAGTGCATGGTAGAGGTTCATATTCTTTCATGTCAGTGTTTGGCCATATTACTGGAGGCATTCTGTCATGTGGTGCAGAATCACAGAATCACAGAATTGTAGGGGTTGCAAGGGACCTCCAGAGATCATCAAGTCCAACCCCCCTGCCAAAGCAGGTTCCCTACAGCAGGTTGCACAGGTAGGCATCCAGGCAGGTCTTGAACATCTCCAGAGGAGACTCCACGACCTCCCTGGGCATCCTGTTCCAGTGCTCCTTCACCCTCACTGTAAAGAAGTTCTCGTGCACATTTGTGCGGAACTTCCAATGCTGCAGTTTCCGTCCATTTCCCCTTGTCCTGTCACCATTCACCACTGAAAAGAGTCCAGCCTTGCCATTCTGCCCCCCACACCTTAGATACGTATAGACCTGGATCAGGTCCCCTCTCAGTCTTCTTTTCTCAAGGCTGAACAGACCCAGTTCACTCAGCCTTTCTTCATAAGAGAGATGCTCCAGGCCCTTCACCATCTTTGTGGCCCTCCACTGGACTCTTTCCAACAGGTCCCTGTCTTTTTTGTACTGGGGAGCCCAGAACTGGACACAGTACTCCAGATGAGGTCTTACCAGGGCAGAGTAGAGGGGGAGGATCACCTCCCTCAACCTGCTGGCCACGCTCTTTTTAATGCATCCCAGGTCCATCCTATGCTTCATCAGTCCCATGTAGACCATCGCTGGGTGTCACACGTGATCTCACAGCAATACTGGAACTCTTTGATGGCATTTTGTTCCTTCTGTTGATCCTAGAGGCTCACTCATGGGGAGTAATACAGATACTTCAGGGGTACCAGGAGGGGAAGGTCCAGAGCAAGATACAGGCTGCATTTCTATCCTGGATCAACACTTTGGCTTGTACTGGGGCATGCCATGGCTGCTTATACCAGACCCTTTGGCCAGATACCTGTTGCTGCACAACTATGTCAGGCACCAAAGGGGGTGTTCTGATCTGCCATAGCGACATGATGGGGGTCCCTTTAGCAATGAAGTTTGGAGTGTTGACCACAATATCAGTAGGCTATGTGCCAATTACTGGAGGGACTACCGAGCTTCCACCTTCAATAATCTCCCCCAAGTAGGCCACATCACTTCGGTCCTACCTGCACCTTCCAAGGTGATTTTATTCTATGGGTACCTGGTTCTAAATTCTCAGGGGCAGGGAGCAGAAGATTATTTTTGTTGCCAATTTGGGGTCTTACCTGATGATCAGTGCCCATAATTTGGATCCTAACTGGGGAGGCCCATGTTGTCTGTAGCATTTTCAGGGCATTGAATAATCCTTTTTAATAATAATAATAATAATAATAATAATAATAATATATTAATAATAATAATAACAATATATTATTATTATTAAAAAGGATTATTCAATATAATTATTATTAATATATATTATTATTATTATTATTATTATTAAAAAGGATTATTCAATGAACAACTACAAAATATTTAACTGTTCATTAACTGTATATACCTGGCCCTCTTTATAAATCCTACTTCAGTTTTGCAAATTTTTTTGGGTGTTTCAGCTTCCAACTTTCTCTTAGTAATGACAATACCTCATTCAAAGATGCAGAAATGTGGTGAGTCTGAAAGACTGTACTTTCATCCCAATTTGCTCTTCAGAAGCTTTGCTTTTAAGGAACTAACTTATCAACAGCAGCTTTTCTGAGTAGAGGCAGGCATGTAATTAGTCTTGTATACATAATTTCTTTGCAGTTTTGCAAACCCTCTTGGACTATCTGTGTGGTGTCTATAAGCTGTCTGTTCTATGGCAAACAGCATGGTTGGACATAACCACTGTTTATATGAGTTCATGTTATGCCCTACTGGGAAAATGATGTAAGTGAAAAAGAAAATCATTGGTAATACAATCTGTTTTTCTTGTTCAGGTAAACATTAAGGTATCTCCTAAAGACAGCAGTGACTTAGAAGTCATGAAGTCTGGCCGTTATTACATCATTTTACTGAGGGAAAGCATTACTGTGACATGGGATCTTGCCATGGGAGTCTCAGTTATCTTAAAAGCTAATTTCAATGTAAGTGTTTTTTGCTTTAATTCTTACTCTCACTAAAGAATGAACTTGTGTCCTCTCTTGTTGATAGCAGTTTTTAATGCAGACATGCATTCCTTTGCAAAGATGGATTCCCTTGAAGTATTAGCTACGTGCTTGAAAATGAAGAGATTTTTTTTGTGATACACAAGGGTTGCTTACTTTACCTGGTGCTTCAATTGTAAAGGCTAAATTTTCTGTCTTTGGAGATGAGCTATGATGATGAATGCTATGATGCCTAACAGTAACTCCGCTTTGAAAGACTGAGAAAATTTATTTCATTTCTTTCACAAGAGGAGCTGTGTAGAGAGCCAGGTTCACTAGTGATGGTGACTGGACAATCATCTTGAGGAATAAAATAGGGTCATATGTAAACTACCTGGTCCTGTCCCAAACAGACTCAACAGGCATCACTAGTCAGAATTGTCTTCTCACCTCCCTGAAGACATGGGAACAGGCTGGTCCTACTTTCAGCTAAGCAGAATGGGAACTAAATATCCTTCATGTCAGTCTGTGTATGTTTTAGGGAATTTGACAAGGACAAGGATAATTCAGTTTTTAAGACTGGTGCCTTTAATGCACTGGGTTAAAAAGACTTCTAAACAAAACTCTGAGCCAGCCTATAGATGTATCATTTATGTATTTTGTATTTCTTTCCCTGCAAGGATCAAGTGTGTGGTCTTTGTGGGAATTTTGATGGAATCCAAAACAATGACTTGACCAGCAGCAATGAACATCTTGAAGTGGATCCAGTTGATTTTGGAAACTCTTGGAAAGTTAATACACACTGTGCTGATGTCGAAAAGGTGATTGTGAATGAGCTGAAAAGTAATTAATACTGTTTACAGTATCACTTAGGAGTGCTTAAAGAGCTCTGAAGGAATAGAAATAAACAAAAATGAACTCATAATTTTTTGAAAAAATTCTTTTTTGAAATCTGATGAAAGATCAATTAATTATTTTAATGCTTCTAGGCATCTTGGCTTTAGATGAACGTTAACATAGCCAGTCTGAAAGGTAAAGACTTCATAGAGTTTGCCAGTCTAGATGCTAGAAATCCAGGTATAACTGGAAATCTCATGGTGAAACTTACTTTAAAAAAAAATCAGCCAGATGTAATTTTCAGACAAAAGGAATTCACATAAATGTTTCATATTTTTCCATCCAAACTTCTGTATCCCACATCTTAGTTAATCCATTTATGAACAGCTCAATGCATAGACTAGTTTCTTTCTGTATTATTTTTGATGTTATTTAGAGAGCATTCTGTTATTATCGTCGTATTAGAGAGGCATGAACAGAAAAGGCAAGGTACAAGAGTGAATGTAAGACCTTTTTTGCCATGTTATTGTCTCACTCCAATTTATAGGAGAGGGAGGAGGTTCTTTTTAATATGTGTGTACTTGGTGTGAGATTAAGAAACAACGGTTCAAATGTTGGTCCAACCAATTTATTGTAAATCTAATCAGGGAGACGGGGAAGGGAAGGACGGCTACTATTATGAATTAGAGTGACAGGGAAGGGAAGGAGAGTGATAGAAAAGATAGGAAATAAGCAAGAATTATATGAAGCAGGTGTAGTCGCCGCCAGGATCCAGCAGTGGTCCCAATGCACGCCATTTTGAAGGTTTGAGGCAAAAGCACAAGGGGAGAGCAACAGCAGTGTGACTGGCCTTGGGCAGCAAGCAGGTAGCAAGAAGAAGTCGCAGAGTCAGTATGGGAGAAAGCAGCAGGACTCAGGTAGCAGGCCCAGGAGAGTCCATCAGCATACAGGATTTTCATAGTGAGGAATCTGATGGCAGACAGCTTTGTTCTTTTTCAGCATGCAGGTAGAGCGCAGAGCAAGTCCAGGAGGGAGAGAAGCAGGTTGTAAGGCTTTTCATGTCAGAAACCTCCTCTTTGTGAGGAATCTGTTGCCAGAAAACCTAACCTCGTGGTTGTGGGTCCCCTTTTTATCCTTCTTCTTCTGCCATCGTGGCATTCCTGGGTGCTTGGGCAAGAATCATGTGCAGCACTTCCTGAGATGGCCGTCTTCCTTGAAATAAGCCCACACAAAAGACTGCTTCTTGGCCATTAATCTGAGGCTTATCTCTCTCTCGTTGCCCCAGTCTTGTCCATCTATGTCCCTCAGACAAAGGATTTCTCAACACTTGACCAGGACTTGCTTGGACTTGTCCATCTGTGTCCCCAGCAAGCTTTGAGACAATGATGTAAAAGAATAGTTTCTTACAGTTATCAGTGCTTCTGAATTTTGAGAAGCTTAACTGCTATCCAAAAGTGTTACCTAACTCCTTGTCCTGGAGATAATGTGATTTATTGATGTACTAGTTATGCTACATGTGAGAGTGCACTTCTTTCCCAAATGCTAAGTTTTTAAAGGAAGAAATTGAAAAATAAATTTATCTCAAGCTCTCAAATAATATGTCCAAAAGTATTTCCAAACCCCAAATTTTGCAAACAATTCAAAGACAACTTTTTTGATATTTAAAAAGTGGAATTTTTCATTCATATGATGCCTTTAAGGCTGAAAACTTTGCCTCAAAAACTGGCCTATATTTTCAAAGGGAGGAAGAAAAGGCCTTTTTAGATCTTTCCTCAAAATATTTAAATAATTAGAAAACAAAAGTCAATATTTGTTTTTGATCACATGGAATTTTGAGTTGGTTTACTTATGTGCAGTGACATAACTTCAGTGTTATCTTCCTTTCTATTCATTCATATAAATACATACGTGTATATAAATAAATATACATAAATATGAATAAATATGTTTATGACTTGACTGGAGAACAGGAGAAATTATGGCAATGAGGAGTGAGATGTGCAGGGTAGAATCCATAGTATATCACTGTGATAAATAACATGTTAGTATCTATGTTCTTAGCTAAATTAAAATGTAGACTTCTGAGCCTTTTTGTGTTCAGCAGTGACCTTGGTTATTGTCTTTTGAAGAGTGGTTATATTTGTGAGTCTCTCATGTCTACTGAAGAGCTGTGAATTATTGTTATAGATGTTCAGTACAGCAACACTTACCACTAAGATTGTATCTATGTTAAGACTGTAGCATTCCAGAGCTGGTGAAAATGTGGGAGGTGACATGCTCTGCTTTGCACTCTGCAAATTTCTTTTGTTATGAAAAATGTCTAAAGTGAGTTAATCTCTTCAGTTTGAAGAGTCCTAGGGTTCTTAAAGTAAGGCTAATGCAGTGTGTACATGTCTCTTATAATAACTTCAACTGGGAACAGGCCCTGGTGTCTCCACTGTGTAATGACAACGTATTGAAGCAGGTGATGGTAGAAACATCATGCAACATTCTTTCTGGAGAACTCTTTGAAGAATGCAAAAAACTTGTAAGTATCCTGTCTGTGTTTCTCATTTCTCATTTCTGCATGACCTCTGCTGATAGTTATTACAGCTGAGGGAAATAGTGCAGCTACTCTGACAGCACATGGAACATGGACTGCCTAACTGGTATTCTCATCTCTGACCCTGTATTTAGCTGACAGCTAAAGCAGCTGGGAAAATGCAAGATTCCCCTAGTGGAAAACCACAGAAAAACTTCTGCTTGAGGAAAATTTCACTCTAAACTCTAGACAGATGTGTGAAGACAAGTAAAAGGGTTGGCATTTTGGGAGGGAAGGTTGAGGAAAAGTTAACCTAATATAATGCCATTCAAGCTTTTTTCTACTCAAACTGAACAAGACAGTTTGGTAATAGGGCTCAGAATTTATAAAGCTGATCCACTCTTTGGAGTAGTAAGGTGGACAATAAACTACAATGCCTGCAACTGAGAGTGTGGCCCCATTTGAGTTCTTGTTGGCATCAGCAGAAGGATCTGCACTGATTTACATAACATCTCAGCTCTTGGTGAGTGGAGCAGCCAAACCATCTGAATGTTAAATGCTTTTGGGGTAAGGTGATTTAGTGTACTGTATCCTAAATTTATCTTTTTCAGGTGAATCCTGAGCCTTACGTCGATATTTGCATGTATGACACTTGTGCCTGTGAATCTATTGGAGACTGTGCTTGTTTCTGTGATGCTATAGCAGCCTATGCACATGTCTGTGCACAAAAAGGTGTCATTGTTCACTGGAGATCACGAGATTTGTGCCGTAAGTATGATGTCTATGGGGAAGAACTGGAAATGATTTTGAATGACAAGTAAATGGAAAAGGTTCAAGTTCTTTATCAAGAAGCTAAACTATTCTTATCTAGTTCTGTTCCCTCTGATGTCCGGAGAAATTCACTGCAATGGGACAGAGATTGCAAGTCATGGTGATTTTTCCTCTCCCTTTTCTATTTTTTTTTGAAATGCCATTCCCTCAAAAATGGGATAGAATGGATTGTAGACCAGTCAAATCCAGATATTTTTTTCTAGTAGATATAGAGTTTGTTCTTAGTAATCATTTTTGTCAAGAACAACTCTCCCTCATCTACACCAAGTATTTCATTATGTGAAAAAATAGATGTATTTGAAGAAGTAGCCTGCCCTGGATGGACTGGGGGAAGTTATTTTAAGTTGTAAATATTTCTCAATACGTATGCAGTGCACCTTCTATTCAATTTGGTGTCTTAGTTCTGAAAGACATGATGACCTCAGTGTTGATTTTTTGCCTTCAATTCTTTTATTGTATAGCACAAAGCTGTGAGAACCTAAATAAACAAGAATTAGATAATCAATGTGAATGGAGATACAATAGCTGTGGACCTGCTTGCCCTGTAACATGCCAACACACACAACCTTTGAAGTGCCCTTTACAGTGTGTAGAAGGATGCCATGTTCACTGTCCTGCAGGTAAGTCCATTTTTTGCTGCAGTCAGTTAATTACAGTTTTACATTCCAGGAACATTCACAGATTTCTAAGGATGGAAATTGCTTAGGGTATAGATACTGAAATTAATTCCTCAACTGTTTAACTGATATATTTCATCACAGTTTCTTGACACGTAAGTTGGAATTTGGTTAGGAATCCTAATTTGTGTCTGTGAGATCAGGACGATGTGTGGAGGGCACTAAATTGTTCCAGGAAGAGAAGAATGGAATCTTGTCATCATGAATGATGAGACGGGAGCAGTGTAATCATGGAGATAGGGGATTAGCGGCTATTTAATGACAGAGGCTGTTGCCTGTGTAAGTTATGAATTTGTGCTGGATGCAGTTATCTGAAATCCAGGAAAGAAACTCTCTAACTGTAATGTGGAGATAGAAAGCCAATGTTCCCTTATTTCTCATGACACATATGAGGCGACTTGATAAACCAAGCATGCACACTGGGAGTTCAAGTTATACATTTAAACAATTAAGACATACATATGCAATACATTGGCATACATATTCATTCTTTTCCAAGAACTTGTTAACATGTGCTAATGTTCCTCTGGGCATGCATGGCCCTCTCGTGGTCTTAAACCACTTACTTTCTTCTCATTTTTCCATCATCTTCTTCTTCTCAGTGCCCTCTTAGCTGTTTTTCCCCAGTGAACAGCTTTCTATCTTGCTGCACTGTAACTCAAAACAATTTACGTGAAACTCAAGAAAAGTTCTTGCACTGGTGGATGCAAAGATTAAAGTAGTCTTACTGTAAATTCAGTGCTTCTGTGAAGCAGAATTTTTGAGAAAAACAAGGCTATTGACACACCAAGCAAAGCTAGACTGAAAAATGTTTTAACTAGCACCTGTTGATTCCTTTTAATAAATTAATATATTGGTCATTAAGCTACTATATAGATCCCAATAACAAAACCAGCCTATTTCAATACTCACAAAATGCTTGCCTTCGAAGAAGCTACTGTGGTGAAGGAAATTCCTCAACTTGACCTGCTCACTGCTCTCATGGCTCCAATGCTTCTGAAGCTGCCCGGCAGATTTTGGCTTAACTGTACCCATAAGATTTCTTAGAAAGGGGAAAACAAAAAAAGTGCAGGAGGAAAATATGAAAGATAAGGAAGATCCAAATGAAGAGTGAAAACTCAAGTGAATATGTGGCTCATAAGATCAGAGTGAAAATGTTGAAGGAACTGGGATTGTTAAGCTTGGAGAAGAGAAGGCTCCAGGGAGACCTTGTTATGGGCTTCCAGTACTTGAAGGGAGCATATAAACAGGAAGGGTGGATAGTGATATGACAAGGGGAAATGGTCTTAAACTGAGACAAGGGAGGTTTAGGTTAAATGTTCAGAGAAAGTTTTTCACACAGAGGGTCGTGTGACACGTTGGAAGAGATTGCCCAAGGAGTTTGTGGATGCCCAACCCATGGGGCATTCAAGGCCAGGCTGGATGTGGATCTAGGCAGCCTGGTCTAGTGGTTGGCAACCCTACGCATAGCAGAAGAGGTTGAAACTAGATACTCATTATGTTCCTTTTAAACCCAGGCCATTCTATGATTTTATGATTCTATGATTTTATGGATCATATCACATTAAAGCACAAAAAGAAATTTTTTTAAGACCAAAAATAGCTATTCTGGGTCTTGGTACTTCTGTTTACACTTTTACAGACCAGTGAGAGCCTTCTTGGATATAACTTTATGTAAGTATTAAATATTATACTCAAGCCTTCAGTATTCAGGTAATAGACATTTAAATAGTACTCTGGTATGATCAGTACCAGGAGGTACGAAATAAGAGGTCAAATCAGTAATATACATGTGAAAAGGAGAATGTTTCTTTCTCATGGTATTTTTGATACTTTATTCTGAACTATGTTCACCTTCTGCATGGCCCTGGCTGTTGCAGGTTATACACTGAGTAAAATATTTCCAATATCCCACTAAAATAAAAATTGTTTTGAAGTCAAATTTGTGGTGACATTAACACTAGTGGAGTATTCAGAACTTGAACCCAACTCAGAAAACTAGTCATTATTTTTTAAGCAGTATAAATGCAATGGATTGAGTTTGCAATTCAAGAATACTGGCATTTTTATACTACTGTCCTATTTCAAAACAGGGAAAATACTTGATGAACTATCCCTGGATTGTGTCAGTCCAGAAGACTGTCCAGTGTGTGCAGTTGGAGATGTCAAGATCCCACATGGAAGGAGAGTAGTTTTGAACAGAGATCATCCGCAGCACTGTCAATCTTGGTATGATGGAAGAATTTATGTAGTGAAATAACATGTCTGTTGAGGAGGACAAAGAGAGAGGGATGAAATGAATCCCTACAAATATTTTGGACTTAACCTAATAACACTACTGAATATGAGGCTTAGAAATCCTCTTCTGTGTCAATACTCTTTCTTAAATATCCTGAAAATGAACTTTTTTGATGGATGGAGCAGTTGGATGACAATTGAATTTAAGAAAGGGAAATCCATTAATTCCTTTCAACAGTGTCTTTTCTTGTATGTGGTGGCTTCACTAATTTAAGTCATTCTTCTTTTTTGTAAGGTGTGATTCAATATCAGCAGAGCTATCAAAACTCTTTCCTCCTGCTGGTACTAAGGAACATTATATACGTATAGTGAAAGATTGAAAAATGCACTCCATCTTGAACTTTCTGAGCATTTGGTAGTGTGCAGCATAATTGAGAAAATAATTTCCCCAAGATGTTAAGATGATATACTGCTGTCTGATCCTCCATGCATGCATTTCCAACCATTACAAAATTAATGCAAGGGTGCACTATGCTGCTGTGCAGTATGTGGGATTAGGCCCTTCAGCTGCAAAGTGGCAGAGACAGATTTTCATATTGTATGCTGCTAAATGGCATATTACACAAAGTTCTATATTACCTGAAAGCTTGGCCTGCTTCAACTCTCTAGTCTCTTGAGAGATACTTTGACTAGTAACTCCAAATGCTGTGAATACAAAATTCTTTTCCATTATGTAATTTGATCTTATTTAACAGAAACTGAGTTGTTAAACTGCAGCAGCTATTAGCCCAGACTAACACCTCAGCTGCAAAGAGTCTGAACGTCACAGAACCTCCAAATGGGTATGAAACTGGAATTCTTGGCCTTTTGCTGGAGCTAGTGTGCATCTGCCTTATAAACCCAAGACACGAGACTGTTAGGCTGATCAATAACTAAAAAAAAACCATGAAACACCATCAATAAAACAACTGTATTCATGAAGAGCCTTGAATTCCATCAAGAGGTCAAGAAAGAGTCTTCACAATTGAGTATATGTTTCCTAATCCTTGAAACTTTTAATAATAATTTTTCTTAAATGTTGATCAATTGGCTGCAGTTCACAAAAGATTACAGAGTGTTAGGATAACTTACCTCACTAGGGAAACATCTTTTTGCATAGCTGTCACCTAATTTAGAATGCCTACACCATCTGTACAAACAATAAAAGATATTGTGCAAAAATGAATTTTATAGCAAATGCCCAAAGGAAATTGGAAAGTAGAAAAGTCTTGTTCATATTAGGATTAAAATAATAAATCTTCTGTTGCTTTGCATTAATGCCAAAAATATCTGAGCATTCTTCAATTAAAAAGACACTCAAAGCAGCTTGAATATAATGTAGCCCTGTGAGAACTTAAAACTAAGATGCCATATGTAAAATGACACATTTTCCTGAAAAAAAATGATACCTTCTTCTAGCATTTACTTGTTCGGTCTATGCATCTTTGGTTTTCTCTGACAGTGAGAATTAGTACATTTTGATCCTTACTCCTTCATATATTTTCCATATTCTCTCCCTTATACTGTCCAGTTATACAAGTAAAATGTCTTTACTGATTCTGAGTCGTGTTGTTCATGAGTACAGATGTACTGATTTTTCGTCAGATAAGAGAAGTAAAGAGAATGATACAAACAAGATTAGCAGAGTAGAATTGTTAAAGCTTTACTGAAGTTAGAAATTAATGAATTATAAAAAAGTTCCTAAAAGGTGGAGAGTGACAGAAGTGAAAAATCTTATGGGATTAAGAAAGGATTAACAGTGGATAGTGTGGAGATGCATTAGGTAGTGAAGTACACTCAAACCTGAGATGGAAGGGAGAAGAGAAAAATGTACTAAGGGAGGTGAGCAGAAATTGTGAGGAAGGTAAGAAGAATAAGAGAAAACATAAAATACATAGGGACTGGAAAATAGAATACAGTATGGGGAAGACAACGAAACACACATTAAAAAACGTAGGGGGTGAATATACATGGTTAGCGGAGGACATGACCATGTGAGCCTAGGCTCTTTTTCTCCCAACAGATAAACATGTACCAGAGCTATTCAAAACAAAATGAAGTCAGAAAAAAATCAAAGGAAACTAGTACAATTTAGATGTGGATAGAAAGCTGATTACATATTTCTTCTGCTAAGATTAAAACCTGAGTAAGCTAAGCCTCCTCACAAATTCTGCTAAATCTTATTAGAGCCAACTCTAGTATTTTTCTTTGTATTAGCTGCCTTCAGTTTGCCTCATAGCTTTTCTTCCTTGTGAAGCAAACCATGTTTTCCAGTTAAGTTCACCAGTTGTTGCATTGCTCGAGCTCAGAGTATTTCCATGCTGTTCCTAGACACAGATTTTACATGTTCTACAAGCTTTTATAAGAAGAGCACTGTCTGACAAATACA
This sequence comes from Tympanuchus pallidicinctus, assembly GCF_026119805.1. Taxonomy (NCBI): domain Eukaryota; kingdom Metazoa; phylum Chordata; class Aves; order Galliformes; family Phasianidae; genus Tympanuchus; species Tympanuchus pallidicinctus. The sequence goes on from NW_026294744.1 coordinate 268,313, forward strand.
GCATATATTTTCAAATGCTTCCTGTATTTAAGCAAACATGCATGAACAGTTCCTCCTCTGAGTGGGTTTAATAGGGTTTGGCTATACAGTTCCTTGTGGGGAAGGGGATGAAAAAAAAAATCACTCTTTTGATTTTGTTCTGATTTTGTTTTGTTTTTGTTCATTTTGTTTTGATTTTGTTTGTATATAACCAGTGGACTTTCTTTTGTAAGATGTGGGCAGTATGTTATTAAAAGTATGTTATTTTTTTTTTTTTTAATAGTTACTTGTGATGGTTTTTTGTAGTCTGTGCGAAGGGAAGAATTTATCCTGTGTGTCCTGTGGACCAGTGGAAGAAATCCTAACACTAACAACACCTGCTCCAGAGGAAGACAGAGAACTTGCACCTAGTGAATATTCATGCAGCAAGATGATGGACTTGGCCTTTCTAGTGGATGGCTCCAATAAACTGTCAGAGGAGGACTTTGAACAGCTGAAGACTTTCATAACTGGAATGATGAACAAACTCCACATCTCTCAAAAGAAAATCCGAGTGTCAATTCTGTTGTATAGGGCTGGGCCTACAATCTACCTTGGCCTTAAAGATATCAAAACACAGTCCCAGATGAAAAAAATTGTCCAAAGCATAAAATACACAGGTGATGAAGTAGCATCTGTTGCTGAAGTCCTTAAATACATTGTGTTTCAAGTGTTTGGAAAAGCAGAAAGGACTAATGCTGCCCAAATTGCGATGCTATTTGTAGCAAGCAAGTCTCCAGGAAAAGTCCGCACCATCATCCCAGCCTTGAAGAAAAAAAATATTACAGTTATTCCTGTGGGAATTGGACCACATGTTAATGTGGAACAAATCAGATTCATTGAAAAGCAGTTACATACTAGAGCCTTCCAAATGAACAATGTGTTGGAGCTAATGGATAACAGAGATCTCCTAATTGATTATCTGTGTGATCTTGGGCCTGCAGAAAGTTCTCCTGTACCCACTCCAACAATGTCTAATGACATATTTACCCAGAGAGTGCTTACAGTACCACCACACTTCTCAGAAAATCCCACTACAAAAAGTCTGGACATCGCTTTTGTTGTTGAAGGATCTGACAATGTAGGGCTGGAAAATTTCAATATCATCAAGAAGTTCCTTGAGAAAGTGCTCAGAGAAATGAATATAGGACAAGAAAATATTCATGTTACTGTCATGCAGTATTCAGACACTATCACTCTAGAGTATTCCTTTAGGGAAATACAGTCTAAAGAAAGTATTATTGAGAAAGTGAGGAGTATATCCTACCAAGGAGGGAAGGCCACCAACACTGGGCATGCCCTTGACTATATTTCCAAACATACATTTACATCAGCAAATGGAGGCAGGCAGAATGTGCCTCACTTGGTATATATGGTGTCATCCAATCCTTCCACTGATGTTATAACAAGACATCCTACTAGCATAAATGTTATTCCCATAGGCATAACTCCCAATGCAAATGTCCAAGAGCTCAGAATGATCAGTCAGCCTAATAGACCAATAATCTTACAAAGTTACAGCACACTTATTGAAGAAGCACCTGAATTAGTGTTGCAGTCATGCTGCTCTTATAAAACTTGGACAGAAATACCAGGTAAAGTTGAATGTATTTTTTTGTGTAATTTCCTGTTTCCTCTATCCTCTCTCCTTTGTTTTTACTTCACGTGTCTGATATTTCTCGTATCTCAACTGATATTTTGTCCAAATGCAAAGGAAGGAACATTTATCCTTATTCGAGTCAGGTGATTCCACCCCAGTTTGGTAGTGCCATCCACTGACCTGCAGCCAGCCTTCTGTGGTCTGAGCAGTTCTTGGCTGTGTTTGTCAGTAGTGTATAGTAGCTTTCAGATAGCATGGAATGTAAGAGCAGAAAGAGTATTCTCATCTATCCACCTCAAGCAAGTAACAAAGTTCCTCTTATCAAACGTGACTAAATTGTTTGTTTATTTTTAGTCCTCTGAGAGCAAAATAACATTAGCAGAACAGACGGAATTGAAATATAAATCTTGAGCCCTTCATTAAATATACTTACTGTTTCAACTTTGTTTTCTCCAACTGCAGCAGATAGCCCTTTCTACTCCTGCCAATAGATTAGTAGATGTTAGTTCTGGTTATCATGCTTAATGCTCTTTGTTTTTTTCCTCCCAACTCAGAGTTGTGCAACAAACCTATGGATGTCATTTTTCTTCTGGATGGAAGTCCAAATATTGGAGCATCAGAGTTTGAGGAAATGAAAAACTTTGTACAGGCATTTATTGAAAGAGCTGATATCAGTATGTGCCTCTCTTTTACCTCAAAAAACATAATTACTTTCAAATTCTTTTGCTTATACTAGACAAACAGCTCACTAAAGTCTTATTTTGTTTGTTTGTTATTTTAAATGATGGCAAAATTGTTCCGAAAAGCTAGGTTTGTATATTTTATGTAAAGCATTTCGGCTGTGGATCTTTGTGTCCTGATTTCAGCACAATTTGAGATCAATGCACTACATAGACCTCCCTGCCGATGGCACAGGGATTGGAACAAGATGGTCTTTAGATTTTTATTGTAAGACATTCATATGCATTGCTTAAAGTATTTGTTTTCTGCCTTTCACTTCAGGCAATACATCAGTTCATGTGTCTGTTCTCCAGTATGCCAGGGAAAATAATCTAGAAATTTCGTTGAACAAGCCTCAGGAGACTGAAAATCTCATCAAGATGGTTCACTCAATTAAACAGAGGGAACAAGGTCCTACCAGACTGGGTGAGTGATTATGTGGATGTTAATATTTATGCAAGAAGGGAGGAAAAAAAAGAAAGAAGTCCTGTGAATATAGTCTGATCTTGATCACCGATTTCTGTTAGTGCTTTCTACTAGAGTGCTCAGGTTTCTAATTCAAGTATTATCTTTACTATATGTACATTTCTTGGTAAAGTTTCAATTTTCATTAAAATGTAACTTTAAATGGGTTTTATCTTAATGTATTTTGGAAAGAAGAGCAGCAGTTATTTTTTAGCTCTGAAATAATTCTAAAGATTTTAATTCATTATCTTTCAAGCAAGCAAAATGCGATCAGAAAGCGAAAACTCAATCATAAACTTTTCAGTATCAATTATTGAGGTATTTAGCAGCAGAGATGCTTATGCTGGATTTGATAGCCGCCCTCTCCAGCTGTTTGTTGCTCTTTGCTGGGCCAGTGTAATGGGGCTTGTTTTGAAACAGCTTAGAACATAACCACTGTGTTACTGGGTAGTTTTGTTCCTTGTCAAATTGCCATGCTGGTCCCACAAGGACTTAGGTTGACACAAAGCTGGGAATGGTGCCAGGAAGCAGTGATCGCCTACCAAAAATTACTTGTGAAACTGTGTATTTGCTGGAAATCTGCATCCTGAAGCATATGTCCACTTCAAATTTTTATGTGCTAAACATAACAGATTTCCCACTGAATTCGTGGAAATTCAATACACACATGTATCAGTTGTAGGGTTCAGAAAACAGTGATTCTCCTACAGTGTATCTGATCTTTCACCAGATAACCTGATAATTTTGTTCTTTTGGACTAGACTACATTTGCTCTGGCAGCAGTCTAGCATTAATGTCCTGTAAGAGTTAAGGACTACACAGATTTTTAGAGTCTTTGGCCTACATTAGGCTGTAAAAAAATGTTGGTACAGAAAAGTGAGAAAAAAACCTGACTTCCATAGTTTGCAGAAGGGTTAGCCATGATTGCTTTCTCAGCCTGGAGAAATAAAAATACCAGATGGCTGATAAGACCTCTACAGACTCATTTTATGATAAACCAATACATACGAATAGATATGTTTCATGAAATCTTATATGGCAATGGGTATAGTAAACAATGCTGCAGAATAAATAAAGAAAAAATAAAGAAAAAATAAAAGGGAGAGGCAGCCACATGACATACTTGTTAGTGATTTGTTTATGTCTCATTGGAAAATACTCAGAGATCATGATTGGGGTATAGTATAATAAGCCTAAGTGGAATAGAGTATAAGTAATTCCTCCCAGTGTAATGAAAATAAGTCACTATGGTCCTGTCCTGCACTTTGCAGTGTGTGAATGTGGCTGGCTGAGTAGAAGGATTGACGTTCTTGGGAAATGCATGGTCATTCATTTCACTCTGTCTGTGCTTAAGCCTCTGGAAACATGTAGGCTGCTTAAAAAGTTTTGAGACAGCTCTAAAAAGACAGCTCTATTTGGATTCTGTACTTCCCTAGGAAATTTTTCTAGTTTATACAGAACTTGATCAGATTTACCTATAAAAATATCATTCTCATCTGACCATCATTTTCATCTGTTTCTTCTCATCTGTGCTGGCTTCCCTGCTGCAGAAACATGATCCTATAATTCTTATGCAACCTTTGCTGACCAAAATAATCCTGTTTCAGTCAAAGCTATACAAGGAGAGAACAACTATAGGTTTGAGTCACATGACTGACTGTACCTTCCCTTAAGTCATAGATGTCTAACATTTTGGCTTGGACTTCACTGAGTCAAAAAGCACTGACTTGGGCTCCATGTACATAGGTTTCTTTGAAAGTAATTCCTCCTATTTATTTTCATGAAAACTACATCAGATGCAAAGAGCACAATAAAAATCACTGACTGAACAAATTCTCAGCTACAAACCCTATTTTTTCAACATAGTCACAGCCATTAGCTATTCTTGTTTGGCAGTGATGAACAAGAGCCTGCATGCTGTGCTTGTAAAAATCTGTACTAGTGGAGGTGACTCACTGTTGCTGCTATCACTGCTGAGATGCACCACCCACCATTTCACTGTGCTCACATCCAGTTTGGTCTCTAAAAAAATTCAGTGTCAATAAATGTCAGTGGGTGCCATTTTTTGCACATGGAAGAATTCAGTTCCACGCCTTTGCTTCATACTCATTTCCATGTCAAATGCCAATTTGCAGACTGCCCCTCTGGTGCCATTTGTCACGCAGCAACGAAATGTAACAGAATCTTGATGGGAAGGTTCCATCTCTAATGTCATACCAGAAACAACCATCCATCTCTGATGTTGTAAGCCAACATAAAATAGGAGGCATTACTTTTGGAGCAACCCTATTAAATACATAATGGAGTTAATGTATATAAAGTAACAAATTGTCTATTTTTAATTTTTTTTTTTTTTAAAAAAGCATAAAACTAGTGGGATATGTTTCTTTGCTTTTGTGAAACTAACATGATTGTCTGGTTTGATGGCAGTAGTTGCAATTCTTAATGAGATCTCAATATATTCATATTTCTCTTTCTGTACTTCATCCTTCAAAATAGCTGTTCACAAATGTGCATACTGCCAAAAAGCGATGACATAAGACATAGTTTTGAAGGGAGGGACATTTCTATCTGCTAAGAGAGGTCTTACAAGAGTCTGGTAAAGACACATGATCAAATTTTTAATTGCAACTCTATACATTCCATTTGAAAATTCACAAATAATGTATTTATGATGACTAAAAATGGAGTCACAAATAAACAAAAAAATTAATGAATTTTTGCCCAGACTAAACCACGACATTTTTTTTCAGCAATCTTGAAACTTATTTCCAAATTCCTTTATTAAAACAGAAAGCATGGATGCATTTTCTTTGCTGTTTATAGGACTGTGTTTAGCTAATTTGTCAAAATGCATAATCTTCTTTGCCATAACTTCAATTGGCACTACACTGCATCCCAAGCTCTTGTTTCAGCTCAGATAGAGTTAATAGCATACTAACATTTAGTTGCTGCTAAGGGGCCTGGCGGGGCTGCTCATCAGAAAGAGCCCCAGCAGTGATGGTGTGGGGCGGAGATGGGGAGTAACCGTGAATTGTGCTGGGCTGCATTTAGGCTGTGGGCTGTGGATTGGCTATGACTGCTTTAAGTTATGGCTCTAACATGGCTCTAACAAGTGGCTTGTCTCCTAGGGTATTTTCTTGCACTCAAAAATGCACAGCATGTAAGAGAGCTGGTCTGTGTGCAATACTGAACAGATAATACTCATTTTAAAAGCTAATGGATGGGGATGTGACAGAACTGTACACCTCCAAGACCTGAGATGGGCTACAGGTGTGCTTGCTGAATTAAAGAAAACAAGGGTCTGTCTCCTCTCTGTATGGAGTTTATTCAATGGGGAATGTTCCAGATCTGTTCCCCCTTCACCTGCCCTGATCTAAGGGCTCTCATCCTGTAAAAAAGGTGTCTTAATGTCTTGCTTTATGCCCTCCCTACTCCCTCCCATACACACATTTTAACATTAATAGCAGAATATTGAAGTCTTATAAACGGACCTTTTAAAACATCCACATGTGGGATCAGTTTGCAAAAGCTAGTTTGCTTTGAAATAAAAAAAAATCTGATATTTTCAGTAAAAATAAATTAGTAAATAGATTCATATTCAGTTAAAATCCTCAATTAAGATATGAAGACCAGTTTCTAATTTATTGTCAAAGAAGGTTGTTTCTGACAGATCCTTAGTTACCAGGTGCAATCTGGACTATTCACAGGCTTCATAGCTTTGGGCTGTTTCTGTACCTTTTCAAGCGCTAAAGAGCTATGTCTTTTAGCTTCTTTCCCAGGCAACTTTCAGTGCTTGTGGGACATTGACTTCTCCTTTTTAGTTAAGTAGTTGCAGAAGTTTTAGCAAAATCATTGAGACCACTGAAGACATGGATACATAAGTTCCCAGTAAGGAACCTCCACATATTTGGAGCTCCCTGTCACAGCTCCACAGGCCCACACAAGGGCTTTACATTTTATTCCTCATTTCAGACAAAAATGAATAAAATAATTACAAAACTGTTTTAAATAGTTTCTGCTTTCCCCAAGTTATTGACAAAACCATCAAACGTTGCTGTGTTGGCTTATGTTCCTCTGGATTTACTTATTCTGGAATGAATATCGTTTGTTAGTTCTTGGTGTATGTCTGTCAACGATTTATGGGCTGGTTCGGCCTGGTTCTGTGACCAGCGGGGCGGAGGGATCCGTGGATCCGCTCCTCTGGAAAAGGGAAACAGGGGACCCCAAAATAATTGAAAACAGCTGCAACGATCTGAGGTGGAACAAACTAATTTACTAAATATAGTATCAGCAAAATATAATGAGAGAGAGAGAGCGTATCTGAAAGGTGGATAGGCCTCACCACAACTCTGAGGTGAGAAGTGCAGTCCAGTTGAGCTGATGAAGAAAAGCAGACAGAGAAGAGCAGGTGAAGCATCAGGTGACCTTGCCAGGAGTTATATCTCCTCGCTGACCTCAAAGCCTCCTGGGGAAATGTAGTTCTTCTCCTCCGAACAGGCACCCAGAACTTCAGTATCAGCAGTCAAACCCCTAGTGCATTATATGATGTTATGATGTGAAATACTGATAACCAAAATCATAAAATTATTACATTCCACCCATTATTCTACATCACTACATCATGCTTAATATATACAAACAAAGTATAAACACACGCACATACGAACCTATGTATAAACACATGGAATTACTGACTGCACTCCTCCAACATCAAATTCCCTTGTGGTACACACTGAACATCCCCGTTTCTCTGCATCACCCACGAAGTGGACCCAGATCCCTGGGCAAAAACAATTCCGCAATGAGGTTTGCCCTTCCTAGAAGCTGGAAAGATCCAAACTGCTTTTCCCAACATGTTCTTTACATGTACTGCAGGGACCTTATCTCCCTCTATAATATGTAGGGAGCTGGATTGGGTAGGACAGTTTCGACTGATTGATCTTCTGGTGTTGACCAGCTGGCTGGCTTCTGCCTAATACTTCTCCAAGTGCTTAAATGTTCTGCCACTCAGTGGTTGCCTCCACCATGGTGAGCACATAATGCAAGATCATGGCAAGGTGATATAATCAACCTGCCATGCCTCCCCATATTTGTACTTTTGCCATCGCCCTTCCCCCCAGAGACATTTCATCTTCTTGGCTTGTTTAATTGTGGCACATGTGTTACAGTCATGAATGATTTGTGCAATAGTGTCCATAGTTAAATCCACCCCTCAGTCTCTAGTCCACTTACATGTCACGTCTCTTCCTTGATGGCCTGAGGTCTCATGGGCCCATCGAGCTGGAAATAATTCACCCTTGTTCTGCCAATCTAGGTCTATTTGAGCCACCTCAATTCTGGCAGCTCGGTCTACCTGATGGTTATTTTGCTGATCTTCAGTAGCCCTGCTCTTGGGCACATGGGCATCTATGTGACACACCTTTATAACCATATTTTTTGTTCGGGCAGCAATGTCTTTCCACATTTCAGCAGCCCAAATAGGTTTACCCCTTCTTTGCCAGCTATTTTGTTCCCACTGCTGCAACCACTCCCATAAGTCAATGAGTCAATGTAAAGATAAAGCATTGGTCACCTCTCCTGTTCAGCAACATCTAAGGCCAGTTGCACAGCCTTTACCTCTGCAAATTGTCTTGATTCTCCTTTTCCTTCAGTGGCCTCCACAACTTGTCATGTGGGGCTCCACCCAGCAGATTTCCATCTGTGATACTTCCCCACAATACGACATGATCCATCAGTGTAAACAGAGCATATATCTTTTCATTTTCTGGTAGTTCATTGTATGGTGGGGCCTCTTTAGCACGTGATACCTCTTCTGCTGGCGGTGTTCCAAATTTCTTGCCTTCAGGCTAGTCCATGATCACCTCCAGGATCCCTGGATGGCTGAGGTTCCCCATCCGTGCTCGTTGCGTAATCAACGCAATCCACTTACTCCAAGTGGCATCTATGGCATGATGGATGGAGGGAACCTTTCCCTTGAACATCCAGTTCAGCATTGGCAGTCAAGGTGCCAGATGGAGCTATGTTTCAGTACCGATTACTTCGGAAGCAGCCCGAACCCCCTCATACGCGGCTAAGATCTCCTTCTCAGTTGGAGTGTAGCATTCTTCAGCCCCTCTGTATGCCTGACTCCAAAATCCCAGGGGTTGGCCTTGGGTCTCTCCTGAAGCTCTTTGTCACAAACCCCAAGTGGGACCTTTCTCTCCAGCAGCAGTGTAGAGGATGTTCTTCACATCCTGTTCCATCCATACTGGCTCCAGGGCCGCAGCACGGGCTATCTCTTGTTTAATCTGCTCGAAAGCCTGCTGCTGCTCAGGACCCCACACAGAATCATTCTTCTTCCTTGTCACCTGATAAAGGGGGCTTACAATGAGGCTGTAGTTTGGAACATGCATTCTCCAAAAACCCACTACACCCAGAAATGATTGTGTCTCTTTCTTATTAGAAGGTGGAGACATGGCAGTGATTTTGTCGATCACATCTGTCAGGATGTGACGATGGCCATCTTGCCCCTTTATGCCTAGGAACTGAATTTCCTGGGCAGATCCTTTCACTTTACTTCGCTTAATAGCGAAACCAGCATGGAGAATGATCTGGATTATTTGCTCTCCTTTCTCAAAAACTTCCTTTGCTGTCTTGCCACACACGATGTCATCAATGTACTGTAAGTGCTCAGGAGCACCTCCCTGTTCCTGTGCAGGTTGGATCAAGCCATGGCAAATGGTTGGGCTATGTTTCCACCCCTGGGGCAAATGATTCCAGGTGTGCTGAATGCCCCTCCAGGTGAAAGCAAACTGTGGCCTAGATTCTTTGGTCAAAGGAATGGAGAAAAAGGCATTAGCAATGTCAATGGTGGCATACCATTTGGTTGTTTTTAACTCCAGTTCATGTTGGCGTTCTAACACATCTGGCACAGCTGCACTCAGTGGGGGTGTGACTTCATTCAGGCCGTGGTAGTCCACGGTCAGCCTCCATTCTCCACTGGCTTTACGCACTGGCCATATGGGGCTGTTAAAAGTTGAGTGAGTCTTGCTAATCACTCCCTGATTCTCTAATTGACAAATCAACTTCTGAATGGGGAGCAGGGAATCCCTGTTGGTGCGGCACTGCCGTCTGTGCACTGCTTTTATATCAATCGGTACCTGTTTCTCTTTCACTCGTAGCAACCCCACGACAGATGGATCTTCTGATAGGCCAGGCAAAACGGATAACTGCTTAACACCTTCTGTGTCTACAGCAGCTATTACAAAGGCACATTGATACCCTTTGGGATACTTAAAATATCCCCTTCTGAGGTAATCAATACCAAACATACATGGAGCCCTTGGGCCAATCACAGTAGGGTGCTGTTGCCAGTCTTTACCAGTGAGGCTGATTTCGGCCTCCAACATAGTCACCTCTTGGGAACCCCCAGTCACCCCATGAATATAAATAGATTTTGTCCCTTGGTGACTCAAGGGCATTAGAGTGCACTGTGCATCAGTATCCACCAGGGCCTTATATTTCTGATCACCGCGTGGTTCTGATGTCCCAGGCCATCAAATCCACACAGTCCAATAAACTCTATTATCCCTTCTCCCTCCCCCTGGCTGGGGGCAGGGCCCCTCTATTTGTTACTCCATTGTCTGCAGCAACTGGAGCAATCACCTTTTTGGAGAAGTTCACCTTGGTGGTTGATTTGTCTTGTAATTCTTTTACCCGGGCTTGAAGTGCAGGAGTAGGTTGCTTATGCCACTCCTTTATATCTTCTCCAAGGTCACGTAGGTAATGCCACAAGGCAAAACGTGACGTAGTCTTACTATTGTCACTTGCTCGAGCAGGAGGACGTCTTCTTTTGATAGCTGAGACATTGGATGACACCAACTGGGAGGAAATCAAGTTGATCAGCCCCTTCAGTAGGCTGTTCTGGGAATTCTGTTCCTCGTTGGATATATCTGTTACTACCATGGATTAATCAACATCAGGCAATGTTGATAGTTTGTCAATTATATCTTCTTGTTTGTTCTCCATTCTGTCCAGCTTTTCAGCTGCTTTTGCAATGGCTGAAACACAAGCTTGTAGAGGGCTTAAATGTAACTCAAAGTCTTGAAGTTTATTAACCAATTCATTTATAAGGGTTTTTTCCCTCTGCCATACATTGCTGCAAATGTACTCGCGTACCTTTCTGGTGCAGTCTTTGTGAATGTATGCCACATGTTTGGTGTACACCTGACTCTCCCAGGATCATGCTCTTGGTCTGGCTCATTAGGAATGAAATTGGGGCTATGTAGCGTTTCCACCACAGCATATTCTCTCAAATAATGGATGCCTTCTTCCATATCAGCCCATTTCTTTTTCTCAGGCATCAGATCGTCTTTGAAGGGGTATCTTTCTTTTACAGCTAACAACATCCACTTCCAGAGGATAAAGGTCTGGTTCTAGCATGTACCTTTGTCAATGGCTGAGTCTCTAGCAATGCCACTCAGTTGGCGAACTTCTCTACTATCTAGCCACACACTGTTGGCCCCATTGTCCCAGCACACGAAGTAACCAAGTAGCAATAGGCTCATTTGGGTGACGTGAGAAGTCTTTTCTCAGACTTCAAATTTCATTCATTTTGAGAGATTGATCAACAATGATAACGATATCTTGTTCACCTCTTACTCTTTCAGGACTTCTTGTTGCCCTTGTAGGTGTTGATGACTGTGGTCTTACTGAGGGCCCCTCCCCTGGACTCGGGGGTGCTTCTCCGGGATCTTGGAGCCACTCCTCTGGACCTCTTTCCTCCTCTTTCTTCTAACTGAGTCGAGATTTGTTTTCTGTCTTCTTATAGGGGCAACTGACATCAATTGTGGTGCCTCCTGTAGTTGATCAGGTTGGTCAGTTCCAATGTTCTCATCCTCCAGCTCAGCTTGGAGCCTGTCTTGTTTGATAATGAGAGTATCTAGCTCATATTGGAGGGTATCTTGTTGAGATTGAAGACTGTCAAGTTTGGATTGCAGGGAATCTCTCTCAGTTTGGAGGGAATCTCTCTCAGACTGGAGGTCTTTTCTCTCAACCAGGAGACTCTCTCGCTCACTTTGTACTGTTTCCCTGTGACTCTCCCTTTCAATTTCACAAACTCTCTCCCTCTCCCAGATAGTATTGAATAAGGCCCAATAAGCATTAGCCAGGCCCCATATCATTTGTGCCTCCTCAGATCTGCCTGAGCCGCAACATTCCTATCTCAAATATCTGTTTAAGCTCTCAGGGTCTTTCAGGTGTTCAGGAGTACACTGAAGATTTCCATCTGTCTAAAGTCTCTCCATGACACTGAAGATTTCCATCTGTCTAAAGTCTCTCCCAGGCCTCTTCACATTCCCTGCAACTCAGTATTCTCTGGTTTTGGGGAGGACTTCCTCCTCAAAATACAATAAATACTAATACTGAATGAAATGATGAGCAATACATTCAGGGAGATTAACAACGTGATCAGGTGAGCATTCAAAAACTGCATAAAGAATTCAAAGGAGAGATTGGAAACCTGCTTAAAAATCCCCAGTCCTGTAAAATTAGCAGCTCCTTCTGGAATTGTATGCCACATTGCATGTAAATACCAGGCAACCAGGTACGTATTTCCACCAGTGTTTTCAATTGACTGTATATATCTGTAGCTCCATACAGCAAAGTGGCAAACTTAAGTAATGCCCAGTATGTTTTGAACATTAGAAAAGAAGAAACAGTAGCATGCAGTCCCCAGTCCATTGAAAAACAGTTTCAGAAGAGAATGCGCTTTTTTTTTTTTTTTTTTTTTTTTTTTTACAGAAGCAGAAGAGCAAGGCTCAAAGTTTACAAATACCCTAGAATATTGACAATCTGCCTGGAGTTTTCAAGGTCACATTTTCAGAGAGTACCGGTGAAACAAATGAGCTTTCCCAATGAAGGTCTCTGAGAGCAGAGAGAGAGATTCATTCTGAACAGCTAAAAAGCAACTATTGCCCACATTCTCTACCAAGAATGTCAGGTTTTTTGTCCTTAAAAATCTCTGACTGTGCAGAAGATGAAAAAAAAACAAACAAGAACAACTAATTTTTGAACGGTCTTCTTCAAAACAATAAGAAAAAGATTTTAAAAAGGCTTAATTCTATTTGTCAAAGTTGATAATCAGTATTTCATAAATGTAGGTAAGAGGAGAAAACTTAGGCAGTGACATAATCCCTTCTCTGTCTTTTTTCTTTTTTTTTTTTCTTTTTCCCCTCTTCTCAAATATCTTTGTAGGATATTTTCTATTCTTTTCACCTTAATCTTCATTCCATGTATGACTCTTGCTATGTATAGCAAGGAATCTTAGGGCCAAAATGACTGAAAAATAAACAGTTTGTTAGAACTGTTTTACAGACCTAGAAAGCTTGTATGGGCTGAAGCCTGTATAGGTAAGATATATTCATTTTACAGTTATGTCTAAAATGCTGCACACTCTCTTTCCATATCTTAACATATCTTTGTCCTTTGTGAAATTTATTTCAATGTAAACATTTTACATTTCCTCTGTAAGTACGAAAATGTCAGATTACTGCTATATTGCAGTCTAGTAGTAAGAAAATGTTCAAATGTCAACTGTGGACCAGACTGTTTATTAGTATACTGAGCAGTTTGCTATTACTGGATGTAGAAACTAATGGTTGAGAAGTGACGTACGTCTTCCTGCTTGGTATAGCAAATTTCTGAATGCCTCCAAGTGTTCATTTGATCACATCTTTATACACCTGGCTCTTTTATCTTGAGCTGACTCCAAAATAAGGGTAGAAAGGGTAGAAGAAGATTTGACTATAGTTATAATAATTTTTCCATACATTAAATTGGATATTTGTTTGTTTGTTTTGAAGGAGGTGATTTTGAAATAATTGCTGGCTCTATTACAATAGAACTTGATTTCCTTATTAGAAATCATAAAAATAATGGATTTTTCAGTTTATATATATGCATTAATGTTTCTGCAAACTATCAGAAATAATGGGAGAAATAAAAAGTAGCTGGTTTTACTGGTGACTGCATGAACAACACAGAAGTCAAAGTGGTATTAAAGAACAGGAAAAGCACAAGAGTTCCCAGTACTTTTCACAAATGAATGGAAAAATTAATTTGTAATTCTTACTGTGCAAAAGTTAAACCGCGAGTATATAAAAGTTAAAGTCTGAAATACTTTTTAACAATTATTTATAGAACAGAAGGGAAACCAGTAAATCTCCTGGCATGGGGATCATCCTGGAGTAATCTCAGGGGTTAGAACATAGTTGTATAATTATTTTCTGTATTTTGTTCCTTCCCATAATTATTTATAACTAACATGCCATTCTTAATTGATTTTCATTATCTACAAACATACAGAGAAACTACTATAAAGCAAAAGCACTTGATTATGTGCAAAAGCAATGATTATGTGACAGCTTTTCTTCTGGTCAGGAATCATAAAATAACAGAATCATAGAATGGCTTGGACTGGGAGGGACCTTAAAGACCATCTAGTTGTAACTCCCCTGCCATGGCTTGACCTTCAGTACCTACAGGAATGAGTATCCACAACTTCTCTAGGCAATCTTATCCCACACCTCACTACCCCCCCGAGTAAAGAGTTTTCTCCTAATATCTGGCATAAATTTACTCTCTTTTAGTTTAAAACCATTCGTCCTTTTCTTATCACTATCAGCTGGTGTAAAATGTCAGTCTCCTTCCTGTTCATAAACTCACTTTAGGTACTGGAAGGCCAAAATGAGATCTTCGTGGTGTCTTCTCTTCTCCAGACTGAAAAAGCCCAGCTCCCTTAGCCTTTCTTCATATGAGAGGTGCTCTAGCCCTCTGACCATCTTGTGGTCCTTCCCTGGGCCCATTCCAACATCTCTATGTCTTTCTTGTGCTAAAGAACTTGGACTTGGACACAGTACTCAAGATGAGGCCTCACATAGGCCAAGTAGGTGAATAGTATTTTGTGAGATGGAATCAACATCACCCAATCAATTAAGATATTTTAAAGCATTTTGTTATAAGTAGAAAAACATTCAAAATTTATACATTCAAGGTTTCTACTGAACAGAATCTTTTAAGTGATTTAGTTTCATCTATAAAAAGTAATACTGGAATACTATGTGACCCTCTGTCAACAAATTGCTAGTGGAGGTAAATGAACTAAACAGATGGTGTCTTATAGAAGAAGAGCTCATTTTGGATTGTAATTCTGCACTAAGTCTGATGAAGTCTTACAGGTGTTCCTGAACATTTCCAGCTCTTCTGTTCAATTGTTGGGCATCTATGTGGAGAGATGACACTGAAGATGAGGCTAGGTCTGTAGGGACTAAATAGTGATAATGTTCTAGCAAGGAGGAAGTTGTGTCCAGATTAAGATGGAAAGAGGCTGTCAGGGACTGTAGGATATTGGAGATGAAAGGATGGGCAAAGCAGCAGAATTTGAGAAGATAGTACCACCTTCAAAGCAGTACTGCAACAATGGAGACATTTGGGTGCCTTCTAGATTCCAGGCTAGATTCTTCTGAGGGTTAAGTTCTTCCTGAAGGTCTGATTTCTTAAGATAAAGCTTTGTAGAGTATGCAGTTGTTGTTCTCATGTTGTGTGCTGAATGGGCTTCATAGAGGTTGTCCTTGCAGTAACTTGGTGAAATTATCTTTGCTTCTGTCAGTTAAGAGGGATGAGTAACAAAAAAAAAAAAAAAAAAAAGCAAAATGCAGAGTTATTCTGCACACTTAAACATTTTGCAATTTATTTTGTTGTTAGAGTGGATTGCTGGTGAACTAACTATGATCTGATTTAAAATGTTTTTATTATTCAAAGTTTGTCAGTAAATTTCTTATGCAAGCATATTTCTGCTCAGTAGTTCTTTGAAGATGATTACTCAGAGGAATTAGTATCTCAGGCACTTTTTTTTCACTATTCAGTGTTTTCCCTGAGCATCACATCAGCCATATAGTATCATTTCTGCTTCCTGACCTGATGATTTCCAAATCCAAAGCAGCTTTTAAGATTTTGAACAAAATTTTCTCTGAGTATTCACTTTATTCACAATTAAAGAACACTGGGTACCCATTTTAGCTTGTCTGTTTTTTTTTTTTCATGGGATTGAATTCTCTGGGAACTGAACAACTTCATTGTACCAGTAATGTAGTATGAAATTGTAGTGTTCATTGAAGACAGATCATATAGTCGCTAGATGTCCATGTTATTCTGCAATTGGGAAACAAATACGTTTTCATAGAGTCACAGAAACATGGAATCACCTAGGTTGGAAAAGACCTTAGAGATCATCGAGTCTAACCACAACCTAACTATAGTACCCTAACTCTAACAACCCTCCGCTAAATCATGTCTCTGAGCACCACATCCAAATGGTTTTTAAACACATCCAGGGATGGTACTCAACCACTTCCCTGGGGACCCTATTCCAGTGCTTAGAAACTCTTTCTGTAAAGAAGTGTTTCCTGATAACCAACCTAAACTTACCCTGGTGCAACTTATGCCCATTTCCCTCATCCTGTCTCCTGTCACTAGTGAGAAGAGACCAACCCTGCTCTCTCTGTAACCTGCTTTCAGATATTGAAAGTGAGCAATAAGGTCTCCCCTCAGCCTTCTTTTCCCCAGACTGAACAGCTCCAGTTCCTTCAGTTTCTCCTCATAGGGCATATTCTCCAAGCCCTTCATAAGCATTGTAGCCCTTCTTTGGACCTGCTCCAACACCTCAATGTCCTTTCTCAAGATTAGTCATCTTATTTCCTTTTGTGTAGCACAATGATAACACTTCAGGAAAAGGTCATTACTGAAACAAGAATCATGACTTTATCCTTGTGACTATGGGAAGGCAGTAAGATTTTCAGTCCATCAGAAATTGGGGACATAAGAAAGAATCTTTTGTGTTGGGGTGTATTAGTAATGCTGCTAGGGACTTAGTAGCTTTCTCATGTGGCAACAATAAAAAAGGCACTAAATATTCCTTGAAAAGAAATCCTCTAATATTCCAGTACTCTGTCACCTACTAATAAAACATATGATTTAGTTTTATATCCCTTTCTATGATTCTATGAAAACTCATAATGGTTTCAGTCGGGGGGGGGGGGGGGGGGGGGGGAGGAGTGGGGGAAGACACACTTCCAAGATCATCTAGTTCCAACTGCCCTGCCATTGGCAAGGACAACTCCCACTGGTTGCCCAGGACATCATCTAGCCTGCTCTTGAATGTTTTCAGGGGTGGGACATTAACAGCTTCTCTGAGTAATCTGTTTCAGTGCCTCACCACCCTCTGAGTAAAGAATTTCTTCAATTTACCCTCTTTATTTTAAAACTTATTGTCCTATTACTACAGCTCCCTTCAATCATCTCCTTCATTTATCTTTTATTCTTAGGCAAAGCCATTGACTTTGTAATTCAGAACGCGTTGTCAGAATCCTATGGAGGGAGACCCAGCGCATCAAAGGTGATAATAGTCATTGTGTCAGGGAAATCAGAAGACACCATGGAGACTGCTGCACTCACTGCAAGAATGAACAGTAAATCTCATTTCACTGACCTTATTTTTAAGCAGTTGTTTTTTAAGAGTTATTTCTAAGTAATTCGCTAGAACAAAGGGTGAAAAATTCAGGCACTTGTCTGTAAATTTACTGATACAATCTTACTGTGTCTAAAGTTCAGATAAGAACAGGCCTGAAGAAAATCTTCAGGGTGAAGGCTCCTTTGAATTACTGGTGAGATGAGGACTAATCTGCAGTTTAAGCTGCACAGTTTATATAGACTTCTCAGTCTAATGGCATTTCATATTCTGGTTCGTATGAACAGACAGGCACAACTGAAATGTGATTTAATGCTATAAATTCGACATGGCTGCAATATAGTGAATCTTGAAAGATTCATAAATAAATGAAGGATTTGGTCAGTTTCTGTACTGACTTGTATGGGAACTTGGTTTTGGTATCAGTGTTTTTTCAAGTTTTCTGGATGTAGCTTCTGTATCTCAGTTTCTTCAGGTATTCAACTGAGAAACAGTGGCTTCATTTGTTGATTGCTTTGGGAGTTCTTGAATAAGGCATGGTCTAAGTAACAACTGTTATATTCTAGCTAAATAAGTTGGAAATAATCCGATTGCAATCTAAATACAGGATGAAAAATTTCCATATGTTGTTTTCTTATCTGGAAAATGTGAGGATGTTGCCAGTAAATCTGTACCTGCATTCTGTTGACTTTACAGAATATTATTATGTTTGTGATTTCATTTTAGCTAACACTAATTAAAACATTGCAATTTCTACCTTAGATTGCTTTTAGTTTATGTCAAGGGAGTAGTATAAGTAATATGTAGAAAATTAACTGTTGAAAGAAAACGTTCCTAGTAAATTTTTTAGGGAAAAAAAAAAAAAAAAGAAAAAAAAAAAAAGAGAGAGAGAGAGAGAAATCTGCATTATCTACTGAAAATCTTTTATTATCTTATTCCAGAGGTGTCCCTGTTTCCGATTGGAGTTGGTAATGGGTATGATGAACAACAACTCAGGACTTTGACTGGGCCATCGGCTGTTAATAGAATCATGAAACTCCAGAATTTTGAAGACTTATCCACCATGGTCACATTAAATAGTGAATTTATCAATAAAGTGTGCATGGGTATGTCCAGTATAATTGTGGCTTCGTAATTTGAGCAAAAACAGAAGTTGAAACACAATAAGCAACAAAAGAGCTACAGTGTGCTGAAATGTTTCTACCTATTTAAATGAGTGTAACTTTCACTTAATTTCAGGCAAGAATCCAATGATTTTTCCTGAGCTGAGAACTCAGACTAGATCTCCTTTGATAATGTTTCAATGACATTCTTAAAAATTGCTAACGTATGTCACCGCTATCACTTAAGTGGAAAACTGAATTTGAGGCCTTTTAGCATGTATCCAACTTCTATTCCAATTAATGAGTTCTTTGCAAGCTTTTAAACTGCAAGAGCTTAAACTTTCATGTACCATCTCCTTTATAATGATGACTGGTTTCTAATCGAAGGACACCAGAAAAGCTCAACTGGTCATAAATGAATGGGACATGCTTCAAAGTGTTGTGTTGTTGTGTCCAGTTCTGGGCTCCTCAGTACAAAAAAAATAAAATAAAATAGGATTCTCCTGGAAAAGGTCCAGTGGAGGGCAATAAAGAAAATAAAGGGCTTGGAGCACCTCTGTTACGAGGAATTGCTGAGCAACCTGGGTCTGTTCAGCCTTGAGAAAAGAAGACTCAGAGGAGATCTGATAGATAAATATTTAGATAAATATCTAAACTGTGGGAGATGAAGGAACATGGTCAGACTATTTCAGTGGTGTGTGGCCATAAAACAAGGGGAAATGGCCACAAATAGGAGCATAGGAAATTCCACACAAATGTGTGTAAGAACTTCTTCAAGGTAAGGGTGATAGATCACTGGAACAGGCTGCCTGGGGGGTGTGGATTCTCCTTCTCTGAAGATATTCATGACCCACATGGATGCCTACCTGTGCAACCTGGTCTAAGGAGCCTGGTTCGGCAGCAGGGTTGGACTAGATGATCTCTAGAGGTCCCTTTCAGCCCCTACAAGTCTGATTCTATGATTCAAAATGTTAAAAGTTGTGAGTAAAGATTTCAAATAGCATTCTTTTCTGCACAGATCTAAGCTGTGGTATCTGTCTGTCTACAAAGAATTTAACCAAAGTGTAAAAGGAAGAGTAAGAAAGACTTAACTGTTTCTAGGGAAAAAAAAAACAAATAAACAAGTACTGTAATGTATGGGAAAGAAGTGCAAAATATTTTAAAATATTAGAATATTAATATTTTTATAAGTTAATTCATGTATTTGTAAATAGTTCTCTTGCTAACAAAATTTACCTAAAAATTTCATTTCAACTCTTGGCATTATTTTACTTGTTTTGCCTCCTTGGTCTGTGTATATATAGGTATTTATTTGTCCTGTTTTATTATTACATCCATCAAAATAGCATCTATGTAACCTCTTTGCAAGCCAGTATCTCATTGTGTTAGTCACTGCAGAGTTTTTTTTACCAGCTTTAGTAGTGCTTATGTCTCCATTAAAATAACAGCCAAATACTTCCATGAGGAAGTTGCAGGTTGTGCACAGTTCAGCTTTGAGATATCCAATTAATCTCCACTGAGATCACTTCTGGCATTATAAAACCTCCCCAGAGCATCAAACAGCTGCCATTTTTTCTATTTTCTTTTAAATAAGCTTTTGAAGAACCACTTCCTCTCCTCACAGTATAAAATGTCTGATGTTCTTACCCTAAATTACATTGATATAGGATGAGGAGCAGGAATTTGAAAACAGTAGCTATTTTCTTATTGCAATATGTGCTATAATAGACAGGTGGAAACTTCATTTAATTATAAAACCACATCCAGCTTTTCTAACAAACAAATTGTATGATAAAAAAATTTGAATATAAATCTGAGAAATCTGGCTCTTTCTGTTGCTGGTAAAACCATCTTTATGGAGTGTGAAATGATTACCTTTTTTTTCCTTCTTTTTTTCCCCCTTTATTTAATCTTATTTAATTTTCTTATAGTCCATAAAGTAATATTGAGCCTGTAGTCGAATTTCTTGTACAGAGAGTCTGTTTTTTTGTTTTTGTTTTTTTGTTTTTTGCTTTTAATGGAAGCATACCAAGAATAATACTATTAAAATATTTAAAAGACTTCCCAAATGCTTTCAAAATGTATTACTTTCCTGGAAAAGAGCATATAAGGTATATATCTAGCATAATTCAGTAACGCATATAGAATTTTCTAGTCAGTGTTTTAATTTCCTGGATGCATGCTCATCCCACAGCACTTACATATCATTCCTCTTAACTTCAGGTATGTCATGAAAGCACATTAGCATGGAAACTATAATTTCGAAGCGGGTTTGTGAACATCTAAACATTTATAGAAAAAAAATTACACATAACAGTATTATCTGAATGTAATGAGACTAAATGTATTTTTAGTACAGCTGTTCTCATATTTATACTACTTGCACTTTTATACTAGTTGCTGACACTTTGTTTCAGGTTACCCTCTGTATTTTTCCTTCTGCATTGAATAAATATGTCTGTGTGGAAATTCTTATTATTTATTAATTAGCAGAGATATTTCTGATTCAGCAAAGAAATAAGACTGGAGCATTTCTTAGAGCTTAAGCTATGATCTTTTAAGGACCATCTAGGCAGAAATCCACGTCAATACAAGGAAAAATTACAGCCTAAGTGGTTCAATACCTGTTGTTCACAAGGTATTTTCAGGACCAATGCCATTGTAGAAGTAAGGTAAAGCTAGCAGTAGGAAAGTATACTGCTTTGACAAGAAGTATACATTCTTTGACTTTCTTTTGTACATTTTGGGAAAATGCCTGCGATATTCAGGTAGGAAATTCAGACAGAGATTTCACAGCTGAGAACAGAAACACTTCCTACAGTCTGCAGGGGAACTGTTAGGCCACAACTTGAACTGGTGATTGAGCACCTGGTGAAGGAGTGTGGCTGGCCTAGAGAGCACAGACAAATTGTTTGCACGTATGACTGCTTGTTGAAAAGTAGTGGTGCATAGCCAAAGAGCCCTTTCATCTGTGAGTGAACTCTACTCTTTTTTCTGTATATGACTGTTGAATGCTTTGCCTGGTATCACATAGAACCTGTCACAAGCAATTCTGCTATTTTGTGATCAGGATGTAGTCTAATTCACACTTTTAATTAAATAGTCTGTATTTTGGCAGACATTGCCTTTATTAAGCTTTGGTAAGGGAGAAAGGTTGATAAAAAATATTTGTTTCTCTTTCAGATCCTGTCAGAGAATGTATAGATGAGGATGGAAACAAAAAGAAAGTAAGTTTACTGCTTGTGGCGTCCATGTGGTTTTCAAGTTACAAAGTTCATGCAGGATGATGAATACCTGAATAGATGTTCTGAAACAAGATGTATTGGCTAATATTAAGGTTTTCTTTCTGAGAATAATTTTTGAGGAAGAAAACAGTGGCTTTTGAACTGACAGGAGGCTTTTATGCACACCAAGGAGAATTAATCCAAGGACACCTGATCTTGTAGTATGTTGAATGTGACTGAAGGCAGTGTAGAGCCAAAATATTACGTCTGCCTTCCCTGAAAAAGAAAAAATGTACTTCCATCACCTGGTAAAAACTTCTAGGAAAGCTATATATGCCCAAAAATTACGTGTAAAGAGGAAGGTAACATTACTGTCCAAACTTCTAGAAAGTGCAAGTACCTCCTCCCTATGGAAATTTCATTCAGATAATTATTATGTGATAATTTTCTCTCTAGGAAAATTCATGTCTTCTTAAGGCATTTCTGAATTGAAATCAGAGTTCTTAGCATTTGTTTGCATAAAATCTTCTATTAATCCTGAGAAAATTATCAGAATTTTTAGCAAAATTGCCTGCTCTCTTGAAAGTGATCCTCTGTAGGGAGTGATGTAAATACTACAAATGATTCAGATCTCAGGTGAGACACCAAAGTTGTTAAGTCTAGATGATGCTTCAAGCATTCTAAAATGTAAGCATAAGTTTGTACAACCTTGTATGTTTTAGTGTCAGTTATGTGTTCTACTCTGATTTATTTTGAAATTTCAATACATTAAGAAGTATCTTGATTTTTTTCTCTTAAATGACTGTAAGGAAGGATGTAGCTAATAAGGAAATTCTTTTGAACTACTTAGACTCAGGAAATACGTCAGTTGCTCCAAAAGCAATGCCTCCTATTTATTTCCGTAGAAACTACAACACATTCAAAGAGCTATGATTATACTATATGATAGAGCAAATTCTTAGCCACAGAATGCTATTTCTCAACATAGTCACCACCATTAGCTATGCATTTTCACCAGCAGTGAACAGAATTTTGTATCTTTGCATCATATTCTTCATGTGCCAGATTCTATTTGTCAGTTTGTCCTGCTGCCATTTGTCACATGGCAACAAAATTTAATGAAATATTGTCATGAAAATTCAACCTGTACTGCCATACCACTGACATCTGCCTCTGATACCATGATACATGATAAAATCGGAGGTATTACTTTGAATCTATTTGAGTTTTTGGTATTCATGCCCTGTGGTGAGTTCAAATAACTCTAAATGCAAGCTGTGTAGAGAGCCACTGTTTAAATATGATTTGAATTTGCTGAATGCCAGAATATGAGAATGATTGTGTTTTTTTAAAATGTAATTTATTCTTTTTGGTACTCTTCCTCTGATGCTTTTAAACAAGATTGCAAGTGGCAACTGAAGTGTTAATATTTGTCTTAGTAATATCTCATCATGAAGAATTTGTTTAACTATCTTCTGATGGATTAGCAGTTAAGACTAGATGGTTCTAGTAGTCTTTCCAACTGTAATGATTCTGATTCTATGATTTCTAGCAATAGTAATCACATTCCTAAACTAGTGGTTGCCATAACAAAACTTTTCTAGTATTGCTCAGTATTAAGTTTAGAGAAAAACAACCAACCAGCAAAAACCTTGACTTAATTAAAAGCTGGCAAATGATAAATCCAGTCCAGGCACATGACTGTTTTCTGTGGATCCACAGTAATAGAAAGTGTACATCTATGTCCACATGTTCAGAGCTCCCTCAAAGAGGAAGTCTAAATCTTCTTCTGGTCCATCTCTTTTCAGTAGATTTCTACTTACCTATTGAGGTTTTGCTTTCCTTCTATTCTACTTTTGCTTCTATGATTTCATATTAATTGTGATTTAGGATTTTTTCTCTTTGAAACCCCTGAGTTTTTGTCTGCACTAAAATTCTTGATTTTGTTTGGATCCCTCAATTGATATTTTCATTTTAATGTGGTGTGCTTTGTTGGACAAGGAGTCCAGATCTGAGATGTTTTTCAGTTGATGTACTATGAAGGATTGAAATAAGAAAAAAGAAATTAAATACATATGGAAGCCAGAGAATCCTTTGCCAGTCTTGCACAGCTGTATATGTAACCTTCCAGGTGCCCTACTTTCACTGAGTTGTAGGCAAAGGCATCATAATTTAAAAAAAAAAACAAAAAACATTCAATTTGCTATAAATATTTTTTTTCCATACTTAAAGTTCCTTACAATTCTGTCTCACAACACCCTCTAGGTTCACAAGCCTGAAAAGTATCAAGTCACTTTCAGGCCAGCTTCCCTTCCCAAATCCTGAAACATGAGAAGCTTACACAGTCATTCAAGTCATATTTAATGTGTGTTGTTGTGGATGCAAATCTGACAGTTCTCTTTTAGACCTGATGGCATGTAGTAGCTCAAAGATACAGGATGGTTATAGGACGGTTAAACTAAAAATAGATGTAGTACTAGATAATTCATTCTGTTGTGGCAAAATGCCTCCTATTCTAGACTATTATATTTTGCTTGGAATTTCAAAAGTCTATTTCCTGCAGTGGTGCTACATTTAACTTTCTCTTGCTCATAAAGTCCTTAATACATTCATTCTATTATTTAGTGATTCAAAGCTTATTTGAGTAGCATTTCTATAACTGCTATTTTGTGAGCTAGATGGAGATTATAAATTGCAGTGTGGTAGAAGGCAAATTTTGCATTTTTCTCCCTTCAACATTCCTCAAGCTCCAAGTGATGTTCTTTTCAATAGTTAAATATTAACGTCTCTTTATCTAGCCTGGTGACAAATGGACATTACTAGATCAGTGCCACACTGTGACGTGCTTCCCAGGTGATTACACAGTTTTGGAGACTCACCAAATTAATTGTGAGAGGATGCCAAAACCTGTGTGTCACAGCAATCTTCCGGCTGTTAAGGTTGAAGAGACTTGTGGCTGCCGATGGATGTGTCCATGTAAGTATCTATTTTTGCATACAT
Organism: Tympanuchus pallidicinctus; assembly: GCF_026119805.1. Lineage (NCBI taxonomy): Eukaryota > Metazoa > Chordata > Aves > Galliformes > Phasianidae > Tympanuchus > Tympanuchus pallidicinctus. The sequence continues at coordinate 292,949 of NW_026294744.1, forward strand.
ATCTCCCCTTGTCATCACTTGAAATATTTATCAGAAAGGTAATGCTGAATTCACTGAAGATACGGTTGCATTTCTACAGTCCAGTTGTATACGCTATTACAGCTAAAATTTATAAAAATATCAGAATGGAACCTAGAGGTGTTTCCTGTAGCATTTTCAACCTGTTTAAAGCCTAAATTTCTCCTGTTTGTTGAATTTCACTGACCTTGAGGTGCTAAAAGAAGTGCATAATTCAACATAATTCTTAAAACTGGGTTTGTATTTCAAGTTGTAGGATTACTTTTCAAAGTAAATCAGAACCCTCAGAATGTATTGGAATATATACACCTCCTCTTTATAATGCATGATTTCAACTTAAAATATCCTCTGTAGAACTGGGTGTTTTAAGAACAATTCCTAGTTCATTGTCTTCTTCAGAAACAACATAGTTGTTTTGATATAAATAATTGAGAAGGAAATATTCCAGCTGAAACATCTTAAATATTTTAGAGAGTTTTAAAGACAGTCTTAATGATATCTACCTATAGAAACTGTATCTGTCCTGATCTTCTTGATCCCAAGTGTGTTAATACCAATATGAGGACATTACTCTTGGCATTGAAATCATTTATTCCTAAAGAATTTCTGATGATTTGAAATTAAAATTGACATTTGTGTCATTAGTCAGTTGTTATGAAGTGGTCTGCAGTTCACTTCAGATTGCTGCTGCTTAACAGAAGCTAATGTTTGTGTAGCTCTTTATTAATTTAATGGACCAGAATTTAATTTCCCAAGATGATACACCTTGTGATCCTACTTAGTGAAACTAGGTTGATACTGTAATTAATGCCAACATCTGCAATAAATCAGAAACTCACAACAATTTGTAAGATTTACAAATGAGATAGCAGGGAGATTACTGGGAGGTCAGAATTTCTTTGTTGTTACTGGTGGAGTTTGGCTAGGCACTCTGTTCTGCAGGAGCATATCAGTGTGTGTTTTGTCGACTGAAACTGAGTGAGGTAGTAGTTATTTAGACAGAATCACAGAATCACAGAATCACAGAATCACAGAATCACCCGGGTTGGAAGGGACCTCAAGGATCATGTAGTTCCAACCCCTCTGCCTAGCAGGGCCACCAAACGTACACATTCAGATCAGGTTGCCCAGGACCCCGTCCAACCTGGCCTTGAACACGTCCAAGGACGGGGCATCCACAACCTCCCTGGGCAGCCCGTTCCAGGGCCTAACTACTCTCCTTGTAAAGAACTTCCCCCTAACATCCAACCTAAATCTTCCCTCCTTCAACTTGGATCCATTTCCCCTAGTCCTGCTGTTGTCAGCCCTTTTGAAGAGTTTACTCCCCTCCTGGGTGTAGGCTCCCTTCAGGTATTGATAGGCTGCAATGAGGTCACTCCGCAGCCTTCTCTTCTCCAGGCTGAACAAGCCCAACTCCCTCAGCCTGTCCTCATAGGGGAGGTGCTCCAGCCCCCTGATCATCTTAGTCACCCTCCTCTGGACCCTTTCCAAGATCTCTATGTCTTTCTTGTACTGAGGGCTCCACACCTGGACACAGTACTCCAGATGGGGCCTCACAAGAGCCGAGTAGAGAGGCCTCCCTCTCCCTGCTGACCACCCCTCTCCTGATGGAGCCCAGGATCCCATTTGCCTTTCGAGCTGCCAGAGCGCACTGCTGGCTCATGTTAAGTCTCTCATCCATCAGGACCCCCAGGTCCTTCTCTGCCGAGCTGCTCTCAAGGCCCACTCCTCCCAGCCTGTACGGGTGCCTGGGATTCTTCCGGCCCAAATGCAAAACCTTGCACTTTGCCGTGTTGAACCTCATTAGGTTCACCCGAGCCCAGTCCTCCAGCCTGTCGAGGTCCCTCTGAATGGCATCCTTTCCTTCCACCGTATCAACCTCACCACTCAGCTTGGTGTCGTCAGCAAACTTGCTGAGGGTGCACTCAATTCCCTCATCGATGTCATTAATAAAGATGTTAAAGAGCACCGGTCCCAAGACAGACCCTTAGGGGACACCACTTGTTACAGGCCTCCACCTGGACATAGAGCCATTGACCACCACCCTCTGTCTGCGGCCTTTCAACCAATTGCTTATCCATTGGGTCGTCCACCCATCAAATCCACTTCCCTCCAATTTGGAGATGAGGATGTGGTGTGTGGAGGAATGGCTACGTGACAAAGGGCACATAAGCAGGGTACCGCTCACTGATCACGAGCTGGAGGGTTACAGAACCTAGCTTGTCTAAATTGTTAACGTAGCAAGGACACAGGACATGGTGGATACAAAGAAACAGAAGCAATATCTAAGGAATGAAGAACAGGCATAAGATGGGAGGGATTGGCATTCAGCTTTAAGCACCAATGATGAGCTCGCTTTTGCACTATGTATGAGGATCATTAAGACCTGTATAAAAGAGAATCTTTGGTAATCAATAAACGTGACTTGCTGACCATGATAGCATGAGGCTTGTCTCCCGCGGCTCCTTTCAACAAATGGTGACCCTGACGTGATACAAGGGCGGCCAAGGATAAAGGAGCCCCGTTGGGTTCGGGTCCTGCGGCAACCCAGGACGACGATAAAAGCAAGGTGCTTCGCGTCCTGAGCGACCACATCGGTGGGCTCAGCCGATACGTGCTGCCGAAGCCTGGAGGGTTGCAACAGCGCGCGCTGAAAAATAGAGGTAATGGATAGGCAAGCAGCATATGATTTATTTTCCCTTTTCCTATGTCGCAGACAGGTCAAGGGTATAGATTTAGATAAGGAACTCCCTCAACTGTTACAACATGCCGTGTCTTGCGGGTTTTTCACTAATCCACATACTGTGCATGAGTTAGGAGAATGGAGGAGGTACGGGGATAAGTTATGGGAATTGGTTTTGAATGACGATAAATCAGCTAAAAGGATGAGTAAGTTGTGGAAAGTGGTGCAGGATGAGATACTAAAGAGTCAGGCGGAGAAACGGGCGGCTCAGGGAGCACAGGCAGTGCAACAGAAAAATCAGGATTATGGGGCAGAGGCTGGTGCCCCGAATCCGCCGGCGTTTGCCACAGTGCATGTCGCCACGCCTGTTGCGCCCTCAGCCCCCCCGGTGAGTCAGGAGGGCGATCCCCCGCAGAGCGCCGTTTCAGTTCCCGAACTGCCGTCAGAACGGGCGAGTGTGGATCCTGTTTCAGGGGCAGAATCGGAGTTGTTTGAGGCAATGGCCAGAGAACGGCGAGAGTTATGGGCTTGCTTGGCCAGGGAGGGACTTGCGACTGGCGATGCTGATCTGGTAGAGGCGGCTGGTGAGAATTTAGCTTTTCCAGTTCTGTTCACCCAGAACCCTCAAGGCGGTTTGAACGCTGAGATTCGGACTCTGGACTGGAAATTGCTATCTCAACTACGCGCCACCGTAGGGAGTTATGGGGTTGCGAGTGAACCAGTAAATCAAATGCTTGAATTTCTTTTTAATGCGCATATTTTACTCCCGACGGATATCAGGAGTATTGCCCGTTTGATATACTCCCCACATCAATTGCTCCTTTTTAATGCACATTGGCAGCATGAGGCTTCTGCATCGGCATCGATTCAAAGGGGGCCCGGGGACCCCCTCCAGGGCATCACTGCAGAACAGTTAATGGGCTTAGGACCGTGGGTTCGGATAGAGGCTCAGGCTACCGCGGGTCCTGATGTGCTGCGAGAGGCGATGACCGTGCAATGCGTGCTATGAAACGAATTAAGTCTCCAGGTGGGACGCCCATATACATGGGAATTAAACAGAATAGGGATGAACCCTTAGGCGCCTTCGTGGACAGGCTAATGGACGCCATTACAAAGGCAGGCGTCCCAGATTACATGCAAGGGCCTTTACTTAAGCAGTGTATCCTACAAAATGGTGGTCCGACTACTCGTACATTATTGAATTCCATGCCTGGTGACTGGTCCTTGCCCGATTTGTTAGAGAAAGCAGCAAACACGCCCACCGGCACGCAGGCGTTACTGGTTAGTGCTATAGAGAGGCTAGGGGAGGGGATAAAGGAGCAGGCTCGACTCTTGCAGAAACACTCTGAAAGCTCCCAAGCGCAAGTGTTGGCGGCTCTTGCGCCCCTCCAGGCGGCAGCTCTCAGCCCCCGGTCAACTAACAATTCCTGCATACGCTGCTACCGCTGTGGCAACCAAGGACATGTTCGCAAAGAATGTCAAGCTTCTGGAGTCTGGTGCAAAAAGTGCCACTCGACTACGCACAATACCAGCATGTGAAAGCGGCGGATGGGAAACTTCAAGCACAGCGCGAACAGCAGCCGCGCCCAGACACAAATAGCCGCTGACATGGCACCGAGCAACAACAATCAACGCTCCAACCCCAACCTGCCACTAGGGGAAGCCTCGGCCTGGACATGGCAGCCTCAGTAGACGTGGTCGTATTGACGTCACAGCCTCACAAGGTTCCCACAGGCATCTTTGGCCCTGTTAACATAAATGGACAAATTATGGGAGGACTCTTAATAGGCCGCTCATCTGCAAGCATGATTGGAGTATTTGTTATACCCGGAATAATTGACGCAGACTATCAAGGCGAAATTATGATAATGATCCACACACCATATCCGCCAATAAAAATTCTAAAAGGTTCAGAGTGGATCCCTGCTCGCTGGACAAGACCCGCAGAGTCACCTCACCCTGGAGAGGACGACGATCGCGTACGTTGAAAGCTGTTTGCAGCTACTGGAAGACCCCCACCTTTCGCTCGTACTTTCGATCTGGCTGTCCATCAAAGAACATCTGCGTGAACCGTTTTCTGAACTCTACTACCCATACCGCGAGTTGGCGTGGGCAGTAAGTCAACTGCGGGGTCCTATTCCAACCAAGTCGGGGTGCTGGGGCTGTAATAGCCTGCTTCATAGCTCTCAGATTCAATTCATCTGTGGCGGCTGCGGTGCCTTGGCCTGGCTCCCTCACGCTCACTTCTGGCACCCCCACCACGCATTGTGGTGTCGTCATTGTTCGTGGACGTGGTGGTCTATTAACGCAGAAGACGAGGGCCTGGACCCGGAAACTCCAGGCCATTCCGCCTGGCACCTGACCCATCTTGCCAGTCGAGCTTTGGTTGTTAGAAGGTCCCGAATTATCAATTACCAATGTCCCCAGGGCCGACGGGCCCCAGCTGCCTAGCCCTATTGGTATGGCCATTATTAAGCTATGCCATGTGGGCTCCAGTCCAGCCCAAGGAGAATATTTGGGTTACCCTGGCTAATAAGACTGGCCAAGACGCCATTTTTCTAGCCTTAACAACCCCCGGGAATCCCTTTTCTACCTGCCTGGTGGGTATCCCGTTAGACGAGCCCCCTTGCCCACACAAGGCTACGTCCTGTCAGCCAAACAACACCCAGCATTATGCAGATAATTGGGATTCCCAGGTACCATACTTCCCGTCATCTCCCCTAGAACGCCAAGAGTTGGAAATTTTGGGTTCGATTCGGACTGACTGGTGCGTTTTCTTTAACTGGACCAGTGTGTATCGGGCCGGTCCTACAGGTAGACAAGCAAACCAGTCATACCCTATAAGCGTCAACTCTAGCATTCCGGTGTACAGAAATACATTGGCATGGTGCAACTACACAAGTAATAATGTCTCCCGATCATCCAATAGCCCTATAACATTACCCTACGGAATATTCCTGATGTGTGGTGATCGGGCTTGGCCGGGTATACCCTCCAAGATCGAAGGGGGTCCATGCACCCTAGGTCGCCTCACATTGTTAACACCCAATACATCTATGATTCTGCAAGCCTATAGAAGTTACTCAAAGGGCTTCTCTAGGGTTAAGCGGGTTGCTCATGTGTTTGCAAAGGATTGCGATGACAACCTTAACTTCTGGAATTTTGAAGAAAGGTTTTTCTCCTCCCTACTAGCGCATGGGGTGGCTAGTGCTAAAGCTCTATCCAGCCTTAATAAGCTAGGTTGCTGGCTCACTAAGCAAACAAATGCCACCTCAGAAGCACTATCTCAGTTGTTAATGGATGCGGATTCAGTACGGCATGCCACGCTTCAAAATAGAGCAGCAATAGATTTTCTGCTTCTAGCACAAGGGCACGGGTGTGAGGACTTTGAGGGTATGTGTTGTATGAACCTATCTGATCATTCAACATCCATACATCAGCAAATACAACAGCTACATGAGCTAACAAGCCATCTGCAGGTTAATTCTGGCTTTGGCCTTGACGATTGGCTGAAAGGCCTGGGCTTGGGGCCCTGGCTAACCTCCCTCTTACAACACCTGATTGTATTTGGTCTCACGGTATTGGCCATGGTATTGTTACTCCCTTGTATTTTCAAATGCTTGCAAAATGCCCTCATGCATATAGTTGATTCTAGGACCAGTGTTTCATTGATCGCTTCTAAAGAAAACGGGGGAATTGTGGAGGAATGGCTACGTGACAAAGGGCACATAAGCAGGGTACCGCTCACTGATCACGAGCTGGAGGGTTACAGAACCTAGCTTGTCTAAATTGTTAACGTAGCAAGGACACAGGACATGGTGGATACAAAGAAACAGAAGCAATATCTAAGGAATGAAGAACAGGCATAAGATGGGAGGGATTGGCATTCAGCTTTAAGCACCAATGATGAGCTCGCTTTTGCACTATGTATGAGGATCATTAAGACCTGTATAAAAGAGAATCTTTGGTAATCAATAAACGTGACTTGCTGACCATGATAGCATGAGGCTTGTCTCCCGCGGCTCCTTTCAACAGTGGTGGGGGACCATGTCAAAGGCCTTGCTCAGGTCCAGGTAAATGACATCGGTCGCCTTCCCTTCGTCCACCAATGCCGTCACTCCATCATAGAAGGCCACAAGATTAGTTAGGCATTAGTTAGGCATGACCTTCCTTTGGTGAAGACAGTGCCATTTCTGTGGCATTTCAGTGCCAGTTTTTTTGACAGTGAAGCAACAGAATTTGTTTCTTCTACTTTAATTGTGTAAAAATTGCTGTTAATGTAATCTCATATAATTATGCAATGATTTGGTTTGGAAGGGACCCTAAGGCCCTTCTAGTTCCAACCTTCTACCAGATCAGGTTGCCCAGGGTGCTATCCAAGCCTGGCCTTGAACACTTGTAGGGATCAGGCATCCTCAGTTTCTCTGGGGTTCTTGTTTCAGTGATTCACCACCCTTATGGTGAAGAATTTCTTCCTAACTTCTGATATAAATCTACCATTTTTTAGTTTAAAACTGATACTCCTTGTCCCATCACTCCATAATCAAGAATTTCTTCCCATCTTTCTTGTAGTACCCATTTAGTACTGAAAGGCCACAATAAGGTCTTCCCTGAGCCTTTTCCTCTCTAGACTAAATAATACCAACTTTCTCTGCCTGTCTTCACAGGAGAGATGCAACAATTTGAGGAAGAAAGTTAATTTACTACATATGATATTGGAATGCAAGACAAAATATAGTACACTATAATTGGAATTGAAGCTAATAAATCAATGAGAGAGTGTCCAGAAAACTGAAGGCCTTGCTCTAATACTGAGATGGATAGGGAGCACAAACTGCAGACGGCAGAGGAATATCTCATGACTTGCAAACATTTTTGTCTTTCCCTCTAAACGGAGAATGGAAACAGAACAGTGAAAGTATTCTGTAATATGTAATTCTTCTTGTCTTCTGAGAACCAGGTACTTGGAAATGTCAGCGGTCCATGGAACTGGAGCATTAACTCTTTAACTCCCAGTGTGCTATATGATGTTATGATGTACAACAACAATAACAAACATCAGAAAACTATGACATTCCACCCCTTACTCAACATCACTAAATTATACTTGATATACACATAAACAAACAATAGTTAACATGCATTAAAAACACACATACATATACATACATGGAATTACTGACTGTACTCCCCTGACATCAAATTCCCTTGTGGTACACATTCAACATTCCCATTTTTCTGTATCACCCACCAAGTGGACACAGGTCCCTGAGCAAACACAGTTCCTTGGAGAGGTTTGGCCTTTCCAGAAGCTGGAAAGACCCAAACCACTTTTTCCAACATGCTCTTTACATTATCTCCCTCTACAGTTTGTAGGAAGCTGGACTGGGTAGGAACACTGTGACTGATAGATCCTTGAGTTTTGACCAACCAGGTGTCTTCTTCCAAATGCTTCTTCTACTGCTTTAGTGTTGCACTATGCATTGCTTGCAACATAGTTTTAAAAAACCCATTGTGTCATTCAATTTTACCAGAAGCTGGTGCACGATAGGGAATATGATAAATCCACTCAATGCCATGGTCTTTGGCCCAAGTATTTATGAGAGAATTTTTATAATGAGTCCCATTATCTGTCTCAATTCTTTCTGGAGTGCCATGTTGCCATAGGACTTGTTTCTTGAGACTGAGTATGGTATTTTGGGTGGAAACATGGGATACTACATGTGTTTCAAGCCACCCAGTGGTTGCCTCCACCATGGTAAGCACTTAACATTAAAGGTTTGTGGCAAGGAGATATAATCAACCTTATCTATCAGTTGCCTGCCTGTCCCTCAAGAAATCACACCCTGAGAAATTGAAATGCCCCATTTTGAATCACTATTCTTTTTCTTCTTTCTTCTTCTTCTCATTTAATTATTTTCATAAATTTAGGGGGAAAAAAGGAAATTCTCTTGCAAAAATACCTGATGTATCTGTATCTGATCCCTGGAATATTGGCAAATGCTTTTGCAAAGAAGTATTAGGAAATCCATTTTTATTATGTCATAAAAGCAAACAGAAAGAATTAGGAACAGGAGTTACACCATAAAGTTGCTTCCTTGTTGAACTAGTTCAAAATATTACAGCAACATGATGTGCAATGTGTGATTCACATCTTTTAGGTATTCGTGGAATGTGTTTAAAAGGAACAAGGAATTCATACATTTTGTGCCATAGAATACTTATGAGAAATTTAAAAGGATTCCCATTATCCCTATAATTATTTTTAGATGTTCAAGAATAAAAAAATGTTGAGAAATCTTTTTTATTGCTAACTTGTTTACTTGTTTTACTACTGTTTATAATAGAATATTTATAAGTTCAGAGCTGTTTTTCCTAGGAAATTGTCATAGTTTTGGCTGGGATATAATTAATTTTCTCCAGAGGGGTTTATATGTTTCTGTGCTTTGGGTTTAGGGTGAAAACAGTGGTGGCAACAGCAATGTTTTTAATTACAATAGAGCAGTGCTTATACGGAGCAAAGGATTTTTCAGCTTTTTGTACTGCCCCATCATTGAGTAGGAAGAGGGTAGAATGCTCAAGAAGCTGGGAGGATACATAACTACAACAGCTGAACCAGTCTGGACAAAAGAATATCACATGGTATCATACTCAGCAATAAAAGCTGGGTTCAAGAAGGAGGAAGGGGGAGGGCATCTGGAATGATGATGTTTGTGTTCCCAAAAAAATATTATGAATGATGCGCACCTAGCATGGGGCACTAAGATTTCAAGATGATAACAGATTTATCTAATTGTAGTATGGAGTTGCTAGACCAAATTTATAAATGTTATAGATGTTCAGATCATAATTTTTAGGCTCCTGTGGTTATCATGGGGCTTTCTTGCCTTCTTGTATATTAGAGTCCTGGGTTTATTAGTGGCTGCTTTTGGTTCTACCCTTTGCTTTGCTCTTTACCATCTTGCTTTGCTGTGCCTGTGAACATTTTTACAACAGCTGCCAGCATCAACCTGGGCTGGCAGATGGATAAGGCATTGTTGCCATCTCTGTGCTGCTCTTCTGGGTGGGCTGGAACTCCAGACTGAACTTGAGTCAGAGGACGCTGACCTATGGATAAGTCCACATCGAGCATGTACACCCTAAAGCATCTGTGACCACAGATAGATTCATTCCAGAGCAAGCACATCTTGAAGCATCTGTGGCCAGGGAATAGTCTGTGTTACAGCAGGTACATCTTGCAGTGTCCGTGTCCATGTCCATTGATAAGGCCGTGCCAGAATACCTCAAAACATTGGTATTTGTGGATAAAACCAAGAATAGAAGGTGTCTGAAGGGACATCTGGAGGGATCACTGAGGGGACTGTGACCAATGGAAAAGGCCATGCCAAAGCAGGTACACCTCGAAGTGTCAATAGGTAAATTCTTGCTGCAGCAGGGCATATCACTGAACAGACGATGGCTCATTAATAAATAAAGTCTTTGCCCCTGGCCAGACCAGGGGCAAGGGTAGGAATTGTGATATTATGATCTGTAGCCTGGTCCAAAGGAGCTGGAGGTAGACATTATGATGGATATAATGTTAAATGTTTGTAAGTCATGATCTGAGTTGCACATTATAGGAAGTCCTATAGCAGGAACCACTTGAACCAACAGAGAAAGAGCCTCACAACAAGCAGTATAAGTGCAGCAGTGACCTGACCTTCGCTGGCTTTGATTTCCTGTAATGCCAAAGAACATCACCTTTCCTACCCCAGATGACCTTCATTATAGATAGAAGCTAAATTACGGACTTAAAGAACTAAGTGGATATTTTATTGACTTAGCCCATAGATTATGGGAAAGATATCTGTGTATTAAGTGAAGAGTCATGATTAATGAGGATGTACTGGCAATGACCAAGGTGCTATAGAATCACTTTCAGAGTGATGATATCTGTCTTCCAAAGAAAGTACTACATGTGATGAGCCCTGGAAGGGGCTGAACACTTTCATGCTGGTGGAAAGTAGTGAATGAATTCCTTGTCTTGCTTTGCTTGTACATATGGCTTTTTTCTTTATGTAGTAAACTGTCTTTATATATCAGCCCATGAGTTGTCTCATTTTTACCTTTTCAGTTGTCTCCCTATCCTTCCTGAGGAGAGTGAGCAAGCAGCTGAGTGGTTCTTGGCCTTCTGTTGGGATTAAACAACAACAGAAATCAAGTTTGAAGGTCAAGGAACACAAAACAGATTGCTCTCAGCTGACAAACTCAACTTTATGAGTTTATGAGTTTAATACCACTGTTAACAGTGGTAACATTTTCCTACATACTTAGTAGTGACTACTTTTCATGCCCTTGTAGTCTTTAAGCAACAGAACTGAGTTTTAATCATCCTTTTGTTTGGGTCTCGTTTAGGTACTCATGGTATTATAATCTTTATTCTTCACTCTGTGAAGAAAGATGGTGTTTCTAACCTAATATCTACAAGCACTAACCCATCAGTTGGCCATTAGGTGATTCTGTGTGCAATATTTCTCCTCTCTTTTCCTCTGTTTTCCATCTGAAAAAAACACACGCATATATATATATACATCCTTTTGAATCCTTTTATGACATGTTTTTTAAAATGAAATAGTACTATGTTTGAAACAACCAATTTACTGAATAAAATGCTATGTCATAACAATGACACAATTAAATTAGTCAAATATGATTGCAGCCTTTCTGAAAATAGGAGATGCATTTTCCTTGCATTTAATTTTCAAATTAAATTTATTAGCAGATCGCATTCAATGTGAGGGAGCTTCATTCTATTTTTGTATTACTAATTTGTGTGGGTGATATTTTATAAATAATTTATTATAGATTAATAGCTATTATGATTAAGTGATTTATTAAATTTACATGCATATAATGACTGCGAAGAAATAGTCTAATTTGAAAGAAAGTGCGTGTTTACATGTCGTTATTTATTGATTTACAGGCGTCTGTATGGGAAGTTCATCTCGACATATTGTCACTTTTGATGGGCTTAATTTTAAGCTCACCAGCAATTGCTCCTACACCTTGTTTCAGGATATACAACATGATGTTGAAGTTCTTCTCCATGAAGGACCGTGCAGAGCTATACCAAAGATGAACTGTATGGATGCTATTGAAGTGAAACATCGTGGTGTATCCATTCAGCTCTTCAGTAATATGACAGTAAGCAAAAGATAATTAAGTCATGTGTGCATTATCTGCTCATGCTGTGGAGTTTTAGGTTAGGAGGAGAGATTTGTTTCCTCTATCCAGTTTCTGCTCCCCTTGCAACCTGTTCTTAGTTGTCTAAGCAAATGCCTCATTTAAACTTCCTAATGTATTCTACATTCACATAATAAACCTGTCATTGTTTCTCCTGTTGTTTTCCCCACTGTGCTGGAGTGACTGTTTTCCAGATACTTCTGCAGGAAAGGCAGGAATTAGGACATACTATATTCTGATTTTCCTTTGTTGGTAGAGGTCCTCTATGCAATGTTATCAATTAGTGAGTGGGAGAGCAGTCCTATTTTTTAAAACCTACACAAGTTTGTGGCTACCTGAAGAGCTAAGGAGTCAGATCTGACCTTGCTTGCTGGTGGATACCAGTCTCAGAAGAAAGACCAGCTATGAGTTACGTATTGCATTTCTTTTATAGGTAATTCAAATACTGTATTCAGTATTCAAATTATGTATGAAACATTTGCAGCCTCTGAGTTCCTCAGACGTACTGGTCGACTAACTTGAAAAGGTGATCTCATCTAACTCATGCAGTAAAACAGGATTGACAAAAAAAACTTTGAATCAGTCTGGTATGGTATTGGATAGCCTTGATTTTCACCAGTGTTACAACAGTGCTCAGGGTCAGCATTTTAGCTTCATGGCATGAGGACACTGTATCTGTTGTGCTGTAGGAATGCACTCATATGGAAAAATGCTGAAGAAGTTGTTCATGTAATGCACAAAATGTAAGACAAGTAATTCTGTGCATCTGAATCTTAGATTCAGTGGAAAGTTTCAGCATGCAAAATTAACTCTTACAACCAGATTCAGTTGAAATGTGATTCAACTATGATTAGGTTGGACTGATCTTAACTGCTTGTCACAATTGATATGATCATTTTGCTTTTTTAAAAACAGGTGACTGTTAATGGTGAAAGCATTCATATTCCCTACTCTAGCAGTTTGTTTGAAGTCACTGTCTATGGAGCAATAATGCACAAAATCAAGTTCTCCCATCTTCGCCATAATCTCACATTTACTCCAAGAAATAATGAATTTATTCTTAAACTTAATCCGAAGAGCTTTTCTCCAGAAACTCAAGGGCTTTGTGGTAAGTTAGAAAGTTAGTGACTTTAACAGCTTGCTACTCAGATTTGAACTATTATTAATGCTGAAATTTGTGCAGTCCTGAGCCTTACAAGCTCTCTCATCTAGGCAGTCCACTGTTGGCACACTGTTAATCTGTATTGTTTTTTCTACTATGACTATTAGTGTAATAGCTCATTGACTCCCAATAAGACCTTAAAAAGATCAAGACTAGACATCTGTCATATTTTACTTTTATTTTACATCATCTGTTCCACTTTTTTTTTTTAATGAGGTTTTAAATATAGCTTTTTGTGTATATGCAAGAGCACACTGTGATGTGAGTCCCATCCTGTGTTTGAAGGGCAGGTGAAGGGCTTGTGGAGAATATTTCTGGGAGAGTTAATTCTGGGGTGTCTTCTACAACAGGTTAGATATCTATGGCATAATCTGTGCCTGCTGTATTACAGAAACAAAAAATCAGGATCATTACAATTACTCAACTGCTGTAACTAATATCATTGATTCATCTTCCCCTTGGAGTTTACTGAGCAGCCCCAGCAAGCTCAGTCCTCAGCCTGTTTTCTCTAGGTTTGTTTTACTGCTGACTATACTCAGACTGTTTCTTTTCCTTTTACTCACTCTCCTAGGAGTGTGTGACCAGAACCATGCCAATGACTTCATGCTACGTGATGGCACGGTTACTGCTAACAGTGATTCATTTATTAAAGAATGGTCAGTGAAAGAGCAGGGGAAGGACTGTGAAATCCAGAGAGAAGATGACGAGTGCTCTGAGCATGCCACCAGTCATTGCCACCTTCTGCTCTCTGACCAGTTTTCAGCATGCCACAGGATAATACCCCCAGACATGTTCTATGAGGCCTGTGAAGAGAGCAGCTGCTATGAGGAAGAAGCCTGTGAAATGATAACTTCTTATGCTCACATCTGCAGAGAAAATGGGATCTGCATAGACTGGAGAACACCTGAGTTGTGTCGTAAGAGGTTTTCCATATACTAAAACTGGTACAGAAACTGCCTGATTCAGTGTAGTATTACTTTTTGAATATCATGTAATGAGGCAGATCAAGTTTCCGTGTGTAAGTGGTATTAAAGATCCGTAGCTGGCTCATCATCTACTAAGTTGCATATTATGGAAAAAGTGTCTCTTAGTAACATGCTAACTAATGAATGCAGGGCATTTATGCAAGGCTGGACGAATAACCTATGAAAAAAATGCAGCCATGTGATAGTATCTGACTTCGCGGCCACTGAACTGTCAAGGGGTCGTGTTGAATTGCCCTCATTCTGCCAGTTACTTGCAGACGTAATTGATTTGGTACAGACATTACGGGATCTGAGCAAGACAGGCAGGAAGGCTAATAATCTGTGCTGGTGGAATTTCTTCCCGGCCTGTAATCTTTTTTTTTTGTGTGTGCCAATTGCACAAAATCAGACTTTTCTGAATTTTGTTTATGCATATATTTGTATGAGCAAAGGCTTTCAGTTGATTTTTAAGCTCCCACTGTACTTAAAAAAAATGGGGAAATTGCTATGAACTGTGGTGTTCTATTTCCAAATTATGCTATCTACACTGCCCAAGCTATTTTTAAGTTATTTTGCAAATCTCGTTCTACCTCTCTCTGTGGTTTTTTTTACTTCCTTATTGAAGGTGAAGAGTTTAAGTGTTACGAGAAAACAGTATAACAGGATGCTGGCCTTGCAAATGCCCAGAGCCTAATGGAGGTGCTAGTGTTAAACTCATCCAGTTGTTTTGTATACTAAAACTTCTCAAAATTCTTATAGACCTAAGAAATTCTGCCCTGTTTTCTGTTTTTTTTATTTTCTTTTCTTTCTTTTCTTTCCTGAAAGCCCTGTTATGAAAGATCTGCCAAAAACCCTGTACATTAAATGACTTTTGAGGCAGCATATTCTATGCTCACAGAATTATGCTTTTATCTGCAGCAATTATTACAGGCATTTAGATATTCACTTGCAGCATTTTTGGAATTTAAGGGACCTGCATATTTGTCTAGAGAGAGAGACATTTTCCCTCCCAGCAAGTCCAGCATACACTGTCTTCATATCCCAGCTGTTTTTTGCATCTGATTTTTGTAGGTACATGTAGTCTTTTTTTTTTTTTTTTTTGGCCTTGTTTCCCTTCCTTTTTTTCACAGATGTTTTTTACTTCGGAATTAGAAAGCTAGCACCTTGAACGCCTGATACCACAAAATCTCAGTACATATTGTAGTTTGGTTTGAGGTCAGATTGAGGAAATTATGGAATATATTGTCAAGAATGTGAAATTGGCCCGTACATCCAGTTAATTTCTCTATTATCTTTCTAGAATAGGTTATTGATCAACATGTTACTGTTTCATACTGGTTCTTTTAAGAAACTAAACTCTGTTTGAAGTATTGACCTAGAAAAGAGCAGTAGAATATTGCCTGTAATTTTCCAAATTTAGTCCTATGTAAGATTTTACAAATTGTGATGTCCAAGTACTTTAGTAACTCTGTAATCTTCAAATTTGCATCTTTCTTGTACAGCATACACCAGGATAGCCAAAGAGTTGCCAATTTTAATCCTACTTATGTAAAGAACTTGTTAGTGGCCTAAGAATAGTATCATCTTTTTACTTCAAGCAGGTGCATGTGTGCAGCTGCCAAAAATAAAATTGCTAATTACAAGGATGTTGTACAGGGTACATTGATGATTGAACAGTGCAACCTAAACTCTCAAACATTGCATGTTTAATAAAAATGGCATGGTTCTGGAGAAGCTTGGTTTATTTCTCTTTCAGCTTCCAGAAAATCCCTGTCATTTTTGTAGACTCTAGATTTTTCACTATGGACTTGTAATTGGTTTATTTTATTCTGTTGAGCTTGAACTTTCTGTAGAGCCTCACAGATTATTTGACCTCTGTGAAGGAATATCTACTAGGAATGGCTACTGTAATTCAAAGACAAAATAGTTATGTCTCTTTGAAATGTGATTTCATAGGTTTATAGAAAACTGGTGACTTTTCACAGTTTTTTTTTTTTTTTTTTTTTAACTGTTCTTTCCCTGTTTGAAGAAAGAAATCATGTTTTAATGGAATCAGCTCAGAATACAGTATAGAAGCATGATCATAATATCCTCACATCCTCCAGTCTTGTTTTTTTTTTTTTTTTTTTACACACAAACAAGAAACACTGAAATAACTAGCTGGAGGAAGTGGCTTGTTGAAAAACAGTTTTATGAGGTTGTCAGTGGGGAATACTTAATTCCTCCTCACTTTACGTGTCTATAGCAGAATTTTCCATACAAAATACACAGCAACATGCGAGTCATGCAGGATCTGGCCAGATTTCTGGAACAAAAGCACAGTAATGTCTGAGGTGGCCTTCTACAACCATCTGGTTATTACTGTGCCATTAGGATGAAAGAATGTTTACAAATGATTTTCCAGATATTGATGATGTTTATCCCATGTCTTGACACTACTTACACGCACTGTACTCCCATGTGCCCCAAGGCTAGGAGTCAGTTCAGAACAGGGGCACTCAAGAACTAGCTTTATTTATTTGCAAAACACAGCTACATGCTACATTGCATGAACTATGTTAGAGGCTATATAGCACTGACACTAGTTTTGCTTTTGAGCTGTCCAGATTCTACACTGATGAGTATCAACATTAAACTTTAAAATAAATTAACCTGATTTTGTGCAGAGGTTTATTAGTTTTGCTCTAGGGTTACTGGTAGGTAATCAAGATGAAAGCCTGAGTGTTGACACAAATAAATATGTAGATGGTGTGCTATTCTAACAGGTGCTATGGATGTACTTTGATATGTACTCATCAGACCTGAAGTGAGACTATTGCAGGCAGCATCCATCACTGCTTATACTCGATATAAGGATATATTTTTCTTACCATAAGTATAGTGAAGTCCTGGAACAGATTACATAGAGAGGTGGTGTATGCCCCATCCCTGAAGATATTTAAGGATGGGGCTCTGATCTAGCTGTAGATGTCCCTGTTCATTGCAGAGGCATTGGAATATATGATCTTTAAAGGTCGCTTCCAACACAAACAATTCTATAATTCTTACTGCAGTTGCCTTGTTTGCAGAATTTTTTGGAATCTTTTTTTTTTTTTTATATGCAGAATAATTTTTGTAGCTAGTACTACCAGTTTTTAAGCAGGCATTTTTGCCTATTTTACACGAACAAACTTCTTATATTTTATGCAGAATTCAACCAAAACCTTTAGTAAAGGGATTGATCCCTTCAACAACTGTGATTTCCAAGTTCCTCTGTGAATGCTGGACTGTGGTGCCTGGTAAAGTACAATCATATACTCCAACACACCAGAAATAATTGAATTTAGCATTTTTTGAAACAAAAAATCTTTTTTTTTTTTTTTTTTTGCTTTAGCTAAGAGATGTACATGTATATACAGTGTATCTGAAGAATGCTTGCTGAGTTGGGAGCTCAGGCCTTTGTTCAGTAATTTTATTTCAGCATTTTTTGGTAGAGGAGTTTAAAAAAGATTTTATAAATATTTGGAAAGCAACAAACTAGAAAATAAGAAACGTTTCTTAATTGGAAATGTAGAGAAAAATAAAGCAGACAAGAATGTACGCAGTATGCAAGCAGTACCCATGTGTTTCTCAAATTGCTATCAATTAGCTTAGTTTTATGATTTTGATGAATTAACTCTTCTGAAGTCATCAGCAAAATTTTTATGAATTGGCTTCAGTAAGAGGAGTGCAACTTTCCTTCATTTAGGGCAGTTCAGTTCATAAGATGCAGGTATCCAACAGATTCGGTGTTGTAGTACCAAACATTTCTGTTCATTAGCTTTCTTTACTTGCTTGGGACACTACTGCTGATCAAGTTGTCAAAATCTCTTTATTCAGTGCTGTTGCCTGTCCTGGTTATGTCCTAACCCTGAGCTGTTATCAGTGCTTCTCTAATGCATGTAAAATGGTCTGAATTCTTATGTCTATTATCCCGTGTTGAAAACAAAATTACACAAGATGTTCAGCTCATGCAAACTGTTGTATCATTATTGGTGTAAGTTGTGCTATGTTGATTCATGCAGTCTAAAATAGTGGCTTCATGATTTTTCTGTGGGCTGCAACTTAAGCATGTGCCTTTAAACACTTTATACTGCAGGTTCTGTTATTCCAAAAATGTGTTTTCAAAGATGTTAATGGCTGCAGAGGATATTGGCTTTAAAAAATCTCAACAGAATTCTAAAGAAAGTGGGAGTAGGAAATCTGCATTTTAGATCTCTAAGAAATTTTTTTTATCTTCCCCAGCAATGAAGTGTCCTGCATATTTGATATACGATCACTGTCACAAAGCTTGCATAAAGATCTGTGAGAATAGTACCAGTCTCAGTGTCTGCAAAGATTATCCCACAGAGGGCTGCTTCTGTCCAAATGGGCAGGTGGTTTTCAATGACAGCTGTGTTGGTGAAGAAGTTTGCACACAATGCATCAGTGAAGATGGCACGCACCATCAGGTAACCGTATACTTCGCATGTTGCCTTCACAAGTGGTTGTGGTTTGTATTTTGCAAGTAAATCTGTCCTCTAAGCCTAACTACTTTTCCCTTCGGACAATTTATTTACTAGCTCTGCTCATCATAATTAGACAGCTAATTATAATCAGCCCCATTAGCTTTCCCAGTGTGAAATTAGCTGGTACAGATATAAAACTCACAGCTGGGACTGTACACATCCAGAAACACATCTATATGGAGGGAGGGCTACAGGGAAGAGAGGAGGAATAGCATAAGCCAGCTTCTAGCAAGATGAACTCTTCATTCAGCAGGTTTTTTCCAATAATGACAGTTAAATCATTAGTCCAGAACACTTGCTTATCATGCATAGTATTGTTTTTGTAAAGCTTACTGAAATATTTTCAGTGCCTGGTATAGAGCCATCAGATCAGACTAAGATGACTTAAAGTCCTATTAGCCTACCACCTTTTTTTTTTTTTTTTTTTTTTTTTTTTTTTTTTTTTTTTTTGTAATTTGACATGTGTAGATGAGGATCATTCTTCTGAAGAAACTAATCATTTTAATTTTCACAGAAAATCCACTTTCCTCAGCTAAGTCAGACCTCAGAATGGAATGAGTGCTATGAGTGCTGAGTGCCACACTGCAGTGAAAGACTGTTAATTTCTCTTGCTGTATCATGCAAGTGGGTGCACAAGCACCTGCCTACATCCCTGCTGGGAGTATGATGCTCTTCCTATTCACCCACAGCTACTCCACTCAGAGTTTTCATCAGAATCAGCCAGGTTAAATATTAAATCTTCAGGTTTTTTTATGGGACTTTAAGAAGGCCTTAGTTTTAGTATTTTATGGATTATACATTCTTGCAATTTTATCACTATCTCTTATCACGCTCACCGAGCATACTGTTGAAGACATTTGTTTTTGCTAGATTTTCTGTATGTAGAAGTCTCTGCGTGTGTGTTTATAGTCTATTTCCTCTTGGAAAATATGTTAAGGCACACACAAAATGAAGATGTGATCCAAGCAAGCCAGCATAGCTTCACCTGAAAATGTGCCTGACCAATTGGGTGGCCTTCTACAATTCAGTGAGGTCACTGGTGGACCAATGAAGGTCAAATGAAGTTGTCTATGTAGAATTCTGCAAAGCCTTTGACATAGTCCCACTTGATTCTGAATTATTTCTGAATTGGAGAGATATGAATTTGAAGGGTAGACTCTTTAATGGATAAGAAATTAGTGAGAAAGTCACAGCCAGAGGATTGTAGTGAATGGCTCCAAACTTAGGTAGAAGCTGGTGATAATCAGTGTCCCCCGGGGGTCCATGCTAGGACAAGTGCACTTTAACATCTTTATCAGTGACATAGACAGTGGGATTGAGTGAAAAAAATTTAGACATTGGGAATATGTTCTTTACTTAGTGAGTGGTGAGGCACTGGAACAGATTGCCTGAAGAAGTTAGGGATGCCCATCCTTGGAGGCATTCAAACCCAGGTTGGGTGTAGCCCTGCACAACTAATCTAGTGGTTGGAAATACTGTCCTTAAAGGGAAGGTTGAAACTAGATGGCCTTTGAAGTTCCTTTCAACCTAAGCCATTCAATGAGTTTATGTTTTGTGTAACAGCCTTTTATAGGTGCTGGGGCACTGATAAACAGTGCACTTAGTGAAAGATACCATGCAGGCATCCCTGTGCTGGTCAGGACATCTGTGCATTGGGAAATCCAGTTGTGCCTGCCCAGCTCTGTGCCTCAGTATCAACTGCTGGTGCTGTTGCAGCACAGCCTTGGAGTGAGCATTTCCAAAACAGAGATTCTGAGGCTTTCCACCTCACAGACAAGGGACCTAAAAGCCTTACACTTCTAAAGGCCTTAGACACTAATTTTGTCAGCAAAGGGAAGACTGATTTTTTTTATTCCACAATTGTGTTATCCAAATGATATTTTCCAAAATAAAAAGTATGTTTTAATTCTTTTTTTTTTTTTTTTTTTCTTTCTCAAGGATTCAACATGTAGCTTGTATTAGCTTTTATTTTAAAATTACAGTATCTCCGTACACGTAGCTGTAATCATGGTAGGTCTGTTGTGAATCTTTCTCTTATATACAATATATTTGTATCTGTGTACTGCAAATAAAGCTGGTAAAAATTGAAGAAAATTTTTTTGTTTGTTTGTTTGTTTTGGTAATAAGAGGAAATACAATTCATCGTATTATTTCTGTTGAAGGAAAAAAATAATAGCTCTCAGTGTATATTTCAACCTACCCTAAACATAGATCAATTGTTCCACTAAGACTGTGAACTTTTCTTTAATATTATGATTCTCTGTGAAATTGTTATTACAAATATAGATTAAAATCTTTGTGGCTATATACTTTAAGCCCCAAAATCCTCAGGCAGTTAGGTGTATTTTCCGTTTAAATAATTGTTTCAAGCTCTTATGGAGAAAAGCTCAGAGCATGTTTTGAGAATAATGACTGTGGTGATATCTGCTTGTTTATGTACAAGTTCTGAAATTCATATGAGTTGTTGCATACCCCTTAATGGGGTCTTAACTCTCCAAACCTCTAGTCTGTACCTGGATTTAGCTTCAGCTACTGTGTGGAAAAGGAGGATTAGCTCTCAGCTTTTTGCATCTCTACCATTGCAGGACTAACCATGTGAGCAACATCTCAGGCAGCGAAACCATTGTTAGGTTATGATCTTCTTAGTCCCTTTCTTTTCCCCTGATGTTCTTTTCCTCTGTTCATTTCTCTATCCAGAATAGTGCTTGGGCTCATGGGATTCTCAGTACCAATACCCAGTAAGAGCTCTACTACCACCATGCTATCTCTTGTCATCTCATCTAGTATAAGAAAGAGACTCATTGACGTTGAGAAAATTGAGGCTGATGAAAACGTTAGAGTACAAGTAGTGATTTTTCAGTCATGAAATATCCAAATGCTTTTCACATTATCATCTGTAAATGTAGACTTTCTCTGTCAGCTGCCTTCTCAGGGCTTTCTAACTTGTCCATTGAAATCTATGGCAGAATAGATCTTTCAGCAAAAGATCTTTTCTAGCAGACATCAACGCATGCTTTCCTTGACTAAAATAGATTTCTTATGCATTAATTAACTCTATGCAATTCAGTTCCTAAGCTTAGGAAAATCTCCAGTCGTCTTGTTCTGGCATGCCTCCTCTTATCTTGCCATGCTTTCAACCTTTGAAGGTAAAATATCATTTCACTTGTCTTTACAGATTCCTGTAATTGCTTAAATCACATAGATATTGCTAGGTACAGATGACAGTATGTTTCCTTTCTTTATTACTGAGGGTTTCAGCAAGCTGGTTTTTTAAAATGCACTTTGGAGTTGTCTGGATGACGCCTTTTTCCTTAACGGCATCCTAGCTGATTCTCCATGTTATCACCCAGAACCCTGATTGAGTGTACAAAGTAACTTTATTGTCCTGTAGCCCATCTTTTCATTCATGCCTACCTATTGTCATAGGTTTTAAATGTAGGTAACCCTTTATAAATCTCTACATCTTTAAAATCAATGATTTCCTCTCTCTAATGAGAGAGACCTGTAGTTGAATAATTATATACTTCACTGGTAGTTTCTTAATATGCTTATTACCTGCTGGTGGTCATTACCGGAGTGATTCTTTTGGGTTTGGACTTGCTATATAATGTTTTTCCAGCCTGCAAATAAATGGGAAATCAGGTGGTGAGACACCACAGATTCTTAATCAAAAATATATACTGTTTATTTCTTTATATATAAGTACAAATAATTTGGGAAAGAAGCCACTTCGTGTATTTCCAAAAAATATCATTTCTTCTATTATTATCACTGAACACCCACCATGGCATGTAGTTCCATGAGTCCACGGTTAGTTTCACAACAGCTTAAGTTTGCATTTATAACATCTGAGAATTTTTTATGCATAAAAAAATAGTAATTGCTCATCTCATCCACACATTCTTTACATGTTTAGCTAAACTTGTACAGTACGATTATTTCAGAATTATGCACCTCCTCAGTTTCCTACTGTTAGCAGAGCAACCAACTAAATCCTCATGCAGTCTTCTGGTTTTCCTCATTAATTTTGCTCATCCTTATCCATTCCCATTGCTAATATACTAGTATAATAGCGATCATAATATTACAATTCATTCTAACAATCAATTTTTTGTTTGGTTGAGTTTTTTAATTTTTTTTTCCTGCAGCACATGGAAATATGGATTCCCTCCAGTGAGCCTTGCAAGATCTGCACATGCCTTGACAACAGAGAAGTAAACTGCACTCTTCGACCTTGCACTACTATCAAAAGTAAGTTAGTTTAGCTCTGAGTACAATTGATCTCAAACAGATTTTTGTTAACTTAGTGCTTTAGTTCTTATCTAAACTTAATTTATGGATGTTTCATTCTCACTCCAGCTGTGCAGTGTGGCCCCTGTGAAGTTCCTCGTCTGCGCAGGGACCCTAACCAGTGCTGCCCTGTGTATGAGTGTGGTAGGTTCTCATAAGCTGTTGGAATTTTCTTGGCACGTGTTTTTACTTGATCATTCAAAACTATACAACACAGTGTTTTTTTAAACCACTGAATTATCATCTATGTGGAAAAAAAAAAGGCCTGAGGAAACTTCAAACTCGACTTTGCCCTTCTATAAGAGACGAAGAAAGGAAATAAGATAAGCTTCTTTTTTTTTTTTTTCCTAAGTGACATCAGAAATTTTTTTTTTCAAGTATGCATTTCTTTGTGATCTGTATTTTTTTTTTTTTTTAACACGAAGTGTGTTAGAACTTCAGTCCTCATAACACAAACTTGAACTGTTCCCTAAGCTATTTTTGAAAATGATCACCAACCTGCTGAACACTAAATTGCATCAGATTTTAGGATAGCAATGGAGTGTAGGGAACAAGCATAATGGGAATGTACCTGAATGCATATAGCTTCTCTAGAAGATTTACTAGTCAGGCATGTTTTTAAAATACTATCAATTTCTCTTCTCAGTCTGTGATCTAGTTTCTTGTGATTTGCCTCCTGTCCCTGACTGTGAGTTTGGCCTACAGCTTGCTCTGACCAATCCTGGAGAATGCAGACCAAATTATACATGTGGTAAGATGTAGATATATATTTAGCACTGAATAAAGTTGGAGCACTGCATTTAAATAACACTGACAGTGACATTTATTCACAGCATTTTCCCTGTGGAAAGTTTTATTTGGGAGCCATTGGCCATGTAATGATTTCACGGACTTAGAAAAAAGTTGCTGTTGACACTTTCAAAAGTGTACTCACATTTGAATTAAGGAAATTGTGAACACCATATATGTGCTCTGAAATTTGTGTATACTTTGTAAATCTTTTTGTATTTATGAGAAGATACATATATGTTTGGCAAGATAGGACTTTCTTCTGAATCTACAGTACAATCTCTGACCTGGGTCTTCTATATTTGTTTTATTTATTATTATTTTAAGGAGATGTATAATAATTTGCAATAGCAATTAGTGCCTTACTCTCTAAGAACTGTCCTCTTCATTTGCAATGATCTGAAATTGTATTTGCTTAATCTTTCTTTGCTAGCTTGTAACAGAGAAGTGTGTAGTTTAGTTCAAAGACCTTTCTGCCCATCCCATCGGGAGCTGATTGTTAAGAAGACAGAGTGCTGTGACAAATATGAGTGTGCCTGCAACTGCAGTAACTCAACAATGACCTGTCCTCTTGGGTATTTATCCAGATCTCTCACCAATGACTGTGGCTGTATATCTACTACTTGTGTTCCAGACATGGTAAGGAAGGTGAACTAGAAATCCATGGATGAGATTATCTTTTATGTGTGAGGTGAAGGCACCGAAGGCAGTGGGTAGATAGATACAAACAAAACCCCAAACAGACTACTGGAATGTGATACACAGGCATTTTTCATTTGTATGTGTGAGAAGAACGCACACTTGGAATCTACTGTAATTGTTTATTACAGTAATTTTATTCTGATGTAATCACTTCGTTTTTGTGACTATGAGAAATTCAAATGATAATACATGCTCGTATATATTTATACATATATATAAAATCCACAAATATAATATATATAAATGTTATATCCATATATATATGTACTAAATCCGTATATACTATTATGACATTTTAGAGGTCTTCTTGAAATTTTTGGTTTGTTTCTGCATAACAGGTATGTACTTTTGTTTCAGTACAATTACTGTATTTTAGAATTTTATCTTTTCAATCAGATACTGACTTTATGTACATATTTACATCACCACAGGCCCAGTTTCTGTTCTTTGATTACCTTTGTATGGGAGGCATTGTATCTTATGGGAACTATATTGCTAATTTCTTTTTATTTTTCTAAATTAGTATGTGTCTTGGTTAAAGTTATACTCATTCAAATACTTTTTTTCCCTAATGCTGCCAATCATTTATTAAGTTATTATGTTATATTAATATTTAAGATAAGGTTGCTTAGAAGGGAGATTTCAGGGCAGTGAAACCTGTTCACTGGAGCAACCTTACATACCAGCTTAACATAGGGTTAGAGTGTCTTGCAGCTCAGGAGAAGTAGGCTTTATTTTCTGCTCATACATAGTTCAGCACCTTACATAAGTCATTTTGTTCCTTCTTTAATCAATTTCTATGTCTATAAAATTAACAGACATATCTCTTTGATAGTACACTGTAAAATTGTAGCAAAAAGATGAGATAGCTGTCAGAAGTTTTGTGTGTGGGGGGTGGGGTGGAGGGGGAAGGGGGGCATCTTCTACAGGATTCATTGTTTATCATTTCTAAATATTGGGTCCCATTATAATTCCAGTGAAACCTAGTCAGGCCTTGAATTGAGTTTTTATTTGACTCTGAATGCAAACAAAAAACTCCAATTCATTCATTATAAAACAGCAGCTTTGGCTGTTTATGTTCCTTTCCTCAACAGAATGATCTAAGTTTTGAGATTTGTAGCATATCTAGTGGGTTTAAAATATGGCATAGAACTTATGGTAGGTTTCATGTGTTAATGAACAGCCTTTTAGAACTAAGTGTACCTTTACAACAGCAATGTGTTCTTTTATGTATGAATTGTTACATTCAACAGGTTTGTGTGCACAATAACATTGTCTACCCCATCGGGAAAACCTGGAAAAATGGTTGCAAGGAATGTTCTTGCACTAGTATGAGAGATGATATTACAGGATTTCAGATGATGGAATGTCATGACAGAATATGTAACACATTCTGCTCTCGGGTGAGTAACATTTAAATCAGTGCACTACACTGATAGAGTACTGATGGGAATTGAAGTGCTTTTAAACCTGTGAGCTTAGAGAAACTAAAAAAAAATAGGAAGTGTAGCAATGAATTATCTTGGAAACAGAACCTAGGAGTGTCCAAGTCTTACTGACTTTATTTTAGGGTTATTGCTTCAGGATCAGATTCTGCTGGCAAGAAAATCGGAATTAACCTAATTTTATCTTTTAGGTATTCAACTGCACCCTGATGTGTCTATATTTTACTTCACTTGCACAATAAGTGTTCACAATGCCCAAAGTTTGAGATGACTTAATTATAAGTGTAGTTCATTTTTTAAGGAGAATATTTTAGATCTGTCTATTGTTAAGCTCTGTCAATTATAGCAGTAGTAACAGACATGCTTTTGCCTTTGTTGTGCTCAGACATCTGCCACATGCCTTAAAATGATGTGAGCTATTTTTGAAAGCCCTCAAAATTATGAGTTGCTTTGTTATATTGATATAACTGGTTAATCAGGAGGAGATTCAGTAAACAAATTTGGCAGAGGAATTCTAGAAGAGTCAAAGGAATTGGTTAGAAGCCAGCAATACTTGCCAGTGTCATAGATTATGAAACGTTGGCCCTGACATGGTTGGTGCAAAGAAAAGTTCAAAATGTTTTTCATATTGCCTTTAAATACCCAATTTGTATCCTTAATATTCCACACCTTTAAATAATGTGGAGAATAAGGAATTAAAAAAGCACTGTAAAATTTAACATGATGTCTTAGAGTGATATTTAACATCTTTTGTCCATAATTCATGAGCATTTCCATGTTTTTGCTTCATGGGGTTAGCATGTAAGGGGACAGACAGTGAAGACAGTGGCACTATACAGCTCAGGTATGCATAAAATGCAATAATAGAATAAAATCAGTAATAGAAGTGGCTGCCTAGCCACACAGTGACAACCTACACCCCTTACCCACTGACATCTGGTCAGAAGAATAGTTAAGCTATGAATACTGGACACCACCACAAATACATCTTGCCTCGTTCTATAATATTTTTCAGAATATATGGAAATTAATTAAGATTGTTCTTGATGGCAGTGGCTGATTTCATTCAGGTCATATTTGACCTGAAGAAGCTCCTTCCAACTTGATGATCAAGTGTTTACAATCTGTAAGTTCACCAAGGGTGTGCGGGATCCATGTGAATTGGCAAGGACTGGGACATGTGAGATGCAGAGTATTCTCTGTAAATCTTTTTCTGACCCAGAAAAGGTGATTTAAAAAACTTCTTTTCCTAAGTGCAGAAGCAAAGATGAGCTAGCTAATGCTATGCAAAAGTTCAAGTTGTTTTTAAAATCTTGATTTTGGACTATATGGAAAATTTGATGAGTTGACCAAGCAGCAGGTGTTCCAGTTGTGAGTTGATATTCAAACTACTTGCTGCTTTCTGTTATTAATTCCATTGCCAGTTTTAAGGCTGTGAAATGTCGTCGTTGTCCATATCTTCTGACTTATGTGAAAATAGCTTACAGATTTTTACTTATGAATTAAAAAAAATCTAACCCACAAACAAACAAACATACTCTAAAAACAGCAATAAAAAATGCATAACAACATAATACATAACAATCCATCATTGTGATGAATGAATGGTGCTGCTGTTATCCTGAGTATGACCAAATTAAATGCAAGTCTGATCTGTTCTTTTAGCACATACAGAAACACTATAGAAGGAGGTGCTTAGATTAACAGTGAATATAGCCTTCTCATTTGCAAACAAGATGTGGTTTTGCTTTAATATGTATTTGTAGTCCTGTCACTTTTTCTACTGTCTCCTATCATTCTCACAAAATATTGATAAAGCAAGTAGGTAATTGTCATAATTATTGCATCTGTCATTAGGAGAAGTGATATCTGTACATTGCTATTCTCCTGGAGCATTTTAGATAAACTTTTCTCTTGAGAACATCAAAATACAATGGCTGCTGATAAGTGGTGTCCCCAGGGCTCTGTGCTAGGACCAGTGCTCTTTAACATCTTTAATTTTTTTTAAACTGAAAGAGAGTAAATTTTTCACTGAGAAGGTAGAGAGGTGCTGGAATCAACTGCCCAAAGATGTTGGGGTTGCCCCATTGCTGAAGATGTTCAAGGCCAGGTTGGATACAGCCCTGGACAACATGAGTTAGTGCCTGATATAGTAGTTGGCAACTCTGCTCATGGCAAGGGAATTGTTGGAACAAGGTGATGTTTGAGATCCCTTCCAACCCAAGCCGATCTATGATTCTGTGTGGTTCTATGAACGTTTGTACCCTATCTGCAAAGACATAGTGAATGATGGTTGTAATAGACTATGAAATTGTTGGCTTTAATGTCCAATATTTCAAGATGATATTTACCTTTGAAGGAGCATACTTTGACTTCTACATGCAAAACACGGAAGTAAATTGCTTAATAGTGTGTATATTAAGGAGGTCAAATAAACTAATTTCAAAGGAAGACTGTGGTTTGAGGATTAAAGATATTTAGGATTCTATTTAAAAACTGTGACAGTCTTGGTGGGAAGTATTTTCAAACATACTGCTTGCATTTTCAAGCATAATTTATTACGGAAGTTAGCAGGGGATACTTTAATGTTCTAGACACTTTTAAATAGAGAATTAAGTTCTCACCTGGTGAAAAGGATCTTATCTCCAGGGAAATCTCTAGAATTGTGCTGATTCATCACCACTGAAGATTTTGCATTCAGCATTTAAAGTTCATTTGTATCTATCCTATTATGTCTTTTGCTCTTTTCCTTCTCTTTCGTTCCTCTGGTTCTCTCTAGGGACTCTCATCTCAAAGTGTAAAATTGAAATACTGGAGTCTTCGTAAAAATGCTGTGTGTTAAGAGATACTTTCTATCATTTATTTCCTATTTTGTGGTCCAGAAGGCAGCTGACAGAGTTCTGACCAAAACCTTAGTATCCATAAAAAGATTAATTGTGCGTCCTGAGCAACACTGGAATGAAAGCAGAAAATGCCCATGTAAGCCAAGTCATAGTCTGTGTAGATCCTTCCTGCAGTTTTGAGTGGGCAATGAGACCACAGTGTGCATTCTCTGAAGGCTACAGAACTAATCTGCAAGTCCCAGTTCAAAAGCAGGCAAAATTCCACAATTCCACTCCTCACACAGAATGATGCCTTAATCTCTGCAATTAGATGTGATAAAACAGCCTGATCTAGCGGCAGAGCTGAGCACTTGTCAGGTTCTTTGAAGCAGCTGAGTATTATCACTGATGGGTTGAGTCAGCCAGAGGCATGTGATTCAAATGCTGCCTTGGGAGTTGTTCAGGAACTGGGAGCTGTGACCTTTCATGTTTCTTCCACTGAGGAGTCCTCAGATTCCCTACAGCAGGTTCCCTACAGCAGGTTGCACAGGTAGGCATCCAGGCAGGTCTTGAACATCTCCAGAGGAGACTCCACGACCTCCCTGGGCATCCTGTTCCAGTGCTCCTTCACCCTCACTGTAAAGAAGTTCTCGTGCACATTTGTGCGGAACTTCCAATGCTGCAGTTTCCGTCCATTTCCCCTTGTCCTGTCACCATTCACCACTGAAAAGAGTCCAGCCTTGCCATTCTGCCCCCCACACCTTAGATACGTATAGACCTGGATCAGGTCCCCTCTCAGTCTTCTTTTCTCAAGGCTGAACAGACCCAGTTCACTCAGCCTTTCTTCATAAGAGAGATGCTCCAGGCCCTTCACCATCTTTGCGGCCCTCCGCTGCATTCTTTCCAAGAGATCCTTGTCTTTTTTGTACTGGGGAGCCCAGAACTGGACACAGTACTCCAGATGAGGTCTTACAAGGGCAGAGTAGAGGGAGAGGATCACCTCCCTCGACCTACTGGCCACGCTCTTTTTAATGCACCCCAGGATGCCATTGGCCCTCTTGGCCACAAGGGCACACTGCTGGCTCATGGCCAACCTGTCGTCCACCAGGACACCCAGGTCCCTCTCCGCAGAGCTCCCCTCCAGCAGCTCATTCCCCAACCTGTTCTGGTGCATGGAATTATTCCTCCCCAGATGCAAGACTCTACACTTGCTTTTGTTAAACCTCATCTGGTTTTTTTTTTGCTCAGCTCTCCAGCCTGTCCAGGTCTTGCTGAATGGCAGCACAGCCTTCAGGCGTGTCAGCCAATCCTCCCAACTTCGTATCATCAGCAAACTTGCTGAGGGTGGCCATTATCCCCTCGTCAAAGTCATTGATGAAGATGTTGAACAAGACCGGACCCAGCACCGACCCCTGAGGAACACCGCTGGTTACAGGCCTCCAACCGGACTCCGCACCACCAACAACAACCCTCTGTGCTCTGCCAGTCAGCCAGTTCTCAACCCACCTCATTGTCCACTCATCTATCCCACACTTCCTCAGCTTTGTTACAAGGATGTTGTGGGGGACAGTATCAAATGCCTTGCTGAAATCAAGGTAGACTACATCCACTGCTCTCTCCCCATCCACCCAGCCAGTGACAACATCATAGAAGGCTACCAGGTTGGTCAAGCATGACCTCCCACTGATGAACCCGTGCTGACTACTCCTGATAACCTCCTTTCCTTCCAGTTGCCTGGAGATGACATCCAGTACAAGCAGTTCCATCACCTTTCCAGGGACAGAGGTGAGGCTGACTGGTCTATAAAATGCTCAACAGCAAAACATTACCCGCAAATCTACTTCAAACTCTGATCCTATTACAGAAGAAAGGTAGTGCTTGGGAATACTTAAGTAATTTCAGCTCAAAGTTGTTGACCACAATTGGAATGATTCTTATTTTCTTTGACACTTTTCCCATGAACTCTATTTTCACTGTAAGAACATTTTCACATCTGTATGGAAATCAGCGTTATTATATTTTGCCCCCTGGAGGCTGTCTAGTTCCTAAATATTAAGTATATTTTTTTCTAATTAGAATAATGTTCCTTGCTTAATTTCACTGGCATACTCCCATCTTTGAATACTTGGCTAGTGGTTCAAGAGATGAAATGATGCAATGCTCAGTCAGAATTGATCCTCAGACTTCATATCTGACCTACCCCTTCCCTCTGCTTCAGCGTGTTAAAAACCAATGCACTCAGACCTCAGACTGAATTCTAACCTTGAAGTCTCAGAGCTGGAGAAGTGTGGGTGTTAATTCATGCCCAAAATGCCACCAGAACAATTCTCATCTTGTATTTTCTTTTGTAAAATATTATTGGTATATTTATATATGTATACAAATAAAGACTTTTAAAACAAATAATTCTCACTTTTTTTTGGTATCATTTATGTGTAAAAGCGCATGTTTTCATGTAGTGATTCTCAAACAGATTTTTCTTCTTCCAAACTGGATTATTTGTATTCATATACAGTTTTCTGAGTGGTGAATTTCTTATTTGTAGTATCAGTGTATAGCCTTACAGTTCTGCTTTTAAAATACTTTCCTTAAAATGTTGCTAACATCAAGCCTTCAGCTCTGTGTTTTAATTTTTTCTTCTAATTTTCTCTTCTTTGATCAGCCAATGTTTTTCTTTTCTCCCTCAGGGATATAACTATATTGTTCAAGACGGGGAGTGCTGTGGGCGCTGCCAGAAAACTGCCTGTGAAGAGCAACCGTTCTGGTCTCGGGGTGATGCAGATCCTCATTTATATGAGGTGAGATGATAACTGGGAGGACTTCTCCTCTCCTAAAACAAGTTCCCTGGCATTATTTTGTATTCCACAGAAGGAAACAAAGTCATTTTTCTTGTAAGGTTGGCAACGCTGAAAGCCAGTGGGTACTGGGCTTGTTACTTACTCAATTCCCTTAACAAGCAAACCCTCCCACCATCTCATTTCAGGCTCTAAGGAAGAAATCTTTTTTTTTTTTTTTTTATAGAAAATTCATAATTTCACAAATGATAGTTAAAAAGAATTTTAATGAAAAAATTTCTCTGGCTGTAGAAAATCTGTTTATCTTAATAATGGTGGATGGTGTGTACATTGGATATTTAGCTGCCTGAACTCTATGGTTCTGTTCAAATACTATGTCCCATTTTATGTGAGTTGAAATATCAGAATATCAGGAACTGAATGTGGATAGAAATATTAACTGCATCTGTCTATTGAAGGTGAAGGCTGAATGTCAGGTCTGACTGTGGTTGTCTAGGCACTTCTTTGTTCAAAATAACAGCTTACTTTCAGCAGTGTCTCTTCCTTTAGTATTTATTTGTGTCCTTTCCAAAAAGACCAAAAATGGGAAATAAATACATGCAACTAGCCATTCAGAATATTCTGCAGAAAATCTATCACTCTGGATAACTAGGCCAATATTTTCTCTCTTTTTTCTCTTCATTTATGTTTAAATTCCTTCAGTTTATTCAGTTTATTCTGTCCCTAATCCAACTAACTGGCCTTGGCAAACCTTTGCCATCCCTTGTAGCATTAAATTACTTAATCTTACACAGAAATTTGGATTTGGTGAAGAAAGGCATGAACAGTAATTTAAAAGGTCTGAAAATAAAAGACCTTCTCCCCTTGTTTTTTTTCCCTCTTATTCATTATAGCATGTTTGCACTTACAGTTACATATCACTTTCATATATTTGGTATTCACTTTTAAATTACCTATTTTACAAAAGCAGTTTACTTCTGTCCTTTTCAAAATGTAAATGTATCATTTTACTGCCTGTTTCTTCCCTGATTTCACCAAAGACATTTCATAATCTGGATCAGTATTATTCTCTGCTTCATAAATCAAGCCCTCAGAAGACCTTTTTTTTTCTACATCCTGCTGTGTATTACTGGGTTCTGTTGTGTTAGTGGAATTACAGATACTTATACTCTGTTATCTTGTTCTTGCTATGTACTCTTTCATCTCCTCTGTTGTCAGCAAGGAATGAACTGTCTAACAAACAGGAGGAAGAATATTCAGGAACTTTCTGAGCAGTGATGTTTGACTACTTGGAGGGGTCTGATTCTCACAGAATGGCTTGACTTGAAAGTGATCTTAAAGGTCACCTACTTCCAACCTCTCACATCACTTTTCTTGAAGTGAAATTAAAAGTGGAAGCATGCTGCCTCAAAGCAGTAATCAACTCTGCATGGCACTGAACTAGGGAGCATTTTCTTTCTAGCCTGCGTTGATATCTCTTCCCATTTACCTGCTTTATCTAACTCATGGATGACAATAACCAGCAGGAGACATCAACAAGATATAGTCTCTCCTATATTTGCAAGTGTTTCTCCTCAATGATTTATTGCCAAAGCCTGTTTTGGACCTTAGTGAAGCTGGTTTGCAGTAGGTTCCAGTGGAAAGATGGCCAGCTTGGCTGCTGAGTAGTGCAACACAACCAGCTACCAGGAATAAATGTAAACTTAAATCGATGTAAACACGCATTTTCTTCTTTGAACGTTATTTCCCTGCCTCTTTCATTTCCTTACCTTAAAAACCAAGCAGAAAACTATTTTGTAAACATATCGTCTCAGTATGGGCTTGCGAAGAGATTTTGAGTGACAGGTTGTTCCCAAAGCAGTGGATGTATATTCTGCAAACTAATGCTTTGACTAGGGTGCCCTTCACTTTGTTTAGTGACACAAAAACTGCTGCCTGTATTTAATCCTTTTACACTTTCCTGTCAGGTTGGCACGGAGTGGCAATCCCCCTTCAATAGGTGCATAATTAATGAGTGCGTCCGAGTGAATGATGAGGTTTTTGTGCAGCAAAAGAATCTGTCCTGCTCTCAGATGGATGTACCTGACTGTCCAGATGGAACTCAATTACGCTGTGACGAAGTAATAGACTGCTGTCCTTCGTGCAGATGTGGTAAGGAATTATGTATGACGAATGACAAATGAAATTAGTAAAGAGTTAATCATCTCATGTGCCAATCTCCTGTTTTACAGTGGCAATTTCAAAAGTATATCCTACGCAAGTGTAATATCACTTTCAAGCTATCCTGCATAATTTAAACATTGACTATAGTAGCTCCTGCTGCTATTATTTTCTCTTTCTAAACAATGTTCTCAGATTCCTTTTGAATTACTATTGTCACTACTTAGAGAGACATGCCAGGCTATGTCTGAACAGCAAGTTACAGTACTAGCTTGTGTTGTTAAGCAGTTATTACAAGGTCTTGACATGCTTTTGACCTAGAAAGGTGCAATGCTGTTACCAACATCAGTGTTGTTTACTCCTTACGAACAGGGAGTTTTCATGTCATTATGCCTTCTGGACATCTGAGTGTTATAGTGGTGGCCATTTACTAGCATATACTTACAGCAAAAATAGATATAAAAAAGATTTGGCTGTTTGGACGCAGTCTGGGTAGACTCTCAGTCACATATAATTTACAGGTATTTGGGACAACCTCATGGGAAGGAACTTCAGTGGAAGAAGGAAGAGAAATAAGTGTTGTAACTTGCTGAAAACATTTGAGTGTGTTTTCTGAGAATGTGAGGATAGAAACGGGGAAATCTACATAATAAATAAATTTAAGAAAAGGTTAGGGAAAGAAATAACAAGCAGTTCAACAAGGGATATTTGGAGGCAAGGGATGTTCAGATGTGGATATCGGTATAACTGGCAAATTATTACTTTTCAAATTATAATGTAAGAATGTAAAATTGTATTTATTTTCGCTGAACCTGGATTTAGATATCCTCAGTTGGAACTTTAATGAATAAAGAATATATACTTCTGCTTTATTAAGTCCAAGTAACAGCACATTAAATGCAATGTTATCATCTCTTTCAGTACCCATGAATGGTTGTCCTTTGAATGGCACTCTTATTGGGGTAAGATAAGCTTCTTTTTATTTGCTTTAGTGATATGACACTTAGCTCATTTGAATGGGCTTTTGAAGAAAACAGGCTTGCTCAAATACACATAAGTGTACAGGGCAGCTTTTCTCAGCCAGAATCCCTACCAATGAGGCAAAGCAATCATAGGAGTTCCACATGTGCACAAACTTTCTTGTATGACAAGTGAGCATCTCTGCAAAATAGGGAAAGTCATGTGATCTTATCTTGAAATGATGTTCAGAAAATACGTTCTTAGAAACTGTGCTAATTTGCATTGTGTAATGACTTACAGGCTACCAGACACACAGGAAATTGCCTGTGATGGATAATCTCTAAGGTGGTTCTTACCAGTCTCAGGGAAGGGAATGCTTCCTGTATTCTACCAAGAGAATGAGAAAGATTAAGAAAGGGTAGAGATTCTTGTTCCACCTGTGTGGAAGGAGGACTCTCACTCCTTAGTAGCAGGAATAGGAAAGCTAAGCTCCTGCTTGCCTTCTGTGCCATTTTAAAATCTCTGCTGACCTCAGCTCAGAGAAAGTTTTTGTCTCAAGTGCATATTACTGGATAGATAAAGATGTGTTTTACCCACTTCATGACACTATGAATCTTTGGAGAGCTCTGTCAATAGGCCATTATTCCCCTAAATCCATGTTCTGGCATCATCTCTGGTGTCAGACAGCTCTCTCAACATCCTCGGGGGAAACAGGTGCTCTTTATTCATTTAACCTAAATTTTAACCTATACATTCCTTTTTTTCATTTATTGATAAAGTATATTGACAAAGTATATTGATAAAGTCCAAATCTCTTTGGACTCTCAAAGAGCAAAACTCTTTGCTTTTTTGAGCAGAGAGCACCTCTCTCCATCTATTGCTTCCATTTTGGATTTTTTTTAATATTTAGTAGGTATAAGTTCTTCATTTTGTTAGAGCTTAAGCCATTAAACCTCCATCATTCTGTATAGATAGGTTCCCTGTAGGGGAAGGAATTATTCAAGGAGTTATTCAAGGAACAACTATGCCTTTCTACCTGAATGCTGGAAGAAGGGCTTTAAAGTGGTTAAATCTTAAATAGACTGCTTTCTCTTTGATTCCTCTATTTGTCTCCTCTACAGTATGTTGAGAGACAAAGCCTTTCATAAAAAACTTTCTTGTAAAGAGTACAATTCAGTATAATTCAGTAAAATTGTCAGCTCCTGACATCTGTTGTCATAGATTGTGTGGATATAAATTTATAAACAAAATTCTGTGCTGCAAAAAGAAGGTATCTTTCCAATTGCATGCTATTATTTGATGAACAGATAATTTTTTCTCTTCCAACAAAATGTTGACTGGATTTGTCAGAGTCCTTATTCTGTTTTCAAGTATTTAAAAATATTCTAAGTGCAACATTAGAAATTTTTGAGAAAGCTCTTATTAAGAGCTCTTATTAAGAATTTTGAAGATAAAAAGTAAAATCTTTAAATTTGTCAAATACTGAAAAAATTTCTATCTTAATAAAATTTCCCAAATTATCATGAATTCATGATGTGACACAATTGCATTATGATTCATTTTTGTTTGCTATTTGGACCTCTATAAAACCTTATTTTTTTAATCCAGGTTTTAAAATGTTTCATTTGTCTTTTTGACAATTAGCCATTTTATCAAACACAGTCTGTGAAAGATTTTGAGTGTATAGGTAGGCCTCAGCTGCTGTATTGCTTCAACGCTTCTCATTTTGCACTGTATCAGGCACCTAGCATTCAGCAACACAGTTAGTAACATTTTTTCAGAGTGGAGAGAAGAGTGTGAAATTTGAATGGCGATATGAATTTTGGAAGCTATCTAGACAAAATGGACATTTTAGTGGAAAAAAAAAAGGATAAAAGTATTTTGTGGATCTTAAATTAGAACTTGTTTAATGCATACTTTCTTTCTTTTTTTTGTTTTCATTCAATTATTTCTTTTAAGCTGATTAGCTGTACGTCTGAAATTTTTTTGAACAGCTGGGGTTACCACAGCTTTATCTTAGTCTACTTCTTACGTCAGTAACTGTTTTAGAGCTCTGGTCAGGAAGGGAGATGTTTTGCTCACAGAAGTTTGTACTTCCAGGATTTCAAACCCTTTATTCTGTGTCTTTTAATAATAGGTTTCAGATTTCATTTTAAATCAGGGAAAAACTTCGCTCTATTAACTCATTCAGTGAATAGTTCAAAGTTTTGAGTCATTTACTGCAGTTGTTAACTGTGTAATTCAGTGTATCATATTCACTCCACTGTTCTTAAAAATATGGTGAGCTTTCCTGCAGAATTCCAAGCAGGTGTTTGTAGTTACTGGAAGGATTATCTGCATCACTCATCTGTTTTCTCAGGCATTTATTGTGTTGTAGTTTTGTAGGAGATCTGAACAGATCTTGGCTTTATGCATATAATTTTATTTGCACTGAGAAGCACTGGGCTAGCAGATGTTGACATTTTATTCTATGCTAGCCAAGAAAACATATGATAGCTGTGTGTTATATGAAGGGAAAAAGTCATATCAATCTATTGTTTCACTCATTTCTGTTATCCTTAGCTATGTTTGCTCACAAAATATCGTTATTAAAGTCCATTTGCATGCTGATTGCTAAACACTATAAAAAATTATAAAACTAAGCTGTAATAGAAATTTTGGATCAAAGTAAATCTTTCCTCCATTTTTGTGTGCTTTGTTCTAACTAGTGTTTCTAGTATGCACTTCATTTCTGCCCATAACAGTGATTTTTGGATAGCTCACCATTACTTATCTTTTTCTATAAAATTGGAATTTTTAAACTATCCAATCAGAATAGCAATTGTTATATCAGTTGTGGTTTTTTAGATCCTTTCTTCATGATATGAAAGCCTGTGTTGCTAAGAAATTTTATGTAAACATTCACATCTAGAGGAACTGAATTAAGTATGTTTATAGCCAAAAAGATGGTCAGAAGGCTGGAGCACCCCTCCTGTGAAGAAAGGGATTTGGGCTTGTTTAGCTTGGAGAAGAGATGGCTCTGGGGAGACCTCACTGTTGCCTTCTAGTACTTGAAGGGAGCTTGCAAGCAGGAAGGGGATCAACTTTTTACATGGTCTGATAGAGACAGGACAAAGGGTAATGCCTTTACAGTAAAAGAGAGGAGATTTAGGTTAGACATAGGAAGAAATTTTTTATTCAGAGGGTGGAACAGGCTGCTGAGAGAAGGATGCCTCATCGCTGTAGGTGCTCGGTGTCAAAGTGAATGGGGTCCTGGGCAGCCTGATCTCCAGATTAGTAACCCACTACAGCTGTGCTATTATCAGTGAACCAAATGACCTTTAGGGGCCATAAATTCTGTACTGGAACTGTCATTCTGATATACAAACCCTTTCCAATGTTAAGAGTAGACAAAACAATGTGTTTTGTATATTTGCTTGCCTGTGTGTGCCTTCATGTCTGAATTCATTCAGTTCTTTCAACTCTCTAGATATTCGTAATAGAAAGTTAAATTGGTGGAATTGAAGGATCTTATACTGAAATTTCAAGCTAAATTATTAAAATACTGGTATCTTCGCATCAGAATCAAAACCTCCATCATATTGTTCATGGTGGATCTTTTTCCTAGAACTCTACAAAACAAAAATAAGTCATTTCTTTTGTTGGTGCTCTATTAAAAACCACTGAGCTCTAAAGACAGCTGTTGTGCTGAGGTCTAGTGAAAGAATGTAATTAATATTCTTTATTCAAAACATTTTTTCTTCAGTGGGTATGTGGTTCAGAACTACCCCTAAATCTATTACCTTTACACAGTTGCTCTGGTTAACTTCTTAATTTTGCTCCATTTGTTCCAGGAATGTCTACTTGTGTGTAATAAAAAAATGAAATTATGGTTACTTGTAGTATGAGACACAGAAAATTCCTGTTCTCTGAGAAATCAGCAGTGAAATTCCATTTTGAAGCCTACTCAAAGCTTTTGTCATGCAATATTCGGTGTCTGTTTATTAGTTTTCAGATGTTCTTTGTGCAATCTTTCATGCACTCCACCAATTTTGTCCACTTAGCCAAAGCAGTTTATTATTTTGAGGTTAAAATGAAAGGCTACGTGCTTTAGAAGCAGAAAGAATTTGGATTTAGAATTTCTTTAATCCAGTTGATAACTCCACATCCTATCCTTTCCTATCTAGAAGTGTGGTATTTTCCACTCTACATTTTAATGTCATTTTTGCTTACTTTCAAAAAGGTGATAGAATTAAGAAAACAATGCTGCAAAAAAGTTCTCTGCCAGTTCAGTCACTGATTTTCTTGTAACTGAGGGAGTCCAGTGCATCATTCAGTAGCTGCTTTCTGTTTGTTTTTCTCCTTCTACTCTTGCCAATTTTAAACTTTTAAGCCTCCAGGGATTCTAAGTAGTTGTTTTTTTGTTGTTGTTGTTTTTTTTTTTTTTTTAATATAGAAACAATAACAAGTAATTTTCGTTCATAAATGGTTAGCTGTGATGGCTCAAGAACAAAATATTGTTGGTGAACTGATTCATAGCACTTGAGAAAAATGAACTGGTGGGAACCACCTAACACATAGTAAGGACAACTCATGACAAAATCTTTCTTACTGTTTTCAAAGATTCCTTTCTTCCTTGCTAGTTCTGTAATTAAGGAAGTAATCATAATGCCATTTTGGAAATAACAGAATTCTAAGTGATTTACTAGAAAAATAGGCTTCTGCTTTGCTGCTTGTTGGGAGATTGTAGATGTAAAATTTGGATCTCTGGAAAATGAGGGCATTGATTTTTCTTTCTCTTGCAAACACTTGAAGAACTTTGCTTAATGAAAGATAGTTAACACAGATAAAATTGCTCATTTGTTTGAGTTTTGCTCGAGACAGACTCTGACAAGCCATTTCTAATGTTTCAGCCTTGGAAACGCATGATGGTGGATCAATGCACAACTTGCATCTGCTCCCTCCAGTCAGTGTCTTCTTCTCGGAGATACAGTCTGACATGTACAAAATTCAGCTGTGAACCATGCCCAACAGTATGTGCAAGTATTCTGGATGCTCTAATTAAGAGTGTCTGATGATAAGATCTTCACTGTATATACCAGGTTTTTTTTGTACAACTCAGGCTACTTACCTTTTGGGCAAAATGAGATATTAGAAATCTCTGTTACAGGAAGTGCTATAACTACTATGGTGTCCTTTCCTACATTTTCTCTGTCCATCTAGGAACTGACAGCTCAGACAGAATCTTCCTCCTTCAGGACTTTCCTGTGACTATTTCCAAATTGTCTAATAGCTGAACCCAGTAGTAATTCGAAGTGATTATCACTATTAGTTTCACTGGCCTTTTTGAAGTCTGCTGATGCTTCATGCATTCATTAGCAATGAATAAGCTTGGCAAACAGCTCTCATTTGTACTCTGCTGACCAACAGTGTGACTGGAGTGCATGAGTAGTTTGCTGAATCATATATATATTTTTTCTTTTAGTGTTAACAATTCAAAATGAGGGAGATCTAAGCAAATTGCAGAGGCTGCTTCTGTCTCCCCCTGTCCAAAGAACACAGAGCAGCAACTAAATTTCACAGAAAATGTTTAAATGTCCTCTTCTCTCTGCCTTTCCATGTGTGGTAAATGGAGTCCAATGGGCCCACACAAACCCACAGCCTATGCAAGCAATGGCCATTGCATCACAAACACATCTCTGACACAACTATATGGGATTCCTGGTTGATATCTAAGAGAAGAATAGATCAACAGAGTCCTTGCAAAAGGAGGGGACAGTGTCATGGGGAAGGCTGATAGAAGTTGGAAGGAAAAAGTAGTAAATCAAACTTCCACTATGCCAGCTGCACTAGTAAACAAAACACAACACAACTACAGCCTCAAGTTATGACCTGCAACCCCTGATATTGATTAATCATTAGAAGTGTCCCAGTTAGCTTGTCTTACAAATAATTAAATAGGCAGAGGTTATTTGTTTCCTACCTCTGTTTCCTACACAAACTAGAAACAGCCAGTCTCTTTTACTGGGAGAAGGCAATTTAGACATACACATATGTGTTCCATTAGTCTGTTGGTTGAGAAAACAGACCTTGACTCTGTTCGTTTGTACCAAGTGACAAAGGGATGAATGTGGAATGTAGATCTGGATCCTAATATTGCCACTCATATAAGATACGATTTTAGACACACACTCCTGAAGAGAAAATAAATGATGAACCTTGATGCTGAACACCTTTCTCTCTTTCACAAAATGTAACCTGGTAGATAAATGACAAAAGATATACTAAAATGAATCTGTGACCAGTAACATGTGTGCACACGTATGTTCACACACAGACATGCACAAACAAGAATTCTTCCTTTTCAGTGCTAGCTGTAAAAATTAAGGTAGGAGGATCGATAAAATACATGGTAAAAACAGAAGGGGAATCATTCCACTCTTGCCCCTTTTGACATCCGTATAATTCCCAAACAGCTTTCCTACAACCTGACTCAAAAATTCAGACTAAACAAACAACAAAAATAAAAACAAAAAAAAGAGCTATTTCCAGTTGGGATTATTAAACACCATGAAATTTTGTTTCGGAGATGCACAGCTACCCAACAGAACTTACAGGTCTAGATGTACGTGTCCCATTGTAGCCATAGTAATGATACTGGAACTCAAAGGAAACCAAATTCAAATAAATCAAATTAATGGAATTAATCACTCTAAGGCCAGTGAAATTTACACACTCACTTTGGATCTTTTCTGTCTCAGTCACTGATCTTGTAATATAGCCAGATTAAAAACAATTCCTCCATAATGGACAAAATCATGGGGTAGAGTATGTACTGTCTCAGGAACACTTGCTTTCTGCTATATCTTGAAGCTGTGAAACTCAGTGCACTGGTCATTGAAATGCAGCCAACTGCACTGTTCTTCAGGGTCCATGTGTTTTCTGTTTATGGCCTGCTATAGGTGCTTACATTTTTAGTAGTGGAGCAAATTTACCTAATTAGTTTTCTGCCTGTGGTTTAATATTAACACCACACTCTCCCCAAATTATTTTTTATAATAATTCATATGGATAACAAGCATGCCTTCATTTGATCAGGAAGTGTTTTTTGTCTTAAAGAAAATTCAGCTAATCATAAGCAGCTTGTTTATGTGTAGCAGCTGGAGACATTTTTGTGGGACACTTCTTGTCTTAAGTTAGTTTCTTTCTGTTGTTTTATTTTTCAGTTACCATTATATCTGTTCTATCCTCACCATCAAGTTCTACTCGTTTTTCCGTACTCCTTCCCCTGCCAATGTTTTTTCCTTTTTTTATGCCATTTTTTCAGACTCTATTATTCCTTCCTACCTTCCTTCTTTTTCATTTTATGATACTGTATCCTCTCCATTACTCTCTTTCTTTTCATACTTCATAATTTCCATCTTAGCCTTATTCTTCCATTTCCCTGTCCAATCTTTACTGGTTTTCTAACCCTCTTAGTTTATGGAGAAAGGTGGCCTTACGGAGAAACGTATTTATTAGCTTATGGAAAAGTTCCTACCCACCA
The DNA here is from genome assembly GCF_026119805.1 of Tympanuchus pallidicinctus. NCBI lineage: Eukaryota > Metazoa > Chordata > Aves > Galliformes > Phasianidae > Tympanuchus > Tympanuchus pallidicinctus. The sequence continues at coordinate 335,013 of NW_026294744.1, forward strand.
CAAATGTGAATTGCATGCCTCTCAAAATATTTTAATGAATTTGTTTCCTCCTACTGTCACTTCTTTTGGTGAACCTTATCTTGCAACAGTTATAGTCACAGAATATTGAATTTAGTGGACACAGGAGACTTTGTAATTGGAAATTAACTTCTTTCTATATTTATTATAAATCAGTAGATAAATCAGTTTATATTGATTTATTATATAAATCAGCATAAAACAAAAATGTGCAATTAGTTAGATTGAGCTAGTTTAGACCTACTTTAAAAACGAACAAACAAACAAACAAAAAACTGAAAAATATTTGCTTACAATTTCTTCAGCTATTGAATCCTTCCTCCATTCTCTTCCCCCTGGGAAACACCTTCTATAAAAAAGCGTAGGAAACATGCTTAGGAAAAAACAAAACAAAACAAAAACAAAAAAAAAAAAAGACAACAAAAACAAACAAAAAAAGCCCCAGCAAACAAACAGGAAAAGAAAAAAAAAGGGAAACAATTCCATGTGAAGTTCTTTGCCTTCTAGAATTACAGAAGGCAGGAAATTTCTGGTTCTTGCTGTGGAAAATGTGTGCCAACTTCATGTGGCATCAGACTGAGAGATGGAAGGTTTCAGTACCTTCAGGTAAGTTCAAAGCACTGTTTCTTTTACTAAAGAGTTAACATATATGTAGCACAGACTTGTGGTAGCTACAAGAAAAGGTTTTTTTGTTCTCTTTTTTGTTAATCAGTAAGGCATTGTTAGTACCTTTTATTTTATATCCTAGAATGTTTTCTAAAGAAAGTTTTTGTTGTTGTTTATAGAAGAAAATGAAGAGTTCACAACAGAGTGAATTAGAGAAGGATAACCTAGACGTCTAGAAGTTTGAATATTATTAAATAACTTTAACTTGAATAGGAAGTCAACAGCTACCTAGCAAAAATCTAAATCCTCCTTTGAAATAAAATGGGTAACTTCAGTTGAAAATGTGAATCTGAAAAAAAAAATAAAAAAATCCCAGCTTGATTGTTTCTTAAACAGGAGTTCCTTGTGTGTGATTGTGTTATTTCATTGAGGGAGCTCCTCACTCTGCCAGCTATTAAATATGCATATATATGTCTCTTCAAAAGACAATTTGTTTCTTGCTTAGACAAGTTTCTTCTTTAAGTTAATGGAAGTTCCTTCCCTGGTAAGAGCTAAAAAAGGTCAGATTTGGCAGTCTTCACTGAGCTGTATTCAGTACTGCTATGTAAGTAAGTAATTATTTTTAGAAAACTACGGTTTACTGGAGATTGCCATGTTTTATAAGCTTCCCCACAGTGGTATATTACTTGAATATGGTATATTACTAGAATATTAATAAAGGAATATCAGGTTGTACAGTACCCTGAAAACTTACTATCCTGTACTTTAGTAAAAAGCTAACAGTTCTTAAATCTTTCCAGCCAAATGAATCACTTCAGGATGGCTGTGATAGTCACTTCTGTAAAATAAATGAGAAAGGGGAATTTATCTGGGAAAGGAGAATCACTGGCTGTCCTCCATTTGATCCCAGAAGATGTTTGGCTGAAGGTGTAAGTAGTGAAATGGGTCCTGTTTCTATGTTTCCCAATAGCCTTTGTCAAGTTTATTGTTCTGTATATAAGTACCTTAAGTGTATTAGGGATAGGAAACTCCAGTTCTCTAACCACACCTTGGCTAAACTGAATTTGAACTTACTTCGAAATTCAGAAAACTGTAAGTTTCCTTTATTTTAAAATAAATGCTAGTTGCATGTGAGAGTCTACTGCTGGAGAGATGCAGTAATTCCATGAGATTTCATATGAAGCAGTAAAACCAAGAAAATTATTGTTCTCACAGTATTTTCAGTTCAGTATCCTGAACAAAGCTGAGTGAATAATTATGCATACTGAGAAAACAGTCAAATTGGATTCTTTTTTTTTTTTTTTTTTTGCTTTTGATAATATACATTAAATACCAAAGCATTTATTCTCTACTCTCTTAAAAGACTATAGAAAGGAAGTTTTACTCATGCTCTTGGAAGAGCTCAAGCCTCTGCATTTGCAGTGGTTTGGTGTAATGGTGTAACAAAAACCCTACGTGTGCAGTCCAGGAAGGGGTGTTGCACATAGTATTCTATTTTTGCTTAGCTAGCATCACTCAGATACTACATCCACCTGGTCCCATTTTTTCAGCATGACAGGAAATAGGAAACCTTAAATAAAGCTCATGCCCAAACCTTGCTCAACATACAACCAAACAAATGGAGAAAGAATTGATGTGTTAAATGCAGAAAGAATAAAACCATTTTGGGAAGTCACTGCAACACAAACAAAATTTTTGAATAATGCTGGATTATGTTGCAGGCATGGTGTTATCACAACATTCAGAATGCCCTGATTATAAATCAATGGGGAATAATTTTTAACACCAAAATTCCCAAATTGCATTTATTCTCCTCCACTGCAAAACAACAGCAAAGCCCCACTACATCATCTGTAAAATTAGTGGGTTTTTCTCTTGTTACAGTAAGTTTAGAAAAAAAAGTCAGGAGGGACATTTAACTATTTTTCTTTCAGAGAAGATTTGAATATGTTGTTTTGTCACTTTGGTTCCTAGGAGTTGATCTGTATTCTGCATCTTTACTTTAAAAAACTTCTACTATTAGCTAAAGTGAAAGTAATATTTTAAAGTATTGAACATGTTAAAATATTCAGTTATTTCCAATCTTTTATCAACAAATGTAATCACACGTTCAACACCTTTAAGTAGATTAAAATGAGATTGGTTACTACTATAGATTTATATTTTTATATATTTATAGAAATACAATTCTCTTGCCTAACACACTGTTTCAAACATATTTTGTAGACTTTTAGCAGAACAAATGTGTATCAGTAAAGTCAAAATATTTGTATTTTTGTTGTTTTAGGGGAGAATTGCAAAACTAGGCAATACCTGCTGTGACACATGTAAGTAAATAAGCCAAAAGTCTTATTTGGAAATTGCAGAGAACATAAGCTTTTGGATAAGGAGAGCTAAGAAATGTCATCCCCAGTACCTCCGTGGATAATGCTGTCATGTTTTTTCCTCTAATATGTGTTTTGACAGTATTTATAAGCACTTTGAAAGAAACAGATGTTCTCTACATTTCAATATGTACCATTATGCACTTGTTAATTAATTACTAATGTTATATTTTATTGTTTATCTGAAGAGAAAAGGAAGTTACAAATATGCAGACTGACATGACACATAAACTGAGACTGAGTCAAACACTTAATGAATAATCAATGGACTGAAAATAGATTTAGCAGAATGAGCTGGTGTAAGAAAAGTAATTATAATTTTTTTTAGTATATATTATAACAAAAAAATTGTTGGAAACAGATACTTGTCAAAGGTTTATGCCTACTGGACAATCTGTCTGCATCTTAAGTTCTGTCATTAAGGAGTCAGTCCTGCAACTCTTAATTTAATGCATTAAATGGCAGTCAAACCTAGAAAGGGCTTCCTTACACGAGGAAGGGTGGGCTCTCATTTCTACGGTGAATCTCTGAGTGCTCACCAGCACTCATTCTCATGGGAGACTTCAGTTTTCCAGATATATGTTGGAAATATAATACAACACAGAGGAAGCACTACAAGAAGTTTCTAGAGTGTTTGGAAGATGGCTTCCTTACGCAGCTGATAGGAGAGCCTATCACAGGTGATGCCCTGCTAGACCTGCTCTTCACTGACAGAGAAGGACTGGTGGGAGATGTGAAGGTTGGGGACTGTTTTGAGCAGAGCAACCATGAAACTGTAGAATTCTCTATTCTTGGCGATGTCAGAAGGGAGACTAGCAAAACTGCTATCTTGAACTTCAAGAGGATGGACTTTGTCCTGTTCAGGATGCTTGTAGCATGGGTCCCTTGGGAGTCACTCCTTAAGGGTAAAGGGGTCCAGAAACCCTGGATGCTCCTCAAGATGGAAATCTTATAGGCACAAGAACAGGCTATTCCTGAACGCCTTATGTCGAGCCATAAGGGAAGAAGACCAGTGTGGATGAACCGGAAACTACTGTTGAGACTCCGGAAGAAAAAGAGAGTCTATGTCCTCTGGCAGAAGGGACAGGGTACTTGGGGAGATTATAAGAAAGTTGCTAAGGTATGCAGGGAGGATGTTAGGAGGGTGAAAACCCAACTTGAACTCAGATTGGCCACTGCAATAAAAGGGAATAAGAAATCCATTTATAAATACATCAGTGGTAAAGAAGAACCGTGGAGAATTTCCATCCTTGATGCATTGGGGAATGTGACCACTGAGGATAAGGAGAAGGCTGAGGTCCACAACGCTTTCTTTGCATCTACATAGGCAGATCAGTTATCATCAGGGCACGTTGTGCCCTGATCCGAAAGCCTGGAATGCTACACAGAATACAACCCCGGTGATTCAGATGGACAGTTCGAGAGCTCCTCTTTCATCTCGGCTGTCACAAGTTCATGGGACCAAACAGGCTCCATTCTAGGGTGCAGAAGGAGCTGGCAGGGATGATTGCAGAGCCACTTGTGGCCATATACTGGCTCCTGGTTATCTGAAGAGGTCCCAGAGGACTGGGGTCTTGCCAGTGTGACTCCCATCTACATGAAGGGATCCAGGGAACTACAGGCCTGTTAGCCTGACCTTGGTACCAGGGAAAGTTATGGAGCAAATCATCCTGGGACAGCTCACATGATATGTGGCATTCAGGGGATCAGACTTAGCCAGCACGGGTTCGTGAAAGTCAGGTCATACTTGATCAACCTCATTTCCTTCTACGAGTGGGTGACCAGACTGGGAGATGAGGGAAAGACTGTTGATGTAGTCTGTGTAGACTTCAGCAAAGCCTTTGACACGATCCTCTCACAGTATCTTCCTGGGGAAACTGGCTGCCCGTGGTCTGGAAAGGAATACCCTTCTTTGGGTAAGGAACTGACTAGAGGGCTGTGCCCAGCAGGTAATGGTTAATGGAGTTAAGTCCAGCTGGCAACCCGTTACAAGTTGTGTCCCCCAGAGTTTGGTACTGGGGCCCATCTTGTATAATATCTTTACTGATGAGTTAGATGAGGGGATTGAGTGTACCCTCAGTAAGTACACCGATGACACCAAGATGGGAGGTGGTGTCGGTTTGCCTGAGGGTAGGAAGGCCCTTCAGAGGGATCTGGATAGGCTGGATCACTGGGCTGAGGTGAATGGTATGAGGTTCAGCAAGGCCAAGTGCTGGGTCCTGCACTCTGCCCACAATAACCCCATGCAGTGCTATAGGCCTGGGGCTGAGTGGTTGAGTGGGGATGACTGTGAAGAGGAAAGGGACCTGGGGGTATTGGTTGATGCTCGGCTGAACATAAGCCAACAGTGTGCTCAGGTGGCCAAGAGGTCCAATGCTATGCTGGCCTGCATTAAAATTGCGTGGTCAGCAGGAGTGGGGAGGTAATCATCCCCTGCACTCAGCACTGGTGAGGCTGCACCTCGATTACTGTGTTCAGTTTTGGGCCCCTCACTACACAAAAGACTTTGAGGCCCTGGAACATGTCCAAAGAAGGGCAGTGTAACTGGTGAGGGGTCTGGAGCAGCGGAGGGAGCTGGGATTGTTTAGTCTGGAGAAGAGGAGGCTCAGGGGAGACCTCATTGCACTCTACAACTTCCTGAAGGGAGTTTGTGATGAGGAGGGGTTTGGCTGCTTCTCCCAGGCAACAAACAGGACCTGAGGAAATGGCCAGAAGTTGTTCCAGAGGAGGTTTAGGTTGGACATAAGGAAGTACTTTTTATCTCTGAGAGTGGTCAGGCGCTGGAGGAATGGTCCACCACCGGCGGTGGTGGATTTGCTATCCTTCGCAGTGTTCAAGAGGCATCTGGATGAGGAGCTACGAGATATGGTTTAGTGTTTGTGGTAGCAATGGTAGTGGGAAGATTGTTGGACTAGGTGATCTTCAAGGTCATTTCCAACCTTGCCATTCTGTTTCTATGATTCTTTTTTTTTATAAGACAATCTCTCAGTTTTCTCCTTTTTAAATAGTAATAATAATAATGATAATAATACTAATAAACATAAAACTTGCAGCTCATAAAAAAAAACAAAACATCTTGCTTGTCCTTTGTTATCTCTTTTATTTGCTCTATGCGTGTGCTAATAAATAAAAGATTAGCAACGTAATAACACCCCTGGTGAAAGAAGTAAACTCTACAGAGTTTGAAGCCATTGCTTGTCTGTATAAACACTGAGTTCTGGCTGTAGAAATAAAAGTCAAAAAATTATTGAGAAAGATTGTCATCAAATGGCATAAACAGGTAATTTAGTGATGAGAGCTTTAGTATACCAGGCTTCATGTAAGAAATGCTGAAAATCACCTATTAACAAAAATACCTTAAGATTTAAAAGATGTGTGGGGTGAGTGGACTTTACTGAGAATTCCTATCATTGTAATTTTGTAGAGAAGAAGGCCTCTTCTGAATGATCATAGCTCAATAAATATGTTTATTTAATGGTTATAGTAATTTAAAAGCTCCTTGCAATAGTAAAATTAAGTTAAATGAAATACTGCATACTGGAAAAAAAAAAAGCATGTTAATAATTGGGCAAATAATTAATTTATTCTCTCAAGTTCAAATAATAGTCTACAGTGATTGGAGCAAATGTTGTTTAAGGACCAGTTTCTCTTTGTATGATATGACTTGGCAGTCTTAGCTAATTAGTGTGCCAAGTGCATTGTTCCAGGTTTAAAATACTTAGGAGTGCGTAATTGAACAGGCTTATTTTCTCATTACATTTTTGCGTCAAGGGACTTCGTTATTTGCAAAGGATATTCCTTGTTTTCCTCTTAAGAAATGAGTTCTATCTCTGCTTTCTACATCTTTTCTCAGCTGATCCCAATTGAATATGTCTTTGTAAGTTACAAGCAGCAGTCTTTGCAAAGGAAAAAGTCTATGAAAAAGTAAATAAGAAAACTGAAGTAATTTGGGAACAAGTCAGTAAGTCAAGATTAGAAAGTCAATGAAGCTGCTGTTGAGTCTAACGATTATTTTCAGCTATGCGCACACAAGTGTGTGTTTCTCCTATGTGGACAAGTTTTATCAAGTGAAATGATTAAATCATTAAAGGAGAATGTGAAACTCCAGCAGGCCTGGAACTATGGAGGTGTTTTCTTTGGTGTTTTTTTGTTTGTTTGTTTGTTTGTTTGTTTTTGTTTTTGTTTTGTTTTGGTTTTTTTTTGTTGGCTTGTTTTTGTTTTGCTGCTCCCCACATAACAAACATTAAATTCTGTCTAATTTCTTGTTAGATAGAAGCGTAAAACTAAACATGAGGACTTAGTAACCACTAATAGCGAAAAGTACTAAAAAAACATGTATTAGATTATTTCATGGCCCAATGAGGACAGTGACAAAATTCCTATTGACCAAAACTTAGATATTTTCAGAAATGGTTCTGTAATTTTTTTTCCCTCTTCACATTGGTTTTCTGCAAAATACACCTCACATGCAAGAACTATGAAGTATTGTAAAATATAACAGCTTGAAATAGGCATGACTGCTAGAGCTCCACGTCCCCAGCTCTAGGCAATGGTGAGGCTGAACGTATATCCTAAAAGGTCATACACACAAACACATGTACATTCTTAGAACCCTGGCAAATATGAGCAAGACCCACAGTCTCATCCTGTTTCCCTCTCCGGTTGATCAGTATGAAAGTCCTAAGTGGCCATAGATACTCACTATCTGGTGAGGGTCATCACAACCCTGCAAACCTAGACTCAGACACTGTGACCTATGGTCCAAGTGCTGATGCTTAAGCCTCCATACCAACCGAATACACAGACTAGAGAGTCTATCATCCAAGACATCCTTAAAAATATCCTAGTGAGTCTTGTAGAACCTCAGGCTGTACTTCCTTAGTGTACCATAACGAGTCCTACACTCTTGTAGTCAGTGACTCACCTCAGTCTATAATGTGATCTGGAGACTTGCTCCCATTGACTCATCTTGAAGGGCATCATCTCAAGTGAATGAAATATCTCTCTTGGAACAGTTCCAGGTGTAGCCAAGCCAGGGTACTATTTTTTCTCTGGTTGAGTTACTGGGTTTCCTGGATGTGTCATCATTCCTTTACATCAGCTCGCCCAATGTAGCGCTGAATCATCTTTTAAAATTGGGACGCCTAATAGAAGCTACCAGAGAAAAGGCAAATATTAGTTGCTGAGAGAGTTTAAAAACAAAGCAATTAATTGAAAAGAAACTTAAGAGAAACCCTGTTCTTCTGTGGAATTTTAGGAATCACTGTTGCATCACTGTAGTACAATACACTTACACAGAAAAAATTGCCAGCCAGCATTGTCAGACACTATTGTTATTTTTTTTTAACTTGGTAGGTGTGGAAGAGGAATGTCGACCAATAAGTACCAGACTGCAGTATAAGAACGTCAATGGATGTGTGGGTGAAAAGGAAGTGCCTATTTCTCATTGTGAGGTAAAAAATAAAATCACCTCCCTCATTTGCCAACGCATACACCTTACCTTGCCCACTTTTTCTCTTACACAAAGAGAACTTTTGGATCACTTTACAGAGCACCAGTTTTTTTTTGTCCTCACTGATTCACTCAGACAATGAAAACATTTTTGACACTTCCTAAAGTAATTTGGTGGTGTTGAATTTTCCTTGTTTCAGCCAGCATGAAAAAGAGGAACATAATCTAATGTACAAATGTGCAGTTCACAATCCTTTGCTTCCAAAATTTGCTTTCCAAAATTTCCAAAATGGCTCTGACAAGGTTTAGTTAGGACTTGGAAGAGAATTTTCATCTGAACATTACTGAGGCTGATTTTCAGATTTGTGTCTAAAATTAAGGACAAGTATCCTTCTTTAAGTTCTGAATTTGTCTTATAAGAGCAGAAATAAATATTTAGATGCATGATAATTTAAACAGGCATTGAAACTTAAGTGCTATAATTTGGCTTTTGTGCTCTGTAAGCTCTGTGACTTTTCTATTATCCTGAACACTAGTGGCTGTTGTGTACTACGTGTCTTTGCATGTTACCACAGTTGGACTAGAAGGTGATTTTTATAAGAAATGTTTCTGCCTATCACTCCTTGCAACTTGTAGAGCAAATTCCATTTCATACAAGAACATAGCATCCCTTCCAGATATTTCTGTCTCTCTGAGACAGGGAACAAAAGAAGGCATTCTCTTCCCTGACTGGTTTGTAGCAGAACAATTGCTCAGTTTGATAAAGATGTTTCATACAAGAACTACATGCAACAAAATGATGATGCACAAGGATGGCTGCCAAGAAGTTGCTTTGCATCCAGCCTTTAAGTTTTATCTTTAGTTGATGTAGTAGGCAAAATGAGTCTTCAAGTTGCCCATGACTACTTGGAAAAAACAGGAATGGCATTATGAGCACACATAGCCAGGCTTTTCATACTGGTGTACCTCAGTTTGCTGCACAAATCCTAATACAAATGGAAGCTTTAAAAACAGCAGTTACCTTTCATTAAAAACAAAAACAACAAAATGAACAGTGACAGCAACAAAAAAACTCCTTGCTTTATCTCTTTTTCTGTCCACAGCAAATCAGTAGTAATTAACTTTTTAGCCTGTGAAAGTACAGATTTTATTTTGTTTCTGGCCACATATTGTGTAAATACTCATGCTATAGATTATAGTTTTTCTGAGCACTTCTCTCATAATGCTATGAGTATTTTTTTTTTTTATTAATCTCAAAAGTACAGAGACACAAAAATAAATGGACTCTAATAGAGATTGATGGGGGTATTTGTTTTTACATAATGAAAACATATGTCAAAATCATTGACACATAAGTACAAATTAGAAAAGTGATGAGACAGGAAGAACAATGGAAAATAGCAATCAGAAATACAACAGTGTATTTACTTAGCATGAAGAGCAGCAAGAAACATGGCTCAGAAGCAGTTGGACTAAGTCATTCTCTGAATGTGGTTCTCATACATACAGATGAGATAATAATAGAAAAATTTTTCTTAACTACCATTTTTGGTCTGTTTAGAAGTCAACTCCACAGTCCTAGAAATATATATATATTTTTTCCTCCATAACTAGTTCCTTTACCTTTTCTTTGCTGTGCTTGTGGTTGTGGGACATTATTCTTTGACTAGCATCCTACACTCTGGAACAAGATACCCATTTCTGAGTTCATGCTTTGCAGCAGGAAGCTGAACTTGAGGCAAAAAAATCATGTATGTTTTGAAGGAGAAACCTGGATCCTGATTTCAGTGAGGTCTGGCACTGTTCAACCTTGGTATCTGTTTTTCTGCTTAGGGTAAATGTAGAAGCAGTACAAGATACTCCATTCAGACAGAGAAATGGGAAGACATGTGCAGCTGCTGTACAGCCATACGAACAACCACAGTTGCCATCCCAGTCCACTGTCCCAACGGCACAGTGGTACAGCATTACATCCCTTCTGCCTCTCAGTGTGAATGCAGCTTGCGGAAGTGTACAGAGTGAGTAATTTGAAGAACCTCAGTGGTTTAATCTTGAGTTTTATGACGAAGAACTTTACTGAGCAAGTCACATTTCCTCTCTGTAGCCAATCTTATCCAGTAGAATTCTACTTAATTGTATCAACATAGCAAACAATAAAACTTAGTAGCACAACAGAATAGTATTTTCTGACTGTTATTGCTATAAAAGTAATAAACGTTACGTTGTTCCTTCATATTCATATGGAAAGTTATTCTCATTAATACAAGAAAATACCACAGTAACTGAAACAGTTGTTCCTACCCAAAGAACGTATCACAAAGCGTTTAGTGTTGTCTTTGAAGACATTACACTGGCCTTCCCCACTTTAGACCTTAGCCACAAATAGTACACATTTCATTTTTGGCTCTTAATTCTCCCATCCTATCACTGAGTACAGTGATTATAGTGTGAGACTTCACAGTAAGAGGGAGATGTTCTTGATACAGAAACAACATTGATTATGTCTCAGGCAATCAAATATGTCAGCAATACAGATATATTTTTCTCCTTTATCTGAATGCAAAGAAATTATGTGCTAAGGACTTGTGTACTGTATGCAAATCCTCAGTGCTTGTGAATGGGGCTGAGAGCTCTTAACTATTTACTTCAGTACTTCTACAGACCAGCTTGAAGAAAAAGTTAATGTTATCTCCCTTTATTCCACATACTAGAATTTCATCTGTTGCATTAGCTAAAAAAGAGTTATTTCAAATGTGAAATTGTCAGGGGCAGGTTTAACTTAGTTATTTCTCCCAGGAAAAAAAACTAACAAGATTTAAATTTCATTTAATCTAGTAGGATCACAGAAGAAAAAATATTTTCCAGAGAGTAATTTCTGATAGAATTTAGTGCCAGTGAAGCACTTTTATTGAGAAATACTGACTTAAAAATAAAAGTATAGAGGAGAGAACTGTTCATTTCATTTGCATTTTTGAAAGACTGCCTTTCAACAAGACCTAGATAGACTGGAGAGTTGGACGGAGAGATACCTGATTATGTTCAGTAATCAATTGTGGAGTCTTGCACCTGGGGAGGAATAACTGCATGCATCAATACAGGTGGAGAGGAGGTCTGCAGAGAAGGACCTAGGGGTCCTGGTGGACAACAAGATGACCAGCAGTGTGCCTTGTCAGTGGTAAAAACAGTATGACTGGCATGTTGAGGAAGGTGATCCTCCTCATCTACTCTGCCCTAGCAAGGCCACATGTGGAATATTGTGCCCAGCCCTGGGTGACCCAGTTCAATGAAGATGAGGATCATCTAGAAAGAGTCCAGTGGAGGGCCACAGGGATGATTAAGATCCCTCTCTGTAATGAGGAAAGGCTAAGTCTGGGTCTCTTCAGTCTGGAGAAGAGAAAGCTGAGAGGGAATCTCATAGCTTTTCATAAACACCTGAAGTGTGGGAATAGGGAGCAGGCTCTTTTCCTTTTTCAGTGGCAAGCATCAGTAGATAAAGAGCAATGGGAAGAAACTGGAACACAGCACAAGGAAGAATTTCTTCTCTGTCAGATTGCTAGAGCACTGAAGTAGGCTGCCCAGAGAAACTGTGAGCACTCTTTGAAGATATTCAGCACCTATCTGTATGCCTACCTGTGTGACCAAGTTGAAGGAGGAAAGATTTAGGTTGGATGCTAGGGGGAAGTTCTTCACAAGGAGAGTAGTTAGGCCCTGGAACGGGCTGCCCAGGGAGGTTGTGGATACCCCGTCCTTGGACGTGTTCAAGGCCAGGTTGGACGGGGTCCTGGGCAACCTGATCTGAATGTGTACGTTTGGTGGCCCTGCTAGGCAGGGGGGTTGGAACTACATGATCCTTGAGGTCCCTTCCAACCTGGGTGATTCTGTGATTCTGTGATTCTGTGACCTGCTGTAGGGAACCTGCATTAGTAGAGGGGTTGGACCCTACAAGTCCCTTCCAACTCCTACAATTCTGTGATTCTGTGAAAAGCACAATAACCTCAGAGAGAAAAAGAAAAAACACATCCTTATTAGCACCATTCTCACTTATTGCAGTAGATCTGTCGCTACTTTCCCGCCTTCCATTGTAGCTACCTCTGGATATTTAGCATCCTGACAGATGTATTTGAGTCCCCCAGGTAATCAGGTGCACAGAATCTCATCTGAAACTGTAAACAAGTAAATGTCGAACATCAGAGCCTATAACAGAGAGGACCAGAGCAAAGGAGTACGTAGAAGGTATAAGGTAATACCTTCATCTTCCTCTTGCCATTACTTCATTTCTATTAGGACCTTCACCCAGACTGACCTTCTTTAGCTTGCAAAAGCTGGAAGGATTGAAGTCAAGGGCTTCATAGGTTCAGACAGACCTTCTAATCAGATAATTATATAAGTCTAGCTTATTGGCATGGGAAGGACACACAAGGACATCCACAGGACAAAGACGGAGCTACTGTCTTCTGCAACCTCTGAAATACCAGAGAAGCATAGCTAGTATTTTCATTAACTGCAAAGCGGATAGATAATATTTAATTAAATGTCTGTCCAACAAACAAGCAAACATTCCTGTCTTTATTATTTCTAATTCATTTAACAAGAGCTAATATTCTGGGGAGAAACAAACTAAAATAAAAATGTCAACCTTCTAACTAGAGTAATTTTTATTTTTCTTCAAGGAGAGCCCAGAGATTCCTTGAAAAACTATATATAGATTCAAACTCAAAGTAGCTATACTTCAATACAATGGGAACAACAGAGCTGCGTTAAAACTTTATGCTCATTCAAGAATGACCCATATTACTTGGCTTTCCTTCACCTTCCTCTGCTGCAAGTTTACTTTCATGTCTATGAAAGTAATGTATGTGCCAGTATATGAACTAAAATGGGCATACAGTAATGAGAACTCAGTGCTTTTGTCTTGTAGAATAGAATTCTGTGGATATTTGTATAGCTAATACTTTTATTTATGAGGTCTAGCTAATGCCAGTGCATTCCAAGCAAAGCCAAGGCACTGTTGTGTTTGATGTACAATGCTAGAAGAAGCATCTCCCTTGAAAACTGTTTCATAGAGGCAGACAAGTGAGAAAGAGCAAGAGGAAGAAAACGTTATAGCATCTCACTCAATAGACTGAGAAGGCACAGATTTTTGGCACTGACTTGCTGACATGAAAAACTAGCTTTTCCAGGCCGCCTATCCCAGAAGAGCTCTTTCTGATAATGGTGCCAGGAAGGGCTGCAGAACAGATCATCTTGATGAGATCACATGGCATGTGCATGATAACAGGGATCAGGCCCAGCTAGCATTGGTTTGTGAAAAGAAAGTCTTGCTTAACCATCCTGGTCTTCTATGATTGAGTCACTTACCTGGTGGATGAGGGAAAGGCTGTTGATGTAGTCTACCTAGAATTCAGCAAAGCCTGTGACACTGTCTCCACAATAGTCTACTGGAAAAGCTGGCAGCCCATGGCTTGGGCAAGTGCATTCTTTGCTGGATAAAGAACTGGCTGGAGGGCTGGGTACAGAAAGTGGTGGTGAATGGAATTCAATCTATCTGGTGATCAGTCATGACTGGTATTCCCCAGTGGTCAGTACTGGGGCCTGTCTTGTTTAATATCTTTATGGATGACAAGGGAATTGAGTGCACCCTCACGAAGTTTGCAGATGACAAAAATCTGGGAGGAAACATTGATCTGCCTGAGGGTAAGAAGGCGCTGAACAGGCTGTATTGCTGGCTAAGTCCAAAGGGATGGAGTTCAACATGACCAAGTGTTGGATCCTGCACTTTGGCCACAACAACCTCTTGCAGTGCTACAGGTGTGAGTCAGAATGACTGGAAGACTGTGTGGAAGAATGGACCTGGGAGTACTGGTTGGCATTTATCTGAACATGAGGCAGTAGTGTTCTCAGGTAGTCAAAAGGCCAATTGCATTCTGGATTGTGTTAAAAATACAGGATTAGGGAGGTGATCATCCCCCTGTACTAAGCTCTGGTGAAGCCATGCATTGTATACTGTATATTGGGCCCCTCACTACAACAAAGACATTGAGCCCCTAGAGTGTGCCCAGTGAAGAGCAACGAAGCTGTTGAAGGGTCTGGAGCACAAGTCTTATGAGAAAGGACTGAAGGAACTGGAATTGTTTAGTCTGAGAAGAGGAGACTCAGGGGCGACCTTATTGCTCTCTACAACTACCTGAAAGGAGCTTGTGATGGATGGGAGTCAGCCTCTTCTCTCACATAGCTAGTGATAAGATTAGAGGAAATAGCTTCAATTTGTGCCATGGGGAGTTCAGATGAATATTAGCAAAAAATTCTTCCCAGAAAGAGTGGTCAGGTAATGGAACAGGACTGCCTAGGGAGGTGGTAGAGTCATCGTCCTTAGGAGGCATTCAAGAAACATTTAGATATGGTATGAAGGATCATGGTTTAATGGGGAAATATTGGTAGATGGACAGTTGGACTAGATGATCTTGGAGGCCTTTTTCAATCTTGGGGATTCTATGATTCTATAAAATAGATTTGCATTCCCTCCTTGCAGGTTACTAATGCCTTTTGCACAGCCCAGTTTCATCGTACAATTAACACTTACTTGCAAAATCTAGGCTTTGAGGAACATTATCTTTAACTTGCAGATACATCTTGCAAGTCTTGTTTTGAGCTATCTTTGGCTTTCCACCAGTGTTTCATCTCTCATCACTTTAGACCAGTTTGATTGGCAGACATGCTACAAGATAGGTTTATATGAACAGTAAATGGATTTGGGAAGGAGTCTTTATAAAGCTTCTTTATTATTAAAATATCTCTGGTAATTTTCACTAACTTCTAAGATCCTCTACAGCAGGTGAAACACAATTTGGTGCATTGGGATTATTTTTTGCAGTTTTTTGCACTATTGATTATCACCATACTCACCTACCACAGTAAACAATGTTGTTTAGATATGATTTTCTCTAATGAAAATTGTCCTAAAACAACCAACAAAAAGCAAAACTCAAACCCATCTTCATTTTAACCAACTGGATATTGTTTTCAATCATATTGCCTTCTTTGTATATTATTTATTACCTGTACTAGATGTATTATAATATATAATATGTATATATACACACACATATATAATATATATTATATAAGTATGTACGAAATACATACTTGGAGCACTTTGCCCAAGAGGAGAGGCTGAGGGAGTGTGAGCTATTCAGCCTGGAGAAGGCTCTGTGGACACCCAATAACAGCCTTTCATTATCTAAAGGAGACCTGTATGAAAGAGGGGGATAGAATTTTTAACAGAGTCTGTTGTGATAGGATAAGGAGAAATGGTTTCAAGTAAAAGAAAGGAGATTCATCCTGGACATAAAAAAACGTTCTATATGATAAGGATAGCGAAGCACCACAAAGCTGTTGAATACCCCTCCCTGTGGACATTCAAGGTAAGGCTGGACAGGGCTCTGAGCAACCTTATCTAGCTGTAGATGTCCCTCTACATTGCAGGGGAGCTGGACAAGATGATCTTTCAGGATTCCTTCCAATCTAATGATTTTACAGTTTTATGAAATACAGGTGTACACCTGTACAGTTCTGGCATTTGATCAAAGTGAGCAAGCAAAGAGGGATTCATTTGTTCAAATGGATGAGGTTCTCATATAATTAAAAAATAACAACAACAAAACAAACAAAAACAACAAAAACAAAAAAACAGGCATCATCTCAAAACTAGTGTCCATGTGTTTGTATGCAAAGAAGCATCCTTCCTGGTAGAGAACATCACATAGCAAAGTTTTTAATTTTCATTTTTTTTTTAATTTCTGCAATCTAATACTTTCAAGAATAATCACTTCAGAAGCTGTGGCATTCAGGATGCCTACTGCTTCATAACTGCCTCTAAGTGAAGATCCAAGATTAACACAAGATGCTATAGCAGGGTGAGAAGGAAAAATATTTAATATCTGTTGATGTATTACTTAGAAATGCCATTCCAAATGAAGAAATGAAGAAAAATGATGTGATTTAACCTTTTTGTATCTGAAGACATTATTCTATGTGAATACTAAAGCAAGCATTAAAAAGTTATCTGTAACATCTAATGTACTCATCTTCCCTTTCTCACCAAGAGAATGACTAATCATTATTTGCCTGCTTTTGTCACTGTTAAAATGTAGCACAGAACAGTTAAAATGTAGCACAGAACTAACCTGTTAAGACATAGTCAAAAATCCTGACCCCCCTGCCTTTTAGATAAAATCAGGAATGTGGTATGTGTCTAGGTTACAAATTAAACTGTTAAAGTGGCACTTCAATTGAGCTGAAGTAAACCTATTAACAGGATGAAATTTTATGTCAGTCTCTTTAGTCTGCCTGAAACATTCATTAGAAAGACAAACACCAGATTACAACAAACACATGTATTTCTCTGGCTTTCTGGGGAAGTTTTACAACACCTGGGCCAAGTACTGGGATATGACAACTTGCACTGCTTCCCATATAAACACACTGTGATAATTCAGTTGTGGTATACATATATGACTTGCATCATTCTTCTCTCTGTAATATAAATGCCCAGTATTCATAAAGCTCACAACACAATATGCAATCCCAATTTGTATGCCACTGGAAATACTGTATGTTATTGTCATTAAACAAATCCACTTCCCCCTCTTTCACTAAAACAGACAAGCAGACCTAAAACTGTTGTAGTGACATAGGTAAAGTTGAAAGAAGATAAAGATTTGAATACCGTATAATTTCAGCTTCTTCCAATTATCGTTAAAAAATATAAGTCCTTTCTCAGAAGGTCAGTAACAATTTTGCACCTGTGGGAATTAAATGTTGTTTATATTTATTTATTGACATTTCATTGTCTCCGCTGCCATAGTTCTTTTTGGGAGTCTTTCTACTTTATTTGGGAGGGGGGGGGGGTGGGGGGGGGGGTGTCTCTGATAGTTTGCCTCACTTATCCTCTACACGAACCTTCTCTAGGAATGCACGTTCAGTATATAAGAGTATATGTGTATATTCTATCATATACATTGGGAGAACATCCTGCACGAAAAAACAGAGAACAAGCCATGGCATGCCCTGAAGAGACATTGGGAAGGTTTGGCATCACCCCCGCCCCCTAGTGCTCTTTGTTTAATGAAGACCTTGAAGAAAATCACCATATCAATACAAGAAAAGCACTGAGACATCTTGGAAACAACAGGATGGCTACTGGCTGACACTACATAACACAACAATTAGCAAATGTAAACTTTGATAAAATTGTGGAGTACCCAGCCAATGGGGAAACAGGGGAGGGGGATAGGCAAAGGCAGAAACAAGGTATAAAAAGCTGTCATTGTGTCCTGAGGGATGCTTCTGCTTGTGGGACATCCGCCATTGCAATCGCAAATAAAATCTGCTTTTATCAGAGATACCGTCCTGACAAAAATTATTTGGATATTTCCAACACATACAACACAATTTAAATCAAAGGTTGAAGGCTAAGTAAGTTTGATCATCTGGTCTGACTATATACTTAATTAGAAAATAATCCCCTGATTTTTTTCATGCATGAATGACAGATCCAAGCAGTGTAGCCTCCAGGCAGTAATTTGAATATAGCTGGGATACAACCTTATTAAAAGCTTGCCACACTTACCTCCTCTGTGAAAGCACTGCAAAGCTCTGAAGATACAGAAACTCCTACGCATAGAAACCACTCCCAGTTAATTTTAATCCTTGAAATAACAGCTTTCTCGGAGTATTGCAGAGCCCCATTTTTTTTTCCCCTTTCTCTATTCAGCTGCCTTCTGAGGAGTTAGGAGAAAATGTTATGTTTCTTGCTGAGGTATTAAGGAACATGAGGAAAAGATGCTGAAGTTCGAGCAGAGAATTTCAATGGCTTCTCCTGTCATAGGAATTTTGCCTCCACCTCCCCCCACAGTTTTTTCTGTGATGGTAATAACCAAAACAGAAGGTCTGGCTAATTAGTTTCAGTTTGTG
Source organism: Tympanuchus pallidicinctus (assembly GCF_026119805.1). Taxonomy (NCBI): domain Eukaryota; kingdom Metazoa; phylum Chordata; class Aves; order Galliformes; family Phasianidae; genus Tympanuchus; species Tympanuchus pallidicinctus. Next base: position 353,444 of record NW_026294744.1, read on the forward strand.
GTTTGCTTAAAGCAGGATCAAGCAAGAATGGAAATAGCTGCTAGCTTGACACAGCTTAAGCTGGTGCAGAAACAGATTGTGCACATGATCAGCACAGCCACATCCTATTAGCATTGCTGCAACTAGAAGCTAGAAGCCAAACCTCTCAACGAGATGGAAACTCAAGTATCTGGTAAGTTTTTTCTCTGCTTCACTGTTAATTGCTGCCTATGAATATGAATAGATCGGGAACAGAGAAGGGATTACTTTGAAAGGACTTCAGTGTCTTCTTTCAGGGCATTTTCAAAAACAGAAAAGAACTATATATATATAAAAGAAAAGTTTGTGGCACAAGTTACATACAGCTCAGAGACAAAACATGCAGAGTTTGCTTCTTTTAAAGTTTCAGGACTGCAGCTGTGGGGAAACATCATGACCCATTTGAAAAAGACAGTTATGATGGAAATGCTGTACCTCTGCTGCTTTCCTCTGAGTTTGCCTTATTGCAGTGCAACTTGGGGAAATAGCAATATCCTTTTATTAGAAAACAGTGTGCAGAAGTGAGCTTTTTGTTCCTATAGGCAAGGAATAAATCTGTTCAGTGTGTAAAAGCTTTTGTGTTTAAGTTTCTAGAATACAAGTTTTAATGATGTTCCATGATAATATTGTGGCACTCTACTGCTACAGGTCAGAACTCTGTAGTTGTTCCCAGGTTAGCTCATTATTTCTGAGACTCGTAGGTTTGCTGTGAATTTTGAACTATCACGATTCTCAGAGAGTCCTGCTGTATCTTTGTTTTCCCACCCAGTCCTCTTCATAAAATTATTTGCATACCAAGTCACAGAGTGCAAACAACTATTAGAAATAAGACTTGCCTTTGTAACATTACTTCAGTGTCCCTTTGCTATCCCCAATCCTTCACTTTTTGATTTAACCCTGACACACACTTAGTGTTGGAAAAATCAGGTGCTTTCTGTAACCTTAAAGAAGGATTAGGAAGAAGAAAAAAAAAAAGAAAAAAAGAAAAAAAGGATCAGAGCCTGTGAAGTTTTACACACAAGTTATTATAAAGATACAGCTCAATTAGCTCTTCAGTTAATGCTACTACTCACAAAGTGGCTCAGGTTTTTAGCTTGTACTTTTGCTTCCCACATCTTTCTTCACAACTCTGCTCTGTTTCCTATATTCCTTGCGACTGATGTTCATATTCTTCTATCCCTTAAACGACACTCATAGTATGTGCCTGAGGCAAATGTGTACCTACGCTAACTCAGGCTGTTCTTCCTGCTCCTAATGTCAGAGGTGAGGGCTCCTGTATATGAGGGTCTACCAAAGGTGTGCAATGCCTTTACATTTGTGTGACGTGCGGAATCAAACTCTGTAACCCAAGTAAGATTACAAAGCAGGTATGGTTTATTCAGTGCTACGCAGACACCAGATGCAAGGGAGATCATTCCACCTAACTTGTACAACATAGGGCAAAAGTTTGGTACCGCTAAAGGCCAAAGTAATACATAATCAATGATTTTCCTGGAATTCGTATACATATTCATTACATTTCCGAGAATGCATCAGCATATGGCCCCTCCCTCTTACACAAGCGCTGTGGGCAGTGGAGGTCTCCTAGTGGTCATAGGATGAAGGCTTATTGGCTTCAACAGAAGTAACCTGATCCTGACCCGTTCCTTGTGTAATGTCTCTTCAAGTTTACAATAGAGTTTTGAGATGTTCTTTTCTTATCTGGCCTCACATCCTGCTTACCTGTACAATGGTTAACCCTTATCTTCTCCTCTCCTTACTGGCATTCCTATACAATGGTTAACTCTCAGTTTGTCCTTTCCTAACTCATATGTCCGTTACTAGAGTTATTTGGGCAGGTCCATAACAGCCAGGATCTGTGTTCCTATTTTCCTGCTACTGTCTGTCTGAGGTGCTTCTGTGTCAGACCCTGATAACTCTGGCCCTGATCCTGACCAAAACCTGCTACTCTGCACCATGTTGATGGTATCACTCACTTCTTTGCTCCATTACAGACTGATCTTAGCTCACCTTACCCTTCTGGAGCAAGTGTGACTTGCTGCTACCTGCCATGTTTCTTCACCTAGGATGTCTTTATGAGCATTGTTATTATTTGAGTCAGTAACACTTCAAAGAGTCAGTGCTCTCTTTCTATGACTAAGTGACCAGGCTAGTGGATGAGGAAAAGGCTGTCAACACAGTCTAGCTGATGGGGCCTCATAAGAGCGGAGTAGAGGAGGACAATCACCTCCTTCTCCCTGCTAGCCACTCCTCTTTTAATGCAGCCCAGAGCATAGTTACCCTTCTGGGCTGCAAGCACACACTGCTGGCTCAAGTCCAGCTTCTCACCCACCAGGACCTCCAAATCCTTCTCCACAGAGCTACTCTCAAGGAGATCTTTGCACAGTTTGTGTAAATACCAAGAATGCCAATGGCATTCTGGCTTGTACGAGAAAACGTGTGGTCACCAAGACTAGAGGTGATTGTCCCTCTGTCCTCACTACTGCTGAGGTTCCACCTCAACTACTGTGTTCACTACAAGAAAGACAGTGAGGCTCTAAGGCATGCCCAAAGAAGTGCAACAACACTGGTGAATGTTCTGGAGCACAAATCTTATGAGGAATGGCTGAGAGAACTGGAATTGCTTAGTCTGGAGAAGAAAAGTGTCAGGCTTTCTACAACTATCTGAAAGGAGGTTGTAATGAAGTGATAGGACAAGAGGGAATGGCTACAGGTTGCACCCAGGGAGATCCAGGGTGGATATTATGAAAAATTTGTTCTCCAGATGAGTGGTAATGAACTGGAACAGGTTGCCCAGGGAGGTGGTAGAGTCACTGTCCCTAGAGGTTTTCAAGAGAAGAGTAAATGTGGCACTTAGGAACATGGGTATGGCAGTGATGGTCTAATGGTTGGACTAGATGATCTTAGTGGTCTTTTCCAATCTTAATGATTCTATGATTCTATAAAACATAAGAGTACGCTGGCACATTTATAGAAAAAGAAATAAAAAAGAGATTGAAGAAAGGAATATGATCAGACTTTCTGCTCCAAGTACTTTAGATAGGATATGGCAATGGGAGTTTGCATTTCATTTCTATAGAGGGGGGAATCTGACACATAATTTGCATTTCAAGAATTATTATTCGGTTCAAAGTTATTTGATTACAGTATGATCTGCTTTTGAAAATTCAGATGTCAGCTACAATATATTGCATTAATTCTTCCAGCAAGAGATTTTCCATGTCTTTTGAATAGACTGATGTCTCTTTCCAGGTTATTCTTATCACTGCTTCTTTACAAACGGTGTTTGTGAACGGTGTAGTGGAATACATGAATTAACAATGACTATTTTGAAGGTATGGCTTGATTCTTGGATGTTCCGATGTGTAGCCAGGAGTTAAATTTGATAATCCCCATGAGTCTCTTCCAACTCATGATAGTCTGTGATTCTCTGCTTTTGAGGTAATCCTGATATATTTGGAGCATTGTTTTGTGTATTTTTTCTTTGAAGTTCAGATTATATGCAGGTATATTTACTCTCTTTTTTCCTACTCTTTCCTTTCCTTCATTGTCATATCACAACACATATCTCTGTGGAGTTGAAGAGGTGACATTATTACTTGTCTTGCATGTTTTCCGAAAATATCTCTGTAGGCTTGATCACTCGTACAGATATCAGTGTTCTAGGTTTATGTACATCCTGCATGCTCAGTTGGTGCTTAGATGTTGAACCAGGTGTCCTCCATCAGTTATTTCAGCACCTAGCTTGATTCAGAATTATGGTCAACATCTATCAAGAATAAGGCTTTGAGCATAACCAAATACTGGCCTTTTTATCAACATGAGCTAGGCCTTGAGAGCAACAGCCAGACCAAAGGAGGAAACACTGTCACAGGTAGGAGGAAGAGGTGGGAACTAGAGACAGAAGACATCATTTTTCAGATTTGCTACTTCTGGTTTCTACCAAAAGACAAGAGATCTAGAATTGCAGGCTGAAGATTAGGTGTTTATGGAGAGCTTCTCAAACTGTAGACGGCAACCATAAAAAATATCTTTGAGGGAGAAGGCAGAGTAGGGAAAATACGGGTTTGCTGTGGAATGTTGCGGGGTGTGTTGAGAAGGCATAGCTACTGAACATCTTCTTTGATGCAGCCTGTATGTGCAAGGCTGTCCCTGAGAATCCCAGGCCCTGGAGATAATAGAGAGAGTCTGGAGAAAAGAAGAACTTCTACTTGGTTGAGGAGGATCTGGTCAGAGAATTTACAGCCAAAATGAATGCAATTAACTCCACGGGTCCCTATAAGATGCACCTTTGTGTTCTGAGAGAGCTGGTTAAGAGTGATTGCTAAAACTCTTTCTATCATCAGGAGAGGTCCCTGAAGTCTGGAGGGATAGCCATTGTCACTCCATCCTTCAATAAGGTGAAGAAGGAGGATACCAGCAAGTACAGGCCAGTCTGCCTCACCCCTGTCCCAGAGGTTGTTGTTCCATTACAACTTGTTCAGGATGCCATTTTTGGGAAATTAGTGTAAAATAAGGTAATCAGGAGAAGTCAACATGAATTCACCAAGGGGAAATCGTATTTTATCAATCCTGTAGCCTTCTATGATACACCAGCTGTGTAGATAAGAGGACAGCAGAGGCTGTTGTGTAACTTGACTTCAGGAAAGGCATTTAACACTGTTTTCCATAACATCCTTGTAGGTAAGCTCAGTATGCACTAGGTTCTCCCTACCCCGCATATTTACCTTAGCTTGTGCTTTTGCCAATTCTACCCAGGTGAGAATGCCTCAATCTCAACGTTACTCTGTTCAGCAGCTTTCTTTGTGAAAAACAACTTATCCTACACTACATACAGAAATACTGGAAACTTATACTGCAAAAGCACAATCTACCTCTCACATGTTGAAACTAGAGCTAATTGCTTGCTAAATGTCTTCCCTGAACTCTGTTGTGGGAGTACCTTGTCCTTGGAAGCCATTTGAAATTTTAGGGTATTTGACTGAAGGGAAGACTCAAAGAATATTTTTCTAAAATGAGTGTAGACCTTTATTGTATGCTTTCCAGTTGGAATTCAAGATGCACTCTACTACTGTTCTGTGGGGAGTAGCTGTGGTGTTTTCGTGTGTGTGTACACCACAAAGCTATGCATAAGCTTATGTATGAATGAGTATGTGCATGTATACACACCTAATTTAGAATCATAGAATACCCAAGGTTGGAGAAGACCTCCAAGGTCACCTAGTCCCTAACTGTAGTCCAACCATCTACCTACCACCAATATTTCTCCACTTAGTACAACATCTAAACGTTTCTTGAACATCTCCAAGGATGGTGACTCAACCACATTCCTGGGCAGACTGTTCCAGTGCCTGACCACTCTTTTGGAGGAAAAAAAGAATCTTTCTATTTATACCAATTCCTTTACAATATTTAAAGAATGAGAACAAACAAGCCAGATATCATAAAGGCTCTCAGAGCAAAATATCGTGCAGCATCTAAAGCACAATATCCTGAAGAGCCTTAGTACGATAGGCAAGCACTCTGTCAAATGTGGAAGCCATTCAGATCATTTTGGTTCAGTTAGTTTGATTCAGAAAGATGAAAACTTTCTGTGTGAATGGGAATCTTCTAAATTCTGACATGGAATCTACAGTTTTGTCTAAAAAGTTATTCTGAATCAAAGTCCCTGCCTGTCTTACCTACTTACCAGTGTTAACCTCCCATTTTTGACACAGTTTGTGTAGGCTGGGAAGCATAATAGAAATTAAATCATTTTATTATGAATGAGCTGCAGATATATATGTTTTTTTCCCTTGACCCAGCTAAAATGACTAGGAAGTAAAAAGGTCTTTCAGCAACTGTGCTTAAAGTTCTTGTAAGATATTCCATGCTTAAACTGAAAATACTTTGCATAGCCCCTGGGAATGAAAGCTTCACTAATTAATCATTTGCCTTTGAGTTTCCCTTGTAGCATCATTATGTGCTCCAATGAACTAAAACACTAAGTCTCCTTGCGAAATCAGAAAAGGAAGACTGGTGAGCCAATCTGCTGCATGGTTCAAATGTTGCAGAACACTAATCTGTTACTAACAGGAAACATAAGAATAATCATGACTTTCAGGGGAAAGCCCCACCCCTCAAGCCTCTTTTTCACACAATTGCAGGTAAGTAGTTTCAATTGCTGTGGTTTAATCTAGCAAGTGAACACCACACAGGCCTTCACTCACTCTCTCCTCTTCCTCAGTGGGATGGCAGAGAGCATAAGAAAAAAAGGTGGAACTTGTAAGCTGAGATAAAAAAGTACACATGACAACAGAAAAGGAAGAGAGAAATAACAGTAACAACACTAATTATGTATGTACATGTATATATATATATATATATATATATATATAAAATAAGTGATGTACATCAGTTTCTCAGTATCTGCTGACCCCCAGTCAGCTGCAGCCCATCCTAGCCAAGTTGCCCATAGAATTATAGTTTTTTTTTCCACATGATGTCATATAGTATGGAATATCCCTTTGGACTTTTCAGGTCAGCTGAAAAGTCCTGGTTCTGACCCTGCCCAGCTCCCCTGCTCCTTCTTTGTCCCAGACTCCATGATGGCAGGACAATGTAAGAAGCTGAGAAACTGAAATGTCCTTGGCTCTGTAAGGCACTAATCAACAACAGCTAAAACTGATGTGTTATCAACACTTTTTTTTTTCTAAGCTACATAGCATCGTACCAGACATTATAAAGATTACTGAGTCTGTACCAGCTAAAACCACAAAGAATCTGTATTGAGGGTATAGAAGATTACACAGTGCCTGCCTTTGACTGTTGAAAAATTTAAGAAATTCAAAGATTAAGAGGAAAATCTGATTTCTGGACACTTTCTAGCAATTCTTCTCCCTCCATCCCAAAAGAGAGGAATATGTAGAGTTTAGTTATCACCATCTTCAAGAATGATTCTTTTAGATTTTCCTTAAATTATTTTAATTAAATGAACTCTGCACAACTCTGTTGGTTTCCTGCATACAGTTCTCTCTCCAGTTCTTTCTCTTTTGAAATGCTGTTTAGGTTCACTGATTCTGCCACCAGTTAGATGTTTCAACAGTGTAGAAGAAGGACTGTTCTGTCTCATGAACACTAAATGAGAGTGAGAATTATTCCTGCCTTCAGACCTGCCTAATCTCCACGAGGAAGGTCTGGAGGAAACTGCTGGAATTTCCTAGCACTTTCTTATGGGATACAAGGATCCTGACACAGCTCCTAACACAGAGTAGCAAATGTCATAGGACATTTCCTCTTAGACTGCAAAGTAACTACATTATCTGTTTTTTGTTGTTGTTGTTGGCTTTTTTTTTTTTTTCTTTCCACCTTATGCAGAAGAATTTCGTTGCTAGGATTGTTTACTAAAAAGGTAAGAAGAGTGGGGCTAGACATATGAAGCAAATGGGTCATCTCTTTGGTAGAATACACTAGTGCTTGAAAGACCAAGCCACAATTCCTGAACCCAGTAAGCATCTCAAATAAACTATTGGTGAAAAAACAGGCGATTTTCATTTACAGCTATGGTACCACTAGAGGGGGAAAGAATATGAAACATCAGTACATTACACAGGTTTCTGTACCCATTACTTTTTACCTTTATTCTTGCACTGACTCTGTTGACTGCATTTGAATCCTGTAATCCTGTAATCAAAAATTATTCTTCTCTATTGTTATTGTACAATTCTGTACAGCAGAGATACAGTTACTAATTACACTGGTAGTGAATAGGGAATGGCATGCAACTACTGCCCCCCTTCAATTATGCTGCCTTGTGACCATGGCATTCTTTTGTACTGGAGATGGGAAGCACATCTAAAACCAAAATTCTCATGACATTAGTCCCTCAGAATAACTCCAGAAGTTGAGTTCTTAGTAGAGAATGACTATTAGCCAGAATCTTCTATCTGAATGAACTAGATTTTGATCATGTTATACTATAACTGAAACATGCCGCCTTCAAGACTAGCTGTAAGTCATAAGCAAATGTGACTCGCTTCAGTTCTAGTGATTTAGTTTCCATGCAGCATGAATGGTTCATCCAGAGAGCCCTGATGCAATCACAACACACAACATACAGCTTCCTCATGTTTAGGAGGGAGGTCTGTGGCTAGTTGCAGTACACTTAATTTCCAGGATCTAATTTTGTGATTAAAGAAGGAGTACAATGATAATGAACAATCAGGATAGTACTGAACTAAATGCAGTACCTGCTATTCCTCTGCAGTTGTAGGTATTCTTCTCTAAACCATCTAGTTCAGTATCTGAAGTCTAATAGTGTTCATTAATTATCCTACTTCCTATTCCTTTAGGAAACCACCTGCACAAAGGCCCTAGTTATATAACACTAATCAATTCTCATTCCTCAAGTCTGAACAGGCAGAAGGCAGCAACGTCATCAAGAGGTTATTTCTTGGGATACAACAGCAAATACCTAACAGTTCCTCAAAACAGGCCTTCCTTGCACAGCAGCGGGATCGGTGGATCTTTAGAAGCACCTAGCTGTGTGGATACTGACTGCAGTTCTGTAAGTAGGATTTTATGTTCATTGACATAACTCTAATAACTTTGGGAAGAAGAAAATGTTTGGAGTAGGATGAGCAGAGTATGATGCATTCCTTCTCTGTTAGGCAAAACCAAGCTGAGAAAAGTGACTGCTAGTAGACATATCCTACAACTTTAGATAGTTCACTAGGTTCTTGTATTGTAATTTGTGTCTTAATAATGGGTGTTCCAGTGGTATCACCAAGATTCTATTGAGTATTTACCAGAGTCAGAATTTTTTGAAAAAGAATAGAGAGGTTGCTATTACCTTGGTGAAGGAATAGATTTGCAGGTTGATGACAGAATCGGCTATCCCTCTTCAAAGTGTGGGTCAGCACATACCCAGGTGTTAATGTGAACAAGATTGGAACTGGGGTGGCTACAGCCTTCCTATCAAAGCCAGTGTAAGAAGAGAGATCTCCTGGGGTATGTATGTAGTGATAACATTTTCTATTAGAGGATTAGAACTCATTAAATGTTGATCCTACCATCCCATATTCTTTTTGCTTGGTGTGCTAATTACTTATCTTGGAAATATTATGAAGCAATAAATCTGGGACTGAAAATAGTAATTTAGAACACTCTTAACTTCTAGAACGGCTATGAGAAAGATCTTGATGGCTCTTCCAGAAATTTTGCAGATTGCAACTTACTTGATAAGTTTTTCTTTCTAATAAGGTCTTCCTGTGCCAAATACGTGAAGTGGTGTGAATTCAGAGCAAAAAAAAGTATTTGAGAAAAATTTATGGGAATTTTGTCCTGTTCTCTTAGCAATAGAAACCTGCAGTAATTGGGATGGCATTTTGCTGCCAAAAGTCTGTAGTGAGGAAGCATCAAGAGTCAACAGGAGAGGGAGAGGAGGAGAAGGGCACAATGGTATCTCCTCATCCTTTTATTTTGTGTAACTCCAGCAACACTTAATGTTGCTATGGTGATCTGTCACGTGTCTGGGATGTGGCAGCTGACTGCACACAGGTAATAAACAAGAAAATCTGCTAGCGACTTTCCATGTTCTTTAACTTCTTTGTTCCTTCTCCTGTGTTTTTTTTTTTTTTGGTGAATCTCATTTCTGCTTGCACTTGCCCATAAGGGAGGAGCCAGTGTTTAGAGTTCATTTTCTCTAGATACAGCTAAACATTGCATTGTGCCAGTAAGCAGGAGGTGGTGACATCATCACTTCTGTGTTGTACTGTGTGAAACTGGAAGGGAACATATTTTTCTTCATTGTGGCAGAGATGGATGCAGAAGTTTTGCGTGGACTGCCTGTGAGTACTTTATGAAAATGAATCGAACAAGGACACGGGGAATTGCAATAAAATGCTATCTCCCAAGCAGATTTATATTCTGTCAGAATGCATTGCTGAGTGTAAATTTATATGTGCCTAGAGGGACTGTCTTAATGCAGTACACATAAGTTTGAGATAAGTGTAATGTGTGCAACAGATTATCTGGTGATAATTTCAGGAAAGAAAGGATGGAGTGTGCACATTAAAAAAAAAAAAAAAAAGAGATATGGTGATTGAAAGCTGCTTTGTGGGAAACTGAGATGTGAAGGGAAACAATGGAAATCAGGTTTTTGGGCGATATTAGCAACATGTGCATTTATATAATGTCTTGAAGTATTCGTGTTGTGTTAACAAATGACTGCAAAAAGTAAGTTTGGTTAACTTTGAAGTGCTACCACTACATGTAATAGAAGGGGAGGTGGGGAAGAGAAAGGAATTTTTAACAGTACTTGTCAGTATTTTACTTGTATAGAAACCTGTGGGAGCCATAAAAAGCTGGATTTATGGGTTGATTGATCTGAATTAGTATGACTCTATTTATTTGCTTTTATGTAGTTCCCCAGTCCCAGGAGAGCTGTTGTTATGGTAATGAATGGCACTGTAGAGAGTTAGGTGAAGGGTTTTAAGATACAGCATTGAGCAGGATGTGGTGGTTGTTAAAAATTTGAAAGGTATACAAGCTACCTTAGTGAAAGAATTGGAAGTTAATGCCTAAAATCTAATTTCAGTGTTCAACAAATGTACATCAGATTTGCTGTCTCTGCAGGGGGTGGGGTTAGAACAGAAGTAGTTCCATGCCAGGATTTGTACAGAGGGGAGAAGATGGCAGAGGCAGTCCACAGTTGAGTAGAATGTAAGTGATCTTAATGTCATTGATTTAGTCGTTGATTTTCTTTTGCAGTGCTGCTGTTCAATCACATACTCTTCTCTTATTAAAATACACATCAACTGTATTTTCTCTCTAATCTCTGGTATTTGCCAAATAATCTGCATCCAGCTCTGCCCTTCTTGCCCTTGCACTACTTGGAGGAACATTTTCATGTTCTGCCTTGAATCAGTTTTTTCTTTTCCTTCTTGCACAAATTTGTCTGATTCTTTTCCCTGTCCAACTTTCTTCCCCAGTTCATCCTTTTCTATGTCATGAACTGTAATGTGATTCTTTTTTCTCAAACTTCAATCCCATTTTAAAATGCTAATGTAGTCTCCTATGTCCTGTTTATACAGAGGCCAAAGAGACAGTGCAGACATACCTGACCATACCAGCACATCAGAGGGGTAGCTATCTTGTACATTTCAAGGAGCAAGATAAAGCTGCTATATTTAGGCACTCCTATATGTTTGCAGTCAGAGGATGTCAACATGACCTAATCTGAACAATAGGGTAACAAGTTTATAGCTCATTTGTATTCTCAATCTCCAATTTTTACTCTGCTCAACTAGTACTTTTAATTGCCTGTGTAAATTCAGACCCAAGGTCCGGCGTCTCCTTGGACTTTTTGGTTTTCCATCCATGTATTTCCATCCCAGATTATAAACAATTACCTGGACGGGACCCAAAGAGAGGCCATGGACTCCATGAGTGGCATGCACTTCAGTGATAGCAACAGAAAGGTTGATTATGTTTTAGTCTACCACTACCGGAAACGCCTCACCCAGCACAGTCCTGGGGCTGGATCACCAGGACCAATACACAGGGCAGCCTCCATGGCCATTGTTTCAAATGGAGAGACCAAGAAGGGCGGCCTCAATCTGCAGCAAGACAATGGCCAGCATACCCCTCAGGAGGCTCAAGTGATTGAGCTGGACCCACTGGACACCCTGGAGGAGGAAAAACGACTGCAGAGGGAAGAGTATGAATGCAATCTCGTGGCAGCTGGACTGGAGATTGAGAAGGACATTGAGGTAAGAGGGAGAAAATTGTGTATCCTGAATGGTACTGGGTGCACGACGGGTAATGGCCATCATGTTGCGTAAGATGGACATGCAGGAAGCATAAACAATGGCAAGCAAAAGCCTGGCTGTGACCCTGCATCAGAGCCAAGCCTATCTCTATACCTTCTCTGGTTTAATGATAACCAATAGGAGAATCATGTATTACATGTACTGTTCCTGAGGTATCTCATAGTCATTTAAGAAGCTAATCATAAACCTTGTCACTGCTGATCACTGCTGAACATCCTAGAATTTAAAGCTGTTGCTGTAACCCCAAATTAGGAATCATCAGAAATAAATTACATGAACTATTTTATACATGCCTGTCAATGTTTTACAGGCTGCTTTGGCCCAGTTCCGTGACTAGTGGGGTGGGGGGACCCATGCCCCAGGAAAGGGAAAAGGGGGAAAAAGGGTAGAGAGATGGGCCTAAAAACATAACAGCAGCAGCAATCTGAGGAGAAAAAAACCTAATTCACTAAATAAGATATCAGAATGCAAGATAACACACCATAATGCAATATAATACAATTGAAGTTTCTAAATCAAATAAAATGAGAATGTCCGAAAAACTGAGGCTCTTACTCTAATGCTGAGGCGAGACACCTAGTCGGGCCAAGCAGAAGAGAAAAGAGAGGGTGTTTCATGATACGTGAACAATTTTATCTCTCCTTCTGGATGGAAAATGGAAACAGAACAACACAAAGTCCTCTGGAGTATGTAGTGTGTAGGTCTTCTCTTCTGAAAATGAGGTACCCAGAACTATCCATGATTCATGGAACTGGAACATTAACTCTTTAATTCCCAATGCACTACATGATGTTATGATGTAGAATACCGATAACAAAAGCCACAAAACCATGGCATTCCACTCCTTATTCCACATCACTACATCATGCTTAATATGTACAAACAAACAAATATTATGTAAGTAACAAACAATAAACACATGTACACACTCATATATATACATATATTTACATGGAATTGCAGATTGTATGCACCCAACATCAAATTCCCTTGTGGTATACATTGAAAGTTCCCATTTTTCTGCATCACCCACCAAGTAGACCCAGGTCCCTGAGTAAACAGAAGCTTGAGAGACCCAAACTGCTTTCTCCAACATGCTTTTTACATGTACTACAGGGACTTATCTCCCTTTACAGTATGCAGGGAGCTGGATTAGGCAGGGCCATCACAATTGATAGATCCTTGAGTGTTGACCAACCAGGTGGCTTCTCCCTCTGCTTAAATATTCCACCACCCATTGCTTTTAACATAGTTTTTAACAATCCATTGCATCACTTGATTTTACCAGAAGCTGGTGAATGATAGGGGATATGATAAATCCACTCAATGCCATGCTCTTTGGCCCAAGTATTTACAAGAGAATTTTTGTAATGAGTCCCATTGTCTGACTCAATTCTTTCTGAAGCGCCATGTCGCCTCAGAACTTGTTTCTAGAGAGTGAGTATGGTGTTTTGGGCGATAACGTGGGATAGTGCATGCTTCAAGCTACCCAGTGGTTGCCTTCACCATGGTAAGCACATAACATTTACCATCTCAGGTTTGTGGCAAGGTGATACAATCAGCCTGTCATGGCTCCCCATATTTATACTTTTGCCATGGCCCATCCCCCTAGAAAAGTTTCATCCTCTTGGCTTGTTTAATTGCCACATGTGTTTCACAGTCATTAATAATCTGTGAAATTATAAATAACTCTGTTAAGTCCACCTCTTGATCTCTAGCCCACTAATATGTTGTATCTCTTCCTTGGTGCCCATACTCTTTATTTAGGTAGAAATGTCTTTCCACAGTTCAGCAGCCCAAATACATCTACCACTTCATTGACAGTTGTTTTGTTCGTACTGCTGTAACCACCCACATACAGCATTTGCTACCATCCATGAGTCAGTGTAAAGATAAAGCATTGGTCACCTCTCCTGTCCAGCAACATCTAAGGCCAGTTGCACAGCCTTTACCTCTGCAAATTGTCTTGATTCTCCTTTTCCTTCAATGGCCTCTGCAACTTGTTGTGTAGGGCTCTAAACAGCAGCTTTCCATCTGTGATGCTTCCCCACAATAGACATGATCCATCTGTAAACGGGGCATATTTCTTTTCATTCTCTGGTAGTTCATTGTATGGTGGGGCCTCTTTAGCACACAGTACTTCTGCTGGTGATGTTTCAAACTTTTTACCCTTAGGCCAGTCAGTGATCACCTCTAGGATTCCTGAATGACTGAGGTTCCCAATTTGAGCTCATCTCATAATCAGTGCAATCCATTTACTTCAAATGGCATCAGTAGCATTGTGGGTGGAGGGAACAGTCCTTTAAACATGCAGTTTAGCACATGCAGTTGAGGTGCTAGAAGGAGATGCGTTTCATTACTGATTAGTTCAGAAGCAGCTTAAACCCCATCATATGTGGCTAACCTTTTCAGTTGGAGCATAGCACTTTTCAGACCTCCTGTACGCTCGAATCCAGAATCCAAGGGGTGGGCCCCGGGTCTTTCCTGAGATTCCAAGTGGGACCTTTCTCTCCAGCAGTAGTGTAGAGGATGTTCTTTACATCCTGTCCCTTCTGTAGTGGCCCCATGGCCATGGCTTAGGCTATCTCTTGTTTAATTTGGTCAAAAGCCTGCTGCTGCTCAGGACCCCACATAAAATTATATTTCTTCCACATCACTAATCAACCCATGGCAAATGGTTGGACTATATTTCCACCCCTGACGCAAACAGTTCCAGGTATATTGAATGCCCCTCCAGGTAAAAGCCAATTGTGGCCTACATTCTGTGGCTGAAGGAATGGAGAAAAAGGCATTAGCGATGTCAGTGGTGGCATACCACTTGGTGGCTTTTGACTCCAATTCATACTGGAGTTCTAGTACATCTAGTACAGCAGCACTCAGTGGTGGTGTGACTTGATTCAGGTCACAGTAGTCTACTGTCAGTCTCCATTCCGTACTGGCTTTACACAATGACCATATGGGGCTGTTAGAAGATGAGTGAGTTTTGCTTATCACTGCCTGACTCTCTAGCTGACAAATCAACTTATGGATGGGGAGCAAGGAATTAGTGTGGTACTGCCATTTGTGTACCATTTTTATAGCAATTGGTACCTGTTGCTCTTTCACTCATAGCAACTTGACAGATCTTCTGATTGGCCAGGTAAAACAGACAGCTGATTAACACTGTCTGTATCTACAGGAGCTATTCCAAAGCACCCACGGATACCCCTTGTGATCCTTAAAATGTTCCCTTCTGTAGTAATCAATACCAAGTATACAGGGAGCTCCTGGGCCAGTCATAATAGGATGCTGTTGCTGATCTTCACCAGTAAGGCTTATTTCCACCTCCAACAAAATCAACTCTTGGGAATCCCCTGTCACCCCAGAAATATAAATTGATTTTGTCTCTTCATGACTTGATGGCATTAGAGTGCACTGTGCACCAGTGTCTGCCAGTGCCTTATATTTCTGTGGTTTTGATGTTCTAGGCCATTGAATCCACACAGTCCAATACACTCTGCTGTCCTTTCCCATCTGGCTAGGGGCAGAACTCCTGTATTTGTTACCTCTATCGTTTTTCTTGTGAGAAGAACTGTATCATTCTCCTGTGAGCCATGAATCAGAGTCCTCATGGCATTTTGCCATGTCCCACAGCAACTGGAACAATCACCTTTTCGGAGGAGTTCATCTGGGCGTTCATCTGTCTTGTGATTCTTTTTCCTGAGCTTGAAGTGCAGGAGTGGGTTTTTAGAGTCACTTCTTCATATCTTTTCCATGGTCATGTAGGTAACACTACAAGACAATATATGACACAGTCTTACTGTTGTCACTTCCTCAAGCAGGAGGAAGCACCTTTTAATAGGTGAGATGTTGTATGACACATGTTGGAAGGAAACTATTTTGATCAGCCCCTCCAGTAGGATGTTTTGATAATCTTGATCCCTATCAGGTGTCTCTGATGCCACCATCAGGTTTCATCAGTTCCATCATATTAAAGCACAGTAGATAGTCCATCATACCTTTTTGATTATTCTCTACTCTGTCCAGTCTTTCAGTTACTTTTGAAATGGTTGAAATGCAAGCTCATATAGGGGTTAAATGTAACTCAGAGTCATGAAGTCTATTAATCAGTTCGTTTAAAAAATAAGGGGTATTCTTTCCCTCTGCCATAGAAGTAACCAGGTGACAATGGGTTCATATGGGTGGCGTGAAGAGTCTTTTCTCAAACCTTGAATTTCTGTCTTTTTCAGAGGTAGAGTAGTAATGGTGATGATGTCTTCCTCACCTCCCACTCTTTCAGGACTTGCTCTTGCCCTCCTGGGCATTGGTGACCATGGTCCTATTGGGGGTTCCTCTCTCTGGATCTCTTAGATCTCCAAGCCACTCCTCTTGTCTTCTTTCCTCCTCTTCTCTTACAGTGTCTTATACTTTCTCCTCTTCCTCTTTCTTCCATTCTAAATAAGGTGATAAGATGATCATTTTCTATCCTGTTACAGGGGCAACTGACATCAATTCTGGTGCCTCCTGTGATTGATCAAGTTGATCATTTTCAGTGCTCTTTCTCTCCAGCTCAGCTTAGAGTCTGTCTTGTTCAGCTAGAAGGGTGTCTCATTGAGATTGAAGTTCTATTTGTTCAGTTTGGAGACTGTTTAATTTGGATTGGAGGATGTCTTGTTTGGCTTGAAGACTGTCAAGCTTGGATTGGAAGGTGTCTTGCTTGGTTTGGAGGGCATCTTGTTTGAGATGAGATGAGATTGGAGGGTATCTCATTCGAAATGGAGACAGTTGAGTTTGTATTGAAGGGAGTCTCACTTGGTTTGGAGGGTGTCTCATTTGGATTGGAAGCTGTCTTGTTCATTTTGATGGGTGTCTCATTCAGGTTGGAGATCTCTCAGGTTGGAGATTCTCTATCTTGGACTGGAGATTCTCTCAGATTGGAGAATTTTCTTCTCAGTGTGGAGACTCTCTTGCTCAGTCTAGAGATTCTGTTTCTTGTCCAGAATACTCTCTTTCTGAACGTGGAGATCCTCTCTCTCGGCTCGGAGACGATCTCTTTCGGTTTGGAGACTTTTTCTCAACTAGAAGACTCTCTTTCTAGTCATGAAGATTTTCTCTCTTGGTTTGGACTCTCTCCTGGAGACTCTCCCTTTCTGTTCAGAGACTCTTTCTTTGGGCTCAGAGACTCTCCCTTTCAGTTTGGAGATCCTCTTGCTCTATTTCGGAAACTCTCTCCCTCTCTGGGATAGTATTGAATAAGGCCCGATAAGCATAAGCCAGGCCCCAAATACTTTGTGCCTCCTCAGATCTTCCTGAGCTGTAATATTCCTGTCTCAAATATCTGCTTAGGCTCTTAGGATCTTGCAGGTGTTCAGGAGCAAAGTTCCATGATAGTGGGATGTCCATCTCTCTAAAGTCTCTCCCAAGTCCCTCCACACTCACTGCCATTAAGTATTCTCTAGCTTTGGGGAAGGCTTCCTCAAAATATGGTAAGTATAGACACTGAGTGAAATGATGAAGCGTACATTCAGGGAGATTAATGATGAGCATTCAAAAAATGCATAAAGGATTCAAAGGAGAGATTGGGAAACTGTTAAAAAAATACAAGTTCTGTAGAATTAGCAACTCCCTCTGGAGTTGTATGCCACATTGTATGCATATACCAGGTAGGTACTTCCATTAGTGTTTTCACAGAACCACAGAATCACAGAATTGTAGGGGTTGGAAGGGACCTCCAGAGATTATCGAGTCCAGCCCCCCTGCCAAAGCAGGTTCCCTACACCAAGTTGCACAGGTAGGCATCCAGGCAGGTCTTGAACATCTCCAGAGAAGGAGACTCCACGACCTCCCTGGGCAATTGATTCTGTATACTTATATACTTATACTGAAGAACAGTTTTACAAGACAAAGCTTCTTTTTTTTTTTTTAAACAAAGAAGCAAGCTAGCAGCACCCAAAATGTTTACAAATATCCCAGAATATTGGCAGTCTTCCTGGACTTCAAGGCCTTGTTTTCAGTACAGCTACCTGCAGTCCTGATAAGCTTTCTAATGAAGCTCTCTGAGAGCAGAGAAAGATTTGTTCTAAAAGCCAAAAAGTGGCCTGTGCCCACATGTCAGTGATTTATGGGCTGATTCAGCCCAATTTCATGACTGATGGAGTGGGGGGAAACATGGACCTAATTATTAAATCAATTAAGCAATATATGTCTAGTTTTCAAATTCCTTATAATTTTCTACCACTTTTTACTGTTGTTCTCTCCAAAGAGAAACTTTGTTCTGCCTTGTAATATAACATTCTCGTTTGTTTTGTTTTGTTTTAAATTCAGTTATTATTTTGCATGTACAAGTAAAGTGCATAATGAAGGCAAAGAACCTGAAGGTGTGTTCCAAATTTTTCCCCATCTAACATAACACCGAGTACATAGAATGATCCACAAGGGTCCACAACTAACAGACCCAGTTTAAGGAGCTCTTTAGTTGGCTCTTTAGTCTCTTCAATCCAAAGTCCAGTATTAGCCTGTGCTCAGAAAAACAGTATAATTACCATAACTTAGTGCTGTGTGGAATTGACATTTGGTAGAAGAGTAGAACAGAAGAGGAAGCTCCCTATTCAGATCAGCTGACAGCAGGTTAGCAGCAAGGAATTACTGTTTTGCATACTTTGTATGAGTGAAAATAATATTTCTGTATGTGACTGATCCATTTGGTATTAT
The DNA here is from genome assembly GCF_026119805.1 of Tympanuchus pallidicinctus. NCBI lineage: Eukaryota > Metazoa > Chordata > Aves > Galliformes > Phasianidae > Tympanuchus > Tympanuchus pallidicinctus. The sequence continues at coordinate 371,962 of NW_026294744.1, forward strand.
GAAGGTAAAGGAAGATAAAGGAAATCTTGTGTTGACTCTTGTGTATGTCTGCAGAATCTACTAGCTTCTGTCTTACAGTACTGTATTAGTGACTCCACCTGCAAATACTTAATGCTAATCTGCAGTGTTAAGCATTTGCAGGATTTTCTTCTTCTCCTTCAGAAGTAAAGCACAGTTAAAATCACAGTAAAAATATTTTTCCAATATACTTGTGCCAGAATCCAAATTCTTTGGTTCATCTACATAAATTTAAGAGGAAAAGTCAACAGGTAACATTTATCCTTGCAAGTTAGCTGCCAAAGATATGAGAATCACCTCCAAATAAACGCTATTTAACAGGCAGTGACACAGGTCAACCTCTGCATTAGATATGTAAAAAATAGTATAATGGTAAGGTCACCTAAAGGCCACCTCAAGGCCACCTTGAATATTCCACTTCAGTTCTCAGGAGTGACAATAAATACTATTGACACTGCAAGAAGTTCTGAGGTTTGATTTTCCTTTTCCCTTCCCCTTCTCTTTTCCCTTCCCCTCCCTTAATGACGGCAAAGTAAAATGTGCTTTATTCAGTCTGTATTAGGCATTGCAAAAGTATAGCATGAATAGAACGAAAAAACACTAACAGCATTCTGACAAAGTGCATCATTTTCAAGCACAGGGGAAATGAAACATAGTTTTCTAAGTGGCTTTTACTTTTATTGTTAAAAGATGAGAACATCTTTTAACAATAACATGACAACAGTTTTAAAATCAAGTATAGATTACCCTTCAAGAAGCTTATCTAACTGGAATTTTTGAGCTAGTATATTCAAAATATCTCATTAAATGATGCTGGCTACATCACAGTTCAAGCCAAGGAAGTCCTTGAGAAGGTACTCAATGTATCAGCTTATGTAGCACTATTGACTGGAGTAGTGCTGATGGTGTTTAGATTTTTCTACTTAGTATTCCAACACATGTTTTTAAGGCTTCATTAAAAAGAAAAAAAAAAAAAAATCTTCAAAATATTTAACCATAAAATCCAAAACCCCACCTGGGCTAAAATAAAAATTATAGTGCTGCAGTTGTTTTGTCCCACTAAGATACTCCCTCTCTGGCACAAGGCTTTTATCTCTTGCCTCCTGTCAGTGGTGGAAGACAATAGTAACCAAAATCATATCATGGTAAATTATAGTCCAAGTAGAGCATGCTTCTGTTGAGTAGTCCCACCTGTGTTTCTGCATTGCAAGTTGTTTTCTTGGGTCTGTTACATTATTGATTACCATAGTTATGTCATAATGTAATTTATTTTAGTGTCAATGTCTTTCAGTGGGAAAAGTGGAATTTAACTGTCCAATACTTTTATTTCAATAGATCGTTTTTTCCTTGACAAAATATTTTTCAGTACAAAACATTTCAGATTTTAATTACAGTGGTATTTCTTAATTTGGTTATAATTAGAAAAATGATACCATTTTACATATTTTTTCAATGTGATTTACAGGTAATTCCAGGAAAAGCCCTTAGCATCTATGAAGAATCTTGCAGGCACTTAATACAAATATTCAAGTTATTTCAGAACATACCTTCATCTGAAGTGCAGAGGGAAGCTTAGCAATAAGATACATTAATTTTAAGAAAGTAGAAGAAGTTGATGACTCTAGGATGTTTTTTCATATTAATGAATGCTTTATGTAGCCAAGAAAGTAACATGCAGAGTGGTATAATATTGGAAGAAGAGTGGAGTCCTTTGTGGCCTAAGTACTTGGACGTTTCGTTCACTCTCTCTTCATCTCTCTCACTCCGAACAAGAGAATGGCAATACTTAGTGGAACACTTCATATCCCCATTACATAAATATTTGATGGGTATTTTTCAACTTCTCTTGTTACTTAAGCATTAATTAGAGAAAACATGTTTAGCTCTTCTATGGGGCTGAAATGTAATACACAGCTATTATAGAATTGATTTTGAACAGATGCAAGGTCTGCAGCGATAGTAAAATAGAGATGAGGAGAGGCTGAAGGAACTGGGCTTGTTTAGCTTGGACAGAGAAGGCTCCAGGAAGACCTGATCGTGGCCTTACAATACATGAAGGGAGCATATAAACAAGAGGGGGAATGGCTGTTTACAAGGGTAGATAGTGATAGAACAAGGGGGATAGAACAAGGGGGACAGGAGAGATTTAGGTTAGATATTAGGAGGATGCTTTTCACTCAGAGGGTGGTGATGCACTGAAACAGGTTGCCCAGAGAGGGTGTGAATGCTCTACCCCCAGAGGCATTCAAGGCTGGGTTGAATGTGACTCTGGGCAACCTGGTCTAGTGGTCGACAATTCTGCATGTAGTAGGGAGCTTGAAACTAGGTAATCATTGTGGTCTTTTCAACACAGGCCATTCTATCATTATGTAATTCCATGATGAAAATAGTGTCAAAATGATTATCTGTTTAAGGAGAAATTTTATTTCAGTTTTAGAGAGGATTTTGGAGTAGCTTCATGGGTGTTGGATGTGGTTCAAATACTGTTAAAATAATGATTGATGGTAACAATTGTCTAGGTTGACTGTTTTGTCAAAGTTGAGAAGCTTGCATTATGAGTCCTGTTTTTTAATTATTGTGTCGTCACCTAAATAGATTACTGGGTAGACAGAATTACTCCATGTATTTTAATTAACATCCAGACACTTAATGCTGAGCTCCTAGTTACTTTAGTCAAAATGGCTTCCAAAGGTCTTAGATAAAACCGAAGGGATACTTTGAAGTGAGTTTATACACTATCAGTTATGTTTCTGGAGCTCTTGGGCCAGAAGTAACAAATCTTGCAAATTATCTATGGTTTCAGAAAAAGAGGCATTAAAATCTAGAATTTCAGATGATAGTAGATTTGAACTGTACAATTTGGTGATATTTACAATGAAAGTTGAGCAAGAAACATCCCTATTTTACCCACATTTACCATTATAGACTTGCCTGGTAAAAATGGCAATAGTCTCCCAAGCTTACGATCCCTTTTTTTCTAAGTGTACTGTGCTGAGTTCTGCCACCTGCTGGAGAAGCTATTTTTATTTTCTGCAAACTACTATAGAGATAAGAAGACAGCAGACATGGTTCATTTTTCTTCACTGGAACACAGCAGGGGAGAATGTGACAGTTGTGGGGAAAGGTGTGAAAACTAACAGAATCAGCTTGGTTTGTTCACAGGTTGACCCACGAAAAGATTTTTAAATTGTTGGTAGTCTTGTTTGTAGCAGAAATTTTAATCAATAAATTAAATCTGTGAAGACTTGGGGGGTTGGACTCGATGATCTCTGGAGGTCCCTTCCAACCCCTACAATTCTGTGATTCTGTGATTCTGTGACAACTGGAAGAGCGATGCAGAAGCCCTGAGGGATGCAGCTCATCACCAATTATACTGCAGTCACCAAAGAGCCCCTGGAGGAAATCTAGAGGCTGAAATGGTGATAATTTCTGCAAACTGTTTAGACTAGTGCAAACTGAATAGCTGTTTCACAGAAGTAATGTAGTTAAATATAAGATAGTTTGGGGATTTGGGTCCTACGATTTGCTGCTTTTCTGACCTTTTAAGGGACGGAAACCATACTGCTGCTTATTGGGGTGAGGAAGAAACTTACAGTTTCTGGATGAAGACTCCTCCAATGGCTCCTCCTGCTGCCTGGTGTGTCTCAACTTGTTCTTAGGCAGAAAAAGAAATCCTCAGTTTGGGAGATTTGGTAGTAGGGAGAATGGGACTTCACTATCCTCAGACAACTGCCTTTTTTGTCTGTACTAACAAGCAGCCCTATAAGAATTTCTGCTACCAAATAAGCAATCCCTTCCGTATGCTTGCTGACTGAGTATGTATCATTTGAACTCTTATTAATTGGAGACATTCTTCTTAGTCTTGTTTTCATACCTTATGTGAAGGAAACAAAAGAGATCTTATGCAACTCCTTTCCAATAGACATTGGAAATTTGTGTGGGCACAAATTTCCCTACAGCACTGCAGGGAACTGTTCCCTGGTTTTAATATGTTGCTATTATAAATATATACATTAATATAAATTAATATTGTGTATTTTATGTTGTTGCTATACAAGACAAAGATGAGAAGATGACTGTACTTCATTCAGAGTTTTTGTTCTGTATGAAAGCAAATTAAAAGGCAGTCTAAGTCTGAAAATTCTGTGTCTCATTGACCGGAACAGCTAGAAGGGCAGCAAGAAGGAACAAATTTATTTTCATATGGAATCACAAGGTTGGAAAGAACCTACAAGATCATCTAGTCCAACCATCCTCCTACCACCATTACTACCCACAAGCTACTAAACCTTATCTCGTAGCTCCTCTTCTAGACACTTCTTGAACACTGCCAAGGATGGTGACTTCACCACCTCCCTGGGCAGGCCATTCCAGTGCCCGACCACTCTCTGAGAGAAAAAGATTTTCCTTATGTCTAATCTAAATCTCCCCTGGTGCAACTTGTGGCCATTTCCTCAAGTTCTATTTGTTGTCTGGGAGAAGAAGCTGAACCTCTCCTCATCACAGCCTTTCTTCAGGAAGTTGTAGAGTGCAGTGAGGTCTCCCCTGAGCCTCCTCTTCTCCAGACTGAGTAATCCCAGCTCCCTTAGCCATTCCTCATAAGACTTGTGTTCCAGACCTCTCACCAGATTTGTTGCCCTCCTCTGGACACATTCCAGGGCCCTGATGTCTTTCTTGTAGTGAGGGGCCCAAAACTGAACACAGTACTCAAGGAGTGGCCTCACCAGTGCTGAATACAGGGGGATGATCACTTCCCTGCTCCTGCTGGCTACACTATTTCTAATGCAGGCCACCATGGCTCTTGGCCACCTGAGCACGCTGTCGGCTCATGTTTAGCCGAACATCAACCAACACCTCCAGGTCCCTTTCCTCTTCGCAGCCATCCCCACTCAGCCCCAGGCCTATATCGCTGCATAGGGTTATTGTGCCCAAAGTTCAGGACCAGGCACTGGGCCTTATTGAACCTCATCCCATTAACTTCGGCCCAGTGATCCAGCCTATCCAGATCCCTCTGAAGGCCCTCCCTACCCTCAGGCAGACTGACACTACCTCCCAGCTTGGTGTCACCTGCAAACTTACTGAGGGTATACTCAGTTCCCACATCTAGGTCATCAATATTATTGTATTTATAATTATAATTATATTATATATATTATATTATATATGTATTAATTATATATTATATATTATTATATTATATATATAATATATATTATAATTATATTTCCTGATATATGTTGGAAATATAATATGGCTCAAAGGAAGCAGTCCAAGAGGTTTCTAGAGTGTGTGGAAGATAGTTTCTTTACACAGCTGGTACGAGAGTCTACCAGGGCTGGTGCCCTGCTTGACCCGCTCTTTGCTAACAGAGAAGGACTGGTAGCTGATGCGAAGGTTGGAGACTGTCTAGGGCAAAGCGACCATGAATACCGTAAGGCGAGCCATAGGGGGAGAAGACCGGTGTGGATGAGCCGGAAATTACTGTCAAGACTCAGGAAGAAAAAGAGAGTCTATGTCCTCTGGAAGAAGGGACAGGCTACTAGGGGAGATTACAAGGAAGTTGCTAAGGTATGCAGGGAGGAAGTCTGGAAGGTGAAAGACCATCTTGAGCTTAGATTGGCCACTGCAGTAAAGGAGAATAAGAAATCCTTTTACAAATATATCAATGGCAAGAGAAGAACCAAGGATAATCTCTATCTTTTAATTGATGCAGTGAAATTGATGCAGGGGAATGTGACCACGGATGACAAGGAGAAGGCTGAGGTCCTCAATGCCTTCTTTACATCTGCTTTTAATAATCAGACCAGTTATTTTCAGGGCACTTTGTGCCCTGATCTGGATATCCGGGCTGATACGCAGAATGTCCCCCCGGAGATTGAGACGGAGACCATTAGGGAGCTCCTCCTCCATTTGGGCAGTCACAAGTCTATGGGACTGGATGGGCTTCATCCTAGGGTGCTGAGGGAGTTGGCGGGGGTGATTGCTAAGCCGCTCTGGCTATCTACCAGTGCTCCTGGTTGACTAGAGAGGTTCCAGAGGATTGGAGGCTTGCTGATGTGACTGCCATCTACAAGAAGGGCCGTAAGAAGGATCCAGGAAACTACAGGCCTGTCAGCCTGACATCAGTGCCAGGGAAGGTCTTGGAACAAATCCTCCTGGGAGAGATCACACAGCTTGTGCATGATGTCCACGGGGTCAGGCCCAGCCAGCATGGCAGGTCATGTTTGACCAACCTCATCTCTTTTTACGACTGGGTGACCAGACTGGTAGATGAGGGAAAGGCTGTTGATGTAGTCAACCTAGACTTCAGCAAAGCCTTTGACATGGTCTCTCTCACTATCCTTTTGAGGAAAATGGCTGCCAGTGGCTTGGACAGTTTTACCCTCTGTTGGATAAGGAACTGGCTGGAGGGCCATACTCAACAGGTGGTGGTCAATGGAGTTAAGTCTAGCTGGCGACCTGTTTCAAGTGGTGTCCCCCAGGGGTTGATACTGGGGCCCATCCTGTTTAATATCTTCACTGATGACTTAGATGAGGGGATTGAGTGTGCCCTGAGTAAGTTTGCAGATGACATCAAGCTCAGAGGTGGTGTCGATCTGCCTGAGGGTAGGGAGGCCCTGCAGAGGGATCTAGAGAAGCTGGATCGCTGGGCCGAGGTGAATGAGATGAGGTTTAACAAGGCCAAGTGTCGGGTCCTGCACTTTGGCCACAACAACTCCATGCAGCGCTATAGGCTTGGGGCTGAGTGGTTGGATGACTGCGAAGAGGAAAGGGACCTGGGGGTGTTGGCTGATGCTCGGCTAAACATGTTGGTTGAGCACGCGCTGACAGTGTGCCTATGTGACCAAGAGGGCCAACAGCATCCTGGCCTGCATTAGAAATAGTGTGGCCAGCTGGAGCATGATGGTAATAGTCCCCTGCACTCAGCACTGGTGAGGCCACACCTTGATTACTGTGTTCAGTTTTGGGCCTCTCACTACAAGAAAGACATTGAGGCCCTGTAGCGTGTCCAGAGAAGGGTAATGAAAATGGTTTGGAGCACAAGCTTTATGAGGAGCAGCGGAGGGAGCTGGGATTGTTTAGTCTGGAGAAGAGGAGGCTCAGGGGAGACCTCATTGCACTCTACAACTTCCTGAAGGGAGGTTGTGATGAAAAAGGGTCTGGCCTCTTCTCCCAGGCAAATAGTAGGACGCAAGGAAATGGCCAGAAGTTGTTCCAGAGGAGGTTTAGGTTGAACATTAGGAGAAAGTTTTTCTCTCAGAGAGTGGTCAGGCATTGGAATGGCCTGCCCAGGGAGGTGGTGGAGTCACCGTCCCTGTCAGTGTTCAAGAGACGCCTGGATGAGGAGATACGAGACATGGTTTGTGTCTCGTATTTGTATCTCGCTTGTGGTACTGGGAATGGGACGGTGGTTGGACTAGATGATCTTGCAGGTCATTTCCAACCTTGCGATTCTGTGATTCTATGATTCTATGAATAAAAACGTTAAACAAGGTGGGCCCCAGTACTGACAAATCGGACTTTTCTGTTTCATCTGAGCTACTGCACGCATTTCTCTTCCTGTGCGGAATCCTTGGAGGGGTTGTGGGTATAGAGGCTGCCTGGTCCCCAGTGCCCCTGGCTCACGAAGAAGTGGTGGCTGATGGGTTAGTGCCAGCGGGCTCTGTGATGATGGCCATGTTGCTTCCCCTACAGCATGTCTGCTCTGGCGGTGCCAAGTGCATTCCTGCCACCAGCCGTGCTCTCTGCTCTATCCTTCACGCTTCTGACAGGACACAGCCCACAGCCTATTTTGTTTATGTTGGTGGAGAAAAATAGGAAATAATATCATTTTTTCTGTGAGACAGAAAAATTTCAATCAATATGCCTGTGCATATACTACATGTACAGAATACATGTATATAGATAAATATAAACTTATCTAGTGAACAACATATATACCACAGTTCATAATATTATAGTATATAGTATATATAATTATATATGATTGTATTTTTTTTCATTCTGTAATATATCACATATCACAGTACACAAAATGTAAATTGTAAATTGTAGTGTATTAAAATATATATAAAATATTTAGTATCTAATATACAGCAGTATTTATGATATATATACTCCAATCTGACACTTCTGAAGTGCAATGGTTATGATTTCACATCCAGCTCCAATACCTGTATCAATCCTGCCATTCCTCAGTGTATCTTTCTTTGATCTATGTGAAGTCAGTCCATCATCCTTTTCTCTTGTTTATCAGTTATAATCAGCCACAGGTTGATTATGCAAAGTCAAAAAGCCCAAGGCATCTGCTGATCCACATACATGAGAACTTAGTACATTATAACAGCTCATTTCTCATCGATTCCTGTACAGAGCTCGTTCTTCTCTTGCACCCTCTTATTTTAAAATGCTGTCTTTAAGAAACAGCTCAACTTTGCCATAGACTTGGCAAAGCTTGTTTTCACTTAGCTAATTTTGCTCGCTAGAGGACTGGACTTAATTTTAAATGGATCTGTTGCACTAGGTATTTGAAAACACCATGGTGACAGTGTAGGTCACAGCTATCACCACAAAGGACTCTAGTTTATTTTCCACCTGTGAGCCACAGATCACAAGTGGTTTCATGGAAAATATGTGCTTATGCTTAGGAGTTGTGTCATGCAATGTCATCAAATAGTGAGCTTCTTCACAGAAAAAGATGTTCCATGGTCCAAGTGTGATTTGTTGATAATTTCCACATCTTCCTTCATAATGCTCTATTAGAATCACCAGACTCACTTCCTGGCAGGACAGATACAAGTTATCATGAAGACCTGCTGACTGGTTTTATGAAAGACAGCTGTTCATTCTACTACAAATTAGCTGTAGTTTATGTTAAATTGATTAGTAATTCTCTTTAATACTGTGTCTATTTAATACTAATTTATTATTCTCTTTGTAATTAATTCTTCATTCCCATTGTTTCATAAAAAGATTTGACTATAATGTAAATCTGATTTTGGTACTGTTGTATTATTCTAAGTATCAGAAAAGACTAATAAGTAGTTTTAAAATGCATGACTGGAATGCTGACAAGAAAAGATTAGTTGGGGATGTGAATGTTGAGGACAGCCTTGGATGTAGCAACCATGAGATAGTGGAATTTAGGATCCTGCATGGAAGAAACAAGGCAGTAAGTACAATTACAACCCTAGAGTTCAGGAGAACAAATGTTGACCTTTTCAACTTGTATATTTGGAGGTATGCTGTGGTTTAGAGCACTAGATACTAAAGGGGTGCGAGAGAGTTGGTTGACATTGAAGCACCGCTTCTTCCAAACTCAAGATAGATGCATACCTAAGAGCAAGAAATGAAGCAAAGGTGTCAGGAGACCCGTGTGGATAGGCAAAGAGCAAACGGAAAAACTCAATTAGAAGAAGAAAGCCAGTGGAATGTGGAAAAAGGGTCTGGCCACATGGGAGGAACATAAGAAATTTGTCGGGGCATACCACAAGGAAGGCCAAGGCCCACTTCGAATTAAATCTGGTGAGGCAGGTCAAAATCAGCAAGAAAGGTTTATTTAAGTAAGTATATCAACAGTAAAAGGAAAACTAGGGAAAATGTGGGCCAGTTGCGGAATGAGTTGGCTGCTCTGGTAAGAGAAGACAATTAGAAGGCAGTCACTGAATGCCTTCTTTGCTTCAGCCTTTTGTACAAGACTGCCCCTCAGGAATTCCAAACCCTGTAAAGGGAGAAAATTTGGGGAAAGGAAGACTTCCCCTTGATCAAGGAAGATCCGGACAAAGATTATCTATAGGCAAACTCAAGGCACAAAGATCCAAGGGCCCATATAGGATGCAGCCACGAGTGCTGAGGGAGCTGGCAGAAGTGATTGCCAAACCATACTCTACCATCTTTGGAAGGTCATGGAAAACGGAAGAGGTGCCTGAAGAATGAAGGACAGCCAACGTCACACCAGCCTTCAAAAAGGGCAAGAAGGATGAGCTGAGAAACTACAGGCCAGTCAGCCTCTGTCCCAGAGATGGTGATGAAACAGCTTATTCTGGATGCTATCCCCAAGATATTGGAATTAAATAAGGTAATCAGGAGTAGCCAACATGGATTCATCAAGTGGAAATCATATTTGATCAATCCTGTAGCCTTCTATGATGTCATCATCAGTTGAGAGATGAGAGGAGAATAATGGATGCTGTGTACTTTGACTTCAGGAACGTGTTTGACAATGTCTGCCACAACATCCATGTTACCAAACTTAGATAATGTGGAATAAATGAGTGACTGCTGAGCTGGATTGAGAACTAGCTGACTAACAGAGCTAGGAGGATTGTCATCAATGGTGTAGAGTATGGTTGCTGGCCTGTATTAGGTATTACGGTCTTGCCCAAAGAGTCAGTTCTGGGTCCAGTTTTGTTCAGCATCTTCATCAACAATCTGGATGAAGGGGTAGAGTCTACCCTCAGCAGCTGATGATACAAAGATGGGAGGATTGTCTAACACACCTGATGGCTGTGCTACCTTTCAACAAGACCTGGATAGATTGGAGATTTGGGCAGAGAGGAACCTAGTGATGTTTGACAAGAGCAGGTGTAGAGTCTTGCCCCTGGTGAGGAATAACCGCATCCATCAGTATAGGTTAGTGGATGACTTGCTGGAGAGGAGCTTTGCAGAGAAAGTTCTGGGGGGTCCTGGTAGGCAGTGGATTGGCCATGAGCTAACAGTGAGTTTTTCTGGCCAAGCAGGCCAATTGTATCCTGGGGTGCATTAAAAAGAGCATGGCCAGCAGGTCAAGGGAGGGTATCCTACCCCTCCACTCTCTCCTGGTGAGGACATGCTCAGACCACTGTGTCCAATTCTGGACTTCCCATTTCAAAAAATACGGAGGTCTCGTAGAAGGAGTCCAGTGGAGGGCCAAAAGATGATTAAGGCCCTGAGCATCTCCCTTACAAGGAAAGGCTGAGTAACCTGGGTCTATTCAGCCTGGGAAAAAAAGACTGAGAGGGGATGTGAGAAATGTTTATAAACACCAAAAAGCAGGTGGGAGACAGATGGATGAGGCCAAGATCTTCTTAGTGGTGTGTAGCAATAGGACAAGTAGTAATGGCTAAAACTTGAGCATACAAAGTCCCATACTAACATGTGGAAGATCTTGTGTATGGTAAGTGTGATGGAGCATTGAAACAGTGATTTGGAACAGGTTTCGTGATTTAATGAACAAGATCAACTCATTGTCTGATTAGGAGTACAAGAAATAGTAGGATAAGAACAATTTGCTTGAAGTCAAGTGCAGAGCAGAAGAAATGTTTTGTCTTTGCTTGTTCAGATGGGCACAAAAGTACACTAATGAAACCATGTAACTTTCAAAATATCTTGTGTATGGAACCTATAGCCATAGGATTTCTGGTGATATAGGATTTCTGGTTCAGATGATACCCAAATCCAGATGATTCCCAAAACCTTGCATCTTTGTGGTGCACATACAGTTGCAGAGTAGGCAGGCAGTTCTATGTCTTTCAGAGCACTAGAAGATTTGGCTTTTAGAGCCAAAGATCAGACATGCCCAACCTGCAGCCCATGGGACACCTTGTACTGCAGCCAACCCCCTGTCACGGCAGTGCCTCTTCCCTACCAAGAAGCCTGGCATGTCCTGAGTATGTTCTGAGCATGCACCTGTCCCTCAGCAACAACCAAACCATTGGTGTGCAACTGGCAGTGACTGGAGAGAAACCAGGACACAGAATGTGCACTGTTAACTCAAGTTATGACAAATAGTTTTTATGTATTTTGATATATTGATTAAACACAGTCTTGTGAACAGCAAAAAAAATGTCTCGCTTTCTGTTTTGATGAATGGTTTTGACAACAGGTTTCAAGATTGCCAAAATAATAATTTTTCTGTATATTTGCAACTCCTCTCTCAGTTGACATATATTGCCTGTAAATTTTCAAAGTGAATGTATAGAGTTGCAATTAGATATTCAACTCAAAAAATTTTATTTTGTCTCCCTATTATACTTCTATCATACTTTACCAGATACCTATGTCAACAGAGAAAAAAATCCCTCGCTTCACAGTCACACCTTACTCATTTCATCATTACAACTTTTTTCAGTATATACATTTGTGAACAACTATTTTCAAGGATGTACAGGAAGAAAAAAATTTCATCAAAAATCTCTGATGAGCAATAAGAATTGCAGTCACTTACACTGCAACAATACTGATGCATTAGTTTCACAAAAATGTCAGATGTCTCAGTAGTTCTATGTGTTGCTCACTTTTTAATGTTTTAATTAAAATATACACAATAAACATTTTTACTTATATACATTAACTATGTTATATATTTTACCTGTGGTCAAAGACAGTTCCTCTTCTTTCATGGTGGACCTAGCAAGCCAAATGGTTGGACACCCACGCATTAGATGGTTTGGCTTTTAAAGAGAAAGTCACATTTAATCCTTGTTGCAATGGAAGTTGGTTATTCACTATGATTGCTCTTTGTTGCAAGATTTAGTTAGATAGGCCATCTTGAAACCCGATTACTGTATTCTGTTCGATAATATTGAAATTTGTTATTTTTATTACATATTTCAGAATAAGAGCCAAGGACTGAACTTTGTTCGCATTCATGCAACTTGGCAAGTACTTAGCCGAGAAGCGGAACTCCTTAAAATAAAAATGCCCACTAAAAAGGTAAATATCTTCCATTTTATAAAAACTAGTTTTATGTCTGGAGGAAGAATGATCAGAAACACAAATGTTTTGAAGCTCTTAGAGGTACACTATTCTAAATCACTCCAAATGACATGTAATACTTATTCTTTCATTTTACTATTTTGGGATGATTTAGTTTTCAGAGTTGAATTTAAGATGGGAATTTCTGAGCGGATTTCAAAGGCCCCAGAGGCAGCTCGCTGGTAGACCATGTTCTGTAGAGTGACAACAGAGGAGAGTTTTGAGGAGGGATTTGCAGTTTAGAAGGTAGTAGCTATTCAGAATTTTGTCAAGGAACTTTCTTCAAAGGTGAGATGCAGTATGTTATGATAGTGAAGGCATGTCTGTAGTGTTTTGGTTTTTACTTAACAGTTGTTCTCACCCAGTAAAAGATGCCCACACCTTAGAGTACTACTGTCTGTCACTGTCAGGGATTTGGCCAAGCTAGTCTTGCATATTCTTTATTGTAAGAGTAAGATTAAACACAGTCTCCCTCAACAGTTTACTTATAGTCAGCCTCTGAAAATGAATAGGCTTTGGACAGCTACTGTAAGTTGTCCTTTCTGCTTTTATACTTGTTTTTTTTTCTCAGTTGCAGAAATTGAATATTACCAGCTAAATAGAGCAAGCATGGCATGAAAATTCTGTTACTGTCTTAAAATTTTTGCAAAGACAGTCAGGAGATGACAGTCAGCGGGAAAAGACCTGCTTTGAAAAACTGAAACCTTGTATTTCAAAGATTTAGCAATAAAAAATGAAAAAACAAAAAAATCAGCCATTAACAACAAAAGGAAAATGCATTTCTTTCTTTTATTTTAAAAGCACAGAATTTTTTTTCTGTGATGTTATTTTTGTTTATCCAAACAACAAGTAAAATCATAAATAAAGGATTTTCAGTGGAAAGTATTCATCTTTAAACATAATAAGTTGGTTGCAAAGAACTACTTTGAAACATTCAATTTTAAAACATCTTTCAGGACAAATGACATTCTGGTGCTGTCTGAGAAAATTCAGCTACATGTGTAACTTCTGTACAGGACTGAACTGTTACAACTGTTACTTTTGATGAATGAGAATTCACCACACTGGAGCAAATTAGATGCACCAAATATTATTAGATGCGTAACAACTTCAAACAAGAACATAAATTCCCCAAAATACTGTAAGTTAAAGAATGTCTAAGTTTCCAAGGAACCTAACCGCAGTCCTTGAAAAAACTTGAGAATGTGCTGAAGGTAGGGGATCAGATGATCTAAACATTATGGAGACTTAAGATGCTTAATTAAGGAATTGCCATAAAGCCACAAGCCAGGCATCCTCACTTTCAATGGTAGGTGTATGTGGGTGCTATGTATGAGAACTACTGAGTCACAGCCTGAACCTCTGATTGATCACCTGAGGCAAGCAATGAGTCAGCCAGAGAAGAACAGGTGAAGGCAACTCACCTGTGCTGCCTGGCTCCACCCCTCCTAGACCTATTGAAGAGCTAGCTACCAGTGGGGAGGGATCTCTTCTGAGATCTGCTCTGCTGGAGTTTTGCAAGTGAGCCCAGGATAGGGGTGAGCTTTCTATCTGTTTTCTTTTTGTTATCATAATCTGCTTTGCTAAACTCTCTTGTGTATTTTGTAATTATAACATCTTAATATTTGTTTATTATACAGCCATTAGACAAAACTAGCAATTATTATCCAAAAATAACATTTATTCTTGGTAGTATCATTGACAGTGATTAAAATTCTTTCTTGCTTTGTCCCCCTCTATTTCCAGTTGCAGTTACAAAGTCAAAATCATTGCTCTATCTTTCTATCATACCCTCGCAGCTCCTAGCTGAGAAGAGTTAGTAAGGGTTTTTCTTGTGCTATCAGTTTTCTTCTGCAAGAAGTTTGTGTCCCTGGAACTGAAACCTTAGCAGATTCAGGTGCTTGCTCTTACATTAGAATTTATATTAAGGTGCTTATTTTAAATATAGAATTATATATGTGAGTTATTATATATGGTGGGTTTTTCATTCTAGTGGGTTTTTTTTGGAAGTCATGTTCATATGAGACATTTTACTTACTCAGATGTACGAAATCAAAAAAGAAGAGGGAATAATCAAAAAGTTAAGTGAAATATGGTGCAAGTTGTCTGAACCTCTGCAACCCCAAGTGCCACAAGAAGATACCAGGATGAAAAGCCTGTCTTATCCATTTTCCAGAGAAAAAATGTATTTGTGAGTACCTTAAACTGTAAAGAGCAATGAATAAAACTAGGACAAATGACATAAGAGATTTTCAACCAAAAAGCAGAAATTTGTTAAGATTGCACCATTTCTGGGATTTCTATGAAAATGCGCATTAACACTGACATCAGTTTCAGAGGATTAAGAGAAATCAAAGTTGAAAAGAATTTTGTCAATGTTCTTCTTTCTGCTAAGTAAGGCACTTAAAGCAGTGCAAAAATAAATTAACTATGTTCTTATAATGAACTGTAGAAACATAGCAACAAATTTGTGGTTAACAGGATAGTAATATTACTGCTTGTTTTGAGACAAGAAATAGATATATTAGATATAAATAGAAATGAGATATAGAAATTTGGAAATATATTTCCTCTTGCAAGATTTATTGTAGTATGAGACCTCTTCCAAGAGTAATACCTCCTATTATTATTATGTTGGCCCACAGAATCAGAAGCAGATATTAGTGGTATGGAAGTAAAGGTTGAAATTTCCCAACAATATTCCATTAAATTTTGTTGCCATAAGACAGACAGTGCAGTCTGACAAAATACTGTCTGTTGTGTAGGTGTGTATGAAACAGAAGTGTGAAAATGAATTCCTCCCTGTGGAAAAAATTAAATCCATTGACACTTGCTGAACATTTATGGAGATGAAACAGTATATGTCAGCACAGTGAGATGATGAGTAGTGTGTTTCAGCAGAGGCAGCAGCAACATGAAACAGAAAACGTGTTCAGGGCAGCCAAATAGATTTTTACAAGTGCTGCATGCAGGCTCTTGTTCATTGCTGGCAAAAATACATAGTTAATGGCAGTGACTATGTTGAAAAATAGCATTTTGAATTTAAGAATTAATTCTATCAAATAGTGTCTTTGTGCTTTTTTAATTTATTGTAGCTTCCATGGAAATAAATAGGAGTTTATTTTGATCCAGAGTGACTACATAATTAAAGTTTGGCTAGCAATATGAAGATAAGAAATTCTTGTCACTTTCTCTTTCACTCAGAATAATATATCTGGATGTTATATATCTCACCACCACCCCCCCCCCCCTTTTTTTTTTTTTTTGCTCATGTTTTTCCTTGGGTTTATGTGTGAAAAAACAAATTAAGTGAAAAATAAAACATATCATTTATTGTGTCCTCTTTGAAAACTTTTACTAATGTGAAATACACCGAAAGTGAATTAGGGGAATAAATTGGGAAGGCTAATTTAACAAATAATGATTCCAGTGGAAGTGTTATTTTTAAAGCAAGTGAAACATTGACTGCAGAAGAATAATAAGCATATATATAGATTAGGCAAGTTAGAATGTCACAATTGCATAGGGTTGAGACTATTTTATAAAGACTGAAATGTCAGTTTGTCTAAACAACAAACATTCTCCTTAAAAGAAAGGCATTTTACTTTAGTTAATATTTATGTACCTTTTGTGCCCACTGTTACTGCAGTCCCAGTAGAATTCTGAATGATGGGGCACAGTATATCGTGCAGTTTCATCTTCATTTCCTTAAAACATTTCTTTATCTTACTTGCTGTGGTTTGTGAGTTCATTCTAAATCAAAATCTTGTATATTGTTTCATTCACTTCTGAAAACATACCTGATTTTTTTTCTCTTAACATTTTTCAGGTATAACATCAGAGATAAAGACACATTTTTTGACAATGCTACGCGCAGTCGAATAGTAAGTAAGCAAAAGTAACTTCTTGCACGGAATGAGATTTAATAGTGTTGACTACTTTGAAATACCATCATTTTATTCATTTCTCTTTTCCTATAAAGCACTAAGCAGTGAAGTGTAATATGACTGTAAGCATATATATGTGAGAAATGCTCTGCTGAAGCTACACAGTAGTCCATATAGCTTGGTGAGAGTAGATACTGTGGAAGGATGTACTGCTGACTCGAGACTATTGTTAAAAGTTGTCATTAAGTCTTACTTCCTGCTGTTTAGTCAGATCCTCTTCCATGAAAGTGTCTCCTCTACAGTCCTATAGTAATTTACTTGCTCTGGTAGTCTTTGATGAGAAACCTTTTATCGTGTTCCTGATGTTCTGTTTAGTCTCCAGAGGGATATCAAGGCAGGATTTCTCTTTATGGATGCTATGCAACTCCTCTCCAGCATACTATGTTTTCCATATACACTTTGGCTTCATAGATACAGTGTATGACAGTATATATCCTGATTACTTCAATATGTAGCTTAATGTTATACCTCCAAATCTGATTTTTTTTTTTCCCTTAAAGTTGGATTATTTTGTGATTTTTCTGTAGTTTAAAATGCTCATTATACCTGAACTCCTTACACTTCTAATGGTTTTGTAAGACTGTGACACAGCAAAACACAGCCTCTACATTACTGTCAGAAATTCAAATAGTATGAATTGTTATATCGCTGTTAAGTTTTAACTAGTAACTGCAACAGAAGTTACTAATTCCTGAAGTTTCATTCTATTGCCTCCTCTGTGAGGTAGATAATTTTAAAAGACAATTTTCCAGTTATATCACTATTATTCTTTTTCATAGGTACATGAGATTTTGAAGCGCACTTCTACAAAGACCAGAAACAGCATGGGTAAGAAGGGAAGATAACCATGAATGTCCTTTTAAAAGGAATTGCTTAAGTATCTCAATGAATATTTGTAAAAAACAGGTAAATGAGGATGCTGAAGAGTGTCCTTCCAGAGGGTTTTATACATCAGTGTCTTAAGACTGCCTTTGCCAAGAATAAAAGCAGGGTAGTTGTCATAAGAGACTCCCTTCTGAGAGGAACAGAGGGCTCATTGTGCTGTCAGGTTTACTCACAGGGAAGTCAATTCTCTTTGTGGCCCAACTTAGGGAGGACATTAGTAGTGTTCCTAGTCATCCTAGTTACTAGCTATTACTAGTTAATAGTGGTAGTAGTGGTCCTAGGAAGCAGCAAAACTGATTCTAGAAGTTCTTCATGATACCAAAGTATCATTGGGAAACCAATAATAATTTATACAAAGAAGTTGACCAATTCAACTGGTGATGAGATTCTCTGGCTGAAGACTCTCCTTCTCAGGAAGTGACATTTGTCAAAAGACATTCTTCCTTCAGAGGCTAACCCTTAAATAAGCCCAGGACCCTGGATCCACCCCTTACAGTTACAGGGAAAGGGCAAGTAAACTGCATGCAACTGATCTTTCCTCCAGGCTAGCCACCCCCTTCAGCAGATATTCAATCATCAGTATGTGTCATGATGTAACAGTTCCCCTACACTCCACCCCTTCAGCATGAACAGTGATTCACACATTCACCTACTTCAATTACAATATTGAACCAGTAGTTCTTGTCACAAAGTAATTAAAAAGATCTGATAATTCAGCCGTGACATAACAGCATGAACAGTGACTGAACATGTTAATTTCAACTACAATATGGAATCGGTAGTTCTTGTCACAGTGTGTATAATCAATGAATATAAAGATGTTATAAATATGAAATAAATCAAAGAGTTTGGCTAAGCTGGTTATAATAACAAAAATAATAGACAGAATGCTTACCTGTGTCCTGGGCTCACTATAAAACTCTGAGGAGGGATCTCCAAAAGAGATTCTTTCCCACTGGTAGTCAGCTTTTAAATGGGTCTAGGAGAGGTGGAGCCAGGGTCCAACCCTTCTGGCAGCAAAGGTGAATTGCCTTCACCTGTGCTCCTGTGTCTGACTCATGGCTTGCCTCAGGTGATTAATCAGAGGTTCAGGCTGTAATTCAGCAGTTCCCATGCACTCCACCCCTTCACACCGTGAACCGATGATCAGGTTGACTAAAGGCTAAGCTTTTCCTAATACAGAGATCCGTTATATTGCAACACTTACACAGTTTCCATCTTGATGCATGTTGGTAAGATTCAAGATGAGTGATGATTGGTGAACATTCATAATCTTTTATGGGCCAGTGCTCAGTGATGTTACTGGAGGCATGCAGTCATGAGGTGCAGGTCCGTCCTATATTCCAGACCACCACTGGGTGTTGCACGTGACAGTAGCACTGGAACGCTCTGTTGGCATTTTGTTACTTCCAGTGATCCTGAAGGCTCAAAGACTCACAGGGAGTAATACAGATGTTTCAGAGGTACCAGAAGGAGAAGGTCTGGTCTCCAGGGCAAGATACAGGCCGTATTTCTATCTTGGGTCAACACTTCAGCTTGTTCTGGGGCATGTCCTGGCTGCCTATACCACACCTTCTGGATGGATGTCTGAGGCTGCATAATTATATCAGGCATCAGAAGGGGTGTCCTGATCTGCCATAGGGACATGATGGAGGTCCCTTTAGCGATGAAGATCGGAGTGTTGACCACAATATCAGTAGACCTATGTACCTATGTAATACTGAGCCTTCAGCCTCCAATAATATCCCCCAAGGTGCAAGTAGGCCACACCACTTGGGTCCTACCTTCACCTTCCAAGGTCTTTACGGGTACCTGGATCTAAATTCTCAGGGTCAGGGAGCAGAATATTATTTCCATTACAAAGCTGGGGTCTTACCTGATGATCAGTGCCTGTAATTTGGATCCTAAGACCCATGTTGTCTGCAACATTCTCAGGGCACTGGGTCTGCCATCTCAGGGTCTTTCATTCAGGTCCTGCAAGGTTTCATACAGTCTTTTAATGCATCCCTGCAGGGACTGGGAGTCTGTCTTCAGGGCAGCCTTAAGAATACCGTTATAACATTCAATGAGGCCTGCCCCCGTTGGATTATATGGCAGGTAGAATCACCATTCAGTGTTATTTTCTTCTGCCCAGCACTGTATGGCTTTAGTTGCACCAGGAAAATGAGTCCCTTGGTTGCTCTGGATGACTTGAGGCATCCCGTAGGCAGACATCAGTTTATTGAGTGCCTTGATGGTATATGCCTGATTTGCTTTTGGTACTGGATAGGCCTGCAGTAGCCCACTGGCAGTGTCGACACAGGTCAGGGCGTATCTCACTCCCTCAGACTGAGGAATGGGCTCAGTGTAATCAACCTGCTGGAGAGGGTTGTGTCCTCTAGCAAGATGGGCTGTTGTTTCAGGCAACGAACTCGATCTCATCTTAGAGCAACCGTGCAATCCCAGCATGCCTGGATGATGTCCGGTAGCTGTATGGGCAGTCCCCATGCTTTAGCAGCTGCCCACACTGTCTTCTGCCCTGCATGCCATAGCTTCTGATGTAACCAGAGGGCAATGTTCTCAGATGGTGAATTCTCAATCCATTGAATTCGGGCCAGCATGTCAGCTTCATCGTTTCCTGGTGACTGTAGGGGCTGATGACCAGAAACATGGTAGACACATAGTCCTGTGTCTGACTGTATTCCATAAGTCTAACCGTATATCCTTGCCTCAGATTGGTCGGGCATGGATAGTCTATTCCTGGGTGGCCCACTGTGTAATCCATATAGTGAGCCCCTGTTACACAGCCCAACTATCTGTACAGATATTCAGAATCATCACCAGGTTCCTTGGTTATAACCATCCACATGGCTTGCAGTTCTGCCCATTGGCTGCTCTGAACACCCCCTTCATTAAGATTTTTTAACTGCAAGTAGGTTTTTATCTCCCTACTTGATGTGTCCATTAGGGAAGCAATATTGGGTATGGCTGCATGAATAGGTGGTGTGACCTTATTTAATTCCCTGTAATCCACTGTCATTCTCCACGTGCCATCAGACTTTTGCACTGGCCATATGAGGGAGTTATATGGGCTGTGTGCAGGTCTTATAATGCCCACTTTTTCTATTTCCTGCACTGTTCTCGATATTTCATCTTGCCCACCCAGGATTCTATACTGTCATACTTTAGTAATCTGGCACGGTTTCGGCAGGCAAATAGGCCCATGTTTCGCTTGGCCTCTTAATATTGCCTTCACTACCTGGATACTGATACATCTCTGTCAAAGTCTGAAGTCTCCCACAGTTGTTTGGAGAGCAAGACCCCATAGAATATCTATGCCCAGAATGTATTCCTGAACTGGGGCAATAGACACCTTATACTCCTGAGGTGGGAGACGCCAACCCCCAGTTTTAACCATGCTTGGGTGATAGGAACAGTCTGTCCCCCAAAACCACCAATCATCACTCTGTCTCCATCAAATTTGTTTGGATCTCTGTAGATAATTGATGTTTCTGCTCCAGTGTCCACTAATGCCATAACTCTATGAATATTTTTTCGGGACCAATAAACTTCAATTCTACATAGGGCCTCCAGTCCCATTTGGAGGCCCTAGGGGGACTAACATCTCTCATCACACCATGAATTGTGCTATGCCCAATTGTTTTGCTTCCAATGGCTCAGGCATTGCGGTCTGAGACATCTGAGGTGGCTTTTTTTTTTTTTTTTTTTTTTTTTTTTTATTAGGAACTATGAAATCTTTTAGGTTCCATGTTGTCATTGGTATTCTCTCTATAACCCTTACCCTTGGTTTCTTAGGGTAGCTCTGAAATTTTTGATTGTCCTTTAGTTGTCTCCAAAGCTGGAGAAGGACATGGTTGGGCTGGGGGTCAATCTTAGCATATTGGACTCCAGCCCGAATTAAATCATTAAACATCTGTTTTTGGGAGACCCTTATGGGTCCCAATTGAGGAGCTCGAGTAGCCAGCATCTTGGTTTTAGTCACCAGCAGGACCTTGGCTTCTTCTTATGTTGCGCCTGGTCCACAGGTGTTCTGTTTCTCCTAGGTTGGCCACTAACTGGGTAGCCTGCTGGACTACAGCTTCTGAGGCCACCAGGGGATTTAATATAGAGACCGAAGTACCATACAAATGAGAGGGAGCTTGCTGTAGAATTAAGTCTCTCATCCCTACTGAGAATTTGACCATGTCAGGGCCATCAAATGTGTCTTCATAAATTACTTCTCATGTGCCTAGTTTGCAGATACAATTTTGAAGGTCCCCCATGGAGGACCACATACCTGTATGTAGACCAGATTTATTTGGCCCTACCATACAGCAGGCCACTATTAACTATTCTATTTTAGAATGGTTTTCATTAAGACATTGATTACCTGCATATAACCACTGCCTGAGAGCAGGATGGACAGTCATGGTGGCCAACTTGGCTACTTCTGGGCCATTCACCAAAACACTTTGCCCCAGAATCCCACAGTCTCAATAACCAGGCTGGCACACTTTCTCTAGGCTTCTGCCAAAATTGCAGTACTAAATCCATCAATTCTGTTGCTGCATATGGCTGGGTTGTTACATGCAAAATGAGTCTGGGCAGGGGGCCACAGGTCAGGTAGCACCCCTGCCGGTCTGTCCTGTACTTTTTTTTTGTTTCCTGAGTTATAACAGGCAAGATTTCTAGTGAATCTGTCAAAATTGGAGATTTGAGACCTAATTTAGATTTTATTTTCCTGATCAATGAAGTCCGTTGATTCAGGAATCTGATCATTGTTTTTTGAAATGTTACAAACTTGACCTATTGGAAGAAGCAGAATTGTTTTCTTCCCTGTTAGTATGCTAAGTTCTTGCACTAAATTTCAATGTGGTTTCTCAAAAGTTGGTTTTCATTTTCTAAAGTATTATTCCTCACTTTTGCATGATTTAAAGCATTTAATATTGGCCATGGCATTGTGGGGGCAGCTAATTGTCTTTCTTTCATTATTAGTATGTCTTTGCTAAATCCCTTTGCTAAATCCCATGCGATTATGGGGAAATATTTCCCTTAACACGTGGGGGACCCCATAGCCTTCACCTGTGCTCCCGTGGCTGACTCATTGCTCACCTCAGCTGATCAATCAGAGGTTCAGGTCATGATTCAGCAGTTCCCATACACAATGTAATAAAATCTGCAAATTCAGCTGTCCATTTAGACTCATAGAATCAGAAGGTTGGGAAGGGCCTACAAGATCATCTAGTCCAACCATCCTCCTACCACCATTACTACCCACAAGCTACTAAACCTTATCTTGTAGCTCCTCTTCTAGACACCTCTTGAATACTGCCAAGGATGGTGACTCCACCACCTCCCTGGGCAGGCCATTCCAGTGCCCGACCACTCTCTGAGAGAAAAAGATTTTCCTCATGTCTAATCTAAATCTCCCCTGGTGCAACTTGTGGCCATTTCCTCAAGTTCTATTTGTTGTCTGGGAGAAGAAGCTGAACCTCTCCTCATCACAGCCTTTCTTCAGGAAGTTGTAGAGTGCAGTGAGGTCTCCCCTGAGCCTCCTCTTCTCCAGACTGAGTAATCCCAGCTCCCTTAGCCATTCCTCATAAGACTTGTGTTCCAGACCTCTCACCAGATTTGTTGCCCTCCTCTGGACACATTCCAGGGCCCTGATGTCTTTCTTGTAGTGAGGGGCCCAAAACTGAACACAGTACTCAAGGAGTGGCCTCACCAGTTCTTGGCCACCTGAGCACACTGTCGGCTCATGTTTAGCCGAGCATCAACCAACGCCTCCAGGTCCCTTTCCTCTTCACAGACATCCCCACTCAGCCCCAGGCCTATATCGCTGCATAGGGTTATTGTGGCCAAAGTTCAGGACCAGGCACTGGGCCTTATTGAACCTCATCCCATTAACTTCGGCTCAGTGATCCAGCCTATCCAGATCCCTCTGAAGGGCCTACCCTGAGGCAGATCGACACTACCTCCCATCTTGGTGTCATTGGCGTATTTACTGAGGGTATACTCAATTCCCTCATCTAAATCACCAATAAAGATGTTATACAAGATGGGTCCCAGCTGGTACCCCTGGGGGACACCACTTGTAACGGGTTGCCATCTGAACTTAACTCTATTAACTACTTGTGCCATTGGGCACGGCCCTCTAGTCAGTTCCTTACCCAGAGAAGTGTATTCCTTTCCAGACCACAGGCAGCCAGTTTCCCCAGGAGAATACTGTGAGAGATTGTGCCAAAGGCTTTGCTGAAGTCTACCCAGACTACATCAACAGCCTTTCCCTCATCTACCAGTCTGGTCACCCACTCATAGAGGGAAATGAGGTTGGTCAAGCATGACCTGCCTTTCACGAACCCATTGGCTGCGCCTGATCCCCTGGATGCCACGCATGTGCTGTGTAATCTCACCCAAAATGATTTGCTCCATTATTTTCCCTGGTACTGAGGTCAGGTTGACAGACCTGCAGTTCCCCAGATCCTCCTTATGGCCCTTCTTGTAGATGGGAGTCACACCGGCAAGTCTCTAATCCTCCAGGATCTCTCCAGATAAGCAGGAGCACTCATAGATGGTGGAGGGTGTCTGGTCCCATGGACTTGTGACAGTCCAGATGGTGGAGGAGCTCTCTAACTGTGTCCAACTGAATCACCAGGGGTGTATTCTGCAAACCATCCCAGATTTCCAGATCAGGGTATAAAATGCCCTGAAGAAAACTGATCTGCCCATTAAAGGCAGATGCAAAGAAGGCATTGAGGACCTCAGCCTTCTCATCCTCAGTGGTCGCATTCCCCGTTGCTTTAAGTAAAGGATGGAATTTCTCCTTGGTTCTTTTCTTTCCGTTGATATATTTGTAAAAGGATATCTTATTCTCTTTTATTGCAGTGGCCAATCTGAGTTCAAGTTGGGCTTTTGCCTTCCTAACTTCCTTCCTGCATACCTTAGCAACCTCCTTGTAATTTCCCCAAGTACCCTGTCCCTTCTGCCAGAGGATGTAGACTCTCTTTTTCCTCTGGAGTCTCAACAATAGTTCCCAGTTTATCCACACTTGTCTTCTTCCCCTATGGCTCGACTTATGGCATAGAACAGGAATAGCCTGTTCTTGTGCCTATAAGATTTCCATCTTGAGGAGCATCCAGGCTTCCTGGACCCCTTTACCCTTAAGGAGTCACTGCCAAGGGACCCCTGTAAGAAGCTTCCTGAACAGATCAAAGTCTGCCCTCTTGAAGCTCAAGATAGCAGTTTTGCTAGTCACCCTTCTGACATCTCCAAGAATAGAGAACTCTACAATTTCATGGTCGCTCTGCCCTAGACAGTCTCCAACCTTTGCATCACCTACCAGTCCTTCTCTGTTAGCTAAGAGCAGGTCAAGCAGGGCACCATCCCTGGTAGGCTCTCGTACCAGCTGTGTAAGGAAGCTATCTTCCACACACTCTAGAAACCTCTTGGACTGCTTCCTCTGTGCTCTGCACTGTATTGTATTTCCAACATATATCAGGGAAGTTGAAGTCTCCTATGAGAATGAGTGCTGGTGATTGTGCAACTTCAGCAAGCTGCTCATAGAATGCCATGTCCTTCTCTTCATGCTGATTAGGCGGTCTATAACAGAACCCCATCAAGGTGTTGCCCCTACAGGCCTTCCCTCTGATCCTTATCCATAGACATTCAACTTTATCATTCCCAACCCCAAGCTCTTCAACATCAAAATACTCTTTTTAATGTAAAGGGCCACACCACCACCCTATTTTCCTTGTCTACCCCTTGTAGACAAGGAGCTTGTAGCCATACATCATAGCACTCCAGTCATGAGAGTGGTCCCACCATGTTTCGGTGATAGCAACTACGTCATAGTTATCCTGCCACACAATCGCTTCCAGCTCCTCCTGCTTGCCTATGCTGTATGCATTGATGTAGATGCAGTTCAGCGGAGTCATCTGCCTCACCCCAACTCAACCATTATTCCCCTAGGCTCATCTCTGGTGACCCGTTTCCCTGACATAGCTAGTTTAAGGCTCTTTAAATAAGCCCTGATAGCTCCTGTGCTAGGTTTGTCCCTGCATGGACAACAGGCCAGGGGCTGATAAACTGCCTTATGATCAAAGAACCCAAAGTTTCTGCCTTGACATCAGCCTCCGAGCCAATTATTCATTACTTGTGCTTTTCAAGCCTGCTCTGTGTCCTCTCATGAGAGCTATGAGCAGCATCAAACAGATTAACAGGGGTCACCATAACCAATTTATCAGCAACAGCATTACCCTCCCCTAAACCAAGTGTGTTTATGTGGCTGTGAATATGGATGACACAATATGGTTCCTTTCTTTGCCGTAATGTATGTTTAAGGTGTAAAACATAGAGGTGAGCCACACATTCCTGTTGTCCCTAATGTGAGCATCCTCAATTCTTTGACATACACCAGCCGCATAGAGGGAGTCGGTTAAAACATTTAGGGTTTCATTTAGCCACGCAGTAAAGGCCCATAAAATCACTTTTAGTTCCATAGTTTGTAAGCTGCCTTGCAGCTCCGTTGGCACAAACTGATTTGTGCCACAATAGCTTCCAGCACAATAGCTTCCAGCTATTCTTCCACCATACACAGACAGCTTTGTGGCTCTGGCGTCCAGTGTCAGTATATACTGTGTGACCATTCACCAGTCGTCTCGAATACTGAGGTATTCCAATTCAGTCACTGCGCTACTTGCTGATCTGGGTGTTCTGTATGCAGACAGCCAGGATACCCTTCTAAAGCCAACTGTAAGAAGAGGGAATTATGGGGTATACCCACTCTGCCCAGTGTGAGGTAAAGGGTAAACTAATATTGTCACTTGCCCCACTATATAGAGAACTCTGTCTCTGCCCATACAAATCAGTTCAGCTACTATATCGATACGAGTCATAAGGACGACCGAGGCTGAACAGGGGAAAACAGCCATTCTAGCAAAAAAAAAAACCAAAACACAGAAAGGGAAGTAGAGGATTGTTTAGTAGGCCTGTTTTGAGGAGAAGTGTGCCTTTCTTTCCACTGACAGATGACTGCAAAGGTGTGCCTCTCCTGGACACATACAACAAGAGAAATGTCATGAAGTAGGGATTGAAGATGACTAACTTCTGACTGAATTTGGGCAGTAATCTGAATTAGAGCCTGCTTAGCCTCAGGCGTCCGTACAATTGTATCATTAGCACATTTTCCCCTTAACAACTGTAACAACTGCTCTAATTGAGAGTTAGAAATGCCAAAGGATGACTGTAGCAAGTAGTAAGTTACCTAAAAGAATTTGCAAGTCGGGAAGTGTAGAAATGTCAATTTTCAATTCTGCAGCCTGAGAGTGTATCATAGAATCTGATAATTTCCAACCCAGATATAACATAGGAAAGGCGCATTTCACTTTCTCTGGTGCCGCTGGAAGGCCAAATTGAGAGAGATGGGAGATTCATTGTACTTCCCAGCTATTATCAAAAGGCTGTTCCTGACAGTACAGTATGTCATCCACGTAGTGATAAATGATCATATGAGGGTTTGCTTTATGAATGGGTTGCAAGGCTGTGGCTACGAATGGGTGACACATAGTAGGAAAATTCTTCATGCCTTGAGGCAGTACAACACATTCATAACAAGAGGCTGGTTCTGCTTTCTTAACCAATGGCACTGAGAAAGCAAAACACTTACAGTCTT
Organism: Tympanuchus pallidicinctus; assembly: GCF_026119805.1. Lineage (NCBI taxonomy): Eukaryota > Metazoa > Chordata > Aves > Galliformes > Phasianidae > Tympanuchus > Tympanuchus pallidicinctus. The sequence continues at coordinate 399,196 of NW_026294744.1, forward strand.
GTTCAGCAACAGGAATCATGAAAAAACAATCCTTAAGGTCTATGACCAGTATATGCCAACCTTGCAGCAACATAGCAGGTGAAGGATGACCAGGTTCTAAGGCGCCCATCAATTCCATTTGATCATTGATTTTCTGAAGGTTGTGCAACAGACACCATTTACCAGTTCTTTGGAATAACGATTGGTGTATTACAAGGGCTAGTGGAAGATCAAATATGACCTACTTGAAGTTATTCCTGTACTAACCTTTGTGCAGTTTCTAGACGCTCCTTTGACGAAGGCCACTGCTCCACCCATATTGCCTCATCTGTTTTCCAGACGATAGGCATAGATGGCGGTGCCGCAGTGTCCATTAAACTAAATTCCGATTAGTGAGCCTAATTCCAATTTGGGATAGAATATCACAACCAACATTTGCAAACCATTGGGCAACACCACAATACAGGCACTGGCCGATACAACAACTAATTTGGCTTTGGAGTTTGACGTGCCTGTTCGGGGTATCACACACACTGTGTATTCCTTGGTAGGTCCGGTAAAAGCATCAGTAGAGGCAGCAGCCCCTGATCTCTCAAATGACACTGCTACTGAGTCATCTGCAGTATTGCAACTGGAAAAAGGGGCTATACCTGACATCACCCCTGATGGACACTGCAAGGAGCAACCTCCTGCAGAATCAGAGAGTGACGATGTGGTGAGGGGTTGGGAAAACTGAATTGTGAGGTTAAAATAGTAACAGAGTGATTACATGATCTGGAAATCTGTATGTGGCAAAAAGGGGATACGGGGTCTGATCAGGGTTCTCAGCTAGTGCCTACTACGGGTCCTGTCCCACCGATAGCACCTGTTGCTCCACCGACTCACCCATCAGCTGCTCCCTCACGGTGGTCAGGGATAATCTGCGATTCTATATTGGAGGGGCAATGGGAAACAGTTTCTCTAATCGCATGCTCAGTGGTATATAATCAGCAGGGTGCACAATGGGAAAAACAGGTCTCGGTAAGGAGCAATGAAGGTAACTCCTTATTGCCATCTAGTAAAGACAAATGTCTTCAAAAATTAGGGATGTTTTGACAACAATGACAGCTGACCGCTTCAATAGCAGTGTGGCCAGTGTTAATGCCACTAAGTTTCTACCAATCCTCAGAAGAAAACCTAAGAGAAGAAAATGAGTTACTTGCTTAAACTAAACAACTAGTGTACAAACTTATAGTTAATGGGGCAACATGCCAAAACAACAGGTAGAAATACACCCATAAAGTGAATAAGGGCTGTATTCTTAAAAAAGATGATTAGAACCCAGAACAATGGAATCCTCAGGATACAAATGAACCAAAAAATATAGATAAAAAAGAAAATACTAATAAAACCACCAAAAAGATTCAATTAGAGAGTCTGATACAACTGGAACCTCTACAAATTTGACTGATAGTAACACAAAAAAGGCCGTTTTAATTAACATGCAGTCTCTGTTGTCTGAGACTACTGAATTAAAAATTTGGAATATTTTGAAGAGACAAGTGATGATTAAAAAAGAAAAACATTTTATTAAATTTTGTTGCTGTGTGATAGATGGCATTGGAGGGGTTACTTTTGAGATAGGAAAGGGGTGTTCCTTCTGGATTTCCTGGAACCAGAAGAAAGCATCATTTATGACAGCTACATTGTAGTGCTGACTAAGCTGAAGGCTCAAACTTTCAGATTCAGGTTGGAAAGAAGACAACCTTTTACTTTCAACACAACAATACCAGGACCTATATCAGTTTGAAGACTCTGGAGCATATAGGCAATCTTGGCTGCACTGTTCTACTCTATGCACTGTGCAGTCTGGGTTTACTGCCTGCTGACTTCCATCTGTTTGGACTAATAGAAGACAGACTGCACATGCAAGATTACCTTAACAACAATGCTTTCACATCAGCTGTGAAGCACAGGGTCATCTTCACTGATGCAGTTTTATGACGGCAGTAAGAAGGCTCTTGTTGATCCCTAGCAGAAATGCATATCTAATGGTGGTGAAAAGTAGCATTTTGTAGCTGAGGATTTGCTCTATCAAATGGTGTTATTGTGTATTTTGTTGTAGTTTTCATGGGAGGCATTACATTTTGAGGAACCTACACATTTGCAAAGAATAGCTATATGGTGTATAATGTTTTCCTTCGTAGTTTTGGTATAACTGTGTGGTGAAGCGCTAGTAACAGATTTCTTTGTTACAGCTGTTGGAATGGAAAATTGATTAATTTCTATAACCTAAACAGAAATTTCATTTTATTTTATTTTATTTTATTTTATTTATTTATTTATTTATTTTATTTCATTTATTTATTTATTTATTTATTTTAATATGATTAAGAAAAAAAAAAAACCAAAAACACGTTTGTCTTTTTCAATTAAGTGGATGCTTTCAGAGTACAGAAATTTGGAGACAAGTATGTTCAAGGCAGATTAGATGAGAAGCCTTCAGTGCACCAGGGACATAAAGTCTATTGATATAAAAGCCACTTCCCATTGGTGACACTTTGCCATGGGATCCAGAGAGATTGTGTGGAAGTTGTTCAAACTCTTAAGTTGTTGAGGTGACAGAAAGATGGAAAGAAGAAACCTGTCTTTCAAGGATATAAGAAGTGGTATTATAATATGTAAGTGCTTTCATTTAGCCTCTTATTCAAAGTTCTGTGTTTAATAGCTTGTTCTAATTTTTAACGTAATAAATGCCACCTTTAGAGATCAAAACATAAGTAGAGTTTCTTATGCTTCTTTTTTCAAGCTTAGGTCAACTCAAGATCCCATTTGACAAGAAGCAAATGTTTTTCCCTTTCTAGACTATAGCCTGAACTTGATTATACATCACATTTGGCATATATTCAGTAATAGTTCTTGTCTTTTGAGATGATCCCTCAAAAGTTCTTTGCTTCATGCATTACTAAGGTTCTCCTTTTTCACTAGTGTTAGGAATACTAAACTTGAGTATCTCAAAAGATTTCTTCAAGCATTCACAGAATCATAGACTCATAGAATGGCTTAGATTGGAGGGGATCTTAGAGATCACCAAGTACCAATGCTTCTGCCATGGGCAGTGTTGCTGACCACTAGATCAGGTTGCCTAGGGCCCCATCCAACCTGGCCTTTGACAGCTTGAGGGATGAAGCATCCACAATTTCTCTGGGCAACCTGTTCCAGTGCCTCACCAAATTATAAGTACAGAAATTCCTCCTTATATCTAACCTAATTTTTCCTTTTTTTTTACTTTAAAGACAATCTTCCTTGTCCTGTCATTATCAGATAGTGTAAAAAGTCAGTCTTTCTCCTGTTTGTAAGCTTCCTTCAAGTACCGGGAGGCCAAAGTGAGATATCTCCAAAGCCTTCTCTTCCCATGCTAAACAAACCCAATTCCCCCAAACTTTTTTAATACGAGAGGAGCTCCAGGTTTCTTATCATCTTGGTGGTCCTCTGGATCAGCTCCAAGAGCTCTCTATCCCTCCAGTACTGAGGGCCCCAGGCCCCAGACTCAGTACTCCAGATGGGGCCTCACAAAGGCAGGGTAGGAGTGGAAAAACACTTCTCTCACTCTAATGGCTGTCTTTTGATGTAGTTGAGCATACTGTTGCCCTTTTGGGCTGCAAGAGCACACTGTTGGCTCATGTCCTGCTTTTTGTCCACCAGGACCGCTAAGTCCTTCACTGCGGGCTAATCTCAATGTGTTTTTTCCCCACACTCTACTCACAGCTGGGATTGTCCCAGCTCAAATGCAGTTAGTCTTGTTAAACCTCATGAAGTCCTCACTCATGTGCCCACTTTTTGAGTCTGTCCAGGTCCCTCTGGATGGTGTCCTTTTCTTGTATTTTCAGCTGTACCACTCAGCCTTGTGTCATCAGCAAACCTGCTGAGAATACATTTGATATCACTGTCTACATCATTAATAAAGATGTTAAAGAGCAGTGTTCTTAAGACAGACCCTAGGGGATATCACTCATTACTGGCCTCTTCCTGGACATAGAGCTGTTGCCAACTCTTTTGACTATGACCTCCTCCCCAGATCTAGATGTGAATGTTCCTGTCCATTGCAGGGGAATTGTACTAGATGACCTTTAGAGGTCCCTTCCAATTCTAAGGATTCTAAGGATTCTATGAATTATTTTTCTACCTAGTAGTCCAGCGTTCAAATCTGTATTTCTCTGATTTGGAGATAAGAATGTGGTACAAGACCGTGTCAAAGACCTGGCAAAGTCCAGGTAGATGACATCTGTTGCTCTTCCTTTGTCCACCAATGCCATCAGTCCATCATAGAAGGCAACCAGATTAGTCAGGCTCAATTTGCCTTCAATGAAGCAATTCTGGCTGTCTTGGATCACGTCCTTTGTTTCGTGCCTTAACATCTCTTCCAGGGGGAATCATTGCCTGAATTTCTACAGAATGGAGGTGAAGCTCACAGGCCTGTAATTCTGGCTTTAAATTTTTCAAATATGATGGAGAACTTGGAGGGTATGATTTCCCATCAGGATGGGAGCTTGTGAGTTCACCATCTCTTGTATCTGAAGGCTGTCAACAGGTTCCCCTTGATCTGGCAGCCCCCAAACGCTAGATGACTTATGAGTCTGGTTCCTAATTTTAACCCACAATCTCTCAACATGTTCGTGACTGTTTCTCAGAGGCACCTCTTCACAGTCTATCCATTCTTAACATAAAGGGCAACATCCCTGGTTCCATCACTTATACTTCTTTTTCCTGCAGTTTGGCCAGCAGACCCTTGCTCAGACATGCTGGTTTCCTGTCTTGTTTGCCTGATTTCTTATTCTGGGGAAGGGGTTTCTTTCTGTGTTCTTAGAAAGGTATTCTGAGAAAGGTCTCCTTGAAGTGCTGCTATATCTGTTCTGTTTGTTTTCCCCTAAGAACAGTTTCCCAGGGTATATCATCCAACAATTCCTGAAACAGCCTGAAGCTCAGGCCTGCACTCCTTGAGATCATGAACTCCACCAGGCCATGGTCACTGCAGCCCAGACTGCCTCCAATCTTAACATCTTTAACAGTCTTCTCCATGTTGGTGAGCATCAGGTCCAGCAGTGCTTCACCTCTGGTGGATTTGTCTAATACCTGAATCATCAAGTTTTCGTCAGTGGACACCAGGATTCTCATGGTTTGCTTGCAGATTTCTCTGTTGCTTTCCCAGCAGATGTCTGGGTGGCTGAAATTTCCCATCAGGATGAGAGCTTGTGAGTGCACATCTCTTGTATCTGACAGATGTCAACATGTTCCCCTTGATCTGGCAGCCCCCGAACACTAGATGACTTAAAATTTGGTCCCTAATTTTAACCCATAATCTCTCAACACGTCCATGACTGTTTCTCAGAGGCACCTCTTCACAATCTATCCATTTCTTAACATAAAGGGCAACATCTCCTACCTTGCTTATCCTTTCTAAAAAGTTCATAGCTCTCAGTCATGATATTCAAATTATGTGAGTCATCTCACCATCTTTCCATGACAGCAACAAGATGGTAGTTTTTCAATTGCACCATGGTTTTCAGTTCTTCCTGCCTATTTCCCATGTTGTGTGCTTTGGTATAGAGGCACTTCAAGTTGGCTTTTGGCCACATTACTTTCTTGAAGGAACCCTCCTCTATGTTATTCACCACTATACACCCTTCCTGCGAGAAATCTAGTTTGAAGCCATGGTGATAGGTCCAGCCAGCTTGCTTCCTAGTATATTCTTGACCCTCCTGGTCAGTTGTGTCCTATCCTGTGTCAACATTCCCTGTTTATTGAAAGTGTGCCTTAGATCATAGAAGTCAAAGCTCTGGACATGACATCATTCATTCAGCCATTCATTCAGGTGGTCTGTTCTCTTCTGTCTGCCCTCATCCCAACCTCCAGTTCAGGAGAATTGAGGGGGGCTACTACTACTACTATCTACACTCCTGATCCCTTCAGTATATCCCCAAGGAATGTAAAATCCTTTTGATACTTTTTAATTTCCTAGTTGCAGCCTCATGTGAACCATCTTGAAAGACCAACTGTAGTCCTCTGGCTTTATCATAGCTCATATCCTCTTCCTGAGGAAGGCAGCAGACCTCTTTAGAGAGATTGTCTCAGTAGCAGATGGGTGCCTCAGTGACTCTCAGCACAGACTCTCCAATTACTAAGACATTTCACCTTTTTTACTACCATTAGTTGTGACTTGAGTTCTTGTTAACATATCTTGAGATCTTCTTAACATAGTGGCCCTTTTTGTGGTTCTGAACCACTGTCCATACCCTCTTCTCTTTCCATCTCCAGAGCTTCATATCTGTTGGTTAGGGAGACTTCAGGGGCACAGGGAGGCTTATCCTTCTGCCCTGAGTAGGGCCAAGGGTCCAGACCCTCTCTTCCTGCACAAGTTTTCCCTCTGTCAGTTTGGAAGCCTGCTTACTTTCTTCCCCTTGCTGGGACCTAAGGCAGGGCTTTATTCTGTTTTCCTAGGATTTTGTTACTTATTTTGCATAGGAAGTAGGATGACGATATTGGAAGTGTTTGAACAATATTTGGTTTTCATGAATCATCATGTGGTGGGAGGAAAATGACACTTCAAATACATTTGCTTATTGATTTTTGCAGCTGTGTAGGGCTGATTTTGATTCTATTTCTACGATGTTATACAGTATACATATATTTGTTTCTAGCATAACTATGAACTGCTACCAGCTTTCCAAAAGCAGAATGCTTTCAATAGAGGACTTGATATGATCCAAACATTAATATTTCCTTTCTATCTTAGTGCATGTAGGGATAAGGATATTTTGCATGTGCCAGGGGAGAAATGTATTGCTAATGCCCATCTCGGGTGTCTGCCAAGGGTTTTGCCAAAATATTTCAGAATGTTGTATAATTTGACTACCATTTGTTTTCTCCTAAGGACAAATGTTCTGATTACTTTCTGCTGGACACTGAAGCGTATAGGTCTGAAATAAACTGCTAATCTTAACTGACATTTTATGGAGGAATTGTGTTCACTTCCAAATACTGGAAACAGAATAACTGTAAAAGTTCTAACTCTTGAGAGCCTGTAGTGGTCTTTAGGTGATGTAATCATTAGGTAGGAATGCAATTGCTGAAACCCTTATTAATAAGGGTTCTCTGTGATACTGCTGTGTCCTTAAATCTTGCTGTTTTTTTTTTTACCAGACTTCTTTATTGCAATCTTTAGAAGTCAGCGCTTCTTGCCGTGAAACATGCAGCTTTCCACTATAGCCATGGATTAGATGAGAATTGATTGATATAACTCCTGCAAAGATGAGTTGTTTCAAACTCAGAAGGATGATCTTATTTATAAGAGGAAGGACAGAAACACTAGTATTTGGTTCCACAAAAAATAAACACAGTGTAATGTTAATCAATGGAGAGCAGGAGTTTCTTAATCACAAACTTTTGTAAATGTATTTTTTATGTATTTGTGTATCAGTATCCACATCAGGATCCACGATTCTGATCATTATCTGGCTTCTGAAAGGACTTCCCAGATATTCTCCTTCTCAGTCACATACTTTTTTATACCAGGATGATAATCAAAACTGTTTTTATATCATACTAGTTCACTCAAGAAAAAGCACATATAGAAATGAACTTTTCTATGAAAATATTTACCATAGCTGGATACTTCTATACTTCCGTGTTAGTAGATACTTATCTACATGATTTTGATCATTTTCAGTAAAATGTCTCAGTCTTTTATGTTATGTCATCAAATGAAATCAATAATCTTCTCTGCTTTATTTATTTATTTTAGGTATTAGCACATTAATAGCAAACAACGTTTATGAAGCTGCATACCCACTTCATGATGTATGTATATCCCATTAAAAATTTAGTTCTCTCATGATATCACTCAATAGCATTAAGGATGTTCCAAAATCAGCGCCTCCTGTTTTATTATGTTGGCCCACTACATCAGAGGCAGATGTTAGTGGTATGGCAATAGAGATTGAACACTGCTTCCAATATTCCATTAAATTTTTTTGCCTTATGGCAGTAGGCAGAAGAGGGCCAATCTGACAAAATGATATCTAACATGGAAATATATATGAAGCAATGAAATGGAACTGAATTCCTCCATATAGAAAAAATTGCACCCATTGGCATTCATTGACACCAGCTAAGCATTTAATGGAGATAAAGTAGTAGATGTTAGCACAGTGAGAAGGTGGGTGGTGTGTTTCAGCAGTGACGACAACATGAAAGACAAGCCACATTACAGATGGTCATGCCAATTATTATAAATGTGGTATTCAGGCTCTTCACTGCTGGAAAAAAAGCATAGCTAGTTGTGGTGACCATATTTAAAAGCAGTGTTTTGCAGCTGATAATTTGCTCTATCAAATAATGTTATTGTGCTCTTTGTATATTTTGTAGTTTCTATGGAAATAAATAGGAGGCATTACTTTTGGAGTGACCTACGTACATAGACTTTAAAGATCATTTCCTGTGACAATGAAAATATATTCTATTTCTTTAGTGTGCAGTTCTAGCATTAAAACCTTTATAAAATATGGTTCAGACTGTGACTTAAAAGTAAAATCTACACTGTACTAGCAGCTGAGCAATCTATTATTGAATATACTGTTTTTACTTTTTATTTCTTTTCCTAGGGTGAATATGAATACCAAAATGATGATATGAATGAAAGAAAGGTACAGTACATTACAAAATTAGTGAATTAGTGTAATGTTAGGTTTAATTTACTATATTAATTAATGTCCAAAATGTTGTCATAAGATAGCAACCAACATTTAATCAAACAAATGGTTTTTCAGTGCATTTAACACTTATTACATTGCTTATTTTTCTGTCCTTTTGCACACTAAAATTTGTAAGAATTTCTATTACATTTCACTAAGTGTTTCAGTGAATTTAACTTTATGTAAATATCTTGAACTTCTTCAAGTTTTGCTCCACATACAGAGAGAATATTTTTCAATCTATTGAAACACAAAAGTAGTTCAAGAATTTACATGATTATTCTCCTTCCATAACCAAACGATGCTATAGATAAATAATTATGAAACTAAAACATGATTGTATTATTCATTTTATTATTCATTTACTTAAATTATATACAATTTTTAAAAGTCTACTTTCAGTTACTTTGTAAAGAAAATGGCTCTAGCTGTCAAATGACTTGAAAATATATCACCTACCATCAGCACAAGAGAAATGGATGTGTGATCTCTTCAGACTTTATTTAAAACATATACTTACTATTAGGAATGTGTAAAAACATTTAATTAATGGAATCCGATAAGAGACATTCCATTCTTTACTGTTTGTATTTTTTTTTTCCTTGATATTCAAACAATAAGAATGTAAATAAGGAAGGAAAATTGTGGGGAAATGAAGAAAGAACTGAATACTCAGTGTAGTTTCTGGGTGTAATTGCCACAAGTTATGATAATTTGAACTCTTGATATTAAGAATGAGTTCATAGATCGTACAGGTAAATTTGATTTCTCCAATAACAGGTAGGTAAAAATCTGAAAACATAATCTTTATTGCTTTTGTTAAATAGTGTTAATTTCAGCCACAAAATGTCTTCATGAGACATATAAAATTCCATTTATTAGTCAGACAAAATTGGAAAGCTAACTATGCAGAAGCTTGTGTACTTATGTCTATAATTTTGAACCTTTTGTTTGTGAAGAAATTGTCTCTGAGTAAGTGTAATAGTTTCATGCACGACAGGAGGGGAGAAGAAGGGGGAAAAGACTTCCCTGGCCCCTTTCACTCTCCCATCCCTTTTTTGGTGAGAAGAAAAACAAAAGTTACCCAACTACGATAGGGAGAAATATGAATTTACTACAAATTGTAACAGAATATAAGATAATAATATAAAAAGAGAGTTACAGGTAAATCAAACAAACAACAAATCAAACAAATGGGAGGTAAAGGTGTTTCGACCATACTGTGACCACACTGCCCAGATGTGAAGAAGAGTCTAGTTCACCTCTATCACCTGGAACTGGAGATCACGTAGGAAGTACTGTAGACTCCTAGGAACCGTAGTCTGTCTCTTCTCAGTGTATCTTCCTCTTGGAAAGCCAGATCTCATTAAGAATAACTGACACTATCAGTAGCTAAGAGCCAGAAAATGAAGCTTCCTGGCACCACGTTCCAGCATGGTTCTTAGCAGCTTGCTGCATGGTGTCATGATATGGAATACTGATAAAACCAGGAGAAAAAGTGTTAATGGTAATACATTGGGGGACTCTGAAAGTCAGAAGTGTAGTTTATTTCTAAGATTAGTACACTTTTTTAGAGAGAAGGAAAGTAATGATCAGTGGTCAGTGTAGGAAGACAGGGTAATATGAAAGAAGGGGAAAGAGGGCCTAAAAGCACTAATACCTAGAAAAGTATTCACCCTACTACTTATATTTTGTGTTGCCTTCATTTTATCCTTCCAGTTGACTCAGCTATGAAGTATTAAGTATTAAAAATATAAAAAGGTCTTTTCAGAAATAATTCATTAATTATTCACGTTTCTGCTGGCTAGACGTTGAATCTGCTGTAGTATTTCTATGCATAACATCATCTGTTTTCTATCTGAATCTAATAGTCTCGATGTTTAATTTCCTGAAAAGCCTTTATCAGATTTAAAGGAAAGTGGGGCATTTTTGTGTTTTGTTACTCTATTTGTTTTGCCATTTTAACTTGTCTGCATCTTCTGTTTCACTAGTCTGTAGTATAAACCCAAAGAATGATGAATAGAACCTGCCTGGAATATGCAAGCCAATAAGTCAGCAGTAATTAAGGTTAATACTTATTTAACCCTCTTCAGCATTTCCTTGGAGAAAATGCTCTATTTTCATGTGATTGCTTATGTCACATCCTACTAGAATTAGTAACGAACTGTCAATGAAACCCACTCTTTTCCTAACACTGCAATAATCTTTTCCTAAGACTATAGTAAAGATATTTCTCTGTTTCAGTGTGATTTCTGCTGTAGAAAAAATAAAAATAAAACAAATTATAGCATATATTATTACAGCATCCCTAGATTATTAGAAGCAATTGAAAAAATGTTATCATTAATCTACATAGAGTTCTGATTTAAGTGAAATTAATAAAATACAACAAACTATATTAGGAAACTCTTTTTAGAATTCATTTCAATTTAGTAAAAATCAGGACAGGAAGCCCATTCTTTTCTCCACATTAATCTTAATCTTATAAAATTGTATTGCTAAGTCTAAGGGTTAGTGTATGCAACACATGAGTGGAAAATATCCATACCATAAAGTCACATTCAGCGTTATGTCCTTTGGAATTGACATAACCAATGTGATTCTGCTGTCTGAAAAAATGCCACAGCAAACTGTTCCTAAAATGATTGAAATTTTAGAAGACCTGTCTTTCTGCTCTTCACTTTCAATTCTCTAGCTTTCAAGTAGTCCTAATAATTTGATAGTTTTAACATTCTTGTTTCAGTGAATGCACTTACCAGTAGGGTCATTTATGAAACTAAACCAGATTATAGGCAAGTGGTGATTTTAAGGAGGTAACCACAAGAATTCATATGAAAATATCAATGTGGCATCCAGGGCAATCTTCTTGAGCTACTGCTGAAGCTGAAGAAAATTGAGCCTAGTTTCACTATTTCTTCATACAAATGCAAAGCATTTTTCAAGGCTGTGCTCTGTAACAGCAATGTTCTATAAGATAAGATCCTACACTCATTGAATCTCATTGCAGAATTTTCAATTTCTGCAACAGGGTGGGATTTACTCCCTTATCTAAGACCAGAAAGTATTCTGAACTGAATCATTAACAATAACACATTGGCATAGCTCCATTTCCTTAAATGGCTGCAAGCCAGTTTCCTTATTCTGAACAACAATAATCAAGTGGACAGGTGTCTGTGAGATTTAAATCTTAATTGCTCCGTTGATATTTACCTAATCCTTTCACACAGCATCTGCAGGAGAAGAGGCATTTTAAACATTAGAAAAGTAAGAATGGGAAACCTCATAAAATAGTTAGATAAAAAATTCTATATCTTATCTTACTAATTTTTTTTTTGAGGATTTTTGTAGTTTCCGTTGTTTCTGTTAAAGAAATCAATAGTATAAATATTTAATTTATCTGCAGAATGTACTCTGTTTTCTTTGTTCTGATCTGTGTGCATGTGTTTCTTGCTTTGTCTTCCTCTCCTCCTATTTTTAAACTTACTGCCCAGTCCTAGCCAAATCTGACTGAGTAGTAGAGATCTTCAAGGTACTAACTCTGCAGTTACATTGTTCCATACTTGCTACAGTTTCTGTGAGACCAGTAAGCCGCAGACAGTGATTACAGAAAGGGAACAGGTAGTCTCTTGTGAGACCCAGAAATTCCACACAGAAACATTCTTAAGATGTAGTTTGCTCTCTGTACTAGTAATGATGTAGTGCCTTATTTTTAAGGAGCTGACCTCACCTCTTATGTGTTACTCTTTCTTTCTTCACTGTCTGTTTTGTTTTTGAAATTAGGGACAAAAGACTTGACATGTCTTTTTGGATAAAACCGTATTCTGCATTCACAATCTATAAATAATGATGTGATTCATTTACTTTCATTTATCAACATATCCTTGCTTTCATTTATTATTTTTTTTTAATTAGTCTGTACTTCAAGAAATAATTTTCAACGAGTATATTTTCTTAGACCTCCCTCAGCATAAAAATGTGAAAGGAATATAAAGAAATCAGGTGTTTCCATAGAAAGTCTTGTGGTTTTCTTTTTTGTTGTGTTTTGTTATTGTTGTTGTTTTGAAGTTAAAACATGATGAATAGCCATCTAAATTTGTTAAATCCTCTGATGCTTCCTATAAGCTTCCTCTGGTCTTCACCTATTTCTGAAAAGCCTGTTGAAAGCCCATTCTGAATTATTAATAAGTATGTACACTGTTATAAAACTCACTACTATCACATTAACTCTTTTGCCAAATTATTAATCAGGTAGTGATTTCTAACCAGCAGCTGTCACTGGTTTCAGAACAATGTGATGCCTTTCATACCATAATTACTGACTTCCTTTCCAGGAAGTCTTTCTAAAGGACTGACACAGGTTTCTTTTTAAAATCCAACAAGCTTGTAACATGTAGATTACAGAAGCAAAACAGAGAACAAGGAAGATTATCACAAGTCCCTTGCCTATGGTAGCTGAGTGTACTGGGGTTGATATGGAGTTCTGAAATGTTTCCTCTTATACCTGACTCAGCAGTCAGGGGATGGAAGTTTTGTTCCTCCTTTTGTAGGACTTTTCTGGAGGATCTGCACTGCCTTTTCATAGAATCACAGAATCATAGAATGGCTTGGGTTGGATTGGACCCCAAAGATCATCCAAGCCACCTGCCGCAGGCAGGGCCACCAGATCTGGTACTAGACCAGATTGCCCAGTGCCCGATCCAACCTACTCTTATCATCCTTCAGGGATGGAGCATCCACAACCTCTCTGGGCAGTTCATTCCACCTCACCACTCTCTCAGAGCTTCACCCTGACATCTAATCTGAACCTTCTCTCCTTGAGCTTAAAACCATTCCCCCTTGTCTTATCACTGTCTACCCAAGTAAAAAGTCGATTCCACACTCCTTTTAAATACTGGCAGGCTGCAATGAGGTCTTCTTTCAGCCTTCTCTTTTCCAGGCTGAACAAGCCCAGCTCTCTCAGCCTGCCTTTGCAGGGGAGGTGTTCCAACGCTCTCATCATCTTAGTGGCCCTCGTCTGGACCCATCCCAAGAGTTTCACATCTTTCCTGTATTCAGGTCCCAAATCGAGATTTTTTTTTTTTTTTTTTTTTTTTTTTTTTTTTTTTAAATTTCATAAAGCACACCGGATAGTGCTTTATGAGTGCAGAGTAGAGAGAGTCAATCACCTCCTTGTCCCTGCTGGTCACCCCTCTTCTGATGGAGCCTAGGATACCATTGTCCTTCTGAGCTGCTAGACCACACTGCTGGCTTGTGTTAAGCTTTTCATCCACCGGAACCCCCAGAATCTTCTCTGCAGGGCTACTCACAAGGAGTTCTTCCAGTCTGTGCACATATCTGTGATTACGCTGACTCAAGTGCAATAGTCTTTGCAATGTTGAACCTCATTAGATTCACACAGGCCCCCTTTTATGTTTGTCGATATCCCTCTGGTTTGCATCCTTCTGACCTGTAAACTGCACCTTCATCAGCAAAATTGCTGAGGATGCCCTCAAGCCTGCCATCAATGCCATTGATGAAGACACTGATGAGCATCGGTCCCAAGACAGATCTCTGGGGTACACTGCTTGTTACCGGTCTCCACCTGGATATAGTGCCATTCACCACAACCCTCTGTCTACATCCTTCCAACCAATTCCTTATCCACCAAATAGTCCATCCCCAAATCCGTATATCTTCAATTTAGAGATAAGGGTGTGGTAGGGAAACATATCAAAGGCCTTGCACAAGTCCAGGTAATCTGGTTACCTTCCCTTTGTCCACCAGTGTTGTCACTGCATCATAGAAGGCCACCAGACTGGTCAGGCATGAACTTACTTGAGAAAGCCATTCTGGCTCTTGGTTCACCCGCTCATCCCTATGTACTTTAACATGCCTTCTAGGAGTATCTGTTCCACAGTTTTCCCAGGCATGGAGGTGAGGCTCACTGGCCTGTAGTTTCCCGGATCCTTCTTCCTCCCTTTCTTGTTAATGGAAGTGATGTTTCCATTGTTCCAGTCCCTAGGGACTTTGCCCAACAGCCAAGACTTTTCAAATATGGTGGAGAGCAGCTCAGCAACTACATCAGCTAGCTGTTTTAGGACCCTGGGATGCATGACATCTAGCCTCGTAGACTTGTCTCATTCAGTCTCGTGAGTCCATCTCATACTTGCTCTGCCCTTACAGCAGAGGAGGATTTACTCCCTCAGTTACCAGCTAGAGGTTCAGGGGTACAAACTTCAGGTACGTGAGAAATATGAGAATTCAGCCTTTGCGTCTGGCTGGAGAGAAGACTGAGGCTGCATAAGGAGAGAAGGAGCTATATATAGTGTCCACTGGACACAGTGGTCTCAATAGTTGCAGAAAAGTCTTGCCACATTTCTTACATCTTGGTATATCTTATCAGCTTACCAGTTTTGAACTCTTCTTGGCTCACTTCACCTTTTAGCTGAAAACACTGTACAGTACTTACTTGTGGTATAATTCCAGGCATTAAATAAATTATATTAAAGAAGAATTTTAGTGTAGGAGTATAATTGTTTCTTTCCAAAGACTTTCATGAGGCTATGGAATTTTTTCCCTTCTCTTTAAATACTTGTTTCTAACATTACAGTCTAATAAATATGATGTGGAGGAAGTAGGCATACGGAGAAAAGGCTTGTTTACCCCAAACTTGAATTCATGGCATGATTGAAATCTTCTACAGCTGTTAAAAAAATGTATGTGAAAGTTTGTACTGAATTTCAGAAAACTGTGTGGGTTTTGGTGGTTTTTTTTTTTTTTGTTTGTTTTTGCTCCATTTATTTAACTTTTTGACAATGTCTATAAAAACTAACAAGAACAGTTATCTCAATTTAATTTTTTGTTTTTTTCTGTTTTTATTTTATTATTTAGTTGCTGTATCGAGAATGGGCAAGATATGGAGTATTTTACAAGTTTCAGCCAATTGACCTCATAAGGTAATATGGACATAAGGACAACAGGAAACCCTGTTCTTATCTGATACAGATTAATAGAGTTCCTGTAGTTACTTCAGCATGTGACATCTTGGATTGATTGATACATAAGCAAAATTTCTACCTACTTTTCTGTAGTTCTGATGATAGCTTTCTTTCTGTATATCATGTTATCCTAAAGAAATATAATATTTCTGATTACTTTCATGAATTTTTATTGGACTGTGATCAAAGCTGTCAATAACCAGAAGCAGTTTGTGAAAGTATTTGTCAGTTTTGAAATTGATTTATTTTAATTCTGATTTTACAAGTTTATTTATATGAAAACATCCATGTATTCACAGTGTTTTTGCTATTTGAATTTGAATTTTTAAATTTATGCCATTCTTCAAACAGAGAAGTTAGATTTAAATATTGGCAAAGCAAAACCATCACACTTCTTAAGGAACTTCCATCATACCTATTAAAACATAAATAAAAGGAAAAAATCCCACAATATTTGTTGTATACTAGAAATATTAGATTATAAAAAAATAAATGTACTATGATATTAGCAAACAGTGAAAAAAATACATCTGTTTTTTGATATTTTTTCTACTTCAGAAAAAAATGTTTATTTCTGACTAATCAAACTGCAACTGGTCTTTATTACACAATTACCCCAAAGTGACTAGCTGCAAGAGCTAGTGTTAGTAATGTCAAGAAGCAATATCATTTGCAAAATACAATAATTATGTTTTGAATATTATCGAAGCCCTGCTTCAATATCATTTATCATAAACTGAAGTATTAAATTTATGACATGCAGAATTGAATTTTATGGACTGTAAGATGTTTCAAATTGGCAAATGGAAGAGAGACTGTTAGATCTTAGTGAAGTTCTGCAATTTCACAGAACTTTCCTCGAAACAGAAATTTCCCTTTTTGCCATAATATTTCCATGCATAATTTACATATTTTTTGACAACTTGTACCTACCTTTTTCTAGGCCAGACTACTGGATGAACTATGTAAACCCAAAATTAGATTACAATACCTGATACACTCTTAGTAGATTTTAAAAATCTTCTGTCAAACCATGAAGAAATTCTCAAGTTTTACCAGACTCAGCAGCTTAGCTGAATTAAAAATAGAGGCACATCTGCTTCATCTTCATTTATATCTTGTTGTCCTCATTACGATGTTATATTATATGATTTCATAGAAATTCTGTGGGAAAGAAAAAAATGGTCCAGACATGCAATTGATTCTCTGTTCTCAGTGTTGATTTTTCTTTCTTTTGTTTTTTTCTTTGCTTGACTGCAAGTTTGACAGTTACCTGTAAAATAAATATGGTTTTTATTTTCTGGGTAAAATTAGAGCTTTATAATTTAAATACTTGAGAAATTACCACACTTTCTGCAGCTGGACTGTTTTTTTTACATCTCTGTATTGTGGCAGGGAGGAGGGAAATGATTACTGCTACAACATGTCTAAAAATTGCCTATTGACCTCATATTTTGAAAAAATATTGTAATTTTTCAGATTGATTAGACTATACTCTTTTTTTTTTTTTTTCTGGTTATGGAAGCACTGTGTAAGTTCACAAACTTACATTCAGAATCTGATGAACACAAACACCATTTATTTTAGCTTATATAAAAATTTTGTTTAGTGTGATATTTTTCCAATACATTATATCTTTTGGAGTATGTTGTACCCTAAATTAATTGGCCTTTTAAATCTAATTTTTAAGACAACATGAAACAGTGTACATCTTTTTAAGTCTTTCACCTTTACTCATTGAGAATGCAGATGAAAGGCTGTTCTTTAACCCAAGATGCCTATAGTGGAGGACTCTATATGGCACTTGTAGAATTATCTGTTCCTTCAGTTCCTTGCTACTGTTCAAGGTTACTGGTGTCCAAGTGACTATATACCAGTGCTAGAAACTGTGTATTTATTATGGTCACTCTTGGCACAGACTGTGACTCTTTGAGGTCCTTGCTAATGGTGTTATTCTAAAGGAGTAATAGTTGTATGATTGGTCTTCAAATGTTTTCATGGTTTTAAAAATGTAAAATTAAAAAAATAAAAAAGAAAGAACGATAAAGAGAAGCACTGCAATATTTGCTGACAATTTCATTGATTCCTATGTTCCTATTAGTAGAAGTATTTTGCTCTGGCTAGTATGCCTTTCTTTGGGGATACAGGAGACAAGTCATTTTTTATTATAAATTAAGAAATCCAATGATGAATGGGGAGAGCTTCTCCAAATGAGAATACAGTAAGACTTCTAAATTTTTATGCAGAAAAATTTCAAACAAAAATTTTAAGTGGATTTATAGAACAGATGCGTAGATACTGAAGTGCAAACTGAGGCTTGAGTTATATTAATTTAATTTTTGCTTGCCCAACTCAGATGCCAACTCAAAAAATGAGGCATTTTTTGAGAGGGAAATTTTAAATTATTTTCTATCAGATATACCTGACTTAAAAAGTAGAAAATACAAGTTGCAATTCTAATAAGTGCTGAATTCTAGAGATATGTCTGTAATAAACATAATTTAAGTATTGATTTATAGTAGAAAAGACTTTATCTACTGTAGATGTCTTGTAGGTGTGCCTTTATCAACTCTAGTTTCCCTTAGCCCTTGTAATGTAATTTAAAAAGAGCTATAAAATCTACCTGTGATTATTTTTTTTTTAATCTATGCTTGATGCTCTTAAACATATACCCAGACTTGGTTTTTACTAATTTTTGTAGTTAACGAATTTGTCATTTTCCTAATAGCTAATACCAGTGTTGACCTGGAGACAGGTAGGGTAGGACACTCCCTAGGAGTTTATGAACCTTCCTGAAGAGAGCAGGTTTTGTGAAGACTACAGTATGTTAAATAGACTTTTAATTATGTGATTCTAGAATGAATAAGTTTTGTATAGGGACCTCCGGAGGTCCCTGAACTTAATCCATGATCACACCAAGGCTGATTTGAAAGCTAGATCAAGTGACTTGCAAACTTGAAATTTGTGAGGAAGGATATTCCATAGTATCATCTCCAGCACTGCAGCCCTCTCAAGGGGGTGAAAGATTTCCATCTGTCCTGTCCAAATTTGCCTTGGAATAACATCCAACCTTCTCTCTTGTCCTTTATCAGGGCACCTCTAATGATTTATGGCAAGCAAGAAAGCAGCAAATTGAATTTATAATGAATTATGCGTCTGATTCTATGTAACCTTCATCACTAAATGAGAGATGAAGTGACTATGCTGAGGTTACTGATATCACAAAAAGTTGGCTATCTTTCTCAGACAAAAAGCATACTTAATGAGTATCTTGAAACACCTGCAGATAACATCTCTGTATGAACTGAAATACTGGACAGGAGCTCATCACTTTAAAGAGCAGACTGTGTTTTGTTGTATTTTTATCAATGTAAAATTACCTCACTCTGATTAAGTGCTGGAGTCATAGAATATTCTAAGTTAGAAGGGACCCAAAGGAATCATCAAGTCCAACTCCAGGCTCTACACAGGACTACCCAAAATTCAAACAGTGTTTCTAAGTACATTTTGAACTTCAGCAAGTTCACTGCCATGACCACTTTCTTGGCACCCTCAGGTCCTGTTGCTGTCACTGAAGAGCACCTGCCTCTTCACTCCCCTTGTGAGGAAGTTGTTAATACCACAGTCTCTTCTTGATTAGGCTGAGCAAACTAAAGTATCTTGGTCTCTCCTCATATGAGACCTCTAGGTCTCTGGACCTTTCATCATCTTTGTTGTCCTCTGGATGCTCTCTAATTGTCATTTTTCATGTTTTCATTTCTATTTCCTTCTGCTAATACTTCCTAATAACAGCCTACATAGTCTATAGCATGATTACTTTCTAAACTCCAAGTGCCAATACATACTTATCATGATGTAAAGCTTGAAGTGGAGAAGATACAGTCACTGTAAAGATTAAGGTTATGTATACAATAATGCTTTTTGCAGCAGTTGATGGAAAAATGTATTAGCTAAAATATTATTTATAGGGTATAGCAATGTAAATAAAAACATGGGAGTTTCAGTTATTCTATGTAATATATTTCTTCCCTCCTACTTTCAACTATATTTTTCTTATGTATGGAAAATTGTTTCAAACTAGTGTATAACGAATTCTGAGAATTCTTTGTAGTGTGCCATTCTGATCTTGATCTTGACTTAGCATCTGTCAATTCTCAGTTCCTACAGTTGAATACTCTCTTCTTAAATCATAGCAGCTGATATCACTGTGTGCCATTTTTTAAAGAAAAGATACACCTATAGTATTCTGAACTTTATTTGTCTCAGGTCTGGATTGTGTTGCAGCATCTTGGATCCTGTTTAGTGTGATGTTCAGTGTAAGTAATTGGACTCCAAACTGTTCTTACTGGTTTGCCTGGTTTTCTTTTTAATTCTTCCAACAATCTTCACCACAAAAACCAAAATGGGTAGATCTGCTTCATCTATTTAGTATACAGAAATTTTAAAGGAATGATAGAGTAAGAAAAGGGGAGTTCTGAAGAAATGGTGTTTTAATTTTATTAGAGATAAGTGTTTCCTCTTTGACAGGACTGTAGTTAAGATCAGCTTCTTATACAGCATTCCCACAACTGTGGCAGTCTGTTCCGATTAATACCTTAGCAAATCATGGCTTCTTTCACCATGGCTCTTTGTGGATGCATCTTCATCTCCAAAGAGAAAATATGTGACACTGTATATAGTCTGGAACAGCAAGAACTTGAAATTAAAGGCCTGTGATGCATTCCGTAATTTCAGAGGTACATTCAAATGTTGGTCAGTCAATTTTTGTGGTAATTATGGCACCACTGTTCCTCAAAATACAAATTTTCCTGTAGGTTTAAATTACTCTGTTTCTCTCTTAAGTCATCATTATTCAATTATTAGCCAAATGTACAATATTTACTTTTTATAAAATGTAACCACATCATGGTATGTGGTTGACTCAGATTGCGGTTGAACAACCCTCTCAAATGCTTGCTTTAGTGCTAAACCTAATCAGTCTTGACTAATGTTTTGGAAGAGAGATACATGTATAACGAATCAATCAATATTGGGCCGGCTGACCCAGCAGGTCAGTCTTACACTTCATAGATTTGCAATAAGTATTTACATCTTTTCTGAAAGCCAGGTTTCAAAGCAGAGAACAATGAGTCAAGTCTTACATACACAATCAGCAGACTGAAAGTAGTGAGCCTCTTTCAAACACTCATATGATTTTCACCAGCTCTCCTGAGGCTGCAGAGAGGCTGCAAAGACGACACTATGGTAGCTAGGCAGTATAATAATACCCTGTTGCTAATGCATGAAGAATAGTAATGTTATGATCTTTTCTCTCTGCTGAAGCAACTGTTGTTTTCTACCTTCTGAATAACATCGTTCATGAAGGGGGGTCTTCACAGTATTACAATTAGGAGATTTTTGCTTTTCTCTACCTGACTGCTTGATTGCTTATTTAATAGAAATGCATTTTAAATGGAAAACTGTCATGCACCAGGTTTACCCTTTGATTCTTTTATTCACTGGATGTCAGTGGCTACTGCTTATTTTATGAGGGTTTGCTTTCTCTTTGAGAGCAATGACTATTCCTGCAATAGTGTTCAAGCTGATTTCATGCTTAGTCTACTGAATTACAGCAGAATTCTTCTGAGATAGCACTGATGTATGGGAACCTGGAGAGGGTCCTCTTATGACAGGTGGGTAACAAGAGTAAAAAGCATTTCTTGATAAATAACTGTTCTATACAGAATTATGGGAACACTGCAATTTTTCCCTGAATGTCTTTAACAGATGTATCTCTAATATTCACAAAGATGCTGAAACTTTAAACAAGGAATTCTTTATTAGGAAAAGGAGGAGAACACAACTTTAAGCTTGGGAAAAAGCAATAATCAAATGGAAGTAGAACTATGTACAAAAATGCTTGTGAGTTCTAACAGTAATTCTGACAGAAGTTCATCCAGCTCCTTTCCAAGCCTCTGCTGAGAACATCTGAAGTAATAATGAGTGCATCTTGCTATAACCTTTTTTTCACTTGAAGTCCAACATCTTTTTACAGTTCCAAAGAACTCTGCAACAAAGGCTTATTACCACCATGGACTATGTTCACCTCGTAGTTCATGTGCATTAAATCACTACGTAGAACTGGAAGTACTATGACAGCTTTCACTCAAACTTGACTTTGTCTTTTGCGCCAGGTTTAATAGAAGAGACTTTCCAGGAGAGAGTAAGGAGATAGGACCTTGCTTCCTCCATTGTTATAGTTCTTTACCCTTCCCAGCGTCTGTGTGATCTAATTAACCCTCGTGACCTCTCTTTTTCAAGGTCCATTCCATTATCCCTCATGAATCCAGTTTATTTATGAACAGACATTTTTATCACATCATACTTCAATTAAATGGACTGTTAGATTCTTCAGATAAGGGCACCACTTTTCATATACAGTTGTAGGGAGTTTCCCCTCCAACCATGGGACTTCTTATTCCAGGGCTCACATGAGTGCTGCTGTCTGTGTTCTTTAAAAAGTAGATTTCTGCTCATGACACATAAATCAACATAGAATTTATCTTCAATTATTCTGCTGCTTGCAGGCCTGTGAATGGAGTTTGATGATTTACTTACAGCTCTGCATTTAGAAGTCTTCACCAGTCCTATAGGAAATGGTTCCCGCTGTCCATTTTGGCAAGAGCTTGGTATTATTTATTGGTTCTGAAATTGAATTTCAAACCAGTAGGCTTGTACTGTAATAATGGGGAAGTCCAGATTCCTGCTTTCTGATGAACATAATCCCCAGGCCTCAGGTTACTTTCAGAGCACTAAGACCCTCATTACCACTGGGACTCTTTACTCCTCTGATAAGGTTTTCAGAAGCCAGATTCAAACGATGTGCATATCTACATTAGGACTTACACAAAGCTGCCTCTGAAGGTGTAAGTGCCCACCCCTTGGATTGCATAGTTTTACAGACAGCTAGAAGTCTGTATCATCTAGTCACAGAATAAGTTTCTTAATGCCTGTGTGGTGTTGAAACTTGACACTTAATAATTTAAATTTCTTATTGGAATTGAGTGATAGGCTCTAATTCAACTGATATCTTTAGAGCTGACATCAATATACTTTGACAAGAAATAAAACAAAAAATCCTATACACTAGAAAAAACAGAACAAATCCTATGAACTTTTATATACATGCATACAAATATTTGTAGGCATTTGGATGTGCATATGGCTGGATACTGCAGGGAGAAGAAAACAGCTGCTGCAATTGAGTGTTTACAGTTCTGCTAAGCTTTCTTTTTAAACTCTCTTCACATCTTAATTTTAGTAGGAATTTTTTGTGCACTTGTCATCTAATTAAGAGACGTAGCCTTTATTAAGACTTTTTCTATATGAAGCACCCAGCTATCTCTGTAAAAAATGTTGCATTAGGATAAATCATACCTTTGTTTGTTTTAGTAACCTGTTGTTTAAGGGTATGTTTGGATACAATAGACAGGAGTCTCAGGAGCAGAGGCAAGCAAAGTAAGCACTTTACTTACTGACCCTCGAGAGATTGGTGAAATACCAAGTAGGAGAAAGAGAAGGAACATGCCTGCAGTAGATTCAAGAGATAGTGCTAGTAGAGTGTCCCCTGCTTCAAGGTGTACTTTTCTTTCTATTCCAATGCAGCCTCCCCCCTGCTTTCATTCTCTCCAGGGTCTACAGGTTTTTTTTTTCACATGTACACCATATCTGTATGACCAGCGCACGATGCAGAGCCTAACATGTGCTTCCAAAAACAAGTTCTTGCAGAAAATAACAAGGTGAGCTCCCTACCAAAACAAGATAAGAGGCTCTAGCCACAACTGCCTCTTTCCATTTAAACTGTCATGTGGACCATAGTTCTAGTCATGTAGCCAACCAGTTATGTTCTCTGTCAGAATCCTTCGTTCCAACACAAAATCACTTTGGCCTGGACATTTTGATCCCTGACACACTTGTCTCCAATAGTGTACAAAAACAAGATGCCAAGATTATGAACAGAGCATAATGTAAGAATTATTCCCTGTAAACACCCACATAAAGGAGGTTTCTAAAGTGAGAAACATTTGAGTGTCCATAGTAAGCACAGAGAACAGAAAAACAAATGTTTTTAATGCAATACAGAGAAGGTGATGGCTGCAAC
This sequence comes from Tympanuchus pallidicinctus, assembly GCF_026119805.1. Classification (NCBI taxonomy): domain Eukaryota; kingdom Metazoa; phylum Chordata; class Aves; order Galliformes; family Phasianidae; genus Tympanuchus; species Tympanuchus pallidicinctus. The sequence goes on from NW_026294744.1 coordinate 423,021, forward strand.
TCTGTATTATTGTCTTGGAGAAATAGTGCAGTTGAAATTATGAAAAAAAATACATCTAATTGCACTTATAGGCAGCATTTAAATGTATGTTTGTTCGTTTGTTTTTGCCTTTTCATTTGTCACAGTCTCAGATGTCTTAAGAACTGGCAATTTAAATTTAAAAAATTAAAAATAAAATTTTATAGATCTCTTACAGTAGTACAGTACAGCCTACAGTAGTAGGATAGTCTTAAGAATGACTGCCTCAAGTTATCCAACATGTATAAAAAGGAATTTATGGAAATTCATGGGAATTTATTTCCTGTCTTTTATGGAAAATTGTACAACTATCCATTATATGGTGTCCATCTGACAGTAGTGATAAATTGCCATCAAAATGCAGCATCTGACGCATGGACTTAGATGTGAATGATCCAAACCCTTATTACAAGTTCTCAAGAGACATTCACAAGTTTCCTTTTTTTTTTTTTTTTTTTTTTTTTTTTTTTTTTTTTTTTTTTTTTTTTTTTAAATTTTCTCATCCATCTTTACAACTTTCCCATTCACCTTTACATGTCAACAGAGTATTCTACAAGCATTCTTTAACCATTCATGTGGGCACTTATCCAATCAGAGCTGAGAGCCAGTCCTTCTTCTACGGGTGTCCTTGGTTCTCATGCTGCTTATCTTGCTCCACAGCTTCTGCTCTGAACAGTATTTCTTGTATTCCCAAACAGAATTCTATTACATGAAATGAATTCAGAGGCTATAGTGAAGCTCACCTATATGAATACGAAGAGCAGGAAATCTTTCAAGAAATATTGGTTATAAATTAATAATTTATAAAAAGAATAAAGTGTCTGAACTTCAAATTCTATTAAACAAGATGAGATAGAAATTTATGGAAACTATTTTGTGAATATTGAAGATGAGGGAAGAAAGAAAATACCAGTGACCTCATGTTTTCTCTAAGTATCTATGAACCTGGGCAAAGTTCTCATTTGCATCAGGGAAAAGCTGGAAGAGTATCAATAGGTGCTAAGGGCCATTAAAAATATATGAAAAAAAGGAAGAAAGAAGTTAAACCTCCTGCCAGTCTGAAAGAAGGGGTCATGCACTTTAAATAGGTTATTCATTTTTAGAGTTTCTTATGAGCAAAAAAGAATGACATGCATAACTGAATGAATTATTTATTCCTTTTATGCAATTTCAGCATAGCGAGCTGAAATGTTTCTGTTGGGAAAATGAACTCCATTCCTCCTAGGTAATCTTTGTTGGTACAGAGTAGTGTTGACTTATCCTCAAGTAGAATCATAGAATCACAAGGTTGGAGAAGACCTACAAGATCATCTAGTCAAACTGCCAATCTGACCTACCTGTTGTGAATTTTGAGTTTGCCAGATTTAGAGATCTAGTGACATTTTTGATTGTCAGGGTTTGATTGATTTAGTAAGAGAGACACTGAATGTTTATAGGTTTTATTGCATGAGTTCTCAAAGCTAAGTGATGAGACACGCATTGCTTTCCTGCTATTGTATTAGTGTCTATCTTGAGTAAATGCCTGGTTACTGCATGGATTCATAGGTATGTAGATTTGTGTAGGCAAAGAATGTGACAGTCAAATTCAGATAACAAAGGAATAATGTAATTAGCAACAATCTTTTCAAACACTGTGTAAAGACTGCTACTACTACATCTGGAAAATTGTATGGATTATCATTTTTATAATTCCACATATCGTATTCTCTTCGTGCCTAGCTTTCCAGTAAAAGTTCTCTTTATCCATAAAGAACATTCTACGAAGTATTTACACTAATCCAGAAATTCTCTGTGGAAGCCGTTAAAGCTTTGTATTTTTCCATAAGAAAGTAGAGAATTTGATTACAGTGTTTCTGACTAGCCAGTATCACTTTTTTTTGCTTACACAGTTGGTAGGTACTCTGCCTTAATTTCGGTCTCAGTCCTCATATCTACTTAATAAGCTTCTATTATTTCTTCGTAAAGAGTACAATAGCTTTTTTAGTTTATAATCCACCAGTATCTCATAATCTGCTCTCCCAGCTATATTCTGAAAACTTATTGGAATGCAAATGATAACATTAGTAAATCTGTGAGATTCAGTGAGTAATTTGTTTTCATTTTACTTCTTCACAGGATAAAGTTTTATCTTTTGCTATTTTAAATTGTTGTTAAAACTAAAGTCCTATATTTTTATCCAAAACTTTTTTGCCAGGTTTTTGAATACATTAAAATTTGGAAACTGAATGATTGCCTCCCACCATACAGATCATCTCCTTAAACAAACCCATTTTACTGTGTTTAATAGTTATTTTAAAGAGTCAAGAGGATGGGGAAAAACACAGTCTTACAGCTAAGTGAATTTCAAATCTTCTGTTCTCTAGGGGATTCCAGTCTTCATCCCACCATAGATTCAAAAAAACAAACAAACAAACAAAAACAAAACAAAAAAAACTTAGTACTTTTTTAAGAAAATGCATCTCTGGCTGCTAGAATCTGTAGTTCAGGCAGATTAGGCTTCAGGTATTATTGGAGATAGCAGCAAAAAAATTGTTAAGTAATAGTTTCAAACAAGAGCTTCAACTAAAAGTTAACTTCATTAAATGGTTTTTGTGGCATCTTTTTCCACTCTAATTTCTGGCTAAAAGAATCAATTCATAAGTTCTCTCTTGGTCTTTGGTGAACACTCTCCCTCAGAATCACTAGAGATGTGTGTTACTTGTTAGAAAAAATACACAGGAAAGGAAATTTTTTTGTAAAAATAAATGCCTTGTCTTGGCTCTGAACTTTTTCCTACATCCTACCAATGATGTCAAGTGTTCCCCAAAAATTTTATAACATTTGCAGATGCATGCACAAACATTAATGGTAGAAATGCCTTTCAGTACTAGGAGTTTGATTCAGGGCTCTTGTGCTGCTTTATCAAATATTTTCACAAGTACCCTCATATTTATTCCTTACTGGATAGTCTTGAACTTTATCTTCTGCTTAAGCAACACTTTGGACAAAACCCCCTTTCATTGCTTTCTGTGTATAGAATCATTTGGAATTTTATTTTTTTTCCTTGAGAATCACCTGCAGCATAGCTGAGGTTCTCTCACAGTTAATTTCTCTCCTGCAAACCTTAATTAAAAAATACTCAATCTGCTGTCAAATTATTCCAAGTGGGGCTGCTTTCTGCCAGGAGGCTTTCTTGGCTTCCATCTTTCTCCATTTTGTGTGCTTTCCATAGATCTGGATTTAGCAATAATACATTTCTGCCTGGGACTGTCTAGACAGAATATGCACATATAGGCTGTCAGGCACTTACATGGTAGAAATCTTTAGGATCTTTGGATGCACAGCGGCCCCAGTGCTGCTGCTGAGCAGTAATTCCACTCAGATGTCCCAGATAGTTTCAATAAATGATTGCATCCTACCCTGAAAATTCTTTCAAGAGGAGAAAATATTCTAAGTCCAGAAAAATTTGGACACAAGTAACTACCGGGAATGAAACAATGAGGTATACAGAAATGTTTTGTCTTATTCCTGATTCTATTGTAGTGACTGGAATTTTATCTATACTCTAGCAGTGTTTTTGAAATAAGCGTACAGTTTTCAAAACTGCAGGTGGAAATATCAGTGTTCTGGAAAATTTACCTCAGTAATAATGAAATACTTGTTTCATTACTGAACTAACTGTTGTACAGTCAATGAATATAGAGATGATACAGTATACCTGAGAGCATGGCTTTTATAGTCATTATACTAGAGCAGGAAAGAACACTCACCCTATCCTGGGCTTGTGTGGGACACTCCAGTGGACCAGATTTCCAGAAGAGATCCTTCCCCACTGGTAGTCAGCTCTTAAATGGGTCTAGGAAAGGTGGAGCCAGGCTCCACCCTTTCCAGCAGCGCAGATGGATTGCCTTCACCTGTGCTCCTGTGGCTGAATCGTTGCTCACCTTGGGTGATTAATCAGAGGTTCAGGCCATGATTGAGCAGTTCCCATACACTCCACCCCTTCACACCATGAGCCAATGATCAGGTTGACTAAAGGCTAAGCTTTTTGTAATACAGAGATCCGATATACCGCAACGCTTATACAATTTTCATCACGACACATATTGGTAAGATTCAAGATGAGTGACAATTGGTGAACGTTGATATTCTATTTTGGGCCAGTGCTCGATGATGTTACTGGAGGTGTGCAGTCGTAAGGTGCAGGTCTGTCCTATGTTCTATCAGTCCCATGTAGACCATCACTGGGTGTTGCATGTGATCTGACAATAGCACTGGAACACTCTGTTGGCATTTTGTTACTTCCAGTGATCCTGAAGGCTCAAAGACTCACAGGGAGTAATACAGATGTTTCAGAGGTACCAGAAGGGGAAGGTCTGGTCTCCAGGGCAAGATACAGGCCGTATTTCTATCTTGGGTCAACACTTCAGCTTGTTCTGGGGCATGTCCTGGCTGCCTATACCACACCTTCTGGATGGATGTCTGAGGCTGCATAATTATATCAGGCATCAGAAGGGGTGTCCTGATCTGCCATAGGGACATGATGGAGGTCCCTTTAGCGATGAAGATCGGAGTGTTGACCACAATATCAGTAGACCTATGTACCTATGTAATACTGAGCCTTCAGCCTCCAATAATATCCCCCAAGGTGCAAGTAGGCCACACCACTTGGGTCCTACCTTCACCTTCCAAGGTCTTTACGGGTACCTGGATCTAAATTCTCAGGGTCAGGGAGCAGAATATTATTTCCATTACAAAGCTGGGGTCTTACCTGATGATCAGTGCCTGTAATTTGGATCCTAAGACCCATGTTGTCTGCAACATTCTCAGGGCACTGGGTCTGCCATCTCAGGGTCTTTCATTCAGGTCCTGCAAGGTTTCATACAGTCTTTTAATGCATCCCTGCAGGGACTGGGAGTCTGTCTTCAGGGCAGCCTTAAGAATACCGTTATAACATTCAATGAGGCCTGCCCCCGTTGGATTATATGGCAGGTAGAATCACCATTCAGTGTTATTTTCTTCTGCCCAGCACTGTATGGCTTTAGTTGCACCAGGAAAATGAGTCCCTTGGTTGCTCTGGATGACTTGAGGCATCCCGTAGGCAGACATCAGTTTATTGAGTGCCTTGATGGTATATGCCTGATTTGCTTTTGGTACTGGATAGGCCTGCAGTAGCCCACTGGCAGTGTCGACACAGGTCAGGGCGTATCTCACTCCCTCAGACTGAGGAATGGGCTCAGTGTAATCAACCTGCTGGAGAGGGTTGTGTCCTCTAGCAAGATGGGCTGTTGTTTCAGGCAACGAACTCGGTCTCATCTTAGAACAACCGTGCAATCCCAGCATGCCTGGATGATGTCCGGTAGCTGTATGGGCAGTCCCCATGCTTTAGCAGCTGCCCACACTGTCTTCTGCCCTGCATGCCATAGCTTCTGATGTAACCAGTGGGTTAGATTGGCAGATCGGCCAGTGGCAGATTGGCCAGGCATGGGCAGCAGATTGCCAATGGCAAATGAGCCAGGCATGGATAGTCCATTTCTGAGTGGCCCACTGTGCAATTCAAAGAGTGAGCCCCTGGTACACAGCCCAGCTATCTGTGCAGATGTTCAGGATACCATCACCGGGTTCCTTGGTTATAACCAACCACACGGCTCGCAGTTCTGCCCATTGGCTGCTCTGACCATCCCCCTCGTCAAACCAGATTGTCTCAGTGGAAGGATGGTATGCTATTGCTCTCCATTTGCTTGGGTTGGCCTTGCTGGACACATGTGTGTACCAGGCATCTTAAGGGATAGGATACTTTCCCTCCTGAACAGGGCTCTTCTCTGGTGGAGTGACCAGTATTTATTTTGGTGCATCTGTGACACATCACTGGGCCTAGGATCTTCTGGAGTTCGTCTTTTAAGGGTGATGACGACAGCTCCTTCGGCTGACGTAGACAACCCATCGTGCCACTGTTTGTGCTTGGGACACCCTTGTCTTAGGAAGGTGGGTCAGATCTTCACCCACCCCTGAATTGGCAGAGTGGTCTTAACTGTTACTTCAGCCATTTGAGTTATCAGCTCTACTGCCTGTTATGCAGAGTAGGCAGCCAATAGCTGTTTTTCAATCATACCTTATCTTTCTTCTGCTCCATGCCATACCTGAGACCAGAAACCAATGGGGGTCTGAACAGAAATCTGGCATTGCCACAGGCCCCAGCCAAAGCCATCTTGAGTAACATGAACATCCAACTTGGCTGGGAGGGTAGGATCAAATATACCCAATGCCTGGGCTTGTTTAACTGCCAGTTTCACCTGTTGGAAAGTGTCCTGTTCTATTTTCCCCCAATTCCATAGCTGCCCCCTTTTTTTTTTTTTTTTTTTTTGAGTCTGTACAGAGGCCTTAGCTGCTGTGCAATCTGAGGTATAAAGGAATGCCAATAACCCAATATGCCTCAAAACTCTTGCAGCTGCTTTGGTGTTGTAGGGACTGGGAACGCCTGAAACTTATCTATGACAGCACTGGGTAGCACTTTGGTCTTTTCTCACCAAACCAGCCCCAGGAATTTTAAGGACAGGCCCAGACCTTGGACCTTTTGGGGATTTATAGCCCATCTCCTCAGTTGCAAATAGGCAGTTAATGAACCTGCTGCCTGTCCTACCACCTCCAGTGAGTTGGATGTAAGCAGGAGATCATCAGTGTAATTATATAAGTTGACATCATCAGGTTTTTTCCAATCAGCCAGGTCATGTGCCACTAGATTATGACAATATGTTGGTGAATGCACGTACCCCTGTGGCAGGACCTGAAAGGTCCACTGCCTGCCTCCCCATGTAAACGCAAACTGATCTTGTGATTCCTCAGCAATTAGGATACTGAAGAATGCATTTGCTGAATCTAGGACACAATGGTAGGTTTTTATCTCCCCTGCTTGATGTGTCCATTAGGGAGGCAATATTGGGTACGGCCGCATGAATTGGCGGCATGACCTTATTTAACTCCCTGTAATCTACTGTCATTCAACTTTCACACTGGCCATATGGGGACCATCCAACTTTCACACTGGCAATATGGGGGACTTATATAGGCTGTGTGCAGGTCTTATAATGCCCACTTTTACTAATTCCTGCACCATTTTTGATATTTCATCCTGCCCACTTGGAAGTCTATCCTGTCTTATGTTAGTAATCCAGTGCAGTTTTGGCAGGCAAATAGGCCCATGTTTCGCATGGCCTCTTAATATTGCCTACACCACCCAGATACTGATACATCTCTGTCAAAGTCTGAACTCTCCCACAGTTGTCTGGAGTGCCGGACCCCATAGAATATCTATGACCAGGATGTATTCCTGGACTGGGGCAATAGATACCTTATACTGCCGGAGTGGGAGACACCCAACCCCTAATTTTAACTATATTTGGGTGACAGGAACAGTCTGTCCCCCAAAACCATCAGTCTGTCTCCATCAAATTTGTTCTGATCTCCGTAGATAATTGATGTCACTGCTCCAGAATCAACAAGTGCTGTAACTCTCTGGACATTTTTCCGGGACTGGTATATTGTCAGCTCTACACAGGGCCTCTGGTCCCATCTGGAGACCCTAGGGGGACTAACATTCCTCATCATGCCATGAACTGGGCTAAAGTCAAGTCTTTTGTTTCAGGTGGCTTGGGCACTGTAGTCTGCGACACCTGAGGGGACTTCTTTTTTCTATTGGGAGCTATTGGAATCTTCTACGTTCCACGTTGTTGTTGGTATTCTTCCGATAACTCTTACCCTTGGTTTCTTAGGGTAGTTTTGGAATCTCTGATTGTCCTTCAGCTGTCTCCACACCTGAAGGAGGATATGATTGGGCTGGCGGTCGATCTTTGCAAATTGGACCCCAGCCCGAATAAGATCGTTAAACATTTGTTTTCATGAGACCCTTACAGGCCCTGACTGAGGATTCCACACAGGTGTCCTCTTGGTTTTAACTACTGGAAGCACCTCTGCTTCTTCTATTATTCAAATATTGCGCCTAGTACGCAGACGCTCTGTCTCCCCCAGATCAGCTACTAACTGGGCAACCTGTTGAACCACAGCCTCCAAAACCACCAGAGGGTTTAATAGAGAAACTAAGGTCCCATATAGGTGAGAAGGGGCCTGCTGTAAGATTAAATCTTGCATACCTGCTGAAAACTTTACCATATCTGGGCTATCAAACGAGTCCTCGTATATCGCTTCTCATATGCCCAATTCACGAATATAATTTTGAAGGTCCTTCATGGAGGACCATAATCCTGTGTTTAATGGAATATCTGATTTGTTCGGCCAAACCATGCGGCACGCTGCTATTAACCAGTCTACTATTGAATGGTTCTCGTTGCTATACTGAACAGCAGCGTACAGTCTCTGCCTGACAGCAGGGTGTATCATCATGGTGGTCAACTTTGATACTTCTGGCCCATTAACCATGACACTTTCTGCCCCTGAATCCCATAATCTAAGTAACCATGTGGGTACACTCTCTTTCGGCCCCTGCCAAAATCTCTGCACCATATCCATTAGTTCTGTTGGTGTATATGGCCTAGACATTACGTGTAAATACATTTGGGCAGGGGGCCATTGGCCAGGGGACACCCCTGCCAGTCTATCTCGTACTTTCCTTGTCTTTTGGGTTATAATAGGAAAGAGTGCCATGGAATCCGCCGTAAGTGGAGCCTCTAGATCTGACAGAGTTTTTGTTTTCCTGTTCAACCAGTTCTGTTACTTCAGAGGTATGGTTATTATCTATTGACATACTGCAGACCTGACCTAGGGAATGTCATGTTGGTCTTTTCCCTGTTAATACTTTAAGTTCATGTTCCAGTTTTTCAATACAATCTTTTAGTACCTGATTTTCACTTTCTAAGGTGTCCGATCTTATCTCAGATTGATTCAAGGCATTTAACAGAAGCCATGCCACTGTGGATGCAGCTAACTGCCTTTATTTTGTAGTTAGGATGTCTCTGTCTAATCTTTGAAAGTATTCTGTCATATGGAATGGGGAAATATTCCCCATAGTACGCAGGGGACCACATTTCTCAACTATAGTTGCTTATTGGTAATAAGGAGATCCCAGAAACCCTGGGATCTGTCTGGGGATCATTTTATCTAAGAAGATGATGTTCTCCCCCCTGACCTATTTATAGAAATTCCACAGAAAGGCCATGATACAAAGTATATTTGACCTGGCTGGCTCACCAAATGTATAATCAATGAATATACAAATGATATAGTATATTTGAGAACTTGGCTTTTGTAGTCATTATACCAGAGCAGGAAAGAAGAACACTCACTTTATGTCTAGGTCTAGGAGAGGTGGAGCCAGGCTCCACCCCTTCCGGCAGCACAGGTGGATTGCCTTCATCTATGCTCCCATGGCTGACTCATTGCTCGCCTCAGGTGATTAATCAGAGGTTTAGGCCGTGATTCAGCAGTCCCCATACAACTGTGTTCTGAGATAAAAAAAAATATATATATATGAGAAATTAGTATTTATGTGGCAAATCATATATGGGTAAGACTTCAGTTTATGGACAGATTTTCTTTTCCTGACCTAGTTTGTTGTAGGAATTCCTGACTCTGGCACCATTTTCTTCAATGATATGTCACCACTGTAGTATACTTGTTGAAGAAGTCGATATGTCCCTTCAGGGGTTTTATTATATATTTTTTAACATTACTCAGGTTTAGGATTCATCAGTACAACTAAGAAGACAGGTTAGAGAGGAGGTAGGTGAGAGAGAGCATGAGGAAGCCAGGGATGGGAAGAAAGCTTTTAAACTAGCTGTGGTAACAATTTTTTTTCATAAAATCATACCTCGAGAGTACTACTTGTCTATGCCAGACACTTTTTTTTGAGAGTAAATTTATTTGAAGGCATGTGACTTTCAATCATTTGCATAGGGGAGAGCCTAACCAATAATTAATTGTAATGCAGTTCAAGTTTTGCATAGAAAATATTGACTCGCTTGGGGTGATTTTGTGGGAAATGAATTGTGGCATGCATGAAATAACAGCTGGCCTGCAGTGGAGTATGGAAAACAAAGAACTGAAAATTTCTGAGCAGATTTCCCAGTTCTTGATGTCTAAAATGTATATTTTTAATATATTTATATATATATATATTCACTTTTGTGAGAAAAGGGTTGAGGGAACTGGAGTTGTATAGACTGGAGAAGAGAAAGCTCCAGGGAGACTTCATTGTGGCCTTCCACTATTTGAAGGGAGCACAAAAACAGGAGGGGTATGACTGTTTATGAGGATGGATGGTGATAGGTCAAGGGGGAATGGTTCTAAATTAAGAGAGGGGAGGTTTAGGTTAGATACTAGGAGGATATTTTTCACACAGAGGGTGGTGACACACTGGAACAGGTTGCCCAAGGACGTTGTGCATGCTCCATCCCTGGAGGTATAGAAAGCCAGGCTGGATGTGGCTCTGGGCCATCTGGGCTCTCCTAGTCTAGTAGCTGGCAACTCTGCATATAGTAGTGGAGCTGAAACTAGATACTCATTATGGTCCTTTTCAATCCAGGACATTCAATGATTCTATGATTTTTTGCTTTTTTAACATCGTTCTTGAATGATTCCGGAGTTTTTTTCCAGCATGTGTATTCGCATCTCCAGTATCCAACACTCATTTTTGAAAAGTCAAAATCTAAGGATTTATCCTTCTCTCCTTCTTTCCCCCTTCCAAAATCTTAGTCTATTACAAATTGCACAGCTTGGCATAGAAGCAGTGCCCAGTACACAAGCATATAATTTAAATATATAATTTTAATATATAAAAATAATTTAAATACTAGGGTTTTTTTAAATACACTATTTTGGCAACAGACAGACAGAATCACATTGCAGATACATGGATTCAAATATTAAATGGACTAAGCTTACTGGTAAATCTTTTGCTCTTACCAGTGTACTATGCTGTAATGGAAGTGTTGATAAGAGCCTATGTGAAGATGATAACGGACCTTTTCCTGGGAGCATGTGTGTGCATGCCCCTGCGTACACACTTGCACATCCCTGCAACACTTTGGGACCTGGGGCAGTTCCTGGAGGCTACAGGAAACACAGCACCTTCCCTGCTTCAGCATAATTCCCAAAGAACACAGTAGGGCTGTTTCACCTCCATTGTCTGCCTCTTTTGCCTGTAGAGCAGCATAATGATATGCAAGGAAAGGCACTGTCACTCACCTTGTTTAACTTCTTCCCTCTGGAGGCAAGAGACTGGCTCCCCTGCCATCCATTCATCATTCCTGAAGGCAGGAATGGGCTTCATGCTTCCATGGAAGCCTGGGGCTGGGACTTTTCATTAGTGGATCCAATCCATCATCAGGAAATGAATGGCATGCCTTTGCTTTCACTGCAGCTTTACGGTAATAACAGTGAAGCAGTGGAACAGTTACCTAGAGAGATGGTGAATGCCCCATCCCAGGAAGCATCCAAGATCAGGTTGGACTCGTATCTGAGCAACTTGACCCAGCTATAGATGATCCTATTAATTGCAGAGTGGACTAGATGACTTCTAAAGGTCCCTTTCAACTCAAATGACTCTATGATTGTAGGAAAAGGCATTTGAGCAAGAGATGAATTAGATAGCTCTACTTGTGGAAATTGTTTTCTTGCACTGAGAAATGTATCTAGTTACCTTGGTGCCACTGAAGTCATTCTGTCATGATATTGTTTGATAATTCACACTGTTGCTTATTACAACCTTGCGGATTTCAGGTCTAATGGCTGTATGTCTTTCATGGAAATGAAATTTGCCTTGCTTTTGCACATGTTCTCCAAGCTACAGCATTCTCTCATACTGAAGATTAACACTGTCTGTTTATCATCTTTGAGTACTTTTATTTAGTTCTCCCTTCTAGGATTGCATATCTCCTCTCTTAGTAATAAGCTCTCTCTGAAACAAATAAAATATAGGCATTCATGTAGGACAACACTGCCCTCTTCCCTGTGTATGAGTTTAGGAACAGGCAGTTGTGATGATATGAGAACAGCAGCAGGAACAGTAGTGATGGAAAAAAAAATCCATTGTTTCAACCATTTGTCCTTTCCTGGGAGCTGTAACTTTAACTGTAGAGGCTTTTAATGTTACCCCAATTTCTTTCCTCCTTGGTTCTAGTGCTTTGCTGCCTCTCTTAGGGCAAGTCTGCTCCTGTCACAAGAGTTAGTTTCTGAAATAGAATATTTCAGCATAGAAAACTTCAGCGTTACCTATGATGTTGAAAGGCTCCGTATGTATGAATTTTTGGTACTAATTTCTCTCAGAATAGAGTTATTTCTGTAGCCCTTGTCCCAGGCTTTCAAAAATCTCATTTTCTGTTAGGAATAACTTCAATGAGGAATGCATTGGGTAAATGAGGAATGAATGGGTAAAAAACCACTTTTCCTAGTGTCAGGAGATTTAGAGTCAGTTTCTAAGTGGGATCATGCTCAAATAAGGAACAAGTCTTGCCAATTTTTTTAATTAGATATATTATAAAAAAATCTTTGTTCTTTCCACCCTTACTTCATAAATGTGTATTTTTCTGGCTAAATGCAATCATATACCGTGTACATAATTGTCTTCTGACCAGCACTCTTCCATCTTATTCTTTAGCTTGTGATATGTTTCAAAACAGCATGTATTTTATGTGAATTTAGTCTCATTTTAATATTGATATTGTCATTGCCGAGTTCTTTAGCTCTCTGAATTTCTTGGTGTTTTTTTAGTGTTTGTAATCTTTCCTACCAGTATTTTGGAAAGATCAATGACTTTTATCTGCGCTTACTCTGCTACTTTCAGTATGAGTCATGAAGATGTTGAGTAGCAACATGTTTATCAGTATTAACTATAATCTGTTCCTCAGAGCAGGAGTTATTTTTTTTTCAAACCAGCTGTATGGTCTGCTCATTTGTCAAAGATATTTATTCTTTCTAAAAAGAAAATACTAGATATGCATGTAAACCTTCCTGTTTTAATAGAAATTCCAGTTTCTTACTCTATAAAGATATTAGAGGATGCTGTCATTACGTTCCTACAGATTTATTTCCACATTAGTCTCCAAATAAATCTAAGAGGACTTACAGAAGCAAAGAATGATGGCTCACCTGGATGTGCTTTTGGAGAACTGAATCCTTTCCATCATTTTCTGCCAAACATTTGGATGAAATACTGTTATTTTTGATGGAAGTGAGGAGTATTTCATTGACTTCAGTTCAAAGATGTAAGAGGTAGTTTTTTTTTTTTCTGAGCAAAAAGAATTTTGAGTATGTGTTATACTGAAACAGGATTCTCTTTAACTTTAACAAAGTGCTTTAAACTACTCAAATCATTCACTTCGTTTGGTGGTACTAACTTCAAAATACAGAATTTTCATTCATGTTTTTGACAGTTATTTTAAATTTTGGAGATTGTTAAGCAACTAAAATACATTTTAAAAATGATACCCTTGGCATATGTTTGTTCGTCTCTTTCAGGAAGTATTTTGGGGAAAAAATAGGACTTTACTTTGCATGGCTGGGCTTGTATACAGAATTTCTCATTCCGTCTTCAGTCATTGGGATTATTGTATTTCTTTATGGATGTATAACCATTGAGAGCGACATTCCTAGGTAAGCTTCTCTATGAAGAGATTTTATTACTTGAAAGTTATGAATGTACTTTTTTTCTATTGTAAGTCTTAGTGAGAAAAGTTGCTTTTAGCAACAAGTCTGAACTACAGTGATGCAGAATTAACAACACTTTGGGCACTGGAAATACACATCCACTGAGTAGATGAGACATTTGGATGACTAACATTCATTTGTCTGCTCAGTATTGTGGAGTCTGATGTAAAAATGTTTAGTAAGTCCATAGCATTATTTTAATAAGCATGATCAAAGTATTGGACTACTTGTAAGTTCTTTTTTATGCCATCCAATTGTTTTCTGTGAATGAATATTTATAAATTATTGGGAAAGTTCAGAACTCACAGAAGTTAATGAAAATACCATGTCTTTGTTCACTGTTTTGTTCATCTTAGTACGTTGTGGTTTTGCGTTGTTGTTCTTATGTGGAATACTGACAACAACATGTGAACCAGTGGGAGTTAGAGTTAATGCTATGGTTTGCTTTACTGCCTTTTATGAGTATTTTGAATATTAGGATGGTAGGGGAGGAGTGGCATTCCTGGAGCACTTGGTGCAGACGAAGATAGGTGAAGGTCTGGAGTGCACTCCAGTGACCCTCTCCCTGGCCCCGCTCAGTTCGTGGTCGAAAAGGGCTCATGCTCCCCTTGCACTATAGTGGGAACTTGCAATTTGGGTGCTCTGATCTTCCTCTCTCTCATTTTGTTTGATTTTTGTTGGATTTAGTAAATCACCTCTTCTGTTGTGTCTCTTCTGTTGGACCCATCTGCTAGCTCTCTGCTTTTCTCCCTCTCCTGGAGCACGTGGCCCACAGTGCATCTTGCTGCTGGGCCAGGGCCTGCTGGATTGCACACAAACTGCTAGCACTCCTTTTTTTTTGTTTGTTTGTTTGCTCTTTTCCCCAGGCCTATGCCCCCACTGTCACAGTTTTAGATCTAGGGATAACTTCATGACATAGTAAAGCCAAGTTATTTGCACAAGATGAATATTCTATAGCAGATTAGATATCCATATAATTGATCTTGACAATTAGAAAAAAAGTTTAGTGTTGCTCTCTGTGTCCAGATACAATACTGCAAGGCGATAAAAAGAGTAACAAGATGGCAGAGCAGCAAAATCTTAGGCTATAGCAATTGAGGATCTGCTTAGATGTGATGCATTAGATGCAGAAGTAGCAGAAAGAAACTCCTTTAGGAAGACTGTAAGATCCACAGATAAGCATGGATCTCCAGAGAGATACCCTTGCCTCAACTATCAACCCTTAAAAGGATCCTGGATTCTAGCTCCCCGCCTTCTGGTCAGTTAGGTGCATCTCTTGCAACTGAGCTCCTCTGGGTTGGCCCTAATTTCCTACCAGGTGCTCAATCATTGCTTCAAGCCATGACATAGCATTTCCTCTACAAATACATAACAAAACTCATTCTACTAGTGGGGAGGCCTCACCTCGATTACTACATGCAGTTTTGGGCACCATAATAAAAGAATGATATTAAACTACTACAGAGTGTCTAAAGGAGGGGTACAAGAGTCTAGAGAGTGAGACATATGAGAAGGGTCCATTGGTTTGGTCAGCCTAGAGAAGATGAGATTGAGGGAGGCCTCATGGTTGTCTACAGCTTCCTCATGGGAGGAACGGGGTGACAGATGCTGGTATCTTCTGTCTGCTGACAGCATCAGGATATGGAGTTTTTTCAGGAGAAAAAGGTTGGGTATTAGAAAAATGTTCTTAATTGAGAGTGTGGTCAGGCACTGATAGAGGATCCCCAGGACAGTTGTCATGGCATAAACCCTGCTGAAGTTTGAGAAGCTTTTCAAACAACTCTCTCAGACATAAGGTTTCAGTTCTGGGTGGTCCTGTGTGGGGACTGGGAGTTGGACTCAACCCTTTGATTCCCTTCCACTCAGGAATTCTATGACTCTATGAATATTGATGCAGTGAAGTCTGCTTCACAGTGTTGTGTGGGGGGGAATACACTATCTGGGACTGACTCTTGGTAGAGACAGCATACTGGCTTAATAGAGCTGTTGGTCACATTTGTTGCAGTAGTTCTTGCATTCATTCAAATAATTGGCAAATTTAAAAGCAAATCACTCTGCAGTAGAAAATTACTGCTGATAGGTAAGGATGAATACACTTAAGTTAGGTTGTATTCATGATGCTTGAGGTCCCTTCCAACCCTGTGATTCTGTGATTTTCTTTCAAATTATGAGCTGTGCTTGTCCGTGGGAGAGTTTGTGGTGACATTAAAAATGAAGTGAGATTTGTCTCAAAGATATATCTGCAGTATCCTCTACTGCCTTTCAACATAGAGCAATATTTTAACTATATGATAACTGCTAACAGCTGTATGCCATTCAAATTATATAATAGAAAACATACTGATAGTACAGTTTGAATAGCTCTTCTATTTGAAGTAATAGAGAAAGTACTATGAATGGTGGTTGATTTAGAAGATGATCTTATCGCAACTTACCAGCTGTCAATGAAAATGATGCAAGTTTTACTGTAGGTCACAATCTTGGATAAGGACACTTGAGTTTTCATGAGTCAATTCATTTGAATGAGACTGTGCAGGTATGAAGTTATTTCACATATAAACCTTATGAAAAAATTGAAAGCATATTCAGGAGAGTCAAGTAAGGTTTGGTGTATTAAAGAATTAATGATAATGATTTTTAAATTATTTGTAGGTACTGAGGAAGTGCATAGTAAATAAGGCTAGAAATTAAAGTGACCTTAAATTTTTTTTTTCTATTTGTTAGTCTCTTATGTCATGTTTTCCAGAGGGTAGCTGAACCAATCTTGCAGAGGGAAAGGAAACATTGCTTAGCAAATGAACAAATAGGGCAGAAGTGAAATACTTGTTTTTATAAGATCTACAACTTTTATTTAAATTTGAAAATTAGATTAGCACTCTATACTAGAAAAACAAGGAGCTATTCAGCCAGAGCTCTGTAACTGTGGGGAAATTGTGTTGAGGGCCATGAAAAGTGAAGGAACTTCATCTTCTGAAACCACTGTGGGCACAGTATCCGAATACTCTTAAAACATATTTGTTTAGGTGTACTTTAATAACTTTATGGTAAGTGGTAGTACCAGAATTTGTGTTAAGCCCTATCTTAGGTGAACATGCACTGTTATTATAAATATCCTTCAAAATAAAATGAAGGATGGAGACAAATTTCAAAGCAAATGGGAAATATAACATCTTTCCTAAAAATAAGACTATTGGACAGTGTACAATGCTTGTGTCACTTATACAACCACCTAGTGTATCTTCCTAGCAAATGATATTGTAGGTATAGACTATGTCCATGACACAGAACAACTAAAATGCCTGCATTTTGGACCTGGTTTTTATGCAGCATGATGTGGTCAGTAATATGGACAAAAATGCGTAAAGTAATATGATATTTCATGTGGATTTTTGTGCCGTCATGTAAAAATTTTTTTTTGTTGGGGGCAAATGAAAGAAGAACTCATAGAATTTCCATTCCAGCTACTACAAAATTCTTTAATTCAAGCCTGATCTATGTAAAATCATGCTGCTGAATGCAGAGATGGCAAATTCCACTTTGATTGTGTTTTAATTATTTTCTTCTAGTACTGTTAATCCCAATCTTTACTGTAGTCTTCACAGAATCACTGACAACATATATACTGATTTATTAAATTGGACCCTGTTTTTAATTTTCTGTTGGTAAGGTACCAGTATTTTAATATTACAGAGGTTGGCAATGTGTTAAGAGATGCAGGGCTTTTGTTCTATATTACAGCAAGCCACATATTGAAAATATCTTGTAATAGCTATGAATTGCTTCTTGGTATCATTATTGTACAACCCTTTTCTTACTCTAAGAACTCATATCATTCACAGTAAGGAAATGTGTGACCAGCATAATACCTTCACCATGTGCCCTCTCTGTGACAAGTTCTGTGATTACTGGAACCTCAGCTCTGCATGTTCTACAGCTCGAGCTAGCCACTTATTTGATAATCCTGCCACAGTCTTCTTCTCCATCTTTATGGCTCTCTGGGGTGAGTACAATTACCAAAGCTAGATTGTTGGACTGTCTCGCTCCAATATATGGTAGGGAGAGGAGGTTCTTTTAATATATGTACACCTGATGGCGAGATAAAGACATGATGGGTGAAGTGCTAATCCAAACAGTTTATTACAAATCCTAGTTGATTAGGCATATGGGGAAGGGAAGACAGATGATAGAAGAGGATAGAGGGAGAAAAAGCAAGGAGTCTTTGTAGAAAGCAAGAGAGATACTACTGTAGGTCCAGCATGATCTGTAGTGTGTTTGTTGATCTCAGAAACTCAGCCAGTCACTGCGGCAGATGGGAAAAAGCCAGGAGGGTTTGCAGCAAGCAGACCTAGGGGGATTCTTCAAAAGAGGTTTTTTTTTCCCATTAGGGTGATCTTCCAACAAAGGTTTCTTTGGGAGTTCTTCCCTGAAGTCCTTAGTTTAGTGAGGGCTTTTTATCCCTCATTTCTGTTTTTTTCCTTCTTTTCTCTCTGTTAGTGTGATGTACCTGGTCCAATGGATAGTAAAGGCTCCACTCCCTGCTGGCTTGCCATGCATAAGGATTATTGCCTTCTGCAGTTGTCAGCTCCTCCAAACTGCCCCCAAAAAAGATTGCTAGTTTGCTTCTGTTTATCTTGACAATCATAAGCAGAAGTACTGTGGCATAGTGACATCTGCCACTTGTTCCCCCAGATAATTTGCAACTCTCATTTAGAGTCTTCTCACCAGAAAGGCCTCACGAAGCAAGTTTTGAGACAACAAAAGAAAAACAGTTCTGTCTTTAACAGACTTTTCATTAAAATTAAAGCTGATACATGGCAGCAGAACATTGTACACAGAGTAGAATAATATGAGTGAGTGTAATGCATATAGTTTTCCAAAGTTGGCAAAGTTTCCTCAGAAGGCAAGTAATAGAATCTCTGTGCTGAAACTGGAAAAGGAATTATTACAATGCATTCTTTAGTCAACAGAAAGGTTTCAAATGAATGAAGAGCAGTTGGGTAGTCCAGGTAGGGAAACTGTATCTTTTTTCCCCTCTATTTCCTTGTTTGATTTCACTTTTTTGTCATGTTTTCCAACATTTTCTATTGAAGCAGCAAGTCCTATTAAGCACTTTTGCATTTGGAACTGGAGCGTATTTGGATTTTTCCCATGGGGTATGCAATTATAAGGGTTTAATTTAAGCCCTTCCACTTCCATGTAGGACAACTTAGTGACACAATTTTATCAAAACTTTGTTAGATTCTGAGAACAGTGGAACTATTATTCTAATTTTTGTATTTAGAATATATTATTTATGCAAGCTTGTTTTTCTTTAGTGGCAAAAATACTCTGCCTCACTGAGGGGTCAAAACACTTCATAAACAGCAATGAATACATTGTAGTATTGTCTGGCCTCATCTCAACCACTGTGCTTACATGTGCATCACTGCTGTTGCTATGCCCTCATTCACTCTAGATCTTGTTTACTGTGAAAGTTAAGGGTGTAATTGCTACTGTAAAATGATTTTTAAAATTTTCTTATTCATTTTTCACAGAAGGAAATTTTAATTCTTAATATGAAATTGTGCAAATATTGCTCTACAGCTATAACTCAGCTATGTGCTTTGCTCTAACTCTATTTAAATTTCACAGCTTCTTTTAGAAAAGACTATTATCTTGGGTTTGGGCATAAACAGCATTGAGGTTTTTAGGAATTTGAAGACAGAGTAGACTGTATAAATCGAAAGATTTTGTTTATCACTTCCTGAAAATCATTCAACAGAAGCTTAACAATACATAATCAGTTCTAGAGGGATTACAAATAAGATGAATTTACAGACTTGTGTCTTATGTTCCTACTTCGGCTACTGTTTGGAGAGTAGATTAGCAGATAATGGGTCACGGTCTACCTGTTGCCATGAAGTGAGACTGGTTTTCTGCTTATGTAAATTAATGCAAAATTTCTAATTTCAGAAATGCTAGTACATATTGTAGTGAGTATGTTTAGACAAATTTTTGCAAAGCTAAAAGTAGATCTGTTTTTTGAAAAATTGAAAAAAATTCAGTGAGTAACTGCACCTTTCAGAATAATTTTTTTAGGCTATCTAAAATATTTTGAGTTTTCAAAACTTAGTTAAAATAACTTTTGCGTATCATTTCTTCCAAAAAGAGGGAGGCTAGAAACTTAATTGCTGAGCACCTGGATTTACTTCCAGTATACTGACAATCTTGTCTTTTATTTCTTAAATAATTAAAGAATAATTAAAGGATTCTAGTGTAGAAATATTTGATCACAGTGAACTGCGGGAATGCACGGTGTTTTGTAAGATTCGGATTGTTTTAATAGCAGTGGAACTCTTCCCACTGTTATCATGTATCTCACACCAAATGTAGATGCAACTGAAGGAAGCTAGATCTAAATCATCATTCTTCTGTGTCTTGGGGTGTTATCTACACATTATTCAAAGTGATTTAAATACTGCTGTGATCAAATAACCTCTCAAGCAACTGAAAAGAGGAAAAGAACTATGAGAAAATAGAAAACAGTGTCCAAAGTTGTTTATTAATATTGTTTTTATATACATTAGATATTCTGGAAGAATGTTGCTATAATTTTCTGGAAATAGGTATCCACAAGCGAACAGGAAGTGCTATTTCTAATAAGTCCAAAAGTCCGTAAATTATAACTAGCGAGGCAAAGGTGTATCTAGAGGAAACAGTATTCATGAGAAGGTTAAGAGACTAAATACAAGACAGCACTACATGATCTGTTATTTCAAAATAATGAAAAAGGAAAAAGAGAAGACTGAATACTGGCCCATGCCTTTGGGCAAAACCCTAAGGTCATGTGCTTACACAGTGTGAAAAAATTCAACTATCACCTAACAATGTATTTCAAATAAAGATTATTTTCATCAATACAGTAATGGGTCATAATATGCATGATATATAATACGTATCAATGACTGATTTCAGGAGCAGACTGCGCCTACTTTCTTATGTTTCTGACTGAAAGACTGTTCAGATAATTACAGTGTTAATATTAATACTTAGACCTAAATTTTGTTTCATTATATACTTTGTGACTCATAATTAAGAGAGATGGTGTTATCGGGGTGGATATCAACAGATCAGGGTTCAGTTCCTGACAACATCTTTCTAGTGCCATTGGGCAATCTGCGGAATCTCTTTTCTGTACTTGTGCTGTGTTCCTTTTTTAGAATTGGAATGGGGATCTTCCTTATTTTTAAGAGTCTAGTATAATGGGCTTCGAATATCAGATGTTGCTTACAAGAAACACAAACATTCACAATAGTGGATTTATTACTCTCATTTATTTTTTTTTAAAGCTACTATGTTCCTTGAGCAGTGGAAGCGTTTACAGATCAGGCTGAGTTACTTCTGGGATCTGACTGGACTGGAGGAAGAAGTAAGTTTCTTCTCCCTGAGCTAATTTACTGTACAAATTATTCTCAGTCTGAGGATACTTTCTAATGAGCGTTCTTCAGTTCAGTGCTAGAACTGGCACATTTTTGAATGTCAGTGTATCCTTCAGGAAATCATCACATATGTACCAGCATTCTAATTTTAACAATCAGTGTTGAAAAGGACTGAAAGATGCCAGCAGCTCATTCCTTGTTGAAAATGCCATATGCTGTTGTACAGAATATATCAGAATTAAGTTAATACCTTGTCATATAGATGCCACTTCATTATGCGTAACAAAAGTTTTCTGATATCAATTGTAACGTGTTAAGTAATATTTGCATCTAGGTCTGTCCTCTCTCTGATGCCATATTAAAAACATATTAAGCTTCATGTACTCAGAGCTCTTTAAAGCAAGCAATGTGTTTGATTACTCAAGAATATTTTTGAAATACTTTGTAGTAAACTTATAGGTCTTCAAACTGTACCTGAGTTGGCTGAAAAGTGAGAGATAATAGTTTATTATTATTTACAACATCCCAAGTACATCTTTAGTTTTATTCTCAGATATTATCAGAATTATTTTGTCATAGTGTACTTCCTGTTTAAATTACTGAATGTCATTGGAGGATTAATTTCAAACTGACTAAAAAGAGAGGAGCTACTAGCCCTAAATATCCCTTAATATCTTCTAAATGTTGTAACTATGTATTTACATTGCATATGCCATACTGATAGATCCTGCTATGGCATTGAAATAGGGTCAGATTCAGCATCATGCTGTTCAAAATACGAAGTAGTTTAAAACTGTGGTAATTAGATTTTCTTTTATAACTTTTAACAAGCTGTGTACCTACAGAGAATAATTTGTTTTTGATTACTCTCTTTGTTGACTTAAGGAATTGGATTCAAACTCTATCATATCAAGGCAGTTCTACAACTCCCATTCCAGGAATCTGATCACATCTTGTTGTGTTCCACAACAGTTCCTTTAATATCAGACCACATACAAAGCTAGAATAGGGCCACTTTCCAGCCCTGTTTCTTAAGCTCAACTCAGATTGAAAGTAGAGCTCAAATAAATGAGAAAACTAAGATGAACCTCATGCTGTAGTACGTTTGTATTTTCCACTATTGTAGAGTTTTTCAGATAAAAATTACTGGATAAAATGAAAAAATAACATAGCAGAAAGTAGACCTTAGTGTTCCTCCTAACACTGTCCCAAAATGCAGCCTTCAGCACCATTTTTAGTGTGAGAGAGACCTCTGAAGTATTCCTTCTCTTGATTAGGTTTTTACAACCTACCTCTGTTTTCTCAACATTTTTACTGCACCCTATTCAATGACGAAGTGGACAATGATTTCAGATTTTAAGGTGTGATATAAACTCAGTACAACAGCAATCAAAAACTATTGTTTGTTCTACGTGGAATGTCATACTATCAGCTGGGAGAACAGCGATTTTGTACTGATTACGTTACGAACAGAAGAAGGAGAGCAAATTCTTCTTTACTCTTCAGTATGCTTGATGAATCCTGAAGATTTTACTGAATTTCAAGTTAATCCCTTACACTGCAAAATACTGAGTTTTCACACAGTATTTGCAAATTGCTGTGAAAGGATCTATAGATTTGTGAGCCCTGTGATTAAGAGTTCTGAAGAGTTGAAGTTTTGTGTACAGGAGCCATGAGATCAGCAAGAATCCTTTGTTTATGACAAATAAAGGAGTTCCAGACACACCTCAACACAAGCTGAAGAATTAGGAGTGTAGAACCATTAAAAAAAAAAAGGCTGGAGAGGATTGTGAGGGGCTGTCCCTTGTGTGTGACAGGATCAGTTCTATTTAAATCATTATAAAAAGATGTTTGTCTTATTTGTTCTTAAAGAAATCCGTAAGTGAAGATTTCACTTCCTCCTTCAGCAATCTGTTCTGATACTACTGATTCTAATTCTTCTCTTACTGCTGCTAAGCTTTTCCTAAACCTACTTCCTTGTTCATTATCACTTGTTCCTTCATGCAAAGATAAAGAGATTACCCCATCCTCAATGAAATTCAACATATTGTTCTCTTTTTTTATGAACTAGCCTCTGCTTTTTCAGTTTTTTTTCCTTAGATCTGATTTTCTACATGTTTTTTTTGTTCTTGTTCTGTTCTGCACATTTTTTACCTGATCTAGAGATCACTTCCTGTGAGTAGTAATGCTTAAAATGGACATTTGAACTGATATTTTACTTAAACAGGAAGCCAGAATATCGTTTTGTCATTCTCTTGGTATAAATGAAGAAATGAAAAAGTTAGATCAGATTTGTTCACCTCTTATCCTTTAAATTAATGGAGATGAAGATAAATTTGTCTCTAAGACAGATGTTGACATTGTGTTTCATCAGTGTGCTAATCACTTCAGGCAGTGAAGTGTTTATAGATGACTTTGATATACTGATGAAAATCGTGGTGGAACATGGAAAATCATATCTGATCAGGCTAGGCTAGAGGGAAGTAACAGGACTCTGAGGAACACTTGGGATCACTTAACAGAGTGTGAAGGAAAAGGGCAATATGTTCAGGAGTTTTAACAGTTTTAAGACTAGATGGGAGTAAGTTATTTGTTATTAAAAGTCTCTTGGTAAAGGGAAGTTATGGAACTGAAACATGAAGATGATCATAAGAGTTGATGAGTTTAGAAGGGCATTGTGAAAATTATGTTGAAATAAATGTGTTCTGTGTAATTTTTGTGGACTCTTGACTATAAAAAATTCAGTAAAATTTCTTTAAACACACTAGGTCAAATCTTTTGCTTCGGAAGAATCATGCAATAGATTCATTTAGCAATAGCAGTTTGAGGAAGCAGACTCCCCAAGGCTTATATACATATGTGAATCTGGCAGCTGTACAGACTTAGAGGATTTGTGATGTTTCTACATCTCAAATCCACATAAATAATAGATGTCATTGAGTATTAGACTGTTAGATGGGTAATTGTCTTGAAAAGTAGTTGTATGGTTAATAACTAAATGGGAGAGGAAAAGGGGGAAAAAAAAAGACTACAACCATGAGAATGGATCACATGAATCTTTGAAATACTATGAAAGCAGTCATCATGATGTGTATCTAGATGTGTATTTGTGAAACCTAGTGCAAGTTCTGCATTTATTTGTCTGTTTTTCTGTTTGTGTAATAAAGAATGTAGTTGAGGAAGATGTGTGAGAGAACTTCCTTTTACTTGCAAGAGAAAAAGAGTTAATGAAATACTGAGAAACTCTAATTATATGGAGAATAGAAACTACTGGCTTCCCATGAATGTTCAGAAATTGTATTTCTAGGACCCAGTATGTTCTGCTTCAGATGTTCTGGGTAGAGAGATGGAACCTTATTTTACCAAGAGTCATCAAGAATGAAAAGGTAAATATGATCGATGAAATTTTAGAACCTGGAATAGAGTTGGAATAACAAATGGACAAACAGAAAAGACCATACTAATTGAAATGCAAGTGAGAGAAGGCATTATTACTCAAAGAATCATGCTGTTATACTGTTTCAGTACAGGGAGAAATTTAGCCGTCTGTCTTTGTTAGAAACATACCTGATAAGTTACAATTTTAAGTTTAGATCCTCTGCTTGTAAAGTAATTTTTATCTTTTTTTTTGTGGATTTCAATTGCCAAGTTTCTTTTCATCTTTTTTTTTGTGGATTTCAATTGCCAAGTTTCTTTTCTCTTTCTCTGTTTGACTTTCAACAGGTATTTATTGAATCCTTAAGGAAAACTGTAATTCACTCTGTGGATTATCACTGAGGTTATATGAAATAACAAGGAAGGTAGGCTGAATAATAGAACTGTTGAGAATCAGGTAGAAAAAGAGAGTCTATGTCCTCTGGAAGAAGGGACAGGCTACTTGGGGAGATTACAAAGAAGTAGCTAAGGTATGCAGGGAGAAAGTTAGGAGGCGAAAGCCCAACAAGAACTCAGGTAAGCCACTGCAGTAAAAGACAAAAAATCCTTTTATAAATATATTAACGGCAAAAGAATCGCCAAGGATAATTCTCATCCTATACTTGATGCAGCAGGGAATGTGGCCACTGAGGATAAGGAGAAGGCTGAGGTCCTCAATGCCTTCTTTACATCTGTCTTTAATTGCCAGATCAGTTATCCTCTGGGCATTTTATGCCCTGATCTGGAAGTCTGGGATGCTACTCAGACTATACCCCCAGCGATTCAGATGAAGACAATTAGAGAGCTCCTCCTCCATCTGGACTGTCACAAGTCCATGGGACCGGATGGGCTACACCCTTGGGTGCTGAGGGAGTTGGTGGGGTTCTTGGGCTCTTGGACCCTCTCAGCCACCTATCGGGGCTCCTGGTTAACTGGAGAGGGTTGGAGGCTTGCTGATGTGATTCCCATCTTCAAGAAGGGCCGTAAATAGGATCTGGGTAACTATAGGTTTGTTAGTCTGACCTCAGTACCGGGGAAAGTAATGGAGAAAATCATTTTGGGTGAGATCGCACTGCACACGTATGGTGCCCAGACAGCATGAAAGGTAGTTCATGCTTGACCAACCTCATCTCCTTCTATGACTGGGTGACCAGTCTGGTAGATGAGGGAAGGGCTGTTGATGTAGTCTACCTAGACTTCAGCAAAGCCTTTGACACAATTGCTCACAGCCTTCTTCTGGGGAAACTGGCTGCCCGTGGTCTGGATAGGTATACACTTCTTTGGTTAAGGAACTGGTTAGAGGGCTGTGCCCAATGGGTAGTGATTAATGGAATTAAGTCCAGATGGCAACCCGTTACAAGTGGTGTCCCCCAGGGGTCGGTACTGGGGCCCATCTTGTTTAATATCTTTATTGATGGCCTAGATGAGGGGACTGAGCATACCCCCCAATAAGTTGGCAGATGACAGCAAGTTAGGAGGTGGTGTGGATCTGCCTAAGGGCAAGGAGGCCCTTCAGAGGGATATAAATAAGCTGGATTGCTGGGCTGAGATGAATGGGATGAGGTTCAACAAGGATGAGTGTCAACCCCATGCAGCGTAACATAGATTTGGAGACGAGTGGCTAGATGACTGTGAAGAAGAAAGGGACCTGGGGGTGTAGGCTGATGCTCAGCTGAACATGAGCTGACAGTGTGCTCAGGTGGCCAAGAGGGCCAATGCCATACTGGCCTGCATTAGAAATAGTGTGGCCAGCAGGAGTAGGGAGGTGATCATCCCCTCAACTCAGTGCTGGTGAGGCTGCACCTTCAGTTTTGGGCCCCTCACTACAAGGAAGACATTGAGGCCCTGGAGCGTGTCCAGAGAAGGGCAATGAAACTGGTTTGAAGCACAACCCTTATGAGGAGTGGCTGAGGGAGCTGGGATTGTTTAGTCTGGAGAAGAGGAGGCTCAGGGGAGACCTCATTGCACTCTACAACTTCCTGAAGAAAGGCTATGAGGAGGGCTTTGGCTTCTTCTCCCAGGCAACAAACAGGACCCGAGGAAATGGCTGCAAGTTGTACCAGAGAAGGTTTAGGCTAGACATGAGGAAAAAATTTTTCTCTCAGAGAGTGTTCAGGCACTGGAATGGCCTGCCCAGAGAGGTCATGGAGTCACCGTCCCTGGCAATGTTCCAGAGGCATCTGGATGAGGAGCTGCAAGATATGGTTTAGTAGCTTGTGGTAGTAGTGGTAATGAGAAGATGGTTGGACTACATGATCTTATAGGTTGTTTCCAACCTTGCGATTCTAAGATTCTATGATTGTTATTTATCTTATGATTTTTATTCCCAAAAAGTCACAGAAAGACTGAGCCAGAAAAACAATAAGGTGGAAGGAGAAATAGCTCTTCTCTCAATCTGCACAAAATACTAAACTCAGTGGAAGTTATTTGTGGAGGAACTTATGAAGTTGAGAAAGGATTTAAAAACTTTATAATATTACTTAATGACAGCTGAAATGCACTCATCAGTGCTGAGTATGCAGACAGGATTATTTCCCTAGTCCTGCTCACCACTCCATTCCTGATACAAGCCAGGATGCCTTTGGCCTTCTTGGCCACCTGGGCACACTGTTGGCTCTTATTCAGCTGACTATCCATCAGTACAACAAAGTACCTTTTCATCAGGCAGCTTTCCAGCCACTCCTCCCCAGGCCTGTAGGGTTTCCTGTGGTTGTTTTGATCAGAATGCAGGACCTGACACTTGGCTTAGAAACTCATACAGTTTACAGATCTTTGAGTCTGGCCATCCAGCCAGTGTTTCATCTAGCGGAGTATATGTCCATCCAAACCATGGACAGCTATCTCCTCCATGAGGATGTTGTGGGGGACAGTGTCAAAGGCTTTACTGAAGTCCAGGTTGGCTATATCCTTCATCCACTAGGTGGGTCACCTTGTCATAGAATGAAATCAGGTTTGTCAAACAGGGTCTACCATTCATAAGCCCATGCTGACTGGGCCTTATCCTCTGGCTGACCTCTACTTGGTTCGTGATGGCTCCCAAGATTATCTGTTCCATAATCTTCCTCAACACCAAGATGACACTTATAGGTCTGTAGCTACCAGGATCGTCTTTCTGGCTGTTTTTGAAGATGGGTGTTACATTTGCCAGTCTTTAGTCCACTGGGACATCCCTGGTTTGCCAGAATTGCCGAAGAATCAAAAACCTGATTGAGATAGGAGATACTGATCTATTAAAAGGAATGTGAGATAATACAGAATAATTAAGGGTAATAAATCTAAACAAATAAAAAATACAACAGGAGGAGAGAGAGAAAATTAATCCGAATATTTATCAGCAGGCTCTCCATCCCTTACCTACTGGAAAGAGACCAGAGAGCTCTTCCCCTGTCACTCAGAATCAGAAAGTTCCTAGAAAATGCAGTACATCCTAATATATCTTTCCTTTGGACAATCAGATGTATCTTCTCTTTGGAAACTCAGAACTCATGCGAAACTGCTAGAAATAAACAAAAAGCACCGCTCCACAGTGCACTGTGTTTTCTGCACCCAACAGCCTGTCACATGATGTTATGATACAGAATACTGATAAAGCCAGCCTTTGTACTCTGCAGTACAAAGCAATTTTGGCATTTGTTTGTGTAGGTTTATGTAAAAAACTTGTGATCTGTACTTTGTTAACTAATAGTACCTTATACAATAATGGAATTCTCAACATATTTGATTGTATGTTTACCACAACATGTTCAAATATGAGTGTGTTAAGGTAAATGTCTTGAAATGAGATTTTCAAAGAAATCTGAGAATTAGATATTCTGATTCCATTGTACCTTCTACAGAATAAGGGGAAGGAGCTTTCTTAGACCTCAATAGCTCAACAGTTCTCTGCTGTCTGTAGATAGAAATGCCATCTGTACATTCTTGCTATCAATTCTGGCATCTCATCTGTGGTCTGAATCTACTGACTAAAGCTGCAGGAAAGTAATTCCAGAAATAAACTGGGCAGCGTTTGTAGTGAGGCAACAAATAAATGATATGAGTTTTTAAAGGGCATTGAGCAGAAGAAGGGAAGAATCACACAAGGGTTGGAAGAGACCTCTGGAGATAATCTAGTAAACCCCTTTTCTTAAGCATGTTCCCTACAGCAAGTTACACAGTAATTTCCTGTGTGTTCCAGTTTGTGTCCCTTACCCCCCTTGTTCTGTCCTTGAGCATCACTGAAAAAAAAACGTGGCACCATTTCTTGACACTTGCTCTTTAAATATTTATGAGAAATTTTGGTAAGATCTCCTCTCAGTCTTCTCTTCTTCAATCTCAGCAGTCCCAGGTCTATTAGCCTTTCCTCATAAGAAAAATGCTCCAGGCCCCTAATTATTTTTGTAATCTTTGTCTGGTCTCTCTCGAGCACTTCTCTGGTTTTCTTGAACTGGGGAACCCAGAACTGGACACAGCACTCTGGATGTGGCCTCACCAAGGCAGAGTAGGTGAGGTTAACCTCCCTTGACTGTGTTCTTTTGGCCATGCTCCTTTTACAAGAGGCACTTGTATAGCTGAAACAAATTAATAAAACCTGGAAAAAAATATTTATTTTCAAAAACAGATTTTCAGTTCAGATTAGCTGAAGGATCTGTACCTCTTCATATTAGTTATGAGCCAATGCTCCAAACTGGATCATAGTTCAACTTGAAAAGTTCACAAAGGTTTGGAAATGCAGCTTTGTGGCTGTTTTTGTGTTGTTTTTTTTTTTGTTTTTTGTTTTTTTTTTTTTTTTTTTTTTTTATGATATGTTTGCAACGTTTGTTTTAGTGGAGATTTCTCATGCAGTAGAAAAAATAATTTAAAACATAAGTTCCCATAACACAATTAGAGTGGCATCTGGCTTCAAACTTACAATTCTTGTTACAAACAAAAGTATTTCAATGGGTTACATTTGGATCAAATCTAATAGTGAGAAATAAATGGTACTGTATTCTACCACAGTTTCCTACAAAGCATGGTATTTTGATATTGCAATGGCAGCATACGTTTTTTGGCTCCAGTTTAAGGGCACTTAAAAATCTGCGGGTACATTTCAAAATACATGTAGTACAAAATACATGGAAAACTCTGAAAGTATTCCTCCTATTTATTTCCATGGAAATTACAACAGATACAAAGAGCACAATGACACTATTTGATAAAGCAAATTATCAGCTACGAAACTATTTTTCAACATAGTCACCATCATTAGCTATGTATGGCACACTTGTAAAAATCTGCACCAATGGATGTGATCCACTGTTTCTCACCTGCTAAGAAAATGTTGTCCCTGCAGTCCATCTTTCATTGGTGAGCGCAAATGGAAGTCAGGAGCTAAATCCAGATCATATGGTGGGTGGGGTAGGACAGTCCAGACAAGATTGCCAATATGCTCCCATGTCTTCAAATCAGCACTGAGCCTGGCATTAGTTTATTGCAAGAAAATGATTGTCCCAGGCCTGATTCTGGATATTCGAGCCTTCAGCTTAGTCATAATCACAGTAAAATGAGTAGAACTGATGGTTTTTCAGGGTTCCTGGAAACTCAGAAGAATCTCCCTCTTACTTTCCCAAAAGACAGTGCACATCATTTTACCTACTAAAGGCTGCATCTTGAGCTATTTCTGTTCCTGTGTGAGTATTTGTGGGGCCCACCTGGTGCAAACTTATATCTGTTCCTATTCCAATACTGTCATTGTTTCCAGTGCACTGAAGCTGATATTCAGCTCCATACACAGTTCCATGGTCATAATCTACTGATTTTCATGGAATAGCTGATAGAGACATTCTTCATTTTGTAATGTGACAACAGTGCATGGTCATCTGGGACATGGCTTATCTTTCACGTCATTGTTGCTACTGCTGAAATGCACCATCTACCACCTCACTGCACGCATGTCCACTGTTTGGTCTCCATAAATATTCATCAAGCATCACTGAATGTCAATGGGTTCTTTTCTGTATGAAGAAATTCGAACTCTACATCTTTGCTTCAGACATACTCCCATGTCAGACATCATTTTATCAGACTACTTCTCTGCTGGTATTTGTTTCATGGCAATAAAATGCAACAGAATATTGGTAGAAAGGTTCATCCTCTACTTCCATACCATCAACATCCCCCTGTGACATTGTGGGTCAACATAATAAAATAGAAATCATTACTTTTGGAGCAAGCCTTACAGTCACATACAGATATATGGTTCAAAAATACTATGGTCTTGATTTACAATGCATTATATCTGCTTATCTATATAAAATACACATTTCCACAATGTACATAATATTTTTTAAAATTATTTTTATATGATTGCTTTATTTTTAAAGGATCCATTGCCTTGAGAGTTGCTGGCAACACTGCAGCACATAAGCCTTAAGATGATGAATCTGCTGGGGGAAATAGGAAAGGGCAATGGGGAAATATTTAAAAGGAATAAAAGAGTTGTTCTTTAAGGAAGTGACAAGACTAGCTGCCCAGCTGAAGTGCCTCTACACCAATGCATGCAGCGTGGAAAATAAACAGAGGAGCTGGAAGCGACTGTGCTACTAGAAAACCACGGTATAGTTGCCATCATTGAAACCTGGTGGGATGATTCCCATGACCGTAGAGTGGCTATTGACAGTTACAAGCTGTTCAGAATTGACAGGGAAGTAAGGAGGGGAGGAGGTGTTGCTATCTACATTGGGAAAGGAATAGAATGTGAAGAGCTGTTGCTGAACAATAGTCACAAGCAAGTTGAAAGCTAATGGATCACAGATAGAGGTGGCAAAGGGAGACTTGTGATTGGTTTCTAATACAGGCCACCAGATCAGTCAGAGCTTGTTGATGAGGCCTTCTACCTCCAAGTATAGGAGGCATTGTGACTGCAAGCGCTCATCCTTCTGGCAGACTTCAACCAGCCAGATATCTGCTGGAAAAGTAGCATGGAGACGTGTAGGCAAGCCAAGAGGTTCCTGAAATACATTGAGGATAACTTCCTGAGTCAAATAATTGAATAATCCCAGAGGGGGAATACTGGACCTGCTGTTCACTGCAGCAAATGATCAATAGATTGGTAACATCAGGATAGGAGGCTGTCTGGACTGTAGTGACCATGTCACTATTGAGTTCAAGCTCCAGAGGGATATGAGACAGGCAAAGAGTAGAATTAGAATGCTAAATTTCAGGGAAGCTAACATCTAGCTCTTCAGGGAGTTAGTCAACAAAACCCCCTGGAAACTGTTCTCATATGCAGAGTGGAGCTGGCAGATCTTTAAAGAAGCTTTCCTCAGCATACAAGAGCTCTATATTTCCAGGTGTAGCAAGTCAGGACAGAAAACAAGAGGCTGGTGTGGCTGAACTGGGACCTGCTGGTCAAACTGAAGAGCAAGAAGAA
The DNA here is from genome assembly GCF_026119805.1 of Tympanuchus pallidicinctus. NCBI lineage: Eukaryota > Metazoa > Chordata > Aves > Galliformes > Phasianidae > Tympanuchus > Tympanuchus pallidicinctus. The sequence goes on from NW_026294744.1 coordinate 454,896, forward strand.
AATGCACAGGCAGTGGAAACAGGGACAGGTACCGTGGGAAGACTATGAGAAAGCTGCTGGGATGTGTAGGAATGAGATCAGGAAAGCCAATGCCCAGTTTGAACTATATTTGGCAGGGGATGCCAAGAAGAACAAGAAAGGCTTCCACAGGTACCTCAATCAGAAAAGAACAGTCTAGAAAAGCGTAATCTGCCCAGTGAGTGACACAGACAAGCTGGTAACAACAGACAAGAAGAAGAATTAACAACAGTTTTGCTTCAGTCTTCTCTGATAACTTCTTGCCACACAGCTTTCAAATATTTGGTTTGATAGGAGGGGATCAGGGATGCAATGTCCCTCCCACTGTAAGAGAAGATCAGGTTCATGACCACATAAGGAATCTGAACATCCATAAGTCTATGGGTCCCAGTGACATGCAACCCAGAATCCTGAGGGAATTAGCTGATGTAGTCGCCAAGCCACTCTCAATGATATTAGGAAAATCGTGGCAATAGGTGAAGTCCCTGGTGACTGAAAAAAAGAAAACTTTAGACCCATTTTTAAGAAGGGTAAAAAGGATGATCCTGGGAATCCACCATCAGTCCCACCTACGTGCCAGGAAAAATCATGGAGCAGTTCCTCCTGGAATTTATGATAAGGCACATGGAAGATATAGAGGTGATATGAGAGAACAAGCGTGGCTTCACCAAGGGCAAATCCTGTCTGATCAACCAAGTGGCCTTTTTATGATGGTGTCATTGCATCAGTGGACCAGTGAAGAGCCACTATCTGGACTTCATAAGGCCTTCAACACTGTACTCCACAACATCTTTCTCTCTAGATTGGAAAGATATGGATTTGATGGGTGGATTGTTCAGTGGACGAAGAACTGACTGCAGGATTGAGTCTAAAGAGCAGTGGTCAATGGCTCATTGTGTAGATGGAGGTCAGTGATGAGTGGTGTCCCCCAGGGGTCAGTGCTACCAATAATCTTTAATATCTTCATCAATGACATTGATGACAGTGGGGCTGAGTGCACCCTCAGCAAGTTTGCTGATGACACCAAGCAGTGGGATGTGATTGACACACCAGAGGGATGGAATCCCATTCAGAGGGTTCTAGGCAGGCTTGAATAGTGGGCCCAGGTGAATCTCATGAGGTTCAACAAATCTAAATGAAAGATCTTGCACCTAAGTCAAGGCAACCTTCGCTACCAGGATGAAAGAATTGAGTGCAACCCTACCGAAAAGGATCTGGGGGTATTGGTGGATGGGAAGCTGTACATGAGCCAGCAATGTGCCTTTACAGCCCAGAAAGCCCAGGAAGTATCCTTGTCTGCATCAAAAGAAGCATGGCCAACAGGTTGAAGAAGGTGAACCTGCCCCTCTACTTTGCACTGGTGAAGCCTCACCTGGTGTACTGTGGAGCCCTCATTACAGGAGATACATGGACCTGTTGGAGCATGTTAAGAGAAGAGCCACAAAAATTATCTAAGAAATGGAACACCGCTCCTATGAGGACAGGCTGAAATATCTGGTGCTGTTCATACTGGAGAAGAGGAGGCTCCGAGGTGACCTCATAGCATTCTTTCAGTACCTAAAGGGAGCTAGAAAAAAGAAGAGGACAGACTCTTTACAAGGGTCTGTGGTGATAGAACAATAGGAAATAGCTTCAAGCTCAAAGAGGGTAGAATTAGGTTGGCCATAAGGAAAAAGTCTTTTACAGCAAGGGTAGTGAGGCACTGCAACAGGTTGCCTAGAGATGTAGTTGATGCCCTGTCCCTGGAGACTGTCAAGAGAAGGCTGGGTCAAGCCCTGGACAACCTGATTTAGCTAGGCACGTCTCTGTTCACTGCAGGGGAGCAGGACTAGATAACCTCTAAATGTCCCTACCAACTCTAAGGATTCTATTTGTGTTACTTTAGAAGACCTTGTGCTTGTTCATTAACTTTCAACATTTCTAGACTTACAATAATGGTATTCAAGCTTATTTAAACTTGTGTATTAATTTTTCATAAATGAGTTTATTGGACTAGTAATTTGGTCTAAAAAGACTGAGCATCTACCGATGATGATCTGTTCACAAATGTTGAGATAAAAAATAAATCTTCCTTGGATGAGCATCCCATTACTAATACAGTCTAAATGGGTCTTTGGTGTAAAATATAATCTTTTCCTTCTATTCCCTTCCAACTTCCCAGTATGTCATCATCAGAAGTAATAGGGGGTTTTTAACCCTTGATTTGTAATAGTTAACCCTTTTGCAATGGAGAACATCAAGGCTCTTTGTTCTACTCATTCCAAGTTTCCATCTTGGAGCATCAGTTGTATAATTTCAGCAATTTTTTCAGTGAATATTAGTGAATGCCTTCTTTTTAATCAGTGTTCACCACTTTTCCGCTCTGCTTGCATTCAACAAATTAGGACAAGGCTGTTGAATGGGTTCTCACTTTTTCTTAGACTTTCCTTAAGGAGTAAAACCAAAGCAGTGTGCTGACTTTCTTTTTGGCCTGTTAATCTGGGATGTTTTTCTATTTTTAATTAGCTGCTCAAATGCATTTGTCATGAACATTTATAGAATTCTATTATCACTTTCTTTCTAAATCACAGAGAAATTCAGGATTTTCTTTAGATTCAAATTTTCTTTAGATATTCTTGTACTGGATCATTACATGCATAACTTTAATTAGCAATGTATAGTGGACAAATACATTGTGTTTGAGGCAAATGCCAGAGATCATTCTCAGGGAAAATTCCCACTGACATCCATATGGGTTTTGTCTGAGTAAAAATTTTGTAATTTGGCTTTTTGTTTTAGAGGATTGGAATCATCTTTTTTTTTACTCTGATCACTCATTTGGCCTCCAAGTACCTTGGCTAGCTTGATTTTCAGTAAATGTCTGAAAGCTGTACTGGTACACTTCCAGCATCATAGGATTCATATTTATCCTTATATGTGTATTTGGACTTCTTCAAGTCATCGCAGCTATTTCTGGCTCATTGTCCTAATTGTAGAACTCTTCCCATTTTCAAACAAGAACTGATTCTGAATCCTGCTATTTTTACAGCAGAGAGTTGAACTTTTCCTTTATATCCATGTATATATAATCAAAATTTAGTTCAAATATCTCTAGATCTGTATTATAAAGTATTGTTTCATTAGGTACTCTCATAAAAAATATATATAGACACCTGCATTCCAGGAGGTCCCTGTAGTCTCTTATTCAAGGGTAAGATAACTTGGCAGATTCAGAGAAAATAGATAAACTGTTCTGATCCAGATGTAAGTGTGAAATGCAGTTAAAGGACATTGAAATGGTTACTAGGAAAATTAAACATAACTTGACCAAATGTGAACACAAAAAAAAACAACAACTGGCAATTGAAAAGAATTGCTATAGTGATTCCTGAGCTTCATTAACTGTGATGTTGATTTTTATGTGAAGCATAAGTAGTGCAAAAGGACTCTGTGATCCTTAGGTCGGACGTCAGGGGGAAATTCTTTACCCAGAGAGTGGTGAGGTGCTGGAACAGGCTGTCCAGAGAGGTTGTGGATGCCCCATCCTTGGAGGTATTCAAGGCCAGGTTGGATGGGGCCCTGGGCAGCCTGGTTTAGCATTAAATGTGGAGGTTGGTGGCCCTGCATGTGGCAAGGGGGTTGGAGATTCATGATCCTTGAGGTCCCTTCCAATCCTGGCCGTTCTGTGATTCTGTGATTCTGTGATGTTAAGTGATATTTGCACTTTCAAAGCAGAGATCCACTGAATGTAGATCAATTGGTACCCTTTCTTGATTTCTTCTTGAATATATTTTATTAATCTGAATAGTATATGAAATTTGAAGTGTAAAACAAGCTACAGTGCTAGAATTTACTTTAGATTTGTTTGATATACTACCATAATATATGATATATATGTAATTTTATGTAAATATATTATAATGCATAATATATAATAATATAATATATTATAATACAATATATAATACCAAATATATATAGTACAGTTTCAGAGTCATATTTCTACTTGGATGTTAGAGAAAAACTTCCTGCAAGCCTACCACATTACTAGATCCCCAGGGATTGGTAGAAAGCAAATATCAATCATGGGACTGCCTTTTAAGGCAGATATACAAATGATCTCTTCATAGAGGTAAAAAAGACATGGAAATGCTAATTTAAGACAGTCATTTAGATGTCAGTGTGTTCACATATCTGTTCTACGTGTCAGGACCAATCAATGATCAAGATGAATAACATTGGATCAGAGTGTCTATGAATTAGGGTGCAACAGAGAATGCTTGAGATGTTGCAAATTAGGAGAGAATGAACAGTGTGGATATCGCCCAAGAGTACTTCTAAATTTCCAAGCAACCTGTGTCCTATTACCCATCAAGATTATTATTTTATTTTTTCCAAAGTACTCTTATTCTCTTGTTTCAGATTTATGAAAAAAATATTACTTTTTTTACTAGGCTGATAAACATATAAAAAAAAAACTATAGTAAGAGTAGTTTACATGACCAATGATACAGATCTGAAATGTATGTGATTGTGGTAGTCACGGTCAGAAGGGCATACAGCAGTGTATGTTTTTTTTAGTCATAATACACTGTCATTTCAGAAAGGGCTCTGAGCAGTGGATATTTTTCCCACATAATCTCTGCAATCATTCAGCACACTTCAGTTTTCCTCACTTAGCTTGCATCCCATAGTTTAGCTTTTAACATTTAGATATGATTAGACTATGTTTTTAGCTAGTTTGAGTGGCAGAAGACCATATTCTTCTCAGCTTTTTCTTTATCTTGTTTTCTGCAGACCCCCATCCTTCCCTTTGTTCTTCCCAAATTTTATATTGAAAGGATGCTGTCCTTTTTTTCCTTCACTCTGCATCCTGTAACACATCCCACAGCACTAGGTAGTGATTCCCCTAGTCCAAAAGGAGATGTGGCACTGACTCATCTACATGGTTTAATTGTGAACAAGTGATCTGGAGTAATTTTCTTTTTTCTTGTCTTGTAACACACGGTGGGTTTAGAGGGAAGTGAATTTTTTCTACCTCCTGAGTCACACCTCCTTTAGTCAGCAGGGGTCACTACAGTGATGAAGTCATTCAGGACTCGAATAATAGACAGCAGTTAGTTATCAAAAGCTTTCTTAACAACAACTAACAACAGCTACTTGAAAGTAAAATTGGCTAATTTGCTAATTACGATCAATAAGCTTTACAGGTAAGACAATTTTAGGCAATGGCTACTACAAAGAGTAAAAAAATAAAAGAAGATGAAGAGAAAAAATAGAAAACAAGGAAACACAGACAGACAGGTTTACAAATACAGCAAAGCAGAGCAGTTCACTGCTCCCTGATCAGTGATGTCTTGGTTTCAGGTGTTGATATTCTGTAGAGATGGGTTATAGGAGGTTGTGTTGTTCAGTTGACAGTAACTAAATACAATAGTACAAACTCTTACTTATAGTCTGAAGTGACCGAGCTATTTTTGGAGTGACAGCTTCTGGCTTTGGGATCTCAGCAGGACTTCCTTTATTCCTGCCTTTCAGGCCTTGCAAATTTAAGTCAGTGGACAAGAAGCAGCAGGGGGAGGCTAGCTTGTATGTCTTCACAGGATGAAACAGTATCATCTTTCTATTTCCTGTATCAAGCTGGTTTGATTTGCTCCCGTGTCAATCTTCAGCCAATCAACACTCCTGGTCCCTCCCTTTCAAACAACTTTAGAGAGACTTCCAAACGTAAAATTGTCTATATAATGGTGTTGATTACCTCATGTTGATTTGAGGTACTCCTTACCAGTCTTAGACATTTCCTGATCATAATGTTTATTCTCTTTATTCACCTTTTTTTTTTTTTTTTTTTTTTTTTTTTTTTTTTTAGGAGCATCCGAGACCAGAGTATGAAACCAAACTGCTGCAGAAAAAGCTGAAAAACAAAAACATGAATACAGAAAATACAAATGAAGTAAGTTGCAGCTTATTTTTTCTCTTACTCAACAGCCTAGGCTGTCTCTGGTCTTAACCTCTTTAATGATGTTGGTTAGCACCACGTCTAGCAAAACCTCACTTCTTGTTGGTCTGTCCAATACCTGAGCAAGGAAGCTATTGTCACCAGATATCTAGATGGTTGAAATCACACATCGGGATGAGAGCCTGTGAGTGTAATGCCTCTTGTAGCAGAAGAAGGCTTTGTCAACAATCTCCCCTTGACCAGACAGCCTGTAGAAGACCATTACCACCACATGTCCTTTATTGGTCTGTTCCTTAATTTTAACCCACAGATGTACCAGTGCTTTTCACTTTAGAAGATCCTGAAAAGTTAGACATTAAATATGATGAGTACTGAATACTAGAATAGCCATTCCACCTTATTTTTTGAGATTTTAATCCTTTATTTCTCTGCCTTTGAATAGTTGTATGTTTTACCCATTGTAAGACTTACAAAAAGGTAGCTTTTGCATGGTTTCTTGATATTAAGGCATAGGCTTCCATGAGATCTCTGGCTTAGTAATTTCATCATTTTGGATATTAGTAATGGACATCCCCTAGTATTGGGCTTTTCATCAAATAGAGGTCTCTCTGCAGTTGAAGATTTCCTCATTTTATGTGAGTACACAGATGCCTGTGAAATCTCAGTTTCATTGTATCTTCATTCACTGTCATGCCATGACATAGATCTCTATGAATTTCTTGCCTAAATATATTTTGAGAACTAGTATAACTAAGTCATTCATTTTGCACATAGCTGGTAAACAGCTGTAATTTGCTGTATGCTTTGTCAACAGTTTATGGACTGTTTTTGCCTGGTTCTGTGACTAGTGGGATGGAGGAATCAGTGGACCCATACCCCGGGAAAAGGAAAAGGGTAGGGAGATGGGCCTAAAAACAAAACAGTGGCAACCATCTGCAGAGAAATAAATTAACTTACTAAATGTGACATTGGAATGTAAGATAACACATCATAGTACTATATAATAACAAATGAAGTTAATAAATAAAATGAGAATGTTTGAAAACCAAAGGCCTTGCTCTGAGTAACTTGAGGCGATATGGCCTGGAGCACAGATGTGTTGGAAGGTTGAAAAAAGGAGGGATGTCTTATGATCTACGAGCAGTTTTATCTTTCCCTCTGAAGAGAAAACAAACAGAACTATGCAAAGTCCTCTGGGGTATGCAGTTCTCTTCTGAGAACCAGGTACCCAGAACTATCTACAGAACCAAAGCATTAATTCTTTTAACTCCCAGTGCAGTATATCATGTTATGATGCAAAATACAGATAAAAAAATCATAAAACCACGACAGCTCTGACACTAGTGGCTAAAACTTCTAATTACTTACCTAAAATGAAATCAGAAGTCTGCTGTTCCACAGCTGATGCTTTCAGGACAATTATGATGCTAAAATTATACTCTTGAGAATACTAAATTAGAGTTTACTTAGATGTATATTCCTGTGATACTACTTGTGTTTTTCCAGTATATTTGTCCCTCTGTTCTGGCAAGGATGTGACTAGTTTTACAGCAATAAATTGAGTTTTTGCGGAAATCTCATGTTTAGTACAATTTCATTCAGTGTCCTGAGTACAGATATAATTATGAGCTTTATCTAACTGAAGCCTAAGCTGCTTATTTACAAAAGTGATGCAGATCTTCCTATTAAAGTGAGTGGATGCCTTACTCCAGTTGTTGGAGGAGATGGTTCAACATGTATACCCAGAACAAGATTAAGACACCAAATGAGTCCAAATGTTCACCAAATGGTTTATTACAGGTTCTAAGCAGTTAAGGAATGCAGGGAAGATGGGGAGGTTAACAATCAGGACTCCTAGTAAACAGGTTATGATGTAGAGACAGTCACCATTAGGAGCCCAGTGATATCTTGCTGGTTTGAAGGGGGCTGCAGGCTGATCAGTGATGTCTTGTTGACCTGTACTGCTGCTGCTCAGTGGAGGGAGCACCCACTACTACCTCTGAACTGTTTTTTTTTTTTTAATTCTTCATTCTGCTCTCATGCATCTCTGGTTGCTCAAGGCAATAGCCTTCCTTCCAAGTGTGGAAGTGGAGTCAGCAGTTGATCATGCAACAATCACGTCCACTACCTGGGCTGTTGGACACGTGCTAACTCCATAGCAATCATTTTCTTCAAAATAAGTAATAAAGTCTGCAGTTACTGACTTACAATCGTATTGTGTCCAGTGAAAGACTATAACAGATTACAGATTTATAGTGGTCTCAGATTAACTAATAAGACTCCTGAAGACTGCTGGATTTTGATTTAATGCCAATGCTTGAATAAGGAAAACTAGAGTATTTTCCCTTTCCTGTGTCTGGTTATAAACTCCTGTATCTGAGTACATTTTTTACCTTCCGTTGACCATGCTTATAGGGAAAATTGTATGCTATTGATCTCCAATGTTAAAACAGAAGCCTACATTTGGGACAAATTTACATAAATAGCTTGTGGAAACAACATTAAATTAAGATAGTTGCCAAGATGATTACGATATTATATTAATGCATGCAGCAATCGTGTCTGCATTTTTAAATACATTTACATTAAACTTCTTTGGGTATCTGCTCCCTGAAAAGATGAAGAAGCAGTGAAACTGCTCAACTTTCTTAGCTATTATCACATTTAACTGAAAAAGACACTTGCCTGCTGATCCATTAATTTTTATGATACACTTGATTTTGAAATAGGATGGCAAGCTGTTTGGAAGATCTTTCACATTGTGGTATTTCATGAAATAGGTAAACTTGAATTCTTAATTGACCATTCAAATCATTTTTATTGATGTCACCTGGGAATCATACAAATTAAGGAGGAAGAGACCCCATGTTTACTTATGGAATAATTGCTAATAGTTTGAAGTTCAGGAACAGCTTGGTAGAATTTTTCACTTTAGAGCTGAAATTTGTAGTATTGATTGTTCTGATAAACTGAATGTTCAAGCAACTTAAATAACAAAATAAGGGAATCTTTCAAAGAGACAGAAAAACAATATGTTTTTTTCCCCTGGTAATTGTACATCAGTGGAAAGCAATGAAAGATCCCTATTAAAAGATTGCCTTATTCAAAGCTGCAAATGAGAATTGCAATAAAAGTGTACCACACAACATTTCTCATAGAAGAAATCCATCCTACTTGGGAATTCCTTAAAAAGTGTTGGTTAATTTCTGCCTACAAATTTAAGACATAAGTACTTTAAGGAGATGAACAATGTAACAAAATACAGAAAAAAAATATCTATTTTACATATTCATAATTGATCTACTTATGAATATGCAAAAATACTTCTAATAGGATCTTGACAACACCAAGAAAAGTATTCACAGGTAAACCAATAGTCGCACACACACAGATGAGTTGAACTCATCCAGCTGGTGAAGGGGATCTTCAACTGTACAGCAACCCAGGGAATAACCTAGGTCCAAAAGATGTTCTTGCATCTCTGGCTGGCCCTTATATGAACCCAGGGTGGCTCCACCTTGGATCCACCCCTTCTGATCACATGGGGAGCACAGACACAAACAATTTGCCTGTGCTCCCTAGGCCAGCTACACCCCTTCACCAGGTACTCATTCACCAGTTGAAGTTGTGACCTAACAGCTCCCTACAAATGATTTATCAAAATTTTGAAATTTCAGGTTTAAGGTGTTTCAAAATACACTGTGTAAGGAAAGAGTCTTTTTATGTTCGAATTTTTTGAAGAACAATTATTCTGATATTAATTTTACACTTTTTGTCCTGGTGCATGCAACACATATTTAAAGGTATCAGAAAAGAAGTTTTACGAGGCCTTTTGAGGTAATGGATCTGTGACAATGATCAGATATGCTACCTTATCAATCCTCCCACACAGTTGCTAACATACAAAAAAGTTGTTTTATTTATTGGAAATTGTTATTTATTGTAACTGTTTCATTACTTATGCTTTTCTGAAGGATAACTTACAAATACCATGCAAAACACCATTTCATGAAAGGAGATATTTTATCTTGACAAAAATGATTCTGAATAGTATGAAAATTAAAGCCAATACGATCTTCTTCGGCAGTAGTTTAAGGGCAAAATTATCAAATATAGAAATGTGGAATATGTGGCCTTAACTTATAGATAAAGCAAACAAAACAATTTCAAATAACTCTTATTTTTATTAGTTTTAACCATAAGGAAGCTATTGCTATTGTTTTCCTTTCACTGGATCTGTTGTCAATTAACTGGCAGCGTAGCAAATTGCAGTGTTCTTAAGGAAATATAATTTCAAGCTTGTGAGTTATAGTACTAGATATCATGAAGATCACAACAAAACTAGAGGAATGGCCTGCTATTCTCAAAACAATATTGACAGCAAATATGTTGCATGTGATAAATAAAAAATAACCTATAAATATTATTCCTTACTGGGATAAGATAAACTTGTAGAAACAAAGGGAATCAATTAGTAAATTATGATGTACTGAAGAACTTTGAGAGTTGAAGTATGTTTTCTGTGTTTTCCACATCTTTTAAAAGAGCAACACAGAATTGTTTTTTCCTAAATTTCATAAAGTTTATAGAGTTCAGGATTTTTCTAGACATGAGTTCTAGCTTAGTCCATTGATGGAACAAGAGGATTTCATTGCAATTTCAACCAAATCATTTGTAGTTTTAAGCTATTTCAATAGCATGTTTAAGATTTGACCAAAGTTTCTTGTTCCTAAGATATTGCCAAATATTAAGTCCTCTTACTCTGCTAGATTCTGATGCGTCAATTCAATACAAATAGGAGTCCAGTAACAGTTTGTGCAGTTCGTGAATTGTTAGAAGTGAATTTTTAATTCTCTTGCAAATATTAGAATTGCTGACTCTATCTGCACATTATTACAATTTTAAACAAAAATCTAATTAATGTATTTGTTTATTGCTAGTTGCTTGAGGTGGACAAATAAAGATTCTATTGAACTTTTTTTCCCCCCAAGATCTGTGTGTCATAAAATATAACAAGTTTCACTGTGTTAAACTTTGGACTAGATTCTGTAGTTTTTAGACAAATGTTTACAGTTTTTCTGTATAAAGCTTAAGTTAAGTCATTGCTCCAGAGTCATTCTGGAAGTCCTGCTGCAACTCTCCAGAGCCAACTTAAGGCTGAGTTTTGGAGAAACTGTAGTAGAAAAAAAAGGATGCATTGAATACATTCCAGTTGCATGTGTAGCTATAGTGCCTAAAGTAACTAAATGTCACTGTACAATTAACAAATATACAGTTGGAAGAGTGGTGTGGTTAGGATAGTATTTTACAGGTTTATAGTTAGAAAGATTATTGTGGTGGAAAGAGACAATCAAAAAATAAATGAAATGATCACGTATGTCCTAGGCTCACAGTAAAAAAAACTCAAAAGGAAGAGATCTCCAGAAAGACATTCTTCTCCAGCGGCAGTCAGCCTTTAAATAGGGTGTAGGAGAGATGGAGCCAGGCTTCACCCTTTCTGGTCTCACAAATTAATTGCCTTCACCTGTGCTCTCATGGCTGACTCAGTCCTTGCCTCAGGTGATCAGTCTGTTGTTCAGACCATGACTAAACAGTTCCCATACAGTCACAGTTGTCAATCTAATAAGTCAATTCCATTCATCTGAATATTTTTCTTTACCGAAGAAGCTGTTAGACAAATCAAATGAATTTAAGGCTGAAAGAGAGTCAAAATGCTGGAGGAACATAGTTCTTCTATCTGTTATTCACCTGAAGGCATTTGTTGAAAGAGTTCCTAGCTGCTCAGTTGACCCATCAGGGTTTTGAGAAACCAGTCCAACTGCTGGTTGTTTTTAAGGAAAGCTATCAACTTTTGTATAATACTTAATGGCAGATTGAATTCTGAGTGGAAGTGGATCAGCCAGCTGCAATCATATCTGCTTGGTAGGAAAAATGACCATTCTGAGGTTAAGAGATTTCTTTCAATCCCTGGATAACTTTTGGTGAAAGTATTGGAGGTAGAAATTTCAGGCAAGCAAAAATAAAACTGAGCCAGTCAGATGTAATTTAAACAATGAACCTTGGCAAAACTACTTGGAAAATCTGGAGGGTTCTAAGTTTATGACAACCAAGTTTTTTCAGGTTTCCTGTTTTGCAGGTTTAAACAGACAGGATGCTGCTTTGTAAGCACTCAAGATAAATATGAAACAGTCCTTAGGAGTGGCCCACTAAAATAATGTAGCAGTATGCAATTTAAATTCACCGAGGATTATGATCTCTTTCAGAGTAGAAATAATTGGAATCTGTACAGCGCGCCAAAGCATTTCACTGCCAAGCCAACCAAATATTTTGACTGCATTATTATAAGGAAGAGAAACCTTGAGTAACCACCAGGAACACTGTGCTGCTTTTAGTGGAACCCAGGTAGATAGCAGAGGTAGCTGCTTACTAGATCAGCTGTTGTAGAGTGCATTCCTACTAAAGACCCTAAAGAGGGCCTACATTTAGGCTGTTCTCAGGGAGGGATGCTGCTGATGGATCCACAAGCTTGAAATATAACTGTCTGATCACAGCTGTCAGGAATACAGGCCAAAGAATACACTGAATTCAATTCATTTTAATTTTATATATGACTATATTTTCAAAAGTGTTTAATAGACTATATTGCCCACTGAGAATCATAAAACCTTTTGGGAGCTGAGAGCTCTTGAAAGTCTGGCCAGATGTGACTTTACAAAAGGAATTTCTAAAGTTTCTCTTTTTAAGGACTGAAAGAATGAACTCTTCTCAAATAAGAAGTTTTGAGGATGCCTTGGCCTTTATCTTTTCTGGCCAGTGCTCCTCTCTGTAGAAACTAAAGAATGAGGGAAGTCTGTGTTGTCTCACTGCTTTAGATACCTCATAAAAATAAAAGAAAAGTATTTCTTAGAGAACCTAGAGAGATCCAACATAGGAGACACTGCCTGCTATTCTTTGACTATAGAAAATTTAGGAAGTAAGCAGCAAGTAGGCATACTAACACTCCATTTGAATTTGCAGAAATCTATGAGATATAATGTGAGATGCTGTCTTCCAGCATTACTAGTCATGCTACTTTTTTTTTTTCTTTTCTGTTTTCAGCTCTTGATTTGAGTATTTGGTGGACAGAAATGGCAAGTGATTAAAGTGGCTGCTTTTATAAATAGTGCCATTGGGTAAATGTCCCATTATTTTCAAAATGAGTATAATTATCAGTTGACAATAGAGTTAAGGAAGAAAAAACTTTGACTAAGCAGTCTGGGTCCCATGTACAGCATTCTGGTGAGACAGAGCAGTAAAATGCCAAGCAGGAGGCAGATATGAAGGAAGAGTAAGCTCCCAGTGGGGAAAAAATTAGGCTTTAACACATTCTGGTCAAAACTGCACTGATGGTGCATTGCTTACATGACACTCTATGCTTAAGGGTAATTGTAGGCAACTCCCTTCCGAGAGGAACAGAGGGCTCAATTTGTTAATCAGACTCTACTTGTAGACAATTGTGCTGCCTTCCTTTGACCTTGGTCAAAGACATGACTAAAAAAATTTTTAGTCTAGTTCTACTCTTTGATTATTCTTCAGGGGATCAAGGAAGTCAGCTGATGGAGCAGAAGTACAGGTGGTGTTTTCCTCTATGCCTTTAGTGACAGCAAGGAATATTGAGAGAACCAGGAAAAACCATGTGATAAAAATGTGGCTAAGTGGCTGGTGTCACTGCAGGAATTTTGGCTTTTTTGACCATGGAGTGGTTTACTCAGCATCAGGCCTGATACTTCCATATGAGTCTCACCTGTCTCAAAGGAAGAAACTGATCCTAGCTGAGGAGCTGGTAGGACTATTTGATAGTGCTTTAAGCTGTGTATGAGGGAGGAAGGGGATTAAATGAGGTTTGCTGAAGAAAAGTCTGAAGGAATAAGGCTAGGGCTGGAGGTGAGGCAAATGGCTCAGCTGAGATGCATTTATGTTAAGGCATGCAACATGGACAACAAACTGAAGGAGCTGGAAGCCACCATATGGTAGGCAAATTATAACTCAGTTACCTTTACTGAAACATGCTGGGATCACTCCCAAACTGGAATGCTATGATGGATGGCTACAAGCTGTTTGGAAGAGATATCCTAGGAAGGAGGAGTGTTGGTGTGGCTCTCTATGCTAGAGAATATTTAGATGTTATTGAGCTTGGGAATGACAATGATAATGTTGAGTCTTTATGGATAAGAACTGGAAGAAGGCCAACAGGGCTGACATCCTGAAGGTGTCTGTTATAGGCTGCCTAATCGGGATGAAAGAGATGAGATATTCTATGAGTAGCTGGTAGAAGTTGCATGATTGCTAGCCCTTGTTGTCATAAGGAACTTCAATTTCCCTGATGTATGCTGGGAATATAATCTAGCACAGAGGAAGCAGTCTAGGAGGTTTCTAGAATTTGTGGAAGATAACTCTCCAACACAGCTGGTAAAAAAAGCCTGCCAGGAAGGTGCCCACTGGACCTGCTGTTCACAGAGAAGGACTGGTGAGAGATTTGGAGGTCAGGAGCTGTCTTTGACAGAGTGACCATGAAATGGGAGAGTTCTCAATTTTTGGTGAATTCCTGGAAGTCAAGACGGAAAGGCAGGAAAACTGCTACTTTGGACTTCTGGAGGGCAGACTTTGAACTACTCATGACACTGGTAGGGAGAATTACTTGGGAGTCAGACCAGATAGGTAAAGGGTGGATACTCCTCAAGAAGGAAGTCTTAAAGGCAAAGAGGCAGGCTGTCCATGAGCATCCTAAAATGAGCCAGGAAGAAGACTGGCATGGATGAACTGGGAATTTTACAAAGACTCCACGAGAAAAAGAGAGTCTGCCCCTGGTGGAAGAAGGGATGGGCAATTCGAGGAATGTGACCACAGAGGATAAGGAAAAGGCTGAGGTTCTCAATGCCTTCTTTACGTCTGTCTTTAATAGTCAGACCAGGGTACTCTACTCCCTGATCTGGAAATTTAGGATGAGGAAGAGAGTAAACCCCCCACAATTCAGGTGGAGACGGAGATCTACTCCATCTAGACTGTTATAAGTCCATGGGACCAGATGGGTCCACAAGGATGCTGAGGGAGTTGATGGATGTGATTGCTAAGCCACTTTCCACCTGATCAACTGGAGAAGTCCCATAGGACTGGAGGCTTGCAAATGTGACTTTCATCTATAAGAAGGGTTGGAAGGACGATCTAGGGAACTCCAGCCTGACCTCAGTGCCAGAGAAAGTCATGGAATGGATCATCTTGAATGAAATGACATGGCATGTGCAGGACAACCAGGGGATTAGGCCCAGCCAGCATGGGTTCGTGAAAGGCCAGTTCTGCTTGACCAATCTTCTCTCTTTCTATAACACAGTGACTAGACTAATGGATTAGGGAATGGCTGGTGACATATTCTAGCTAGACTTCGGCAAAATCTTTGACACTATCTTTCACAGTATTCTCCTGAGGAAGCTGGCAGTTCAATTGGTTGGACAAGTACACTCTGCTGAGTAAAGAACTGGCTGGAGAGCCAGGCCTAGAGGGTGGTGATGAATCGAATTAAATCCAGCTGGTGTCCAGTCATGAGTGGTGTTCCCCAGGGGTCTGTATTGGGACCCATCCTATTTAATGTCATAGAATCACAAGGGTGGAAACAACTTATAAGATCATCTAGTCCAACCATCTATCTTTATTTATGATCTGGATGAGGGGATTGAGTACCTTCAGAAAGTTTGCAGATGAAAGTTGCAGATCAAATTCCTACCAAGTTGGTAGGGAGTGTTGATCTGTGCGAGGGTAGGAAGGCCCTTCAGAGAGGTTTGGATAGGCTGGATCGATAGGCTGAGGCCAAAGGCTTCAACAAGACCAAGTGCTGGTCCTTAAACTTTGGTCACAGCAACCCCAGGCTTCACCTGTGCAACTGGAAGGGGTGGATCCTAGCTCCACCTCTCTTAGACCTCACTTAAGTGTTGACTGCCTTAAGGGTTGACTGGATAAAGAGCTCTGATTAGAGATCTTTTCTGCAAGCTTAGATCTTTGGAGACGGGGGAACACTTTTCCTTTGTAACACCATTCTATCTGCACTAGTCCCTTTGCTGTTATGCTCCTCTATCACCTTTCCACTGTGTTGATCTTTTTGATTGTAACTTAACTGCATAATACAGTGGGTATTATTATTATTACAACAACAATTATAGTAATTGGCTGACAAAATGAGCTCAAAGGGTTATATTAAATGGGATTATATTGGCTGGTGGCCTTTCACAACTGGGATTCCCCAGGGTTCAATTTTGGAGCCAATTATCTTCAATTTTATAAAATTAATGCATATCTTGTGTCAGGTTGAATGTTAGAAAAACATTCTTCTCTGAGAATGTGGTTGGCATTGGAACATGTTCCCTAGTACAGTGATTGCAGTAGCAAGTAGGCTGCAGTTTGAGAAGTTTTTGGACATCGGTCTTGGCAAACAGTTTGAATTTTCAGTGGTCCTGTGTGTGGACCTAACAGTCCTTTTGTGTTCCTTCTAACTCTGGATATTCTATGCTTCTATGAATTTGGATATGATAAATACGGTACAAGATCTTTTTTTACTGTAGCATGAAGTTGACTTTTTAATGTGTTTCTCACACTTCTCTATACAAATACAGACAAATTCTCTGGGGTGGTACAGAGGCTACCGCTTTATTCTTACTGATTAACATTTTCTGAGAAAATATGACTGTGTTTGCAAAAGCTGGATTTTTGCTCAGTATGTTGGTACTGTATGTACATAATTCTGGGAGAAAGTTTTTAGTTTTCCACAGCTTCTTCTTTCTCACTTTATCATACATTCTTTTCAGCCAAACAAACATCATGAAACAATTGATACATTTGAACAGCATTACCTAATGCTTCATATTTTCGTCCAGATAAAAATATTAAAATTAATGCTGCTTAGGGCCATGCTATATACACCTTTGTAAGATCTTGTCAGAAGCAAGAAAGTCTTCCACAAATCTGCAAGGAATGCAAGGATATGGTACTACACCAGTGAGATCTGTCCAGGGTTTCACACAGGAGACTTTAGTTTTCAACTCATTTCCTCTTCTCATCTTGAACTACTTGTTTCACCAGCAGCTGTTGATTAGGTGGAATGCATTCAACGCAGTATACAATAAAGCACTGACTGTAATTATTTCAAACCTTATAACTCTGCTGTATAGGAATGCAGTTCTGAGGTGTTCTCACCCTAGCTATCATATCCAATAGCTAATATGTCTCTCCTAGCATAGCCTAGGTATGTGCTATTGCTGCAGAAAGAAAATCAGAAAGAGAGCTTGTTAGAATGTTGCAGATTATCTTTGAGAAGAACTAGAATGATTAGATGTATATCTACATTCCCTAACTTGGAGTAGAAGGCTGATAAAATATTTTTTTTATGTATGAACTATTGCTCATACCTTAGGCTTCAATTAAAAAAAGAAAAAAAAGAGTGTGTTTTTTTCATGTACTCATACGCATATGATATGTATGCATACGCCAACATGCATGCACTTATCTACATGTATGTCTGTGTCTATTTATATATGTATACACACAACTTGGCATTTTTGAGAATGTTCAGAAGAAAGTTTTTAACTTGGACAAGTACTAGACCCTTTTAAAATTATCTTGTCCTTCATTCTGCCAGTTTCTCTGCAGTACTGACAGAGAAGAGGCTGGTATGTATCTTTCACCAGGCTTTTTTGTGCTCTATGACCATCATCTAGCACAGTAACCACTGCATCATATGTCTGTTATTGTGAAAGGGATATAAGTATCTTGAGGCAAAGGACCTTGGCTGCTCAGATATACTTCTCCATTTCAAGGCAAGTTTGTAGCCTGTAGAAGAATTGTTTCCAATCTTATTGCAGGGGACAAAACACAGCTATGTTCTTAGCTAATTTATTCTGTTCTGACTGAGTGGCTGAAGCTAGAATAAAAGCCAAGATGTGCCATGGTCACCATCTGTAAGAACCTACAGCCCAACCAGAAATCTGCTAGTAGTTTTTCTTAGCCAAGTTGCAACTAAATGCCAAGACTGGAAGATGAAGATCGTCAAATTCAGCCTGGAAATAAGCCATGCATTTTCAACAGCAAGGGTAATCAATATTGTTAGGACCTAATGAGACTTGTGACTTCATCATAGAAAAACTTAATTTGTGATTAGAGGTTTTTCTAATAAGAATATTAGTTAAATCAGATTTTATTATCCTTATAGCAAAAAAAAAAAAAAAAAAAAAAAAAAAAAAAAAAAAGTACAGGCATTGGCATATGGTCAGAGTAGCAGCATTTTTATCTTTCCTCTTAGACAATCTGGGGGCCTTAGTACAGACTTGCTCAAATTCCTGGAACAGTCCCAGGAATTTGCTAAAACAGTTTTCTACCTGTAGTTGTCACTGTGGAGCACTGTAAGATTCCAGAAATGTTCATGCGTCTTATTTGTACCTCCTTTTCTAAGATCATCCTGGTATACACTGTCTTCAAAAACTGCCTGCACTGCAGGTTCCTTCTGGCTCTTAGCTTCTTTTACCCTATCAATAGCTCTGAAGTATCCATTTCTCCTTGCCTTCGTCTTATGCCATGCTTAAAGTAAAATTACAGTGACACTTTATTTCAAAATAAGCTCGTTTCATTCCTTGTTTAAGCCTGTAATAGACATGTAATTTTTGATGTGTTACTTTAATGTGGATGTATCCTGTATAGGATGCCACTGTTCTTACTTTTGGATGTTTATTTTGACATCAAGTTTTTTGCACATTTTAAAGCTTTTATTTCTGCTCAGAAAAATATAGATATAAAAATGGCATTAACTTGTTTGATATTTTTTGTATGTATTTACAGATGAACTTCTGCACTTTGTTATTGGAAATATAATTCTACAGCTCTTTACTGTTGGTTGCTGTGCAAAATCTTAGGAAGCCAAGAGAAAGAGGTCCTGGATTCTATTCTTTCCTAATCATCTTTTACTATATTCCAGCCAATTACTGCAGTTCTATGTCTTGGTTTGGCCTAGTTTGATCTAGTTCAATGACAAGGAGGTGAAGGGACCCACAGACCCATACTCTGGGAAAAGGCATATGGGGGAGGAAAAGGTAGGG
Organism: Tympanuchus pallidicinctus; assembly: GCF_026119805.1. Taxonomy (NCBI): domain Eukaryota; kingdom Metazoa; phylum Chordata; class Aves; order Galliformes; family Phasianidae; genus Tympanuchus; species Tympanuchus pallidicinctus. Next base: position 473,964 of record NW_026294744.1, read on the forward strand.
AGACGGGCCTGGAAAAATGATAATGGCAGCAATTAGTTAAGGAAAAACTTAAATATAGTAGTAGAATGCGAGATAATAAAATATAATACAATTTGACTATAATTGAAGCTAATAAATCAAATAAAATCAATAGAGTTTCTGAAATCAAAGTTACATTAGTAGAGTAACTAATGCTGTAGGCAAAACAGCAGAGGAGCAAAGAAAGAAGAAGAAAGTCTTGTGACTCCCAGACAGTTTTATCTTTCCCTCTGAATGAAAAACAGAAATGGAAAAACTGAGTCTTCTGGGAGTTGTAGTTCATTCTTTTCTTCTGAGTCCAGGAGACCGGAAATATCAACAATCCAAGAAACTGCAGCATTAACTGTTTAACTCCCAGTACACTGCATGATGTTATAATGTGGAATTCCAATTAAAAAAACAAACAAACAAACAGAACCTTGATATATGTAAAACCCAGTGATGTCATTCAGGTTGTTCATGTGTAAATGAGTCAACAGCCTGAACTGTAAAACTAGAGTTACAAGCCGGGAAACGTAAGAAATAAAAGGTGTTGTTTACTCCTTGAGAGCAGATTAAGCTGGCATTATTGATGGTTACAAACACCTCCTTTGAGATGTTCTCTTGTGGGAAAATACAAATATAAATAAATAACTGTAATACTTGTGATCTGAGCAAACTGGCTGTGATTTAATTCACGGAGAAACAGTACTTTCACAGAGCTGCTTGGTGCTGTCCAAGTGTGGTATATTTCCATGCTTCCACATCCAAAAGCCTCATGTGAAGACGCAGGTGCACTGTGCAGATGTGCTGGACCTTTATCAAGTTAGGTAACATATAATGTTATAAACAAAAAATGAACCATCCAGCAAAAAACTTGATCATGGGTGTCCAACATTCTGGCTTGCCTGTGCCACACTGAGAAATTGTTTCGGTTGCTCCAAAAGTATAGCTTCCTATTTATTTCAATGGAAATTTAAACAGATACAAAGAATACAACAATAGTTGATATACCAAATTCTCTCCTACGAAACAACACAGTCACCATAATTAACTCTACTTTTCCATTAGTGATGAACAAGCTTCTTTTTTTTTTTTTTTCTTTTTTTTTTCCCACTGTTCACAAGACTGTGTTTAGCCAGCTTATCAAAATGAATACACTTATTTGCTGTAACTTGAGCCTGCACTGCACTGTGTCCCATGCTCTGCTTTTAGTGCAGACAGGCTTAATAGAGAGCCCATGTTGGTTGTTACCAAGTTGCACCAGGGCTGAGCCAGGCTACTCAGTGGGGTAGAGCCACCATCATGACGAAACAAAGCAGAGGTCTGGCTGCAGTGTGATCTGTGCCAGGATGCATATAGCCTTTGGGCATCAGGTTGGGTGTGCCTAGCCTAGACAGAGTTTTGGTTTAGTTTTACTATCTTTTCTGATTTTTTTGCATTATGTTTTTAAAATTTTAATGGGAAGAAAAAAAATCCAGAAACATCACATTAAATCATGAATACATGACTACATCCAAAACAGCTACATACTCAATATTTTTTTCTTCTAATTCAACTGTGAAAGTAGAATTGTGTTCAAAGAATTTAAAAATGATCTATTATCTTGTCTTGTTTGCCACAGAAACATAATCTCTGTTGAGAACTTTTCTGTCTTCATGTAAAAATTTCCATGAAATGTAGTTTCCTCTGGGGAACATGCCACAGCATGACATATCTGCCACTGAGACTGTTATTCAGATGATCAGTGTTAGTCTACTATGTCAGTAATTGTATACATTTCTTGAACTGCTCCAAACAGATTCCTTACCTATTGGGCTGAGTTTTCATTAATGTCCCAGAAAGCTTTTTTACCTCTAAAATCCAAGAAATGTTCAATAATGAATAAATAATTCATATATATATGATGTTCAATAATTGATTAAAATGAGATGAGTTTCCTAAAAAATCTATTGACAAATTCCATTAATTTAGAACAAAACACAGTTATTATCTGCAATGTTCAAGCATAACACTTTCCAGACAAGATATTCTTGAAAACTCACAGTACAGCCTTATAACGGCTAGATGGCACTACTGACAGTGAATTGAGTGTGATGTGAAATACCAAGTGAAGTTTTAGATTTGAATTTCTTATCAAGAGCCATAACAGAAAATAACATTTTCTGTTAGCATTTAAAAACTATATTGATAAAAAATTTCAAAATTTGGTACTTAAATTATTGCCATCCATGCTAAGTAACAATATTTTCATCCACTTTTTTCTGACTTCTGATATGTTAATTTTTCTCTTTGGCTTGGTATTATAGAGAATGGCAAACTCATAGCAAAGTCACATAAGGTTAAAGAAAGCACATCCAATAGAGAGAAAGATGACCAGATGGTATTCTGACCTTTTCCTTCCTCTATCCAGATGTTCTTTTCCTTGCATGGCCTCCCTTCTTCTGTCAAAGCCTTTTGTCCTCCATTACAAGAAGCTGGGGAAATACTTTCTGTGACTTCCATTCCACTGAGTTCTCTTCTACCTTCATTTTCTTGCTCAGTATTGCAAACTAAATATAATGTGCTGGGCAATTGGTGTCAGGGCATTGAGGGGCTCTGAGAAGAGACTGGGGATATTCACATGTGCTGAACATGGTCAGTTCCAACATCTTCATTAGCCCTATAATAGGGGACATCAGCAAAGCTCTCTGTGACTCTGGAAGAATGTATTTAGGAAAGGAAAAAATGCCACAGAGGCAGAGAGGAGGGAGGGAAAACATGAGAAAAAGGCCTTGAACAGCAAAGGGAGAGAAGAAAGAGAAGAAAAAGGTGCTCCAGCCAAAGGTGCAGAGATTTCTCTGGGATCTATAAGGGACAGTGGTCCCATTATTAAATCCCCTTGTAAGATGGCTGAATTCTTGTATAAACTAGAACAAACTTTTTTTTTGACAGCTGAGGAAGGAGTAATAGCAGTATCCTCTGTAGCAGGGCTGCTCCTACAATTAATATATATAGCTCCTCTGACGAAGGATTGAAAGATGAAAATAAGCTTTTAGAAGCCCATAACAGACAACTGGAAAATAAAAGTTCTTATTCTGGGAACTTAGACCAGCAGGGTTGTCATATGAGGAGTAGCCCACTGCCCATACCACATTACGTGTGACAGTGTGCCTGCACACAGCTGCCAATCCTAGGGATTTATTACAATGATTTAAAAAGAAACCACAAGAGAGCATATCAGCTTGCCTTTTAAGATTAGGGGACATGAGTGGCTGAAAGTGTGGTTATTAATGGACACAAGATTTCTAAACTTGCATCAATTATCATGCATTTGGCCCACATGTGACTGTGATGCATAATGAGGAAAATCATTCTCTGATTCAATGGATAATAGCTGCACATAGGATCATGTGGCCAAATAAAAGCAGTGTCCCAGTAAAAACTGGTCTGTGGACTTCAATGGAGGAAAATCAAAATTATATCATAGAACTGGGAATGAAGGAGGCAATCCACGGTGATGCTTTTGAGAGTCCAGGCCTGGTTATTTTCTCAGCCTGGACGGAGGACCTTATCTTACAATAAGCTCCTCCCTACAAATATGTCACACTTGTGTCCATACTAAACCCTTTAATAGCCTTGGAGGCTGATATCCAACAAGCCACCCAGTTGGTGGCTGATCTAGAAGAAACAGAGTGCCCTAGGACCGGGTACAATATCTGCAAATGGGAAGGGGCAGAGATTCTCCCTATAAAAGTACTAAAAGTAGGAGACCCGCCCCACAGACTTCTTGACTGGGACCTCTATGGGTATCCTGAAAACAGAATTTTACTGATATAATCTGGGCTGGGGTTCAATTTGCAAAAACTTATCACCAGCCCAATCATGCTCTCCTCCAGCTATGAAGGCAGCTGGAGGAAAATAAAAAGTTTCAAAATATCCCCAAAAAAGCAGGGGTAAGAAATACTGAAAAAATACCAATGAGGACATGGAACTTGGAAGATTTCATAGATCCTAACATAAGGAAAAATCCTCCTCAAGTGACCTGGGCCACTATGTCTGAGCCAACTGAGAAAAAAGAATTGTTGATTCTGAAGTTACTTGCATGACAGAAGATGCCAGCTCCCTTGAACCTAGGGACTCCAGAAGAGACCAAAGGCCCTATATTGAACTATTTTTTTGGTCCTGGAAGAACATACAGTGAGTTATGGCGTTAGTAGACACAGCGCAGAAACCTCAATTATTTATGGTGATCCAACTAAATTCCATGGAGGTAATGTGATAATTGGTGTGTCTGGGGGACAGACCAGTCTTGTAACCTAGACATGGTTGAAGCTGGGGGTTGGGCATCTACCACCATGGGAGTGTAAGTTGTCTATTCCCCCAGTCCTGGTGTACTTACTGGGCATAGATACACTATGGAGTCTCTCTCTCCAGATGACTGTGGGAGAGTTCAGACTAAGAAAGAGATGCATTAGTATCTGGGCAGTGCAGTTGATATTCAGAGACCATGTGAAGCACAAGCCTATTCACCTCAGGTCCATGCTGGATTACTAATACTAAACAATATAGGCTCTCAGGGAAGCAGGAAGGAAATCTCCAGAGCGGTGTGGGAGCTAGAAAAAGTAGGATTGATAAGACCTGCACATAGCCTGTATAATTCCCTCATATAGCTAGTATGAAAGTCAGACAACACGTGGAGAATGACAGTGGATTACAAAGAATTAAATAAAGTCATGCTGCCCATTCATGCAGCCATCCTCAATATTGCCTCCCTGATGGATACACTGAGTAGGGAAATAGAAACCTACCATTGTGTCCTAGACTTGGGAAATGCATTCTTCAGTATTTCCATCCATGAAGAATTGCAACACCAATTTGCATCTATGTGGGGAGGCAGGCAGTGGACCTTTCAGGTCCTGCTGCAAGGGTATGTGCACTCACCTACTTATCATCATAACTTAGTGGCACATGACCTAGCAGACTGGAATAATCCCAATAACATCAAACTGTACCACTATCTTGATGATCTCATGTTGACGTCTGGAGGCATTAGGAAAGGCAGTAGGTTCATTGATTACTCATCTACAAGAGAAGGGGTGGGCTATAAACCCACAGAAAGTGCAAAGACCAGGCCTGTTGGTGAAATTCCTGGGTGTAGTTTGGTCAGGGAAGACCAAAGCACTACCCACTGAGATAATAGGCAAGGTCCAAGTGCTCACAGTCCTGACTGCACCAAGCCAGCTTCAAGAGTTTTGGGGTATACTGGGATACTGGCATTACTTTATATTGCACTTAATGCAGCTGCTGAGGCCTTTATATCTATTCACAAAGAAAGATAAAAAACAGGACTTGGAGAGAATAGAACAAGAGGCATTCCAGCAAGCAAAACTAGCAAAACTGTCAAACTGGCCTAGGCTCTTTGGTGATTTTCCTCCTCTGCTCTACCCTTGTGAGGCCCCATATGGAGAACTACATCCAGGTCTGGTGTCCCAGCACAGGAAAAATGTCAAGCTTTTGGAGAAAGCCCAGAGGAGAGCTACAGAGATAATCAGAGGGTTGGAGCACCTCTCCCATGATGACAGGCTGAAGGAGCAGGGCTTGTTCAGTCTGGAGAAGTTTGGGCTTTGGGGTGATCTCATTATGGCCTTCTAAAATTAAAAAGGGAGATCAGTTTATAAACAGGAGGGAAATAAATATTTTACGCAGATAAATAGTAGTAGGAAAAAGGGGAACGGTTTAAAACAAAGAGAGGGAAGATTTGGGTTAGATGTCAGGGGAAAGTTTTTCACTGAGAGGTGAGTGGAGATGTGCTGAAACACATTGGCTAGAGAGGGATTGTGGATGCCCTATCCCTGAAGGTGTTCAAGGTCATGTTGGATGAGGGCCTGGTATATTAGTTCCAGTTGAAAGGGAGATGTTTTCTTCAGAGTGTCTGATACGATGCCAGGTGTTTTGATTCTATGAGAAAAACAATGCTGATGTTTATTTTTACTGCTAAGCAGTGTTGTACAGAACCAAGGCCACTCTCAGCAAAGGGCCTAAGAAGCTGGGAGGGAACATCACTTGGATAGCTGACTTAAACTGTCCAAAGACACATTCTGTACCATAAAATATCATGCAGAAGTTTTGAAAGGGGTGGGAATTCATCTTGCTCTCTTCCATTGCTTCAGGGGCTAGCTGGGCACTGACTGGGGTGGTGACCAATTGCTTCTGCATTATTTATTGTGTGCATTCATAGATATATATATACAGTCATAACTATTATCCTTTTTCTTTTCTCTATTTTAATAGAGATAAATTGTATTTTAGTATATTATATTATTAATATATATTATATTATATTATATTATATATGTAATATTATATAATATAAAAAATATAATATATAAAATATAATATATTATATTATATATATTATATTAATATATTATATTTTAATAAATAGTTTTATCTCAACCCATGAGTTCTACTCTGTTTTTATCAATTATCTCTCCCATCCCACTGGGATTCTATGCTCCTATGATCATGTCTTCAGTCTAATTCTACATCTCAGAAAATTCTCTAAAGTAAGTGATTAGAGTATATATTCTATTCCTGCTTGTACTTTAGGAAAGGTTTTTATGAAGTTGTTATACCTCTCTATTTTTATTTTTATATAGGTAAATCATATCTTGAAAATGGTTTATTTGAAAATATTAAGCTCAGTTCTTATCCAATACAAATTCATTTAAATTCCAAACAAAATCTGGGCTAACTCCAGTGTAAATGAAATACTCATTCATGGGATTGCAATGGTGCTTCATTGAAATGCAAACAGCAATGGGCTCAGAATCTTTAGTTAACTTGTTTAGTTAAGTTTTAGTTTATCTTAAAGTAACTACCTTATTATTTTATATAGGAGATAGGATTCTCTCCTCTTAAATCTATTTTCATACCTCTTCTTACATGAGATGGACTTGAGTTTGGGAAAAGTAAAAGTATACAATATTTTACTGATCACAGTTACTTTAAATTATTCAATAATGAGGGAGAAGAAGAAAACAAAGTTGGCTGCAAAAGTTAAAGAGGGTGTTTGCCTTTGTAATTCCTCTGTTCTATAATCCAAGTACTCAAAGAATGATTAGGATATCACTGCAAGAATTAATTTACTGGCCACATATAGTTAGTAAAGCCATTAGACAGAAAATCTGGGTCCAGTGATAGCATTTTTTTCATGATTTCTCCTGAAGTTTTGCAAGAAGCAATTTAAAACGAATGATTGAACCTTACTCTGACTGAAAGTAAATTAAAGTGAATTTTAGGTTCTAATCCTGACATGATGAAATGTGGATATACCTGGTTGCATTTTTTTGCAAATATTATAACCTAGTTACACGTTTTTTCCTGATTTCTCAAGTATTTTCTGTATAGTCTTTCTTAAACTTTTACCATGTTTCTTCCTCAATGTAACATCTGCTTTAAAATATCAGACTAAATTTTTTAAGTCTTATAATCAACTTCAGTTCTAGAACAGGAGAAGGGAAAGTAAGAACGTTATTCACTGATAGATCTTATGGACTTTAATATTTTCTTTTCCACAGTTCCATAATGGCTATTTGTTTTTGTCACAGGATGGAGAAGACAAATTGACTTGGAATGATCGTATGCCTGGATATGCAGCAAATTTTGGATTGATTTTATTTATGGTAATATAATCTATTTCTCCAAACTTATTAGGTGTGAGGAACTTAGTGATGAGTATCTTGGATGGAAACCTGAATAATACTCTCAAAGATGCTAAAATATACAGATAGCTAGGGTAATGACCTACAGTTGATGAGAAATACATGTCCTACGAGGAAGATTCATAGAGCTTAAAATATGTTTTCAGCTTTATCCACTTTTTTGTTTTTGTGAAATTAATGCATCAATATGGTTTGATTGAAGTGGTTGCAATCCTTAGTGAGTTCTTAAGATGCTTGTCTTTTTTTTTTTTTTTTTTTTTTAATGAAATTTTGCTCTTCCTGTGCTTCATCCTTGAAAATAGTTGTTCGTGAATATTGCTGATAAGTGATGACATAAATGAAGTGCAATTGAGAATCAAGGGATATTTTTCTCTAGTAAGATAGTCCTCGTAAAAGTCTAGTAAAGAGACATGATCAAATTTTGAGTTGAATATTTGTTTGTAACTACACATTCCATTTAAAGATTCACAGGTAATATATTTGTGTGACTGAAAATGGAGTTGCAAATATATGAAAAAATGGATGTATTTTTTCAGCATTCTTGAAACCTGTTCTGTATCAAAATGGAAAGTAAGGTTGATTATTTTTTACTGTTCATAGTGCTATGTTTAGTCAGATTATGAAAATGCTTAAAGTTATTTGCCATAACTTGAGTTACCACCACAGTGACCTCCATGTGTCCTGGTTTCAGCTTGTACAGTGCTGATCATGCATCAGTGTTTGGTTGTTGCTGATCTGTCAGTGTTGCTGACAAATGGGGGAATGCCTTCTCTCAGTGGGGTGGAGTCACTGCCATGATGACATAGTGGCAGGGAGCTGACTACAGTACAACAGCACAGGCTGTGCTGGCCTCTTGCAGCATGCAGGCCATGGATGTTGGGTTCTGTTCTTCTCTTTCCCAACTTTATATAGTGGAGTTTCCCTGAAAATTCTAATCCTGAAAGCTGCTAGCAATTTTCTTATTGCAAGCTTTTTCTCTTTATTTCTCATTTTCAAGCAGAATCCCCTTTCAAGCAGAATGGTGTTTTTTTCTTTCCTGGCCTTTCTCTTCTTTACTAGGTGTACTGGTTTTCTTGTTCAGTTAGTCGTTCCACCTGGTTTATAGTTTTATGCCACCAAATAATTCCAATGTTTCCAATTCCAGTTTTACAGGTGCTTTAAAATCTGATCAAAGCTCTTCTGTTTACGTAAAGCCTCTACCTGATTATAGAGAGCACAAGATCCAAACTTGATTAAAGCAGTGCCTTTTGAAAGGATTTTTGAAATAAGTTCACAAATCTTATTTTTGATCAATAAGATTAGTGGTAGGAGGAGGTCTAGCCCCAGTTGTCCTATACCATTTTTGCTTGTATGTCATTAGTAATAACATGTCACAATTCATAAACTTTGCACTTAGAAAGTATATGTTGCAGCAAAGATTTCTAATGTAGTTATTACATTCTCAGTATCTGCTGCAAGAGAGTAATCTGGCATCACCTCTCTTTCTGTTACATGTGCTTGACTCAAACAGAAGTAGAAAACCAATTATTGTAATGGCAGAAGAGTTCAGTCTGTTCCTTCTTTTTAATACTACTGCCCTATTACTGCTCACATGGCATAATACTTGACTCTGGAATAGTTCCACTGGAGAACTGTTCGGACATTAAAATGTTATCTTACTTGGAGGAAGGTATCACTTTAGTCCAGAAAGTTTTGTGCCACGATGATACTTCATCCTCCAATAATATTTTGTTTAAATCTTTTGGTCAAGTTTAAGATTCTGGTATTTGTCTTCCATTAGATGAAATTTCCATTTTCTCTGTTTAGTGATGACTATTCTTATAATGACTGTTCTTCCTGAGCTGTAAAGCTATTATTTATAAGTAGGTGCTCGTGATGGAGTTAGCTGTCTGTGGAAGTCCAGATTGCTCATTGGCTCCAGAATGATGCATGCAAACTTACTTCACTGGTTTTGCTTGCCCATCACAAGAGTAAAAATGTTAAAGAAATAAAGAAATACACAGGAAAAATAGGCAGAAAAAAGAATACTTGGAAGGTGATGAAGGGGAAGGAGACTATGATCCAAAGTAAGAAAAATAAAAGCTTCTCTAGAGATGCAAGGTGAATTAGATTACCACAATGTAGTTTTGTTTTACTTTGTCTTATTATCAAGAATAATCTCTCCATGTGGCAATTGGTAGTGGGCAAGTTCAACGGCCAAGTTACATAGTTCTGATCTTTGTGTTCCTGTCATAGTAAGAGCTGTGCATATTGTATACTTGCATGCTTGGCAGAAAAATCAAAAGAACAACAACAAAAAAGTCAACATAATGAAAACTAAAAGAAAAGGAAAGAAACTTTCATTCAGAATATTGTATATTGAGATTCTTATTTTTTAGACTAAGATTTGAATGAAAAATATTATCATGAAGAAAAAATTTTAACTCATCTGTATTTAATTTAACATTAATGAATGATTCCTTTAAATAAATAAAGCACAACATATTTATAAATTTAACATTTTATCACAGTTTTCTCAGAAAAACTGTTTTGAATTCTGCCTGATATCTTCACGTTTTTGTTCACTTCATAATGAATACTATTATGCAAAATTTGCCTAGCTTTTCTATTCAACCTGTAAAAACTAGCTCTTAATCCTGTTCTGGTTCTTTTGATCTAGTACTATTCATGAGTCAGTCTTTCTCTGTATGCAGAGAATCACAGAATCATAGAATTGCTCAGGTTGGAAAAGACCTTCAAGAGCAAATCCAACTGCAGCCTAACCATATTACCCTAACAGCCCTCTGTTAAATCATGTCCCTGAGCGTCACATCCAAACGGTTTTCAGACACATCCAGTGATGGTGACTCAACCACCTCCCTGGGGAGCCTATTCCCCAATTAGTGCTAAACCAATTCAGATTCAATAAAGTTTTACCGAGTCATTAAAATTAATAGATAAATTTTGCTGAACTTGTGCTTTGAACCTTGGCTCCTAGGCCCACTGAAATAATTACAATAGTCTGATCATTCATATTTAAGCAGTCTTTTTTTTCCGAGGATCTTAAGATGTTTTACATATAATAACGAATACCCACTAGAAAGGCAAAAACGGAAAGGGAAAATATATCTTCCATCTCTTTCTTGATATGACTATGAATATTGGCTATTTTTTAATTGTTATTATTTTAAATTGATCTTTTCTTGTGGGTTTTGGAGATTTTCTTTAACTGGTACAACACAGACTAGTGAAAATCAAATTCTTCTTGTGAGAATTCGACTTTTAGTCGAAGTGCTAAATTTTCTCATCTCACAGGTCAGAGTCAGCCCCTGAAGAATCCCAGGATAACAGCTGATTTTTAGGACAGAAATGTGAGATGAATCTCTAACTGTGTTTTATCTTAAAAATAATAGTAGGGGAAATATATGTTTTAATTTGTAGCAATAGAATTGCTATCATAAAGTAGCACTTCTGCAGGACCTCCTTCCCTGGCTTCACATATATGTAGGTCCTTCATTCCAAACCACCAGAACCTATTGGCAGGAAAAAGATTTTTTAATACTGTTAATATCTGCATTTAAACCTGAACCATCTGAGTTTCACCAGCACAGAGTGGATAATTTCTGGAGCTTTAATCTCAGAGGACATGCACTATTTTAGGAATTGTTGTGTTAGCTTATAATTTTATTATGTCCCTATTAGTTTTGAATTCTCAAATTTTAGTTTAATTATACCTTTATTATTGTACTGCTTGAAGAAATAACCACAGAGTTCTAAGTCATAGAACAAACTAAACATATAATTCAGTGCTTTTGTTTAAAAGCAAGTATCATAATTAAACTAACATGTGTATATTTCTTTACAGATTACACTGACATTTTCTGCTGTATTTGGTGTGATCGTATACCGCATTACTACATCAGCAGCTTTGTCATTCAGCACAAATGAGACAACCAGGTCAAATGTTCGAGTGACTGTGACTGCGACTGCTGTCATCATTAATCTCATTGTCATACTTATACTTGATGAAATTTATGGAGCTGTTGCCAAATGGCTGACAGAAATTGGTAAAGCTAACTCACCATATTCCTCGTAATCTAGCAGATTTACATAAATTAGCTCTGTTATAGTTTAATGAAGCTCATACAATCATTCAGGCCAAAACTGTATCCAGATTTCCAGCTTTCATATAACTGAAAAGTTACAAACTGTGCATGATCTGAGCAATTTTGTCAACTGCACCTGCCTTGACAAGAAATGGCACAGTTTTTAGGGCATGACATTGCTGTGTGGAAAGAGTAAAAAGAAAAGAAGTTGAGGCTCCTCCTACTGTCAGGTTCCAGACAAAAGCTGGGAAATCTGTTGTGTATGTGGGGCAAGTGCAGAAGGAAATAATCAGCCTTGAGAAAGTGTACAGCTCTGAATTGTGAGAGAAAGAAGAATTTCTTTCTTGCTTTCAGATAATTCTCCCTATCACTTTACATTTCTTTCTAATCTTGGTAGCTTTATTCAAGTAGCATTCCTAATTAACCACAAGGTGTTTTGTTTAAGAAGGATCCAGTGAGTAAACAAACATCTATTATTACAAATTACCTATGTTAGAAAATTCATTCAGTCAACTTTCTCCAGTGCATGTCTCAGATGCCAACTGTAATAAAAATTTTTTTTTTAAAGACAATTCATTAATGGTGATAAATGTTTACATTATGAACTTTCATTGTGCTGCACAGAGCAAGACATGCTTAATTTTCTTTTTACACTGCAGCTAACATAAAAACTTCTTGGGTAAGAGGAATAGCTCTTGACAACATAAGGTTCTATTGCAACACCAAACGTTGTCAGTGCTTTGGGTGAAAAATTAAGTACATCTGTTAGCACAAGAATAGTACCACTGATTGCATTCTTCATAAGATCAAAATAATTCATCTGCTTCTGTACACAGCAAAGCAAGTCAATGACACCTCTTTCTTCCAGATCATAACAGCAGAAATGCAATTATATCCTCATATTGTAAAGTTAACATGTTACATTCATTAAGCAGATAATGACAGACTTGATTTAGAACTCATTTGCTCACTCTGAATTTCAACAAGATTAAAAAAGGATTAGTCAAATGGAGACAAATTTAACGCTTTTTGTGTTTGTGACTTACAAAGGCAGTAATGTATTTGGTGAGCTAAGGCCCACACCAGATATCTGTGCTCATTCTTCACCTGGAAAGTTTCAGATACCTTTTTTTTTTTTTTTTTTTTTTTTGTGTGTGTGTGTGTGTTTGTGTAACGTGCTGCACAACCATTTATTATGAGTATATTGGGTTTGTTTGGAGAATTTTCTCTCTTCCTAATGCATCTATTCCAGCTTAACCCATTTATTGCATAATGGGCTCTTTTAACTATAGGGTAAATTCTGTGCATACTTCTAATGGTAACAACATATTTGAAAGTGGGAAGGGAGTAAGGAACTGAATGAGTCTCTGGAACCATATATGGTGTGCAAATTTTTGTCCAATGGCTCATCTCATCTTTGTGAGAGTTCTGCACAAGCCAAAAGCCAGAGTTTCTCTCCCTCAGTTTAAAAACTGCAGTGCTGTTACTGGATATTCCTGTTGCCCTGAGCAATTCTATGGATCTATCCATCTTATGGCATCATCCACAAATTTTTCAAATTGTTTGAAAACTTTAATTTGGGTTTTCTATACAAATAGGTAAAGGGTAGCTCATCATACCACATGCTGAGTTTTTATGAGAATATGGTTGAAAAGGTCACAAATAACATCAGGCTGTGGGACTCATAAGCATTTTGTTATTTCTTTAGTATTCAAATAAATGTTTCTTTCTCCCTTTTTAAAAGAAATAAAATATAAATAAATAAATAAAAACTAATTGCACAAGCATAGCACTATTTTTAATGAAACTCTTAAGCTAGAGCTCTGGATTTGTCTCATCAATTCTGCTACAGAATTTCAGTTAAGAACTTAGCATAGTAAAATTATCTCCTCTCACATTAATTGAAAGCTCACAGTGAGCATAGCAGTACAAAATCGAACTCAGATATAATCTTTAAATGAATATCTCATTATAGAAAAAAGGCATAAGCATATTTTTGTGAAAGAAAATCTATGTGCTTTGTTTTCATCATTTATGAACTGAAAGTATTAATGCTTTCTTCAACCGTTTAACTGATACATGCATTAATATATGAAGGTTGCTCCAAAGTAATGCCTCTTATTTTATTAGATTGGTCCATGACATCTGAGGCGGACGTTAATGGTGTAACAGTAGATTTTGAACCTCCCAACAGTATTCTGATATATATTTTGTCAATGTGTGACTGATGGCAGCAGAAAAGGGCAATTGGACAAAATGTTGGCTGACATAGAAGGGTGAAGGAAAAGTGTGCAACTGAATTCCTCCATGGAAAAAGTTGCATCCATTCACATTCAGCAGCACTTACCAACTGTTTATGAAGAGCAAACAGTGGATGTCAGCGCAGCGAAATTTGGATGACATAGTCAACATTTTCCTAGAAGCTATGCCATCATAACATCTGTGAAACAATGGGTCATCACCTCAGGTGCAGATTTTTATGACAGCCAAAAATACATAGCTAAAATGACTATATTGAAAAATAGAGTTTTGCAGCTGAGAATCTACTCTATAAAACAGTGTTGTGTTTTTTTGTATCTGTTGTAGTTTCTATTGAAATAAATAGGAGGTATTACTTTAGGAGTTCCCTAAACACACACACACTTTACTTATATATGTACATATACATTAAGTTGAATAACAAGAACTAATTCTTTTTTTTTTCTTTAGACTCTAGATAGCTAGTAGAACTGTGTAAATGGAAGTTGTATCTTTATCATGTTTATATATCTTTATCATTTTCTCCTCCCTCCCTCCATTTTATTGCTGTTTTTTACCAATATACACCTTATATTAATAAAATATATTTAATACTATTATATATTTAATCATAAATGTCAGGGTGCTTGAAGGTCTTAGCTAAGATTTCACAGACATGTCCCGAAGCAGAGGAAGCTGATGTGGTCTGCCTAGATTTATCACAGCACAGTTAAAAAGATGAGAAAACAACTGAGGTATTGTCAGATTCAGGCAAGCTATCAGGATTTGTTGGTTTTGATACTACTGTACTGCATAGACAACCTTAAGCAACTTGAAATCAAGTTTATTATGTTGTCATCATTAAAGTTTCTACCAAAGCATCTTTAATTTCTATCTGGAAGATTGGAAAGACTCTGGAAATCCAGAGTCAGATGGTGAAGGAGTTAAAGTGCTTTAAAAGAAATTAAAATGATGAAATAAAAAAACAGTGTGAATCTGAAGTTTGTAGTTTAGTATTGTATTTGGGGATATCATGGATGTTTACATATTTACTAACTGATTAATTAATTTCTCTGGTTTGCTGCTTTCTTTCTTTTTTTTTTTTTTTTCTTTTTTAACTTCTCCAGAGATGCCGAAAACAGAGAAAACTTTTGAGGAGAGACTGATTTTGAAGGCATTCCTATTGAAGTTTGTGAATTCATATGCACCAATTTTTTATGTTGCCTTTTTTAAAGGAAGGTAGGACAAATGTCTTTTGTGTATTTATATATGGAGAGATGGATAGAAAGATGTGCATATAGACATGAACGCAGATTTGGATTTATGTTCAAAAATACAAAGACCCACCTAACATTTTGATTTGGGCCACCCTCACCAATTATAACAAAAATTGTCTAAGCCTACCTCTTGAATGAGAGGGCCTGACGTTAAGTGCTATTGTAACTGCTGTTCATTCTTTCTTCAAAGTAGAGCATTGTTCTGAAATGCAGTTGTTTTAGTTTTCGTACTAAGAATAACCCACAGCTTAGAAACTAATTTCTTTCAGTGTAAAAATGAATGCTAATTCTCACTTGTGTTCACTTTTCAACTTTTGGAAATTTTTTCATGAACCACTATGTTCCAGTTTGGTTTAAAATTTTGGAACTATTTTCCCTATTATTTTCTTCACATTTTGCACTATTAACCCAAGTTAAATTACAACATAGTCAACTGGAAGTTGAATATTTTAGCAAATAAACTGATTGACCAAAAAACTAATTCAGCTCTTCTGCTAAATGAAGTGTTACTTCCTATGGGTCTAGGATCATTTTCCTTTGGGATGCAATTATCCACAGCATTTCACATGCTTTTGAATGGGAAACTTAAAATAACTGTTTGCTAAAACTTCAGCAAAAGTATGAAAAGCATCATCTGAATTCTGCTTTGTATCAATTTACATTCCTTTTGGGGGCTCTAAAGTTAGTTAATCTATATTGTTCACTAATCCTATGCAGCATCATTCATTTAAGAATCAATGATAAAATTTACCAGAAGATGTAAATATTATAAAACATTAATGAAAAATATTTCTGACTTCTCTCTTTTCTAGCCATTTTTTGGTGTCATATGGTCATAACTAAGTTGATTTCATTGTTTCTCCGAATTCAGTGAAAAGAACATTGACCCAATTTAGTCAGAAGAACCTTGATTATTCATAGATGTGTAATAATGTCCTCCTTTCAGGGCATTACTCAGACGCCAAGAGCATGTGATTTAGAATACATATTTCCAGTTTCATCTGTGATCTCCAATCAAGGGAGAGAGAATTTTGTTCTTAGCACAGAAAAATATTCTAGTAGAATTATTTTGTCAATATGTAGTAGGAAAAGTGTATGGGTATAACCCTTTGAAAAAAAATTCAAATAATTGAAGTTTTCAGTCTTTTACTTTTCATTAATTGAAGCATCCAGTTCTGAAGTGTTTTAGCTATTATGAAATAACAGTTATGTTGTTGAAGTTAACTTTTTATTTCTTTATTTTATATTGTCATCACTTTCAGATTTGTTGGCCGTCCTGGTCATTATGTGTATGTGTTTGATGGTTACCGAATGGAAGAAGTAAGTACACAAGAAACTGAAAAAAGAAATAATTGAAGCAGGTGCATTTACAGTGCTTCAGTGGAATCCAGACAGTGAGGGAAAAATAGAACACTTACTGAGAACTAGTTTATCAATTTGTTAAAACTTCAACATAAATGAATATACCCCCAGTTTTCCCTCTGTCAGTTGTATGTTGTCTTTTTCTGCAGTTTTGACATCCTTCTTAGGTGAGGCTTCACAATTTATCTGTTTTACAGTCACTAAGATGCAAACGTTATATGATTTGATGAAGACCCTTCCAAAGCCTGTGGTAGTACTAGCCTGGGTTCTCATTCCATAAATTACCAGAAACCTAGTGATTTTAATAGCCTAAAACAATGGCCATTTAGTACAAATCCATAAAATTTCCCCCAAACTTTTCTTTAGTACTGCTGTGAGTATCCCCTTGAAAGGCAACAGACTTACCCAGGGTTTTATTGCAGAGTTTATGCATAAGCCTTTGAAAGATTGAAGATTTCCTCTTCCCTTGGGTGACATCAGGTTGGAAGAGTATTGGTGATACTGCATTATGGTTATTACATTGATTATACAGTAAATATTTGAAAAGCAAATATGTAGCCCAGGGGCACAATTAACTATTTCACTGCTTTGCGTATTTTCTGTAACGTGGTTTTATGAGTAGAGTTAAAATACCTTGTTAAGGATAGTTTGCATTGATCAATGAGTTCTGCACATGTGCAGAAATTTGTGCAGGTTTAGAGGGGGCTCATATGGACTCTCCTAAGTGGATACTTTTAAATTAATTGTCTTATTTCCTTCACACTCTACATTTTTGTTTAATTACAGTGTGCTCCAGGAGGCTGTTTGATGGAACTCTGTATTCAGCTTAGCATCATTATGCTTGGAAAACAATTGATTCAAAACAATCTGTTTGAAATTGGAATCCCGTGCGTATCCCAGCATTATCTGTTTCCACACTTTATTCCTATGACACAGTAAATTACAGGCTTGATCTTTATTCAGCTGAGTGGGTGTTTTACCACTGACTTCAGTGGTTTCTAATTGAATGTGATGATAAATCATATTTTCGATTGTGATGGAATGACTATATTTTACGTTGAATGATTGGCTATATTTGCAGTAAATGTCTGAAAGAAAATGATTGAATATACTACATAATTTATCTAAATTCATTTTAGAAACCTGGGAAAACAGAGAAGGCATGATAGATCACTTGCGAGTTTTTAGAGAAGCTTTCACGGTAGCAGCACTGAATACAAATTAGTATAAGGTAGAGGAGAAATGGTCTGGAGAAAAGCAAGTTTCTAAAAGGTATTAAAATATATTACTTGATCTATGACTGTTTTAAAGGTTTACATGTGAAGTCCACACACTTCTAATTTGCCTCTATGTCCCTGTGAATGACAGAAGAGGCAGAGAATATGGGAGATAATGTGCTGTTCAGCAGCTAACTAAAACACGGTGCTCCCTGCACAGTGTCGTGTGCTCCAAACACAATGTGAAATCTCTCTTTGTGTGTCTTCAGTGCCAAGGGGATCTTCAGGTAGGAAAATCCACTGAGAATGTCCTGCTCCTGTCTCTTAAGAGGTTTTGTTTCTGTTAAGTGCATCATCCCTATTGATGGCAGTGCTCTGTGAATTGTATTAGGTGAAGAGTCTGGCTTAGGTACATACCTCAGCCCCAGTGAAGTTAGACTATTTTCATTAGTTTACACAACTGTTGAATCACATCACTACTGAAGGCATTGATGATACTAATGAGACACCAAAATGAGTGATGCTTAGAATGTTGTGAACTACTTAAAAAGTGAGCCCTTTACCTCCCCTTTCCTGTCAAGATAGTTTAACAGTAATTTAAATGTAGAGAAAAACTTCCCAAACAAATCAAATATGCATTATGGATGGTTTATTTATTCTTGCATCAAAGTTCACAAGGAACGCCTGTTTTCTGTCTACACCTCAATGAGTTTGCGGTTTATTTTGATAAAAGAGCGGCAAGTTGTTCCCAAAATATCTGACATGTTGAAGGCTTAAAAAATCCTCAGTGTAAACCTGGTGTGATGTTTTTTCCCCCAAAATCTTACTTGACTGGACTTTTCTAATGAGAATTTTATGATGTTAAAAATACTGTATTTATTGTCTTTGATTCATGAAAGCAGAGGCTGATTCAGTCAAAACAGAATACTATTGTCAAACTGTTTCTCAATTCCAAGACTACATCTGTTAGTGGAAATTTCATCCCATTTTTCTCTGCTTTCTGCTTTCTCACTGCTGACTCCAACTTATAGTGACCTCTTTTATTTTTAAAACTGAGTAGGAGTTTAAAAACAGTTGTGCTTTCATCCTCTCCTTCCCAGCTAAATACTTCATTTCAGTCACCTTGTCATCATGAAATAAACACATCTGGTTTTCCTTTGCTGCTCTGTATTCTCATGCAAATCCAGAGGGTATCTATATATCTTATCACTGGAATTATTTACAACAGGGGGAGCGCTGTGCTTTACTGAGCAATTGAGCTCATTAAATTAACAATTCATTTCTGCTTGGGTTGGAAGGGACCTTACCAACTTCACCAACTGCCAGATTGAGTCCTAGACCAGGACTGGGGCTGCCCAGGGCCCCATGCAACCTGGACTTAAACACCCCCAGAGATGGGGCATCCACAACCTCTCTGGGCAACCTGTTCCAGCACCTTACCACTCTCTCTGTAAAAAACTTCCCCCGACACCTAATCTAAGTCTTCCTTCCTTTAATTTAAAACAAATCTCCCTTGTTCTATCACTATCTACCTACGTAAAAAGTTGATTTCCCTCACGTTTATAAACGCCCTTTAAACACTGGAAGGCTGCAGTGAACTCTCCTGCAGCCTTTTCTTTTCCCAGCTAAAGAAGACAAATTCCTTTAGCCTGTCTTTGTAGGAGAGGTGCTCCAGCACATCTTTGGATCCTCTTTATTGCTCTTCTTGGACCCTCTCCAAAAGTTCCACATCTTTCCTGTTTTGGAGGCCCCAGACATAGACACAGTACTCCAGCTGGAGCCTCACCAAGGCTGAATAAAGGGGCATAATTACTTCACTTGCCCTGCAGGCCACTCCTCTTCTGATGGAACCCAGGACAACATTGGCTTTCTGGGCTGCAAGTGCACACTGCTGGCTCATGATATCTTTTTCATCAACCAAGACTCCTAAGTCCTTCTCGGCAGGGCGGCTGAGGACTTTTTCTCCCGGTTTGTATACGTATCTGGGATTACCTAAACCCAGATGCAAAACCTTGCACTTTGCTTCATTGAACCTCAATTATGTTCACAAGGTCCCTCTGGATGACATCCTTTCCTTCTGCTGTATCAACTACACTACTCAGCTTCATCAGCAAACTTGCCGAGGGTGCGCTCAGTCACTGTCCTGCACTCAAAAACACTCAGAGACACACTTTCAGTATGGATGAGACAGATTTTCAGAGGGCTGGCCACAAAGATGCTAGGCACATATGAATACAGACCAATAGGAACTCCAGACATGCTTATCTGTTGCGCAAACATGATTTCTAGCATGTCTGTTTCTCATATGTTCTATCTATGCCTGCTTCTGTTAGAAGATGCAACAGATATGTACATAAACACAAACCATTCTCTAGCCTCTGGCTTCCTTGCCTGCTTTCCTAATACATTCTGTTTTTTTCTGCTCTGCTACCTCTTCTGCTTGATCATAAGATTCCTGTCTAACCTCATCTCCTATGTTAGACAATTCTTCATCTACCATTAAGGGTTTTCTGCTTTTGTTTTCTTCCCAAGGTATAGTGTAATAATAGGGTTCTTCTTCCATTTCCCAGTGTCTACTTTCATTCAGGCAGTGCAGTGCAACGAATTGTCCTGTAGCAGAAAGATGGATCACTCTTTTCTATCTCCAGTTTTAGCAGCTGTGATTTTTATCCTTTACTTAGTGTCTGTTCGGAAGTGACTGAGAGACACTTTAAATAAGATGAATTCTTCCATTGCCTCCCTGCATTTTCACTGAGGTCAGAGTGTTAAGTGTTGCAATCAGCATTACACATATGGAAAGGTGGAAGGGACAACATAAATGGTGATTTATTCTTCAGAATCTGGAATTGTCCTCTAAGTGTCTATAACATGGAATTATCTCTCTGCTAAACTATATAGTGACCCAGATCAAAAAGGTTTTCTTCTTTATCAAAATCCAAAGATTTCTGAATTTATTTCCAGAAAATCTTCATATTTTACTTGTCATAAAACCCAGAAAAGTTTAATTGATTTGCTGAAGATCACAAAGCCTTACTCCCATTTTCTACCTCTTTCAACTGAAAAAAAATATAAAAAAATACAACTACTCAGACTAAAGACTGAGTTTATTAGCAGCAGCCATTCATTATGCCTCTAGCACATCAAATGCTCAAGCAGTTGGGAACCATCATTTGAGGTGTTCCTTATGGCTTGTCAGTGCTGACTCAAAAGCTATGGAATTAAACTTCACATAGCAGTTCTGTATTGTTTAGGGTCATTGGAACACACACTTGCCTTTTCTCGTTATGTTTCTGTGATGAAGGATAATAAAAAAGGCTTTTTTAAGTATGTTAACAATAAAAGGAAGACTAGGGAGAATGTGGCTCCCCTACTACCCTACAGGACGGTGTTCTGGTAACGGGGGATGCTGAGAAGGCGGAGATACTGAATGCCTTCTTTGCTTTTGTCTTCAGAGAAAAAGCTCCCCCTCAGGAATCCCAGGCCCTGGAGGTTAGTGAGAGGGTCTGGGGAATGGAAGACTTCCCTATAGTCAGAGAAGAGGCAGCCCGAGAGCGCCTAGGCAACACCAATGTTCACAAATCCGTGGGACCCGACGGGATGCATCCATGGGTGCTGAGGGAGCTGGCAGAGCTGATTGCTGAACCTCTCTCAATCATCTTTGAGCGGTCTTGGAGAATGGAGGAGGTTCCTGAAGACTGGAGGATAACCAATGTCATTCCGGTCTTCAAAGGAAGATCCAAGTAATTACAGGCCAGTCAACCTCACCTCCGTTTCTGTAAAGGTGACAGAACAGCTTGTGCTGAATGCCATCTCCAGACAACTGGAAGAAAAGGGGGTTATCAGGAGTAGTCAGCATGGGTTCATCAGGGGGAGGTCATGCTTGACCAACCTGGTAGCCTTCTACAATGTTGTCACTGGCTTGGTGGATGGGGAGAGAGCAGTGGATGTAGTCTACCTTGATTTCATCAAGGCATTTGATACTGTCTCCCATGATATCCTTTTAACAAAGCTGAGGAAGTGTGGGATAGATGAGTGGACAGTGAGGTGGGTTGAGAACTGGCTGACTGGCAGAGCACAGAGGGTCGTTGTTGGTGGTGCAGAGTCCGGTTGGAGGTCTGTAACCAGCGGTGTTCCTCAGGGGGCGGTGCTGGGTCTGGTCTTGTTCAACATCTTCATCAGTGACCTTGATGAGGGGATGGTGGCCACCCTCAGCAAGTTTGCTGATGATGCAAAGTGGGAGGATTGGCTGACACACCTGAAGGCTGTGCTGCCAATCAGCAAGACCTGAAAGACGTGACTTGCTTGTGTTTTAAACCTTTCCGCAATTTCTTTTCCCATTTCTGCATTGAAGAATACCACAACAGTTAGTTTAATGTAACAGTGTTAGAATTATTGGAGCTTGAATTCAGAAGTTTTACAGACATTACTATCCAATGTTCACTCAGATTTGTCACATACCATAATTCTTTTTCTTTTTCCATGCAAATTGTCCTGCTGCAGGTCTGGAGAACCTTAAACTAAAGTACTTTTCTTCTGTTCTGAATTTCTCAACTTGCTAGGGAAAAAAATATATAAATAAAAATAAGAAGCAAACACACACATGCACACACACAGGAAAAAAAAAAAAGAAAACAAAAATGAAGAAAACAAAGCAAAAAGGAAAAGAAAACAAAACAACAAAAAAACAGAACAAAAAAGAAAACAAAAAAGAAAAAATAACAAGAAAACAAACAAAAAAAGAAAACAAAAAAACCCCACGAGATAAAATAAAATAAAAAATATATTTTATTACTCTCTGTCCACGACCTTGATGATATACTCTCTAGGAAAAATCCTGGTCCTATTAAAGTCAATCACAAAATTCCCTTTTATTTCAGTTTAACAGCAATTTTGGCCTCTTAATCAACATTAGTCTCTGTCACTAATTTCAGAAAGCTCTTAACTATGATGGATGAGAATGCCAAGAGATAATGAAATCAATTTAAAGCCACACCATAGCTGCCATGTTGTATGTTGCATTTCACCAAAAATTATTCTTAATTAATGGGGTAACTTGCTGCCTTTTTTTTTTTTTTTTTTTTTTTTTTTAAACTCAATACTTAACAAACACAGCTGAAGTTTCCATAGAATTTAGGAATTTTGGGTGGACCAGCAAAGAATGACTTGTAGATGAGGATGTGAAATTTAAGTACTTTGATTCTCTTCTTGCCTTCTTCTTGTATCCTCTGCCCATTAATATGAGAAGTTCTTTCATTATGTGCACATACTGCAGGAATATGAAGAAAACATCACACTCTCAGTGCTCTTTCCCCAGAGCAGCAAACAGGAGAATCTGAGTCACTGAACTTCCTTCTTCTCTAGATAAAGGTGCTCCAGCTACTTAATTTCTATCTAGTTTTCTCACTCTAAAATTTACTAGTTTTCTACAAAAGAAAAAGCATTAACAGAAAGAATAACCTTAAAAGCATGTGATAGAAATATGCATTCATCTGCGGTGTCTGGATTCTGGGGATTTTCTGTCTTTTCTTCTTCCCATTTTTTCACCATCACTGTTCGATCCACTTCCATCCACTTTCACCTAGTTTGGAAGATTTCCACTGCTTATTAGGCCATAGTGAGCTACTTTTAAAAAGCAATGTGTGTGGACCCTACAGAAAATGTCTTTGTATGTTTTGAGGCAAAAGATTATTCTATTATGTTCCCAGTGCAAATTATAGAGGGAAAAAAGACTATTCACCCACTAAAGTTGAAATGGAAAGTTTTTAAACTATTTATGGAATTTATGGATTCATTTTGTAAAACTAATATATTGGTTCTTAAACTAATCCCTATTTGCTAAACAAATCAACCTATATCAATCCCTCATTTTTTTCATTTTTCATTACAAACTGGCTCAGCTTTCTTTGATCTTCCAGGCACCTCTCCTGCCTTGGAAAGACCCCATTTTAAAATTTTAGTTTTCTCTCCAATCTCAACCAATTAAGGGTTTTAGTGGCCCTAGTAAATACAAAAACCAATAGCGTCTACCGAATTTCAGTTTCATCTCCAGCCCTGGAGGCTTCCAGTGCTAACTCTGAGAGATCGGGTTTCCTGGATCTCTGCAGATAAGGACATTCTCTCACTTCTAGTATATTCCTCCCCATCCCACAGGTAACACTGTTTTCAAAACAGTAGTTTGCAAGATCCTTGGACCCAGGCTTTTCATCTCTGTGAGCATTCTGTTCATGAGCCATGGGGGGTGGTGCTGGGGTTTTTCCTCACACTACTAATTTGTCTTGGCAAACTGCAACCAATCACAACAATCTAAATACACAATAATTGAAATACACTTTATACTGGACAATTGTCCCTCCCCAAATTGCTAGATAATGGAGTCTGCCGGCTCCCTCAAGGCACTATTGTACACTGAATTCCTACAAGGATAACCCATAACCAATATCCCCTAGCAAGATGGGAACTTTGCTTTTTTTTTTTCTTTTTTCTTTTTTCTTTTTTTTCCCCACAGATTCCAAGTTTTCACAAATAATTTTAATCATTTCTCCAATCCATCAGTTGTTACAATTTTCAACAAATTTCCTCTGCAATTTCCACAACCGACTTCACCATGTCTGGAATGTTTGGAATGTACAAATTGCCTTCACACACTGCTGCAGCTACAAAAGTAAAAAGCAAAGCTTAACAGACTGCAGATCTACCACATACACACAGCACGGAGAGACAAAAAATGAAAAGGTCAGCGCCGTTATAGTAATACTCACATACAAAATTACAATACCAGCAACCATAGTGCAACACATTTATCAATAAATGACCAATAAATGAAGCTTTCCAGTTTCCCTTTGGGGCATTGAATCTCTCAAGTGCCAACTCACCACATTACTTTTGGGAAGACATACAGTCTGGGTGATACTTCTCTCAAGCACTCCTCTTAATAGGGACTAGCACCCCATTTCTCTTGAGGAGCTTCTCTCAAGCACTCCCTTACTATGTTACTTCTGGCAAGCATGAAACCTGTCCTGCAATACCTGGGATGTTTCCCTATTGGCATGTGAAGTACCTTTTCAGGAGTAACCCTTTACCATTCCTCTCCATACATGATAGAGATTACTGTCATACTTCATCAGAGGCAGTTGAAAAAAAAAGGAGAGTTTTACCATGTTCAAGGGAACCTGCATCCAGACCCAACAGAGATGGGATAAGTGGGAGCTCCGCAGTAATCACTCGAGTAATCCCATCATCTCTCAGAATGTCAGATTTATCAAAGCAAGTCTCATGGCCTAAATAGTCAAAGCCCAGTTCATGACACATCTCCTTTAAAAATTCACTGATTTACTCATTCTTTCAGACATTTCCCTCCCTGTAAAATCAATATATATAGGTGTTATAAATAAGAAATATACAAGAGAGTTTGGAAGAGCAGGATATTACACCAAAAATAAAAATAGATAGAGGGCCCTGAACCGGGCTCCTCTCTGGTGGAGCGACCAATGTTTCTTATGGTGCGTCACTGTGATATACCTCTAGGAATAGGATCTTCTGAAGTTCTTTTAATGATGATGAAGTCAGACTACTCCGGCAGAGGTAGGCGACCTATCACACCACTGTTTTTGCTTGGGCCACCCCTGTCTTAGGAAGGTGGGTCAGATCTTTCACCCACCCCTGAATCGGCAGAGTGGTCTTAAGTAAAACTTCAGCCATTTGAGTTATCAGCTCTACTGCCTGTAATGCAGGATTTTTTTTGCCTGTTTTTCCTTCTTGAAGGAGATGTACATTACTAACTACTACTATTATTTAAGACCAAGGTGCTTAAGCTTCAGAAATACGCTTGTTCAATATGTATCTAGAGACAAGTCATTACTATGAAGTACGGGGTTCAACTTTATCATAGCATATTATGGTGTTGTAACTTTCTTCTGATACAGGAACACAGCAACCACTTCATTCAGCATCCTGTTAACTGGCAATAAGCAGCAGCTTAGGAGAAGCTGCAAAGCAAGTCTTTGTGGCACCAAAGCAACGTGATACTCATTTTATGTTCTAGTACAAAGATTTAGGACAGATCATATTGGGGAAATAAAAAAAAATAAAAATAAAGGAAAAAAGATTTGGCCTTACCTTTTGCTCCTCAGGAAATTAAAGAAGCTTTTCAGGAAGATGAAGGATGAAAGAACTGAACCAAAGGAAATGGACACCAACCAACCAAAGGACCCCCAGCAGTGGGATCTTGACTACAGATTGGAACCTTTCACTGGGCTGACTCCAGAATACATGGAAATGAGTAAGACTTCTGAATTCCCTTTCTGCAACAATAGTTTTTTTCATAGGACTAACAAACATATATTGCATGACTGCCATGACTTTGTATGATAAAAGAAAGAACACCAAAATACTTCTGTAGCTTTTCATGGAAGCATGGAAGCAGGGGTGTGAGACTACTGAATTACCAACATAGAAGCAATGATAAGTCCTAGCATCTTTTACTACTTCTGTTGTCAAAGAGTCTGGTGTTACCAGCTGGAAGTTCTATCACAGAATGGCTGTGGTTGGAAGGGACCCCCCCAGACCACATAACCCAGCTCCTGTTGACAGCTTGGTCAGCTGGAACAGGTTTTCCAGGGCCTTGTCCAGCTTGGCTTTCAATGTTTCCAGGAATGTATATTGTACATGTTACCTGGACAACCTGTTCTAGTGTTTGATCACCGTTATACTCGACATATTTCTGGCCCAGTCTAGACTGGGTCTGTGACTAATGGGGTGGGGAGATCCATGGGAAAAGGAATTGGGAAAATGTAGGAAGATAGGTCTAGAAACAAAACAGTGGTAACAAGTTAAAGGAGAAAAGTATGTTAATAAATAAGATCTGGAATGGGAGATAACACAATATAATAGGAATTGAAGCTAACAAATCAGTTAAATGAGAGAGTTTGTAAAACTGAAGGTCTTTCCCCAGTGCTGAAGGTGAGATGGCAAGGGAGCACACAACACGGTGACAAGCAGAAAATTACAAAAAAGTCTCAAGACTACCAGTAACTTTTATCTTTCCCTCCAAAAGGAGAAAGAACAGTGAAGTCTTCTGGGAGCTGTAGTTCTTATCTTCTGAGACAGGTACACAGAACTGTCAAAAATCCATGGAACTGTAGCATTAACTCTTTAACTTTCAGTGCACTGCATGATGTTATGCTGTGGAGTACTGATAACTAAAATCATAAAACCACAACACTACTAAAACAGTCTTTTCCTTATGTTTAACTTGAATTTCCTCTATTTTAGTTTGATCCCGTTATCTTCCTTTCTTTCACTTGGCACCTCTGAGAAGGGCCTTGCACTATCTTTTTCAATGGTCCCATTGAATATTTGAATTCATTGATGAGACCCCCAAGCCTTCTTGTGAAAGAACAGTCCCAGCTATGTAAACTTCTTGTGCATTAAATCCTTTGATCCACCAGTCATTTTAGCACCTCTTTATTGAATTCACTGCAGCATGTCAATATCTTTCTCTACTGGGGAGCACAGAAAAGGAAGCAATATTTCAAGTGTGTTCACAGTTGTGCTGAGGAGAAGGATTCCTTCTCTTGATCACCTAGCAAGGCTCTTCCTAATCATCTCACTCCAATTTATAGGTGGGAGAGGAGGTTCTTTGAGATAAACATACATCCAAGGTGAGATTAAGAAACACCAGTTCAAATGTTAGTCTGATGAATCCTATGTTAGTTATTACGAATCCTAGTCATTCATGGAGATGGGAAAGGGAAGAAGGATGATAGAAAGGATAGGAAATAGAAGCAAGGAGTCTTTGTAGGAAACAAGAGGGAGATAGTCACCACCACAGGTCCAGCATGGTTTGAAGTTCAAGTCATTGATCTCACAAACTCATCTGGTTACCGTGGGGGGATAGGAGAAGAGCCAGGAAGCTTCACAGCACGCAGGCCCTGGGCTAGGTCAACTCCTTCTCAATAGGGCTGCTTTCTAGGAGTTATTTCCCAGTCTGTGCTCATCTCTAGGATTGCCTTGACCCAAGTGCAACACCTTGCACTTTGCCTTATTGAACCTCATTAAGTTCTCGTGGGCTCACTTTTCAAATCTGTCCAGATTCTTCTGAGTGGTTTCTTTCTATTGTACTGTATTGTTCAATTACTCAGCTTGGTGTCATCACCAAACTCGCTGAGGGTACACTCAAGCCTACAGTCTAAATCATTGATAAAGATGCTGAAGATCACCAGTTCCAAGATGGATCCCTGAGGATCCCTGAGTCACTGCATGTGACCAGCCTCCACCCAGAGGTAGAGCCACTGGCAACAACTCTCTGGCTATGACCATCTAGCCAATCCATTATCCACTGGACAGTCCACCCTTCAAATCCATATCTTTCCGATTCAGAAGTAAAGATGTGGCGTGGCACTATGTCAGAGGCTTGCCCAAGTTCCAGTACAGGATGCCACTTGCTCTTCCATGGTCCAATGATGCTATCACTCCATTATAGAAGGTCACCAGATTTGTGAGGCATGATGTGCCCTTGGTGAAGTCTTTCTGGTTGTCTCAGATCACTTCTCATCTCTCATGTGCCTTAGCATCTCTTCCAGGAGGATCTGCTCCATGATGTCCTCAGGTACAGACATTCACCAGCCTGTACTTTCCCCGGTTCTCCTTTCTCCTTTTCTTAAAAAATGGGAGTGATATTTCCCTTTTTGCAGTCACTAGGGACTTCACCAGCCAACCACAACTTTTCAGATGTGATGGAGAGTGATTTGGCAACCACATCAGCCAAATCCACCAGGAAACTTGGGATGCATATCAATTGGCCGCATAGACTTGTACACATTCAGCCTCATGAGGTGATCACAGACTTGCTCTGCTCTTTTACTGGAAGGGATTTTTTACTCCCTCAACACCCCTTTGGAAGTTCAGGAACTTCTGTTCATTTTTGTGAAAGGACACCCCCTCTGTAAGAAACTTGAACTCTGGTTGTGGATTCTCTTCGCTTTCCCTTATGAAACAATTACCCTTGAGAAGGTGCTACTTTGAGTGATGACGTTTGGAGCAATTCCATGTGCTTTGCAGTACAAGAACAAAGAAGTTTTTGATATAAGTCTCTCACTTCTGTTTTGTAATGGCCATTTCAAACCTGCTGGGATTTTATTTTATTCTTACTTATAATATTAAGAAACATGAGCATCTTTGGTTAGCTTTTCTTATCTATCTATCTATCTATCTATCTATCTATCTATTTATTTATTGTCTACTTAAAGTAACAGAAATAATGTTTGTTTTGTTTTTTAAATCTCCCAAATTTTCATGTGGAGAAATGTGGTTCTGCTTTTGTTCTCTGGACTTTTTTTTCTATCAAATTGCATTCACAGTACTCCATTTCAACAAAATTACAAGCACCACTCCACTAAAGCAAAAGGCAGTGTGATTGATAGTGGGACCACAAAAGTTGGTGCTTTTGTGATTAATCTGTTAACAGTAAACATTAAGAACAGCAAACATAGAAGAAGAATCAGAAGTTTCCGTCTTAAAGCTAGTCTATGCTCATGTGTCCCAGGAGAATTACCTTCCAGTTCATGCAGTTCACAAGGCAACTTAATGCTGCAGTAGAGAATGCTCAGCTTTTTAAATGTTCTATTGGACTTGGTTGTTTAATATCATTCTAAATTAAATCAGTCACAGGTGATCCTGTTCCTTAGGACTTCCACTTCCAGCTATCCCTAGGCCAGCATACCTCTACCACTTCAGTAGTGACCTACCACCCAAAGCCAAACGAACGTGTCTGCCTATAGAAAGGTTTCCTGTCATTTGCACTATATGTTATCAGCAGGGTGGTAACTTCTCCAGACTGTCAACTTCTCAACTTTCCTCCATGTTCAAAAAAAGATTTATGATTTCTACTTTAAAAGCTACGTGCCTTAGTCTCAATTTCTTGCTTGCTGTATGTTAAATTTCTTCTTAGAAACTTAAGAAACTTACTCCATTCTTTACTTAACGTAACACGTAGTTCTATGACATATCATTGATAAAGAAATGAGGAAAAGGGAAAACAATTATAAGCAATTACCTTCATTCAGGTTAGTTTGCTGAGAGCTCTTTCTGCTCCAGAAGGACATACTCAGAGTAGTATGGCCACTTGTCATTTTACTTTTTTAGTCAGAAAAGTGTGTATATTGAGGCTTCAGGCTAGCAGCTTGTAGCACTAGGATGTTTTGTGGCCATGAATAAAGGCTCAATCCATAGCATTAAAACAATAATTAAGTAGAGAGCTTGGGCAAATCCAGGAAAATGAGTTCAAAATCTATTTCCAATTCATAAACTGAAGCACAATTTTTCCTTAAGAATTGTGTTACAATAGGTTGGAACCACTTGACTGAAAGTCAGTAGCTGCAGTGTGGAACAAAGGCACAGGAGAAAATTCAGGACAGACAGTGAAAGGAATGATGGTCTCATGGATTCTGATTATTGCATAAAATTTATTTCAACAATTATTATTCATGAAATTGAAACATCAAACAGAGCAAGTCCATGGAAGTCAAGAACATGACTTTGATTTAACATACAGCAAGCAAGAAATTGAGACTAAGGCACGTAGCTTTTAAAGTAGAAATCATAAATCTGAAAAACAAATAAGAAGTAAACTGCAAAGTCTGCAAGTAAATTTCCATTGCCTTCACTGGCATTTTACACATGCTAGTAGGGTGGGAGGAAGAGGCCAATGTTTAATGGCAAATAAACTCTACTTTCCTTGGAGAATGCTCTTGTGGGTCTTTCTTCAGTACTCTGAATCTGACTGCACTCAGCATACTGTACTGAGCTTCCTTCTTAAACAGACCTTTATTAATCAATAGTAGTTTCAATTTGCACTAGTGAAATTTTTGATGATCATTTGTTTTGGTACTATTAACTGATATATATCTTTTTTAGCAGACACTCTTGAGCAGAAACTCTGAATGTTTGAGTGATCTGAAAATTTTGTGCAATGAGTCCTGAAATGTAAATTGCCACTGTTAACGTGTCAGATTTTTAATGAGTACTTTCCATTGCTGAAACTCTGAAATGACTTTTTACGCAGTCCAATATATCAGATTCCCAAAGTACGCAGCATGTATAGCAATTTTCCCATTCAGCTGGCAGTAAGTTCACAAAAGCAGCCTACAATATTAGGAGCTGGCAAGAAGTTGATATTTAGAGAAGCAATAAGCATTGCTAATGAAATAACTTCAGAAAGACCTGTCCAAAACCATCTGAATGATGCTTATGCATGTGTGAAGTTTACACTGTATTGACTTTTCTCTTGAGAAGAAACTGACATTAGCAATGATTTTCAGATTCTTACTTACTCTTCTCCAGTCTCTAAGAGCCCAGGGTTTGTAAGGCAATTAAATGAAAGCATATTTTTCTCAGAGATATAATAAAGAGTTTCATCATCTGACTGCTGTTAAAAAGCAGTTGGGCAAAACTCTTTTTTGAATTCTAAGAACCAAATGATCAGATCTAGTGTCTATAGCAAATGACTACCATAAGGAAGGTTTGGAAGAACTTTCCCTACAGCAGGAAAAGCCATCAAACAGGCAACATGTGAAGCAGTAAAAGGGAAAAAAAAATAAATAAATAAATAAAAAAAAAATTGAAGAGGAACTTACATATTTCTATGATCTCTGTAATGAGTATGGATTTGAAAATACCAGCTCAGTCTGTTGTGTGTAGACCTGCCATATATATGTTTAGTAAAGAGTAGTAAATGACACTTATTTCTTAATTTCTCAGCCAGGCTTGGTTGAAAAATTTCTTCTTAGAAACTTAAGAAACTTACTCCATTCTTTACTTAACGTAACACGTAGTTCTATGACATATCATTGATAAAGAAATGAGGAAAAGGGAAAACAATTATAAGCAATTACCTTCATTCAGGTTAAGTTCTGATACAAAAAAAAAAAAAAAAAGAAAAAAAAAAAGCAAAGTTTACCCATGCTACTCAGTGTGTAAATCAAGTACAACCTGAGTTATATTCACTGTGAGAGATTTTATACTGGGACTGATTCTTACACAAAAAAAAAAAAAAAAAAACCAACAATCTGCATTCTTAATCTTATCTTGGAAGCCACTTTAGAGGGACAGTGTTTGCTGTGTCTTTCTTTGTTGGGATTCAGCTCCATTTAGGTCCTGTGTACAGGTGATTAGTTTCCACGAAAAGTGGTCTTCTGAGAATTGCTCTGATCTGGGAGACTTCTCTTAATGCTGTTTGTCTCAGGGTCCAACCAGCCTAAGCCTAAATGAAACACTGTATATATGGCATCAGATGTTGGGAATGCTGTTCCATATATGCTGGCTCTAAGGCCTTTACTTATATCCTGAATAAGATTGACAGTGAAGGTGTCTTGTCCTTGACACTAGCAGTATGGATTTTTTTCTCTGATCAGAAATAAAGCCCATGTCATTTGACCACACATCTAGTGCTCTGTTTTGAGGTTTTAGTTCCCTTGTCCTCAAGTTTCCCTATATACAACTCTCAATTTGCTCACTAGGTTTTGACATGAAATGGGGTCATATTCATCTTTGTAGTCCTTCAGTCTGGCCTACAGGGAGGAAATCCACGAAAAAAAGCTGGATGTACAGAAGTTCATCTTCTTACACTGGTCTTTATAACCTTTATAACCAAAGCATATGAGAATAATCACCCAAGTCAAGCAAGGCTCCAATGAGTGGTCATAGGACTATACGTGACTAGAAGAGCTTGCATGGAGACCTTGCAATAGGTATAAAGATAAATGTAATATGGATATTCCATGTACTCACGTATTCAGGTACTCTGGCCAAAAGTAGGATGCCTTGACATCAGCAGTCATTGGTGGAAATCTTTATAAGTGTGATAGAAGTGGTGTAAATGGTTCTGTTGTAACTGAGGTGCCTGCAGAATTCCAGATTGCTACCATTAGGTGGTTGGAATACTGAAGAGATTTTAAGAGGGCCACACAGATACTGCTGGCAGAATTTTCAGTGACTTTTCAATAGAAATTTTTAAGCAGTTATACAGAAGACCTATGCACACCTTGAATATTCTTTTATGAACTTGAAAAAAAAAAAAAAAAAGATAAAAAACTGAGTTTTCCCAGGCAGTGAATAAAAAGGGCTGCAAGCTTCATCAAAGCAAATGTGTGTGGCTTATATTTGAAACATTGCAAATGGCTTTTTTGTAGTTGTTTTTAATTGAATCCTTCCAGTTCTATTCCAGCTAAATTCGCATAAAACCAATTAAGGCATACTTTAGCACTACGTATTTTTGTAAGCATTTCACAGTTTTTTGGGAGACATTACTCTAACATGTTTTTATTTCTTTGATACTTAATTTTCCTGATTATGAATACAAAATATTCAGGAAAGTATGATTTCAAGGGTAGAACGGTCATATGCTTTGAAGAGACTCTGTGTTAGTGCATAGAATTGCAGAATCATTAAGGTTGGAAAAGACAACTAAGATCACTTAGTCCAACGATGAATTGATCACAGCTGTGCCCACTAAACCATGTCACTCAGTGCCAGATCTACATTTTTCTGGAAAATCTTTGGGAATGGTGACCCTACCACCTCCACAGACAGCCCATTCCAATACCTCACCACTCTTTCTGAGAATAAATTTTTCCTATTATCTAAAATGAATCTACTTTGGTGTAACTTAAAGCCCATAGTGCTGATTGTATTGCTAACTAACAGGGAAAAGAGGCTGACCCCACCTTACAAACTCCTTTCAGGTAGGTGTAGAGAGCTGTGTCTCTGCTGAGTTTACTCTTCAGACTAAACAATCCCATTTCCCTCACCTCCTCCTCATAAGACTTGTGTTCCAGATCCTTCACCGGCTTCACTGTCCTTCTTCAGGGCCCCAGTATTTTTCTTGTGCCACGAGACACAAAACCAAACACTATTTGAAGTGTGGCCTCAGCAGTGCTGAGAAAAGAAGGACAATCACCTCCCTGCTGACTACACTATTTCTGATAGAAGTCAGGATGCCTTTGGCATTCTCGAAAACTTGGGCATGCTGCTGGCTCATGTTCAGCTGGCTGTCAGTTAACGCGCAGTCTTCCTGCTGCTTTTCCCTAAGCCTGTAGCATTGCATGGGATTGTTGTGACCAAAATGCAGGACTTGGCACTTGCTTTTGTTAAATCTCATACAATTGGCCTCAGCCTATTGATCCAGCCTATACAAGCCCCTCTGTAAGACCTTCCTACCCTCAGGCAGATCAAAACTTTTTCCTAATTGGGTGTAATCTGCAAACAAGTGATGGTGCACTCAGTCCTCTCTTCCAGATTGTCAATAGTGATATTGTATAGGGCCAGCTCCAGACACGACCCCTGAGGAACATCACTGTGACTGGTGACTGTGTTTAGCTCTGTTCACTACCATTTTCCGAATTATCAGTTAAGATGAAGTGTCCCAGAAGAGCAAGGGCAACCAGTCACTTGAGTTATGTCAACTGCTAGAAGAACACTTTGTCTGTCTCTTCATCCTGGTTGGACAGTGTATGAGAACTGCTGGATCATGGCTTGAACCTCTAATTAATCACCTGAGGCGAGCAATGAGTCAGCCACAGGAACACAGGAGCAATGAATCCACCATGGGAAGGCAATTCATCTGTGCTGCTAGAAGGGGTAGAGCCTGGCTCCACCTCTCCTAGACCCATTTAAGAGCTGACTACCAGTAGGGAAGAATCTCTGCTAGAGATCTGCTTGCTGGAGTTTCATAAGCAAGCCCAGGATATGGGTAAGTGTCCTATTATTCTCTTTGTGTTATTATAATCTGCTTTGCCTAACTCTCTTGTTTATTTCATAATTACAACATCTCAATATTCATTGATTATGCGCTTGGCGAGCCAGGCAGGAGAGCAATAGCATGCCATCCTTCCACTGAGACAATCTGGTTTGATGATGGGGATAGTTAGAGCAGCCAATGGGCAGAACTGCGAGCTGTATGGATGGTTATAACCAAGGAACATAATTATGGTATCCTGAATATCTGTACAGATGGTTGGGCTGTGTACTAGGGGCTCACTATATGGATTACACAGTGGGCCACCCAGGAATGAACTATCCATGCCCAACCAATCTGGAGCAAAGACATGTGGTTAGACCTATGGAATACAGTCAAACACAGGATTATACATATCCACCATATTTCTGGTCATCAGCTCCTACAGCCACTGGGAAATGATGACGCTGACACGCTGGCCTGAGTTCAATGGATTGAATATTCACCATCTAAGAACATCACCCATTGGGTACATGGTCCATATTCTTTTATGGGCCAGTACTCAATGATGTTACTGGAGGCATGTGGTTGTAAGGTGCACATCCGTCCTGTGCTCCACCAGTCCCACTTAGACCATCACTGGGTATTGCACGTGATCTGACAGTAACATTGGAACACTTTGATGGCATTTGGCTCCTTCCAATGATCCTGAAGTCTCAAAGACTCACAGGGAATAATACAGATGTTTCAGAGGTACCAGGACGGAAAGGTCTCGGTCTCATCCAAGACAAGATACAGGTTGTATTTCTATACTGGGTCAATACTATCCTGGCTTGTACTGGGGCATGTCCTCGCTGCCTGTAGCACATACTCTGGCCAGATGTCTGCGGCTGCATAACTGTATCAGTCACCAAAGGGGGTGTCCTGATCTGCCACTGGGACATGATGGAGGTCCCTTTAGCAATGAAGATTGGAGTGTTGACCATAATATAAGTAGGCTGTGTACATATTACTGGAGGGACTACTGAGCCTCCCACCTCTAATAATCTTCCCCAAGGTGCAAGTAGGCCACACCACTTGGGTCCTACCTGCACCTTCCAAGGCCGTTTTATTCTATGGGTACCTGGATCTAAATTCTCAGGGTCAGGGAGCAGAAGATTATTTTCATTACCAATCTGGGGTCTTACTTGATGATCAGTGCCCATAATTTGGATCCCAAGTGGGTAGCCCATGTTGTCTGCAACATTCTCAGGGCACTGGGTCTGCCAGCTCAGGGTCTTTCATTCAGGTCCTGCAAGGTTTCATACAGTCTTTTTGTCCACCCCTGCAGGGACTGGGAGTCTGTCTTCAGGGCAGCCTTAAGAATACCATTATAGCATTCAATGAGGCCTGCCCCCGTTGGATGATGTGGCAGGTGGAATCGACATTCGATGCTATTTTCTTCTGCCCAGCTCTGTATTGTTGCACCAGGAAAATGAGCCCCTTGGTTACTCTGGATGACTTGAGGTGTCCTGTAGGCAGACATCAGTTTAGTGAGTGCCTTGATGGTATATGCCCGGTTTGCTTTCGGTACTGGATAGGCCTGCAGTAGCCTACTTGCAATACTGATGCAGGTCAGGGCGTATCTCACTCCCTCAGACTGAGGAAGGGGCCCAATGTAGTCTTCTTCCCATCACAGAAGAGGGTTGTGTCCTCTAGCAAGATGGGCTGTTGTTTCAGGCAGTGATCTTGGTCTCCTCTTAGAGCAAGCGTCGCAATCCCAGCATGCCTAGACAATGTCAGGTAGCTGTATGAGCTGTCCCTATGCTTTAGCAGCTGCCCTTATTATCTTTTGTCCCACATGCCATAGCTCCTGATGTAACCAACGGGCAGTGTTCTCAGATGGTGAATTCTCAATCATCAAACTCAGGACAGCGTGTCAGCTTCATCATTTTCCAGTGACTGTAGGAGCTGAAGACCAAAAATATAGTAGACATTTATAGTCCTGTGTTTGACTGTATTCCATAGGTCTAACCACATGTCTTTGCCCCAGATTGGTTGGGCATGGACAGTCCATTCCTGGGTGGCCCTATGTCCAATCCAAACAGTGAGCTCCCAGTACAAAGCCCAACTATCTGTACAGATACTCAGGATACCATCCACATGGCTGACAGTTCTGCCAATTGGCTGCTCTAACCATCCCCCTAGTCAAATTAGATTGTCTCGGTGGAGGGTTCCTATCATCAGGGACAGGATATTTTCCCTCTGAACAGGGCTCCTCTCTGGTGGAACGACCAATGTTTCTTATGGTGCGTCACTGTGATATGCCTCTGGGAATAGGATCTTCTGAAGTTCTTTTAATGATGATGAAGTCAGACTACTCCGGCAGAGGTAGGCGACTTATCACACCACTGTTTTTGCTTGGGCCACCCCTGTCTTAGGAAGGTGGGTCAGATCTTTCACCCACCCCTGAATCGGCAGAGTGGTCTTAAGTAAAACTTCAGCCATTTGAGTTATCAGCTCTACTGCCTGTAATGCAGAGTAGGCAGCCAATAGCTGTTTTTCAGTCATACTGTATCTTTCTTCTGCTCCATTGCAGACCAGAAACCAATGGGGGTCCGAACAGACCTCTGGCATTGCCACAGGCTCCAGCCAAAGCCATCCTGAGTGACGTGAACTTCCAACTCGGCTGGGAGGGTAGGAGCAAATACACCCAATGCCTGGGTTTCGTTAACTTCCAGTTTCGCCTGTTGGAAAGTGTTCTGTTCTGTTTTCCCCCATTCCCATAGCTGACACATTTTAATTTTTTTTATTTTTTTTTTTTTTTGAGTCTGTACAGAGGCCTTAGCAGCTGTGCAAACTGAGGTATAAAGGAATGCCAATAATCCAATATGCCTCAAAACTCTTGCAGCTGCTTTGGTGTTGTAGGGACTGGGAACACCTGAAACTTATCTATGACAGCACTGGGTAGCACTTTGGTCTTTTCTCACCAAACCATCCACAGGATGTTTACAGACAGGCCCAGACCTTGGGCCTTTTGGGGATTTATAGCCCATCCCCTCTGTTGCAAATAGACAGTTAATGAACCTGTTGCCTGTCCTACCACCTCCAGTGAGTTGGATGTCAACAGGAGATCGTCAATATAATGACATAAGTTGACATCATTAGGTTTTCTCCAATTAGCCAAGTCACATGCCTCTAGATTATGACAATATGTTGGTGAACGCACGTACCCCTGTGGCAGGACCTGAAAGGTCCACTGCCTGCCTCCTCACATAAACACAAACCAATCATGCGATTCTTCAGCCATTGGGATACTGAAGACTGCATTTGCTAAATCTAGGACACAACGGTAGGTTTTTATCTTCCTACTCAACGTGTCCAATAGCGAGGCAATATTGGGTACGGGCCGCATGAACAGGTGGCATGACCTTATTTAATTCTCTGTAATCCACTGTTATTCTCCATGTGCCATCCAACTTTCACATTGGCCATGTGGGGGAATTACATGGGCTGTGTGCAGGTCTTATAATGCCCACTTTTTCTAATTTCTGCACCATTCTCAATATTTCATCTTGCCCACCCAGGAGTCTATACTGCCTTACATTAGTAATCCAGTGTGGTTTCAGCAGGCAAATAGGCCCATGTTTCACATGGCCTCTTAATATTGCCTGCACCACCTGGATACTGATACATCTCTGTCAAAGTCTGAGCTCTGCCACAGTTGTTTGGAGAGCAAGACCCCATAGAATATCTATGCCCAGGATGTATTCCTGGGCTGGGGCAATAGACACCTTGTACTCCTGAGGTGGGAGGCACCCAACCCCCAGTTTCAACCATGTTTGTGTGACAGGAACAGTCTGTCCTCCAAAACCACCATTCACCACTCTGTCTCCATCAAATTTAGTTGGATCTCTGTAGATAGTTGATGTTCCTGCTCCAGTGTCCAATAATGCCATATCTCTCTGAATATTTTTTCAGGACCAACAAATTGTTCATTCTACATAGGGCCTCCAGTCCCATCTGGAGACCCTAGGGGGACTAACATCCCTCGTCACACCATGAACTGTGCTATGCCCAATTCTTTTGCTACTGGTGGCTCAGGCATTGTGGCCGGAAATGACTTTTTTTTTTTTTTTTTTTTTTTAATTAGGAATAATGAAATCTTCTAGGTTCCGTGTTGTTGATGGTATTCTCTCTATAATTTGGTTATAAACCCTTGGTTTCTTAAGGTAGATTCTGAAATTTTTGATTGCCTTTTAGTAGTCTCCAAAGCTGGAGAAGGACATGGTTGGACTGGGGGTCAATCTTAGCAAATCGGACCCCAAGTTAACCCAAATTAAATCATTAAACATTTGTTTTCGGGAAACCCTTATGTGTCCCACCTGGGGAGCTCGAGTACCTGGTGTCTTGGTTTAATCACTGACAAGACCTTGGCTTCTTCTAATGTCCAAATTTTGTACCTAGTCCAAAGGCGTTCTGTTTCTCCTAGGTCAGCCACTAACTGGGCAGCCTGCTGGACTACCCCTTCTGAAGCCACCAGGGGATTTAATATAGAGACTAAAGTACCACAGAGATAGGAGGGGGGCTTGCTGTAGAATTAAGTCTCTCATCCCCACTGAGAATTTGACCATGTCAGGGCCATCAAATGTGTCTTCATAAATTGCTTCCCATACACCTAGTTCATGGATATAATTATGAATATCCTCCATGGAGGACCACATGCCTATATGTAGAGGTATATCAGATTTATTCAGCCATACCATACAGCAGGCCACCATTAACCATTCTATTATAGAATAGTTTTCATTAAGAACACTGATTACCTGCATATAACTTCTGCTTGAGAGCTGGATGGACAGTCATGGTGGCCAACTTGGATATTTCTGGGCCATTCACCATAACACTTTCTGCCACAGAATCCCACAGTCTCAAGCTGGCACACTGTCTCTAGGCTTCTGCCGAATTTGCTGTACTAAATCCATCAATTCTGCTGCTGTGTATGGCTGGGCTGTTATATGCAAGTGAGTCTGGGCAAAGGGCCACTGATCAGGCAGCACCCCTACCAGTCTACCCTGTATTTTCTTTGTGTTCTGAGTTCTAACAGGATGAACCTCTAGTGCATCTGCTGAAATCGGAGATTTTAGATCTAATTTAGAGTTTTCATCTTGATCAAAGTCTGTTGATTCAGGAGTCTGGTCATTGTTTATTGACACGTTACAAACTTGACCTATTGAAAGAAGCAGAATTGTTTTTTTCCCTGTTAATACGCTAAGTTCTTGCTCTAACTTCTTGATACGGTCTCTCAAAAGTTGGTTTTCATTTGCTGAAGTATCATTTCAGCATGAATGAAAACATTTAATAGTGGCCATGTCACTGCAGAGACAGCTAATAGTCATTCTGTAATTAGCATGTCTTTCCTAAGTTCCTGAAAGTAGTCTGCCACGCAATATGGGGAGATATTTCCCGTAAAGCGTAGGGGACCCTATTTTTCAGTGATAACTGCTAGTTCATAATAGGGAGATCCTACAAATTGTAGGATCTGACCCAGAATCACTTTATCTAGTGGGGTAAGGTTCTCCTCCGACCATTTATATAAATTCCAAAGAAAGGACATGAAGTAATTTTTAGTATATTTGGCCTGCTGGCTCACCAAGTGTATAGTCAGTGAATATACAGCTGTTTCAATTAAGAAATATACAAGAAAATTAGGCTAAACAGGTTACCATGCTTAAGATGAATGGATGGAAAGCTTACCCTTGTCTTGGGCTTGCTGAAAAAACTGCAAGTGTAGCAATCTCCAAAAGAGTTCCTTCTCCAGTGGTTGTCAGTTCTTAAATGGGGTCTAGGAGAAGTGGAGCAAGGCTCCATTCCTTCTGGCAGCATAGGTGAATTGCTTTCACCTGTGCTCCCAGGGTTGACTCATTGCTCACCTCAGGTGATCAATCTGAGGTACAGGCCATATTCAGCATTCCCATACACTTCTCTTGCCATATTGCCACTAAATTTTCCAAAGGAAGTTGTGATGAAATAAAGTTACTTTAGATTTCTTCCTTTCATGTATCATTCCTTCCTCAGTGATATTCCCTCAAGTATAATTTTCTTACAGGTTAAAACTGGAGATGAGTAGTAGCATCGCATTTAACTGATTATATAGGAAAGCAGAATACACCGCAAAGTCCTCGTTCCTTATTAAATTTATTACCTATGTTGGCTTGTGTTGATGCAATATCAGAGGACTGTTAGGAATCATTCATAAAACATAGTGACAAACCTTCATCTCTCTCATAGCCTTGCTTTCCAATATATACTGCTGTGTTCCAGCTGCAAAGTGGAGTGTTGCAGTTTTTATCACCCACAGAGCTCACCAACATTTTACTGTCAGCTTTGTTTACCTGTTCTTTGCAAAGTATATCTGAGAACAATGTATGTTTCTCTTCCAGTTATCCAGTTCGGCTTTGTCACACTCTTCGTTGCCTCCTTTCCTCTGGCACCACTCTTTGCTCTTCTGAACAATATCATAGAAGTTAGGCTTGATGCAAAAAAGTTTGTTACAGAACTAAGGAGGCCAGACACAGTAAGAGCAAAAGATATAGGTAAGTAATGGAAAAACATTAAAATGATGAGAATACAAAGTATTCAATGGAGGGGAAAAAAAAAAAAAAAGATATTACTAAACCCCTTAATAACTTCTGTTTTTCACTTACAGGAATTTGGTATAACATTTTGAGTGGTATCGGAAAGCTTTCGGTTATTATTAATGTAAGTATGTGATTTTAGGAGCTTAACTTATTTGTCTGACATGATGTAAAACTGATTCTTAAATGCTATAAAATATAATAAAATCTAAGTTATCCAGTCCTTTCTTGTGGAAGTGTAAAACAGAATCTGAGTTATGAAGGAGATGTCCATTTACTTACCTCATTTTCTATATACTTATGTTAGATAGGACAGGAAGAGTAATTCATATAAAAATAATTCATATGAATGGAATCTAAACAGACAACACTCCAGAGAGTTGATAAAGATTTATCAACTCATTCACTGCCATAATTTTTCTGTCATTCTGCTATGGTAGTTGTTGATATGAATAAAAAGGTTGTAAAAATAAAATCTAAAAGTACATTCTAGCCCCCAGATAGAAGAACAAGTGTTATTTTTTTGTTCTGATTTTTA
This sequence comes from Tympanuchus pallidicinctus, assembly GCF_026119805.1. Taxonomy (NCBI): domain Eukaryota; kingdom Metazoa; phylum Chordata; class Aves; order Galliformes; family Phasianidae; genus Tympanuchus; species Tympanuchus pallidicinctus. The sequence continues at coordinate 515,730 of NW_026294744.1, forward strand.
CAAATATGGAGGAATAAGTATAATTTTTCCCGCAGAATGAGTTTTTCTGGAAGAGTAGCTTTTTTATATTTTTCAGTTGGCTCACACATTTTCAAAGCTATAAAATGTGAGAAAGGATATTATTTAATAGAACGAGACTGATTATATATGCAGAATACCTATATGTTTAGTGTACAGATTTGTACATAATAATTATGTATGCTTTATGATTAAAAAAAAACTCATGCGGAGTTTAGTTTCAATGCTATCACTTTTTGATCCATAGATTTCAAAGCACTTTAGAAATGTAGCTAATTGTCATTACTAAAGGAGAATGTGTGCAGAGGTGCTATATAATTTATTTAATTTATTTAAAAATAACTTCCAGCACAGCAGCATTCTGTATCAATTTGTAAGCTATCATTACAACTTAGGCAACTATAATGCCTCCAGAGAAGCAGAGTTATTTGATACAAGTCAAAGATTGTTCACTTAAGGCGTTAGTAGCTTACAAGATTTAAGGCAGGATATTTGTGCAGCCTTGCACATACCCATGAAAGTTGCTGTCAGGCATAGGTTTCAGGCTTTCCAGAACTGATCTGTGCTGGATGAGCAAAGCAGCTTCTTGGTTTCATCTGAATAACTTTGCAAGTTTATGATCCCTGACTATTTACTGTCTCAAAAAAGAAAAAAAAAAAAAAAAAAAAAAAAAAAAACATTTTAAATTATTAAATTTAATTTAAATATCAGTTAGTTAAATATCAGTTAAGTTAAATATCAGTTTCTGTCTTGCTGACAGAAATGTAAGTAGGTCTATGTCCAATATGAAAAAAAAATTGAATGCCCAGATCTGCTTCTTTTCTATGTATGTACAATGTTGATGCAGAACTATTTAGCAACATGTACTTCTGAACAAATCTGATAATTCTTGTTGATGTGATCTAGATACTCATTTGTCTGATTTACTCACTAGTTTCATTCCAACATGAGATCCAATGGTGCTGAATATTTAAGCCCTGCTCCAGAATGGAGAGTAGAGGATGATTTACCCTCAAATGGTTTAACAGAGATGACACTGTGTATCAATACCAAATTATGCTTCAGAATATACCAACCAGCTATTATGTCTTACACTTTAAAGCTAAAGAGTTTCTAATGGCTTGAAAGAGAAAAAAAGTTAGAGAAATGTAAAAGGATTAGTTGTTTTTGCTACTCTACGATCTGAGATATATGCCATCTCCCTAACTATTGCCTTCTCCTGGAGGCACAAATCAAATTACTGTGTTTATATGATCACCCAGTGATTGAACCCCAGTACAAGGTCTGCCCATTTAACTTGCACTTCATCACTCTTCCAAACTTATTTGAACATGAAAACTATCACCTAAATTAATTTAAGCTGAGACACATTAGACACAGATTCATCATGTTGTCTCTTTTTTTTTTTTTTCCTCCATCTATTTGTGTGTGTGTGTGTGTCAGGCTTTTGTAATTGCTGTCACATCTGATTTCATTCCACGCCTTATGTATCAATATGCATATAGTCAAAATGGAAGCATGCATGGCTTCGTCAATCACACGCTCTCATACTTCAATGTCAGTCATCTCAAGGCTGGAACACAACCAGAAAACTCCCCATTTGCACAGGATATTTTATTCTGCAGGTAAAGTACTTCTGATGACAGTTTTCTATTTCTTTTGACAAAATTTCCCCAAGTGGGAACTGATAATATTTGTGTCTTAAAAAGCTGGTTTTAAGAATTCTGCTTTTAGACTATTCTCCCAATGTTAGAAGGTGCTTAGAATGAGTTTTCCCACACATTAAGAGGCGAAATATACAATTTTGCAGACTTAATCAAATAAAAAATCCCTTCCATATGTGTGCAAGAAACAATTTTCATTAAGGACAAAATTCAGCTTTTAAACTAGATTCTCACTAATTAGAACCAGACTTTCCTTTTTGTTAAGCTCAGTGTTTACTTTATGAGATTTGAGTTTTCAATATGCTCTGTCTGTCTTTAAAACCTGCACTGTTTCCTGTGTACAGATCTTATGCTTAAATTTCATCTTTTCAGGCTAGGGAAACAAGGGCCAACTACTAATAAATATGTTGAAAATATCTAGTCCACTACTCCTCAGGAAGAGCAGAAAACTGTACTGTGGAGATAGTTATGGAACAGTTACAGTTTATAAAAGAAATCACTGTAACAGTTCCAACACTGTCAGTGTAACCTTGCTTTTCCACAAAAATATCTCTGAATTCAGGGAACCACTTCAAGCTGATGCAGCTAAAGGCTGCTCAAAATTGAGCCCCATGGTCAGTGTTGTAGTCAATAGCCTGGCTCACTTTCCTTTCTGATTCACTTGGAGTCACACTGTATTTAGCTTCTGCAGTCATAAGAGATCATTGCAAAATTTCCTCCTTCATTTCCCTTTGAAGAGAGCTTTAATTTATATAGTTTTTACTACACAGACATCTTAAATTTGTCTCCTTTGTTTTGACACAGAGATATGTTCTCATACATCCTCTCTCTTATTCCTGATATATGCCATGGTTTTTGAATCTCATGTTTCTGACAGAAACCATCTGTAACTCTCCTAGTCCCAAAACTAATTTCACCTCTATGTTTCCCAACCTCCTTTCTCCAACTCAGATTTTGGGTCTCCTGCTTTCGTTGTTTTACTCACTGATCAAATTTTTGCTGAAGTGTAAAACAAGGGGATTCTGAAAATCTGTCAGCATATTCTCTCAAATCAGTGGCAAAGCAGGGTTGCAAAACTAACTACAAAGAAGAGCAGAATGATTAGACAAATACTACAGGTGAAATTCACATCAGTTGCACCTTTTCTTGGAATATATTTTCATTGAATCCTGAGATACTGGCAGAAAATACTGCTAGTTATTGAAGATAGTATTGATTGTTTTCTTAATAAAACTTCAGAATTCTTCCTGTCATTCACTTGACTTCATTCTCACTGACAAATCTGTTTTCAATATACGGATAGATTTCTCCCATTATTACTTCCAGTGATACATGTATTTCTGCATTTGTAACTTTTGAAATAAATTGTATTTAGAGAATAGATGCAGATCTCTAAGGCAGCCAGATTTTTCTAATAGGATTGCAGTTAAGTTATGACTATCTCTTCTACAAATCTTTAAGAGACACTCTCAGTGTGACATGGAATGCTTGTAACTAAAGCTAGTTAGCATGCACACCTCTCTTGCCAAAGCTTTTTCTTCATCTTGCAGTTCTTGAGAGAAAAAAAAAGTTATACATTTCCATTCAATAAAAAAATAAATAATACAATTGGTCTTACTTATTTGTTGAGTTTACTCTTCTAAAAGTAAAGACAAGCAACCATCTGAAGGTGAAGAGAGAAACTTACTTTGTAATTAGGCTTTTAACTTAAGTTCTGTAAATTGCCTTCTAGAGCAGTCTACCTCTTTTCATTGATTATTTAAGGGATCATATTCTAGTTAGATTACTGAAGTAGCCAAAAACGTTCCCTTGCTTCTATATGACTGCATATTTCTGAATTAAGACTACATTCCCAATTGCTACTAAATCAATTTTTACCATGCTTATTTTTCTGATTGAGAACAGCCCTGCAGTGAGGGATTTGGGGTCCTGGTGGATGAAGAGCAGGACATGGGCCAACAGTGTGCTCTTGCAGCCAAGAAGGCCAATATTATCCTGGGCTACACTGAAAAAGGAGTGGCTCACAAGGAGAGGGAGGTAATTGTCCCCTCTGCTTTGTCCTTGTGAGACCTCATCTGAGTTCTGGGTCCAGGCCTGGGGGCCCCAGTAAAGGAAGGATGTGCAGCTGTTGGATTGGATCCAGAGGGAAGCCATAAAGATGTTCAGAGGGCTGGAGCACCTCTCCTATGAAGCAAGGTTGAGGGAGCTGGGCTTGTTTAGCCTAGTGAAGAAAAAACCTTAGATTAGAAAAATTTAGATTAGATGTTACAAAGAAATTTTTTACTCAGTGTGGTGAGGTATGGGAGCAGGTTGTGTGGAGAAGTTGTGGACACCTCATCTCTGAAGGCATTCAAGGTCAGGTTGGATGGGATCCTGGGCAGCCCGGTGTAGTGTCTTACAAAACTACAAATGGTAGGGGAGTTGGAACTGGATGATCCTTGATATCCCTTCCAACCCAAGCCATTCTATGATTGTTTGATTTTCTTAGGAAATAATGTGTTTTGCTGAAATTGCTTGAAGAGGGGTGGAAGGAAGTTCTTTAATGAGATCTACCCATCTGTTCAATACCCATCTTACATAAAATCTTAAATATTTGAATGTAATCATTTTTGAGAAAGAAGTCTAGAAGTTGGTGTAGTCTGCACATGCTTATCTTCCACTCCTGCACAGGCAAAATATAATCATGCTTAGGATCACATTAATATTAAGCAGTGGTATTTGTCTCACCTGCCTGTAATCCATGGAAAATATTCTTTTCCATTCCCTCCGTGGTCACTGGAGGCATTGTAAATGCAGAGAATAAATGCCCTCTATCTTGGGCACCTCTCTTAAGATTGCCTGTGGAATGTACATACCTGCTTACTTTGACTACAGATAAAGGCTAGATGAGTGCATATGGTTACGATTACTAACTTTTAGGCAGTTAAGAAAAGATAATAAAGCAAGAAATTCATTCCCAGTCAGGAACTTCTGGGAAGGAATCTGTGCTGTCTCTTATGTGGTCAGATGAGAGCTGAGCACAGACAAAAAGAGAAAATATAAAACTACTTGTGGTAGACAAGGTAAAATGTCTTAAGCTTCAGGGCTCTCCTCTTTCTTTGCTCATTATTCTGTTCCCGTGAGCTCTGCTATTTCCTGTGTTAGTATTTGCTATGAATTATTGCTTAGCATTATGTTAAGCACGAGAGTCTGCACCATCTCTATACTTGTCCCACCCACTAGTAAGACTGTGTAGCTCTTTATTGCTCTCTGTTCTTACCACGTTTTAATTTGTATTACAGAATTAGTGTGTGTTTTTCTTTGGCAAATTCCTCTATCCGTATGAACCTCTCACTTTGTTGTGACTTTGCTGTATTAACTTTGCAACTGTTTACCTGGTCTCAGTTACCGGACTCTGCTTCTGGATAATGACTCTACCAGTGTATCTGGAAATTCACTTCTCAGATTACTGTGGGTTTAATGGAGGAGGTGAAATATGGGAAGGGAATAACACATATTAGGTATAAAAGTAGTCCCTGCCTGGGAATATCAGGTCTGTGCTACCATTTAATAAATAGATTTAATAAATAGATTGCAAACATGCCCACATGCTACTCTGAATGAGAAACAACTATGAAAGTATTTCTGTGCCCTTATCAGGAAACAGTTATGAAAAGATATCCATTCATTGTTTCATTATCAGCCACCTCATTTGCATCTTACCAAAGTCACAACTTTGTGTGGAACTACGACTGTGATAAAACATGAGGTATCTTGCTTGTGTCCCAGGAGACAGGCAACAAGCCCTGTCCCTTAAGCAGGAAAAAAAATCTGTTTTTCTGCTTCTGGCAAGTATGTTGGGAACAAGTTGACCTCTCTTAGGTTTCTGTGTTCTCTAGAGATAAACGTGGTTAAAATAAGCCTGAATTTGCTGTTTACGGGCATTGCCAGAGATTAAAGTATCTTAAAAATAACAATAGCAAACCAAAACCAACACTCCCATCAAAAATACAGAATAGATTCGTTGAAGATTTTGAGCAGCATTTAATACAATGCTGTGAACTCTTTGACACTGCTTCCAAAAAAAAATTACAGTAGTGCCAATCTGACACACAACATTATTGCATTTTTTTTTCCAGAGCAAAATGGTCTCTGTGTAGCTGAAGGCAAATTTAAAGCAAAGCTTGCAAAGTTACGTAACATAACTCTAGTCCTTTTAATCTTCATAATTAGGTATGATAATGGAGTACATGAAAACATTCTGGTTACACTGAAAAGAAAAAATGCAAAAGATAGGGGGTAATTACGAGGACTTTTCCCTTAACATAACTCTGCTTCCATATTGAGCAAATTTATAAAATGTCTTTGAAATACTTAATTTCCTTACTGCCCTGGGATTTGTCTAACCTACACCAGGTGATCAGTACTGCATTCTAATTTTTTCCCTGAACAATTCTTATATACCTGTGCACTGATGAAACACTACTTCCTATTGTTTCAGTAATGCTATCTTCAGTTTCTTGTTAAACACCAGATTAAAAAGGAGACTAAACAGCTCAGCTTATTTAGATTCATTTGCAGTTCCAACTACCTACCCACAATCCACAATTCTGATTATTTCTTTCTTTTTTGATAAATAAACCACTTGGTAAATATTTCTTTCTTTCTCTGCATTTCTTTTACCTCTAGCTGCAGATGAGTTTTGTCTAAGTGATGCCTGATTCTTCTGTCTGTTTTCACTTAACTTCCCCAACATTTCCCTACTTTCAGTGTACAGTTTTCTTTATTCTGTTCTCTATTCTTAAACCGTATTGATTACTTTTTTTTTTTTTTTTTTTTTTTTTTTTTTTTTAAGTGGAATTAAAATGGAATTAAGAGTTGTTTGGTCTTTAAATTCAATAGTCTTTGGAGCATCAACTGTTTATTCTTTATAGCACACATTTTGAATGAAGCATTTTAAAAGCAAAGAATTGAAGAGATGAGAGAAAATACATACAAAGAATTCTGTCCATCCTCCCTCCCTCTCCCCCCCCCCCATGTAGTAATGTATGTCATTACAAAAAACCTAGATTATTGAACTTCAAAGTTTCTCATGCTACGAAATAATTTAAAAGGGAAATGGGTAGCCAAGGCCCGCATATCTTGTCTGTAACTCAGACAATACACCTTTCACCATTAATCATTTGCTAGTGTTCTGCTGTCTGTTGATTCAACATTATAAGCAGCAGAATTTCCCACTTGGCCAGGTGGCAATTTCACAGGATCTAATGTCCTGCAATGCTGTTATGGTTTGTGAATCTCCAAACACATTAAATGGAAAGTCCACCACAGCTGGTGACCATTCCAGGTGAACCTTTGCTCAGTTCCAAGACTGGAATTGGCTTATAGTGCTAGACTAATTCCACAACAAACTTGGTAGCTTTCCTCGGCTTTGTTATTCAAGCATATTAAATTAAATGGAACTATTCTGGCCCTCACTGCAGCCCTGTTACACTGGTTTGAGAAGCAAATGGGATTACATGTACAAAAGATTGCAAGAGGGGAAATCTGACAATGCAGGCATAGCATAGGGCCAAATACAAACCAATATAAGATAGGAATGAAAGCTGAGATACTGTGTATGCTGGGATATTGTGCACGCATGGAGTAGAACTGCATTGTAACCCAACCCAGGTAATGCTTACATATATTAAAAACAAACCTCTTTTAAATTTTTCTCCTCCTCTTCCTCCTCCCTTTCTGCATCACTGGCTGTAACCTAGGTACCTTTGCTTTGAAAAGCATTAGTTGTCTCTGTCAGTCCTAAGGGCACAATTTCTGCATAGTTATCATTTTCAACTGTGGTTGTTACTTCCCAAAGTGGAGCAATACACGTGCCCTTCTTTAATCTTTTCTGGTGAGTCAGTCTCCTTAGCCCCTCCATTTTTTTTTGCTGAATTCCTTTCAGTTTGTTCCTTTTATCTCTTTTGTTCATATTTTTTTCTTTCTTTCTCCTCTGAAATCCTCACAGCTGAATGGCTGAATGCAAAATTCTAGGTGTGGGTTTACCTGAGCTGTTCAGAGAAGGGATAATACCTCACAATACCATCATGCCTTCTGTATATATATATTCACAAGTAATACTTACCTGTTGCCATACTTTGCTATATTTCAAACTTGTACCAACCAGCTGACCACTACAAGTTGAAGGTTATTTTTATTGCATTTACTTTCAATGTTTATGCTTTCAAAGATCCTGTAGCTGTTTTGTTTTTAATTATTTTATGTGTTCCCAGATTATGCTCAGTATGTTTTCTGTCTGTATTTCTTACTGTTTTCTATATTCCCTGCTACTTGCAAAGTTTTCCAATTTAGGAGCATCTGTTAGTCTGTTGTTTATTTCCAAATGATTCATGGTGATACTAATAGTCTTTGCACTAAGCCACCAAGGCTCTGTTTTTATCTTATCTAAGGCTAGTCAGATATTTTAGGAAGTGCCTTTCTTGTGACTTGCCTTGTCATTTATGCAGAGGCAGGAACCACAAGAATGTGAGTCAGATATTACGTTAGATAATTTACTCCCAAATTGAACTCAAGTGTGATGAATGCAAGCTTGTCTCCTTTCTTCTGAGAATGCCTTGGATTGTTTTCTGCTTGAGTTTCAATACTTTATTCCCTATATACTGAGATCAATTTACAAAATAAATGACACATTTTGAACTCAGAAAAATCTAAAAATGTCCAACACTAGAATAATATTCTGCTCTTGGTTACATTCAGTGGCAATAGCCCAGCTATAATTCTAGAGTTGTGTTATATAATACAGTTTAAAGTAGGAACATCTGGAAGATTTCATTTGTTAGATTTTGTGATTGGAAAATTGTGTTAATCAAAGCAGTTGGTATAGGACAATATTGCTGGAATTTTGTGACAAAGGAATTGTTTTCATTGACAGGTTTAAGGATTACAGAGAACCACCTTGGTCCCCAAATCACTATGAGTTTTCTAAACAGTACTGGGCGGTCTTATCTGCTCGCTTGGCTTTTGTTATTCTATTTCAGGTAAGTCTGTTAAGCTATGCGATTTTCTTCACAGGAATATTGATTAGAGATTGAAAGGCAAGTACCAAAGAAGCCCATCTTCAATAGAGTTTTTCTGCTTGCAAATATTCAAACTGTTTTGCTTGTACTCAGTTTACTGGTCTTTCTGAGGTGTCGTTAGGCTGCAGCAAATATTCTCCCTTTGGAGCTGTGTGGCATAATTCCTCATGGAATTATTTTCCTTCATGGAGAGCAATTACATAGCCTGCACAGGATCTTGAACATTTTGGGTAAGTGGGCTGTCTCAGAGTCAGCACTTAAATTCTATCTTGTGAAACATTATTCTTTACACATAACAAGAAATAAACAGAAATAATAAATCCTCCGAGATCTTTTGTTATTTTCTACAAGTCAACAGAACACAGTCTGCCCCAGCATGGAAAGTTCATTGGTTCACTGATTTGCTTTCATGGCTTATATTCTGAATGGCAAGAGCCTTCTGTACTCCTTCTTGACGTGGGATCTCTTGACAAGATCTCTTGACAGACATCCCTGATACTGAAATCTGCCTGTCTTTTCTTCTCATCTGTCAAATATTCCTAAGTGTAACTGAGAGTCTTGTCTGGTTTATATTGCCATCTTCTGCTTCTTTACTCTGACTTCAGTGATTTTCCACCATGACCTGCAAGACTTTTAAAGCCAAATGGGTATGATGGTGTAGGAAAATGCTTCCAGTAATCCTGCTCTTCAGTAATGGATTCTGTACCAGCCTCAACAAACTTGATGTTGGGAGCTGAGTACCTTTGAACCTCTGTAAGGAATAAGACTATTTTAACTACTTAGGCAATTTATTTGATGAATCCAAGTCAAATCCTTTTTAGATCTGATGGAAACATGTTTAAATCAGTCTTATCACTATGATGGAACTGCTTACAAATGTGAGTGATTTTCTGAAAGAAGGCTGTCATCAACCATATAATACTATGTGACTTCAGGAAAATGTGCTTGATATGTGCATCATACCTATAGCTCAGGTTTGGTTTTGCTTTAGGGAAGGTGTTTTGTATTATTCCTTCTTCTTTCATTGTATGTTTCTATGTTTGCAGAACTTGGTGATGTTCCTCAGTGTTTTGGTCGACTGGATGATTCCTGACATTCCCAAGGACATCAGTGAACAAATCAAAAAGGAGAAAAGTGTGCTTGTTGACTTCTTCTTAAAGGAAGAGCACAAAAAACTGAAATTAATTGAAAGCTTTATCACATGTGACAAGCGCAAACATGAAAGTGGGACCAAAGACCAAAGAATCAGAGCTGCAAGCTTCTCTCAGTTTAATCAGAGTCAGAAAGGCAGCATTGTCTCCTTCAGTTCACAGCACACAGAAGTGTGACTCCACAAGGGGGATAACCTCTGCAATAACTTTTTACTGTGTTCTGTGATTCTGAAAAAAGAAAGGGAAGGAGAGACAGTTAAGGAAGGAATGGAACAAAAAAAGGACGCTTCTTTTTCTTTCTTAGAAACTCCATATGTAAGTGTCTCTGTTACATTTTATATGTTATCTGAGCTTCTACAATTTCAGAGTTTACCAGTACAGGATATGAGCTATGTTGAGCCTGTAGCTGGTCCCCATAGTGGTGCCTATCAACTGAGTAGTTAAGCAGAAATGCTCCTCATTTATGCAGTCCCTGAATACATTCCTTGTGAGGAATGGGAGATGGAAGGGATACTTCTGCCCTAATATCTGTCTTTTAGCTGATCTGACCAACTCTATTGAAATGTGCACAAGTCATGTTCTCATGGCTTTTAGCTGTCACTGTATGGCTGATAACATGTAGAGTCTTGGGGGTTGATGTGCCTTCCTAACTTGTACTGCTACTTAGTGATGTCACGGTAGAGCATTCAGGGCTACTGGTAAGTGCACTGAACTTTGAGAAGAGAAGGAACTGAAAATAACTGAGGACTTCCTATGTATCTCCATATATATCATATTTTGCTTTGACACATATTTTGCAGGACACTGAATGCATGTGATAATAAGCAGAAGCCACAATGTATGCATCAGAATTAAGTAAAGCTGCTAGAACTAGAAAGCTCATTGTTATTCATCATCCTGAACAAAAAACTGCATGTTTGATTCTTTTCTCACATAAACTTAATTCAGACAGTATAATTTTTTTTGTGCTGTACTATATTGCTCCTTCTTCTTATACACATTTTCCAAAACAAGTGATTTGAAGACCTTCTGAAACAATGTAATGAATGTAGACTACTGACAGTGTATATATTTGGTGTTTATAAGTGATTCCAGTAGGTAGGAAAATTACAGGAAACTGTTCTTTTTAAATACAATTTAAGATTTGTCCTAGTACGATTACTTCACAGTCACCTGCAGACAGATGAAAAACATCCTTGTGAGGCACAGAAGTCATGATACTGTATTTTGTGTCTCAGAGAATGCACTTGATGTGATCACAACATATCTATTAAAATTTAGTAGGTTTCCTCTGTAGTCACCTCAGAAAGAAAGGCACTGGCAAATTGGGTACCCATCTCATCTTGACGCTGCTGTCTGAAAGAAATGCATGAATCACCCCTGGGAATTCTTGGCTCTTATTTTATTTTTGAAGGACCAACAAGACCTGTCAGGGAATCTAAGGGCCCATACTTTATGTCAGCTGATATTAATGACAACTATGATCTCATTTGCACTACATAGTATTTTGGTAGGGAGATCTGAGGGTTTGAAACTTTCTACTTGTTGTGGTTTACATTTCTAGTTGATTGATTCAATTAACTTTCTTCAAAGCAAAATGTCTCTGACGGGGAGAAAAGTCAAGTTTTTAAACAGCAGAAATAACAGTCAAGCAAGAACTTTAGAATATTTTATTCTCCTTTTCTTTTTCCAGATAGGCAGAAGTACATGCATGGTTTAGAATGAGTTTCACAAGTTACACTCTTTTTCCAGTAACAAACTGGATGCAACATAGTCAAAGTGAAGGATCTTCTTAACAGAACCATTTCTGCACACTTTCTGCCAACCCAGGAAATACCCTCTTGCCTTTTAAAAAATTCTGAGTCACTTAAAAATGGTCAGAAAAAAAGCTATCCCAAAATTGAATGCATTAGGCACAGAATTTCCATAATGAGCAACTGAAATGCTTTCTGTGATAATGTATTTCTAGATTTCCTAGCAAAAGGAACTATAGAAGAAGGCAGATATATACTGATGCTCTTGAGTTTTTCCTGAGATTTATATATCTCAACCAAACAAGGCTGGGAAAGAGGCACTGCAGCAAACACAGCTGATGTCCAGATTTGGATCTACTATGGTATCAAAAGCAGGACACAGAGCTTATCTTTACCTGTGATATGCTTTCTGTGTTTCTCTTAACTTGAGAATTTCTTTCACTGAAAATTCCTGCATTTGCTACTTGACCTCAGTCCCTGAGGACTGCATTCATTGTTACACTTCTGTGGTAGCCTCTGGATTCTTCTGATACTAATTTCCATCAGTTCCTGTAACTGTAGATCACTGATTGATTCTTTATTCATTCCCAGTTTCTAACTTTTCCCCTTTGGACAAAGAAAGACTTTATCTGATTCCTTTTAATCAGTATACTCGTAAGTCCAGACATAAAGTACCCCCTTACTATTACACGTATTTCAGAAGCAAACAATCATTATTTCAAGAGACATGCACGGAAAGCTCTCTCTAGGGAAGAGAGCAGGAATGCAAGTAGAAATGCAAAGCAGTTACAAAACCTCTGAGCTTTTGTGATTCCTTGCAATGAAAACGAGTTAAAATCTCTGCAAAAGGAGGGAGAAAAAGAAGTAGAGAAGAAATTTGTGCAGATGCCTCTAAACATTCTGTTCAGATTTTAATAGATCTGTCCAATAGTTCCAACAGTAAAGTAAGAATAAAAACAACAGTAAAGTAAGAATAAAACAACAGTAAGAGCAAACAAATGAAAATCTACATCCCTTTGTGGATGAATATTTAATGTTACTCAGACACAGTCACAAAATACTGAACCCACATTCTAGGCTTCATGTCTAGAGGCATTAAGAGGAACATACATAACACATACCTAATTAGAACGGTGAGAACAGTAAGTAAAAAAACATAATAATGACCCTAATATAAAGCCTTAACAGAGGTATAACTGGTCCTGATTATTAGGCAGTGTAAGGAGTGTAAGGAGACCTCTTAGTCTCTCTACTTCTAGCAGAATCTTACAGTAACTAAAAGAGATTGTTGTTCCATGTACCACAGCTTCTCCTTTGTGCTGCTGGTGCAAGATTAAAACAGCTTTCTGAAGTTATTCAAGAGAATAAATTGACTCAGATTGAAGGTGTCTTTGCTCCTTGCTTCTGAGTTACTCTATGAACTTAAACACCATTCTGTTAGAGAATCCAGATTCATACAGACAGATTAACCTCTTCACAGTGGCTTTCTCCAATTTTAAAGAGGGCTTAAACTATGGCTTATCTTATAATACTGTAATGCTTTCTGGGATATATATTTTTCCATTATCTGTAGAGATTGTAGGGCTGTTTTTTATGCCCTGAGGTAATACTCTCCAATGATACTGTTGGGCTGGTGTTGATGCTTTACAGAGAGGATGAAAAAGCAAACCTAGGAGCATCATGGGGTCCAGAGTGATGGTGAAAAAAACAGTCTTTTAAGTCAAGCGTTAAAAGTCCTGAAATGTCAAACTTCTGAGTAGGAATCCGCATTGATCCAAACCCTGCAGCATCCCTTTTCATGGGTGCAGTTGGCACTGGCTGTGCCTGAGAATAAATCAGTTGAGCAAAACAAGTGCCTGCCAGTACTTCACATGGGGGCATGGGTGTAACTGAGCATCCTAAGTCCTGCAGGACGCTATACAATAACACTTCCCAACATGGCTCTTAATCTGGGGCTATGATAACTGGGAAAACTTTCAACATGTCTGTATTTTCGGTTTTCTTAGCCTCCCTCCCAAGAGTTGCGCGTGGATCAGGAGGGGACAAATCCGTCTCTTCTTCAGGGTCTATGGGGCCATGATCAAAAGGGCCGCCGGGATGCTCGGGGAGGGGAGACAGAAAAAATTCCATCCCATGGCAATGGCTGTGGAGCCGATAGCATTGCAGGCTGATCTGTAGAGCAACCAGCTGCTCCTTTGCCCTCAGGCAGACAGGGGGTACCAGATTGCGATTTTAAGTGGCTCCTTACCACTTCAAAGACCTTTCTCCAAGTCTGAAGCAACCAGAACTCTGTCTTATCACACTTAGTAACAGCGTCCCATAGCTTCATCCTGAGCCAGTCTCATACTTCAGGATCCTAAGCTGTCTGATTTGTGATCAAGGGGTCACTCTTGGTAGTCCGTACAAGCATCTTCTGTAAAGTGGCAGTGGGCACCATCTTTTTCCATTTTTAAGAATAATTTGAAAAGTAACTAGGACATTCTTTTGTTCTGAGGTCATATTATTCCCTGTAGAGAGCTAAGTGTGATAAGGTTAACAAGGTTAAGGTTACCCTCTAGACTTCCGAGGTTTCACAGTGATAGAGTCTGTCAAGGAGTCTGATAAACTCTTTGGTAACTTGCTCACAGTTTTATCTTCCCCCACGTACATATATGTAGCACATACAGTGAGCCCAATCGCACAGTTATGCTACACAAAGCATGACGGAAAGGAAGTAGGTGGAGAAAATAGAACTGAATTTATTGGAGATTATTGTTCCTAGGTGTAAAAGGATAACAGCCTGATGTCAATTCTTTCTGATCAGCCTATCTGCTTCTAGTACATCCTTTCTCAGCTTTTGCTGTATATCCTGCTCACCCTGCTTCCCCCATGTAAACATCTTAGAAGCACTGAATAGAGGAGATGACAACTGGTGAAGCACCAACAACTCAGATAATTTAGAGCACTGTGTGTATTAAGAGGAAGGTATAATCCATAGGGTAATTTAGTTTGAACTTTCTGCTGTCTTACCCGACTTAACAAAATTCCTTCAAAGTACATGATGTTTCAGAAACTTTGACACACTTTTCATGACATTCATGCTGCTCCTTTCACAAGTCAAAAGTTTTGTTGTCCTCAGGTCAAAAGAGCAGCACAAAGAGCAGCTTTCAGAATACTCCTATGTCATCACAGTCAAAGTACACTTCTCAGAGTACTGGAAGAAATTTCCACTGTAACACTGAGAGATGAAAGCACTTCTCAAACATGAAGGAATAGCATAAAAAATGGCAAAATATTAAAGAAGACATCTAGAACTTTCTCTTTTGGTGAGGCTGATGAATTCCCATCTATGTCCTTCGTACTGGCAATACCAATGACTTTTCTTCCCTATGGATCCAAATTTACCTCCTCCCAGAGGGAATAGACCTATCCCAACTCATGCAACCTGGTCAATATAATGCTGTTCCTGTAAGCACAGGTAGATCTCAAGTGAGCTTTGGGAAAGAGAAACAACAAAGACTTTGAAATGCTGTCTGTGACAAGAAACATTGTGTTTTTGTATTTCACAGAGATTTTATTTTTTCTCCTAAAGGGAAATTCATTACAGTCATATTATCAGCCTAATTTTCTTAAAAATCAATACTTGTGCTTCTTAGCACTCTGCTCAACTCTCTGAAAGGAGGTTGTAGAGAAGTGGGATTGTCTTCTCCCAGGTGACAAGCAATAGGAAAAGATGTAACAGCCTTAAGTTGTGCCAGGGAAGTTTCAGGTGGATATTAGTCAACATTTAGTCTCAGAAAGAGAGGTGAGGTATTGGAACAGACTTCCCAGAGAGGCAGTAGAGTCACTGTCCCTGAAGGTGTTCAGAAAAAGGGTAGATGTGGCACTGGGGTACATGGGATAGTAGACATGGTGGTGATGTGTTCATTGTTGGACTAGAAGATCTTATTGTTTTTTTTCCAATATTAGTGATTCTATTACTCTATGATTCTGTAACTATCATATGATTTATTCATTCAAATGCCATGCAAAACTCATTCCAGTAGATGGAGCAAGAAAGCAGCAGGAAACAGTGCCCTATACAAAGGGTAGGCAAAGTAGAGAGGTTCTGGGAACACACCTCAAACCATTGGAGAACAAAGTACTTCAAAAGTTACTTTGTGAGCTCCAGTTCAGTCAAAAATAACATAATCATATCACATAACTGACATCGATGGATTTTTCCTTGGAATGGGGTTAGTAGATGAAGAAAAATAACCACTTGGGATTTTCTGTGAAACAAAGGAAACAAATGAATTGTAACTTGCCTTTTATTCTCTTGGCTTTAGTGGAGATTAGAATCATTTAACCCTTTAACAAAAATGAATGCTGTGAGAAAGTACTGAATGAAAAAAAGGTTTAAATGCCCCATATGATCCTTAGCCTTTTATGTTTGCTGCCTTTCTCTTTATGCTAGGTTCAGATCCCGTTTCTCTGTTTACACTGAGTCCTGCACACATGATGTGCTGGAGGAAATCTGGCTGAAGGCCTTGCACAGGTGCAAGCCAGCTGAGCCATAGTTCCTTAGGAACACCACAGAACCTTTGCATACAAAGTAATGTCAGATCTTCAAGGGAGATAAAACAGCTTTTCCTTCCTCTTTCCTTTGTTCTTCTCGTTTTTTCTTTTTCTTTTCTCTTTCTTTCTCTTTTCTCTATCTCTCTTTTCAATATATTTTCTAGAAAGCTATAATAAGATAGATTTTTTTTTCAGTGAAAATGAATCAAAAGATCTCCTACCCTTATCAGCAAGGTTTCTTAACCATGCCTATATATCATAGAAGCCTCTGGCAGTTGGCTAGCAACATCCATGAAGCCTGTGTCTTGTCACCAACCCAGGAAGTCTGTGACACTGAGTGACAAGGAGAAAAGAATATTTACAAGCACAGCTCCAAACCTGCTAACAATAAGGAGGATCTCCTGTCCCACGTCAGCTCTGAGGATATCAGCCCTATTCCTCCTGTTGTTTCCTTACCTCCCTACAAGCCCTATGTTATCTCTTTTAAGTCCTACATCATTGTCTCCAACCTGCAGATATTATCATAGAATCACAGAATGGTTTGGGTTGGAAGGACCTTTAAGATTATTTAGTTGCAACACCCCAGCTATAGTCAGGGACACCTCTCACTAGATCAGGTTTCTCAAAGCCCCATCCAGCCTGGCTTTGAATGTATCCAGGGAAGGGGCATCTGCAGCCTCTCTGGGCAAGCAGTTCCAGTGTCTCACCACCCTCACAGTAAATAATTTTGTCCTAATTTCTAGTCTAAGTCTATTCTCTTTCAGTTTAAAGCAATTTCCTCTCATCCTGTCACTTCATGCCCTTCTAAAAAGTCTTTCCCCAGCTTTCCTGGAGTCCTCCTTCAGATACTCTACTGTCACTATAAGGTCCTTCTGGAGCTTTCTTTTCTCCAGGATAAAGAGCCCCAGCTCTCTCAGACTGTCCTTGTAGAATAGGTGCTCTAGCTCTCTGATCATCTTCATGGCTCTTCACTGGAACTGCTTCAACAGCTTGATGTCCTTTCAGTGATGGCTCCCAGAACTACAGAACTAGATGCAGTAATCCAGGTGGGGTCTCATGAGAGCAGAGTTGAGGAGCAGAATAACCTCCCTCAGTCTGCTGGTCACTCTTCTCCTGATGCAACCCAGGGTATAGTTGGACTTCTGGCCTGGAAGCACACATTGCCAGCTCATGTTCATTCTTTCTTCAATCAACATTCTGAAATCTTTCTCCTCAGGGCTGCTCTCAAGACATTCTACACCCAGCCTTTGTTATCCTTACACATCTTTTGACATCAGTGATTGTCTTGACCTCACCTTCAGTATTCATTGACCTTCAGTTTCCTGTGTTCTTCCCTTTTTATTTCCAAAATGGAATTAAATAAGCCATATTGAAAATAACATAAAAATTAATGGTTCATCTCTTTAGAACATAAGGAAAAAGAAAATTCAGGAAAAAACACTACAAAGATGCTAATCGCCTTTAAGTCTATCATTTCGTTCAAAAGACTCTGGAAAAGGAGGCCACCTCTTCTACTGCTTTAAAACAACCTATTATTCAGGTGACCTTCAAGGTATGATCATCCATGAACACAGGAGAAAGCTGATGTCTGGTCTCTCCTCCTGGTGGTTCTGGGGATTGGTGGGAATGAATAAGGTTTGTTCCTGCATGATTGCCCATTCTTTGGATGCATAAGCAGGTAGGCATTTGTACACATTCACTCATTACTGAAGTAACACAAAGAGAGTAAACACTCAGTGCAAAGAATTAAACATAGCTTTCCCTTCAGTAGAAGACATCTTGAGTGATGAGAGACAGTTCATTAATGAAAGAAGAAAGACAGGGAAACAGAAAACTGCTCACATCTCTAGAGTTCTGCAGCTTCTGGCAAGGTGAAACAACTGCATGGAGAGCATCTGAAATTGTACAGAAAAATTCTGTACCTTTTTGTCCAGGACTGGAAGAACAAAATTGAGAACAGGAGAGTTGTACGAAGAATAGAGAAAGACCTGAGTCTAATCATTATTTAACATTTGTGGAAATTTCTATGTCTAGACATAAACATTTTCCATTCCAAGTTGCTATTTAGTTGTCAGTGTTAGTCATTCCAGTATCATAGTCTCCAAATTGTATAACATCTTTTAGAAGAGCAGTCATGGCACCTCCTGAAGAGGCACAACAGTAAAGCAAGGATTAGAATCTTGCAAGAATTCAGCACAAGGATTCTGCTCTGAGTCTGTAAATGTGTATTAGTAATATTAATATTAATAATAATAATATCAACTTAAAAAATCTAAAATAAAAG
Organism: Tympanuchus pallidicinctus; assembly: GCF_026119805.1. Taxonomy (NCBI): domain Eukaryota; kingdom Metazoa; phylum Chordata; class Aves; order Galliformes; family Phasianidae; genus Tympanuchus; species Tympanuchus pallidicinctus. Next base: position 534,195 of record NW_026294744.1, read on the forward strand.
CCTACAAAAAAAGAAAAAACTTGCTCGTAGATAGTCCGTGGCAGGAAAAGAGTGGGATGTGTAAAATAAATAGTTCCTTCTGAAATAGGACTAATTAAGAGATACTGAAGGCCTGAAGGGACAAAATAATTGAAGAACAAGTGTAAAGGAATATCCAGCTAAAACATAAAACAAGTATTTGAGTTTATAAAAATAAACTGTGTGTGAATGTTTTTCTTGGGATGAGCCAAGGGAAATATTTTCTTGGGGTTTGGCCCAAGCGACATGTGACAAATGAGACCAATCTGATTTTCCCTTTTGAATTAATTACACAATTAGTGGGTAAAAGGAGATATAATTGATGCTAATGTTATTTTTGAATGTCATTTGAGCATCAAATCCTATACATTCTTATGTTTGAGGGTGCCTTAACTTACAACAACCTTTATTTGATGCTGGTGCTGCTCCATTGATTCCAAAGGGCTCACACCTGATTTCATGTCTTTGAAAGAGGAAGAAGGTCTCATTCCAGGCAAAACTGTCGAACTATCCAGGAAGCCTGGTGTTGCTGAGAAAGTTTGCCTAAAGCCTAAAGGATTTCATTCCGACAGCCAGTAAGTGTGCTGTGAAGAACTACTTCAGTTCTGTAAATGAGATAAAATTAAACCCCAAGTGAATGTGAGAAACACATGCAAAATATTTATGATACTTCCTGTTATTTTACTTCCTAATACTCAGGAAAGGTGTCTATTAGAATGTGTAGAATGTGTAGCTTGTATGTTTGTTTTGCAAGATTTCCATACACAAAACTGTATGAAACTGTGGGATATGGGGGCCCACCAGCAATATATGAATAAAAAGTGTTATGAAAACACTGTAACAATAAAAAAGCCTACTCTTTCAAGTCCAGGAAAATTTTAAAAATAATCCATATATAATCCAAATCCAAGAATGTTAATTAAAAAATATCTTGGAAATCAGAGATGTTTTGGAGAAGCATGTTTAGGGCCTATTGAATTTTAAGACTATTTCTTTTAATATGAGTATGGAGTGTGTTAAGGACAATCATACAACTATTGCATAAAACTCTAACTGCAAAAACTTGCACATCTTCAAAAAAACTCACTTTGTACTTAAAATAAGGGTGAGAACAGATCTTACGCTGTGGCTTGATTGAAGCATCCAGCTTTGAGAGTGATGTCCTACACTCTGTGAGCAAAGACAGAAGAAATTTGTTCTCAAAACAAATCCTGATGAAACATAAAAAAATATGATGAAATGTTCTAGAAACATGGGAAAAGAAATATGAACAATGCAAGATGACTTCTGCCTCAGCTCAGAAGGACTATGCTCAAAGGGCATCGTTAGCATCTGAAGCTAAAACAGACCTGAGGGTACTGGTGGATGAGAAGCTGAACATGAGCCAGTGATGTGCCATTTCAGATCAGAAATTCGACCATATACTGAGCTGCATCCAAAAAAGCGTGGCCAGCAGGGTGAGGGAGATGATCCTGCCCCTCTACTCTAAGCTGGTGTCATGGGGTTATCCTTAGATATAAGTCTATGACAGGGGGGCACAGACCCCGGGGAAAAGAAAAAAAAAAAAAGAAAGGGGTACTAACCGTTTGCTGTTACCCAACTGGCCCCAGGCCACATACACTCTGGGAGAGAGGAAAGGGCAGAGAGCTAGCAGGTAGTTTTAAAGAAGAGAAAACATAATGGCAACTATCTGAGTAGGAATGTTAATTTACTGAATTTAACTAAATCAAACAAAATGAGAAAGACAAGAGTATCCAAAATGCGAGTCAAATCACAATAGTGTGAGGGAAAGCGCGTGCTTTTCTTCGTGGGGAGTTGAGATGGCTGAGTAGGGGCCAGAGACAGAGATGCAGACGCTCAGGCCCTGTCCAAAGTTTCACTCCACTTCCTCTTCCCTCCAGGTCCTCCAGGGATGCTATCCCCTCCCCTCCCATCAGAATACTCAATGTGCCCATAAAAGGCAGTAAATGGAACCAGAACATTAACTTGTTAACTCTCACTGGTCCACATGATGTTCTGATGTAGAATACTGACAACAAAAAATCACAGAACCACAACAGATGGTGAGGCCTCTCCTGGGGTACTGCATCCAGATGTGGAGTCCTCAGTACAGGAGAGACATGGACCTGTTGGAGAGCATCCAGAGAAGGGCCACAAAAATTAACCAAGGGATGGAACACCTCTATGAGAACAGGCTGGAAGATCTGGGGCTCTTCAGTCTTGAGAAGAAAAAGCTCTGAGATGACCTGATCATGGCCTTTCAGTATCTAAAGGGGAGCTACAGGAAAGAAGGGGATGACTTTTTAGCAGGGTCTGTGGTGAAAGAGCAGTTGGAAATGGTTTCAAGCTCAAAGAGGGTAGATTTAGGTTGAATATAAGGAAAAAATCCTTTACAATGAGGTGAAGTGAGGCACTGGAACAGTTTACCCAGTGGTGGGGTTGATGTCCCATTCCTGGAGACTTTCAAAGCAAGTCTGGATAAGGCCCTGGACAACCTGACCTAGCTGTGTGTCTGAATCCTTCTTTGTTCTTGGCTCAAAGCTTGCTTTCTGAGGCATTTCTTGCGAAAGGATTCTGACTTATCTAGATGAGAGGTGGGTGTTGCTGTGTGGAAATCAAGGTCACTTTGTGGAATGTTTTACATTTGAAAGCATTTCTTTGGAGCTGTTTGCTTCCAGAAGAGAATTCTTAGGACTGTTTACTGGCAGAAGATCTGGTCTGTGGCCAAATAACTCCAGGTTGGTATGGAAAACTGTGGGATGATACCATCATGTCCTGTAAAAAATGGGTTGCATGTGGGCAGCTTCCTGCTCCCTCTTATCTTCTGGAAAGGCCTGGAAGATGGGAACAAAGGAGTTTCTGCTAAGATCCCAAAGCCAGAAGCTGTCACTCCAAAGAGAGCCACTTGGACTTATAAATAATTTTGTACTGCTGCTGAAAAGTTACTCCTTGTTGTCATCCAAACAACAATCTCCAATGACTACTGAGGATCAACTGACCTATGAGCAGTGCTGGAATCTGTGGAAGTGACTATCTTTCTCTTGCTTCCTACAAAGACTCCTTGCTTTTATTTCCTATCTTTTCTATCACCAGTCTTCCCTTCCCTGTCTCCCTAAATGACTAGGATGTGTAACAAACTGACCGGGCTAACATTTGACTTCTTGTGTCTTAATCTCACCATTGGGTATACATATATTAAAAGAACCTCCTCTCCCTCCTATACATTGAAGGAAGGCATTGTGGCGTCCCTGTTCACTGCAGGGGAGTTGGAGTAGATTGGTTTCAGAGATCTCTTCCTATTATGGACCTCTCTAAGGATTTTATGATTCTATTCTATGACTTCATCCCTTCACAGTGGTATAAAGAAAGAACAAGGGGGCACAGCTTTTTTCTCCTCCTTTGCACATCTGCCTCATGTTACTTCCAGAATCCTGTTAAGGTGAATCTGAGCAATGAAGCTGAAGAATATAGTCTACAGCAACAGAAATTAGTGTTTCTGGGAGACCCTGCCAGTGATGCTACATGTGAAGCTCTGAGGACAGCATTTCTTTTAGAAAGGGCACTTGACTAGAAGAGCCTGAACTCTATATGTATATAAAGAAATTTAATATCTGATTTCCAACAGTACCTCTTCTGTAATTCTGAAAGTATTGTCCCATCTTAGGCTCTATGCATACAAGTTTTGAAAGCAAATGGTAATACTATTTTCCCTTCCTAATATAGTCTTGAATGACTTAGCTGTATCTCTCAAGAAAATGTTTCTATGCAAGTATAGTACACATGCATTAACACTACAAGTAACCTGGGTCTATTTAGCCTGGGAAAACAAGACTTAGGGAGGGGATCTGATTAATGTTTATAAATATCTAAGGGAACTGGGAGGCAAATGGATGAGGTCAGGCTTTTCTCAGTGACGTGTAGCAACAAGACAAGGAGCAATGGCCTAAAACTTGAACGTAGGAAGTTCTATAAAAACATGCAGAAGAACTTCTTCAGAGTAAGGTTTGTGAGCACTGGAACAGCAAGCTCAGAGAGGTTGTGGAGTCTCCTTCTATGGAGATATTCAAAACCCATCTGGATGCCTACCTGTATGACCTATTGTAGGAAACCTGTTTTAGCTGAGGAGATGGACTCAATGGTCTCTTGAGGCCCCTTCCAACCCCTGCAATTCTGTAATTCTGTGATACAGAACAGTGCCCTGAGCCTGGGACAAATGAAGGAAGCCTACATTTGTAAATGTTTCAGTGAAGATTTAAGCCAAATGAGGATCTCTTCTCTATCACAGATCCTTTAGTTTGACCTTTTTTCTGTTCTTTCCCCTTCTGTTTCTCACACCTCCAAAAAGTAAATATAAATAATCACAAGGTAATATAAAGGGTGAATTGTCTTATTTTGTGTCCTAGAAATTTCTCTGTAAAATGTTACACATCCCACAAAAATGATTCAGAAATACTGATGAGCATGATATCAAGGAAAGCAAAGAATATGTCAGCCAGCCAGGATTATTTTTCAATATTAACACAATTTGATGCAAAAATTGGTACCAACTGTGGTGGTATCACTGAAACGAATTTGCTACACCTACTTCTATGTGTCAAGGAAAAAGACATTTTAATAATGGCTGAATATATCATATTACATGATAACTAGCTGTAATGTGATTGTAGTATAGGTTAAAGAATGGGGCAAGTTATTTCTTTTTTTTTATTGTGCACCATAGTTATTATATGCATTTGAACCTTATATTGATCTTTTTACATTTCCTGTTCCTCTTTTGAGTATTTCTCCTAGGATTTCAAATAAAGCAATAATACAGACAGCTTAAACCTTTGCATGATGGTATAACTCCGTCCCAAATCTGCTAAATGTTCTAGAAACATTAATTACAGCCATAAATTAAAGTATGACAGGCATATCACTTTCCTGTCCCCCTCCCCCAAACCCTATTGTCTATTTTGGACAGATTTCAGTCCTTTAAAATTATGGTAGAGCTAAATTTCCAAATGTAAGTGCATTCCCTCCATCGTATGTTACTACAGATGTTTGGTACCAGTTATCCAAGCTTTCATCTCTTCATCTCAAAAATACTATCATTAGTTGTTTCCAGACAGTTCAGTCTTCTACTTATCCAAAACTTCATTCCAAGCCATATGGGAAAAAACATTTATTTTTGATTAACTGTCATATTTTCTTACAATATACTAAAGACATGAGAAAAAATAGGCAGCAGTTACTAATTAATGTTCATGATGGGAATGATAATTGATTATGAACTTTATTGTCAAGACATAGAGTATGTGGTCGTAAAGTACTCTCAGATATCACAAAAGCTGGCCAGTTCTGTAACAGTGAAAGCATTTTTTAGGCGTTTAAATGCCACTATTTATTGGACTTAATGGAGATTGGTATATGTACATATTAATTTCCATTGGAAACATTTCCATCTTGGCCAGCTTCAGTTTTAGTTTTCCTATGGTTTGAAATTTCTCATATCTTGCTACATGCTATGTATGACTACTTATTTTAGATTTGAATCTTATCCCTTATGCTACTGAGGACAGGTATTCCATTAAGCTTTATAATGTAACAAATGTTAAAACGTAATTTCTTGCAAAGTTGGAAAGGCTGTGGGTAGGTTGTCACACTGCCCATGACTATATGAGTAAGCAGATAGCAGGAGGAAGCAGTGAGTGCTGTTAAGTCAGATGTCCACCTCACGCTCATTCCAGACTGTTTCTGTGGACTGACTGCATGCTCATGGCTGGAGCACTTCAAGTATAGTCCTGGCCGCCTCTTTCAGGTTAGATCCCTCCAAAAAGAAACTTTATTTGTGTGCTCTGAGGTCATACTGCAGTGTGGACCAAACAGCGGTAGAGATAATGGCGGTGCCATCTTCAGCAGTGATTCAATCTCAAACACAGAGCTGGAATGAAAGGGATAAATTAAGCCAGTAGAGTTATTCACCTTCCAATCAATTCCAGAGAGACCAATTCCCTTTTTTTTTTTTTTCTTTTTTTTTTTTTCCTTCCTTATTTCTTTTCTTTTTTTCTTTCTTTCTTTTTTTTTTTTTTTCCTGAATATTTATTTTTGAAAGTGATGGAGTTACCATGCTTGGGCAGAAATAGATTTTTTTGAGGGACTGAAAATAAATAAATATAGACAGGGTGCTATTCTTAGGAATCAGCTATATGTGTCATTCCCCATTTCAAAGGAATATTTAAAATGAGAAGTTGAATTCCCATTCAAAGCCATTCCCTTTGTTGCAGAACAAAGGCTTGTCCATGCAACCTTCAAACGACTGCAAGATTATTTCCTCCTGAGTTCAGTCTTGTTCTCCCAGCCACCCACACTAAGCAACCTCTTCCAGACACACATGGATTATGAGTCATGTAAAGTGATCCAAATTGAAACCAAGGAGGAAAACAATTGCTAGGTGGCTAGAATATTGGTAAAAAAAATTATTGGAAAAATTACTGAAGAAATATAGTGATGAAGCATGTAAAAATAGGGAACGGATTAATCATTTAAATGGACCATGCTTTTGATTGTCCACCTGTATTAGAGAATAAGGGCCTTGGTTCCAGGTTCAATAAGACACTTCGTAGCAGTAGGAAGGAAAGTCACCTCTGTGGACTTTTAGACAAATAATTAGGAAGGTCAAAGGTAGGATGATATAGAACTGCCTGGACTTTTAGAGCTTCTGAATTTCATAATCTTCATTTCTTATTTTACCAGCTATCAGTGAGCAGCCAGTAGAGAAAAAAATAAACAAAGACAGTTCCACAGTTCTGGTAAGAATTGTTATTGTACTGCTTAGCTGAGCAACAACCATCTTCCTTTTTAGCTCTTTTTTTTTCCTGTCCAGGTGTCTTTGAGGATTTTGAAGATAAAGAATGTCTCATCAACACTGTAATTGGTTCAATAATTCTCAAATAAACTGATGTTTTTGTTAAAAGTAGAATATCTGGGATATCTTTTCCTGGGAAATGTCTTTGTTTGAATGAAATGAACCAAGTTTTGGCAGGGAAGTGAATAGACGTGGGGCTGGAGCAGGCCCTAGAGGAGTTAAGAGCACCCACGCCAGTTTCCTCTGAAGTCTATGAATCAGTGTCTTGCTTCAATTTGTAGGAGGGAGAAGAGATTCTCATTAATATATGTATGCCCGACATGAGATTAAGAAGCAATAGTTCAAGTGTTGGTCCAACCAGTTTATTACAAATCTTAATCAGGGAGATGGGGAAGGGAAGGACGAACACTGTTATGAATTAGGCTAGTGAGGAAGGGAAGGAGGACAATAGAAAAGATAGGAAAGAAGCAAGGAGTTTTTGTAGGAAGCAACAGATAGATAGTCACCACGATGGAACCAGAGTAGTTCATAGTTCAGTCACTGATCTTCAGTGGTGGTGGATCATCGGGCATTGTTGTTCTGCTGATGACAACGGTGACCATGGCAATGATGGCAATTTCTTTCCAATGGTAATACCAACTTATTTATAAGTCCAAAGTGGTTGAGTCAGTTCTTTTTGGAGTGACAGCTTCTGGCTTTTGGATCTCAGCAGGAACTCCTTTGTTCCCATCTTCTGGGCCTTGCCAGCAGATAAGAGGGAGCAGGGAGGTGCCCACTTGAATCTTGCCTTCACAGGATACAGTGGTATCATCCCCCAATCTGCCATAGCAAGCTGGAGTTATTTGATCACAAGCTAGATCTTCTGCCAGTAAACAGTTCTGAGCACTCTCTTCTGAAGGCAAACAACTAAAACTGTCCACACAGTGATATTGATTGCCACATGGCAGCACCCATCACTCATCTCCTAGACAAGACTTATCACAGGAAATACCTCAGGAAGCAAGCTTTGAGCCAAAAAAAAAAAAAAAAAAAATCCAACAAAGAAGGATTCATATACTCGGGTCTACGACTCTGCAGCGGCTCTTCATAACTGATTGTCTCTTTCATCCAGAAAGTGTTTAGTTAGCTCTACAGTCCAAAAAGAGCAATGTGCTTCCTATGTTGGTGGCAGAACATCCATACAAGGCATTTCATCAGCATTTGAACAAAGATGTCCTTATGTTCTAACTGAGCAAGTCAAGTGCAGTGAGGAATTCAAACCCAGAAAAACAGCCACTTTCAGCCTTTTTGGTGAGGTAGTCAGCTCTGGAGTAAACTGATTCCATGCCAAAGCAGGGAATTGCCTAACCTGGTTGAGGGGTAGCCCTGTCAGGGAGAAACTTCTGGGTGCCACTGTCCTCCATGTAGAAGCGGCATTCTGATGTTGCAAGGGTGGACCTAGGAGCAGTGGAGGGATCACTCCATTTGTGTATAAAACCTTTCTCTAGGGAGCACAGTGGCCCAGGAACATAGCATGTGGCACATAAGAAGGGGGTGGCATGGCAGTTTGCCTAGGCTGTTTGAAGATGAGGGGGGAGAGTATCTCTGTCTATTCAGGAGACCAGCTCACCTGCTGGCTGCCTCCTAGACAACAAATCTAGCCATGGTCTCTGCTAGGCAGAAAGCTCTGACAAGAAAAAATGTGGTAACTCAGACAGAGCATCTGCCTAAAAATGTAGCAGTTCAAGACTCTGGCTGCTGCAAATGCCTAAGCCTGTTACTGTTAGTGAAGGGTGACAGGGATTCCACCTGCATAAGGTGTGAGCAGGTGGATGCTCTCCTCAGTAAGGTGATAAACTCAATGAAAAGATGGAGAGATTAAGGAGTATCAGAGAGTGTGAGCAGGAAATGGATTGGTGGAGTAACTGCTGAACTTGCGAGAAAGACAATGGCATGATACCCCCCAAACAGTGGAGCAACCATAAGAATTCTGGGGGGGGGTTTGTTTGTTTTTTGTTTGCTTTTCTACCATGGGGCTGTTTACTCAGCACCTGGCCTGATGTCTGCTGATGAGTTTCATCTGTTTCAAAGGGGGAAACAGATCCCAGCCCAGTGGGGCTCTTTGAGGGGGCTTTAAACTGGATATGAAGGGGAAAGAGGTTAAAACCAGACCCACTAGAGATGGACCAAGGAGAATGATGTTGGGACTGGGGGTGAGGCAAGCAGCTCACTGAATGTATCTACACCAGTGCACACAGCACAGGCAACAAACAGGACGAGCTGAAAGCCATTGTACAGCAAGCAAATTTGACTTAGTTGCCATTATAGAAACATGGTGGGATTGCTCCCATGACTGGAGTGCTGCAATGGATGGCTATAAGCTCTCCAGAAAGGATAGGCAAGGAAGGAGGGGTGGTGGTGTGGCTCTTTATGATAGGGAGTGTTTTGATTTTGTTGAGCTTGCAGTTGAATCTCTATGGGTAAGGATCAGGGAGAGGGCCAACAGAGCTAACATCCTAGTGGGGGTCTGTTGTAGACCACCTAACCGGGATGAAGAGGCAGATGAGGCATTCTATGATCTGGCAGATGTTATGCAATTGCCAGCTCTTGTTCTCATGGGGGACTTCAACTTCCTGCTATATGCTGGAAATATAATACAGTGTGGTCTGGGAGGTTTCTAGAGTATATGGAAGAAAACTTCCTGAAGCAGCTTATAAAGAGCCTACCAGGGTGGGTGCCCTGTTGGACCCACTGTTCACAAAAAGAGAAGGACTGGTGGGAGATGTGGAGGTCCAGAACTGTTTTGGACAGCATGACCATAAAATGGTAGAGTTCTCAATTCATGGTGAAGCTGGGGAGGGTGGGGAGTGAAGGGGAAGGGGGCAGCAAAACTGCTACTTTGAACTTCCAGAGGGAGGACTTTGAATTGTTAAGGACACTGGTAGTAAAAGTGCCTTGGGATTCAGTCCTGAAGGATAAAGGAGTCCAGGAAGGCTGAACACCCCTCAAAAAGGAAGCCTTAAAGGTGCAGGAGCAGGCTATCTCCCTGTGCCACAAGATAAGCTGGTGGGGAAGAATGCAGGTGTGCATGAAAAGGGAACTTTTCCTGAGGCTTAAAGAGAAAAAAGAGAATCTACTTCCTATGGAAGAAAGGACAGACAACTTTGTGAGAATACAGAGAAGTTATTAGGATGTGCAAGGAGAAAATTAGAAAGGAAAATGCCGAGTTTGAACTCAGCTTGGCTGTTGAAGTAAAGGAGAACCGAAAACATTTTTACAAATTTATCAACATTAAGAGTAGGGCTAAGGAGAGTCTCCATCCTTTACTGGATGCAGTAGAGAGTGTGACCATTATGAATGGATAAGGAAAAAGCTGAGGTTCTTATTGACTTCTTTCTTCTGTCTTTAAAAGTCAGACCAGTTATCCTCAAGGTGCTCTACCCCCTGATCTGAAAGTTTCAGATGGGGAGCATAATAAAACTCCCATGATTCAGGTGGAAGCAGTTAGAGACCTACTACTCCACATGGGCTGCTAGAAGTCCACTGGGCTAGATGGGATCCACCCAAGGGTGCTAAGGGATCTGGTGGAAGTAATAGTAATAACCAAGCCACTTTACATCATCTATCAGTTTTTCTGGTCAACCAGAGAGGATTGGAGACTTGTCAATGTGACTCCCATCTACAAAAGCTGTAAGAAGGATCCAGGGAACTACAGACCTGTCATCCTGACCTCTATGCCAGGTAAGGTTATGGAGCAGATCATCTTGAAGGAGATCACATGGTGTGTATGGGGCAAATGGGGGATCGGGCCCAGCCAGCATGGGTTCACAAAAGGCAGGTCCTGTTTGGCCTGCCTGATCTCCTTCTACGATCAAGTGACCTTCCTGATGGATGAGGGAAAAGCTGTTGATGTAGTCTGCCTAGACTTCAGCAAAGCCTTCAGCACTGTCTCCCATAGTATTCTCCTAGTGAAGCTGGCATCCCGTAGCTTGGGCAGATATACTCATTGCTGGGTAAAGAACAGGCATGATCGCAGGCTCCAGGGAGTGGTGGTGAATGGAGTTAAAAACGTATGGTGCCTGGTCAGAAGTGGTGTTCTGCAGGGGCCAGTACTACAGCCTGTCCCATTCAATATCTTTTCTGATGACCTGGATGAGGGCATTGAGTGCCCTCAGTAAGTTTGCAGATGACACCAAGTTGGCAAGAACTGTTGATCTGCCTGGGGTCCCTATAGAGTGATCTGGACAGACCTGGGCCGGGGCCAGTGGGATGAAGTTCAACAAGACCAAGTGCCCGTTCCTGCACTTTGGCCACAAAGGCTACCACAGGCTTCAGGCAGAGTGGCTGGAAACTGTGCAGAAGAAAGAGACAGGGTTGTATTGGTCAATGCTCGTCTGAATGTGAGCCAGTACTGTGCCCAGGTGGCCAGAAAGGACAATGGCATCCTGGATTGTATCAGAGATAGTGTTAAAAGGAGGAACTGGGAAGTGATCACCCTTCTGTGCTCTGCACTGGTGAGTCTGGACCTTGTGTACTGCATTAAGTATTGGGCCCCTCATTACAAGAAAGACATTGAGTCCCTGTAACGTGTTCAGAGAAGAGCAGTGAATCTGGTGAAGGGTCTGGAGTACAAGCTTTATGAGGAGCAGCTGGGGGAGCTGGAATTGTTTAATCTGGAGAAGAGGAGGCTCAGATGTGATCTCATTGCTTTCTACATCTACCTGAAAGGAGGCTGTGGCAAAGTGGGTGCTGGCCTTCTCTCCCTCTAACTAGCAATAGGACTAGAGGAAATTGCCTCAAGTTGCACCAGGAAAGATTTGTTCAGATGTTAAGAAATATTTCTTCCCTTAGAGAGTGGTAAGGCACTGGAATGGGCTGTCCAGGAAGGTTATGGAGTCACCATCCAAGGAGATAATCAAGAAATGTTTAGATGGTATACTGAGGGACATGGTTTAGTGGGAAATATTGGTGATAGGTGGACAGTTGGACTAGATGATCTTGGTGGTCTTTTCCAACCTTGTTGATTCTGCAATTCTAAGAAAGCCCATTATTCAAAACCCAGTCATTACTCAAAAGTCTGACCTTTCATTGAAAGAAAAATTATGTGGTTCCTCTATAGTAAACAAACTGTTGTGATGTGGAAACACTCTTTAAATGGAAAAATGTAATTAGCAACTCTGTTTACTCAGTTATTCTTCAGGTCCTACTGCAAAATAAGCAGCAAATGGAAATGCCTGGAAATAAGAATGTGTCTCATTTATAGCAAGTTTCTGTGTAGTTTAAAAAAAAAAAAAAAAAAAAAAAAAAAACAACCTCCGAAGCCAAGAACAAAATCTAACTGCATACTAAGTGTGCTGATAATATTAGTAGGTGTTCAGTTTAAACAATCAGAAAATTAGCAAGCCCAGCTTGAACACTAATTCCTTTCTGGTAGCTAATTACACACTTCTCACTTTGAAGCAGTACCATATGTATTTGGCTGATCACTTTGTGATATGTCATCCAGTTTTCATCAATTTGAGAATAACTGTAAATACAGTGGAATTCTATACAGGGAATACTGTGAGTGATGTACAAAATGTACAGCGTGTTTAAGACATGCAGAACTTAGTATCTTACAATAACATATATATATTAATTTTCATGGTCTCTGCTGTCATAGTTCTTTTTGAGAGTCTTCCTACTTTACTTGGGGGGGGTAGGGTCTCTGATAGTTTGCATCACTTAATCCTCCAGATGAACCTTCCCCAGGAATGCACATTCTGTATATAGGTGTATATATGTATATTTTGTCATACACACTGGGAGAATATCCTGCATGAGATTGATCAAAACAGAGAACAAGCCATGGTATGTCCAAAGAAGTGCCTGAAGAGATATCGGGAAGGCCTGGCATCATTCCCACACCCTGGTGCTCTTTGTTTGACAAAGACTTCAAAGAAAATCAATATGACAAGAAGAGCACTGAGACATCTTAGAAACTACAGGATGGCTACTTACTGACACCAGATAACACACCAATTAGCAAGTGTAAACTTTGATAAGATTGTGAACCTGGAGTACTCAGCCAATGGGGAAACAGGGGAGGGGGATAGGCAAAGGGAGAAACAAGATAAAAAAGCTGTCATTGTGTCCTTAAGGGTGCTTCTGCTTGCAGGACATCCGCCATTGCAATTGCAAATAAAATCTGCTTTTATCAGAGATACCATCCTGACAAAATTATTTGGATACTTCCAACACTCCAGGTAAGAGATAATAACATCCCTTAAGATAACAACATAACTAGATTTATTATCTTCCTGTTGCAATAATCTTACTTAGCCTAACTTTCCTGTATATTTCTTAATTATATCATCTGTATGTTCATTTATTATGCACCCATCTCAGAGACTGGATAGATGCCATAGAAAAATAGGGTCAATCTACAACCGTTCGTTACTGTTTTTCCTTACATCTGGTAATTGGAAGAATGACATATGGGAGTTAGGCTTCTCTGTGATTCTTGTATAAACTTTTCTTCTAGAGATAGCAATTATTAAAAAAAAAAAAAAAAAATACACAGCCTACCCATCCAAACTGCTTTCTGTCCATTGATAGAATGTAGTAAGAGATACATTCCCTTTACATCCATGATGTGCTTCACTTAATTCCCTTCTTAAATATTTCACTCTGCCTCCTGAAGGACTTCCTGATGCTTTTGAATATCATTTCTAATGATATCCCAGATACCACTGAAGAACTAGTTAAATGTTTTGCTGTAGGAAAGCCATTGCACTTTCAAGGTGCACAATCATACTCAAGAAAGCCTTGTGCAAGAGCACCAGGGAACACTTCCTATTTTAAAAATGCATTGCCTGGAGACCAGGAAACAGTGAGGTCTGTGTCACCTTCAGTCCTTTAAAATTGATTGTATTTACTATTCACATGTTTGTTGGTACAGATAGCTCATGTGTACACATGCAGGAATGGGAAAAAAAAAAAACAAAAAAAAACAACACATTGCTGTTGGGTCCTGTTCCTATACAGACGGTAAGTTTTTCCTTTATTCTTTTATTCTCCTTCATTTTCTTTCATGATACAGCTTCACTGACTGTTGTCAGTAGTTTCTGCCTTGGCTTTCCCTCTTGATCATTAGTTTCCATTGTCATCCTGACATAAGTAAATCACTTCTTAAAACAGATCCTTTCTTCAGGGCTCTTGTTTTTGTCTTGTTTTTGCTGTAAACATCACACCTAGTGATAAGCAGTAATAGAAACAGAGAATCAACTCAGTTGCCCCCATACAAATATGTTCTTATCTACCTGGAGATGCTATCAGAAAAATCCCAATGGATCTGCCCGATTTGACAGAAATCCTATTAGAGACCTGTGACTTTCTGTAAGGACAGCTGGGAGTGAACTGAATTATGCTTAGAGAACTCAAATGGATGGAGACAAATACATAAGGCAACTCCTTTTGCCTAGTTTCCAATCTGCACTATGCTATAAATAATACTTTGCAGTCTAAGCCAGCTGAGATCTTCTTAGCAACATCATACAAAACTGAATTTTACTGTCTTACAGGTGAAAAATTACAGGATATCTGCATATGCCACAGGAGTAGAGAGAGTGAAGGCAAACAAGGGAGCTGAAAGGGAGTGAAAAGGAGAGAAGCCCTGGAAAACTGGATATCCCAGACCAGATACCGAAGGAAATGTGAAATATATGAGGGTGACAAGTGTTGTTTTTGTATCGGGCTAATACTCCTGGAACAGATACTGCTTAGCAATAGAAATTGAAGGGGTAATCAAAAGGATTGCTTAAGAACATGACCTCATGTAGCAGCTGCTCCACCAGGAGAGTGAGTATTTGAGAAGCTTCAGCATGGATGTGAACTGGGTGGTCCATAGACACTATGAAACATTCAGGGAAAGAATAAGGGAAAATCATAGCCAAATACCTCATAAACAGGAGAAAACTATGAGACTAAGATTATGTAAGATTGCATTCCTTTTACTGAAATTGAACATTACCTAGGACTTATTGAAATTAAAGTTTGACCCTCAGTATTTTTATCTTTTCTTCAAAGTCAAATTTCTCATGTTGGAGCACCTCAGAGACAGAGGGCTGTGGGGTTTTTGTTTGTTTGTTTGCTTGTTTGTTTGTGATCTTACATAACCTAGTAGTTTGGGCTAATTTCACCTGTATCTTCAGCCATCCAAACATTTTTAGAGACCTACAGTAAAGTTATAGAAAGCATAACAAGATTGTAAAGCCTCGAGCTGTAGCAAGTGTGGATCTGCTTAGATGTGACAACAGTAGGTGCAGAAATAATTAAAAAAACATACAAACAAAAAAAAAAAACAAACAAACAACTTATTGCCTACAGAAAGCCTATAAGATCCTCAGGCAGGGATCTCCAGAGACACCACGCTCACCTACCCCTATCAGTGCTTTAAATGAAGTCTGGAAAGGGGTAGATCCTAGCTCCACTCCTTCTGATCACTCAGGTGCATTGCTTGCACCTGAACTCTCCTGGGAGGGCTCTGCCTTCCTAACTAGGTGCTCAATCACTGGTTCAAGCTGTAACTTAGCATTTCCACTATACCTACCATCCATTATTACAAGGTATTACTGTGGTCACAAAGTAACTGCTAAAATGGATATCTAATCATCCCATGAAACTTCAAACCCAAAGGACAGCTGTTAAGTTTTAGAGGATCTGAAGTACTAGACCTTTAGAATCTTTGTTACAATGGTAGTCCTTCCAGCTGGGGGAAGATAAGAAAATATTGAGACTTTTGGGAAATCTGAGAATCTGGTTCTGAGAACTGAAGATTTCTGCAACCGAGTAAACTTTCTGGTTTACTGCCCTCCTATTAACTACTTGAGGTATTGAAGTTACAATTCAACTCTTCTGTAAGCTATATAAAAAAAAAAAAAAAAAAAAAAAAAAACAAAAAAAAAAAAACAAAAAAAAAAAAACACATGAACATGTCTTTGAGCTTATTGCTACTGGATGTGTGCTGAAATTGTTTAGGAACCTAAGAGTCATTGAAATCATCATATATGAAGTGTTGTGTGTTGCACAAATGTATATGACGAGCGAAGCTCATTTCTGTGTATGTTGCTGAGGCAAATGTAACATTAGAGGAACATAAAGAAATGAACTGAACTAGATTTGCACTGACTGGTGCATTCTTTACAGAATTTTAATTTATCTACAGAACAATATATTGCCATTTTCCACAGCAGTTTGAATGATAATACACACACACACACACAAAACAAAAAACAAACAAAAAAAACAACAACAAAAAAAAAAAACACACCAGAAAACAACAACAAAATACATGTAAGGATGCAAGGTTTTTTTTTTGGTTTTTTTTTTTTTTTTTTTTTTTTTTTTTTGGGGGGGGGGGGGGGGGGGGGGGGGGGGGGAGAAGTCTCAAGATAAAACTCATTCAAATTTTTCAGATTCCAAAAGCCAGATGTATTTATCTTTCATAGTGTTTAACGTACTATGGGAAGTTTTTGTATTAATACTTGCCACCTCTCAGCTTCAAACTCAGTATTCTTGTTAACGTTATTCAACTTAAGGAATACAAATTTATGCTAAAAGTGATATATATCGTGGAAATTAATTTGGTAAGTAAGGCTGGAAGATATGTAGAATATTTTTTAACTGCAAATACTGCATGTATGAGTGCGTCAGAAAGAGACAGACTATGACTTAAAAATTAGCAGTGATCTTTGAATATCTGAACACTTTTACCTGAAACTTTCTTCTGTGCCCTGTTACAAAATCGTGTGTTTGGTATAGTCACTTCACAATGAAATCCCCTGTGAGGCAGAATCTTGTCTGCATTAGGATGAACCCAAAGATGGAAGGAGACATAGCTTGAGCTTGTTTTTGCTGAATAATTTTATGTCTTCATCTTCCTAACCCCACCTCATTCCCTTACTTTGACCATCATCTTATCCACTGGCCACTTTGTTCTATGCATAGAGTGCCAGCTTCTCTGGGCACTGACCACATCCCCATATTTCTCTGGAGCCTTATGTGATTTGACATAGATGAGTAAAAAACAATAATCTGTCATATTGTTGCTCTTGAGGATTTTAATGATTTATTCTTTCTGATTACATTTAATCATGTAATAGGCTCTCAGCTGATTTGTGTATCCTGAATAAGCTGCTAAAATGGCAAGGTTTTGTATGGAGGTGCATTTCATATAAAGGCTTTGTAAGCTTTGATGGACTGATTAAAACAGATATAACCTCTTTCCCTATTTTAACTTTAAAGAAATTCAGTGAAATTTCCTTATGAAAGATGAATAGCCTTCAACGCTGACTCCTTTCTACTAAAGAAAAATAGAGCACAGCAGTGAGGTGTGGGTGGTGCAAGTTACGTTCCTGATCTGGTTGCTGTTTCCTATGTGTCCCTGACAAAGTTACTTCACTACAATAGCTCTCATCCTGGATATTTTGTATCCTGGAGATCTGAAGTGCTTTTCAAGGCAAGATTTTTATTTATTTATTTGTTTTCTGTGTGCTTATGAAAGGACTCATCAGCCCTAATCTTGCTTGGGTCCTTAAGGCTCTGTCGTGGCAGAATTACTAGCTCTACAACACATCATCAGTAGGGTAAAACTAATATGATTTACTGACAGAAGACATAGCTTCTACTGACAACAGAAATAAGTTCTGACACAGATATGGAAATGAAGGGACAAACACAGGAGTAGCAAAGCTGTGAAGCAGAGTCTGTTAGTTGCCATTAGTGGTCATGTTACTTTGACAAAAGTTGTACAACTTTTACAGTATCAGAAAGAAATAGCTCAGTTCATTGTAAGATATTAAATTAATATATATATATATATTAACTGTTTTATTTTCTTTACATAGTATTTGCTTTTTGAAGCTATAGTGGTGAAACGATTGTACTGGCCAGTATCACAAAAAAGCTGACTAGATATTAGTGAATAAATGTTTTTTCATATATTTCTGAAATGCAGCAGCAATAGCTGGGATAGAGAAGACTAAATTTCTCAGAAAACATTTTTTTTTTTTCCAGGTTTTCCACAGTGAGCTAGAGAAATTAGTTAGAGATTCTCCTCATGGGGAGATTGTGAGATTGTACCTTAAGTTCTTGTGCAATAGTCTGAAACAGAATTCTTAACAGAAATAAGGTCTCTGTGCTCATTAAACTTTGGAGGTAAGTTCAGAGGCTAGACAGTGTGTTCCATGGTGTATCTGTCTAAACAGAAGTTTCACTGCTTGAATCTTACAGTTGATTAGGCAGCCAAAATTTATTAGGATTCTGCACTCTCAGTGGCAATGAGAGTTGCCACCTGTTGCAAGACTAAGCCTCAAAGTAGAGCTAGTTGCCAATCTGCTTAATCATACCTAGAGACATCACTGCCCAACAGCCAAGCAGCCAGAAAATATCTATGTTTTCAACCAAGCATCTAAAGCTAGATGCCTGCCTTTCCACAAACAGCCTCTAATCCTATTTATGACCTTGTGACTGACAAGCATCTGCATTCCAGACAAAGTGCTGAAGAGTTCTCAATTACAGGAAATAAGTAGAAAGTTGTAGCAGGTTCTTTGCTCATTAGACTTCCCCCTCAGTGACTGTGGGAGTGTGTGGCATGGTGGTAGACTCTCCTGCTCTGATCATTTGTCTGTCATAATGTGGTCAGCCACATTCATAACGAAAGGCTAATGTGTCAAGAGAATCCGAAGATAGAAGTTCAGCTTGACTTATGAGGATAAAAGGGGCAGAGCTAATTCTGAATGGCTGTCATTTGTGTTTCCATGTGCTGGTGACTGCTTTTAACTTTAAAACCTGTCTAAAGCTGCAGCCCTCCTTACTCTATAAGGAGTACAGCAGTGTCACTGAATTACCTGATAAAAGATAACAGGAGTTTCTCTTATCTCTTGATGCCTTCTTTTGGGGGGCAGTTGACCTCCAAAGGACCAGCTGATGGAGCATACCAGGCTCTATTCTCAGCAATCACATAGCAATGCCCAGTTTTAACATGGTGCTACTCAATTATACATCATCCTATTCTAACTTCACAGGTGGAAAAGCTAAGATATGGAGATGAAATATGGCAGGGTCAAGGTCACTCGTTTTGTTACTGCTGTACTAGAAACTTACTCCCTCAGGTCCTTGCTTTGTGTTCTAATGTCTGTTGATTTTTGCCCATTGCCAGTGTGATCTGGAAGGGGTAAGCTAATATGTTTTCACTATTATCTATTGAAAGCAGAAAAGAAAATTTGTTTCCTGTACTCATTTGTTTCCTTAGGGACTGGAAAAGGCCATATTGTGTGAAGACCTTCTGGACCAAGATGAAATGTAGGATATTTGAGAAAGCCTTCTGTAAGACCACAGAGATCTTCAGAGATAAAAGACAGGGGTTGTGCAAACCAAACTTCTTCCTTAGGATAAAAATGTGAGTGAGAATGAGACATTCTAGCAATGGATTTGGCAACTAGCTATATATAAGGGCTGCTCTGAAAATAATGCCTCCTATTTTATTGTATTGGTCCACAATGTCAGAGGCAGATGTTGATGGAATAGCAGCAGATGGTGAAACTTTCCACTAATACTCCATTAAATTTTGTTGCTGTGCAACAGGTGGCAGCAGAGGCAATTAGACAAAATGGTACCTGATTCAGAAGAGTTTATGAAACAAAGGTATGGAATTATTCCCCCCATGCAGCAGAAATTATTCCCAGAGACATTCATCGACACTTGTTGAACATTTTTGAAGATGAAACGGTAGATGTTAGCAGAGGAGGTGGTGGGTAGTGCATTTTAGCAGTGGTGACAATGACAGTGAGTAACATCTGTTGCGCAGATTTTGTGAGTGTGGCTTGCTGCCTCTTGTCCATACATGGTGAAAATGCATAGCTAATGGTGATGACTATGTAGCTGAAAAGTTGATCTATCATGTGGTATTATTGTTCTTTTGGTATCTGTTGCTGTATGATGGAAATAAGTAAGAAACATTACTTCTGGAGCAACCTACATGAAAAGTGAAGTATCCATCCATAATTAAAAGACTGGAGGAGTCCCCTTCTGCATTCCTTACTGACATAGTTCATCAGTAATGTGGTCTTCAAAGCACTATTCTTCCTGATGTCATGACTTCATGGAGGTTTTACCTGGAGGCAACTCTGGCTTAAGGAATTCCTATCTTTTCAAATGGCTTATGCAGTTGCATGGCTATCCAGACTACAGCTTTCAGAAGGATTTCTAAAATACTTCCTTTACATTTAGCTGAGCCCCTCTTCCTACTGCACCTGTCAAGCCCTTGGAAACTTGGTGACACATAAAGTAGCAGTCTGCTTGAGTAGGCACTCTGCTGAAGAAACACTTGCAGAATCAGGCTAACATTCAACCTGAAGGCCGTCCATTGTGCATGAGACAAATATCTTCCCCCCTGTCACATTGTGTTGGGTAACTGAGATTTCTAAAGGATCTATTTTTGTTTCTTCCAGGTGGCCAGAGGCTTTTTTTTTTTTTTATATGCAAGTGCAGTTGCACTGACTTCATTTATTCTATATCATCACACGAGGAGCAGTACCATTAATTGACCATTTCCTCTTTTTTTGTGTTTAAAATGTGCTGATCTGGGATTTCAGTGTAAACTGATGCAATTATAGTATTACACAACACTGCTTGATGCTGCAATAGAGAATGGCACAAACCATTTATCATCATTAATGAACAGGCAAGTGCAGGAACATTAGAGAGTTCAAATATGGGAGCAGTGGATAGCTCTCAAAGGCAAGCTACACTAGCAGGATGCAGAGAAGGATATGTGTTCACAGACAGGATAAAATTACAGACCCTTATAACTGGTGGTGTGATCATCCAAGTATATATACACTTCTCATCACTGCTCAGAGCTGTTAGTCCAAGCTCATCAGTCTGTATTCAAGCAAGAATGAGTTGTTTTCATGCAGGCAGATAAACTGAGGAGGAGACTAAATCCTGCACAACCTTCCCTCAGCTCCACCAGAGAAATCACCACACTTTTCCCTAAGGAAAATATAGAGTGGCTCAAATCCAGTTTTAAGAACAAGTCTAAGCCAGTTGTACACTGGAAATCAAACATGCGTAAATGCAGTAGAGAGAAGAAAAAGTTATTTTTGGCAGGGCTTTACTCTGAGATTATTAACACCTTTGATAGACAAAGAGCCTCACTTGCTAAGCATCTGAGTTTTAATTCCAGAAAAGATATGTAATAACTGTGTAATCATGTCAGACGTAAGACTGAGAGGAGGCCCAGCAAAAATGAGCTGTGTCTGCATAAATAATAAGTGTATTTTTCTTTCCTCTCCACACTCCAGCACCCAATCCTCTGCAAGACTCAAGACACCTTGACAAAACTTAGCTCAAATAATCTTTTATAACTGTTCAGGATGTCCTTAAATAACTACAGAGTTAGGCAAGAAAAGAAATCACAAATCCTGATGTATCTTCCATACAGAAATATCCAGAGCAATCATGCAGACAAAATAAGTAGAAGAAAACATCCTGCAGTTTGCCTTGAAAGGTTTTGCCAAAGGCAGAATTTGGCATGTGTGGAAGAGAGGTTCCCAGCATCGTTGGCCACCATAAATGAAATTATTGCTTTGTTGGCTCATTCAAGTGGCTTTATCCATTGCAAATATTCTTCTATTAATGCATTAAACTTTTTGATAGAAGTCTCCAAAAGACTGAGATTTTGTTCTTGAGCACAGCAAATGTAAAGAAAAAATGGACTTCTACAGTCCCTGAAGTATTAAGCAAATTCAGGCGCTATTCACAGGACGACTCTTCCCCTGAGAATTCATGCTAAATAGAGAAGAGAAACAGTATTTTCATTCTGCTGCCTCTCCTCTTCATTACTGCGTTGCCTAACGGGTATAAACATTCCCATGAGATCCTTTGGGAGTGGAAAGAGAGCTACTGAACCCTCATATTTTATATCCTTGTTGAAAGATATATGTATTTCTTGAAATACTTTGGTATGAAAACCAAAGCAAATGCATATCTTCCCATGATGAATTTGTGAATTTAGTTCTTCCCCGCCTTCTCCTCTCTCCCCAGTCCACAACTGGGTTGATTCAGTAAGGTAACCAAATGAGAACGGTCAGTTGTTCATGAAAGATTCCCAAAGACCTGGATACATTCATGGGCCTTTGAATAATGCCAAGCTTTAAAAATAAATAAATAAATAAAACAGTGGTTCTTCAGATGGATCTGCTGCTAAGCTTACTGGTGTCTTCAAATAAATCACTTTGTAAGTATGACTGCTCTTAAAAGATGAAAGCCACCAACAAAAAAAGCACAAATAAATAACAAAATAAAGAACTGTATAGACCTGTTGACAATATGGACTTGTGGCTACAACCTAATAGTCACAAAACTGAAATACAGAAAATTTCAAACACTACTGTGCATAGTTTCTTTCGAAATCTGCTTCAGAAGTGACATTCTTCATTAAAAACAATCTGTCATCCTTTCTCAGATTACAGTGTAGCTAATCTTGCAAGAAGTCTGGCTACATACATACAAGCATGGTTTGGGGAACAGCAAGGAGCATTACATACTTTTAAGACAAACCCTTTGTCCACGCAGATTTCTGCCTACTTACAGATCGTCTGGATGTTCTGTGATGTACCACCTTACCTAACTGAAAAAAAAAACAAAAAAAAAAAAAAAAACAAAACAAAACCAAACAAAACAAACACCAAAAAAACCTCATTAAATTGTAGTGAGCTTATTTGAGACATGGAATTATATGTCCTTCAGGGTTGGCCTCTGCCTGACTGGGGCTATGCTTAGCTTTGCTGACTACTAATCTGATCTTGGTAAATCAGGTAAGCTACTCACATTAATGAAGAGACATGCACATTAAAACTGCTTACAGAGTACAACTACTTCTCAAAGGTGAACTAAAGCAGTTATCTGGCACTAAGCTTAAAGTTAAATAACTTTTTGTCTCTTGAGCTGAACATAACATTGTTGCTGATAATTATAGGTAGTGGAAGAAATCTCTTATAATTGCCATTGTTTACAAGATGCATTAAATAGAGCTATTTTCCATTTCCAAATATGGAGAGTTTAATTGAGTAGAAAAGCAAGAAGCTCTGCATAACTCTCTTTACCATTCTTAAAGCTTAGCTATCAAAAGATGGAAAACATTATGTCTATACTATGTAACCTTTCTTGTTTTGAGGCTTTACTCAAACCTCAGGGAAAGTAAAGGTAGTTTTTCTATTGACTTCCATATTATCCAGAACTGGAATAGTGATTGAAGGTGTGTATACTCAGTTGTTTCTTTTCAGGCCTATGGATTTGGTTTTACTTTCAAGAAGTAGAATATACTGGGTGTCAAGAAGGCCACTATTGAAAGCCTTTACGAAATATCTTCTCCTTAAAAGTGCAGCATGTATAGCTGCTTGTGATCTCTGTTATTTCTGAAATATATATATTTTTTTGCAGATAATTGTGCAGTAAGGAAGAGCTGAATACTCTCTGTCTCTCTCTCTCTGTCTCTCTCTCTTTCTCTCAATATAAATAAATATGACCACAGTGATGTTACATGGGAGTCATTCCTATTAAATTTCAATATCTATCAAAATAATGTCATGGCTTGGAAAACAGAGATATCCCAAACCAGTATTAGCATTTGATTATTGCCACGATTGTTTTATAAGTCCCCAGAAGAAAGGGGGAAAGGAATCAAACAGAAGTGAAGAAAATTGGAATACTGAAAGTGGAAACTTATTTTCTGTTCTGATAACTGTGTACGTGCTGAGGAGACAGGAATGTGATCATCTGAGGAGTGGTGAGGCAGCAGTTTTTTGTGTCCTGATTCACCCCCTGTCCAGCAGAGTTTTCACATGAAATTGTAGCTATACTTCAATTAAAATAAATCAAAATTTTAAAAATCCAGGTGAATTCCTATCCCCCTTAGAATAAATAAAGAAAAAAGCTTTCATGAGTTTTCACATTTAAAGACAGCTGCACTAGTTATGTATATGAAATAGCATTTATTTTTTGTCCATCTATTTTGAAGATGCATCTACTCATTAGGGTACTGTAGAATTCATAACAATTTCAAACAATTTTACAATTTTAAAAATGTATTTTTATTTTTATACAGCTAAATAGGAAGTTCTTCTACAAAAGTTCTATTTCAAGTTGAAAATGAGCAGTCTAATCCTACATCTCCTGACGTCTTTTTACACATGAACACGTTGCCATTTACTGTTTTGGCATTATGTGAAAATAAGCATATGTATAATTTTTCATATAAGTAGTGCTTGAGGAACTGGGTTCAGATGAATCATTTTTTCCAGTTATGTTCTTGAAAATCTATTTAGGCACTGGTTTAAATAGAATACATAAATCTGACATTCAGTCTATTTCTGTTAATGTGTAAGGCATTCTAGAAATTGTTTCTGATGTCTTCCATCATTTATATAAAACGTATGAGAAATAAAATGTTTGAGTGACTCTAAAGCTAGGACTTCTTGCCAACTTGGACATGACAGCAGGGAGACTAGTGATAAACTGTCAACCAATAATTCAGGTTTTGACTGGAATTGAACTTCTTGTCTGTGCTCCTGGTAGCTGACAAACGAGGACATAAACAGCTGTGTGCCAGCCATTAATTTCCTCTTACAAGTCACCGTTTCCCCTGAGACTTTCCTTTTCTATCAGATCATTGCCCTGTAGGGAATGGATTTAAAGTGCAACCATCCAGGAACTTTGCATGTCCTTGAAGAAAGGCCCTTTCTTGTGGAATGTGATCCTCTTCCTGCCTTACTTCAAACATCAGATACAGAAAAGAGACAGGAATATTCTCTGCAAGCAACCTCTAATTCTGCACTCAGTGCTTTCTCACAGGAAAGCAGACAAAAGGAAAAATGTGCAGTGGTAGACCTGCCTTCTAATTGCATAGATGTAGGGATTTGAGATCAGCCCTGTAGATATAAGAGCAGGATTTTCCCTTTGGTCTTTTCGTCTTGGCTGAGTTATTGCTAACTATTTGGCCTCTATATAAGAACCTGACCTTCTGCTGCACAGCAGGCAGCCTGACATTTCTTCTCCACAGAGCTTTTAATTACTAAGTTTGTTAGATCAAGCATCTAAATCAGAATCAACGTTGCCTTATCTAACTGATTTCATTTGGAATGGCTTCATGCTTCACAGTGCTTTACAGATGCTTCTTGAGAGAGTTCAAGCAAAAGACAGCTACCAGAGGATAAGCTCTTTCTGAAGACATTTGGCTCTTGCAGCTAGTTTATTTGCCAAAGAAAACTCTGTGTCCCAATTCTGTGAGAATCACTGGAAAAGTTTAACCTGCTGCTGCCTATTCTGCTCTGCTTTCATAAGTGATGTCCATTGTCTTCAGTAGACAGGAAATCTTTTCTATAGTCTCTCTTCTTTTTCTTTTTCTTTTTTTTCCCATCGGAGCTGCTTCCTTTTGTTTACTTGCTATTTCTTTCACAAATATTTCAGATTTCTGCTACCAAGAACTTTATCTCATTTATTACCATACTGCATTTCAGCCAAACGTGTTCAAGAAATCTCTTTCACCTGATGAAATCATGACAGTGAAGATTAATTTCACACAGCCGCCAAATGGATGCTAAATAGCGCTTCTGTTTTTGTATAGAGTACTGACTGATACATCCTTGACTGCTGAAAGCTGTGCACCAGACATGAGCATATATGTGCAGCATAAATATCATGTAGAGGATGTGGTAGCATTTGATAAAGCAAAAAATTTTTATCTTATAATGGAATCTTATACTGGAAAAACTTAATATGTTTGCTTACCCAAATTCTTGCATCTACGTATATTCAAGGTAGCACAAATTCAGCTTTTAAACAATTTTACCAAACTCCATAACAAGCTGTAGCTTACAGCGATTTGTTTTATCAAAGCATAGTTCTGTCATGGAAGAATATTATTCTGTCTTCATGTCCAGGGGCACACACTCTCTGAATTGCTTCAAGTTAAAGCAATGAAGAAAAATATTTTAAAGCTTTTTCCCTCTTCAGTTAATAAATCTTTTAATACCTAATTTTTTAGGAGTATGCAGCTGGAAAGAGCAATCTGGCTCAGAAAGGAAAAGACTTCAAACTCTCTGAAGTTCCTTAGTCCTATTTATCTGCTACCTCACCCAGATGTTTAAAATAAGCATTGAAACATTTCCTGTCCAATTTTCTTTTCCCTGCATGGTAAATTCTTCCTACCTGTATTAATGCCTCACAAGGAGCTTTTTATTTTGGTGAGAAGGTAAAAGAAACTACTTTTATTGATTGCCTTCAGATTTCTATTATTAAAAAGTATTGAGAGAACAACCTTGATCCCATTAATTGATGACAGGATAAATTAAGTCTTAACCCATTAGTAGAGTTTAGATTGTGTAACATTAAACATGACATTCAGGTTCCAATTCCCACATGCTCAGTATCTTCGGAGTTGTTCCTTAGATATACAGTTTGACACATGAGCCAATGCCCACTGCCTTCAGAGCTGCTACTCCGCTCTGACTCAAGTATAAGAAAAAGCAAATTCAGGACTAGATCTTCATTAAGAAAACAATTTTAAGTTATATTTAACAACATTTCATGGCATAATAATAACATCCTATCTACAATCATATTTATAGTACAAGATAAAAAATGCTGCAAGCCACACAGCTGTACAAAAAGTGATGTGTAAACCAGATGGACTGAGTATAAGGAACTGAAGTCTGGTATTACCCTCACTGAGTTGACTGTGAAATAATACAAGTTGGTGTTGTAAGAACAAAATAAGTCTCACAGCATTTCAGGACATTTCAGTTAGGGAGGAAAATTTGCCATTTTTCCTGAACTATACTGTAACATAAAATAATTCTACTGGTGCTAAGATTCCTAAGAAGGTCATAGCCTCTTACGTCTGGAAGCAAACATGAATGAGTAGTGTACCTTCTAACTCTGAGTACTCTGAAGTTGATTTTCTATTTGTGGGAACCTGAAGAAAGTACAGAGCAAACTCAAGGATAAACTGAAAGTGATAGCACTGGGGAAAGTGCTAACATTAGATACTAATCATAGGGAAAGTATTGCAGAAATTTAGAGATTAAATTCTATCTGTGTTTAGCTATTTACATTATAGTATTTATATTACTTCATATTATTTATATATTATTAATATAATATTTTATATTGATTTATTATATTGTATTGTTTTTATTATTTAATATAGGCAAATCAATCCCACTATGAAGCCAATAGCCATATCATTGTTCCTGTACAGAACAGCCAGTTCCAAGCAAGCATGACTCTAAATTTGTTGCCTGTTTCAATGGCATAACTACAGAAATACCCTAATAACTCTCCCAGTAGTGATATCTGGTATTCCCAAAGGGAAATATCAGATATATTGTTTAGGGTATCATTGCAGTGCACTAAGGACTGGGCATGCTTTATAGGTTCTTTCTTTTGCACCCAGGTTTTAATGATCTCAGCCAACAGGGATTATAGACAGTCCTCCTTTGAAGCCCTCTGCACAGGTAAGAGTGTGTATGTAAGTGTGTGTGAAAGGCACTGAATTCTGCAAGTAAGGAAAACTTTGTGATTTGCTTAATAAAGAGCAAAAAACTTAAGCAGAGAATAGATATACATAAGATCACTTGGCCAGTGGCTTGGTACAAGGATACCTGTGCCCTGTCATTGGTGTGATTCTGGTCTCCTTTCAATACCCTTAGCGATACCTTAGAGTGCATGTCTGTGATTCATTAATAAGGGAGTAACAGATGGGAGCTACAAATCAGTAAATGAAGTCACTTTCACTTAATTTCATCAGTACAAAATGCTCTTGAATTCCTTCAGTGAGATCAGGGGCCTACGACAGACATTATGTTGAATGAATTAGAAATATTAGAATGATTAATTAAGCAATTTTTGTTGCAACAATTTCAGATTTTTGTGGAGCAGTTCTTAACTACCTTTTTTTTTTTTTTTTTTTTTTTTTTTTTTTCCTGGACTGCAAATGTCTTCTAACACTGTGCAGCAGTCAGAGTATATTATATTAGAGGAAGGATGTAACTGTGACCTTACGACACTCCTGTTAGAATAAAGCTGTAAAAAACACCATGTCAGAGAATTTATCTTTCTTGGTAACATCTTCTATTTCAGTAAATATAGTCGTACAGATCTTTATGCACATGCTTAATTGTTTGTACAGGAATACACTGACTGTATTCAGTATGAATACTCACGCTTACAGTTAAGAACACGTGTAAGAATTTCCAGGACTGAGGCCTGCATTTTACCAGTGGAGAATTATGCTCTTACAAAGGCATCTCCTCCGGTGTGCTTAAATAAATCTGGTCCTCTAAGTTGTACAGAGCCAAACTTCTCCAGTCTTCTTGTAGTCATTTTGCCACTGCTTACTGCTTGGTGCCTATTCTTTGTTCTAACTGGTTAGTATATGTTAGGCTTTCCCACAGCTCTCTCTTCTTCCTGTATCTCACACATGTGACCGAAAAACGTTCATCCAGTGATAAGTCTGACTTCTCTTTTAAGCAGTAACACATGATTTACTAGTATTAAAAGAATGTCCACATCCTTGAAAAATTCTCTTTATTCTTTAGCCAGTAGTGAGGAGTAGGGTCTGTTCCACTATGCAGCACATTGCCTGATTACACTGAATAAATATTCTTCCACAAAATTTTTCGCTTGCAATTTTAAGTACTATCTTTGTTTTTTTCTCTGTAAGACTCAATGCAATCCTGTCACATTTCACTGAAATGCACCAGGGTGAATACTTAAAACAAGTGCAAGACAGGTGCCCCATTTAAGACATAAGTAAATGTCACTGATTTCTTACTCTTTTCCAGATTATTGGATTTAAAAATAAACTGTAGAAGTAACAACTGAAGGTGACAAGAGGCAAGGTACCTAAAAGATATGCTACATACCAAGGAGATGTCAATGGATAAGATGTCATCACTAAATAAGTAGTGAATCATAAAATCACAGAATTGTAGGGATGAGAAGGGACCTCTAGGAATCATTAGTCCAACCTCTCTGCTAAAGAGGGTTTCTTACATTAGGTCACAAAGGTGAGCACCCACATGGCTCCACAGCCTCTCTGGGCAGCCTATTTCAGTGCTCCGTCACCCTCACTCACTGTAAAGAAGTTCTTATTTGTTTGTGTATTTGTTTGGAACTTCCTATATTCCAGTTTTTGGTTTTTGCTCTTTGTCTTGTTACTACATACCACTGAAAAGAGTCTGGCCTCTACCTTTGATAACATAATATTACATGAATTAGAAATTTGGAAGTCATAAAGTGTTTTGAATTAATTTCTGAAGACTAATACAGAATAACACTAAAATAATAAGAATATTGCAGTAGCAATGTAATAAGAATAGTATTTGCAAAGATTAGGAACTAAAATTGGAAGCCATCATCAAACAGAACTTTTAATAGAAAGAGCTGACAGGCTTGTCTATAAATTAGTGTTTAATGAAGCAGGAAGGGATCTAAACAAGATTTTTGTATGAATCATAGAAGGCCTAAGGTTGGAGGGCACCTTAAAAATCATCTATTTCCAGTACCCCTGCCATGGACATCATTGCCAACCACCACCAGATCAGGCTGCCCAGGATCCCATCTAACCTGGCCTTGAATGCCTCCGGAGATGGTATACTGTTTTAGGGTACGTTTGGATCTGAATGATGTGATGTCTCAGGAGCAGAGGCAAGCAGCACAGAGGGTTATGATTTTTAGTCAACATACACACTCATACACACACAGACATCAATTTTTAGATAATCTTTAGACAAGACCCTGCTCCTCGCTATTGGCTAGATAATCCCACTTTAGATAAGCGGGAAGAAGAAATTCTCTAAGGAAGTGCACTGTCCCTTACTGACCCTTGAGAGATGGCAAATTCCTGAAAAGAAGAGAGAAGGAACATGCTGGTGGTAGATTCAATAGGTAGTGCCAGCAGGTCATTCCCTGCTTCAAAGTGCACTTTTCCTCCCTGCTCCACCACAGCCTCTCTCCTGCTTTTATTCTCCCCAGGGTCTGTGGGTTTTTTTCCACTTGCATGCTGTACCTGCATGGCCAGTGCATGATACAGAACCCAAGTGGAGCCCCTTCTTACAAAACAAGTCCTTGAAAAAACAAAATAAACTACCAAGGTCAGCTCTCTTTACAAAAAAAGATATTTGCAGTGACAGTCACAAATATCAGTTCCCTTAAAACTATCAGAACACTTTGTCCCATCCCAGTATCATTCTTCAGTCAGGGCCCTTTTAGTCCACATCGCAGGCATACACAGCTTCTCTGGGCACATGTTCCAACTCTTTACTACCCTTTGAGTAAAAAATTTCTTCCTAACATCTAACATAAATTTTCCCTCTTTTAGTTTAAGCTATTCCCCCTTGTCCTATCACTATGAGACCGTATGAAAAATTGATTCTCTCCTGCTTGTAAGCTCACTTCAAGCACAGGAAGGCCACAATGAGATCTCCCCAGAACCTTCTCTTCTCCAGGCTAAACAAGCCCAACTCCCTAAACCTTTCTTCATACGAGAGATGCTCCAGCCCTTTGATTAGATTTGTGGCTCTTCTCTGGACCCTCTCCAACAGGTCCACATTATTCCTTTATACAGTACCCCAGGCTTGGACACATGTCCCAAGATGGGGTGTCACAAGGAGGGCAAATCAACTCCCTCTTCTTGCAGGCAACTCCTCTTTTGATGTAGCCCAGGATGCTTTAAGCCTTCTGTGCTGCAAGCACACACTGCTAGCTCAGCTTTTCATCCACCAAGACCATCAAGTCCTTTTTTAGAGAGCCATTCTCAATGAGTTCTTTCCTCTGTACTCATATCTAGAATTGCCCTAACCCAAGTACAACACCTTGCACTTGGCCTTGCTAAGCCTCATTATAGATTCTCATGGGCCCATTTTTCAAGTCTGTCCAAGTCCCTCTGAATGGCATCCCTTCTTTCTATTCTGTTAACTGCACCTCTCAACTTGATGTCATTGCCAAACTTGCAGACGGTACGCTCAATACCACTGTCTATGTCATTGATAAAGATGTTGAAGAGCACCAGTCCAAGATGAATCTCTGTGAGACACTGCTTGTGATCGGCCTCCACCTGGGCATAGAGATGTTGAGAAGAACTCATTGGCTACAACCATCCCGCAAATTCTTTAACCATTGAACAGTTTGCCCTTCAAATCCAGCTAGATAAAATCCAGGTAGATAAAATCAGCTGTGCTTCCTTTATCCACTGTTGCTGTCTTTCCATCATAGAAAGCCACTGGATTGGTTAAGCATGACCTGATCTTGGTGAAGCCTTTCTGATTGCCTCAGATTACCTTTGCATCTTGCATGTGCTATAACATCTCTTCTAGGAGAATCCTCTCCATGCTATTCCCAGGCTGAAACATGAGGCTCACTGACCTGTAGTTGCCTGGGTCTTCCTTTCTCTGTTTCTTAAAGATGGGATTGATATTTCTATTTTTTCAAGTCACTGGGAAACTTGACTGACAACCATGATTTTTCAAATGTGATGGACAACAGCCATATTAGTCAGTTTCTTTAGAACCCTGGGATGCATGTTATTTAGTGCCATTGACTTGTACACATTCAGCCTCAATTGTTGGCCTTGGAATTGCTCTACTCTTACAATGGGAGGGATTTACTCCCCTGACCCCCACTTAGAAACTCTGGAGATAAGTGGCATGAGTACTCTGACTGGCCATGAAGAACAAGGCAAATAACTTGTTAAGTACCTCCCTCAGCCATCTCCATGACTGAAGAGGCCAGCTCTCCTTTCTCATTTATCAGAGGCGGTACTCTCTCATTTGCCTGTCTTTTCTGCCCAACATATCTAAAAAAATCCCTTCTTGTTTTTCTTTCACATCCCTCACCAATTTAATTCCTCTCTTTAATTCCATCTGCACATTGGCTTTTCTGATTCTGTCCCTTTACATCTAAATAACATCCCTATGATTCTTCCCGGGCCACTCATCCCTGCTTCCACGGCTTGTACTTTTCTTTTTTTACCATCAGTCTGATGAGCAGATCCTACTTCAGCCATGATGGTTTCCTGCTTCATCTGCCTGATTTCTTATTCTGGGAGATGGAGAGCTCTTGCAAATCAAAGTTGTTAGTCAGCAGGAAGCTCATAAGTACACTCAGTAAGCTGCTGTTCTTATCTAGCACACACCTTAACCCTGGGGAGTAGTATGTGAGTAGTAGCGACTGTGTTATGAAGCAGTCAGCCGTTACACTCCAAGATTATCATCTCAGTCTGCTTCAGGATTCTTCCAAGTTATGCAGGGAGTTTGGAAAACATACATGTAAGATTTGACATTATTATGTATTTGTCATGTGCTAGTGTTTGAAAGAAAAATCTTAAAGTTGTTGGAGCTGTCATAGTGGGGAGCACTGAGCTGTATGAAAGAAGAGTGCAGAGAGACAGACTGTATTAGAAACCATGTCCCATGATGTTACAAAATGTGATGATTGAAGGTAAATGTTAGGAGACACAAAGAGCATTGTTAGCTTCTGATATTGCAGTAGACCTGCATCTTGCAGTGACTGGTGATTCTTCTGTGGTGCTTTGGATCTCAGTCCCAAGCAGATGGGCCACTAACGAATTAACAAAAAAAACTCCTTGCTACACCCACATCTTTCTTTCATTGCATCTGGTGTAGTTCTGAATAAAGTTGTTCATAATTACTATTTAATTAACTTGGATCAAAGTATATTTCATGTCTATACTCTAAATTTGGTTGACCACTACAACAGTCAGTCCTAAACTGTAGTGTCAAATACACTTAAAGCAATGGAAGTGGTCTGGCTGAAACCGAGGGCAGTACCAGAGTATTCATTTCTACCTGTGAGTTGTATTTTTCAGTTGGCATTGGCAATGATTACTTCTTAGCATCTTGCCTGTGGTTGAGGTACTGCAGGAAGTTTTTTGTTTTTTTTTTCTCCATGGACTTGCAAGTGAAATATTGCTTTTAAAGGCAGCAGAAAGCATGCTCTGATATAAAAGAGACACCTGATTCGAAGTACATGCAAATGTGTTTTGATGTGTTGCTTTTCTACTCCTTGGCTTTTGTATTATGGGAACAACATCAATACAGTGGAAAATCCTTTTAAAGCATCTAGTATTTCACTGTTTCTTTGAAGAGGCTGTGCTTGCCTGTGGAACAAAGCTGTGTTGCCATTTTGGTGGAACGCAACCTGACCTTCCTCTTGAAGAAGTCCTGGTTTACAGTCTGGCAGAGCCTATTTCTGATAAAGCAGATGGTGTTATTCCGTTCAGCCACTTTTCATTCACCACTGAAGAAATTTTGTTCTGCCTTGCTGTACAGCTGTTATTTTAGAACTCTGTGTTAAGGAAATTGTTATATTTTTAACTTGCAAAATGTCTTTCTCATTAGTGCTTTCTCACTGCATGGGTGGCCTCAACTTTTTAATCCCAACCTTCCCTTACCCTTAATCAATCTTCTTATCAGTTTATATTGTCCCCTGCTCAGCAAAAAAATGTTTGTCTCTGTCAGTAACACAAAACTGAGAGGTGCTACTGACTCCCTGAAGGGACGAGAGGCCATGCAGATGGATTTAGGTAGGAGGGCTGCTCTGAAAGCAATGCCTCCTATTTTGTCATGTTGCCCCATGATGGATGTCTATGGAATGACACAGAGGTTGGACCTTCCTCACAATATTTTGTTTAAATCTGAATTTCTATATGTGGAAAAAATTGTACCAATTGACAATCATTAACACTTGCTGAGTGTTTATGGAAGTGAAAAAGGGGATGTTAGCACAGTGAAGTGGTGGATGGAGTGCTTCAGCAATAGTGACAGCAATATGAATGAGAAACCACATTCTTTATGGCCATATAGATTTTTATGAGCATAGCATGCAGATTCTTATTCATCATTAGCAAAAATACATAGCTAATAGTGCTGACCGTGTTGAAAAACTGCTTTGTAGTTGAGAATTTTCTCTATTAAATACTGTTATTGTGCTCATTGTCTCTGCTGTGGTTTTCATGGAAATAAACAGCAGACATTACTTTTAGAGCAGCCTACATACTTCATAGCATTGGAGATGAACAGTGACTGTGTTTAGTATTGATATGTCTTCACCTTGAACATTGTATGTAGTTCTGGGTTGTGCAGCATAAAAAGGATGTTAATGTCTTCGAATGTATTCTGAGGAGGGCAACCAAACTTGTAACTGAGCTGAAGAGCAAGTCCTGTGAGGAGAGACTGAGGATGCTTGGGGAGGATTGTGAGGCAGCCTCATTGCTCTCTGCAGCTTTCTAAGAAGGGGAAGTGTAGAGAGGTGCTGGGCTCAGTTCTTTGTTCACTAATGACCAGGGAAGGTTCAGACTGGACAGTAGCATAAATTTCTTTGCTTTTAGAACAGGCTTCCCAGTGAAGTCATTAATGTCCCATGCTTGTCAGCGTTTCTATTTCCAGCTGACCAAAGAATATATCTAAGTCTGGTTTTGGTTACATTTCTTTAGACTCATTCACTTGTAAGTGACATACTAATAAGTTAATGGGAATGCTTACTTATTCTGACATTGAAGATAACATTAAACAGTATTTAAAGTCAAAAGTGAAGGCAAAAAATTAATAGAGATTCAGAAAGAAAAAGCCCTATTATTTTCATTATTAACACATGAAATTTTAGTCACTGAAGCACTGATCAGGTTATGTGAGACAGAATAGGGTAGGTGATATTCACCCTCACCGGAGATAGTCTCCTCTGTTCATAAGTCTCCATGAAACTTCCAGGATCTTTTATCATGGTCTGATCAAATATTCTACTCAGTATTAGAAATACTTCCTTTCCTCTTTCTTCTGCCTGCTGCATTTCTGCCAGCTCTTTTTGCCCTGATAGAGGAGAACTCCAAAGCATGCCATCATCAAGAACTTGCTTTTATGCTCCTAAAAAGCTGGTTGTATGTTCCCTTTTCAGCTGCTTCAAGAACTGTGGCTGACCAAGAACTAAGCACAGAATAAAGACTGCACAGATTGCCTGTATAGCATTCACTACCTGCAACACAGGAGGGTGCCATCAGCTATTAATAACATAAATGGTGGCACACCATTTTGTTTCTAGCACCCAGGGTTCCAGTACTGGTGGTAGGAGTGGATCAAGTCTTAGGGACCACTGCATTTAGAAATTCATATTTCATATCTGCGAAATTGGTATGTGGAATGAGGGCAACAATCACATTGCAGAACTTACATCTTCCTTTGCCAGGTTGCTTTGGTCATGACCTTTTTCCCTCCTGAAGTAATGTATCAATGTTGGCCCCAGAGGTGCTCAGACACCTTGATGAAATGTGCTTATGAATGTGAATTGGAGTGACTAAACCATAAATGTGGGTCTCACTCTCTATCATCCAAGTTATAGTAGCAATTCTTTCTAATAGAGTAAGCAGTAAACTTTTTGGACTCCAAGTTTAAGGCAGTATTGACCCAGCTACCAAGAGAAATGGAAAAACAGGAAAATAGAATATGTTTTTACATATGATTCACTCCATTTTTCAGTGGATGATACTTAGATCCTTAGATCCTTTTGTAGATAAATGACATTCAATATGAGAAGGCAAACAGTATGAGAGGGCAAAAATATGACTTTTATGCCAAATACCCTTTAAGTCTAAATTCTAGCTATGCTATCTCATGTTGGAGAAATCCCTCATCTTTCCATGTTTGCTTAAAAGCTTTCATAAGCTACTGGAGCCATCTACCAAAGACTGAGAAAGGTGTTTATTTTATAAACATTATAGCAACTTGCTTAAGTCTAGGATACTGCATATGAATGTAGGGGAGTAAATTCAAAGAAAATGCAGGGTAGTTTATTTCTGCATCTCACATCTGCAGTTGTAGCAGCCTTCTAAACATCTAAATGACTAAAGAGTCACTAAGCAAAGAAATTATCTCAAATAATTACCCAAACCACCTTCTGTTTTTCACAGCAACTTTTAGGTGGAAGGTGGCCAATTTGCCTTAAAATATGGAATTGAAACATCTTAACCATTGAGGTGGTCTTGATAATTTTACTTCAGATCTACAGCTGTTTCTGCATTTACGCACTGAATAGCTTCTTCTCCTTGGTTCATCACATTTCTAGTTTTCTTTGCATGTGCATCTTATTCTTTCAACAAGTTCCCAGTCCAAGTGATTGCTTTCATATCCAAGTCTTTTTGAATATTGTTTTCAAGTAAGAATTCTTAAAGTACTGCCAAACACATGCTTTACTGCACTTTAGCTATTACTTTATTTGCTAATTCTATTCTCTGTTTAAACAACAACAAAAAAAGGCTAGTTTTTTTTTTTAATATATCCTTTTTTGTCTTCTATCCTATAATTTTATAGCATTATAATGATAATGTTTCAATTATTAAGCACACGATCCAGGATCCACTGGAAATTTATGGAGCTTTTTGAAAATGTCCAAGGATCTTGGATCAGTTCCTAAATGCTTACAGGCTACTTGTTCTTCTTTTATTTTTTCACTCCAGATATTTTAAGCAATATTTATGAGATGGGAACTATGAGGGTTGCTCACATTCTTGTTCTGTTGTTTTGGACCACCTCAATGGTTAAGATGTTTCAATTCCATATTTTAAGGCAAATTGGCCACCTTCCACCTAAAAGTTGCTGTGAAAAACAGAAGGTGGTTTGGGTAATTATTTGAGATAATTTCTTTGCTTAGTGACTCTTTAGTCATTTAGATGTTTAGAAGGCTGCTACAACTGCAGATGATTTTGGTTGATTGAGTGAGCTGTTTTGTTGTCTTTTTTTTTTTTTTTTTTTTTCTCCCGAATCACTATTATTTCCAGTAATATAATCTGAAACCTTATTATTGTCCTGGTCCATCTAGGCATGTGCTTAATTTAATCATAGTTAATCTTATCAACTTCAAGAGAGCTACTTGTCTTTTTAAAATTGAGCATATGATTAAATGCTATCTTGTCTTGGACAAAGACATCAGCAAACAGGTTGAGTGAACCAAATCCCCTTCAGTGCAGCCGAATCATGGAACTAGTTCTCAGCAAATCCTGACTACGTTTTTTTTTTTGAAGAATAAATCTATAAACCACTCCCACAGCCAGATGGGCAGTGGGATTACGGGTTTAAGAGAGGAATTTTTTAGGAGTGGTTACCCTGATTATAAGCAGAAACATAGTACATGTTTGAAGCATGAAAATATCCCTGGCAGCAGAATTTCTTAATTAACATTTCTTCAAGCAAAACAAAGCCCAATGAAATTACATCTGAAGCAAGAAATAAACTCAATTTTGGATGAGGCAAATCCTTAACTGCTGTGTATGGTGGTTCTCAGAGGAGACTATTTATCTTATGCCACAGAAAGCCCCTGAGTTTACTTAGTGAGCTATAATGAATCAGTCTGAGTTCTGACAGTGATACTTCTACATGCAAAGCAATTGTAGCTTAATGCTTCTGCAGCATAGTATAATGCTCCTGTAATCTATAATACTAAGTAATTATATTGGTATTCATCATGTAGCTCCACAGGCAGTAGTTACATGGTATGCAGAAAATGAATTCAGAGTTCACCACCTGCTTTAAAATGTCACAGGCATGATTCCAAGCTTTATTGTGTCAGTAAGAACTTCAGACATTAAGCCTTCATGAGATCAGAACTGCTATGTATTTATTAGTTCCCTTAAAATCATATGGGTGACTTAAGCATTTTCCGCTGTTTGAACTAGCTTTTTCTGATATTCTGGATACAAATGAAACTGTTAAATAGAAAATTTTTGAACAAAAATGCAAAAAAATGTCCTTTCTTCTTAGTCTTTCAATTACTGTGACCAAGATCCAAATCATTACAGCAGTGCCATGATTTTTCTTAAAGCTGATTTACAAAATGATGGTGTGAATTCTCTACTCAAAGATTACACTGTTAGAGACAAGAGACCTGTCTCCGCCACCTTGGAGATGGTGGAGTTGACTTCACTCTCTCCTTGCCTTGGGTAAATGTGAATGGGAAATATGTGTTTTGTGCTGCTGACCCACACTAGTCTCCATGGCATATTAAAAAAAAAAAAAAAAAAAAAAAAAAAAGAAGGAACTACAGATAAGTGGTAACACTAAGTAATACTCCTCAATCCAGGCATAGCACTGCAGCTATTTTCTTCCCTTGCAGTGGAATTCAGAACAGAAAACATCACCACACATTTTTGTATTAGGGCTACAATACAGTAAGAGGAGAGCTGAAAAGAAAATAGATCACTGAAAAAAAGTTATTGAATGAGAAATTTCCTGTTTCTAACTTCTGTTTTCCAATACCCTCACATTCCTCTGAGAAAACTGCATGCAGCAATCCAGAAAACATGGGAGTTTGAGACTAGGCTGTTTCCATAAGAACTCTGTTTTGAATATTTGCTGTTATCCAGTTATAGTGGAAGAAGGTATTTCTTCACCCTTACCCTCTCCTAGAACAACTACCATATCCTGATGCCAAGTCTCTAGAAGCCAAGATTATTGACCTGTGTGTCTTAGTCAGATTCTGAGATCAGGAGATCATGAGGGCTATTCAGTCTGTTTCACAAGTTTGAGGAGTTTAGTTTTCAAGGAAACAGTGTAGTAATTATTATGTCATACATTCCACCTTTCTACCTTTCAGCTCTTCAGTCTGAAGAGTTCTGCCTTCTTGAGACTTCAAACACAAGTTTTTGTGGTATCTTAGTGCAGACACTGCGGCTCTAGTAGCCAAGAACTTTTTTTAGCACTGAAAAATTCCCTTCCTGGAAGGTTTTCCTCAGGGCATGAATGCAGGAGCCATGTTCTGACCTGTAATTTGTCTCATATATTGGGACGATAGTTTATGTTCTATCAGCAAAGTAGAAATGAGCAAATTTCTGTCTTCCAAACTTAATGGGGATCACATTTAGTCAGTGTGTACAAAAACGAAGATTAAGAAGTATGTTCCATCTGAGCAGTGGGCTGTGCCACATGTGAATCTGGCTGAAGGTATTTGTAACAACATGACAAAACTGCCATTCAATATTTTAAAATATATTTAATCTCTGAGCCTGAGAAGCAGAATATTTCAATCTCACATTTAATTTATCTACTACATTAATGTGCAACTTCTCAACTTTTACTTGGTCCAGAAAGTTTAGAGGCATATTTCTACTCCTTTATCCAGATTACACACTGTGAGTGTCTACAAGCAGTAAGCAAGATGCTTATTACACAAAATAATATGTATAAAGCAAAATTGAGATTTGTATTAACATTCCTTTCTCAGACACAGAGAACATAATTTCTGTTGATTCCTTTTTACAGTGCTAGACGTAGTATTTTACAACATGCTGCTATTTAATTTCTTTTTCATTTGCTGCTAAACATTTGTGTTCTGATCATACTGAGTAGTTAAAATACCATTTAAAAGTTAGGTATAGGGAACTAGATGGAATACTCAACAGTTTTTATGACACTAATGATAAAACCTTGGGGTTTTTTGCATGGTAGATAATCCTTTCAACTTAGGCTAACTCTTTCACATTCAATTTGGATTTAGTCAAATTCTGCCCTGACTTAACAGCTTAGTAGTCCAAAGTGCTGACAACAAGGGTTGCACTGGAATAACCAAGAGCAAAACTTCATCTTCTGTCTTCTTTGAGTATAGTTAATTCCTAGTTAACGCAGGAGGATTGATCTCAATTAAAAGAGGTTAATTTTCATTTTGAATCAGTGTTTCAGATGATCTGGTGGCGTTTATTTAACACTTGTAATATCAGGAATGACTCTTTCACCTGAGATTATAGCTGAATAGTCCCTCAACCCCACTTTCCTAAAACTCTGTGGGACTTTTGCAACACTACACTTCTGACTCCCTGTCTTCTCAGCAGTTTTTCTCTCACCTGCCATGGAAATATATTCAGTCAGAAAAAAGCAGCATTTCATCTCCCTTAGAAGCCTCCCTGAGCATATTAGTGTATTATGTCAAATTATCTGACATGATTTACAAATAATCCAAGTATCCAAGTGTTCTCTCTCTTCTCTGTGGCACTAGTAAATCATAGCAACATCCTCAGAAAGGGCATCTGCTGCTCCTCTGTTTTAGAGAGGGTTAGACAACATTCTGCAGTCATAGCACTGCTTTACGGAAGGACTACTCAAGTTCATGAAAGGCCCACTTCTGGGCAGACAAGAAACGTGAACCAAGAAGCACCCACTGTACTTGTGTCAAAAATTTATGTGCTCTCTCAACCCCTAGATAAACAAGAAGCCACTCTTGATTACCTACTCCTTGGTTAAGTAACTTGCTTCTCAAGGAAGAGACTAGGAGATTTGGGAAAGTGAATGAAAAGACAGTATAAAGTTCTGTCACGTTCTCTCTCTTTTTGCTCCATATAGAAGCAACATACGCACAGCTGCTTCTCAAGCATGATTTAGAGAAAGCTGCTCATGTTCTCAGCTAGTTGTACAATGAACATCTTCAAAATGTGATCAAGCTGGCTAGAAATATAAGATCATGACATCAAAATGTCAGTTCTATAGTGAAAATATGGCTTTCACATGCTGCTGGCTTCAAAGCTCATCAACAAAACAGAAGAAATCTGTACTTGGAGATCTTCATGTGAAGTATTACCATTTGCAGTTGATCAGAAGTACCAAATCATCTTTTGTTTAAAAATATACATATATATGTTTAATAAAATTATCAAACTTGTGAATTTAAGACATTCCAGAAAAAAAGTAGTAGATATATTTTTTTTTACACAGATTCTTGTTATGGAATTTAATGGAAATGTTACTGCTAAACTCTCAGAAAATCTGCACAAAACTGTACAGATCTACAGGGGCAGAGAATAGCAGACTCTCCTAGGGAAAGATTTCATTATCCTTACGCAGCTTGATTTTTTTTACACTATGTCTGCGCATGCTTCGTCATTCTGCCATCTGCTGTAACAAAATACAGGCAAAGCATTTTTGAAAATAAGCCCTCTGCACGTTAAAAATGCTCCCACCCTTCTCACAAGCTGTTGAGCTGATTATCCTCACCTCCTCTTTCTCCCTTGGCCCCACCATCACATGCTTCATGAATTAAATACATGTACCAAGCAGGGAGAACATAGAATCCCATTGATTTTGCCACAATGTTTCTATTAAATGAAATGAATAGTCATGCATTTTACTTTACTGTGTAAATGCATCTACTGGAAGGACAGAAATATCACGTCATTACCATTAAATTTTTAATTTTGGGACTCCCAGTCAAATTTATTTCTTGTTTGGTATTGTTTTCAAATACACAATGTATAGCAATGTTGATTGCTATAGCACTGAAATTATAGAGTATAAGCAGAATAGTTTTTAGTGCCTCTCTGTACAGTCAAAGTTTTTTCCTGGTGCAGCAGCACAAATCTCTTGGTAGCAGTAAACTCTCTACACATACTGCATTCCCGAACACATGTTCAAAGGTGATAAAATAAATGCAGATGGTTTCCCAAAACCTCAGAGGAGTGTTTTTTTACTGTTGCTAAATGGACTATAAAAAAATTGGGAAAAAAATGGAGAAAATTTACTTTGACACAGAAAGGCAATTTCAGAATAGCATTCAGTCATTTGGGAGAAAAGCTAAATAAAACGTGTGTTTATAATGATCTATTGGCAAAATAATATTGACAGAATATTGAAACTGCCTAATAGGAATGAGTTTCAAAATACTTAAAATAAGTATTGTGAGCTGAGTGTTTTCTTAACTACTTAAACATATGAAAATGTCAGATAAGGAACTTTTAATTCAGTGTGCCATCACTGGAGCTGACAATAAAATCATCCCAAGCTACAGGCAAAACAGAACTAAGCTTTAACAAATTTATTACAGGCTTTGTTTACAAACTTGTTACAAAATTATACAGCATCTTATGTGTACACAGGTTTTACAAGAACATGTGACTAATGAGTGCAATTGCTCTGCTCTCTGATTGAGATCTGCAGGTTTCTCTTCAATGATGGCCTGATGCAGCTTTCCCCACAATATTTTTTTGTTGTTGACTTTGATGGAATTTGGATCACATCCAAAGTGTAACACTTCTGTTCATTTCTATACTGAGGTAAGAAAGAGGCAGCTGATCTCATAACCTTATGCTCCCTGTTTCTTTCCTATTTAATATGTTTCAGATGATTGGTGTTATATTTGCTTTGATGTGTTTTTGCTGGGCACTTAGAAAACACTCAATGTATTGGTGATGTTAAGAATCATAATGACTTTCTTTAACTAAAATAGCAAATTGTTTTCTTTAAACCTATGAAGAATGATCATTTTCAGTGGTAGAAATAATTAGATTAGAATCAATTCTGATTTTAATTACATTGCTTTAATAATACATTCTCACCTGTATCTAGTATGCTTTCTCTGGATATATAGTGATGTAAACAAGAGCACCATCCACATTCTAGTAACAATGTAGTCACCAATTAATGGGATGTAAGCAACAGTGTCTATCCAAGTTCAGAGGATGCTCTTCTTATATAGATATAGACCAAATTGATGCATGAAAGAGTGAAAACCTCTGAAGTCAATAATAGATGACAATATCTGCTCTCAGCTATTCACTATATCTGAAAATAATCTCTATTTGGAAATTTTGGGTGTAAAATTAGATTTTTAACCTGGAAAATTTTTCAGTGGGACAGTCCTCTTAAAAATATGCTTCTCCTCACAAACAGAAAAATTGATAGTCAGAGGTTATTGTAACCTACACTTTTCTGCCAGTAAAAATAGCACAAGATCTGTTGAGGGTTTTCTTTTGTTTGTTTTCCAAGGAGAGAGAATTCAGAAAAAAAATTTAATCACAGATTAGATACTGAGTTGCTTGTTATATCATCTCTTCCCTTTTAACCATTGCCTTCGTACTAAAACTGAAGCTATTATTGCTTGAAGCAAAGTTAGCTTCTAGTCCATTGAGGTGATTACTTTTCCTCTGAGGTAAATACCCTGGCTTCATATTGAAAACCGAGAGAATTCTCAAAAAAACTTTCTGTTTATGGCCTCCCCTCCAGAATTACACCTCCATGCTCCAGCCTAGTTTTCAGTGTCAGCTATTCCCTTGCTTCTGCTCGTGAGAAACCTGTCCATTTTATGATGTGTAGGGCTCTCTGCAAGGGATTAGGGGAGACCACACAATTTGTTACATTGATCACCTGTTACAGATTCAAAGTTGATTCTCCAATAGTGAAAATTATATGAATAAAGGCACCTTATCACCATATTTTGCATACTCTGATCTCATTTTCACTTCTGATGTGTAACGTGCAACAGCAATGAAAGCCTTAATGTAAAAATTTAAGACCACTATAGCTGCTTTTTTGAAGGGCTTTGTTTTGAGCACTGATTGTGGATTAAGAATTAGCTAGGGACAAATAATTTATGTGGTTCAATCTTAGTTCTGTTGTCTAAAATCTATGACATGATTCTGATTTACTTTTATCACAGTAAGATACCATCCAGTGCATAATATAGCTAATGCAGAATGGCCCTTATCTTCAGGTAGAATAATTATTAGTGTCCCCACTTGAAGTACATGGTGATGCAAAAAATAATTTGAGGTATTTGTTAGCAAGTTTTTCTGCCCTAAACACAAACCTGTGTGAGTAAATAACTCTATTATAGCTATGGTTTACCTGAATTTTAATGACAGTATGGCTCAAAAAGAAAATCTTTTATGTCTCTGTGAAAGGTACCAGGTTTGCTGTGAGCTTCCACTCGATTTTACCTCCATTTAAAACAGGGACTGTGTTACTGAGGAAAACAGTTTCATGTGAGTTTGTGGCTTTGATAGCCATCCTAGGATATAATCTCTTTCTTTATTATAATTCTTAAGC
This sequence comes from Tympanuchus pallidicinctus, assembly GCF_026119805.1. Classification (NCBI taxonomy): domain Eukaryota; kingdom Metazoa; phylum Chordata; class Aves; order Galliformes; family Phasianidae; genus Tympanuchus; species Tympanuchus pallidicinctus. The sequence goes on from NW_026294744.1 coordinate 577,953, forward strand.
CAAGAGCTCTTTTAACATAAAGACAACACTGACTTTGTTTCTAATTTTAAAATGCAGACAGAGAAGAATGATGTAAAAATTAATCATGAGATAATAGATTAGTGTAGAAGAAAAGGTCAATCACAATAAATGCTATATCCAGAAGAAATAATCATTTATGTATTAATGATCCATTTAGATCTGCTCTTGGTCTCATTAGTTTAGTTACAAACACTTTAGATTTTTAAAATATTGTTTCTAAGATTAACTGTCAGCATTAGAAATAGTTGCAAAACTTATGTGCTTTAAAAACAACAGTGGTTGCTGGATTATAAACAATCATCCTGAAATGCTAACAGGGAAAATGGTCATTTCATTGACAAAACTGACACAATAAAGATAAATTGTATTTTACAGCTACTTGACGACTCTGACAACAACATCGGCTACAGGCTACGACTCATATTTTAGTTCTTTTCTGTTTTAGTGTTGATACTGAATCCAATTAAATGTGAGTGTATAGTGAGAGATACAAATATGTACACAACTCTTGACACCAATCTGATTTTTAACAAGTTTACTAAATAACTGTCACTGGTTTGACTATACTGAATGAAGAATACTGATTTTACACAGATTTTACAGTCAGGTTATGGTGTTCTGCCAACAGACAGTGTCACAAACATAGTCTAAAGAAATCTGGAGTTGCCCATAGCAGAGACTTGTTTATTGAGAGAGAAAGCTTATGTACTGTAGATTTGCTGAAGTTTAATAAATAAGATCAACTTATAATATATAAAACAATATAAACATTTATATGCTACATGCATATCATATAATTTAAAGTAATAACTTATATAGCAAAGAGATGCAGATTTATGTTCTTCCTATTTTTCTTGACAATGCACACACGCAGGAGGTGTCTATTCTTATCCATCTCCAGCCTACAAGTTTATTGTTTTCTGAAGTCAGTGCTCTAACATAAGTTTGGGATGTCTTGCATTGCGAGTTCCAGTGCTTGTCGTCAATGCCTCGGCAGCCATTTTTAACAGGTTTGGCTTCTTTACACCTTGTTTCATAAAAATATTGCTTAACTGGAGAGTTGCCTGTTTTAATTTCTCCCAGCACAGTTACCTGGTGTCCTCTAATGTCAATAGCAGATGATTTGTCCGTGACCCATAAGCTTTCACTGTCACAAACAGAATATTCCCCTCGGTGGCTCTTGTGTTCTGCGTACCTTTTCCTTCGAGATGTTCTGTTTAATACCACTGAATTTCCAACATAATCCTCTGTGAGGTACAGTGGTGGTGGTTGCAGTGGTGTGTTGTCACTCAGGAGAACTCGAGGAGAATTGTAACGTCTCTGTTGCCTTAAGAGGTCTGTATCCATTGAAATAACTGGCTGGAAGTCTGATTTCATATTTTCATCTCCATCCATCTCTTGGTGATCCTCTACTTTCTGCACTATATTTTGATAGTTTTCCTTGACATCTATCATCTGCTTAGAAAGCTTGTTCTTCAAGATGTCTGCCCGAATTAGTTTACTAATGAGAGAATTCATTGAATCTTCTGGCAAACTCCTTTGATCCATATTGTTTGACTGAATGCCACGAAGATATGCAAGAAATATCACATAAAACAAGATGGACATCACCTTGTTCACCTGTAAGATCTACAAAGAAACAGAAAGTCAAGATAAAAGCAATTAAATAAGATTTACTAAATGCTGTAAACATAAAAATTCTTTTATGATTAATTTTTAATGTTTTACTTATGGAGTAAAGATAGATACAGATAGGCTATATGTATTTTAATACATTATTTAATTTTATTCTGTAATAAATGCAAACATTTTACAAATTCTTTTTTAAGCATTTAATTATCCTCTCATGTGCTTTAAAGAATGATCTCACTTTTATTCATTCCTTGTATAGTGACAGACATGCCAGTTAAGTCCCATCTCCACAAATTTAGGTAGCTACTCTTGGGAAAGCATGAACAAGCCTTGATAATGAACAGATGTTAAATCACTTTTGCAGAGTCTGTTCTAATGAGTGGTTGGTTTTAAAGATGCAAGGAGAGTAGCAGACTCTAAAGTGGTGTAACATGAAAAAGGTATGACTTTGCTAAGTGTCAAGAATTTGCATGTGTTGAAATCTCACGAATACATCAAATTTCTGTTCATCAAATGGCTTGTATCTAACCTTAAGAGTATCATCATACATTGAGAAATAAATGCAGTGTTTGAATAGTGCTCTCTCACTCATGCTATGAGATAGAGTACTCTTGAAGAGAAAATACGCAGTTAAGCTGTAAAGTGCAGTTTCTTATATTTTGAACATCAGAAACCAATTTTTAAGCTTTTTTAATACAAGTGGGAAGTCCAGATAGATCCACTGAGCACTTTTTTTGTGGCTCTTTGCTGGGCTGCGGCCTGTTTGCTATTTTTCTTTTTTTTTTAATGAAGTTCCCTTGTTTCATGAGTGGAACAAAATAGCTAGAAATATTCATGGACAGAAGGAAGACTCTCTCCCCACTCCTCTTGAAAATGAAGAGTCTTGTTCAAACAGATCAAAATGAACTCACGACTGAAATTTTGAAAACTGCGCATCCTGTGCTTCTTTTTGTACTGCATTTTAGCCATACTATGCTTAATGCGGATTCCTGTATTGTTTATTCCTAATTCTAGCTTCTCAGTATCTTCTGAAAGCCCTTTGGCCACTTCTGTTTTAATCTTTCTATCATACTGTAGTTGAGAACTATAAGCATTTGTGTAAGGAAGTGTTTTTTCCCTTGTGGATAACTGTTTATTTTGTATTGAATTGCAATTGAATTTAAATGAAACTAATATTCAATGTCAAATATAAGATCATGGAAGAAAATTGACTTTTAAGTAGACTATCTAAAAATTTTACACAGGCAGTGAACTGAAGATGAAAATATTAAACTCATGTTGTTACAGAACTGTCATACCATATGAGAGGCCCTGGGTGAAGTACTGCTCCAAGTGACTGAAAAAAGTCTTGAGATTCATTCTCCTACACTGCAAACTAGTCCACCATGTGTCAGTTTTCTAGCATTCTGGAATGAAGTCACAGACTCAAAAACTTGCAGAACAGCTGATGTTGCAAGGATCCTTAGGAGATCATCTAGTCTAATATTTCTTCTCAAACCAGGGTCAGTTGGAGCAGCTCACACAGCACTAAGTCCAGTCATTTTATTAATATCTTCATGGATGAGCAGTCTAAAACCCATCCAGGCAATCTGTTTCAGTGTTTTATCACTCTCATTGTAAAAAAAAAAAAAAAAAAAAAAAAATTAAAAATATCACTTCTTTCAGTAGTTTCTTCTATTTCAGTTTGTGCCCATTTCTTCTTGTCATTGTATGGAACATACTTGATAGAGTTTAGCTCCACCTTCTTTACTCTTTCCCAGTAAGTATTTCTACACCTTGATAAGATCCATCTGAGTTTCTCTCCTCCGGGCTAAGCAGTCCCATCTTTCTCAGCCTCTCTTTGTATGACAGTCCCTTAGTCATCTTTGTTTCAGTATGTCTATGTCTCCTGTACTAGGGTGCCCAGAACTGGACTGAGCACTGCAGATGTGAGTAAAGCAAAAGAATTACCTCCATTGACTTGCTGGTAATGTTTTGGGTACTGTGCATTTTCTCAGAATAAACTGCAGAGAAATCTGACCTTTTAAAATAAAAATTTCTAACAAAGCATTTTCTGTGTAAGAAGGAAAAAAAAAAAAAAAAGAAAAAAAAAAAAGAGGAAAAATGGGAAAAGGGAATGAAGCAAAACTTGTTTTAGCAACAGTGAGTCCCCTCTTAATAGTTTGGAACTGCAGCAAAATCAGAGCTACCCTCTGTGGATGTCCTTTTATGGACAAGAAATGCGTTTTCTCCATTCTCAGTTTGTCACAGTATGAGTTCGCCTAAATCTAGACAGTTGTTTGCAGCAAAGCTATGCTTTGAAAGAAATTCTTAGATTTTCAGTTAACATGCAGTTACTGTCATACCTAAATAAATACTAACTTCATGTAGATGGATCTCAGAGCCGAGACTGAGCTGTATAAAAGATCTTTTCCTGTGCAATTTAGATTGCCCTTGGTAAATTACATTCCTTTATAAAACAGAAAAGACATTTTAAAACATGTGTCATTCAGCAGATTTCTCATAGCACTCAGAAGAACTAACTCACACATAATATGACACACAAGGCCATAGAATGGTTAGGAAAGCTCTGAGAACACTCTGCTCAAAAGCTGAAAGCATTATTCATGCCAGCATGCAGCTGCATGTAATCACTGGTCTGCTTCATTTCAAAACTAAGTGGCACTAACAAAATACACAAGTTGGAGCAGGTGATGAGGTGAGAAAAGTAAGACTAGAGTTCCTGCAAAGTCCATTTAATATCATACTGCACACAGACAGAGTTAGAGATCTCAAAATCAAATCAGATAAAATAAACTCTTTTTTCTTACCCATGGCAGAACTATGCTAATGGTAAAAATCTTTTGTTGAAAAATATTTTGTTGAACCAAAAATAAAATGTCTTATAAATTTGGTGGGAAAAGTTTATATTACTCTGAAATTTAACCTGCAGTTTAACTTTATCTTAATAAATTATGTGCTACAAAAAGTAAATTGTCTCAGAACAAATCTTTACAGTTTTCTGACATACTTTGGGGACAAGAATTTGGAAAAAAAATGCAAAGTTTGGGCTAAAGGAATTACAGTTTTTTGGGAGTTCCTACGAGACAGTTTTCCTAGGAACTGTTTACCTGTGAAGATAGTGGTGTACTCAGAAATTCCAGTCCAGAAAGATCATGTAAAGTTGGCTGTGACACACAATCTACTTGACATTAAGGTATATCATCTTGCCTGACTTAAGTGAGTCCTCAGTATATATTGAAAAATTGAATCAGGATAATTATCTTTCTGTGCAATATGTACTATATATGTAATATGTAATTTTAATTTTGTAATATGTAATATGTAATTTGTAATATGTACCTTTTTGTTCTGTGGTTATAGAAGATTTTAGAAATATCAGTTTGAATCTGAAAAAATCGACCTACCATCTTCTCTGGATTTACATCAAAATGTATCCCTTATTGACCTACCTGTTTATGATGAATTCATCATTTGACTAGGAACTCAGTATTGGAAGAACGCAGTGGTAGATAGCTTGATTCACTTTGTGCCTGTAGCCTCCTGTACCTCCAAGTTCCATTTCCATTCCATGTTTTGGTAATTCAGGTAGGGCTACTGACATATTCTGCAAAACTTTTTTCCTGAGCTGCTGAGAATCTTTGGATTAGGTTCGCTTTCATCTTCTACTATTCTATGTAGTCTTCTAGCTATTTGGGATGTAGCTTTGAGCTCCTGCTAGACTCTTGCTAGAGGCGGGTACATGGTTCAAAGAAGCCATTAAATATGGTCAGAAAACACTGTGCTATGTGAAATTTGGAGAAGTAGTTGTCATCAAAGTAGGAAAATATTCAATTCTTCATATTTATCCCTTTGTATAGTGTCAGTCTCCCCTTACTCAGAGATTCTACCTCAGCTTTCAAAAGTTATTTAAAACATGTCAACAGGAGCAAAGATTCATAGCAGAACTAGGAGTAGAACTAAATGGCAATTAAGCAGTCTGAATGGTATAAAGGTGCTGTCTATCTTGCTCCACAGCTTTTGCTCTGACCAGTTTTTCTTGTATTCCCACATAGAGGACTTATAGGAACAGATATCACACCATGGCAGGAAAGCCAACAAAAACTGATAATACATAGAGCAGACTGTTAATGTGCGCTAAACAAGTTTGGCTTGGAGACTGCTGACATTCGTGGCATACCAGGTAAAAACAAACATTACTAAAAATGTGATGCATTCCAAAGTTGTTCAATCTTTCAAGTGCAGCTTAGCTTTATTTTATATTAATGGTTTATATTCCTGTGATGTTGACAGGGTATTGATGCTGTCTAGCATATGCGTCTTGCGGAAGTCCTAAATTTAGGAGAAATAAACAATCTTACCTATTATTTGTATTAAGAAATGAAATCCCCCACCAGACTCTGGTAAATTACTTTCCAATCTATTCTGACACAGTGCTTCACATAAGATTGGAAAGCTTTCCTTTGTTTTGTTTGTGGTGATTAAAAATAATAAATATCTTCTATTTTGATTACCCTCTGAACAGTCTACACAGCTGAAGTGAAAATGTCATTTAATATGTGCTGTGAAAATAGTGAAACCCTAGTACTGTGAGACACAGCATAAGTATCCACTTTTAAGTCATTGCTCTGAGGAGCCGGAATAGAAGCTGGTGTGACTGGTGAATTTTTCATTCAGCATTGTAATACCCAACATGATTTATGTAAGTCAGCTTGAAGTATGTGGCACTTTCCAAAAAATTTAAGAGCAGCTTTTTTTTTTTTTTTTTTTTTTTTTTTCTAGACTAAGCAATGATCATTTGCAGGGGCTGACAGTTTATTCAGGCTTTTGCATGATAACAGTGCAATTATTCTCATCACTTGCTAAACTCTCAGAAAACAAGAAGTAACAAAATGCCATTTTCATTTCCTAATCTTTATAACTTTGTTGATAAAAAATGCAGTCCTTACCTTCTGTGCTTCGGGAGGGAGTGAAAATGTACAGAATGAAAAATATTACTGCATTATGAATAGTCAGATGGCAAAAGATAGATTATGATATAATTGTACATTAAATATGTGCACATACTTCAGAATAGAAATTGACTATTTGTCAATATCAAATTGATTATCTTTTGTTGACCATATTTCAACAACACATGCCTGTAGGAGAATTTATTATGATAGATGGCTACAGAGCACTGAGTGCCCCAAGAAATGCTATGACTCTGCTGAACATTTCTGTTTCTCAAGACACAGAAATTTCAACATACCCAGTTTGAAACCAAAGATTTCACAAGAGCCAGGCCCACTAAGAAGCCTAAGAATTCAGACACAAAATCAAGTGGAACTGGGTTACGGCAGCTCTATGTGTTAACTCTCCCTTTCTCAGGGCCAACCAAAATGTAAGCTAGAGTGAAGGAACTTGAAACCAATGCATTCCTCCTGCAAATGGGCTGGGGAGTAGGGAAAAACACTGTATCTGAGGAGGAGGGACCCACAGTAGATCAGTAGCTTTTAATTATGAGTTGCTCAAGGCCATTTTCAAGAGAGAACACATCTCAGCACTTGAGTCCCAACAGTCTCCAGTGAGAGGTGTACCAGTTAGAGGTATTGCAGTAATGGAATTAAGCCTATTGAGTCACTGTTTTTTCCTCTAAACAGTTATGTACTCGAGTATGAAAAGCTCACTTGCACTTCAAACAAATCTACCTTACTTATTATTACAGTTGTGTTCTTGACCCCTACCCTCTATGGAAAGCTTTCCTAACTGGTGAGAGCTTTGTGAAAGACAGAATAATCACAAAATATGATAATACATCTGCTGTGAGGGGAAAATGCTTTAACTGTTAAACACACTGTGTAGAACAGCAGTAACTTTGGTTATTTTCTGATGCAGCAGATTGCAACTTTTTGTTTGTCTGCATTTGATTCTTCTGCAAATGTATCTTTTTGGAGATTAGAACATGATCAATTTACACATACCTATTTCCAAGAGAAAGGTCAGGAACAGTTTCTCAGTGCTTACCTCACTACTTGGAACAACAACTGCTTCTCACACCTTGTGCAATGGTAATTCTGTTTAGGGTTTCATACAGCCAACACTGACACAGAATTCTGGGCAGCTGAGACCTCCCAGAGGTGCTGGACACTCTCCAGCATCTTCTACCTATTCCACCAAGAGGCTTGACTATTAACAATGTGTACCAACCGCACTAGTTGCATCCTCTGCTCTGTGATCACCTACAGAAGCAGGAAGATATCTCCTCAGTCACAACTAGGTCTTTTTCTATTTTAATTCCTTTCCTCATTTATATTTTTGTGACATGATGATTACAGCTGTCTGCTTCTGCCCAGAATGCCATCATGTAGTTTTGCACTAACCAGTTGAGTAATCGCAAATTGAGAAAGTCAGGGTGAGGTCATGACAGGTTGGGATCCTGGTTCCTCCAGTTTGCTGCAAGATTTTAGTAGAGTCAAAATCTCAGTTCATGACTTTCTACATCCGCAAAATAAGGAGCTCCATGAAATGATGTTGGCATTTTGTTATTTTGGATAAATACTCTAACATCCTTTGCTTTCTTCCTCAAATTGCTGTCTGTTGTTGCCCTACTAAGACTAAAGATTTTGTCTCTCCACAGAAGGCTTGACAATATTGCAGTATAATGCCCTTAATGCTATATGGGAGGTGTCTGTTTAGAGACTAATGAGACATTTAACATAAACATTCCATAAATGTAAATCATCCTCTTTTCTTTTACAGCTCTCATGTCACTGATATTTGAGAACTCCAAAAACATTTATCTGCATTAATACAGAAAAATTAGGGTTTTTCTTGTTCATGTTTAAACAGACTGGAAACAGAGAGCTCAGATGTAATTAACAAGGTTGTATGAGCATTCTGTTACAAACCAGGAATAAAGAAAATATCTTTATGTGTTTTCATGCTGTACTGCATCAGAAAACCCTGCTGTAGCTGTAGCTGTGGTAAACAATTTCTGCAAAATTCTTCTGCTTTCATATTATTCACTGTGTAGCTCTGAAAATTCTCCAAGGTAACAAGAAATATAAAGGTCAAATTCTTACTTAAATTAATAAATTCCAATGACTTGATTAGATTTGTGTTATTTTTACAAAAAACAATAATTTCCCCACAGTTTTGCATTTGTCTATTTTTTCAGTTTTGGGATGTCGTTTTTTTTGTTGTTGTTGTTTGTTTGTTTTGTTTGTTTTGTTTTGTTTAAGCTTGGTTTGGTTTTGTTTGTTTGTTTTTGGAAATCACTTGAAAATTAGAAATAGAAAGCACAGGAACTAATCCATGATGGAGAATAATATAAGGTCATACAGTATTTTCATTGCTAATTGTCACTAGCAAAAGGATCAAGCAGCAAGCAAATTAAATTTGCAGCGGAACTGGGAAGGTATGCAAACAGCAGTTAGCAAAGAAAAATACAATCTCTGCTGGGGAGATGAAGACATAAAATATTGGCAGAAAATTACAAAATGAGAGTTGAACTAGAAATTACAACTTAGTATACTGGGAGAATAATGATCTTGAGCATAGACCTAAGAATTGTTGAAAACTTTAGAGAGGTATAATATGTAATAAATGCAATTGCCATGGCATTGCATTGCAGAGCTAGGAAGGAATTTTTGTAGCACAGCAGAAAAATCAGGAAAGCTGTTTGAATGTTGGAAGGTATTGTCATATAAAAATAAAATAAAGAAAGAGCAGCAAAAAAGACTACAAGGTTTTTATAACTGATATTTAAGGAATTTGCCTTGAATGTGCCAGTTTTTGCTATAATGTGATAAAAAAAGCGTGACAGAAAAACTCGTGTAAAGATCTAGAAAGTGTGAACACTGCTAAAAGCGAGTGTTCACTGTAGGGTGGTGCAAAGGAATGCAATCAGGAAAAATGAAATAGAAGAAAGAGAAGTTAAGCTGATCATCAAAATAAATTCTCAAGCTCTACAAAATATTTGCAAAATGCCCAAAGCCACACCAAAGAGGCCTGTTTTTATGTTTTGCTACAGCTCTGAAAATCCATCTAAATTTTGTTGTTTTTTTTTTTTTTTAAACTCTTTGACAATCCTTTCAAATCAATCTGGATCTACTTTGGCTCAAACAGGGCCAATAAATTGTTTTGTAATAGTCAGACAGTAGTTCCTGTTTCTTCTGGTAGGATATGAAAGAGCAAGTTTTTAGAGACTTTGCAAAGTAAGATATGAGGTATAAAAACATGAGGTGTTTTCATATTTACATTCCCACTGGATGAATCGTTTGCATGCAGGATTTTATTTATTTATTTTTTTTTTCAAGGAAAAATGAGAAAATTTCAAAAACATATATTTTTAGATTAGATTTTCTGGTGTTAAAAAAGCACAAGCAGAAAAGTCTTTCAAACTGTGAAATTCACAATAATGTTTTGCTGCAATTTCATTTGAAAGCAAGAGGATTTCTGTTTTGCTTTGCCTTGTTCTGTTTTAAAAACTGAAACTTTCCTCATCTATCTTTTTGAGTATTTTCTAATTTAATTTTTCTTTTTATAAAGTAAGGAAAAAAAGTCAAATCAAGCAAGCAAGTAGAGGAAAGAAAGAGTCAGAGTTCCAAAAATATTAGACCCTCACTGTGAAGTCCCAGATCCATTGACCTTGCTTATGGATACAGGAGAAGTTCATACTCAGAAGGAAATAGAGAGAGAGAAAATGCCAGTTAGAAGTTAAGCGACCTTTCATTCATAGTTCTAATGAAGATTTCTGAACAGAACTTGAGATGCTTTTGTTGAAAAGAGAGCTTCTCTTCCATTTTCTGATGGCTTTACTGTGACCTGATAATGCACATTTGCCTGGAAAGCAGTAATGCTATTTGGGTAATAATGTATCTCTCAAGGTCTGTAAGGTATCATTTGATTGGAACGAGCACCGTTCCAGCTCAGAAGCTTCTCCCAGACAGTGCATGAGCCTTGCTGTGTCTCCATATGTAATTCACTTCTGCTTCAGCTGTGTTCCATGGGACTGGGACTGTCATTATGCAAGGGACTCAGTGGAGAAGCCCTATTTCATTTTAACTAAAACTGAACCCGTGTTTGCTTTGCAAAATCCCTTGGCTCCTGATTGCTTAAAAGCTGTGCAGAAATACATCCTTGGCAATTTTGTGAATCAAGTTTGTTTTCTGAAATGCCTCTCCATACTCCACAAAGGTTCACCAACCTTCAAATAGAGAAGACAACATACTAGACATACACATGCAAAGTTTTGGGCGTAGATGCTGTGAAGGCAGGATTTCTGAAGAACAAGAGGCCTGCTCCAAATAAATTCAATCACCAGAAAGATCTCATGAATTCAGCACAAATTGGACAAGGCTTTAGCAGATAAAGAGGTGGTGGGGATGACAACGTGGCTACAGACAGTGGCTGTTGGACCCTTGCTCTGTCATACATGTAAGATGCAACTCTATTGTTTGTATCCAGACCATAATAAGGAATTTTTACTGCACTATAAGACTAATACATCTTTCATGATTATTGCGCAGGTGTAGCAGTTTGCTCATAACTAGCTTGAAATATGGTTAAAGTCATTCTCAGAGAAAAGCAGTCTGTATTTCTGATAGATCATAGGGAAGTGTGGGAAATGTAAGATTATAAGTTTTTCTCACAAAATCACAGAATTGCAAGGGTTGGGAGGGACTTGAAGAGATCATCAAGTCCAACCCGCCCGCTAAAGCAGATTCCCAACAATGGATTGCACTGATATCTCCATAGAAGGTGATTCCACAACCTCTCTGGCCAAGCTTCTCCAGTGCTCTGTAAAACTTACCATTTAGAAATTCTTCTGCATGTTTATTTGGAATATCCTATGTTCAAGTTTTAGGCCATTACTCTTTGTCCTAACACTACAAATCACTGAGAAGAGCATCGCCTCATCCATTTGCCTCCAACCTCCCTTTTGATATTTATAAACATTAACCAGATTCCCCCTCAGTCTTCTTTTCTTCTGGCTGAAAAGTACCAGATCTCTTAGCCTTTCCTCATTAGGGAGATAATCCGGGTTCCTAACCACGTTTGTAGCCTTTTGATGGACTCTCTCTAGAAGTTCTGTATCTCTCTTGAACTGGGGAGCCCAGATCTGGATACAGTACTTCAGATGTGGCCTCACTAGGGCAGACTAGTGGATGGCCTCCTTCAACCTGCTGGCCACACTCTTTTTAATGCACCTGAGGATACCATTGGCCTTCTTTGCCATGAGGGCACACTGTTTGCTCATGGCCAACTTGTTATCCACTAGAATACCCAAGTCCTCTGCAGAACTCCTCTCTGGCAGGTCACCCCCTAACCTGTAATGCATGAAGTTATTCCTCTGCAGGTGCATCTGCTCTTAATGAACCTCATAAGATTCCTTCATGCCCAGCTTTCCACTCTATCTAGGTCTTGTTGAATGGTAGAACAACTTTCAGGTGTGTCAACCACTGCTCCCAGCTTTGTATAATCAGAAAACTTGCTGAGGGCTGACTTTATCCCTCCATCTAGGTCACTGATAAGGATGTTGAACAAGAGTGGACCCAGCACTGATTTTTCTTAGCATGAAATGTGAAAAATAATTTTACACAGCTAGTGGGCCTTCTAGGCTTGTATATTACGTCAAGTTACAATAACTGGCATTGTGGTTTAACCTGGCAGCTGGCTAAGGACCACACAGTCATTCTCTCACTCTTGCCTGTCAAAGTGACATAGAGATAGAGAAAAGAATAATAGCTATCTTTGTTTATATATATGAATGTATACAAGAATTGATTGTACAAGCAATTGCTCACTACTCCCTGACTGATGCCCAGCTAGCCCCCTGAGCAGGGGAAGAGAGTAAGATACTCATCCTCCCCTTCAAAACTCATTCTGCATGATGTCATATGGTATATAATATCCGTTTGGCAGTTTAAATCAGCTGTCCTGTCTCTGTTCCATCCCAGTTCCTTGGGCCCTTTGCTAAGAATGCTCCTGGCTCTGTACAACACTGTTTAGCAGCAACTGTAAACATCAGTGGGTTATCAGCACTGTTTTTGTTCTAGAGCCTATGCTTAAACATAACATCATACCAAATATTCTGAAGAAAACAATTCCTTCTCAGCTGAAACTAAGGCAATATCCACCCCTTAACCTTATTCTCTTATTCGTCTTCAGGTCCCACAGTTTCTACACATACTAACTAATTACCATCACCTACCTCATTTTGTTGTTCGTTAATATATATATACACATACATTATTTCCATAGTCTGTGGGCTACCTATTTAAATTGTCCATGTTTATTCCTATAGTTCACAACTTTGAGCTCCATCTATCATAACAGTCCTTCAGTGCAGGAGGGATGATTCAGTGTTGGGTTACGGCATGCAGAATCTAGTTCTGGTTCCATCAGAGTTCATTCTTGTTTAACCTGTGTAGTTCCTAGTGTACTACTGTAAAAAGGCATATAGGAACCATAACAATGAAGACATACTATATTAGGTAGCAATTCAACATCACACAATTCAAATTATTGGCTCTTCTCACCCAGCATCCAATCACCTTGAGGTACACAATGGACATCCCCATCCACAATACTCACCATATGCACTTAGGTCTCTGAGCAAAAGCAATCCCGTGAATAGGTTTGCCTTTGTCTCAGGCAGAAATAACCCAGCCTGTTTTGGCCAGCTCGTTCTTTACATGCACCACCTGGTCTTTGTCCTCTTCTACAGTATGCAGGAGGTTTGACTGGGCAGGATCAGCTCATTTGGCAGAACCCTGAGTGTTGACTAACCGTGCGGCTTTTGTCAAATGTACACTTCAGGGTTTGAATGTCCCAACGCTCGCTGGTCTCAATGCAGTCTTTAACAGTCCATTCACCCTTTACTTCAGTAGCTTCTGCAGCTCATTGTATAAGAGTACATACAGCAGCCTTCCATCTTGAATGCTTTCTCACGATGCAACAGACCCATCAGCAAACATTTTCCAGCACTTTATGATGCAGTGGAACCTCTTCAGCATGTGTAACCTTCTTTTCTGGTGATGCGTTGAAATCTTTAGTCTTTGAGCCAGTCCATAATCACTTCTGAGCTTCCTGGATGACTGAGATTCCCTTTTTGAAACTGATCCATGTGATCCACTTACTCCACGTACCATCAGTTGGACGATGTGGGGAGGACAGGACCCTCCCTCTGAACTCCAAACCAAGCACAGGCAGGTGGGGTGCCAAAAGGAGCTGTGCTTCACTACCAACCACTTCTGAAGCAGCTGAGAACTCTTCATTTGCTGCCAATATCTCTTTTTCAGTAGGAGTATAGCAGGCCTCAGATCCTCTGTATCCGTGATTCCAAAACTCCTGGGGTCAAACTTGTGTGTCAGCTGTGCCTTTCTTCCTGAAGCTCCAAGCAAGGACATTCTCCCCAGTTGCAGAACAGAGCACTTTTTGTTACATCTTGCCCTGTCCAAACTGGCCCAAGGGCTACTGTGTGAAGTATCTCCTGTTTCGTTTGTTCTAGGGCCTGTTGCTGTTCAGGGCCTTATATGAAATCATTCTTCTTCCACATCACTTGATAGAGGGAGTTTACAATCAGACTGTGATCTGGAATATGCATTCTCCAGAAGCTCACACCACCTAAGGAAGGTTGTGTTTCCTTTTTGTTAGTTGGTGGAGACACAGTGGTTATTTAATTGATCATGTCCTTGGGGATCTGGCAGTGTCCATCTTGCCATTTTATTCCTGAGAATGAGATCTTCTGTGCAGGTCCCTTGATCCTACTTTTCTTTATGGCAAGATCAGCTTTTAGAAGGATTTAAATTATTTTCTTCCTTGTCCCAAAAACAACTTCTGCTGTGTAGCCCCACACAGTGATGTTGTCAGTGTACTGCAGGTATTCAGGAGCTTCTCCCTGTTCTGGATCAGCTCGTGAGAAATGTCAGGTTTCTGTTTTGACACCTGGGGCAGTCGATTCCAGGTGAACTGGACACCCCTCTAAGTAAAAGCATACTGTGGCCTGAACTCTGCTTCCAGAGGGATTGAGAAAAAAGCATTCACAATGTCAGTTTTGGCATACAACTTGGCTGCCTTTGTCTGCAGTTATTATCTGGCAGAGCAATGTGGTGTGACTTCACTCTGGCCACAACTGTCCACTGTTAGGCAACACTTTTCAATGGACTTTTGCACTTGTCATATGGGACTACTGAAGGGTGAGCGAGTCTTGCTGGTTTCTCCTTGGTTCTCCGGTTGGTGAATCAGCTCATGAATGGAAATTAGGGAGTCCCAGTTGGTATGATATTGCTGCCAGTGCACCGCTGTACTAGCAACCAGCACCTGCAGTTCTATTCTTAGCAACCTCACAACAGAAGAGTCTCCTGAGTCTCCTGAGGTAGAAGAGTCTACCTCCTAAACAAGGTAGACAGCTACTTAATATCCTCTGCCTCCAAGGCAGCTATCCTGAAAACTCGCCAATACCCTTTTGGGCCCTTGAACTACCCTATTCTGAGACAATCTGTACTAAAGATGCACAGGCCTCTGAGCCAGTTGCAACGGAGTCCTTTTGCTTACTTTGGCATCCAGTACAGTTAATCTTTGCGATTCCCCCTTACTCCAGAAATACAGATGAGTTTCACCCCTTCATAACTTGATGGCATTAGAGTACGTTGTGCACAGGTGTCCACTAAAGCCTCGTATTTCTTTGGTTCTGAAGTGATAGGCCATCACATCCACACAGTCCAATACACCCGACTATCCCTTTCCTGCATCTGGCTGCAGAAAGAGTCCCTCTAGTTTTGGTTACGGTAGTCATTACTCATCTCTGGTGTATGAGAACCAAAAGTCTCATTGTCATCCTTGGATGTAAGATTGCACTGTCTTCGCTGTCTGGAGAACTGCCTGCTGGAAACTGAAGCCTCCATATTGCCTCCACTCGTGTGATTGTTTTCCCTTGCAACTCAAGTTCCCATGCCTGTAGGGTTGAGGTGGGTTTCCCGTCCCACTTCCGCATATCCTGTCCATGGTCATGAAGGTAAAATCCCCGGATGCTACATGTTGTGTATCTGCTATATCCTCTCTCTTGAGCAGAGGAACGCTTACTCCTAATGGATGAAGTATGAGTTCATACAGCCAGAGGAGCAGTTGAAGCTGTTTCTTTTCCTTTGAGTTCTTGAACCAGTTTCTCCACAGCTGCGACACGGGCCCTTGGGGAGGAAGAGAGATTATCTTCATATTGTCAGAGCAGGCTAGCCACTTCATCCACTATTGGTTTTTCATCATCTTTCCAGTTCCTTCCTGCCAGGCTGCTGGCGTATGATGATGGTGCATTCCATACAACTCTCTGCCACATATTTCACGTACATATCATGTCGTCTGCATCTTGGGAACCGGTATAATTGTCCAAGTTAATTGCGTACATCATCTCTACCACAGAGAGCTCCCTCGAGTACTAGATACCTTTCTCCATTGTGCTCCATATGCCTGGGTTAAGTACCAGGTCTTCCTTGAAAGGATATCTTTCCTTCAGGGCTGACAAGAGTTGCCGCCTCGGGGTGAAAGACCATATTCCTTTCTCAATTGCTTTGTCAGTGCCACTTTCCCTAGAAACAGATCCCAGCTTCTTGGCTTCACTACCTGCTAAGTTCAGGATACTGGTTCCACTATCCCAGAACCTAAGCAGCCAGGTGGCAATATGCTCACGTGGCTGATAGCTGTAATCTTCTTGCAAATCTCACAGTCCACTTAATGTTAGGAGTCAGATGGTTTCTGTTTCTTCTTCTTCCTCTTGCTTTTGTGATGATCACACTCCATTTTTTTTTTTTTTTCTCTGCACTTATAAACTTCTCTCTTTGCTAAGTATTCTGACTTTTGTAGACATTTTTCTTCTTGCTTATAGGGCTACTGATATGGGTACTATTTTGTTCCCCAGTTGAACTGTGGGGTTTGTCAGGAGGCCTGGAGTGACTATAAGACTGGTTGTGAGGATCATGGTACCTGCAGGGCCTTTCAGTAGGGTTGGAGTAACTGCAGCGTCTGTCAAAAAAGGGCAAAGCAACTGCAGAATCTGTCACAGGGTTTGGAGTAGCCACAGGGACCATCATGAGGGCTGGAGCAGGCAAAATGTTCGTTGCAGGAGTTGGAGATACTGCAGTCGTTGCAAGAGGCAGAGAAATCGCAAGGTTCATTGCAGGAGTTAGAGCAACCACAGGGCTCATTACAGGTGCTGGAGCAACCGAAAGGCTCAGTTGGCACAGGACACGCGCCAGTATGCTGCAGTGATTTGTGCCTCTTTAGGACTGCCAGGGCAACGGCAGATCTTTTCCAAAGATTCTACTAGTTTTTCAGGGTTCTGCTGTTGTTCAGAGGTGAAGGTCCAAACCACTATGGGTGCCCACTCTTTTAGGCACCTGCCCATACCATCCTATACTCCCTGCCCCTCAGAACTATCCTGCCTTGGGGCAGATGTTGGGATTTTATTCTGAAATAATTGTTTAATCTTAAACATAACCGGAAACATACTCGTGACTCACGCTGGTTTGAACATCCCATAGATATTCAGATTTCTCAAGAACTGTTGTAACTAGCTCTTGAGCTCTCGGGAAAGAAGGAAAAGTGAAAGGGAGGCTGAGGGACTGATAATAGTATAAACAATATGGCTTCCCAAACCCACAGGTGACCGCAGTGATGAATACGCACAAAACAGCAGTTTCTCGGCTGCCAATTTTATCATGATGCAAGACGAGGTCACACAACATAGCAAACTGAAAACCTTAATCTAATGCCCAGTAATGACAAACAGCGCAGCAGGGAAAATAAGCAGCACACAAGGTGCTACACAATACAGTTTCAGGAGCAGACTCTTAAGGATCTCCTGTTAACATGCTCTGGTCAGGTCTGCTGTTATCTCAATCCTTTGTGCCCCATGCTGTGTGCCATAAAAGACTGTTGTGGTTTAACCCAGCAGGTGGCTAAGCACCACACAGTTGTTTGCTCACTCTTCCCAGTGGGTCAGGAGAAAGAACTGGGAAAAAGAACAAACTAGAACTCATGGGTTGAGATTTAACTAATATAAAAACTAATGTAGGGAAAAGGAAAATAGTTATGACTATATATGTGCTCACACACACACAAATGTACATAACTAGGAGGAAAAATTGCACGCACCGATACAGGTTGGGGGATGAGCTGCTGGAGAGGAGCTCTGCAGAGAAGGACCTGGAATCCTGGTGGACGACAGGTTGGTGGGCAGCAGGTCAATAGAGGTGATCCTCCCCCTCTACTCTGCCCTGGTAAGGCCTCACCTGGAGTATTGTGTCCAGTTCTGGGCTCCCCGGGACAGGGATCTCTTGGAAAGAGTCCAGCGGAGGGCCACAAAGATGGCAAAGGACCTGGAGCATCTCCTCTATGAAGAAAGGCTAAGTGAACTGGGTCTGTTTAGCCTTGAGAAAAGAAGACTGAGAGGGGACCTGATCCAGGTCTATAAATATCTAAGGTGTCAGGGGCAGAGTGGCAAGGCCAGACTCTTTTCAGCAGTGTGTGGAGATAGGACAAGGGGAAACGGCCAGTAACTGGAGCATAGGCAGTTCTGCACAAATGTGCACAAGATCTTCTTTGCAGCGAGGGTGACGGAGCACTGGAACAGGCTGCCCAGGGAGGTCGTGGAGTCTCCTTCTCTGGAGATGTTCAAGACCCGCCTGGACACCTGATTGTGTGACCTGGTGTGCTTTGGCAGGGGGGTTGGACTCGATGATCTCTGGAGGTCCCTTCTAACCCCTACGATTCTGTGATTCTGTGTTTCATTCTCTACCTCATCACCACCATCCACACCTGTGGTATCTGTTCATAGCCCAGATACCTTATGAAGCCCCCGTGGAGCCCTTCCTGCCCTCCTCCATGCATCCCATCTGCTTGCCTGTTTCTATTCAATCTCTGTAGCACAGGGAAACCTACAGCCTTACTCTGCAGAAGTGTCCTCAAGTCTCTGGACAAAAGAAATTTCTTTTTCAATTAATTAAGGAAAATGAACTTTCATTTGATGAGGAATGTGTGTTATTAAAGCATTTCCTTCTCATAAGGACTACCCAGCAGCTTCTTCAGTCATATACAAAGATGAAAGTAGCTATAGTTGGTGTGGTATTAGTAGTTGTAGCTGTGTATATATGTGTATATATATATGTGTATATACATATATATTTATATATATATATATATATATCATTTCAAATATCAGCACAAATAAGTACTCTTAGTCTTTTGAAACTGTTGATCCTAAGGGCCAGAAAGTAGGATTTTCAAAAACAAAGCTGCTACTTCTTTCTTTGAAATAACCAGAATTTTTAGCATAGATAGCAAGGAAAGCATTGTTAATCCAATATAGGAGGATCTTAGAGTTCCACAAACTAAAGCTCTTACAAATATTCTCCTCATATAGAAGAATGTATCTTAGATTTTGTAAGTCTCTGTGTCAAAAAAGTCACGCAATCAAGCACTATGTTTGGCACCAAATTGATGGTTGTGGTTTAACCCAGCAGGGTGTAGTTTAACCTCTGCAGATGGAGGAGAGAACTGGGAAAAAAATGTGTACTTTGTGAGCTGAGGTAAAACTATTTACTACGACAGAAAAAAAAGAATAGGAAAATATTTTTGAGTATATATATATATATATGTATCTATGTCTGAATATATGTATGTATGTAACAAGAGACACGTAGGCAATTGCTCACCTCTCCCTGACTGATGCTCAGCTCACCAATCCCTGACTGTTGCTCAGCTAGCCCCTCAAGCAGTGGAAGAGTGAGATGAATTCCCACCTCCTTCAAAACTCCTTCTACATGATGTCATGTGGTATGCAGTATCCCTTTGACCAATTTAAGCTAACTGTCCTAATTCTGTTCCATTCCAGCTCCTTGGGCTCTTCACTAAGAATGGTCCTGGCTCTGTACAGTACTGCTTAGCAGCAACTATAAACATCAGTGTGTTATTGCTTTTGTCCTAGAATCAAAAACATAGCATCATACCAGACACTCTGAAGAAAACAATTCCATCCAAGCTGAAACTAAGACAGCTTGTCTAGTATGTGAGACAACTCTTCCAACAACGTTACCCAATTTTAAAACAGGAAAGGAGGACTCTCCTAGAACAGCTCCTAGCTGCAGTGAGAGCTTACAAATACAATATGTGCCCTGAAAGACTGTTTTTTTCCATTGGATCTGAATCTTCAAAAAAACTGTTGTGCATTTAGAGAAAAAGTCATCCAAAGTATTGGCATTACTCTCTAACAAATTGTTTACACATAAGTTCTGTCCTGGGGGTAAAATCTGTTTGGGTAAATCTAGGTATTCTGCATTTTTTTTTCTTGAAAAAAACAAAACAAAACAAAACACAAGTTCTTACTGAAGATATTCATGCATTTCATGAAAGTGTCCTTCTGAATTCTGATCATCATGAGGGTTAGTTACATCATTGGATAATTGCCTTGCAGGTAAGATACGAGTTGTGGAGGCACTGGTGGAGTGCTACCCTCTGTTTTGTGAATGATCAGGTATTCACTGCTGTCAGGGCAAGATATCATATTTGGGTGCACAAATCAAACTGCAAGAATAGATGCAGTGTGCGTGAGAGCAAACAGAAGGCAAGGAAATGCTGTTGGCAGTTATACTGCAGGCATGGCAATGCTGCAACATGAAGCTTTTTCTATACATAGGAATGGCTTTGGCAAGCACCTGCTTTTGCTATGATTTTACAGCTCAGACACTGAAGCTCAGACAGGTTACGAATCTTCTCTGAGGTCATGCAAGCCCAAGGCCTTGTAAGAAGTGCGGGCTTTCAGGTTTTCTTCTCAAGAGATGTAGGCTGTGGTTGGTTCTACTCACTGAACTAGCCTCTTCCTCTTGGTTCTTCTCAACTCACTTCAGGCCACAACTTCCTTTCTACCCCAGAGAAAGTTCACTGAGTAAGCAGATCAAAATGAGAGGTGCTTCTATGCCATATGTCTTTCCACTGAAAGGGTAGTAGAGGGAAACAATCCTTACGGATAAGTCGGACGTAATTGGGATGCAAGAGGAGTGAAAGATGAAGATCCGGAAAACACTGGAAAACTGCCTATGCCTGGATCATGCAGAAGATAACAGGGGCCTTCAGGAAATAAGAAAAACTTGCAATAAACCTTAAAATAGTAGGACAGTGCAAATCAGGCATGACAGTTCAATAATGCTCCCCGGCATCAACGCTTTATTCAACAACAATCACCTCCAGGAGTTTTAATTTTTCATTTAGCAAAGGCGTGGTCCTAGACTTGAATTTTTGTAGTAGAAATCCTTATTAAATCCTTATTAAAATGAAGCCAAATGCTCTTGTGCTTCAGGAAGTAGGAGAATAAGGGAAGATTGCTTTGGATAGCAGTATAACCTCACCGTGTAGCCTATACAAGGAGAGATGCACAGCTGCAGCATCTCCCCAGGAGCAAAGTCCAGAATCACACTGTATGATAACTGTTGAGTCACGGCCTGAACCACTGATTGAGCACCTGGAGAAAGGACCCTGTCATCCCTGGGAGCTTCTGTGGCCAGAAGGGGTGGAGCCTGGCTCCACCTTTCTTAGACCTCATTTAAGGGCTGACCGCCACTCTGGAAGGATCTCTGGTTGGAGATCTTGTGGAGTTTCTTCTGTGAGCCTAGATCTTCAGAGATGAGTGAGCACCTTTACTTCTCCTTTAAAATACCATTCTGTCTGTGCTAGTCTCTTTGCTGTTTTGCTCCTGTATTGCCCTCTACTGCATTAATCTTTCCAATTGTAACACGCATCAGGTTGGAGACGTGATTCCTTTCTGTTTTCTCTCCATACCACACACTTTCTTTGCTCTGGTAGAAGAGTTGATTACTTCATCCTTTCTTTTTCTCTGACTAAAGTCATGGAGCAGTTAAATCTCCTGTTCTCCTAGTTAGCTACTTTCCTTAGGAAGGAAGGAGCCTGTGGTCAAGCTTGAACTGTCTGCCCTTCTGTCATCTTAACACCCTCTCTCCATCCACTTCTTCTCGGAAGGGTGTATTGAGTGAGCAACTTCTGCTCTCCTTGCTGCTAGCAGAATTGCAATGAGCAGACTGAACTTCAACAGTCATGAGAACAAAGTTGTGGGGAAGAAGGAGAGAGATGTATTCTTCTTCCATATTCCTACCTGACTACTTGGTGGCCATGGCAACGTGGTGGATTTAACCCAGCAAATACATTGTGTACATAGTCAGAGATGAAGGTCTGTGTTAAAACAATATTGGTTATTACAGGTACTCAAAAATACGGGACTGTGTTCATTGAAACCTATGAAAGACGAGCATCTTCCTAACATGATTTCAATCTTTTACTAGAAAATATGAAAAGGATCCTGCTTTAAGTACAAAACAAAGCAATCTCATCTTTAGAGACTTTTGGCAGGGGAACATATTGGAAAAACTCTTTAAAGTTAAGAGGCTAATCAACATTTTTGGATAACTGGATGCAGAGTGGATAATGTTCTCAGGCTTTATTGACAGTGGGAATACAAAGAGGTTTGATGCAAACAGTGAAGGAAGCTAAGGTAACCTTACCTGTGGCTTGCACTGATGGGGAGATCACAAATACTCAGGGAATATTTCTGTGCCCTCCAGGAAAAGCAGTGGCATACACATACCTCTCTTCTGTTCCGTGCTTCTATTTTCTCCCCCTAGGCCTCCATCTTTTTGTTGAAAACACATTAAGCCTCAGAAATTTCTAGTCGTGTAATGAAGGTCTATTCTATCTCTTTTTACTGTACACAGGGGAGCACAGTCTGCAATTTCAACCTTCAATCAAAATACAGTGAAGTGAAAAGCAGAGAAGAACGTGGAAGGTCAAGACTGAAAGATTCAGGATATCTGGAGTACTGAAGTCATTTGCATGTGCAGAGATTAAATATACAGAGAAAATGCTATGTCCATGTTATTTAGTGAAGAGAGGAGACACTTGGGGACTGCTAGAAATTACACAAAATTGCGGACTATCTAGTCTCATTTTAAATTACTATGCCTGGGGAGAAATCTGTATATGCAACTCATAAATATCAAAGCTCAGAAGTTAGTCTCTGCCTTCAGTCATACAGAAAGCACAGACTATAGACTGAATTACATACAACAGATCATAATCTGACATTGTATCTGAGCTGGCTCAGTATTATATTAAGCTAATGTCAGTACTGATTAATTGTAATGAGGAAATCCTGTAGGGAATTGCTGAGGTGTAAATGTTCCTAATCAATGAGATTCCATTTACTTGAGGAAATCTTTATAAACAGTGCCATGTCTTCTGATTCAAGTTGCTTTTTTAGACTTAAAATTACTACTGTCTTAAGTAGTGCTTCTTCAGATTTATCATGGTGTAAGCTAAGAGAGAATGTTGAGGAGACCTTTCCATGTCTTTCCATCTCTATCAAAAGCAAGGAAGGAAGCATACGGAAATTTCTGAACAAGAAGATAAAGCCTTCTTATCCTCTGCATCTTTCCAAAATCTTTTATTTTCCTTAAGTTTTGGGAAAGCTTGAGTCTGTTCTGTGAAACTTGGAGTCATCTTCTTTGATGGTTCTGATGGCCCATAGCTATGTGGAAGAAAGAAAATAATATTGCAAGAAAAGTATCTAGTTTATCTAGATTGTAATGAAAGAAATGTCTTAAAATATAAATGCAATTCCTCAAAAATATGTTGTAATTTCATTGCCTTTTTACTACATGTCAGTTGAGGTGGACTAGAATTTAATCACAGTATAAACACAGTGACCTTTTAACTTACATTTTTTGTTTGTTTATAACTAAAGAAAATTATAAGAAAAGTATAAACTGTAGGCAAATTTCCATTCTGCTAGTCTGCGGTAAGTTGTCTAAATAATGCGTTTTGTGTTAGTTGACGAAAATCTGTACATCTGTATGAATTCAGCCATTCTGAATCTTTCTCCTAAGGACTGAATGGATTCAGATGAGAAGCTGTGATTTTTGGCCCCTTTACCACTTTTATCTATCTTCATTTAGTTTAGTTCTTGCACCTTAGAGCCTAGAGTTCTTGTCCTAGAGCATTATTTTACTAGTTAGCACTTAATATACAATAATCAAGGAAATACAACACTTAAGATCAATGTGTAACGTAAGAGACATTATCTGTGATATCTGGTAGGCAGAAATTCACTATATCAAAGAATTTTTTCAAGGAACTCAAGTACAGCAAGATAAGAACAATCCTATGGCATTCTTGCCAATGTCTTATTCTACACAGACCATGCCAAGAGAACATTTTCAAGGCAGGAAGTTTTTCCAGAGATTTGACAAGAAATAAATTGTCCATTTTGAACTAAAAGAAAATCTTTGTAATCATAAAACTCTCAGTTAAAGCTGGAGGGAATTAAAGGAACAAAGGTGAAATTTCATGTTGAGTCTATAGTTACTTAGATTTTATTAGCTCTTCTCCATGGTATTCTGGGAAGGCAAAATTTAGCATTTGTAATGAAACAAAGTTCCAGAAACTACACAGTTAGCAAGAGGGGAAGAAAAACAAATAATGTTCATCACAGTCTCTCTTCAGGTTCCAGGTAGTTGTTGGCTACTCTTGATAAGTGAATTAATACATACAAAGGAATTGTATTCCTTTTGAAGATTCTCTAGTTGGAAATTTCCTTATGCATTTCACTTTCATTTTCTCTTTTTAAAACATCCTTGCTTTAGTTATTCTTTAGGCTCGATATGTCACATATGCTTTGTATGAAACAGTTTAAAGCAAATTCTCATTTAATTCCTGTGACCTCATTCTAAGGCCTTACTGCTATGAAGGGCTAATATAGATCACTTTGATCAGTCTCTCTATTCCATTTTCTAAATGTCATTTAACTCATCACAAGGCTTTTCTATTCTTTTTTGTAAAAATAAGCCCAAACAAATCTTCATTTGTAAGTGTTCCTATTATTAACTCCCTTAAATTCTACAGCTGAATGAACAGTGCTCTCTGACTTACTTCATTATCATACTACTTGAGTTCGTTCAAATGCATTTTTGAAGTAATGCAGCATAGAATCTTATCTTTTTTCTCCTTTGCTTTTCTCTAGAGTATATGTCAAATAGGATTTGTTTAGTTTGTTTTTTCAATTACCAGAGGCTTTTCAAGAATTTTTCTATAAGCATAACAATTTTCCTAGTCAGATTATTCCCTTTGGTTCTTTTTCCTTGGAAGAAATTTAATTTAGCATCTTCATAAATATTTGCTGCATGCTTTTACATAAATCTTCTGTGTAAGAAATGCATATACTTAAAATTGTCCAAACTGTTCAGTGTAATTACCAGCTAATTCATCTTGATGCTTCCTGTGCCTCTCCTTAAATACTATTGTAGACTCGGAGAAATTCCTCTGCATCTACTGTAATTAAACACGTGCAACGTAAGTGTGAGTGATAGAAGACTGTCCTCTTGCCCTCTCTTCTAATATTCACGTTCTTCAGATCTGGTCTATACTGTTTGCTATAAATTGTATGTTTTACAGGTGACAAAAAGATGAAAGAAATGGGATTTAAATGGACCGCCAGAAAAGCTACATCTCTTAATCTATGGAATTTTCAAGGAATCCATATCAGAAATGTACTGTTTTACAGGAGAATCATTCAGGACTGTTCTAATTCTTATCATTAATGCAGCAATATGGGCAGAAGATTGTGAGTCTCCCTGAATCTGTCCTGGCAAAAATGAATTTTCCTGTTTTAGTGTGTTTTGCTTGTTGAATTCAGCTATATCCATAAAAAGCACGAAAATGCAACTGGCAGTGGTTGCCTATTGATGGAGACAACCTGGCAATAATTCAACTGTAGATCAAGACCAGATCTACATTTTTTTTTCCCACATAAACCTTTATCTCTTCGAAAATTTACTGAGGGCTGATGAATGTAGACTGTATCACTAAATAAAAACTCATATTTTACAGAGATTGCCTTAAATTTGGTTAAATGGGCGATGTGTTGCTAAGACACTTCTGTTGTTGTTTGGGTTTTTTCTCCGTTATCCCTACTTCAGCCACAAGGTCTCTGTTGTACACAATTGTTGTTTTGTTCTTTATGCTACATCCTTTACTCCTTCAGATGTCTACTTCAACAATAGCCCAGAGAAAGGACCCTATCTGACTTCTCTGTAGAATGGCTTCCAGAGGGAGGTGTAAGCTCTGTGAAACATGGACATCTCTTCCTGTGTTGTTAAGCAGATATTTTCTAACTCTGTGGAGAAGCCTAGGAGTCAAAGGAGACTAGGATCTGAATGCAGAAATTGAAGCCAATTAACTGGGAGCAGTTAAGATATGTGCTCTCTATGGCTCTTGAACAGGTATATAGAATCACTCACAGCTCGCAAAGCTGAGAGAATGCACAAAAGAAATTGGTGTTAGGATCTTAGTCATGTTTAATGGAACTTTTCTGGTAGTGAGAGAGATAGTGACATTCTCTATATCATGATTTCAGAAATACTGCTTCTTTAGCATTCAGATATTGTGCACAAATGGAACTTCTGTGCAAACTGATGCTCTAGCATAGCTAAAGATCAAGAAGTAAATGTTTTCAGTTCAATATGCCAGGGTATAGACTGTGCTTTTATTCAATCCTTAATTCCACTTTTAATTGTGCAATGATCAGCACAAAAAGCTTTTAGGATAATTCTATTCTGTATCATTATCTTGAATCATGTTTATTGGACATTTTATTCAAATCAATTCATGAAGGTGAGGAATTATCTCCTGACAATCAATACAAATGTTTGATGGAAAGCTAAATTCTCTGTATATATGACCTTGTTACTCTATCTCAGCCTAGAAGAAAGCTTTCTTCACTGCCCTGTCATCTTTAACATAGCAAAGTTGAATATGCTTTTGAAAAACAAGAAATTTTCAAAGCCTATCAAAACAGATGAAGTCACATGCTCTGCTGATAAGGACTGTTGAGTAGAATTGAGAAGGAAATGAAATCAAATGTACAGGACAAATAAAGCAAGTATTAGCTACTTCTTAGAGTTAAGTCTTGGGATTGCAAAAAATAAAACTTTAATTCACTGGAGCATGTTACAGTCCCAAAGACTGAATGAAATGACTTTTGAAATAATATTTAAAATATAGAAGAGAAGAATCTCAAAAGCAGAGGTAGCCTTAAAGTATTAAAAGTTACAAACTTGGGAAGAAAATCCGCAAATCAATGTCAGAAAGTTTACAAGTTGACCACCTGAAAATATTTTGGATTCTATAAATTAAAGCTTGTTGCTTGACTTGAATTTTGAAAGAAATATACAACATTTTAAAAAACACAAGTTGTCTACTTGCTTGAAGTGAATAGGATTTCTTTCCACGTGGCTTGATGTTTGACTGGATTTTCCTTATTCAAGATATTTTCTGGAATTTAGGAAGTGTAGGATGTATGATATGGTTGTTCCAAAGTAAGAATCTCATCTGCTTGCTAGATACTAACTAGTCAGTAACCTGAAGAATAATATAATTGTGGTGGAATTATCATAACTAGCAATGTTGTTCAAAAAGTAGGAGATAAAACTGTCTAAAAGACTTGAAAAAGTCCTTTTTGTCTGACATTACAGTATCTAGATTTTGCCTAGATGAGCAGATCTTCTGTAGCATAGTATGTTTATGAAACAATATCACCTAGGGAAGAAAATAATCCTTAATATGTCAAACAGCATACACACCAGGCAGTAACTGTACTAACATTTGATGCCAGTGAAATTTTTTTACCAGTTCTAAAACTGGTAACTTCATTTCTTAATTTAAAAAAGCATCCTCCCTCCTACCTATCCTTGTTCTTCTTCTCCCCACTGTCATCACTGTTATCAGTTTGAGTAAGCTGATAAAAATAAAAATATATATTTACCAGTACCGTTTATTGTTGTATTTGCTGGTATTGATTGCCTATTGACTGGCATGTCTATGAATTGACAACAAGCCACATACAAGTCCACTGACATTGACTCTTTTATCAGTCTTTCTCATACTGTCTTTCCATAAGACATACATCAGAACTTTTATCTTAGATTGTGAGGTTTGGGGGATATAGACTGACATCTTACTTCATGACTCTACATGAGCTGTCATGTACCATGAGTGCTAAGCATCAGAGTCCTGTAGTTCCTGTGCAGAAAAAAGCCAAATTTTCTGTCTTTCTGTGGCCTTTCCCCTGCTTTGTGAATCTAGATTGTGTATTAACTGAGGTCATGGAGAAGGAGAAACATCACTAAATTGCAGCTGTGTATTTATTTCATAGGGTTGTGTGAGAGAGCAAACTTACTAGAAGACTTTATTTCAGCTGCAGCTGAGTACTATAACCGTTTTCCTGACTGGATGTGTGCCCATTGGACAGTCCCAGAGAATCTTGGTTGCCTTCCAGCCCCAAATGCCAGAGGCATGTCCCGACTTCCTCTCCCCTTACATGACGAAGTCTATTGGGTCTCATTTGTTATGACTTACAAATAACGTCTTACACAGTCTTAGGTCTGTGAAGTCAGAATCTGATTAGGGCCTCCAGATGTTATTGTAATAGCAATAATAATTAAAAATGTTCTGTGATTAATCAAATATACCATAAATTTTTAATCTTTTTTCCACAGAGTTTTAGGAAAGCTGTTGCAAATCTGTAGTCATAAAAGAACTGTCCTTTAGTGTCACGTACACAGTATCTGTGACTTTGAAAATGCTGCTGACTTCAAGTACTGTTAAGACCAATTGAAAACTGGCAGCTCCTAGAAATTCTGCAGGATATCTTCTTGGTGTTCAGCTAGTCAGAAATAAGTGTGTGGTGATTAAGTTCAATAATCTGGGTTCCTAACTCCCCTTGGAATTGAATTTCTTTGAGAAAACAATTAAGGACTTGTTGATGCTGCTAAAATTATCTTCATGTTTTACAGTAGCATTACCAATGAACATGTATTTGTTGCAATGTCTTACCGATGTTATTAATGTCCTACCAGCATGTTACTTTACCTTTAGTTTGTGATTTTTGCTGAATTTGGCTCCCAGTACAACTGAGATGTTGTATATCTGTTCGTTTTGCTTCACTGTTGTTTGGAACCTGGGTAGCTACAGTTTATTTACGATTATGAAAATAAGAAATGCAGTTTCCTAAAATGATTTTTCTATCTGTAAAATGAGATAGTAGTACTTAACTTCATCTCAAGGATACTGTTAAGTACACTCTAAGAACTTTGAGACTAGATTTGCTGTGGGAGCAGTTAAAGACAGCTCCTGGATCCAACATTCCTTAGATATCTTTGTGAATGGGCAGAAGTATTTTTAGATGTTTGTGTCCACTGTGTGTTTCACACATCTATTTCACAAAAACTAAATAAAACCTAGGGAATACAAGGGTTTTGCTTGCCACAGTTTTCATATATAAAGCATACATATAATGAAGATATATATGAACATAGCTGTAAATGATAGTGCTGGACAAAGACCTTACGGACTCATTATTGGTGTGTACAGTGATCAAATGGTCTGTAGGTAGACTAATATGTGGCTTTGAGAGGCATGAAAGCTTTCACCCCCTGTCCCTAGACAGTGCATTTTGCTCATGATGCAAAAGGTAACATAAAGTTCGGTTTGCTTATGGAAACCATGACACTGATTTTGCTCATAAAGTTATTTTCTTCAATTTTCACACTAACTTCACAAAAGAAAGAATAAAAGTGACTTCTAGTTATAGATTCAAAGTTATGTTTGAGGAGAAAAAAGTTATGACCCTAAAAATGGGTATAGAGTAATGAATTACAAGTACAAATAATGCTATGTGCTTATAGTTTCACTGGTCCCAAGGATAATCTGTCCCTGTTCTTCTGTAATGAAGGAGATCTTGATTTATCCTATGCTTTCTTCATCTTTAATGCCTTTTGAATTTGCAATTGACAGCCAAGAGCATGAATTGTAAGCTGTCTTGCTAAACAGAGAGCTTTGTAATATTTTGTATAATCATAAACTTATTAAGATTGGAAAATACCACTAAGATCACCCATACAACCAATTGCCACCATGCCCATTAAACCATGTTACCCACTGCCACATCTACCCTTTTCTTGAAAACCGCCAGGGATGATGACTCCACCACTTCTCTGGGCAGCCTATTCCAAGATCTTATCCCTTTTTCTGAGAAATTTTTTCTAATATCCAACCTGAACTTCCCTGGTGCAACTCAAGGCCGTTACCTCTCATCCTATCAGGCCTAAAGGTCAACACCCACCTTGCTACAGCCTCCTCTCTCATACTTCTAGAGAGAAGTGAGGTTTCCCTTGAGCCTCTTCTTCTCAGACTGAACAATCTCAGTTCCTTCAGCTGCTCCTCATACGACTTGTGTTCTAATCCATCTCCAGATGAAATCAGTGGGAGTCACTCTGTCTCCATTTGGTGAGATGGAATTGGACTGATAAAGCTGTGAGAAAAACTAAGGAATGCTTTGGGAGTATTTAAAATTATTTAATGAGTAAGGATGAAAATACACAATCCCTCTGGTATTTCCTAATATACATATATATATATATATATACGGTATTCCCTTCATATATCCAGTAATACAGTATGTCAGGATATTGGATACTGGAGTTTATCCTCTAAATCCACTGTACCCACAGCTATATCAAACAGTGAAGACTGTCATC
This sequence comes from Tympanuchus pallidicinctus, assembly GCF_026119805.1. NCBI lineage: Eukaryota > Metazoa > Chordata > Aves > Galliformes > Phasianidae > Tympanuchus > Tympanuchus pallidicinctus. Next base: position 608,240 of record NW_026294744.1, read on the forward strand.
TTCTTACATGATTCATCTAAGTACTGTGTCTAAAAGATTTTAGCTCTGGGAATAGAAGAATGCAGTTCCTCATTCTTCTTCTGCCCTTTTGGCCCCTGCTACTCCCAGAGATGACTATATGCAAGATGGCAAGTAATACCAATTTGTGAGTATGTTAACTACCCAGCATGAATGGTCTTCTGTGTACTATATTCATATAAATTCTCTCCGCCTGATGTCAAACATAATTACAAATCATTCCTTCTTTGAAAGCCTGATGTATACCTGTGTATTCCTTCAAACGCAAGCAGCCATAGCAACTTGTAACATTTTCATTTGAAACAGAATAAATATCATCTTCATGTCCGAATCAGTAAGCTGCTGATCATAATTACATTAATAAGGATCATAATTACATTAATATCTGCAATCCTATATCTCTTCTTTTTTTTTTTTTTTTTTTTTTTTTTTTTTTGAGCAGTGGTTGTTTAAAGCAAACATTATTGCAACTGTTTGTTGTTGTTAAAATCACAATGCCATATTCCTAAAGGAGAAAATCTTTTTTTTAATTGAAAGCAACTAAAAACCCTTCATCATTCATTTTTCACTTGCAAATTCAGTTTTCCAGAATTTATATTTGTAGAGTGATGGTATTATTATTGTTATATCTTGGGTGGAGAAAGTGGCTATTTCCTTAAGAGAGTGTCTTAGCATTTCTGAATGTCACATCTTTCACTTCATCATTCGCTTCAAATGTCACTTAATCTTTCTAATATATGTAAGATAGAAGTTTAGAAAGAACTGAGATGAAATAGGATTAGTTGTATTAAATCCTACACTTTCAAAGGGAGTACAAATATTCCTTATGTTTTCTGAAGATCTGCATTCTAAACAGCAGTTATCAATCCTCTGTTGGTTTTTTGTTTGTTTGTTTGTTTAATAAGGATTGATTGTAAGAGGGTGGGTGAAATTTCCTGTGATCCTGCTCTCATATACCAGCTCTAGAATTGAACACAAGATCTGTAGAGTTTTCTCTAGGTGTTAGTAAATCTTCAGGAACTACACTCGATTTAATTTAAACATGATAGAGGGAGAACAGCATTTGATTGTTCTTCACTTCTTCTGCCATGGCCGTATTTGAGACAAACATGCATTTGACATTGGTTTTAAGAAAGCTTCTGAGAGGCTCTCTTTCTGTGTGTACAATAGAGCAGAGCCTGCGCAGTAATGCCTTTGAGCAGTGAACCACTATTAAATCACGCTCTAATAGTAGTGTTCATATTCGGCTAGACTGTGTCTTGTTCCAGTACAGTAAGTTCAATAGACTTGGAGCTGAACTGTAATACAGCCATTAATCAAAAACCCTATAAAATTGTGTTCCAGGAATTTATAAGTATATAATACAAATATGAGCTGTGAGATTTCTTCTGTAAACATTGCATCTCAGCAACGCTTTTTGTCTCCCTGTGCACCATAACTTCACCAGCAAGCACAGCAAGTTCTAGCTCTTAATTTCTATGTGCCTTAACTGTGTTGTCGTTTCCCATTCCTGCTTTTCTGTTCACAATCATTGTGAAGAAGAGAGACAAAGAGGACTCTTACTTCCACAGAAGCCTACCTGGTTTTTGTTAGTAGACAAAAGGAGAGTGTAAGTTAACAGTAAAATGTGTTATTTCTGGAATAACATAAACAGGACTGAATCTCACCTGCCAGTAGCCTGTCCACAAAACACCAGTTCAGTATAATACCAAAGTCCTTATCTCTATTAACTTCATTTGAACTGATCTATTAAGTCCAAATATTTTCATTATAAAATAGAACAGAGAAAAATTATACTTTGCTTTTTGTGAAGAGATGTTCTTTCTGTTTTATGCTTTCATTTTATTTGAAAAATACTTTTGTTCATCTTCACTGTTGTTTTGCACTGAATATCTAATTTTTAGCTGTCAGGGAGGGAAGTCTAACACTTCAAAGCATGGGTGTTCACACCTGGTTTGATTAGGCCCCATTGAGTGAAGAGGGTCACATATAAAATGTATATAAAAGGTATAAAATTAGTAATGTATTTGATTTTTAACTGTTTTTATGGAAAAAAAATAAAATAAAATAACAAACCCAGAACACTGGTAGAATATTTGACTGTTTTCGTGAAACTAATGATTATGTTAACTTATGAACTTATTATTTTAAAAAATAACACAAGCTAAAGTTTTATAATTAAATAAGAAATCTTACACATCTGCTTAATAACAGAAAAGACGTGTCTTCACAGATACACAGATATGTAGGTAGGTTGAGATGCTATTGTTGCTAAATCACTGCATTTTACTTGCCAAATATCACAAATATCTGTAACGTAATGCACACAGATTTTGATTCAAGTGAGCTTATGTGGTGAGAGATGAGAGTTACCACTGCACTGTGCCTCTCCCAACCTTCCACAGTATTCCTTTGTTGCTTATGCAGTCTGTGCTTGAACATGCAATCAACTCATGAGAAATATCACTAAAAATCACATAATTATGTTAAGATTTTATTATCTTGCAGGGCTGCATTCTTAGCTGTCCAAGGCCCCTTGTGGGCCCTGGGCTGTGGGTTGGAGACATAAGCTTTAAAATGTTCCCATTGTTTCCACCTCTTATTGAGACCTCTCCACTGGTCCTTGCAAAATGTTTCTAAGTAATTCTTCTGCATAGGGTTGAAAATGGAGGTCACTCCCTCAGCCTTCCAAGTACGACATGTAAAGGACTTTTCCAGTGAATTAATTTGTATTCATGTACTCTGCAGTGTTTTGCTTTGTCTTGTCTTTGGGCAAACTGCCTTGCGAGGGCATAAGCAAGTAGTCTTTAACTCAGAAATTCTGTGAAGTAGAGGGACCTGAGTTTTCTTGTAGCATGTGGGTGTTTTTTGACATTTATTTTTAATTTGGCATGAAAATACATCTCAGGAATTCATAAACCTTAAGATATTCATTTTAGACTAAGGAAATGAAAATAGTTGTTAATTTTTAATTTTTAAAGGTGATGCAAAATACAAAGCTGCATGTGCAATTCAGAAGGTTCCCTTCTCTAGCATTTGGTCACCATTTAAGACTTATAAACCAAGAGCTAAACATAGTGGTTATTTGTGTCTGTTAAATATTTCCCTCTCATTTGTTATCAACATTCGGTAATGATACATACTTATGTCATGCGAGACAGTAAATATGCAGAAGTTCCAGGGGAAACTTCAGTGCCATATCTTTGCTGATTAATGTTTGAAACTAGCATAAAATCTAGAACAGTAATAACCTTTAACATAATCTGGAGAAATGAATGCAGCTGAAAATGGGCTCCAACAGAAGGTGCCACAGCAAAGCTGATATGACATCCAGCCTCCATTCTGAGGGCTGCAGACACTTATTTCTCCCCTAGGCACATTTAGTTTAGTCTGAGACAGGAAATTGCATTTTGATCTTCATTCTACTGCCAGCTGTAAGCTAAACTCATACTTCTTGAAGACTGCAGCAACAAATTCATTAAGCACTGGAATCTAGGGTATCTGTGCTCATTGGACATGTTAACTCTATGCCTCTGTTTTCCAGAGTTGTAGCATATGGATTGCTGCGTGATGTAACTTTGAGGATTAACAGCTGAGGCTCTGCATAGTGCTGAGGATACTAACACAACTGAAACCCTAAGAAATGAAGAAGAACCATAGGTACATATCTGAGGAAGAAAGCGTGTACGCTGTAATTCAGACTAAGAAATAATAACATAGAGGGGAGATATTATCAGTCTATCAGACACATCTTAACCATTCCAGTAAAATTTTGTTACTAACATACTTGATAAAGATTAGAAACTGCATTTATGCCTATGTTTATTTAATAATAAAACATCAAACAAGACAACATGGTAGTCAGTGTGAAAATTTTCAGAAACTCCTCAATACAGCAAACGTGCTACTAAAGACTATTTATCTTGTAATTGTCAAGGTAAGTTGGGGCATTGACTCAGGTGCCCATGCACTGATTTCTGTTGCCATTTGACATGCTCAAAGGGAATCAGCATATAATGTACACAACTCTAGACAAGTAGGAGTCTTCAATAAACTGGTCTAGATTTGCAGAGGTGTTTCAGGCATGTCAAATGTCCCTTAAAATATTAAGCAGATTTCTCCTGGGTGTCTATGAAAAAGAATCCCCATGAGACTAGTAGGATGTAAACAATATTCTTGTTTTATGGTTTGGTAGATTTAAAATGGCATTTACTACTAGCTAGCATGAGAGAAATTCATGTGTTTCAAATTTTGCCACTTAGGTTTCCCACACTGACAAAGCACTCAAATATCACATTAAGGCTTCTGACATGCAGTAAGATAAGCCTTGCTTAGTTGTAGGATACATCAGGCAGAAGATGTCCTTTGAACAGCTAGGAATCCTTACAGCACAGCTACAGATTTTATAACATGTGTAAAGTTCTCATCCTGAAGGCCAGTGAGAATTGGATAGATAAACAGATTATATAGAGGGAGCAAGAGTTTGGGAGGAAGGGCATGGTAATCTCTTCTTGTCCATTTCAGACTGTATGATTTTCTTGTCTGGAACATTCTGTTTTTGAGAACTCTGGAGCTATTGCAGGACAGAGAAGTGCCTATACGTAAGAAAGTCTGCAGATTTTTTGTTGATGGATGATACAATTTGCACAGAGATGTCATATGTTATTTCAATAAATGTCTATTTCTGAATTCACTGTCTTTGTAAACTCACAGAGTAGTGAAAGATAGTAGAGGACAAAAATGAATAGAATACACAGTGCACTAAAGAGAGAGCTGGTTCACAAAGTTTAATTTTACATTTCAATTTTTAAAAATTGACAGAAATAACTAATTAGTATGTATTTGAAATCAATAAATATATTGTGAAATAATAATAAATTTAATATGCATTTAAAAAAAAATATTTTGCTAGATTTCTTATATACTGGGATTGGCAACTGAACCTTAGGTTGCTGTGAGTTGCAAGGTATACAGTGATCTGCCAACTTAACAGTAAAGTATGCATCCTTGTGCATTTTTTTATTGAGACAGGGCAATTAAAACTGTGAAGGAATGCCACCAAAAGCCCTTGTGCTGCCCTTGCAGACCTCAGCCTTATAATAAAGGTAAGCAGAAAGGTTGGGAAAGATATGTTTGTGGCACATAGCACTGAGAGGATGTTGTGCTTCATTCAGTGTGCTTTTGTGAAAGTTGGGGGAAAGTTGTTAAATATTTACGTGCTTTTATGTCATGGTGTTGGGAAAAAAACAGCTAATACTGATTCTGCATCCCTGCTGTGTATGAGTAAAAATCCAGGTTTGCCAGTTTTGTCAGAGAGCAGATCTGGACCTATATCAGTCTGTTTTACTAAAATAGTTATTGAAATCTGGTAAACAAAATAAAATGTGATGGTTTCAGAGCTTCCATATATAACTGAATACAACTACGTGCAATTGCAATTATCAAAAATGTACTCTGGTGTACATATGTTTTATTGTCTTCAGTAAATCTGCTGAATTCTCTGCAGCCTCTATACATACAACACCATGAAGTGCAAATGCTTATATCTTGGAAAATAGTCATCAACAAGCATGCTGTGAAACAACGGATGTGGATTTAGATACTGGACAAGAAAATCATAGGTTGGTTTTACAAGAAAGAACTGGGAATATGATTACATTGTAAGAGCAACAAAAATCAAATAAGAGTCCAAAACACACTTCAAACTTAATAACAAACTGGAATCATCTTATAGCAAAGGTAAAACTAGGATGAGCATTAATCTTGTTTTAAAAATGGCTATTGGTAACAATTCTAACTGTAAGTATCCCACACTTGCAGAAATCCAGCTACTCCTCTAATAGAAGTCTAGCACATAGCAGGTGTTGAAAATGGAAATGCAATTTCCCAGCTAGGCAGACATGCAATATTTATGAGCCAAGTCTATTGAAATAACTGAAACTGCTGATAGAGACAGAATAATTTAGCAGAAAATTGAGTAAGTTTTACACTTCAAGAAAAACTGTCATTCACTTTTTGACTGATCATGTTCCTATCACAGCCCAAATCTATTGTTTGATGCTAAAGTACAATATACTAACAAAAAATGTGAGCATCTTCAAAAATAGACTTAATTGCAGCTATTTAGTTACCTGGCTGAGCCAAGTGAAGCATATATGAGAAAAAAGAAAGAAAACAGATGCCTGAAAGGAAAAATAGTCCACTACCTTGCAGCAGTACTTTTATTACTTCTTACCCAGTATTTTGGGTCCAAATTAAAAATAGACTGGAGTTGAATTTATATTCTGATCTGACAATGTCATATTCTTGCAAGATATTTTTTGAAATATCTTTCTGTTGGGTAGAAGCTTTTCATGGGCAGCAGATTCTGCTGTGACATTTCTGAAGCATGGAAATCTACCTCTTGCACTTTTGGATCTAAGTCAGAACCAGATCTGCAAAACTAGAATGTCTCTGGGAAAAACAAATCTTGAGCATGCCTTCTGCTCAGCCAAAATCTGAAAATGCTTAGGTTTGCTCTTTGACTGTTAGGGAATAATTGATAATTGCCAGACAGGCAGCTATGTTAATGTCAACACTCCTAACTCACAAGTCAGCTCCTGAATTTGCTTGAGAATTTCCTGTTTCATTCTGATAAGGCTTCTGTCTCATTTTGGCAGAATACATCAAACTGCCAAACTAGACATAGCAACAATTTTTACAGGTATTTGTGCAAATTCAGATTATCCTGGCACGGGCCAGATCTCAATAGGTAAGTGGAGAATTAAGATGTGGAGAACCTAGTGAAAAGTTCCTAAAAAAAGAATAAATACAATATGTTTTCCTTCTTTCCATCTTAAGTTCACTCCATTAGAAGACTAGTAAAGAGGCTGGGATTAAGATAAAATATTGCAATAATAGAGCTTAGGTAGCATCAATGTGGTGGTTTTGCCCATCATTCACTCTCTGTATAGAGTGATCATCAACCTTTGAGAACTGGATTTAAGTGGATTTTTATACTCCTGTGCACACCCAATTGTATGTGTGTATTTGCAGATGTGTCACACAACTTTCACTAAGTGATTGCTTTTTTGAGGTGGAACTAATTTTGGGAGTTTTTTGTCAGTTTTTTGCCATTCACAGCAAAGCACTTTGGAGCCTGTTTTAGCAGTCCTCTGTACTCACTTCCCTCTTTGCATTCCTTCCAGCATCCTTCCAGCATATCAGCAAAGACTCCTGCTTGCTGCATCCCCAGATATCCACCATCTACAGGGGAAGGGCAACAGCTCTTGCATTCATCCCATTTGACGCCTCTTTGAACTGACAGCCTTAGTCACCCTATCACTTGTTTTGGCAGTATACCTACTACTCAAATATCAGGCTTCACCAATAGATACATACTCTCTTATAGAATAGGTTTGTCCCATCCTAACCAACAGAGACTTCAGTTTCAGGAACTATCCTCATTTTTGCAAATTTGCAATAAGCAATTTCTGGAATCAACACACAAAATTCCTTTAAAATTCACCTTTCTTGTTCATGTTTATGATGAAGAGTGAACATATGGAAAGCAAAATAAAAAGAGTTACTGAACCCTAACAAAGCAATGTTGATAGGATATTTTCTGTCCTAGAAAAAAAAAAAATCACAGAATCACAGAATTGTAGGGGTTGGAAGGGACCTCCAGAGATCATCAAGTCCAACCCCCCTGCCAAAGCAGGTTCCCTACACCAGGTTGCACAGGTAGGCATCCAGGCAGGTCTTGAACATCTCCAGAGAAGGAGACTCCACGACCTCCCTGGGCAGCCTGTTCCAGTGCTCCGTCACCCTCACTGTAAAGAAGTTCTTGCGCACGTTTGTGCAGAACTTCCTATGCTGCAGTTTCCATCCATTTCCCCTTGTCCTGTCTCCACTCACTGAAAACAGTCTGGCCTCGCCATTCTGTCCCCCACACCTTAGATATTTATAGACCTGGATCAGGTCCCCTCTCAGTCTTCTTTTCTCAAGGCTGAACAGACCCAGTTCACTCAGCCTTTCCTCATAGGAGAGATGCTCCAGGCCCTTCACCATCTTCGTGGCCCTCTGCTGGACTCTTTCCAAGAGATCCTTGTCTTTTTTGTACTGAGGAGCCCAGAACTGGACGCAGTACTCCAGATGAGGTCTTACCAGGGCAGAGTAGAGGGGGAGGATCACCTCCTTCGACCTGCTGGACACGCTCTTTTTAATGCACCCCAGTAAGCCATTGGCCTTTTTGGCCACAAGGGCACACTGCTGGCTCATGGCCAACCTGTCATCCACCAGGACACTCAGGTCCCTCTCCGCAGAGCTCCCCTCCAGCAGCTCATCCCCCAACCTGTACTGGTGCATGCAATTATTCCTCCCCAGATGCAAGACTCTACACTTGCTTTTGTTAAACCTCATCCGGTTTTTTTCTGCCCAGCTCTCCAGCCTATCCAGGTCTTGCTGAATGGCAACACAGCCTTCAGGCGTGTCAGCCAATCCTCCCAGCTTTGTTTATATGTTATGTGTTTATATTCTCTCAGACTTTATTTGTCTGATAACTTTGTTTGAATTATGTATCAGGTATCACGTGAAATTTTAGTGAGTCAGTAAAGACAGTAGTCACAGAAAGACAGATTGGCTGAGGTTGTCAGCAAATTCTTGGTCCAAGCCCTGTTCAACCAGGGACACCCACAATACGGTATTCAAAAAAAGTGCCTCTAGTACCATGAAGTATAATAGTAATAATAAAGATTTATTCCTTTTTTTTTTTTTTTTTTTTAACAAGAGGTGAAACCATGTATGAATAATTTTGGAGCAAGTAAGCACCAGAAAACAGCAGAATAAAAAGATTATTGCTTTTCCAGGATCCCCCATTTCAGAGGACATCTGGACCACCAACCAGTTGATCCTAAATAAAAATTAAAAATCATGTTTGACATACTAAACATAAAAAAACACCATAAACATAAAAATATTCAGTGGAACAGAAGTACTGTTTAACAGTATAGAAATTACTCTACCTTGCAGCTTCTTTTGTGCATTCCTACTGTGCCTTTTTAGCCTGTTTTACTGAAGAAAAAGAACTGTATTATCAAATAGCCTGCTAGTCCTTCCCAGTTATTCCTAAATTTGGAAGTCTATTATTTAACCAAATTTGGAAGATGTGCAAAATTTTCAAAAATAATAAACTTCTACAAATTTCATGACAACTGATATGAAAACACACTGAGGTTAGTGCCTCGTTTTTAAAGAACAAAGCTCATAGCTTCCTAGTCTCTGCATTAGCATTCACAGAGTTCTAATAGCAAAAAGATGGGCTGTCTCTTCACAAGCCAGTAGTCAGAGAAAAGGGAAAGAGATAAGATACTGTAGTTCTTTAATGGACAGGGAGGTGAGAGCAGGTGGAAGCTGAGACATTGAAGAATGTAAGGGAATGAAACAGAGAGAAGGACTACTGGCACAGAAAGTAAGCTCATAAGCTGTATGGCTTTATTAATATTGCTGTAAACCAACAATTTATTTTGGTGTAGTCTTTGTTAATTGAAAATGATTTTCTATTAGCCAGAAAACCAAGCACATCAGAACTGGATTGTGTGCAGTTGGAAATTCTGACAAATTCATAGTTTGCATTAAATTCACACTGTATCCTTTTGTATCCTTTTCTATAAAGTATAAAGCTGCTTTCTTGCTTTTTTTTTTTCTTTTTTTTGTTTTTCCTCCATTTAATAAGATCATTTACTCTATGAGAAATAGATAATGCTACAAACAACTCTGAAGGAGAGATTTCACAATCTTGATTTTGGATAAATTATTCTAATTCTGTAGCAAAGACATAACAATTATATTAAATTTGTATGAAGGATAACATTCAGGTGAGAAGACAAAGATTAGAGTTACTAAAAGCTGTTCATGAAATGGGAAGGCAAGTAAACAGAACACATCATTATATACACAGTGCTTGATACAATATTCATGTTCTGTATGATAAATATCATGCGCAATTTTTAAGTCTAGTATCAACTCCAGTTGGGAGCCACAAAGTTTTGCAAGCCTTCAAGCTGTTGAACAACACCAATGTAACATATTCAGAGTACATATTTAAATAATTTAATTCAAGACAGTTGAAAGCATCAGCCTTGTCCTTCTGAGAGGTAGGTATCTTTCTCTATGAATGGTTAGGATTATTTTGCAAAGGGTGTTTCTTTCTCTAGCTTGTCTGTAGTAGAAGTAGACTAGGTTTAACAACTTGCTTTCTTAATTGCAAATTTCACTTCTCTAATACACTAGGACACCAAGTTTGAAACCTAACAAGCCTCTTCCACTTATAGATGAGATGATGTCTGCATGTATAAAATATTCTGACTGCATCTTTATACAGGTGTTTTTTTTTCACAAAGATACTGAAAAAGAAGATGAACAGCAATAATTATGTCAAATAATTATAATACAAGCAATTGTTGCTATTTAATTATATTTTATAACTTTTTAATATAATTATGAGCAAACAAATTTCACGGGAGCTTCTGGATTCTATCTGTTTGGACAGCAATGAGGCACAAAGGAGTAAATCTGAGACATGAAAAGCTACAAATTCCTGCTATTTATTTAGGGGGAAGAATTGTTATGAAAATTGCTAGAATGCCCAGTAGAAACAAAACAAATTACAAGTTCTGTGGGGAAAGTATGAGAAAGCTGACTGTTTGGATTAGCAAACCACAAACCCATAGGAACATGCAAAAAGGAGAAAACTGAGGACAAGAGAGAATTGACAAAAGCCAGTTAGAGCTGATGCGTAAAAGAAGCATAAATAATTACATTATATATATGAAAAAAGTATCAGCTTATATAGGCCCAGATTTTGTAAAGATTTTTTTTTTTTTTTTTTTTGCAACTGTAAAACAAAATTGTTTTGCAAAAGATGGCAAAATGGACTGAATGTATTTACCAAGAAATTCAGTTGTGTAAGCATCCTGTATGTTTGAAGAGAATTATTCATTGGAAATTTGAAAAGATTTATATACATATTAGCCGGAATATCACCTTGAATACAAATTAAAATTTTTCTCACATAAATTATGCTTCTGTGCACAATTTAAAGTGAACACTGAAATGATGGAAAAGCATTTGAATAGACATCTAGGGATGTTATGGACAAAAAATAGTTCATTCTAATGTTCATTCTAATTAAATTTAAGGTAAGAATTACTGGACTGTTCTACTGTTGTTGTTTCTGTGAGTTTTTTGGCCAGTGGAGTGCCAGGAATTGTTTTATTTTTTAAGAATAGTAGAAACACACTACCGAATACGGCGAAGAAGAAGGGCTGAAATATGTTTGCTTCAGGGAAGTGTAGGAAATCCAAAATACAAGGAAAAAAAAACTTAAAAAAATTGAATTCACAACCCTAATGGTGATGGTTTCCCAGAGCTCATATCTATGATCCAAGAGTAATACATGCTGTTTATTCTGTGGGGAAAATTGTATTTTTAGGGTCTGTACTGCCAGCCTCATTAGTATGTCAAGGGAATATTAGGTGCTTACAAGTCTGGAAAATTTAAAAACAGAATACCTGCTTATGTATTGTAAGACTAAAATCAAAGGCTTTAGTAATTCTTTCTATTATCATGTAAAAATCAAACGGAAAATCTACTCAGACATAGGTCATGATATCTACTGTCTTGTTCAAAGTGCAATGCACTCATATATATATGTACACATACCATACATATAATGTGTATTCAAAACAGAGGAGCCAGTGAGTCAGACTCCACTGAGAGACTATGCAGAACTATGAAGATATTTGAATTCCCATTCAAAATAAGATTTACAAGTGCTGTATTTCCATTTCTAATTGGTATAATAACAATTTCTAAATTACTCATAATAAAGTATAATTAACATTATATACAAAGATTATGACACTACAAATGGAAATTTAACTAGGAGGCAGAATGACATTTAACCCAAACATAGTGTAGGAAATTCAACACAGATTTTCCTGTGTTTTCAAAGATAAGGAAGAAATGTATTTCTTAACAATTTCTGAGAATAACTCTGTAATTTTCAAGTCACTTGAACAACAGGATGAAAACAAATATTTCCAAACTAAGTTATCTTCAAGATAATTTAGCCCTTGTTGAGTCCGATTGATTTGATGCTGATCACTGGAAAAAATGGTCTTGTGCTGAACAAACTTGATACTTGTCCCCTTATTTAATCATTAGGTCTTCCAGATGGCAAAGTTTACTTCTCCCCATCTGCTCCTTTTCATGAAGAAAAAAGGAAGGAAAAAATGAAAGTGCTGAAGTATGACTTTAAGAGCTTCTTTTCATGTCTTTTATTCTGTATCTGCGAAGACTAGCGGTGGTGCCTATGATTTTCTGCTTTGAGGAAAGTTAAATACTGGGTTTCATGCTTCAGGTCTTCCATGAGATAATTAATCTGAATGAAGTTCATGGATAAAAACATTGAAAGAAGCAGAGTAATCAAATCAAAGCATACTTGCAGAAGGAGCAAACAAAACCAACAAAATGAATGTGGCATCAGACTCGTGATTAGATAATATTTGATGTAATCTAGCAGTAAACAGGTCAGAGCAGAATTTCAGATGAAATTTTACTATTCAAGATTTGGAAAATTGTTTCTACATTCAGAAAAGATTTTGTACAGAGACAAGTGCTGTCAGATAATGTGGAAAACGTTCAAGAAACAATTAGAAAAATAAGTCTCTAGGGAGTATTTTATGAACTAAATTTAAAGTAGTCAACTTTATGGACTTGGCTGAAGGAGCACTTGAATATCTTAAGTAGTAAGAAGCTCTCTGTACCTTTCTCTTCAGGCACAGTAGAAGGACCAAGATTTTTGCCTCTGTCCACCCTAAAAGAGCACACTGTCTTGGGGGATTTGGAAAAAAATTTGTGACTTAGTTCACCTTTTCTAGTGAATTTGAATCCAAGAGAGGGGATATGGAAGAGCAGATGCTTGTATGCTATTGGAGAGTTTTCTCTTACAACCATACCGTGCAGCACCTTGCTTGCTCCTAATTTTCTCTGCTGCATTAGGGGTTGGATGTTTTATACATCATGATAAAATTGGCAGCTGAGAAACTGCTGTTTTGTGTGAATTCATCACTGGAGTCATCTTTGGGTTTTGGCTATTCTAACTAACATGCTCCTGTTACTATGTGTTATGAATGTGTTTCGAGTTATGTTTAAGATTAAACAATTGTTTAAGAATATCACTCTGCAATCTGCCCCAAGGCAGGATAGTTCTGTGTGGCAGAGAGTGTGGGATCTTATGGAAGAGTATTGGATGGTATGAGCAGTGAGCACACATAGTGGTTTGGACGTTCACCTCTGAACAACACAGAATCCCAAAAAACTAGTAGAATTCTGGGAAAAGATCCACTACTGTCCTGGCAATCCTAAAGAGGCACAAACCACTGTAGCATGCTGGGGCCAGGCCTGTGTCTGTCAAGCTCTGATCAACACTATTAAGAATCCTCAAGAGGAGCAGAATACCTATGGATCTGATGACAGTGAAAGGAATCCTTCAATTACTGTCATAGATGCTGAAGCATCTCAAGTTCCTGCAAGAGTGAACAATTGTGGTGCAAATGAATTCAGATACCACAAAGTGATCTATGAGAGATCTCCAATCTGAACTCCCTGTTTTATCAGCAGTCAAGTCTTTTAAGTCAAGCTTTTGAGGGATCCACAAAGTGCATCTGGGGAACTTGTTTCTGGAGAGCCTTGCAATGACATTCAGTAAGAAATGAACCTAAATATCTTGGTGCTAATTGATGGGATGATCAAGAGGGTCTTCCATAGCATAGTGATGCACTGTGCAGGCATGCAAGTTTGTGTAACATTAATCTGGGGATGCCCATCCAGATTTCTGCCTGGATGTAGGTAAACCTCAGTTGTCCTTGCAATGTGTTCTCTCAAAAAAGAGCTTTTTCCAAAGAATAAACATTCAAAGCCTATTTATTTAAACATTATTTAATTTCGGTACTGATAACCTTTATTTTGACTTCTTTCCTGAAGAATACCATCATAGAAATAACCATAAGAAGTGAAAAAATAAAAAATAAAATTGTAAACATAGTTCTAATCTAAAATCATCCCATGCTAGGCCATTCTACCATTTTCCAGGCCTCTCCTGTTGCTAACAACTTTTGTGTTGAAAAATATACTATACTGTAGGAATGAATAGAATGCAAGTTGGATGGGGGATGATATTAAGATTTTTAGTGGAGTAATGGAAGCCCACTTGAATTGAAAATTAGACATGACAGATCTTTGAAGAATATGCCACCTGGTTGGTTTGGATCTTTGGACCACAAGCCATCTTAGGAGATATTGGACTGTATTAGGAGATGGATTTTTTTGGTTTTAATTCTCCAATTTTGAGGAATTCACACCTCTCAACCCCAGCAGCTTTCACTGTCCCCTATGAGCAGACGTTGTTAAGCCCTGGATTGCTCCAAGCTTCATTGGCTTTGTCCCTGTGTCTGCAATTATCAATTTCCTGGGCTGGATAATTTCCTGGATGGCTTATATCTCTAGCAGTCAACAGGAAGATCAATAAGAAGACAGGTTTTCAACGAAGGGGGAAATCTGCCAAGTTTTAAACTTTATGTCCTAGGGGCCTTACTTGAAACTTAAGTGTACTTGGGGAATTATTTCCTTCTGAGAAACTGACAAATCCCAGCACAGAAATCTATTTGCTATAATTATTCCCGTCAAATATAACGTTTGTCTAATATGGATACATTCTCTTCCTCTCTTGAATTTATATGATTCAACATACTAAAATGCTTTGCATGTGAATCCATGGTTTTAAAACAAACATCAAGACTCAAATTTAAGGTTTGTTGAGATACTAGCTGGTTTTGGTAGGATCGTCTAGGTGTCACTGAGATCAGAATTTGGCCTGTAATCAGAAGCATTTAATCATTTACTCATCAGGCAAGTCCTGCTTTTATAACACTTGTGAAAATAAAAACAAATGTGTTGAATTAATTTAAGTGCTGTTGTCAAACAGTCATCAGAGGCTGAGTCAGTAAAGGCACAATCTGTATCTGAGACACTGAGACAGATGAAGGCAAAGAAATGAATCCAGCAAAGAACAACTAAACCAATCCAATTTGCTTTATGATGATTAAAATGGCAGCAAACACAGAAAATTCAGCAGTTTCCATTTCAAATGAAAAATGAGACAAATGAGAATAAACTAGGGAGGAAAAAAAGCAAATTGAACAGAAAGTAACAGACAAAAAAAAAAAAAAAATTAGAATATTCTACTGGAATTAAAAAAAAACAAACATAAATTTCCCTAAAATGCAAAACCTTCCACGGGAGAACACTTCCTACTAACAGATGTACTAACAGATGTGTACAGGAGCTTTAGCTTCTGAGGGAAAAATTTAATTTTATGAAGCCTTTTAAGAAAACAAACAAACAAATGAACTCATCTTCTACTTATTTTACTGTCTTTAAAAAAAAAAAATTACTAAGAAAAACAGTCTGTTGCAAATTACAGTTATTACACAGAAGCAGCCAAACTCTATAAGTATACAAACTTTCCAGGGTTTACATCCAGCTGGGAATTATAAATAAAGCAAGATCAAGATACAGTGTTGAGCACTAGCACACAAAACCTCTTTCATGCTGTTTTCTTTACATGTAGGTGCCATGCAAAAGTACATAGGGATGTGGTGCTAGCAGTACTCAGTGTGTCTGAGCAGAAAGAGTGACTTTTTTTCACACAGCCACTTATAAAGTCTAAGACACATTCTTCTATATGAGGTGAATATTTGCAAGAGTTTTAGTTTGTGGAACTCTAAGATCCTCCTATATTGGATTAACAATGCTTTCCTTGCTATCAATGCTAAAAATTCTGGTTATTTCAAAGAAAGAAGTAGCAGCTTTGTTTTTGAAAATCCTACTTTCTGGCCCTTAGGATCAACAGTTTCAAAAGACTAAGAGTACTTATTTGTGCTGATATTTGAAATGATATATATATATATATATATAAATATATATGTATATACACATATATATATACACATATATACACAGCTACAACTACTAATACCACACCAACTATAGCTACTTTCATCTTTGTATATGACTGAAGAAGCTGCTGGGTAGTCCTTATGAGAAGGAAATGCTTTAATAACACACATTCCTCATCAAATGAAAGTTCATTTTCCTTAATTAATTGAAAAAGAAATTTCTTTTGTCCAGAGACTTGAGGACACTTCTGCAGAGTAAGGCTGTAGGTTTCCCTGTGCTACAGAGATTGAATAGAAACAGGCAAGCAGATGGGATGCATGGAGGAGGGCAGGAAGGGCTCCACGGGGGCTTCATAAGGTATCTGGGCTATGAACAGATACCACAGGTGTGGATGGTGGTGATGAGGTAGAGAATGAAACACAGAATCACAGAATCGTAGGGGTTAGAAGGGACCTCCAGAGATCATCGAGTCCAACCCCCCTGCCAAAGCACACCAGGTCACACAATCAGGTGTCCAGGCGGGTCTTGAACATCTCCAGAGAAGGAGACTCCACGACCTCCCTGGGCAGCCTGTTCCAGTGCTCCGTCACCCTCGCTGCAAAGAAGATCTTGTGCACATTTGTGCAGAACTGCCTATGCTCCAGTTACTGGCCGTTTCCCCTTGTCCTATCTCCACACACTGCTGAAAAGAGTCTGGCCTTGCCACTCTGCCCCTGACACCTTAGATATTTATAGACCTGGATCAGGTCCCCTCTCAGTCTTCTTTTCTCAAGGCTAAACAGACCCAGTTCACTTAGCCTTTCTTCATAGAGGAGATGCTCCAGGTCCTTTGCCATCTTTGTGGCCCTCCGCTGGACTCTTTCCAAGAGATCCCTGTCCCGGGGAGCCCAGAACTGGACACAATACTCCAGGTGAGGCCTTACCAGGGCAGAGTAGAGGGGGAGGATCACCTCTATTGACCTGCTGCCCACCAACCTGTCGTCCACCAGGATTCCAGGTCCTTCTCTGCAGAGCTCCTCTCCAGCAGCTCATCCCCCAACCTGTATCGGTGCGTGCAATTTTTCCTCCTAGTTATGTACATTTGTGTGTGTGTGAGCACATATATAGTCATAACTATTTTCCTTTTCCCTACATTAGTTTTTATATTAGTTAAATCTCAACCCATGAGTTCTAGTTTGTTCTTTTTCCCAGTTCTTTCTCCTGACCCACTGGGAAGAGTGAGCAAACAACTGTGTGGTGCTTAGCCACCTGCTGGGTTAAACCACAACAGTCTTTTATGGCGCACAGCATGGGGCACAAAGGATTGAGATAACAGCAGACCTGACCAGAGCATGTTAACAGGAGATCCTTAAGAGTCTGCTCCTGAAACTGTATTGTGTAGCACCTTGTGTGCTGCTTATTTTCCCTGCTGCGCTGTTTGTCATTACTGGGCATTAGATTAAGGTTTTCAGTTTGCTATGTTGTGTGACCTCGTCTTGCATCATGATAAAATTGGCAGCCGAGAAACTGCTGTTTTGTGCGTATTCATCACTGCGGTCACCTGTGGGTTTGGGA
Organism: Tympanuchus pallidicinctus; assembly: GCF_026119805.1. Taxonomy (NCBI): domain Eukaryota; kingdom Metazoa; phylum Chordata; class Aves; order Galliformes; family Phasianidae; genus Tympanuchus; species Tympanuchus pallidicinctus. The sequence goes on from NW_026294744.1 coordinate 625,811, forward strand.
AGCCATATTGTTTATACTATTATCAGTCCCTCAGCCTCCCTTTCACTTTTCCTTCTTTCCCGAGAGCTCAAGAGCTAGTTACAACAGTTCTTGAGAAATCTGAATATCTATGGGATGTTCAAACCAGCGTGAGTCACGAGTATGTTTCCGGTTATGTTTAAGATTAAACAATTATTTCAGAATAAAATCCCAACATCTGCCCCAAGGCAGGATAGTTCTGAGGGGCAGGGAGTATAGGATGGTATGGGCAGGTGCCTAAAAGAGTGGGCACCCATAGTGGTTTGGACCTTCACCTCTGAACAACAGCAGAACCCTGAAAAACTAGTAGAATCTTTGGAAAAGATCTGCCGTTGCCCTGGCAGTCCTAAAGAGGCACAAATCACTGCAGCATACTGGCGCGTGTCCTGTGCCAACTGAGCCTTTCGGTTCCTCCAGCACCTGTAATGAGCCCTGTGGTTGCTCTAACTCCTGCAATGAACCTTGCGATTTCTCTGCCTCTTGCAACGACTGCAGTATCTCCAACTCCTGCAACGAACATTTTGCCTGCTTCAGCCCTCATGATGGTCCCTGTGGCTACTCCAACCCCTGTGACAGATTCTGCAGTTGCTTTGCCCTTTTTTGACAGACGCTGCAGTTACTCCAACCCTACTGAAAGGCCCTGCAGGTACCATGATCCTCACAACCAGTCTTATAGTCACTCCAGGCCTCCTGACAAACCCCACAGTTCAACTGGGGAACAAAATAGTACCCATATCAGTAGCCCTATAAGCAAGAAGAAAAATGTCTACAAAAGTCAGAATACTTAGCAAAGAGAGAAGTTTATAAGTGCAGAGAAAAAAAAAAAAAATGGAGTGTGATCATCACAAAAGCAAGAGGAAGAAGAAGAAACAGAAACCATCTGACTCCTAACATTAAGTGGACTGTGAGATTTGCAAGAAGATTACAGCTATCAGCCACGTGAGCATATTGCCACCTGGCTGCTTAGGTTCTGGGATAGTGGAACCAGTATCCTGAACTTAGCAGGTAGTGAAGCCAAGAAGCTGGGATCTGTTTCTAGGGAAAGTGGCACTGACAAAGCAATTGAGAAAGGAATATGGTCTTTCACCCCGAGGCGGCAACTCTTGTCAGCCCTGAAGGAAAGATATCCTTTCAAGGAAGACCTGGTACTTAACCCAGGCATATGGAGCACAATGGAGAAAGGTATCTAGTACTCGAGGGAGCTCTCTGTGGTAGAGATGATGTACGCAATTAACTTGGACAATTATACCGGTTCCCAAGATGCAGACGACATGATATGTACGTGAAATATGTGGCAGAGAGTTGTATGGAATGCACCATCATCATACGCCAGCAGCCTGGCAGGAAGGAACTGGAAAGATGATGAAAAACCAATAGTGGATGAAGTGGCTAGCCTGCTCTGACAATATGAAGATAATCTCTCTTCCTCCCCAAGGGCCCGTGTCGCAGCTGTGGAGAAACTGGTTCAAGAACTCAAAGGAAAAGAAACAGCTTCAACTGCTCCTCTGGCTGTATGAACTCATACTTCATCCATTAGGAGTAAGCGTTCCTCTGCTCAAGAGAGAGGATATAGCAGATACACAACATGTAGCATCCGGGGATTTTACCTTCATGACCATGGACAGGATATGCGGAAGTGGGACGGGAAACCCACCTCAACCCTACAGGCATGGGAACTTGAGTTGCAAGGGAAAACAATCACACGAGTGGAGGCAATATGGAGGCTTCAGTTTCCAGCAGGCAGTTCTCCAGACAGCGAAGACAGTGCAATCTTACATCCAAGGATGACAATGAGACTTTTGGTTCTCATACACCAGAGATGAGTAATGACTACCGTAACCAAAACTAGAGGGACTCTTTCTGCAGCCAGATGCAGGAAAGGGATAGTCGGGTGTATTGGACTGTGTGGATGTGATGGCCTATCACTTCAGAACCAAAGAAATACGAGGCTTTAGTGGACACCTGTGCACAACGTACTCTAATGCCATCAAGTTATGAAGGGGTGAAACTCATCTGTATTTCTGGAGTAAGGGGGAATCGCAAAGATTAACTGTACTGGATGCCAAAGTAAGCAAAAGGACTCCGTTGCAACTGGCTCAGAGGCCTGTGCATCTTTAGTACAGATTGTCTCAGAATAGGGTAGTTCAAGGGCCCAAAAGGGTATTGGCGAGTTTTCAGGATAGCTGCCTTGGAGGCAGAGGATATTAAGTAGCTGTCTACCTTGTTTAGGAGGTAGACTCTTCTACCTCAGGAGACTCAGGAGACTCTTCTGTTGTGAGGTTGCTAAGAATAGAACTGCAGGTGCTGGTTGCTAGTACAGCGGTGCACTGGCAGCAATATCATACCAACTGGGACTCCCTAATTTCCATTCATGAGCTGATTCACCAACCGGAGAACCAAGGAGAAACCAGCAAGACTCGCTCACCCTTCAGTAGTCCCATATGACAAGTGCAAAAGTCCATTGAAAAGTGTTGCCTAACAGTGGACAGTTGTGGCCAGAGTGAAGTCACACCACATTGCTCTGCCAGATAATAACTGCAGACAAAGGCAGCCAAGTTGTATGCCAAAACTGACATTGTGAATGCTTTTTTCTCAATCCCTCTGGAAGCAGAGTTCAGGCCACAGTATGCTTTTACTTAGAGGGGTGTCCAGTTCACCTGGAATCGACTGCCCCAGGTGTCAAAACAGAAACCTGACATTTCTCACGAGCTGATCCAGAACAGGGAGAAGCTCCTGAATACCTGCAGTACACTGACAACATCACTGTGTGGGGCTACACAGCAGAAGTTGTTTTTGGGACAAGGAAGAAAATAATTTAAATCCTTCTAAAAGCTGATCTTGCCATAAAGAAAAGTAGGATCAAGGGACCTGCACAGAAGATCTCATTCTCAGGAATAAAATGGCAAGATGGACACTGCCAGATCCCCAAGGACATGATCAATTAAATAACCACTGTGTCTCCACCAACTAACAAAAAGGAAACACAACCTTCCTTAGGTGGTGTGAGCTTCTGGAGAATGCATATTCCAGATCACAGTCTGATTGTAAACTCCCTCTATCAAGTGATGTGGAAGAAGAATGATTTCATATAAGGCCCTGAACAGCAACAGGCCCTAGAACAAACGAAACAGGAGATACTTCACACAGTAGCCCTTGGGCCAGTTTGGACAGGGCAAGATGTAACAAAAAGTGCTCTGTTCTGCAACTGGGGAGAATGTCCTTGCTTGGAGCTTCAGGAAGAAAGGCACAGCTGACACACAAGTTTGACCCCAGGAGTTTTGGAATCACGGATACAGAGGATCTGAGGCCTGCTATACTCCTACTGAAAAAGAGATATTGGCAGCAAATGAAGAGTTCTCAGCTGCTTCAGAAGTGGTTGGTAGTGAAGCACAGCTCCTTTTGGCACCCCACCTGCCTGTGCTTGGTTTGGAGTTCAGAGGGAGGGTCCTGTCCTCCCCACATCGTCCAACTGATGGTACGTGGAGTAAGTGGATCACATGGATCAGTTTCAAAAAGGGAATCTCAGTCATCCAGGAAGCTCAGAAGTGATTATGGACTGGCTCAAAGACTAAAGATTTCAACGCATCACCAGAAAAGAAGGTTACACATGCTGAAGAGGTTCCACTGCATCATAAAGTGCTGGAAAATGTTTGCTGATGGGTCTGTTGCATCGTGAGAAAGCATTCAAGATGGAAGGCTGCTGTATGTACTCTTATACAATGAGCTGCAGAAGCTACTGAAGTAAAGGGTGAATGGACTGTTAAAGACTGCATTGAGACCAGCGAGCGTTGGGACATTCAAACCCTGAAGTGTACATTTGACAAAAGCCGCACGGTTAGTCAACACTCAGGGTTCTGCCAAATGAGCTGATCCTGCCCAGTCAAACCTCCTGCATACTGTAGAAGAGGACAAAGACCAGGTGGTGCATGTAAAGAACGAGCTGGCCAAAACAGGCTGGGTTATTTCTGCCTGAGACAAAGGCAAACCTATTCACGGGATTGCTTTTGCTCAGAGACCTAAGTGCATGTGGTGAGTATTGTGGATGGGGATGTCCATTGTGTACCTCAAGGTGATTGGATGCTGGGTGAGAAGAGCCAATAATTTGAATTGTGTGATGCTGAATTGCTACCTAATACAGTATGTCATCCTTGAAGAGAGCATTATGGGGTAACTCGTTAAATGTCTACAGTGCATTTGTGAGGTCTATATTTTATTGCTGAAATCTGTAACATCTTATCTTTTCTTGTAACCAAAACCAAATACTGCCTAAATTCCATCTCTCAAGAAAAGAAAAATTGTTTTCATTCATTCATATGATAGTTTGTGGTGGAAGGGACCTTAAATATTACCTAATTCCAAACTCACTTCGTTGAGCAGACTTGCCATCAAATACCTTGAAAACCTGCAACTATGCACCATTCATTTGGCCATGAGCCAGAAGTGTGCCCTTGTGGCCAAGAAAGCCAACAGTATCCTTGAGTGCCAGCAGATAGAGGGAAGCGATCCGGAATCATTCAGCAGGACATGGACAGTCTGGAGAGTTGGGCAAAAAGGAACCAGATGTGGTTTAATGAGAGCAACTGTAGAGTCTTGCACATAGGAATAACCTCAAGTATCGGTACAGGTTGGGGGATGACCTGCTGAAGAGGAGCTCTGGGGAGCAGGACTTGGGGGCTATGGTGGAAGACCAGCAGGCCAGCAGTGTGCCCTGAAGGCCAATGGGATCCTGGACTGCATTAAAAGGAGTGTGGCCAGCAGGTGAAGGGAGGTGATTCTCTCCCTCTACTCTACCCTGGTCAGGCCTCGCCTGGAATACTGTATCCAGTTCTGGGCTCCTCAGTACAAAAGAGACATGGATCTTCTGGAAAGAGGAGAGCCACAAAGATTATAAAGTGCCCGGAGCATCTTCCCTATGAGGAAAGGCTGGGTGACCTGGGTCTGTTCAGCCTTGAGAAATGAAGATAAGAGGGGATCTTATTAACATCTACAAATATCTTCAGTGTGGGAAACAAAGGGACATGGCCAACCATGTGGTCTGTGGGAATAGGACAAGTGGAAATGGCCATAAACTGGAGCATAGGAAGTTCCACAGCAATATGAAAAGAACCTCATGGTGAGGGTGACAGAGCACTGGAAGCCCAGAGAGGTTATGGAGTCTCCTTCTCTGGAGATATTCAAGAGTTGTCTGGCTGCCTACTTGTGCAAACTGCTCTAGGGAGCCTGCTTTGACAAGGGGGCTGGACTCCATGATCTGTAGAGGTCCTTTCCAAACCCCACAGCTCTGTGATTCTGCGATTCCTTTCTACTCTGCCTTGGTGAGGCCACATTTAGAATACTGTGCGCAGTTCTCGGCTTTCCAGTCCAAAAAAGACAGAGATCTCCTAGAAGGAGTCCAGCGGAGGCTACAAAGATGATAAAGGGTCTGGAGCATTTCTAATATGAGGAAAGGCTCAGTAACTTTGATCTGCTTATCCTGGGAAAAAGAAGGCTGAGGGGAGATCTGACTGATGTTTATAAATATCTAAAGGGAGGTGAGAGGCAAATGGCTGAGGCTAGGCTTCTCTTGGTGGTACATAATGATAGGATAAGGAGTAATGGCCCAAAACCTAAATGTAGGAAGTTCCATACAAACATGCATATGAACTTATTTATGTTAAGGGTGATGGAGTACTGGAACAGGTTGCTCAGGGAGGTTATGAAGTCTCCTTCTATAGACATATTCAAGACCTGTCTGAATGCCTACCTGTGCAACCTATTGTATTCCTCTAGCAGGAAGGATGGGTTCAACAATCTTTTGAGGTCCTTTTCAATCTTTGCAATTCTGTAACAACATCTCTGGGCAGCTTGTTGTGCTTCAGTCCTCTGTGAGTAAAAAATGTCCTCCTAATATCTTCTCTATGAAATTCCTCTTTAAATTAAAAAGCATTCCCTTTATGCTATCACTATCAAACTGTATAAAGTCGGTCTCTCTTGTGTTTATAAGCTCCCCTTAAATACTGGAAGGCTCCAATGAGGTCTCCCCAGAAACTTCTCCAGACAGAATAAGCCCAGCTGCCTCTGCCTTTCTTCATAGGAGATGCTGCTGCCCTTTGATCACTTTGTGGCCTCCTTCCAGACATACTCCATTTTCTAAATCTTTCTTGTGCTGGGGCACCCAGGTCTGGATGCAGTACTCCAGCTGGGACCTCATGAGGGCAGAGAATAAAGCAGTCCCTCTCCCTGCTGGCCATTCCTCTTTTGATGCAGCCCATGATACTGTTAGCTTTCTGTACTTCAAGGACACAATGCTAGCTGTCATCCAGCTTTTTATCCACTAGGGTCCCCAAGTTCTTCTCTGTAGAGCTGCTCTCAAAGAGTTTTTCTCCCAGTCTCTGCTTGTATCTGGGATTACTCCAACCCATACTGCACCTTGCGCTTTGCCTTGTTAAATCTCATCAGGTTCACCTGGACCCACAGTGGGAAATTATGCTTGTTCATCTGCTGGCTAAGGAAAAAGCTGTAGGAGAGGATGCTTAGAACTTGTCTAAGTTAGTGGACTAAGTTAGTGGTAAACTAAGTTATTCAGAAGCAGCTGTTGGATTTAAATTTCACACTCACAACCTGAATTCACTTCTGAAGGTAGACAAGCCTTTAAACATTCATGTATAGTACAATATACTTTTCCTTCTGTCTTCTGTAACTCACAGGTTTGATATCAGCTATCTCTGAAAATACTAACTTAGATTTCTGGCAAATAGAAATGAAGAAATAAATATATCTGAGTCAATTAGATTAAGAGTTTCTTACATTTTAACTCAGGTAACATAAGATAAAACATGCAATAAGTACAGTAGGGACAAAACCCAAATAAAGGAGTTTTAGTGCTGGAAGATGTGAGGGAGCAATTGAAAACTAGCACTTGAGTTCCACAATAGATAACACACACAGCTTAAGCACAGAAAATGTTGGAGGAGTGCTATAAATCTTAAAAGAAAGAAGCAATCCTTCAGGAATGTTTTCATTGCCTTTGGTACAGGCGTGTAACAGATAACAAAAATGGGACTTGTTCAATGTAATCTCTATATTTACATGGCTAGATGAGTGGTGACTCACTCAAAAATACAGACAGTGTATTGAGTCATGCACTCTGTTTTTCTGATGCTGCTTGTTGGAAATATGGAACTGCCATCCTTTTCATGTGCATTTAAATCCAACCAACAGGTTTCCTGAGCTTCACATGATGACCAATGAATTTAGTTACAGTAAATACAGACACACAACCTGTTGCAAGACAACTCTGCTCCCATTTACATATCTTCAGCATGTATTTCCACAGAGGAAAATTTTGAACACAAACCTAAAAGTCAGGCTGGGCAAGATTTATGTGTATGTGTGTGTGTATGAAGAAGCAGAGAAGAGAGAGGAAGAGAAAGATGAAAGAGAGAAGACTATATGATCTTGTTCTGAGCTTTCCATATGATTGTTGTCCTAAAAGGACAGGGGCTTTAAGACCACTGTACTGAGCTGCTCACACAGTGAGATGCTTGTACCACACAACCACTGAATTGGATGGATTGTGCTCTTTTATTCCCAGCACTGGAAGACAGATGCAGAATCACCCCGATGTTCCTACCTTTGCAGAAAGATTTTGTTGCCTGTGCTGTGATTACAAAGGAGTTCAGGTGAATGCAAACACTCCATGTTCCTCACATTGAACACAGACGATTTACTCACACTTTGAACACTTTCCTATAACCACTTCGCACTAATTGTGCCTGTCAATCCCTTTCACTTCTCCCAGCCAGCTGGCAGATTGAATTACCATTCGCTTTCTATCAGCTCAATGGTTAAACAGGGAGGAAGTGTGCAGAGGAATGCTAGGACTTTAGCCTAACCTGCACTGGTGGCAGTTTGTTTCCTGTGACTTCAACACTTGTTTTTTTTTTGTTTGGTTTGGTTTCTTGTTGTTGTTTGTTTGTTGTTGTTGTTCAGGAATCTATCCCTGGAAAAAAATGGTTAGAGATCTATGAGCTTTCATGTGACTAGTGCTATGTAATGTAAGGAAGGGTGGCGGATGGCCTACTCTATCACTGCTGGGAGAAGCACTCAATAACAGCAGTTTGTGCAGGCAGGACAAAGTGCTGTGACTTGCTTGCAGGTTCACAACCAAGGGAAGTATTCTTCATGTCTGCCAGTATGGGGGTAAATAATTGTCTAGAGCTAAAACTAGTGTTCCTATAGAGAAATTTCCAGAAACATCTACAGCATCCACTAAGACAGAACTGGTAAGAAACGAGTCTTCAGTTCAGACAGTTGGTAGCTCTGAGTGCCTTGAACTTTCTCCTGGAGATAAGGTAAGTACTAGCACATATACACTCACACAGATGATCTTTTACAGCAAGGAGTTGGGTTGCAAAAAGCAGTTTAAATGCTTTCTAGTGCTACAGGTGCCAACAGAGAGAGACATATGTTGTTTAACAGTCATATTCCAGAAGTGAACAACTCTAAAAGGAAGACACCTTGATCCCTGGTGATCCACAAAAGCAAGTCTGCAGTTGAGTTCACACTCTCTAGCTTCACTCTCAAAGCCAGATATGTTTATACAACTATAGGCAGCCAGGGCCAAGATCTGCAAGTAAAAACCATACCAGCAGCCTGCATGTAGTGGGTGATTCCCTTTTATTGATGTTCCTTTCTGCTGGACTGACAGAGTGTCTTGAGAGGTATGCTGCCTCCTGGAATCTGAGATCCAGGATGTTGCTGAAAGCATGCCACACCTTGTCAAGAGCGTGGAGTACTATCCCCTGTTGTCCTTCCATGTGTGCGTTAATGACACTGAAAGCCAGAAAATGGGCAGAATCGAAGAAAACTATAGAGCCTTGGGAGCAAAAGTGAAAAACACTGGGATGCCCAAGTTACCTTCTCAGTTTTGCCAGTTGGAGGAAAGAGGGAAACCAGAAATAGTTACATAGTTCACATCAGTTCCTGGGTACATGGCTGGTGTTTGTATGAGGATATCACAGTGGGACTTCCAATGAAGATTATAACCTGTTAGGGAGGAATGAGTCCATATGTCTAGAAGAGACAGGGCAATGTTCAGCAGCAGGCTGACTAACCTAGTGAGGCAGGCTTTAAACTAAAGGACTCAAGAAGTGGAGTTAAAAATGGCAATGCTGATGATATGCTTATGACTGGGGAATAAGACAGGCCAAACAGAACAGTAATAAGTGTTTCTTAGTTGCCTCCCATTATATGACCCAGAATGTCAGCCACGTCAAGGGTGTGTATAGCCATGGGGCATCCTTTTGAATCCCTAGGGATGAATTATGAATGGGTGGAGAGCTTATGGGTGAAAAATAAGGAGCAGGCAAATGTGAGTGACATCACTGTGAATTTTTACTACAGGTTGCCTGATCAGGAAGAGGAAGTTGGTGAGACCTACAGACAGTGAAAGCAGCCTCACAATCACAGACAATGTTTCTCCTGGGTAACTTCAACAGTTCTAGCATATGCTGGAAAAGCAACATTGTAGGGGATACACACGGTCCAGGAGGTTCCTGCAATATTTGGAAAATAACTTTGAGAGGTGTTGTGGAGAAGCCAATCAAGAGAGGTCAGCTGCTGGACCTTGTTCTTACAAAAAAGGGAGGACTGGTCGAGGGTGTCAGGGCTGGGGACAGCCTTGACTGCAGCAACCATGAGCCAGTGGAGTTTGTGGTATTCAAGGACAAAACAAGGCAAGAAGTAGGATTGCCACCGTGGATTTCAGTAGAATCAACTTTGACCTCTTTGGGGACCTACTTGGAGGTCTAGTTAGAGCATTGCAAAATAAGGGGTCCCAAGAAAGATGTTTTACATTCAAGCACCACTTCTCCCAAGGTCAGTATCGGTGCATCCCTAAGAGCAAGAAACCAGGCAAAGGTAGCGGAACATTTGCATGAATCAAGACCTCATGGAAAAAATAGAAGAGTTTATGGAATGTGGAAAAAGGGTATGGTAACTTGGAAAGAATATAGGAATGGTGTTAGGGTCTGCAGGGAAGAAGTGAGGCAGGCTAAGGCCCACGTGGAATTAAATCTAGCAAGGACAACAAGAAAGGCTTCTTTAAGTATATCTTCATAAAAAGGAAGTCTGGGGAAAATGTGGGTCTCAGTGAGGTGGGTGCTCTGATAATAAAGGATGCTGAGAAGGTGGAGATGCTGAATGTCTTCTTTGCTTCAGTCTTTATTGTTAAGACTGCCCCTTGGGTATCCAAGACCCTAGAGACATGAGAGAGTTTGGGGAAAGGAAGACTTCTACTTGGTTGAGAAGGATCTGGTCAGAGATCATGTAGGCAAAATCAATGCCCACAGGTCCACAGGTCCTGATAGTTAGCACCCATGAGTGCTGAGGGATCTGGCAAAAGTAATTGCTGAATTGCTCTTTGTCATCGTTGAAAGTCAGCCTCACTTTTCTCCCTAGGTAGGTGATGGAACAACTTATTCTGGATGTTATATTCAGGAAATTGGAAAAAAAGAAAGTTATCAGGAGTAGTCCACATGGATTCACCAAGGGGAAATCATGCTTGACCGATCTTGTAGTATTTTATGATATCATCACTGGCTGAGTAGATGATAGGAGAACAGTGGGTATTGTCTATCTTGACTTTAGCCAAGCTCTTGATGCTGTATTCCATAACATCCTCATAGTTAAGGAAGTGTGAGATAGATGAGCAGACAGTGAGGTGGATTGAGAACTGGCTTACTTGACCGAGCTCATAGTGTTTTGATCAGCAGCCCAGAGTGTAGTTGGAGACCTGTAATTAGCAGAACTCCACAGGGGTTAGTTCTGAGTGTGGTCTTGTTCAACATCTTCATTGGTGACATAGATGAAGGGACATGGAACACCTGCTGCAAGTTTGTGAATGACATAAACCTGGGAGGAGCACTAACACACCAGAAGCCTGTGCTACCATTCTGTGGTACCTGGACAGTCTAGAGTGTTGGGTGATGAGGAATTTTATGGTGTTCAACAAGGGCAATTGCAGAGATAGATGGAGATATTCCTTGGGAGGAATAATTCCATGTATCAGTACAGGTCAAGGGCTGACCTTCTGGAAGGAGCTCTGCAGAGATGGATCTAGGTCTCCTGGCGGCCTATAAATATCTTAAGGGTGAGTATCAAGTGGGTGAGGTCAGATGTTTTTTGGTTGTGTCCAGAGGCAGAAGAAGGGGCAAAGGGTATGAAAGGGCATAGAAAGTTTAATATGAACTTGAGAAAAATCTTCTTTACTTTGGGGGTGGCAGGGCACTGTAACAGGCTGCCCAAAGAGATTGTGAAGTCTCCTTTTCTGGAGATATTAAAAACCCACCTGGACACTTTCCTGTGATACTTACTCTAGGGAACTTGCTTTAGCAGGAGAGTTGGACTTGATGTTTTACAGAGGTCACTTCCTATTCCTGTGTTACCATGATTCTGTGATTGCTTATATCCACACACCTATCATCATTCATAATATGCATTTTTCTGTGCCTCTTGCTTGCTTGCCCCTTGCACTTAGCTCCCAGGCTGCTCTTATGCTGCCATCTACACACACATTTCTGCCTGCATTCTTAGACAGCCTTCATCAAAGTAAGAGACAGATAACTGCAGACTGTCTACACCCCCATAAAATCCTTCCCAATCTTCGTTGCTCTTCCCTTCTTCACCCCAAATTGTTGTCATTCTCCCAGGTCCCATACCCAGCCCTATACTAGTTACCTGTACTTCATTTATTTTGAGCATGCTGTGTGCACAACTCACTTATCAGATAGCTGTTCACTTCTACCACCTTGTCTGTAATCCTTATAAATACACACGAACTGATAATTTCTCTGCTTGCTCACACACCATCATTTCTCACCCCTTGTTAAATGAACTGTCATTCTCATTTAATCCCAATTCGTGCCTTACAATTTCTAACTCCACTAACCTATCCACATTTGTTCCATTCCCTCTTTCTGCTTCTTTTAGCTAGTGCCTACTACAGAGTCATAGGTACATTAGTTGCATCTTGCTTAATAAAATGTCATTCCTTTTTATTTGTATGTATTCTCCTAATTCAACACTGTTACTTTTCACTACTTTCCTCAGCTACTTCCCCTGTTAAATGTTGCCTATTCCATCCTAACTACAGATAAGAGGCATCCTTTGTTTCTAATAGGCAAATAACTATTGCACCTTTGAACTACTTCCTCAGTTTGTCTTCAAAGCAATACAAAACTAATATTCCTTCCTGTGCTCTCTTGTCCTGCACCTCCATTAGACTACCCTTTGCTCACTGATCTTTACAGAAAACCCAGCTCTTAATATTATCCTTATACGCTCTTTATTCTTCATTCTTCATTCATTCCTCATTCTCATGCTTCATGAGAACTGCCAAATTTTCATATTCGCAGTTCTCCTTGTCCCCATAATTTTACTTATCTTGCATTTCCTCACAATACCTTCACACAGCTTTTTCCTTTATTCTGCCTCTGCTCATAACCAGTCACAACATGTCCACAATACTCCAGCAGGCTTATAGCCTCTGAAATTTCTCATAGCTCTTCATGCTTCTATCCAAATATATGAGAGATGCTCTGAAAGTAATGCCTCCTATTTTACTTTGTTGGCCTACTACATCATAGGTGGATATGAAAGACAAGCCACGTTTCAGACAGCCATGCAGATATTTGTGAATGTGGTATGCAGGCTCTTTTTCATTGCTGGTGAAAATGCATAGTTAATGGAGGTGACTGTTGAAAAATAGTGTTTTGTAAATGAGAATATGCTATATCAAATAGTGTAATTGTGCTCTTTGTTGCAATTTAATGACAATAAACAGGAAGGTGTTACTTTCAGAGAAACCTATGTGCATTTTTCTTCCTCCTCCAGACATCCTTCCTGCACTGTGCTTTCACCATTCTCTCTAAACTCCCACTGCATATCCCCCACTCACCCTTCCTACATCCTTGTAGGTCCCTTTCATATTTTCACCCAGTATCCAGTCTGCATCTTTTCCCATCCCTCTCAAGTGATACTTCCCTTTCTGAGTCCTAAACTTTTCTCCATCCATGAACATTCTCTCTGTCCAGTTAACTTGCAGTAGTTTCCCTGTTATGCTAATAACCTTTGCATGGCTTACCTGCTCTAAGTACCCAAAATATAGCACAGTATATTGTGGTTTATTTTCAGCACTTAATACTCTCCCTACAAACTCCTGAGGTATTTCCTTCTATGAGTTATTTAGTTAATTTTTCCCTGGGGAAAAAAAAAAAATAAATAAGAAAAACTAAATATATTGGTTACCTCAAAATATACCACCTTCCTACACAAAGCACTCCTGTCCTGACCCTTCTGGTTTATCTTCTCCCCATATTTTGAGACCTCAATCTGCAATCGTACGTTGTTTTCCTCCCCCTACCATGCTAACAGACTCAGCTTCTAGTGCTGACATGTGTATCTAAAAGTACAAGTCTTTATACTATGTGTTGTTGAAACCACGCTTAACTCTCATTCTCTACTGCTTTTGTCTACTTTTTCTCAAAGAAAGGTAGTTTAGTTATTTTCATTTTTCTGACATCTTAAGTGTTTTTGTACCACTCCTCTACTTACACACTTGCACAGGCCACATATTTCAGTGCCTGAGAATGTCTTTCTTTTTTGTCTGGGTATTTTCCTGAGGGCACAGTGTTAAGTCAAACTTTACATACCATTTGCACTTCTCATGCAACAAATCACATGAGCCTAAGAGTTAAGAGTGCTTTTTGAAACTCTGCAGTTCATAACAATTGTCTGGACCATACAGCACACTTCTCTGTTTATTTAAAAAGGGAAGAAAAAGCACATACCCACTCCCCTCTAAATAACTGGTTTTGCAATATAGGACTGAGAGAATGTGTGCATAGCAGCCCTTTTCATTCCAAAATATCCATCTCTCTGAATAATGCGTATTTATAGTTCAAGAGATAGGACCAGCACAGAGCTTTCTCGTTTATTTTAATAAAGGATTAAGAACTGATCAGAAAACTATCTAAACCATTCAAGGATTTTTTCCCCTCTTAGCTAATAACATTTGGTAACTCCATAAAGACTCGCCAGTAACTAACTTAATGCTTTAAGCTGCATTTCAGCTGTTTAGATGAGAAACAGCTTTCTATTTTGCTCTCTATATGTCTGTATTTATTTGTTGTGTGCTGCATTCTTAGAGGACGCTTACTGAACACTGAAAATTGTACTTTAAGAGTAAGTCACCCTACCATCCTACACACAAAGTGAGTGTATCTTTTTCACCTAGCCACAGATGTACAGGGTATCCTTTGATCTCCAGTTCCTTCCAGAGAATTTAGTATTGGTTTTGAGGGGAAGGGTGATTGATTCAAAGGTCATGAGTAGGGTTTTCAGTGTCTGACTTGCACAAAAAACAACAAAGCTTCAGTGAAGTTAAGTACCTGAGACAGGAGAAGTCTAGGAATTAGGAATTTTGACTTTGCGTGTCATGGGCTCTGAGTTTCCCTTAGGGCAAGTCTGCTGTGTATTCTGACGCTGGTTCCTGCAACCTCTACGCAAGATTTGCAACTCCTTTTGTTACATCTGAAGTTTCTTGTTTCCGTCTTAAAATAAAACCAAGAGTCTCCTTTGTTTCTGCCTCTTAAATTAGATTCCTTTAGCACCTCATATTTTTCCTCCACTGTTTTCTTACCAGGGATCTAAACAACAGTGTATAGAGCAGGAGGAGAGAGGAATCTCAAGACTAAAGCAAGCTGTAGGGTAATTAGAGGTGGGGGAAGGAGGAGGCACAATGGGAAACACATCAACATTTGGGACAGATCTACTTCTTGCAAGACACCCCTCCCCAACTACCATTGTAATTCTTTAAAGAATCCCTCTCCCCCCTCCTCTCCCCGCCCTCTTAGGACCCTATTAGAAAACGTCAAATTTCCCTTACCGTGGTAGGAGTAACCATGGCATCCGTGTAAATGTTTCCAGAAAAGTCGACATGAAGAGAAAGGTAAATGTAAATACGTTCATTCAAAGTCCCAAAGTTGTCTGCTTGGGTTGTGCAGAGTTGCTCTATGGAAGAGGAGCCTTTAACTCTGAGTCCCGTGAACATAATCTCCCCGATTATAACAAACCAGCTCAGCCAGATGGCTCTGCTCTGTAGATTAACCCTTTTATTGCCATACTCTACTTTCACTGCCTACTGTTTATAAAAATTTTGCCTGGCTGGGGAATTTCAGAGAGCGACATATTTTTTTGAAAATAACATAATTGTCATAAAAGTCTATCTTTTTTTTTTCTCTTATATGCTTTACAATACCCATAATGTGTCTATTTTTTATTTTTATTTTTGGTTTGTTTTTTTTTTAATTATTTTTGTTTCTTGTTCCAACTAATAATTTCATTCCTTTTCCTGTCAAAATCTTTTCATATTATAAGGAAAAGTCTTAGTACCCAGGAATATTCTTTGTAATTCTTTTGTTAAATCATTACCATAAAACAATCTCTTCCGGACTGTGACTCTCAGAAGACAAGTATTTCACTGCAGGAATGTACAACTCTAATAGTCCATTCCCTCTTCTCTGTCTCTGTCTCTTTCTTTCTCTCTTTTTTTCTCTGTCTCTCTCTTCCCCCCACACTTGCTTTGTCTCTCACATGCATACTCACATATATACACAGATGCAGTCTTTGGTCAAATTGCCATCATGAGTTTCTATTCTTATCCATATTTAGAAATCATTATAGGACATGCAAAACAGGTGAAATAGAGAAACAGAACTGAAAAGCCATAAACTTCCAGTCTCTCTCTGGCTTTATTATTATTATTGTTATTGTTATTACTTCCAATTTCTAGGCACATTTATTTATTTTGTCATTGTTTCTCTCAGCCAAGTCACTCCTCACATCATAAAAATAGAAAGAATAGACCTTAGAGTTGAGTTTTGTCCAGATATGCCTCCAGTTTTGATTTGCAGATTAGTCCATTAGGAAAAAGATGGTGAGTGCCAAAAGTATGGAAAGTTAATCAGCAACCAGTAGTGACTGGTTTCTAAAATTCTTATTTAGAGATTGCTCACAGAGATGGCTGATAAATTTAGCTGCATTCCTCTAAGTCTCCCTCTAAATTTACATGCTTAAGTCATCTTTCTTTTCTGTTTGATTCAAGCATAGTTGAACAAGTAATAACCATAAGAATCTGCTTATATAAGATAGATATAATATAGATACAATACTTCAAAATGGAAGTAATCAGATGCTTCACAAGATCATGAACCTTTCTCTTTAGTTTTTTAACAAACAAATTTTACTCTTTCTCCTCCCTTTGTAAGGATTATTAGACCTCTAATGCTGTCAAAGCACTGTACCATCATCTTCAAGCTCTACCTAGATAGTTGCCACCATTTTATAAAATATTTTCCGCTGTGGATTGGAACGTGGTAGGTGTTGTTTGTAGTTGTTGTCCTTTACCTAAATTTTCTCAACCATAAGATAATGCTATTTAAAGAAGTCTAAATTCTATATATTGCATCTGTTTCTTAAGTGCTGCTTGAATTGCTTATTTTCCCTAACTGCCCAGATGTGAACGGAGAGAGTAATCTTCTATCATTGACTCTTAAGAGCATTCATTCCACTGAAAACTACTGCTTCATCAATTCACATAAAAAAACCCACCAAAACAATAAACCAAACCAAGAGATATTCCGAAACATGCACAACACAAATCTTAAACAGCTCATGAGCCTTTTTGTCTTTGCTATTTGTTAGACCTTTCTCAGCTAAAAGGATGTAAGAATTAACTGCTTTCTCACTATCCCAACACTCTAGTCAATTCTGAGAAATGCCTAAAATATGACTCAGCTTTTAGTCTCCTCAAGTAGATAAACAGCTCTAGGAATAGAAATAATTCCCCTGGCTTGTGAATGCTCCTCCATAGGTAGGCAAAGGGTTAAGCTCTGAAAGCAACCCTACCCTAGGAACTTTACATTCGCAGGTAGTCCAGAAAAAAAAAAAAAAAAAAAAAAGCAAACAAATAGTGTACAACTAAACGTTCCAAGCAAAGGGGCTGCCTCCCTCTGATGGGAGGTGAATCTACCAAAGCCAGGCAGTATGCATGAATTGAGGGATAACTGAGGGATTTTGTTTTGCCTGGTACTCGTTGTCTGTGTCTGTGGGCTGTCAGACACCTTGTAACATGAGATGTGACAACTTAATCTTGCCAAATATGCATGCACTGTTAAAAGCATTGTAGACGGTGTGTTTTTACAGCTATTGAAAATGGAAACATGCTTGTTACTTGCAGTTTTGCACATTTTTCTCTAAAGATATTTCTCTCCTTAAACTGTTTTTACTAGATATTTTTACATCTTCTTCTGCTAGGTCATTTGGTGCCATGTTATATCTTGTTTTCTAAGGATAAGCCTTAAAACAAACAGATTTTATTAATTAATTTTTTTTTTTACACTTCAAACATGCTTTATGGTTGGTTATTTTGTTTTGTTTTGTTTTACGAAAAATAAAGATCTCAAACTGTTATTTTAAGTATAGTCCTTTGATCCAAGATTCTGACATAGCAATCATGTTTGTTACTTTTAGCAAAATCTGTAAGTCTTGAAGAAATTGAAATATTGCTCTGAGCATATTTTAGAAATAATCTTCAGTTTTTAAGGATTTTAATTGGAATAATAACTAGTCATTTATCTGATTAATTAGGTCTTTCATTAGACTCCAGAATACACAATATTTTATTCACTGTGAAGGCATTTTTTTTTTCTAAACATGTTAAGATACCCCTATAATTCCATTTAATGTTAATAAAATAGAATACTTATAGAGAAGATTTGTATGTTAGTAAATAAATGGATGAAGCTTTTCACTGGGTTTGATGGGTGCCTTGGCTCATTTTATATTCAGGATTTCCCCCGTTGGTTTTGCAACAGCGCCACTTTGTGGTAGTTGTCCCGAGCAGATACTGAGAGTAGGAAAGCCTGCCGGAATACTACATGTTTCAAAAAGTTTGTCCTCATCGTTGCTTTGACATACATCAACAAATTCATTTATCTACAGTAAAACTATATTCCAGCCATGTACTTTTCCATTTATGAGAAGGTAGCTTTGAAGAAAGACTGAGAAGAAGTAGAAGCAAAAGTTTAGCCCCCTCTGAATATTTTGCATAAGAACATCACTTTCATTCAAATTTCCAGAACTTTGGTGTTTGTAAACATCTCTAGAAAAGATTTTCAGTGACAGTTGTTGTAAATGTTTCATTAAAAACAAAAAATCGAAGCATGGTTTTCTGTAATTGATAGAAATAGCAGCAAGAAAGAATAGGTTATTGGGAGGAAAAAAAAATAAAGCAAAAAAACAACCAACTACATAATTTAAATATTATTTCAAGAATACCAGAGTTGTGATTTCAGAGTTGATAGAATTGCTGAAACATCACTGAGTTTGGCCTCCCTTACATCTGCATCAGTTCTGAACTTAAGCCGTCATGTACACTTGTGCTGGAGTTTCTGTTTCTCCCTTGTACTCCAGAACTCAATCTAGGGAAATGATAGGTGCTAAACAGAAATTCTAAGTAAGCTTCATATTTTGTTCTGTTATACATTTATTGGAAAGTTGTCTTCAGCAGCTTTTCCTTTCATTAAAAAATTATCTCATGAGTTCTTAAAATAATCAGACTAGATTATAGCAATTAACAGAACAGATTCAAGGTGTCACACTGAAAAACATATATCCAGAGCTGCAGACATTCCAAGAAGTAAAACATAAAAATACAGGGCAAGAACCATGAATTAATTTCAGACTCTGAAAGTCATTGCTGTTCAGATCTATTCCTGAAAGCACTAGTCTCTGCACAGTTAGCTCACCTGTAAAACTGTTTTCCTGAGGATTAACAAAGTGAGATTAAATCAGATTCAAAATTTTGTACTTATAATAATAATAAATTTTGTACCTATTAAGTATAACTAGCACTTTTTCACATGAAACATTTTACATAAACAACCTAGCATTACACAAACAAAAATTTAAAGTGTTTCACAAATAGTTTTCATTTTGGGGTTTTCTTGTTTCATAAATGTAGGAATCTGTACTTCTATATCAAAATAGAGGCATATACTAAGTAATATACAAGAAGAGATATATACTTGCCAACATATAACTAAGGTTTGGCAATAGGGCTATGGATCATCACAAATCTTGTCTACTGTAATAATGTAATGTAATAAACTTCTCACTTTAGAACATATTTGGGCTTGTGTAATATTTTTCTTCTTCTGATAGTATTTAATTTTTCCAGAGACAGTTTTTTATTGCAGGAATAATCAAGAAACTTTGCAGCATCTGATTACAGATACAATTTCTGGAAATAAAAAAGAAAAATCTTCCTAACAATAGACATACTTTTAGCCACTAGTCATTTGTTTTGATTACCAAATTAGTTGAACAGAACTCACATGATTATCGGTAACAAAAGTGATTTCTTGTTTATGAGAGTGCTGAGAAGATTTTCTCATTGGAGGAATCAACCACTGCAAACAATAGAGCTGCTTAGTAAAATGCTAAAATTTCCCTAGCAGGGCAGTAAAGTTCAGTACTGGTTTTTGTTCCTGGACTGATGCTTTCGTGCCTGTAAGATCCAGGAGAACTGCAATTTCTGAAGCTGATTCTAAGAGAATGAAACAAACAAACAAAAAAGATAAATATTTTCTTTTTATTCAATATTAAAAAAATAAATAACTTTTAAATCTGCCATTAAGTTAAACAGTACAAACTTTAAGGGCCTTGGATCACTGCTAGTTAGCCAGCACAGCATGAGCTATGTTTATTAAGTTTATTTCAGTTTATCACTAAAATAAAAGGGGCAGTTCCACATCTGATTTCCACTCACAGGGAAATGCGTCTCTGACTTTTGTGTTTACATTTTTAGTCTTAGTGTGAAATATAGTTGGTGTTCTGGTTTTTGGTGTTTTTTTTTTTTTTGGGGCGGGGGGGGAGGGAGGGAGGGAGAGGTGTTTTTTTTTTTAGCTTCCTGTGGTGAAAAAAATAGAAAACAAGGTTAATAAGGCAAGCAGCAACATAAGGTAGAGTAACATTGGAAATGCAACTATGCTATAATATTTTTCTTAAATTATTTCAGAGTAGGGTCTTCATTTTGTTCTGAGACTTTGCTATAAAAAGAAAGCTCTTTATTCAGTTAATGAGGTGTATTATATGTGAGAAATCATCTTCTGAAGTCAATGAGACTCTTCTCATCACTAGCTTTTATACCAGGCAGTTAATATTTGTGGGTTCTAACCTGGCGAGGCACTTTTATTTGAATTAAGGCATTTTTATTGAAACTTTTTTTTTTTTTTTTTTTAATGGATACTGATTCTCACTGAAGTCTGAGCTTCTGAATTTTTAATTTTCTAAAATATTATTTTGAAATTGCATCTATTGGAGGAGGGACAGGACAGCAAACATGGTATGAATTCACCTTCAGGCATTCCAAAACTGAAAGTCTCATTTCAGTTAATTCAGCTGTATAAAGAGAATTTTTAAAACAGCTGTGGGTCAAACTATCATTTGTTAATGCCTATCTTTTTAAGAAATAAGAAATTCCCCATACTAAGGCATACTAAGTATGCTCATCTACTGCCCAAATACTTCTTCTGTACAAAGCATTTAATGCATATGTCTATTATGATCTCTGCAGCAGTTCCCAGGTAGTGTTTGGCAGGTCTGTTCCAAGTGCCATCTCCAACAAGCAGTTTGTGTACTGCTGCCCTTTTTAAAGCCATTCTTTAGCACAAATCTGAGCTGTTCTATGCCTGGTGTTGTTGCCCATGAACGCTTAGTTTATCGGTATTAAGTGTGGCTTGGTAGTGATGTCAATTAGGGTCTTCCATGCACTGTAGTACCCAAATGTGAATTCAGAGATACACTACTGTAAGAGCCCTAATGCAGCAAGTGGCATGAGAGTAAGTGGAAACACACAAGTCCAGTGCCTGCTCTCAAGACCAGATTTGCTCCCTACCCAGATGACAAGCTTGCAAAGTCAGCTTCAAGCATGGCCATAGATTATACCCTGGAATATGTAAGGCTCCAAGTACCAGAGACTAGAGGCATCATACAGTGCTGAGCCCAGAGAAGGTGGTGCTCTACATGCAGTGTGAAATGCACAGTAGGACAGACAATCAAAGATAACCTATGCTTACAGTCAAGAATACTGCTTAGGAGTTGTGTAAAATGAAAGTGTTTGGGGTTTTTTGTTTTCTTTTGTTTTGGGGTTGTTGATTTTTGCCTATATACTTAGCTTTTTTGGAGATTGACAATAAGAAAGAGAATGCTGATATCTCACTTTCTTTTAACCACATAAATGGACGAACTATTTTCTGACAGAATCCATTCTTCCCTAGTTTTATTTATTTGGAAGGCGTGGAAAGAAAAGTTCAGTCCGTAATGAAATAGGGCAAAAAGAAAGTAAGTAGTTAAGTGATAAAGGATTTAAAATGATCATTTCTTTTCAGTCTGAAGAACTGATGGAGGGGCACAGTCAGGTGTTTGGTCCCACTTTTTATTATAGAAGGAAGAAAGAAGGGTCTGAATGGAAAAATCCAGCATGTGCTTTTGAATGAACAGTACTACTGAAGCTGATCATAATACAGATTATCCATGGCCAAAATTATGTTTAAGTTCTCAGTTTACAGACTAGCTGTGGCTCTGAGTCGTGCTTCTCTCTCCCTCGAAGATATCTTGTTCCAAATACTTTCCTGCTACATGGTCATGGTAAATCTCTCAAGTATCTGTCATCACTGATAGTTCCACACATGCTTATGAGTGCATAGAAGGATCCTACTCACTTGTTTTGTTGTCTACTATATCTCCAATTCCCATTGTGTAGCTAAGGCAATTCTTTATGAAGAGCCACAGTGACCACAATGACAACTGTAAGTTAAGGAGCTGCAAAGAAGGAAAATGAAGAAACCACATGTTGAGTAGACAACAGAGGGTGTTCATGACAGCATGATGGGCTTGGTCACATTATTGTCCATGACTAGGATGACTGTATGAGTCATGCAAGCTTGATCACGCAAGCAGCAATCAGAAACTTTATAGGGCTTTGCAACTGTTATGAGGTTAATACATATATGTTATCTCCAATACTCACACTGTGTTTGACATTCAACATTGCTTTAGAATTTTATTCAGTTTTTTCTCCTTTGAGACATTCTCTTTGAAGCCTGGTATGTATAACTTTTCTCAATAACCAACAACATTTGGTAAAGACAGGCTTTAGGCCAGTGTGCTTTTTTTCTTATGTAAAGTAAGATTTTGTTATATCATGTAATGCAGTTGCAGTGTATGTGTGTGTAGCTGCAAAGGATAGATTTCTTAAACAAAATTTACTGTGTATGAAAACATCTTGTCTTTTCCTTAATGTCATGCTTTCTTCCTAAACAGTGTGAATAGGATCAATTTCTTAACGTAAGAGCAAATAAAACTTATTTTTTTGATGACTAGCTCTTTGGAAATTGAAGGTTGTTTTTGCAGCAAGGCACTAATCAGTGTGGTAGTCAAATGCAGCTGTTAAATACAAATATTCCAGCTCCCTTAAATCTTAAGCAAAGTAAAGCTCTTTTTTTTTTTTTTTTTTTTTTTTTTTTTTTTTTTTTTTTTTGTGGGAATATAATCATAGGGAAAAGACACAGAATGTTATACAATGAATCATAAATTCAAATTAGTTCACATCAAACTCCATATGCACAGTGTTACTTTCAATTAAGCTCTTGTGGACCTTGTAGGAATAAGAGAACTTTCTTCATCATATCTTGTTGCCTTCCCTGTGTCTTCCTTCAACATTTTTCTCTTCTTCTTGTATAAAAACCCTCTGTCTTCTTCTGTGTCTCAGGAAAAAAAATGGATATTGTTCTTTATCTAAAAGAAGAACAAATTGCAATTCTGACAGAGCAAGTGAGTGAATTGCAAAAAATTCTTATAAAAACGTATAGCTAGAACCAAAACATTCCCTATCATACAATGTGTTCTAAACCCTACCCCCACAGATTGGCTTTTGTCTTGTGACGTGATACTTTCAGCAAGCTGTTTCACTTGGAAAAAATAGCCATGCAACCTTACTCTGCACTGAGAGGAATGCCACATGTCATTTTTGTTTTTCAAGGTCTTCAAAAGCAATTCCATGCTTCAGTGTGTTTTTCCCAGAGATGGTATTGTGAATCAGCTTAATAAAATGAAGAACATCCAAAACTTCTGAGGAATTATCCTTGGGTTAAAAGGCAATAGACATGTTTGTACATACTTGCAAATGGCTTACACTGACAAAACATCCTTTTTTGTAGCAAATGTTGGTTACAATCAATGCTTGCTTCAGAAGTCCTGTATTGATGAATCGGATAACAATAGTTTGAAGGTGGGGGGAGGAATGCAAAAATTAAAGGAAAACTATGCCCTCTCCTTAAAAGGAAGAGCTAAAAATCACTCAAGGACTGGATTTTGCACTAATGTATCTGAAATTACTAAGAAACTGTAGCACTACACACAGAAATTGCAGCTAAGGTATCTAGTGGAGCTGTATGGTCTGTGTGTATGCAGCGTGTCTGTATGGGACACTTCACGCTTATGAATTTGAGTTTGCATATTAGGAGTGCCTCAAGTTAAAATCTCCTGGTTTTGTTGTTGTTGTTTGTTTGCTTGTTTGTTTTTTCCTCAGTTCATTGTTCTTTTTCATTTCTCAGCAAAAATGAGCTGGATTATGCTAATATCATTGTGTGATCAATAGTAACTCTTTTCTGAAGTGCTTTTCTCCTACCACAACTGTTGTTCAGTGTGCAAACTTCTATTACTGACTCCTATTCATAGGCATTCTTGTGCTGTGATTGTGTTAGATAGTGTGCATAACACAGTCATTGGTCCCAAACAGGTACTTAGCACATTGCCTGCCCTTTTTTAAGACTGATTCTGTTTGTTTCTGTGAAAAAGTGAAGTGCAGTGATAGACTGTATAGGAGCATGAGACAAACAAGAAGGATTAGAGGAAAAGTGGAGAAATAGCTGAAAAAATAAGTGTTACTGAACTGTAGCTAGAGGAATTAAGAAAAACACAGATAATTATTTGATTGTGCACGGTGAGGGTACAAATGTTGCCAAGAGGCAGAGGAGGGTGATGTGACATGACCTTTTTTCTTCTATGGCTTGAGGCACAATCCTTTCTGCAATTATTTCATTTTATTGTCTACCTAGGCCAGCTTTTAAGAGCTGCAATTGAATGAATAGTCTTCTTACATATTCAGAAATACATCCAGCATACAGCTCTGACATGAAAACTTTTTCTACTACACCCAGATTATTACTGAACAGTTTGTGTTGGAGGTCATTGTACTTTGAGAAACTAAAGAATAGCAATCCTTCAGTAGAAAAAATATATATATATTTATATATATATATATATCTTTATTTCTTTTAGGTCTGATGAAAAAAAAATTCAAAAACTATGTAAAAAATATTATTTTAGTTTTAAAACATTTGTATGTGGAAGAATTCCATTTACAAAGTTCACTTAGGATCATAGAATCATAGAATATCCCAAGACTGAAGGGAAGCATAGCAATTAAAATAGAAGTGATGTTTTCCCTTTTTCCAGTCAGAATGTAAGATCCAGTCAGATGAAGATCTGACAGACATCATTTTTCAAATATGATGGAGAATATCTTGGCAATCACATCTCCCAGTATTCTGGAATGCCTGTCATCTGGCCCCATAGACTTGTACACACTCAGCCTCACGACGGTGATTTTCTCTCCCCACCCCTGCAAGAAGCCGATGGAGATGATGTGGATTGAACCCCAGATCTCACACATGCAAAGCAGGTCCTCCATTAATGAGCTACATCCACATCACATAGTTTCTAAGTTATCAGTAAAATCAGTCTCAATCATATATTTTAAAAATGTTTAATATTTTAAGGTAAACAACTGGAAAACTTAACTGAGAATCATATGTAACAGCAAAACTTACCTATTAATTTTATTGCAAGAAGTCTATTTTGAATAATAGATTTCCTTCCAACTCATACGAAAAGTAAACTTCCTGAGATGACACTGTTACGAGGTAGTGTTGTATAAACAATGTGAGATATTACATCCTGAATATTTTGTTAGTAATTTCTACAGAAGCAGAGTTGGGGGTCACTGACATGATGCTTTTGACCTCATCTCCTTGAAAGTGAGTAGAATGGTAGATTTGAAATTCAAACAAAATGTCCAAGACACCAAGCATTCTCAGTAAAGACTGAACATACTGTGTTATGGATACATATGACTGAGACAACACAGTCATAAAATATTCAATAATTGCAGGACAGGGTCCAAGTGTAAGAACAAATTGCCCATCCTTTTTATTTTATTGTGAAGAGCCAAAATCATTATTTTTTTCTGCAATTCTTCTATGTCTGCTAATGTCAAGCAAGGGAAGACTAACATTTGGTACTAGGGGGTTAACATAACAAGGAGGAGCACACTTAAGAACACAGGGAGATGGATAAACATTGTGCTTCCATGCTGGCAGGTAGCTGCTCTCCTGAGAAATGTCCTTATGTTTTGTCTGGATTGTTGAAGTAAAGAAGTGCAACAAAAAGATCTTTTCCTTCCACTGAATACAAAATGCTTTCAGCTTTGTGACCACTGAATAAGTGCCCTGACCTTTAACTGTCATGTTACCAGCAGGAAGGTAAAACGTTTCGGAGCCCTGAAGTTAGTACCATAGTGTGTAACACACGTTGAGCATAAAATTACTTTACATCCAACTTAGTAGAAAATACATAAAACTGGTGACTAAAGGGTAACAGTTTGCTTTTATTATATCTCCTCTTTATTAGCACAGTAATATAGAAGTGACCATGGTGCTAAGCAGACTCCTACATTTGACTGCTTTTCTGAGTTTCTATGGAAAGAAAACAATGTGTTTTTTCCTTAGGACAGAAGCAATACTATTCCTCAATCTTTTTTGCTCATTCACTGAACAGGCACGGAAATAAAAAGTTCCTGTTGGGATCATATTGTTTACACTAAAATATTTTTCAAACAGAATTGGTTTGTTTTTGAAAGCAGTTTCACACAAATTAGGCTTTTGCCTTCTTCTGCAGCATTCCCAGGAACTGTAGTTCAGGTATCTCAGATTACTAGTTTTTTATGTAGGCCAGACTCATTGTATGATAGATAGCATTGAACTGCAAGATATAATGCTTATCAGTCACACACTTCACAGAAGCAATGTGCGTCTCATGAGACAATGCTCAACACAGGATTTCAAAAGAGTAGCGACAGGTAGACTTTAAAGTACAGTTCCTACAAAGTGTAGAGACCTTGAATAAAGATTATGATGAACAAAGCTGAAAAAGAATATGCTTATTTTCAGAAACTGAAACCAAATAGTTTGCCCAAGAATGCTTCTATATGTTCAGAATGCTGAACAACAAATCACAACAATCACTTTTATAAATTCTTATACCCTTAAAATAGTACAAGAAGTGCTTATGATGATTTTCTCCATAATTATTTCCCTTTATCAATCTTTAGGATCACTTCCAAAATGTAGGAAATCTTTTACACAAACTATTTTTCAATTTCTGAGTATTTTCACTGTACTCACAAGTTAAATTTTAGTATTTGCTTTTTGTCTCTGCCTAAATCTTGATTTCTCTTATTTTAACTCTTATTTCACAGATCTTTTCATCCCATTCCATTCCTTTAAGACAATCTCTTTATATTCTTAGATGTGATTATGGTTTTGTTTTTCTTTGTATCTAATTAAAACAACAAAACCTCAGGCAAATTCTTGGTGATAGCAGTAGATGTTTGAGAAAGGTGCTAGATTTTGTTAGCTCAACAATAGGTATAAGCAGCTGCTCTTTTTGCTTCGGTGATACTACAGAAATATACATCATAAAAGTACTTCTTCTGCGTGTGTATGTTCTTTATCTAAAAACTACTGTTTCTTGTCTGTACACTCCTGTACATTGGAAAATTTTTAAAGAGAAACACTGAAATGCTTCATGGATAGGGTATGGTATTAAAAAAGCAGTGTAGATTTAAACAAAACTTTGTTGATTTATTGCAGGTAAGAATTCAGTCTTTATCATAGTTGCTTTTCAAACATGCTGGCCTCTGAGCTCCTCTGCATTGTTATTTTAATTATTTCTGTCTTCTTTCACCAGTGAACAGTATAAGTTACCTAGTGATTTTCCAATATTTATTTCCATTTCTATTACATCTTTCCATGACAAGAAACTAAGTTTTGGGTCTGAGTTCTTCAGTGAAGTCCTTGACATACATTTATATATCTTAAGATATATATATAAAAATAAGACAAAATTTGCAGGTGGCATATATATGAATACTTTTAGTTCTGTCTGTCTGTCTCTTTTCGCAAAAGCAAATAGATACATAGCTATTATAGCTAGCCATGATTAATTCCATCCATAGTATTTTTATTCCTTATTCTTCCTCCCACAATAAATAGACTTTATTGTATAACAAGTCCTTTAATGAATACAACGGTAAAGAAATGCAAACATTCAAGTTTTGAAGATGATAGGAATAAGGCACTGTGAAACATTCACTAGTGTCATGGTTTTGTGGTTTTTGTTATCAGAATTTTACATCATAACATCATGTAGTGCACTGGGAGTCAAAGAGTTAATGCTCCAGTTCCATGGATTATTCCGGGTACATGGTTCTCAGAAAAGAAGAACTACTTACTACAGACCCCAGAGGGCTTTGCATTGTTCCGTTTCCATTTTTCTATTCAGAGGGAAAGATAAAACTGTTCATAGATCACGAGACATCCCTTTTGGTCATCTGGCTCATCTCTGCTCCCAGCCATATTGGCTCAGCTCGCTTAGAGTAAACCTTTGGTTTTCAGACACTCTCTCATTTTATTTGATTTACTATCTTCAATTCCAATTATATTGTATTATAGTGTGTTATCTTGCATTCCAATATCTTACTTAGTAAATTATTTTGTTTCTCCTCAGATTCTTGCTGCTGTTTTATTTTTAGGCCCATCTCCCTACCCTTTTCCCTTCTCCATTTCCCCTTCTCCCTTTCCTGGGGTATGAGTCCATGGGGCCACCCCACCCCACTAGTCATGGAACCAGGCCAAACCAGCCTGTAAACTGCTAACAACTAGTTGACTTAAATCATGAGGTGAAAGGAACAGGGAACTGCCATGGGAAAGTGAAAGACAGGAGACAATGCTGAGCGCTGCAAGAGAGGATGTTGACGGAGTTCTAGAAATGCTCCTACAGTTTTCCGGTGGTATCTCAGAATTGTGCTCAATATCAGAGGCAAGTATGAATTAGGAACAGAATACGAGCACAGACTGAAAGCTGACAGTAGTCCTTTTCATTCACTGCTTCTTCAAGTTATTCACGGCTTTCCCTCACAGCTTTGTTTCCAAAAGTAAACTGAGTGTGGTTGTTGGCACACAGACTCAAACAAGCATGTTGTTCATGCAATCTCCAGTTTTGATTGTCAGCTGCAGATCACAAGATCACTTTCTTACAAAAAAACCCGACAGGTTTAGTCCTCTAAGGATGTCTCTTGGTAGAGCTGCCACTTGGGCTATGGAAAAAAAATCTTTTACTTGCAAACAGAGTTCAAACCCTTTTAAACCAAACGATTTTTTGTAGTGAGAAAGTAGCATATATAAAGTCACACTTGAGACCTTTGAAAGCAGGTTTGATGTCTTACAGGATCAACTCCCACGGTAGCCAAAGCCAAACTGAGATTAAAAGCCAATATAGTTACAAAACAGTATTCTGCATTTTCACCAGTATGAGAGCTCAACCCTCTTTGGAGAGGCTGTGAGAGTTGTAGGATTGCCTATTGTTAAAGACAGTGTAGCAATGAAAAATTGTGTGGGAGATGGATTCAGCGTTCCTGCACAAACACAGCATGGAGCCAGTGTTCTATGAAATTCTAGATGATTTACTCTGCTCGTCAGTAAAGAGAAGTAAATTTCCCAGTCTTTTAGCTGAATAGTCCCTGATCTTGAACATGCTTTCCAATACAAGGGTAAGTCTCCAAGAGCTCTTCAATGCCATTTTCCTTAGGAAGTAGGAGAAGCTAAGTCAGCCAGTAAGGAAAACCTTTTCCTTTCCAATAAAAGACTACTTTTATTTATTACTTCATCCCTTTTGTTTATTTATTTTTATTTCATTATTTTATTACCTGATTGCAAATTATGCCCAAGAAATATTTGACAAGCGCACTGTGCACATATATCTTTCCAAATTTTGATCTATGTTATTCTGGTTACTTTTTATTGGTGTGAAGTATATTAGATTCCTTCTGACTTGAATATATTAAATATCAATATTAATTGATTTAGATATAATTTATAACATAATTTATATATTAAAAAACACGATATTTGTATGTTTATATTATAATTATTATCTCTGTAGATGTGCTATTGTAATACTTATTTAAAATAAACTATTTTAATTTATTTATTGAATTATACATGCGTGATTATTTATTTATTTTTCTCTGAGGTTAAATGTTTTCAGAAATCCAGCTGTGTTAATTATTCCATATCCAAGTAAAAGAGAGAAAGCAGACCACAGACACTTTGAATCATAATAAGTCAGTATCAAATAACTGTCTACTTAAATCACTTTTGCTATCCCAATTTACAGCCACAGATTTACTGTATCTCATAAATAAATAAATAAATAAAATCTTCCAAAAATTTAACCAGAAGGAAAATAGGTACTATCATGTCAACTGTAAAGAAGAATGAAGGATTAAAAGACAGATAATAAACAAAAGTCATCTGAAAAAACTGTGTGTTGACTGGATTTCACAGCTCTTTCAACAGAGTTGAAAACGTGCTGTAGTTTTTCAAACATGTGAGGTACAAAATTGTGTGTTTCTGGCCTGTGTGTTTTAATGAGAATTGACCTTTCATGTGTCTCCTGAAAACCATTCTTCAGGACTGAAATGTTCAAAACTCAGTTCAGAATTAGGTTTTGATTTCACAATATTATAATAAATTCAAAGGAAGTAATAATTAAATAAAAGAACTAAGGTGAAACATTATTAGAACTGTGATGACCTTGTTTCCCAGTGCAGTATCTCTATAGGTAACTTAGCAAACCAGGATTAAAAGTTTGGAAACTAGGAACTATGCAAGAACTGCATTTTTCCTCATCTTCTACAAATGACATCTGCTTTTATAATGTGCTTTGTAGCTGAAATGCTGTCACCAGTAATTGAGCATGTTGTGGGAAGGCAGGGCCAATCCAGGGGAGTTCAGATGCATGCTGTACACCTGAGTAACCAGAAAGGGTGGACCCAGGATACACCCCTTCCCAGACCTCATTTAAGCATTGGCAGTGGAAGAAAGGGTGTATTTCTTGAGATCCTTGCCTACTGGAGGCCTTCCAAAGCTAAGTAGTTTTTCTTCCTTCATTTCTGTATCTACGAGTGCTGCATTTGGGCTTGTTCTCACTTGCTGAATCCTGGTATTGTGCTGCTCTGCTATTATTGCTATACTTTCCATTACACTATAGCATTGTGATATTACTTGCATCAGTAGTGGTATCAATGCATAACGGTGTCTAATTTTTTCATTCTGCAAACTGTTTTTTAAGAAAAAATTGCACAAGGCACTTGGAAATTTCAATAATAAGTCGGGAATTATTCTAAAAGTATGGCCAAATGCAGGGTGAAAACTTATGTCAATCACTGTGGGTCACATCTTTCAGACCCCAGCTGAAAATAAGTAATGTATTTCAGTGTATATGCAGGCCTCTAGGGGGTCATCAAATAGCTACTGTTTTTTATAAAAGAAATAATATTACTCCCATTCCTTAGAAAACACGTACCTAATAACTTCAAATTAATGCAAAGTTCTTTTAAATTTCCCATTGCTATTAAGTTGTGATATCCTGTATTTTCTAAAATCTATGATATTCTGGCAGGAAGACAGCTGAAACTGCCTTATGACACAAGCATTTTTACTGTATAGACACCAGAAACCTCGATCCCAGAAATGAATAAGCTACTTTCAAACAGTAGTTCTGTACAGTATCATTACCAAGTCCTAAGGTAAGATGCAGTTTAACACATGCAGATAATAGTTTACTTACGACCATAATGATGGCTATAAAATAATGGCACCAAAACAATGCAAAATATGCAACATACAAGAGAGTTAATTAACACAGTCTCCTGGAATGTGGGAAATGTCTAGGTTTAAGATAGAGGTCTCCTATTTTTTTAGCTAAGAATTTGAAACTGATGTTGTAATAATAAAGCTTGTCTTAATTAAAATCTGAACTTCCGTGAAGAAAGGTTTTTGTTTATTTGTTTTTACACTCTTGTATACAGGTGGGAAAAAAACATACTCTGCTCAAATTTCTTTTAAAAGAAATATCTAAACTAAAACATAGTTAAGGCTTTCCTCTTTTATGCAATTACTGATCTCATAGCACCATCAAAGAAAGAAAAACACTTAAGATCTTTCTTTCCCACATCCCTGGATATCTCTCTCCCATTCAATGTATGATATGAGTTAAAATTTATATTTTAGAGAGTCTATGGTTCTCATTGATGCTGGGGAATCTGTAAATGAAATCAAGAAAATCAGATGTACCTGCAGTAACAACTGACAAGAATCAACTCCGTTATTATGAGACTGCTGAAAAAACAGTTTTAACAAAGATTTGCTCTCTGTTCTTTTCTTTGTACCAGTCTATTTTAATGTCTCTGTTATCTAGAATGGCATAGACCATTTCCTTTCTCATTTGAAACAACATAAAATCTTTTTGCTGTGCATTTGCAAGGTGGTGTGTGTGTGTGTGTGTGTGTGTGCCTTCTTTTCTCTATTTTCATCCTGATTTCTAAGTGTAAAATAAATTGAATATATTTAAGGTTCAAAGAAGATAAGACACAGATTAATATATGTGTATAATGAAATAATCAGTTACTGTTTATTTGACTTCATAAAAATTGTAGTTTAATTTGAAAATATGTCTAACTCTTTTCTTCTTAGATCTTGAGTCACAATCAATTGGCCCTTAATGTTAGCTGATGTGAACATGATGGTTAGTTGGATGACTAAATGGTTGATATCTTTAGTTGAAATGGACTGACAAAGATCATTGAGTCCAATTCTTTGATCCAGAACCACACAGAACCAACCAATATTCAAATCATGTGTCTGGAGTATTGTCCAAAAGCTTCTTGAATTCCAGTGGG
Source organism: Tympanuchus pallidicinctus (assembly GCF_026119805.1). NCBI lineage: Eukaryota > Metazoa > Chordata > Aves > Galliformes > Phasianidae > Tympanuchus > Tympanuchus pallidicinctus. Next base: position 658,074 of record NW_026294744.1, read on the forward strand.
CTTGGTGCCATGACCTTGAGGAGCTTGTTTCAGTGCCAATCTATGAAGAACCTTTTCCCAAGCAATAGAGATCTGGAAATGCTATTTAGGATGGCAATAACCTATCTCAGAAAGTCTTTCTGAAGCAAGTTAAACCAGACAAAACTTCTGCTACTCCTCATTGAGACAGCTAGAATGTGTTTATTTACAGATCTGTAAAAATTTCTGCAGGGCCTATTCCTTAGACACCAACAGATCACAAGCTGTTGCAATGGCTATTATTTCAATCTGCATAAACTTACTACCATTCTGATTTTGAAAAAAAAAATATATATATATATGGCATTAAAATTCAGTTAAAAACAGGGAGTTGGCATGGGGATGTCACACTTAATGGGAGGCATTCTTCTCAGTGAAAAGACTTAGGTACACATTCCAAAAGAACTCAAACTGACATTGTGATTTGAATAATTGTGGATAAAAAGAGACCAGGGAGGGCGGTTCCCGCCCACCTAACACATAGCACAAGCCAGAAGGTGTGGAAAGCTGCTCTGACCACTTAGGGTGGAGGTAGTCAGTTTGTGAGGGCCACTAGCACTGCACTGCCCATTCATTAAGGCAGCAGTGGGGAGCAGAGGCTGTGTCTTGTGTCAGCACGGGTGAGTGCTCTTGTCTTTTTCTCAGGTGACTGGCTCTCCTGTTTTCTCAGGTGACTGGCTCTCCTGTTAACAGGCCCTGACACCACCCCTCCAGACATGGTCCTCACCAGGAAACGTACTTCCCATGCAAAGACTGTGGCAACCCAGACAGAAGGTCTGCTTAATAATGTGGCGGTTCAGGTCTCTGGCTGCCGGGAGTGCCTCAGCCTGCTGCTGCCAGGGGAGGATGGGAAGGATGCCACTTGTGTGCGGTGTGAGCAGCTGGACGAGCTGCTCAACCTGGTGGTGGAGCTTAGGGAGGAGGTAGGTAGACTGCGGACCATCAGAGAGTGTGAACGAGAGATTGACTGGTGGAGTGACTCTCTGTGAGAAAGGCGCAGAGATTGCACTACCCAGACTGAGGGGACAACGGACCCTAACTCTCATTGTAGTCAAACAGGGAGAGACAGCTTGAGAGAAGATGAGGAATGGCAGCTGGTCTCATCCCGGCATCGCAGGCAACCCCCAAGTTCTCGACCTACCTCGGTTCCCCTGATCCCTCTCTGTAATAGGTATGAAACTCTGAAACCAGAGGGGGTGGTGACTGATGATAATGTGGGAGCACTGCCACCAAGCTTGCCTAAGGTGAGGCGGTCAGCCCCGCGTTTAAAGACTGCCTCCTCCAAGAAAGAAAGGAGAGTGGTAGTCGTAGGTGACTCTCTTCTGAGAGGAACAGAGGATCCGATATGTCGGCCTGACCCTACCCGTAGGGTGGTGTGCTGCCTTCCTGCGGCCCGGGTCAGGGATATTTCTAGAAAACTCCCTAGCCTTATCCGCCCCTCTGATTATTACCCTCTATTGATAGTTCATGCCGGCAGTGATGAGATCCCTGTTAGAAGCCTGAGGATTATAAAAAATGATTTTAGGAGACTGGGGAAGTTAGTTGATGGAGCGGGCATACAAGTAGTGTTTGCCAGTATTCCCTTGGTGGCAGGGACGAGCGCTGAGACGACCAGGAAAAGCCATCTTGTAAATGCATGGCTGAGAGGCTGGTGCAAGCGCAAAAATTTTGGGTTCTTTGATCATGGGGTGGTCTACTCGGCATCTGGCCTGAGGTCTGCTGATGGGAATTGTCTGTCTCCAAAAGGGAGACGGATACTTGCCCAGGAGCTGGCGGGACTTGTAGAGAGGGCTTTAAACTAGATAGGAAGGGGGAGGGGGATAAAGCTAGGCATGCTAGAGAGCAGCCTGGGGAAGTGGTATTGGGATTAGGTGAGAGGCAAGGGGCTCAGCTGAGGTGCGTCTACACTAATGCACGCAGCATGGGCAACAAACAAGAAGAGTTGGAAGCCATTGTGCAGCAGGCAAACTATGACCTAGTTGCCATAACGGAAACGTGGTGGGATTGCTCCCACGATTGGAGTGCTGCAATGGATGGCTACAAACTCTTCAGGAAAGATAGGCAAGGAAGGCGGGGTGGCAGTGTGGCTCTCTATGTTAGGGAATGCTTTTATGCTACTGAGGTTATGACCGGGGACGATAACGTTGAATCCCTATGGGTAAAGATCAGAGGAAGGGCTGACAAGACAGGCACCCTGGTGGGCGTCTGTTATAGACCTGCAAATCAGGATGAAGAGACAGATGAGGTATTCTATAAGCAGCTGGCACAAGCTGCACAGTCGCCTGCCCTTGTCCTCATGGGGGACTTTAACTTCCCTGACATATGCTGGGAGTACAGCACAGTACAGAGGAAGCAGTCTAGGAGGTTTCTGGAATGCATAGAGGACAACTTCCTGATACAGCTGGTCAGAGAGCCCACGAGAGGAACTGCCCCACTAGACCTGCTGTTCACAAACAGGGAAGGTTTGGTGGGAGATGTGGAGGTTGGAGGCTGTCTTGGGCAGAGTGATCATGAAATGATAGACTTCATGATTCATGGTGGAGCCTGGAGGGGGAATAGTAAAATTGCTACCTTGGACTTCAGGAGGGCGGACTTTGAATTGTTCAGGGGACTAATAAGGGGAGTCCCCTGGCATTCAGTCTTAGCGAGTAAGGGGGTCCAAGAGAGCTGGTTGCTCTTCAAGAAGGAAGTCTTAAGGGCGCAGGAGCAGGCAGTCCCCCTGAGCTGCAAAATGAGCCGGCGGGGAAGAAGACCGGCGTGGATGAATAGGGAACTGTTCCTGAGGCTCCGGGAGAAAAAGAGAACCTACCGCCTGTGGAAAGAGGGACAGGCCACTCAAAATGAATACAAGGAAGTTGTTAGGATATGTAGAGGTGAAATCAGAAAGGCAAAAGCCCAGCTTGAATTTAACCTAGCCGCTGGGGTGAAAAGGAATAAGAAACTCTTTTATAAATACATTAACAGTAAGAGGAGGACAAAGGAGAATATCCACTCTTTGCTGGATGAGGCTGGGAATGTGACTACTGAGGATAAGGAAAAGGCGGAGGTTCTGAATGCCTTCTTTACGTCTGTCTTTAAAAGTCAGACCAGTTATCCTCAGGATACTCCTCTCTCTGACCTGGTAATCTCGGCTGGGGAGCACACTAACCCCCCCGTGATTCTGGAGGAAACAGTCAGAGACCTACTGCTCCAACTGGACTGCCACAAGTCGATGGGGCCAGATGGAATCCACCCAAGAGTGCTGAGGGAACTGGCGGAGGTGATAGCCGAGCCGCTTTCCATCATCTGTCAACGCTCCTTGTTGACTGGTGAGGTCCCAGAAGACTGGAGGCTTGCCGATGTGACTCCCATTTATAAGAAAGGTCGTAAGGAGGATCCGGGGAACTACAGGCCTGTTAGCCTGACCTCGGTGCCAGGGAAGGTTATGGAGCAGATTGTCTTGAGGGAGATCATGCGGCATGTGCAGGGTGACCGGGGGATCAGACCTAGCCAGCATGGGTTCATGAAGGGCAGGTCCTGTTTGACCAACCTGATCTCCTTCTATGATCTAGTGACCCATCTGGTGGATGAGGGAAAGGCTGTTGATGTGGTCTACCTAGACTTCAGCAAAGCCTTTGACACTGTCTCCCACAGCATTCTCCTGCAGAAGCTGGCAGCCAGAGGCTTGGATGGATACACTCTTGGCTGGGTAAGGAGCTGGTTGGAGGGCCGGGCACAGAGAGTGGTGGTAAATGGAGTCAAATCCAGCTGGCGACCAGTTGTGAGTGGTGTTCCCCAGGGGTCGGTGCTGGGGCCTGTCCTCTTCAATATCTTTATTGATGACCTCGATGAGGGCATCGAGTGCACCCTCAGTAAATTCGCAGATGACACCAAATTGGCTGGAAGTGTGGATCTGCCTGGGGGTAGCGAGGCCCTACAGAGGGATCTGGACAGGCTGGAGAGTTGGGCTGAAGCCAATAGGATGAGTTTCAACAAGGCCAAATGCCGGGTCCTGCACTTCGGCCACAACAACCCCAGGCGACGCTACAGGCTTGGGGCGGTGTGGCTGGAGGACTGCGTAGAGGAAATGGACCTGGGGGTATTGATTGATGCTCGGCTGAACATGAGCCGACAGTGTGCCCAGGTGGCTAAGAAGGCCAATGGCATCCTGGCTTGCATCAGAAACAGTGTTGCAAGCAGGAGCAGAGAGGTGATTGTTCCCCTGTATGCAGCACTGGTAAGGCCGCACCTCGAGTACTGTGTCCAGTTTTGGGCCCCTCACTGCAAGAAAAATATTGAGGCCCTGGAACGTGTTCAAAGGAGGGCAACAAAGCTGGTGAGGGGTCTGGAACACAGGCCATATGAGGAGAGGCTGAAGGAGCTGGGAATGTTCAGCCTGGAGAAGAGGAGGCTCAGGGGAGACCTCATTGCTCTCTATAACTTCCTGAAGGGAGGCTGTAGTGAGCTGGGGGTCGGCCTCTTCTCTCGTGTCATTAGTGATAGGACCAGGGGGAATGGCTTCAAGCTACGGCAGGGGAGATTCAGGCTGGACATCAGGAAGTATTACTTTTCGGAAAGGGTGGTCAGGCACTGGAACGGACTGCCCAGGGAGGTGGTGGAGTCACCAAGCCTGGGGGTGTTCAAGGAAAGACTGGATGTTGTATTGAGGGACATGGTTTAGTAGGAGCTATTGGGAATAGGTGAACGGTTGGACTGGATGATCTTTTAGGTCTTTTCCAACCTTGGTGATTCTATGATTCTATGATTCTATGATTCTATGATTCTATGAATATACCGCAGTCCTTTGAGATGGTACTTATATTGAAATGTTGGCTCCCTTCCAAGAATATTACAGCATGTTAGTAGAAAGGAAAGGCTTTCCTAAGAAGTCATTGTAATTTTATAATTCAAGATGTAGCCAAAAATAGGCACTAAGTTGCACTGTACAGCTTCTGCCCTTTATGACTCAGTATTTCACACTATATCTAAATAGTGGAATGTGCTGCTATAAAAGCAGATGGCACTTTTCATGCAAGTCTCTGTATCTCACTCACCATAATATTGTGAAGATACTGGCTTGTAAGACAAGCTGAGCCTCTTCTATTTCTGGTGCATGCTGATCTCCATTTCCCCTCTACCCAGGAGTCAGGGAAAGCCTGGAGGAATATACCTTTCTCATTATATCTTGGCAGCTACCACCACATTAATTTCCACTATTAATTCCTGTCAACATCTGAGGGATCACATAAATTCCCACTTCAGTGATTTCTTCTACTTTATAATTATACTTCCATTCATTAATTAGACTTCAGTTCATTACATAAGTCAAATACATGTGTAGTCTGCTGGATCAGAAATAGTAAAGAAGGTTCAGGGAAAATTGAAGTCATCTCTCTTCTGTTCATACAGAATTCTGCCAAGCTGAGTATAGTCAGGCACCAGCAGGGCACCGTAGTTTCACTAGGAATTACATTTGAAAATGAGGGAAAGTGGAAGAAGCAGTATACATCTTCTGGTGCAAAACATGCTTTTTAAAGAGGTGGCAATGTATTGGAGACAGAAGATAGCATGGGGTTTATATATGTATTAAAAGATCTGTATGTATATTTAGTTAATACAAATGTTTAAACAGTTGTAGGAATATTATAATTATTACATATATATTTATTTATTTCTGAGAGTAACTGTTGAAACTTAACAATTAACTTAGATCCCAGTCATATTTGAATTGAATCCAAGTCATTTAAACAGTGTCTGCTTATTCTTTGGACCAAGAAGTAGTTCATTTTTTCTGAGTTGAAAAATGTTATAAAATCATTTTGATGGGATCCCATAGTCCTCACTGAGTCTACATTCTGCATTTTCACAGTTGCAAATGGTAGTGGGATTTGCTTAATAGAATACTGTGTTCAGTAACCTGGTCCAAGAAGAGATGATGACAGAGCCATTTCTAATTACCTTAAAACTATCTCTAGTAGAGAAATGGATCAGGAGATCAAGAATAACTGGAGAAATAACAGAAAGCCCCCGCCAAACCCCTTTGGCACTGGAGAATCTAGTTAAAAACAGACTAAAAGGTGGTTAAAACCACTTTGTAATAAGGTGTAATAAGGTGTTTTTGTTTTTGTTTTTAAATTATGGAAATAAAAACAATTAAGTAAACAGAGAAATTCAAGAGTGATTAAAGTAAACTGGCACAAGAACAAAGAGTATAATCTAGATAGTAATACATTTAATCTGGAAATTTGATAAGCATTCCCAAATTTTCAAGGACAGATGTTCTTGGAATAGTCTTTCTACAGGAGTAAAGGGGAAGTGAGGAAATGATCCAAGGTGTTCTGAAGAAAGAGTCCTATGACTTTATTAACAAGATTATGTTTCCCTTTTTTTTTTTTTTTTTAATTATTATTATATTTTTTTTTTTTTAAGACTCTGCTGTTGTAATATTTCTTACTTTACCACCAAAACTTTGCACTGACTAGAGATCATCTGGGGAAATGCTGCCAAGTCAGATCATATAATCTAGAATGCAACATGCAAAGCAGTTTCCCGATGTCTGGCTTCTTCTTTCTGGAACATCTCTTTATTTTCTGGTATTGTTGCAAAATGCTGATTTCACATCAACATAAGATTATTAATACCAACTTGGCTCTGATTCAAAATGATCTGTACAATACTAGTAGCATAAAGTGATCTGAGTCAAATTTTTTTTAAATATATATATGCAAATATTTCTTTTGAAGGGCTTTAAAAATTCTTTTTTTTAACATATGAGGTTTTGTGCCTAGCTATTTGAAGCAGCATTTTGCAGGTACATAATAAAACCATTGAAAACCTTACTAAGATTCCAGTTTGTCTGAAGACCTAATTCTAGCTTTGTTTAAGTAAGCCCAATCAGTTTAGTTTAGATGACACATTGTCTTTTATACTGTGGTGACTCCATTTGTGTACAGTGATACTGAAAATACCACAACTGTATCATACGATAAAAATATACTTACAATCCACGATGCTCTAAAAATTGTCAAATACATTATCAGAAAGGAGGATTTTACCTGATATTTTATACAGTGTTTAGTGGAATTATTGAAAAATTAAATTTAATCAATGAAATGATGTGAACTATACTCGAAAAAGTAAAATATGCTTTCTCTCTAACTGGGTAATCAGTCTTCAAGTATCTGCTAGACACGAAAGATGTATTTTTGCTACTGAATATTAGATGATAAATATTACTGAAACAATGAGATATGATGTGCTTAGAGGTATCAAAGTTCTACCTGGCTTAATATACAGGGAAAGAGTTAAAGTAAAGGAATATGTATAGTAATCTGTATCTAAGATGCTGTATTGTTACACATTCATAAACAAAAAACTTTGAGATCCAGAAGATGCATTTATAAAATGATGTTTAATATCTGGCTAGCTTCATATTGTCAGAGCAGGCTAGCCACTTCATCCACTATTGGTTTTTCATCATCTTTCCAGTTCCTTCCTGCCAGGCTGCTGGCGTATGATGATGGTGCATTCCATACAACTCTCTGCCACATATTTCACGTACATATCATGTCGTCTGCATCTTGGGAACCGGTATAATTGTCCAAGTTAATTGCGTACATCATCTCTACCACAGAGAGCTCCCTCGAGTACTAGATACCTTTCTCCATTGTGCTCCATATGCCTGGGTTAAGTACCAGGTCTTCCTTGAAAGGATATCTTTCCTTCAGGGCTGACAAGAGTTGCCGCCTCGGGGTGAAAGACCGTATTCCTTTCTCAATTGCTTTGTCAGTGCCACTTTCCCTAGAAACAGATCCCAGCTTCTTGGCTTCACTACCTGCTAAGTTCAGGATACTGGTTCCACTATCCCAGAACCTAAGCAGCCAGGTGGCAATATGCTCACGTGGCTGATAGCTGTAATCTTCTTGCAAATCTCACAGTCCACTTAATGTTAGGAGTCAGATGGTTTCTGTTTCTTCTTCTTCCTCTTGCTTTTGTGATGATCACACTCCATTTTTTTTTTTTTTTCTCTGCACTTATAAACTTCTCTCTTTGCTAAGTATTCTGACTTTTGTAGACATTTTTCTTCTTGCTTATAGGGCTACTGATATGGGTACTATTTTGTTCCCCAGTTGAACTGTGGGGTTTGTCAGGAGGCCTGGAGTGACTATAAGACTGGTTGTGAGGATCATGGTACCTGCAGGGCCTTTCAGTAGGGTTGGAGTAACTGCAGCGTCTGTCAAAAAAGGGCAAAGCAACTGCAGAATCTGTCACAGGGGTTGGAGTAGCCACAGGGACCATCATGAGGGCTGGAGCAGGCAAAATGTTCGTTGCAGGAGTTGGAGATACTGCAGTCGTTGCAAGAGGCAGAGAAATCGCAAGGTTCATTGCAGGAGTTAGAGCAACCACAGGGCTCATTACAGGTGCTGGAGCAACCGAAAGGCTCAGTTGGCACAGGACACGCGCCAGTATGCTGCAGTGATTTGTGCCTCTTTAGGACTGCCAGGGCAACGGCAGATCTTTTCCAAAGATTCTACTAGTTTTTCAGGGTTCTGCTGTTGTTCAGAGGTGAAGGTCCAAACCACTATGGGTGCCCACTCTTTTAGGCACCTGCCCATACCATCCTATACTCCCTGCCCCTCAGAACTATCCTGCCTTGGGGCAGATGTTGGGATTTTATTCTGAAATAATTGTTTAATCTTAAACATAACCGGAAACATACTCGTGACTCACGCTGGTTTGAACATCCCATAGATATTCAGATTTCTCAAGAACTGTTGTAACTAGCTCTTGAGCTCTCGGGAAAGAAGGAAAAGTGAAAGGGAGGCTGAGGGACTGATAATGCTAATAGTATAAACAATATGGCTTCCCAAACCCACAGGTGACCGCAGTGATGAATACGCACAAAACAGCAGTTTCTCGGCTGCCAATTTTATCATGATGCAAGACGAGGTCACACAACATAGCAAACTGAAAACCTTAATCTAATGCCCAGTAATGACAAACAGCGCAGCAGGGAAAATAAGCAGCACACAAGGTGCTACACAATACAGTTTCAGGAGCAGACTCTTAAGGATCTCCTGTTAACATGCTCTGGTCAGGTCTGCTGTTATCTCAATCCTTTGTGCCCCATGCTGTGCGCCATAAAAGACTGTTGTGGTTTAACCCAGCAGGTGGCTAAGCACCACACAGTTGTTTGCTCACTCTTCCCAGTGGGTCAGGAGAAAGAACTGGGAAAAAGAACAAACTAGAACTCATGGGTTGAGATTTAACTAATATAAAAACTAATGTAGGGAAAAGGAAAATAGTTATGACTATATATGTGCTCACACACACACAAATGTACATAACTAGGAGGAAAAATTGCACGCACCGATACAGGTTGGGGGATGAGCTGCTGGAGAGGAGCTCTGCAGAGAAGGACCTGGAATCCTGGTGGACGACAGGTTGGTGGGCAGCAGGTCAATAGAGGTGATCCTCCCCCTCTACTCTGCCCTGGTAAGGCCTCACCTGGAGTATTGTGTCCAGTTCTGGGCTCCCCGGGACAGGGATCTCTTGGAAAGAGTCCAGCGGAGGGCCACAAAGATGGCAAAGGACCTGGAGCATCTCCTCTATGAAGAAAGGCTAAGTGAACTGGGTCTGTTTAGCCTTGAGAAAAGAAGACTGAGAGGGGACCTGATCCAGGTCTATAAATATCTAAGGTGTCAGGGGCAGAGTGGCAAGGCCAGACTCTTTTCAGCAGTGTGTGGAGATAGGACAAGGGGAAACGGCCAGTAACTGGAGCATAGGCAGTTCTGCACAAATGTGCACAAGATCTTCTTTGCAGCGAGGGTGACGGAGCACTGGAACAGGCTGCCCAGGGAGGTCGTGGAGTCTCCTTCTCTGGAGATGTTCAAGACCCGCCTGGACACCTGATTGTGTGACCTGGTGTGCTTTGGCAGGGGGGTTGGACTCGATGATCTCTGGAGGTCCCTTCTAACCCCTACGATTCTGTGATTCTGTGTTTCATTCTCTACCTCATCACCACCATCCACACCTGTGGTATCTGTTCATAGCCCAGATACCTTATGAAGCCCCCGTGGAGCCCTTCCTGCCCTCCTCCATGCATCCCATCTGCTTGCCTGTTTCTATTCAATCTCTGTAGCACAGGGAAACCTACAGCCTTACTCTGCAGAAGTGTCCTCAAGTCTCTGGACAAAAGAAATTTCTTTTTCAATTAATTAAGGAAAATGAACTTTCATTTGATGAGGAATGTGTGTTATTAAAGCATTTCCTTCTCATAAGGACTACCCAGCAGCTTCTTCAGTCATATACAAAGATGAAAGTAGCTATAGTTGGTGTGGTATTAGTAGTTGTAGCTGTGTATATATGTGTATATATATATGTGTATATACATATATATTTATATATATATATATATATATCATTTCAAATGTCAGCACAAATAAGTACTCTTAGTCTTTTGAAACTGTTGATCCTAAGGGCCAGAAAGTAGGATTTTCAAAAACAAAGCTGCTACTTCTTTCCTTGAAATAACCAGAATTTTTAGCATAGATAGCAAGGAAAGCATTGTTAATCCAATATAGGAGGATCTTAGAGTTCCACAAACTAAAGCTCTTACAAATATTCTCCTCATATAGAAGAATGTATCTTAGATTTTGTAAGTCTCTGTGTCAAAAAAGTCACGCAATCAAGCACTATGTTTGGCACCAAATTGATGGTTGTGGTTTAACCCAGCAGGGTGTAGTTTAACCTCTGCAGATGGAGGAGAGAACTGGGAAAAAAATGTGTACTTTGTGAGCTGAGGTAAAACTATTTACTACGACAGAAAAAAAAGAATAGGAAAATATTTTTGAGTATATATATATATATATGTATCTATGTCTGAATATATGTATGTATGTAACAAGAGACACGTAGGCAATTGCTCACCTCTCCCTGACTGATGCTCAGCTCACCAATCCCTGACTGTTGCTCAGCTAGCCCCTCAAGCAGTGGAAGAGTGAGATGAATTCCCACCTCCTTCAAAACTCCTTCTACATGATGTCATGTGGTATGCAGTATCCCTTTGACCAATTTAAGCTAACTGTCCTAATTCTGTTCCATTCCAGCTCCTTGGGCTCTTCACTAAGAATGGTCCTGGCTCTGTACAGTACTGCTTAGCAGCAACTATAAACATCAGTGTGTTATTGCTTTTGTCCTAGAATCAAAAACATAGCATCATACCAGACACTCTGAAGAAAACAATTCCATCCAAGCTGAAACTAAGACAGCTTGTCTAGTATGTGAGACAACTCTTCCAACAACGTTACCCAATTTTAAAACAGGAAAGGAGGACTCTCCTAGAACAGCTCCTAGCTGCAGTGAGAGCTTACAAATACAATATGTGCCCTGAAAGACTGTTTTTTTCCATTGGATCTGAATCTTCAAAAAAACTGTTGTGCATTTAGAGAAAAAGTCATCCAAAGTATTGGCATTACTCTCTAACAAATTGTTTACACATAAGTTCTGTCCTGGGGGTAAAATCTGTTTGGGTAAATCTAGGTATTCTGCATTTTTTTTTCCTTGAAAAAAACAAAACAAAACAAAACACAAGTTCTTACTGAAGATATTCATGCATTTCATGAAAGTGTCCTTCTGAATTCTGATCATCATGAGGGTTAGTTACATCATTGGATAATTGCCTTGCAGGTAAGATACGAGTTGTGGAGGCACTGGTGGAGTGCTACCCTCTGTTTTGTGAATGATCAGGTATTCACTGCTGTCAGGGCAAGATATCATATTTGGGTGCACAAATCAAACTGCAAGAATAGATGCAGTGTGCGTGAGAGCAAACAGAAGGCAAGGAAATGCTGTTGGCAGTTATACTGCAGGCATGGCAATGCTGCAACATGAAGCTTTTTCTATACATAGGAATGGCTTTGGCAAGCACCTGCTTTTGCTATGATTTTACAGCTCAGACACTGAAGCTCAGACAGGTTACGAATCTTCTCTGAGGTCATGCAAGCCCAAGGCCTTGTAAGAAGTGCGGGCTTTCAGGTTTTCTTCTCAAGAGATGTAGGCTGTGGTTGGTTCTACTCACTGAACTAGCCTCTTCCTCTTGGTTCTTCTCAACTCACTTCAGGCCACAACTTCCTTTCTACCCCAGAGAAAGTTCACTGAGTAAGCAGATCAAAATGAGAGGTGCTTCTATGCCATATGTCTTTCCACTGAAAGGGTAGTAGAGGGAAACAATCCTTACGGATAAGTCGGACGTAATTGGGATGCAAGAGGAGTGAAAGATGAAGATCCGGAAAACACTGGAAAACTGCCTATGCCTGGATCATGCAGAAGATAACAGGGGCCTTCAGGAAATAAGAAAAACTTGCAATAAACCTTAAAATAGTAGGACAGTGCAAATCAGGCATGACAGTTCAATAATGCTCCCCGGCATCAACGCTTTATTCAACAACAATCACCTCCAGGAGTTTTAATTTTTCATTTAGCAAAGGCGTGGTCCTAGACTTGAATTTTTGTAGTAGAAATCCTTATTAAATCCTTATTAAAATGAAGCCAAATGCTCTTGTGCTTCAGGAAGTAGGAGAATAAGGGAAGATTGCTTTGGATAGCAGTATAACCTCACCGTGTAGCCTATACAAGGAGAGATGCACAGCTGCAGCATCTCCCCAGGAGCAAAGTCCAGAATCACACTGTATGATAACTGTTGAGTCACGGCCTGAACCACTGATTGAGCACCTGGAGAAAGGACCCTGTCATCCCTGGGAGCTTCTGTGGCCAGAAGGGGTGGAGCCTGGCTCCACCTTTCTTAGACCTCATTTAAGGGCTGACCGCCACTCTGGAAGGATCTCTGGTTGGAGATCTTGTGGAGTTTCTTCTGTGAGCCTAGATCTTCAGAGATGAGTGAGCACCTTTACTTCTCCTTTAAAATACCATTCTGTCTGTGCTAGTCTCTTTGCTGTTTTGCTCCTGTATTGCCCTCTACTGCATTAATCTTTCCAATTGTAACACGCATCAGGTTGGAGACGTGATTCCTTTCTGTTTTCTCTCCATACCACACACTTTCTTTGCTCTGGTAGAAGAGTTGATTACTTCATCCTTTCTTTTTCTCTGACTAAAGTCATGGAGCAGTTAAATCTCCTGTTCTCCTAGTTAGCTACTTTCCTTAGGAAGGAAGGAGCCTGTGGTCAAGCTTGAACTGTCTGCCCTTCTGTCATCTTAACACCCTCTCTCCATCCACTTCTTCTCGGAAGGGTGTATTGAGTGAGCAACTTCTGCTCTCCTTGCTGCTAGCAGAATTGCAATGAGCAGACTGAACTTCAACAGTCATGAGAACAAAGTTGTGGGGAAGAAGGAGAGAGATGTATTCTTCTTCCATATTCCTACCTGACTACTTGGTGGCCATGGCAACGTGGTGGATTTAACCCAGCAAATACATTGTGTACATAGTCAGAGATGAAGGTCTGTGTTAAAACAATATTGGTTATTACAGGTACTCAAAAATACGGGACTGTGTTCATTGAAACCTATGAAAGACGAGCATCTTCCTAACATGATTTCAATCTTTTACTAGAAAATATGAAAAGGATCCTGCTTTAAGTACAAAACAAAGCAATCTCATCTTTAGAGACTTTTGGCAGGGGAACATATTGGAAAAACTCTTTAAAGTTAAGAGGCTAATCAACATTTTTGGATAACTGGATGCAGAGTGGATAATGTTCTCAGGCTTTATTGACAGTGGGAATACAAAGAGGTTTGATGCAAACAGTGAAGGAAGCTAAGGTAACCTTACCTGTGGCTTGCACTGATGGGGAGATCACAAATACTCAGGGAATATTTCTGTGCCCTCCAGGAAAAGCAGTGGCATACACATACCTCTCTTCTGTTCCGTGCTTCTATTTTCTCCCCCTAGGCCTCCATCTTTTTGTTGAAAACACATTAAGCCTCAGAAATTTCTAGTCGTGTAATGAAGGTCTATTCTATCTCTTTTTACTGTACACAGGGGAGCACAGTCTGCAATTTCAACCTTCAATCAAAATACAGTGAAGTGAAAAGCAGAGAAGAACGTGGAAGGTCAAGACTGAAAGATTCAGGATATCTGGAGTACTGAAGTCATTTGCATGTGCAGAGATTAAATATACAGAGAAAATGCTATGTCCATGTTATTTAGTGAAGAGAGGAGACACTTGGGGACTGCTAGAAATTACACAAAATTGCGGACTATCTAGTCTCATTTTAAATTACTATGCCTGGGGAGAAATCTGTATATGCAACTCATAAATATCAAAGCTCAAATCTGTACATCTGTATGAATTCAACCATTCTGAGTCTTTCTCCTAAGGACTGAATGGGTTCAGATGAGAAGCTGTGATTTTTGGCCTCTTTACTACTTTTATCTATCTTCATTTAGTTTTTAGTTCTTGCACCTTAGAGCCTAGAGTTCTTGTCCTAGAGCATTATTTTACTAGTTAGCACTTAATATACAGTAATCAAGGAATTACAACACTTCAGATCAACATACAACATAAGAGACATTGTCTGTGATATCTGCCAGGGTGCTGGCATATGATGATGGTGCATACAACTCTCTGCCACATACGTCACATATATATCATGTCATCTGCATCTTAGAAACTGCTATTATTGTCCAAGTTAAGTACATCATCTCTACCACAGAGAGTTCCCTCCATGGTGGTCCATATGCCTGGGTAATATACCAGGTCTTCCTTGAAAGGATATTTTTCCTTCAGGGCTGACAAGAGTTGATGCCACAGGGTGAAAGATTGCATTCCTTTTCCAATTACTTGTCACGGGGTTATCCTAGATATATTTCCATGACAGGGTGGCACAGGCCCTGGGAAAAAGGAAAAGAAAAAAAAAAAAGAAGTAGTACTAACAGTTTGCCACGCGACCCAGTGGCGTTGGGCCATGTGTGCTCTGGGAGAGGGAGAAGGGCAGAGAGCTAGCAGATAGTTTTAACTAAGAGAAAACACAAAGGTCACAATCTGAGGAGGAATGGTAATTTACTAAACTAACCAAATCAAACAAAACAAGGGAGACAAGAGTATCCAAAATGCAAGTCAAACTACAGTAGTGGTAGGGAAGCACGTGCTTTTCTCCATGGCAGATGAGACAGCTAAGATGGGGCCAAAAAGAACAGACCGGAATCGTCCAGAGATGCCTCCCTTCCCATCAGGATACTCACAATGCCCATAAAGGGCAGTAAACGGGGCCAGAACTCCTGGAGTTCATTAGGAGTGAATAAATTCAATGATATTTAGTGCCAAAATAGTATGACTGTTTGTCTGTATTTGTTCTTCTTTTTTTTTTTTTTAATCAGACCTTTTATCATTTTTATCCTTTTAATCATTGTATATTTGATTTCATTTTCCTCTTCTGTCTTTATAAAGTGTTTTTGTCTCAATCCACAGGATCAATTTTTTTTCCAATTCTATCCCCTATCCCACTTGGAAGGGAGGAATAAGAAAATGACTGTGGTGTTTAGCTCCTGCTGGTTTTATCAACAGTCCTTTTAGAGCACAACATGGGGCTTCAAGAGTGGGGATAATGATTGATCTGAGTACAATGTGTTCATACAAAACTGTTAAGTCTTGTATTAATTTAATATTTATTAGTCACGATGTTATTCTATTTTCAGAGATCTCAAAAAATTCAGAAGTATTTGGAAAAGGTTTGCTGCCTAGAGAGAAGTACAATAATTGCAACATTCTGGGGCTTGGATGATGCCTTCTGAACCCTGTTCAGCACTATCCAGCACCATAAAGGGAAAGATTTGATGACAGTACAAGAGATCCTCAGATTACTCCAACCCCTGAAGCAGATCCTGTAGCTAGTCCACCCCCTGCAACAAACCCTGCAGCTGAAGAAGAGAACTGATCTGTGCCAGTATCTGTCAGCCCTATACACAAGACAAAAAAAAGCTGTGAATGTTAGAGTATTTAGTAAGGACTGAAACTCCTATTAAAACAAGCATGGAAGGAGAAGATATGGATTAAGCAGGGTCATCACAAGGATGGGAGGGAGGAGAGTCAGAACTGACTCCTGTCCGAGCTGTGAGATATGTGAAAAGTCTTCCACTGTCATTCAGATGAACATATTGCCACCTGATTGCTCCAATGCTGAGATAAAGGGTCGAGCAGCCTGGGCTTAATAGACAGCAAAGTGAGGCAGCTAGGATTCATCCCTAGAGAAGGGAGCATTGACAAAGTAATCAGAAAAGGGACACAAGTCTTCATCCTATAGAGGCAATTCTTGTTAGCCATGAAGGAAAGATATCTCTTCAGTATGTTTCCAGGGCAAATAGGCCACCATGGAGAAGGTATCTGGTACCTGAGGGAACTAGCTGTGCTGGAGATGATGTATAATATTGACTTGGATGACGATACTCTGAGACTGATATGCCAAGATCCAGATGACTTCAAGTGCACATAGCCTATGTGACAGAAATTTATAGAGAGCACACCATGGGCAGCAGTGGTTTGGAAAGATAATTAAAATCCAGTTGTGAGTAAAGCGGATAGCCCCCACATCACAAAGAAAATCTATCTTCCTCCCTACAGTATACACCATGTGCCACTCTGTGGTTTTACCTGGGTCATGTTTTTATGATTTTTGTTATCAGTACATCATAACATCATGTAGTGCACTGGGTGCTAAAGAGTTAATACTGCAGTTGTGTGGATTGTTGACAGTTCTGTTTACCTGTCTCAGAAGAGAACAATGTACTGTAGCTCCCAGAAGACTTCACTGTTCTGTTTCTGTTTTCTATTCAGAGGGAGAGAAAAAACTTACTGGGAGTCATGGGACTATTTCTTTTTTTTTTTTTCAGCTCATCTCTGTGGTGTGCTTTCCCTAGCCATCTCACCTACAGCATTAGAGTAAAGCCCTTGGTTTGGGACACTCTCTCTCTCATTTATTTGATTTATTCACTTAAATTCCTATTATATTGTGTTATCTCATGTACTATCATATTCAGTAAATTAATTATCTCCCTTAGCTCATTGCCACTGTTTTCCTCCTCTGGCCCATCTCCCTATCTTACTCCTTCTCCCTTTCCCAGGGCATGGTTTCATGGGTCCCTTCACCTCATTACTCATGGAACCAGGCTGAACCAGACCAGAACCATGACATACCTGTGTGAACATGAAGAAGGGGATATGAGCAAGTAGAATGGAAAATCCACCTTAAGCCCAGAGACATGGATATAAGAGTTGCAAGGAAGACAATCAAAAACTGGCTTTCAGGAAATTGGTACTCCAGCTTCCAATAGACAGTTCCCCAAGACAGGGAAAATGGTCTAATCCTATTTCTTGAGGTTGACAATGAGGCTTTTGTTTTATGTTCATGAGAAGTGAGTAATGAATACAATAACAATAACCAGAACTGGAAGGGCCTCCAGCTGGGTGGAGGAAAGGAACAACAGATTTTATTGGGCTGTATGGACTTGACGGCCTAGCACATCAGTACCACAGTAGTATAAAGCTATAGTGGACACTGGTGCTCAATGCACTCTAATGCCATCAAGTAATAAAGGGGTAAAACCTACCTTATCTGACAGAGAGATCACAAGAGTTATGGAGTATTGGAGGCCAAAATGAACCTAATTAGAAATGAGTGACAAATGCACCCCAGTGCAACAAACCCAGAGTCTCCATGCATTCTTAGTATAAACTGTCTCAGGAGAGGGTTCTTTGAGACCCCAAAAGGTGGACTTCTGGTATAGCTGACTTGGAGATGGAGGACATTAAACAGCTGATGGGGTCAATCAACATGGAAGAACAGCAGGTGCCAATCCACAGTGCACTGGCAGCAACACTGTACCAACTGAGGCTCCCTAATTCCCATCCATTAGGTGATTCACAAACAGAAGAACCAAAAAGTAATCATCAAGACTTGATAACCTTCCAGTAGTCTTGTATGGCCAGTGAGAAAGTACAGTAGAGAGTGAAGACTAACAGTGGACTATTGTGGCCTGATTTATGTCATCTCATTGCTCAGTGCTCCCATGCAAGATATACCAGAACTTCAATACAAACTGGAGTGAAAGGCAGCCAAGTGGTACACCACAACTTATATCACTAACCTGTTTTACTCAGTTCCTTTGTTGGCAGAATGTGGGCCACAGTTTGCTTTCACTTGGAGGGGTCTCTAGTGTGCCTAAATCGACTGCGGGTGGAAACACAGCCCTACCATTTGCCATGGGCAGATCCAGACTGTGCTGCAAACAGAAGGAAGCTCCTGAACAACTGCAACACACTGTGTGGGGAATACAGCAGATGAATTTTTTGAGAAAAAGAAGAAAATAATCCAAATCCTTCTGAAAGCCAGTCTTGCCATAAAGCAAAGGAGGTCAAGGGACCTGCATGGGAAACCCACTTTTTAGGAATAAAAAAGCAAGATGAACATCATCAGATCCCTAGGTATGTGATCGATAAAATAGCTGCTATGTCTGTCCCATCTCGCAGTAAGGAGACATGAGCTTTCTTATGTGCTGTGGGATTTTGGAGAATGCATATTCTGGAATACAGACTGATTGCAAATCCTGTCTATCAAGAAATGTAGAAAGAAAAAAAAAAAAGATTTTACATGAGGTTGTGAGCTACAGGCCTTTGAACAAGCCTTTATTCTGCTCCCCATTCCAGACTTTCAGGTCGGGGGTAGAGCAGAGTAGAGATAGTTCATGCAGTAGTCCTTGGGCCAGTCCAGGCCAGAAAAGATGCAAAAAAAAGATGCATGGTCTACAACATAGCCAGGGAAAATGGCCTAACATGGAGCCTCTGACAGAAAGCATAGGAGACTTGAGGTCTGCCCATTAGGGTCTGGAGTCAAGGGTACTGAGAATCCAAGGTTTAACATACTCCAACTGAAAAACATATTGGCAGCACTTCATGTGCTCATGTGTTTCAAGATGCTTTGGAAGTGGTTGGTACTGAAGCACAGCTCCTTTTGGCACCCCAACTATCTGTTCAGGGCTGGAAGTTCAAAGGTAGGGTCCCCTCCACACATCAAATAATGCTATGCAAAGTAAGTGAGTCACACTGATCACAAAACAGGGAACTGCAGTTGTTCGGGTGTCTTAGAAGTAATTATGGATTGGCTTGAAGGCAAAGATTCTGGAATAATACAAGAAGAAGAAGTGACACACACTGAAAAGACTCCACAATATAATAAATTGAAAGAAAATGAGAAGAGATATGCCCTGTTCACTGGTGGGTCCTGTCACATTGTGAGAAAACTTGGATATGGAAGGCCACTTAATAGAGTCTTATGCGACAAGTTTCAGGAACTGCTAAAGGAGTAGGTGAATCAAGGCAATATGCAGAGATGAAGGCCAACCAGCTGGCTTTAGGTATTGCTGAATGTGAGCAGCAGCCAGTGCTCTACCTCTGTACTGATTCATAGATGGTGGTAAATATGCTAGGTGGGTGGTTACAGTAGGAGAAGCAGAACAAATCCAGTGCAGGGGCAAACTTATTTGAAATGCTGCATTGTGGAAAGGTATTGCTGGTAAAGAGCATGGCTATAAAAATACATAATGTAGATTCCCATGTACATAAGAGTTGTGCTGCTGAAGAACATCAAAACAATCAGCAGATAGATCAGGCTTCTAGGATTGAAGTGGTTCAGATAGATCTGGACTGGCAACATAAGGAAGAAATATTTCTAGCTCAGTGGCCTCACAACACCATCAAGGAAGAAATGCACCATGTAGATTGGCTTAGGACTGAGAGAACTCTATTGCACAGGTTATACATGAATGTGAAGTATGGAGAATGACAGCAAAAATATAGATATGGGGAGGTCTGGTAGGTTGATTACATTACAATCCCACCAACCTGCCATGACAAGCACCACCATATGCTTGTAATAGTGGAAGCAATCAGCAACCACCATATTGCTGGAAACATGTCCCATGCCACTGCCTGAAATACTATAGAGATTCTTGAGAAGCAAGTCTTATGATGACATGGTAACCCAGGAAGAATTGAGTCATACAACAGGACTCATTTTCAAAACAAACAACCACCTTGAAAAAAGGACACAACATTGAGTGAATCCTTTCTCATGCACCAGCCTCCAGGAAAATCAATAGATGCAATGTGTATGGAAACTCTTGAGTCACAGCCTGAACCACTCACTGATCACCTGAGGCAAGGATTGGGTCAGCCCTCAGAGCAGAGGTGAAGGCAATTCACACGTGTGACCAAAAGGGGTGACATCTTAGACCCAAATGGGGTCTAGGAGGGATCCACCCCTCTTAGACTCCATTTAAGGGCTGACTACCACTGGGGAAGGATCTCTCTTGGGAGAGCCCTCCTTTTGGGATTTTTCCACTGCACACCTAGATCCTCAGATATGGGTGAGCATTTCTTCCTTGATTGTTTCTTTTTACCATGATGATCTTTACAACTATAACACCTGCAAAGTAGCACCCTAACCACACTACTCTTCCAACTGTACACAATGGAATGTTAAAAAACCATACTGAGAGCAACAAGTGCCAAATCATTCAAATACTGATCTACGCTTCTATCAAAAGCCACTGGGTTAGTCAACACTCATAGATCTGCCAATCAGGCTGGCCTTACCCTGTCAAACTTCTTAGGTACTGTAGAAGGGAATAAAGTTTCTGTAGTACACGTGAGAAACATTCTGAGTAGGACAGTTGAGTTGTTCCTGCCTCTGGCAAAGGCTAGTCCATTCCGGGATTGCTTTTGCTCAAGGAGCTGGGAACACTTGCTAGATAATGCAGAAGGTTGAAGAAATCCTTCCAGTGTGTCCCCTCAAGGACACTTCACATTAGCTCAGAACAGCCAATTATTTGGATTGTGTCATGTCAGTTGCTAGATAATACTGAATATTCTGTATCTTCACTCCTGTGATTGCTACATGCCTTATGAACGGCATTGTAGAGATAATAATCTAGAGTAAGGAAGAATGAATTCTAACACAACCATAATTGGATTCAGCATGCAACAATCCAACACCATGCACCCTATCTGACCTGAAGGACTGTTATAACAAGCAGAGCTCACAGTTATCAGTTAAATGAAGTCCATGGATAATTTAGGGAGATGGCAAGTAGGCTATAGGAATAATATCTGTTTGTAAGTGTATATATCAAAAAGTAGAAAAAGTGATGTTTATTAATGGGAATATATGGAAAGTATGGAAACTGAGCATGATGTAAATTATATGGAATTAGAGATGGATATTTTCCTGATTTCAAAGAATCATAGAATCTTCATAGAATGGCTTCAGTTGGAAAGAATCACACAGAATCACAGAAACATAGAATGGCCAGGGTTGGAAGGGACCACAAGGATCATGAATCTCCAACCCTACTGCCACATGCAGGGCCACTAGCCTCCCCATTTAATACTAGACCAGGTTGCCCAGAGCCCCATCCAGTCTGGTCTTGAACACCTCCAGGGGCGAGGCATCCACAACCTCTCTGGACAGCCTGTTCCAGCACCTCACCGCTCTCTCTGTAAAGAACTTCCCCCTGACATCCAACCTAAATCTTCCCACCTTCAACTTAAAACCATTTGCCCTTGTTCTTCTGTTATCTACTCTTTAAAAGAGTTGACTCCCCTCATATTTGTAGGCTCCCTTTAGGTATTGAAAGGCTGAAATGAGATCACCCTGCAGCCTTCTTTTCTTCAGGCTAAACAAGCCCAGCTCCCTCAGCCTGTCTTCATAGCGGAGGTGCTCCAGCCCTCTGATCATCTTTGTGGACTTCCTATGAACCCTCTTCACCAGCTTCACATCTTTCCTGTATTAGGCAACCCAGACTCGGACACAGTACTCCAGATGGAGCTTCACAAGGGCAGAATAAAGAGGGATAATCACCTTCCTGTCCCTACTGGCCATTCCTCTTCTGATGGAGTCCAGGATACCATTGGCCTTCTGAGCTGCAAGAGCACACTGCTGGATCGTGTTCAGTTTTCCACCACCACGAACCCTCAGGTTCTTCTCCACTGGGCTACTTTCAAGGAGTTCTTCTCCCAGTCTGCATACATATCTGCGGTTACTCCAACCCAAGTGCCAAACCTTGCACTTTGCTAAATTGAACCTCATTAGATTCACACAGGCCCACCTTTCAAGTTTGCTGAGGTCCTTCTGGATGGCTTCACTTTCTTCTAACATGTCTACCACACCACTCAGTTTGGTGTCATCAGCAAACTTGCTGAGGGTGTACTCCAGCTCATCACTTATGTAATTGACGAAGATGCTGAAGAGCACCAGTCCCAAGAAAGACCCCTGGGGCCACTGTTCATGACCAGTCTCCACCTGGACATAGTGCTATTCAACACAATCCTCTGTCTATAGCCTTCCAGCCAATTCATTGTCCACCAAATAGTCAACCCCTCAAACCTACATCTCTTTGCTTTCAAGATAAGGATGTAGTGGGGGACCACATTAAAGGACTTCCACAAGTCCAGATAGATGACATTAGTTGCCTTCCCTTTGTCTACCAATGTCGTCACTCCATCATAAGAAAGCCACCAGGCTGGTCAGACATGACCTTCCCTTGGTAAAGCCATGCTTACTGTCTCAAATCACCTGTTCATCCCTCATGCACCTTAACATGTCTTCTTAGAGGATATGTTCCATTATCTTTCCAGGCAGAAAATGGCATTAAATAATTATGGCATTAAATGGGTTTGTGTACTTGCATTCTATCTTCAAAGAGAAATTAACAGCTATCATAGTTTGTTGCTATTGTTGTTCCTAAAAAACAAAAAAACAAAAAAAAAAACAAAAAAACCCCACTAAAAATTAAAAAGAAAAAAAACAAGAAAAACGTTTCTGTCAGTTGCTTCATGTCCTTGGATGTTTGTAATGGAGATGCTAAGTCGCATCTTGAAACACTGATTAAGCACCTTGTAGGAAAGCAGGACCAACCCAGGGAGCTCAGGTGCACCTGAGTGACAGGAAGACCTCATGTAGTTGTTGGCAGTGGAAGTGATGGTATTTCTTCTTAGACATTCTTGCATGCCTGAGACTTTTGGAAGTTAAGTGGCTTCTTTATTTCTGTATTTCTGTGCTCACTGCTTTGGCATTTGAGTGAATTCTCACTCAGTACAGCCTAGGATCTTGCTGCTCTGCTGTTGTTGTTGTGCTTTCCACTGAGTTCCACTTGGCAAGGCAGCCAGGAGTGACAGCAGTGTATATGCTTAGAATGGATTATCTTTAAAGGATTATGCATTAGATTATGCATGTGGCCATTGGAGCCCTAATACCCCAAATTAGGAACTCCTGAGGAAAACCTCTGGATTCCCCATGGCTGAGTGCCACATGGATTATTGATGAATGAGGGACAATCTCCTTTCAAGATGGCACAACTTTTGAATAAGTTAGAACAAATATCTCTGGCAACAAAGGAAAAAATAGTAGTGGCATCAGCTGTAGCATGGCTGCAACTACTAACTATTAATGAGTATCATTTCTCTGAGCAAGATCTAAAGGAGGAAAACAAGATTTTAAAAGCTCATATGAAGCCATTAGAAGATAAAATTACATTCCTTTGTGGTATTGATGGACAGTCAGCTGAATAAGAGCCAGCAGTGTGCCCAGGTGGACAAGAAGGACAAGGGCATCCTGGCTTGTATTAGGAATGGTGTGGTGAGCAGGACTAGGAAGTCATCCTGCCCCTGTGCTTGGCACTGGTGAGGCCTCACCTTGAGTACTGTGTTCAGTTTTGGACCCCTCAATATGGAAAGGACATTGAGGTGCCTTGGAGCGGGTCCAAAGAAGGGCAACAATGCTTGTGAAGGGCTTGGAGAATATGCCCTATGAGGAGAGACTGAAGGAACTGGGGTTGGCATTTTCTCACTGGTGATGGGTGACAGGACGAGGGGAAATGTCCTCAAGTTGCATCAGGGGAAGTTTAGGTTAGATATCAGGAAAAATTTCTTTACAGACAGGGTTGTTAAACACTGGAATAGGCTCCCTGGGAGGTGGTTGAGTCATCATCCCTGAATGTGTTTAAAAACCATTTGGATGTGGTGCTCAGGAACATGATTTAGCAGAGGGTTGTTAGAGTTAGGGTAGTATGGTTAGGTTGCGGTTGGACATGATGATCTTGAAGGTCTTTTCCAACCTAAGCAATTCTACAATTCTGTGATTTCTGACAGGGCAAACTGCCCAATCTTCAACTGGTATTTATCCTCTAAAATTAAGACCCATATCATTGGAGGAGGAAAAGGACCTCGATCAATAGGATGCTTGGATCCTGGTTGAATCAAAAAAGAAAACTAATAAAAAAAAACAAGCCTACCCAGCTGGGGTTCCCAGATCCTCTTGAGATAAGACAATCACAACCCCCAAAAAAACAAAGAAAGTCCAGGATAGATTGTTGGGGTTGTCACCTGATGAATGGCCCCCTGCCCACACCGCTTAAAACATGATGGCATGTCCATACATGACTGTTGAACTTATGAATCTACTAGAATGTTTTAGACAGAAACCAAGAGAGAGTGTACCAGCATGGCTGTTCATGTTGTGGGATATTGGGGCAGAGAGTATTACAGAGAATGGACTGGAAATTTCAAAACTGGTGTCCATTGTACTCACCATCTCCCTCAAGCAAAGGATTTATGCTATGGTCCAACACAATGAGGAAAACCATTCATCAATCCAATGTTTAAGGGCTGTGTGTAGAATTATGTGGCCAAATGAAAGTGATATTCTTGTAAATACTTCGTTACGGACTTCAATGGAAGAACTCCAGACTTATATTACAGAATTAGGTATGAAGGAAGCAATCTATGATGACACACATGAAAGTCCAGACCTACTTAAGTTTTCAACAGAGATGAAAGAACTCATCTTACAGCTAGAACATCCACACCAGAATGGCATGCTAGTGTTTATACTAAATCCCCTCGTGGCATTGGAGGCCGTCGTACAAGAGGCTGCCCAGTTGGTGACCAACTCATGGGAAGCAGAGCGCCTGAGGGCCAGGCACAATACTAGGACACTGGAAGGGGCTGAGGTCCTCCCCATAACTAAAACTAGGAGACTAACACCACAGGTATCTTGACTGGCACCCATACAGGTATCTCAAAAAAAAAAAAACAAAGTTCAGTGATCTAGTCTGGGCTGCAATTCAGTCTGCAAATATGGATCTCCAGCCCACTCACATTTTCCTTCAGCTATGGAAGCAGATAGAGAAAACTAAAAAATTTCAAATCACCCTCAGAAAAGCAGGGGTGCAAGCACCAATGAGAACATAGAACTAGGAGTACTTTCCTGAGGAAAAAGACTGCATGGTCACCCATTTATTTGCGTGATGGAAAATGACAGCCTTCATGCACCTAAGCCCCTAGGTTGGATCAGAGCCCCTGTGTTGAATTAATTATTTTTTGATACCAAAAGAACATTCAGTGAGTGGTGGCATTAGTAGACATGGGCTCAGAAACCTCAATTATTTATTGTGATTCAACTAAATTCTATGGAAATAGGGTGATGATTGGTGTATTAGGGGAACAGAACATCTCCATAACCCTGACATGGTTTAAGCTGGAGGCTAGGGGCTGGGCATCTCCCACCTCAGGGAGGAAGGTGTCTGTAAGGTTTCTGTTGCCCCAGTCCTAGAGTATATACTGGATATAGATATACTGACTTTCCAGATGACCATGGGAGAGTTCATACTACAAATATGTGGGCAGTGCAAGCATATTTAGAGGCCATGCAAAACATAAACCTATTGTCCTGCCAGAGCTGCACCAGATTAATAGTACCAAACAGTGCAGTCT
Organism: Tympanuchus pallidicinctus; assembly: GCF_026119805.1. Classification (NCBI taxonomy): domain Eukaryota; kingdom Metazoa; phylum Chordata; class Aves; order Galliformes; family Phasianidae; genus Tympanuchus; species Tympanuchus pallidicinctus. Next base: position 683,849 of record NW_026294744.1, read on the forward strand.
TCTGGGGAGGGCAGGAGGAAATCTCCAGAATGTTGAAGGAACAAGATAAAGCAATCATAAGACCTGCACATAACCTGCATAATTCCCTATATTGCCAATACAAAAGCATGTGGAGAATGACAGTGGATTACAGAGAATTAAATAAGGTCACACTGCCCATTCTTGCAGCCATTCCCAGTATTGCCTCCCAGATGGACACATTGAGTAGGGAGATAGAAACCTACCATTATGTCCTGGACTTGGCAAATGCATTCTTCAGTATTCCCATCCATGAAGAATCACAAGACCAGTTTGCATTTAGGTGGAGAGGCAGGCAGTGGACCTTTTAGGTCCTGCCACAAGGGTGTGTGCACTCATCCACTTATTGTCGTAACTTAGTGGAGCTTGACCTTGCAGATTGGAATAATCCCAATAACATTAAACTGTATCACTTTATTTATCTCATGTTCATGATCACTCTCTGACCTGGTAGTCTCAACTGGAATGTAGAAAGAATCCCCTGCAATTCAGGACGACACAGTCAGAGACCTACTACTCTGTCACAAGTCCATGGGGCCAGATAGGATTCTTCCGAGAGTGCTGAGGGAACTGGTGGAGGTGACAGCCAAGCCGCTCACCATTATCAGCAGTCTTTGTTGACTGGTGAGCTTCCAGAAAACTGGAGGCTTTCCAGTATGGATCCTGTCTAGAAGGGAGAAGAAGGGTTGTAAGGAGGATCCGGGGAACTACAGGCCTGTTAGCCTGACCTCATTGCCAGGGAAGGTTATGGAGCAGATTGTATTGAGGGAGATCACACGGCATGTGCAGGACAACCAGGGGGGATCAGGCCTAGCCAGCATGGGTTCACAAAGGGCAGGTCCTGTGTCCTGCTTGACCAACCTGATCTCCTTCTGTGATCTAGTGACCTGTCTGGTAGACAAGGGAAAGGCTGTAGTCTACCTAGATTTCAGCAAGGCCTTTGACACTGTCTCCCACACCATTTTCCTGCAGAAGCCGACAGCCTGTGGCTTTGATGGGTACGCTCTTGGCTGGATAAGGAACTGGCTGGAAGACCAGGCCCAGAGAGTGGTAGTGAAAGGAGCTAAATCCAGCTGGCAACCTGTCAGAAGTGGTATTCCCCAGGGATGAGTTTCAACAAGGCCAAATGCCAGATCCTGCACTTTGGCCACAACAACCCCAGGCAATGCTACATGCTTGAGGCAGAGTGGCTGGAAGACTGTGTAGAGGAAATGAACCTGGGGGTACTGATTGATGCTTGGCTGAATATGAGCCAGCAGTGTGCCCAGGTGGCCAACAAGGCCAATGGCATCTTGGTTTGCATCAGGAACGGTGTTGCCAGCAGGAATAGGGCAGTGATTGTCCCCCTGTACTCAGCTCTGGTGAGGCCGCAGCTCGAGTACTGTGTCCAGTTTTGGCCCCCTCACTGCAAGAAAGATATTGAGGCCCTGGAGTGGGTTCAAAGAAGGGCAACAATGCTGGTGAGGGGTCTGGAGCACAGGCCATATGAGGAGTGGCTGAAGGAGCTGAGATTGTTCAGCCTAGAGAAGAGGAGGCTCAGGGGAGACCTTATTGCTCTCTATAACTACCTGAAGGAAGGTTGTAGTGAGCTGGGGGTCCGCTTCTTCTCTCGTGTAACTAGCGGTAGAACTAGAGCGAATGGCTTCAAGCTGTGCCAGGGGAGATTTAGGCTGGACATTAGGAAATACTGCTTTTCTGAAAGAGTGGTCAAACACTGGAATGGGCTGCCCAGGGAGGTGGTGGAGTCACTGACCCTGGAGGTGTTCAAGGAACCTTTGGATTTTGTGTTGAGGGACATGGTTTAGTGAGAACTATTGCTGATAGGTAGATGGTTGGACTGGATGATCTTGTAGGTCTTTTCCAACCTTGGTGATTCTGTGATTCTGTGATTCCGTGATTCTAGGTTGATGTCAGACTCACTCACTAGAGGCATTAGAAAAGGCAGTAGATTCATTGGCTACTGCTCTGCAAGAGAAAGGATGGACTATAAATCCACAGAAGGTTCAAGGACCAGGCCTGTTGGTGAAATTCCTGGCTATAGTTTGACTGGGAAAGACCAGAGTGAGATAATATACAAGCTGCAGGTGTTCCTAGTACCTACTGTGTTAAGGCAGCTGTGAGATGGCCAATCCAGGGGAGCCCAGGTGCATGTCAGGATCCACCCCTTTCCAGACGTCATTTAAAAGGGTTGGCAGCAGAGGTGAGGGTGTATCTTGTTGGAGATCCCTGTGTATCTGAGGTTTTCTGGTGGTAAGCAGCTTCTTTTACTTATTTCTCTGCCTACCACTGTTGCATTTGAGTGAATCCTTACTTGCTGCAGCTTATGATCTTACTCCTCTGCTGTCATTGTTGCATTTTCCATTGCATTACAACGTTTTAGTATTTTTCCTTGTTTTCTGCATCTAGGATTTTTGGTTCCGTCTTGATTCTTTCTTCCCTTTATGGAATACTTTTTTTTTTCTTCTTTGAATTATAAAGTTGTGGAGTGAGATCTCGCCCATTCGGCAGCTTCACAGTACCAAATGTTGTTATGGTGTAATACAATAATGCTGTTACAATATTAATATTGTAATTAATATCATCAATAATTCATACTGTTGTTGTTCTGCACTATATAAAATAGGAAAAAAAAAATAAATTCAGATGCTCTAGAATCAATGGCAGATGGATTTCTTCTGCTGCCTGACAATTTAAAAATGTTATCTGATTTAGTTCTGGAGATACTAATTCTTATTCCTTGGAACTAGCAGGTAAAACTCCTTTCAGCATGTTAATGCAAAAAAATACTTGATTCCTGATCACCAAGGTTTTCAAACACAATAATAATAGTTCTTGAATTGAAGTGCTGTGATGGTGGTTACTAACAGTGTTATACCATGAGTAAATTATAGCATCCAACACTTCCTCTGATCTGCAGTTTTCACTCCTTTTCTACTACAGAGCTTAAAAATGTTCTAGTTTTGCTCTGGGAATGTTCAAGTTCACTCACAATGATGAAGTGAGAAAGATTATGTATGTACACACATTTGTACAACCATTTATCTCAATTCAAATAGTCTATGATTATTGTAAGACAGTCCTAATTGTTTCTAAGGAATTCTGTGGAAGTTGGCAGAGATAAAAACATATGAGGGGGGGTGGGAGGGGGGAAGAAATTATTAAGTATCTTATGAACTAGTTATAGTAAATGTGAAGTCTAAATTAAAGAATAACCATCTAATGTACTTGCTGCAGATGCCACATTTTCTGAGCAAGAAGCTCAAATGTTACCCTTATTTACAACCACAATGAGGTCATGCTTCACAGTCTATAGTTAGAGATATTTTTCTCCGAACTTCCTAGTATATCATTTTCACAGAACTCATTCTGATTTACTTACTCATTGTCTGCTAAATACTTTGTAAAGCTTTTCCTGTGTGCTTTCTGTACCCCAGTTTTGAAGTTCTTAAAAAGCCTGGTCTTAAGTTAGGTTTGTCTATACCAGTGTGACACCTCTCTTTGAATACCTTTCATCCAATGAAAAAAAATGACTCATTTCTAAAAAAGAAAATATAAATAACACTTGTTCTTTCTTCATGTGGGTAATCTGGATCCATTTAGCCCACTGCTTTTTTTCTTGTTCATATATCAAAGGAAAGGCGATCATTTGCATGTATCAAAATTGTTCAGAAATGCTCTGAGAGTCAGCAAAGTAGGAAGAGATGAAATCACTGCAGTGATGAACTGTAGTTGTAGCACTATGGAGCGAAATACACTTTATTTCTGGTTTGTGTGTGTTGGTTTGTTTGTTTGGTTTTTGTTTTTGTTTTATTGTTTGTTTTTCAGTTCAGGAACTTAGTGCTTTAGGGCTTGCTCCCAGATGTGAAAGACCTAAGCTGAATTTCATCCTTTGCCCTGCTGCTTTGACTCTAGTCTGCTACTTTCTAGTCAAGCATCTTACTAATCTGACTGTGTAGAGATTTTCAAAGAAACAGCTACTGCAGGAGGGCCTTTAAAGCTTTTTCTACTTAAAAACTACAACAGTTATTTTACAGGATGGTGATTAAGGTGCTCTCACAGAAAGTAAGCAATGCCATTTGAACACCCTCTGACAGAGGCTAGAATTGAACCTGGATATTTCCCTTCCTAATAAGGACTCAGATCACTGAGATACTGAATGGAAAGGGACTCAAGGTAACACTAACTGCATTTTCATCTTCCAGCTATCTTTTCACAGGAGAATGCGGCACATCACTAGATTTGAATGAGAAGATCCTGTATGGTGTTCAAGGCAGAGCAACTGCACACTCATAACTATTCTTCCTGTGAATTCATTTTTTAAAGTAGAGCGCCTTCTGTGTCTCTAATGTCCATTTTGCACTCATATGACTAATGACTTATCTCTTCCTAGGATTTTCCTTATAAGCTAGTTTAGATGGTTTCTCATGAGCTTTGAAATGAAGTGATCCCAGATTGTAACCATAAATTCCTTTAAAAGTATTAAGAATTACATTAAGTATATTGTCAAAGGAATCTAAGTCACAGTAAATGATTATGGCTCCCATCTGAAAGAGCTGATGCACCTGCATGCTAGATCCTGCAGTGCTGACAGTGGTAAATTTCAAGCTCTCTGTAAAGGCAAGACACAATCTGTTTTAACTCCTCTTCTTGAAAACAAACATGCACTGCATAGATTATATTTGGGGGGGGGGGGGGAGGGGGGGGAAGCACTCAGATACTGTGGTAACAGAAATGACTAAATGATAGAGATCAATTAAGATTTTAATATGACTTAATAACCAATTCACACCAGTTTACTCAGCATCTCCTTCCTGCAACTCATTTGAGAACCGTCAGAATTTTGTCTAAATTAGTCAGAGATGTTCATCTTAAATCAATGCACAGGGATATATCGTACTATACTGTAGACATGAAGATGACAATATGCAATGAGTAGCATTTTTTTGTGTTCTGCTTTTCTGTAATTAACAGTTTTATGGTGTTCAACACTAAATGACAAGAGTAACCTTCCCTATGGAATATGCTTTGAGGAGTTTTAAAAGCTTGATTCTATTTACTGTAGTCTTTTTCATAATTAATTGAATTGATTTTCCTTGCTATAATTCTGCCTTGTCTTAACGTGTTTCTGTGATATAGCAGTTTTGCCTTATTAACTAGCATAACTTTCTGAATACTAAAAGATACATTGTTTTTCATTGCATTGATAGTTTTCCAGATGATGTAATTTCTCAAGAATAACAGTTTCATGTCACAATGCAAGAATGTTGCTTTGTTATTAAGTGCTACTTCCTCAGAACAGTCTCAAATTCCTCCACTGGGAAGTAAACAGATATTTCTCATGACTACTCCCATATTTTCTATAGTAAGCCTTAAATGCTGTTTCAGATATCTTGCCGCATTCAAAGACCTGCTGTCTAGAAACAGCATTTCACTCTGCTTAGCATGAGGACATAGTCAGTGATGTGTGCAGTGCAAGGGAGCATGTTATATCTTACAAGAAAGTATTCATTGCAGCATGGTAGGATTTTAAATTCCTGTTCCTTTTTTTTTTTTTTAAAAAAAAAAAAAAAAAAAATGAAGAAAATTATGTTCCCTTCTTCAGCTAACAGGACAGGGGAACCATTAAAGCCTTGAGTTTCCAGGGAAAAGTTTTCACAGTATGAGAATATATAGAAAGAATATGAAACTTAAATAGAATAATTCATACAGTCTACAAATTGCTTAGGCTTTTAAAAGAAATAATGATTTATTTTTCCAGGATGCATTTGTGAAAGTGAGGAAAAAAAAATAACAATAATTGTTGAAGTATTCTGTATTATAGCGTTTGCCTCTACTACTTCTTTGGTTTTAGACTTAGCCTCATGTATCACTTTATGCTGCTGAAGTCTTCTGTTTTTTACAGACTGCTTGAATTTGTGCTCCATATTTAAATGATTAGACCTGTTTACATGCCATTGGAATGGACATATTCTTGGACATAACAACAAAATAAAATCTTGAATACAACTACGTACAAAAATAAGCCTCAGATTTGCCTCTTAGTCTTGTCACATACAAGCATTTAATGAGTAAGAGATTTCCTGGAAAACATCAGTAAACACTTGACATTTAAAATGAAGAATATTTAGCAAGCAGAGGGAGTTGCTTAGATAGTCCTACTATAACATGCAGTTTCCTATGCTTACAGGTTCTTCTTTTTTTTTTTTTTTTTTTTTTTTTTTTTTTATTAAATAAATTAGCAGTTACTATCCTTCCAGGAAAGTGATTCCATTGCTCCAGTACCACTGTAATGGGAAAAACATAATGACTCAGATTACAGATAGGGGTGCATTCTGAAGTCACTTGAATCTGAAAGTGGCAAGCATTCAAAGCAAGTCTAAAGATATTGCAACAAAATAACATTTTTGATTCATTTGCAAGCAGCCACATGTCACTTTGTTAACTTTCATGGGATTTAGCAAAGGTGGACATGATGCAGATGAGACCCTTCCTTAACACTCAGGCTTATAGCAAGATGGGAGTTTAAAACTTAGTACTGCTGATAGGTGACTGAAATGAAAAATCAGATGCTGTATGTTTCCAGAACTAAACCTGGAGATCTCTGAGCTAATTGAAGATCTGTTTAACAAATGTTGCTTGGAAGCTGTGTATAATGTCTTCAAGCCAGAGCAGCTGAACATGTGCGACTGATTTCAAAGAGGGAGAAGGCGATGAAGGCATCCAGACGGGTATTGCAGCTGTTCTTCATTAACCCCACCAAACAACAAATGTAGAATCAACAAATGAGTACATTCCAGCAGAAATTCGAAATGTAAGTGCTAATAGGAAGGCTAGACAGACTGGTTCTGGCAAGTTGAAAGTATTGCTAGGGAAAGCACTGTAAGCTTAAAAACTCACAATGAAGGGACTTTCTTCTCTTTCCTGCTTCCTCCCAGCCCACTTGCCCTCTGCTTTCTCTGCACAAAAGTAATAATTTCATCTATGAGAATGTGATTGCTGGGATGCACTTGCTTTCAAGCACACAAGGGAGCAGGAACATGCAGAACCTAGTAGTAGGAGAAAAGCTAAGAATCTAAGTAACATAAGAAAATATTTTATGTTGAAGTGGGGAAGAACAAGTACGTGAGTGAAAGAAAAAGGACCTCAGAAAAGTAATTAGGAGGTCAGATTCATTCTGGAGGAGGTGTGGCAGGCCATTCATAACAATCCTTGGTGAATTGTCTTTTAGATTATAGGAAAGGGTGACTTTGCTCTGGCTCATCAGTGGCAGCAAGAACTAGGTTTGCCCAGAGCTGTGGTTAACTCCATGTGCACTTAATCAGTGGCATGTTAGGATGTCGATTCAGACACAAGGAATATACTTGGAGACAAATGGTACCACAGTAAATTTCACACAAGAGCTGTCAACAGGCTTGAATCTCATTTAAACTACAATCACTTCTGTCACTGTGAAATAATCTGTGCCTGAAAATACAAATCTGTACAGATCCATAAGGCTGATCTTTAAACTGGATGGGTATGGGACACAAAGAAGTGTAATGCAGAACTTGGAAACTGTCACCAAGGAAGGTGTCAGTCAGAGGAACACCTTCCACTTTGTTTATTAAGGTAAGTCATGTTGTTCCTGAAAGTTTTCTTCCTGCAATCAGAGCACACAAGGATACATCAGTGTCACTTTAATTCATAGCATCTGTCCTTACTGACTTCCCTGAAGACAGATTGCTCATTCAAATCCCTCTTTCAAGCTTATGAAGGTCATGCATCTTGTATCACCTGAAGACTTGTTTCCAGTATTCTCCTGGATGCAGATCAGCCTGCAAGGCACACTTCTCGGGCTTGTCGGTTTGGGAAAAGAACTTTGAGTTTGTAAAGTAAGACTGTTTTCTGATCCTGCCTGTAAACATTCCATAGGAAATTGAGGGAGTTTTTACTGGAGACACAGAAATAACCAGTAACCAGGAAAATTTGCTATTACTACAAAAAATGGAAAACTGTTGCTTTATGGCACATGCACTGAAAAGTACACTTTTATCCAGAGGATTGGAATTACACCCTTTTCACAAAGAACAGCTGTGTATGCTGGTGGGAATGGCAGAGTTTTGGCCTGGATCCAATTTGATAATACAGGAAGACAGTGTTTTTTGTTTGCTTTGGTTTGTTCTCTTTGAATATGAATGCTTTCAACAAAAAATAATTGACTGGTCTATCAGCCCTGGAAGGTGCTGAGTATTCTGGCTCTGATCCAAAAGAGCACTTAAGCATATGCTTAAGTTTGAGGACTTAATTGCCAGTTTCACTAGGACATGCTTAAAATTAAGTAGATGATTAAATCCACTGATGCAAGAAGGCTTAGCCCTTTGTAGGATTAATGCTAGCTCTATGCTGTACAAACATTTTTTTGTTCTTTCTTGAATAACTAGGACAGACTTTTGAAGAAAAAATTCACCATGCTTTAAGACAAATATTCTTCTGATCACAGAGGTAGAGCACACAGTATTAACAATGAAATTGTCATCACTTTTTATCAACTTCAGCTGAATAAATTAGACAACTCACACCTCTTGAACCAAGTTTTTCATCTGCCACATTGGCTGTCCACAGATCCAGCATAATGGTATTTACAGGACCCGTGTCTGTCCTGAACACTATGCACCTCCATATCTAAAATCACCCCATGAGTGCTAAGCAAACTGCTGTCTGGCTGGTACAATGCAATATCACATAGAGATATTGTCCTGCAGTGTAGCATCAAGTTATCCTGGTGGGGTGTTGATCATGTTCCAGGCTTGAGCTATGTTCATCCCTATCATGTGTATCATATCTAATGACCAGTTAGGTGAAATAAGCTATTCCTTCAAAAGAAATTGATGCCTGGGCAAAGTATCAGAAATGGCCAAGAATACAGTGATTTTCCCTCAGATCCAGGCAACATCTGGCCAGGAGATCTTCTGGATATAGAAGTACTGACAGCTCAAAGCAGTGAGGTCCACAGGACTTCTACCTGCAGCTGCTTTCTGCAGTATGGTCTGTACGTTACTGGACAAAAGTGTCAGTCTGAAAGAGAACTTCTTAAGACCAGTGTCATATAAAGAAATGGGCATTATTTTATTACAACTCCAGATGCATGAGGATAAATATGAATGCCTAGAAAAAAAGATCTTCAGCTTCTATGCATTACTTGTGTTACATATGTAAAGGTTGTCCCTGGCAGTATATACATATTCAAATATTTGCTCTGAAATTATAACATAACATAGCCTTGTACATGCTCAGTCTTTTTGTGGTGGTAATCCTAGTACCCTTGGTGGTAATCTCAGTGTGTTCTTTAGTAGAACTCTTTGGTCTTTTTACCTAATTAGGGACAGAAAGTTCCTCTGTGGGATGCTTCAAAGACTACAGCCCCCAAAGACTAGTTATTACTGGTTTTTATCTTTGGCGCTGCCTTGTGGATCAATTTTGCTATGAAGGCAAGAATCTTCTGCAAACAATCTAATGGTTGTTATCAAAAAGGAGTCACTCAAGAAACTAAGACTCAAGTTGGAGTGTTAGAAAGAAGGCATTATTTAATACCAGCGCTGGATACATAGGGGATATTCTCTTCCTATCACACACACCTTGCACAAAAATATCTTCAATTTACACATACTCATTCAGAGGCCTTCCCAGAGGTACATACGTGTTCCATGAAAGAAAATGTGGAACCTTCCTTATCTATACAAAGTCTCAGGAACCTCTTATCTATTTAAATACAAACACAGGAACCCTCCCCATTATCTGAAAATACTACAAGCTTATCCATTAAGGATCTTAAAAAGTTGTGTTGTATCACTGTTATCTAAAACTGTCTCAATGTTTCACAAGAAGTAATATCAGCAATTGGTAGTGTGGTGTTTTCCATAGCAGGCCTATATAATGCAGAATTAGAAATGTTAATGGTTGCAGGCATTTTCCTCCATACTGCTCCCAGTTTTGGTAACACAGGCAGAGTTGGAACATAGCAGCAGTAGCTATGAAGTATCAAAGTAAAATACAGTGGAAGGAGAAGCTTTTGCATGTTGTTGAAATGTAGTCTTTAGGCTTAATCAGTGATCCACTTGTGTTCACAACTAAAATCTAACAGTCCTAAAACGTATTTAGAAACAAAAGCTTAAATTAATCATATCCTTTGCAATCTTTCTTCTTGTCCTCTCTTATTGCACAATACAGTCAAGCCTTAGCCTTTTGACTTTTTGGCTTTAGTTTCTGCTTTCAGGGCTAAATAGCAGTTTTTTGTTTTGGTCTTTTTACTTACTTATATATATTGTTATTGATTCTAGTTCTGCTAGGAAAGGAGAGATTATATATATATAGTTTTATCTCTTTCATTTGAAAACTCAACAAATACAGTTTTGAAAATTAATAATTGTTACCATGGAAAAAATGACTGAAAAATCAGCGTGATTCAGTAAACAAAACAAAACAAAATATGGGGTGTGTTAAACTGTTCCTAATTCTAGTGGAAGACTTTTCCACTAGAACAATTCTTTGAAAAGCTTTGTAATCAGATATGAAGTTGCCTAGTCTACAGATTCAGAAGGACTCCAACAGAGCTTGAGGACATATTGCTATTTTCATGAAGTCGAATGCAATCTCTGCCATGTCCACAGGCAACGTCTGGAATTAATTTCTGCTCATGATTCACCAGACTTCAGCAGCCTGGAGGGTACAGAAAAAGGAACAGTGCATCTGTTTTTGGCAGGTTTAAAGATGAATTTCAAAATGCTAAAAATGAATTGTTTATAATTCCATCCCAAAATGCTTCCAAGGACCTGCGATTTGGCAAATTTTAACAAAGTGAACCCAGTCTCAAGTAATTTGCTCAGAAACTATCTGCGATAAAGGAGGTAACTCAAAGCTGCTTGTGTTCCAGCTGCCTAGATAATTTTGATCACGAGAAAATCAATCTTGGAAGGAATTAACCCTTTATTCTAGAATGAAGATATTGGGAAAAATTTGTTCAAATAGGCTTACTCAATTATTATTATCCCAAAAGGAAAGAGAGCTTTCTTTATTTGAATAAAGGCAGAGTCTACTGGGGGCATTTTTTTCCAGTAGTATTTCTCAACCCATCACAAGTCATAACATCTTATCTATCCTTCTTCCCAATGCACTGTCCTCCCTCCTTTTTTCCTCACTGGCAAAAGTATTCAAAGCTCACAGACTTTCCAGTTCACCTAATACACGTTCTCACTTGTATGTGACATATTAGGCCTGCACTGTAAGTCCAAATTTTGTAAGTTCAAGTTGTTTATTGATCTTCCCAACTAAAACCTTTTTTGGTGAGAGTATACAGACCAATTGGAAAGGAATTTGCAAGCTTTTGCACAACAACTTGAGAGCATGTGCATGTCATTCACTTGTCCCTTTGTAAATTATTTTATTTGCAAGGTCATCTTCAAGTATCTTTTATCTCAAAGGGAAGAGCATAAAAAAGGCTGAGTTTCTCGCCTCACTGAAAAGTCACTAATTTGCTGCTTGTACATATGTTCTACAGCTTTCATGAGAGTATCACAGTTTTTGTTCTGAGGCCTTCAAAAGATTGTTATGGGTTTATCTTTAGTCACCAGTTAGCTGCAAGTCCATCTCTTAATCAGAAAAAGTGCAAGAATTCATAATTTTACTGTTCAGTAGAGATTTGTCACAGAGTCTGAGCCAAGCCACTTCATTTTCTCATTCCACCCTATGGCTCAGACTCTTGTCATCAGGCCTGACGTTGATATATTCTCTGGGATCATACACAGTGGTGATGCATACATGACTGTATAGAAGGAGCAGAAAAAGAAGTGACAAGCCTATTTATTATACAGTTCAGTAGCCCAATGCCCAGTATTGGAAAGATAAATCCACCCATCACTGATTCATGTCAACCAGGCTCCCCACCCCATTAGTCCTAACGAATGGAGGAAGTTGGGGATCCAACTATCATTATTTTGCTTGAGTTCTTACATCAATGTTTTAATGTCCTTAGTTTTTTCCCTTAATAGCTGGGATTTGTCAGATATATTGAAATAACACATCCCCTTGAAATCCTCATATGTATGATTATGGTGTAACAGCAAGTAATCAATTGCAGCATGATTCTACAATATGGCTGTGCAGTTTTGTCCTAATTCTTGGCTTATAGTGATGATAACTAGTGAAGTAACATTAATGGTTTTGGCAAATGCACAGGCCAAAGCACTGAGTTGCCTATGGTTATGGGTTGTCTATGATTATGGACAGTCATTGCAAGTACACCTGCTAGTGAAACAGCTTCTGTGCATGACTAGAAATAAACCTTATCATTACAGTCACTCCTTAACATGAGGGTGCTTTGATGCACATGGCATTGGGTATGATCATAGGTGGGAAGAGCTATGGTTACTCTTCCTAATAAGAAGGGTTTTTTCTTCCTTTTTCTATTAATAGTTTCCATTACTTTAGATGCTTCATCTAGGTCCCCTCTGTATGTTCCTGCCAATTTTTACCATGATCACAAATCTGTCTCTAAAAAGTACTCTTTTGGTCATGAGCTTTTAGACTGCATCTTTGTGAAGTAGTAGTCATCACTATGATTATGGTACTGGAAGAGTTTGTTGAGCTGAAGGGTAAGTATTAGAAGTCTTCAGCAGTAATGAGTTCTTTCAGCATTTATCATAAGAGTATTAATTAGAGTACATTTTGTAAGTAATAGTGAACCTCTCACAAGTATTTTCCAGATATTTGACCGCAATTTAGCATTAGTCAGGCATGAATTAACAGACATCAAATGCTCTCTTCCCTAAAAAAAATGTATATTGTTTTGTAAGTCCCATTGCTATTATATCATTTAATATTAATTTTAATAACATTAATCATATGGTATTGATATAAATATTGTACATTATCACTGGGTTTTCACTTTAATTCAGAAATAGAGCAGCATCAAAATGTAAGAAAAAAAACAGCATTAGCATTTTAATTTAAAGTCTGTCTAAAGTATTTTCTGTTGGCAAAATTTTGCTATCCTCACAGTCAAGAAATCAATCCAGATTTTGCTTAAGCTTGAATATTGTATACAACTGTGATGATGCTTTTATTTTAAAAACAAAAATATATCTAGAATACTTAGGAAACCTAAAATACAAAAAAAGCTCTTTGCATCAGTAAAGACCTTTATTTTCTTACTTAAATTTAGCAAAATGTTTGTTTTTGTTTCCATTAGCTACAGAAAAGATTTTACCTGTGTAAATATAGACTCTGGCTAAGTTAAAGCTTTTCTGTAGTAGAATTCTCTTTTTCTTTCATGCCGCATTATAGCTGACCAAAACGGAGAGCCAGAAAGGAAAAACACATATTTCCACTTGCTTTACACTTGAGTGTAGTTCATCATACCAACATATCATATGTTAACAAACTACAGAATCCTTTCTCTGAGCCTAGAAAGCTCTCACTCATACTAGCAAAAATTACACACATGGAATTCTGGATAATGCCCTCAATCTGTTTTGATGGCTTATGATTTCTTTTCACCATGCCTAATGCTCTCACTGAAATCTGCTTAGATACAGTTCTACCTGAACTCAACTCATATATAATACTCAAGAGTATTATATATGTTCATAACAATCTGCCAAAGATTATTCTCTTTTAGACTTGTGTGCTTTTCTTATTAAGAAAACATGTCACTTAGACACTACTGTTTAATTTTAGGAATGTTTTTTAAAAAAGAAAATATTATTTTGCAGAGTTATGGCCATAGAAATTCAGAGATCAGAACAAAATTTTATGCCACTTTTCTCTCATTCATGTGATGAGAGATGAGCCTGTGTTACTACCTTTTCTGAGAAGGAAATATAAACTATTGTTTCCAAATTATTTAATCAGAATTGAGGAGGGAAGGAGTTTTATTTTAAATCTGTTAATTTAGCCTCATAACTAGTAGCAGTGCACAAGATGATTAGAAGTTCAGTTTGCTGAAAAATAGACATACATCCCAGATTCATGTTCTGTTAAACCAGTTCAATTGTTATAATCAGAAAGTGCACCAGTAGTTCTTATGCATTGTTCTGCACCTGTGTTCTCTTTTTGGGACAGAGTAAAAGGGGAAAGCTGGGGGATACAGTGGTAGAATAAAAGAAGATATGAAAATGAAGGGAATGTAGGCAATCAAATTCTACTTCACTGTATGTGAAAAGGACAAATTTCTGTTCAGAATGCTTACAAAGATGATTATAAAAGCACCAGTTCTAATAAAAATAATGAGTCCAGAGGCCCATTCTCTCCTGGGACAAAGTGCTTAATCCAAGACTGCACAAGCAAAAATCCTCAACAGGGGAAGAAATCATGCATCTGTTGGACACAACCTGTGCTCAAGATTCCTTCCTCTTCTCAGGTAGAGGAAATGACAGTCTCTCATAAGTCAAGTATATGATAGATACAGGTTTAAAAAAATAACTATATGCACTGTATCATACAGTAAAAAGAGGAATGTAGCTGAAATTTCAGGAATGTTTTAGATTTCTGAGACTGCTGTTATGCTAAAATCATGTGAAATCCTGTTACTCAAATATACATGGCAAGTCATTGGTTTGCTGCATCACAGAATCACAGAAGGTGCTCAAAGGGATCTCTAGAGTTCATCTTGTTCAACCATCCTGCCAAAGCAGGCTTCCAAGACCAGGTTGCACAGGTAGGTGTCCAGGTGGGTCTTGAACATCTCCACAACCCCTCTAGGCAGCCTGTTTCAGTTCTGTCACCCTCACCATAAAGAAGTTCTTATGCACACTTGTGCAGAACTTTCTATGCTTCAGTCTGCGGCCATTTCCCCTTGTCCTATCACTACACAACACTAGAAAGAGAAACACAAGAAAAGTCTTCTCATCCCTTTGCCTCCTGCACCTTAGACATTGATCAGATCCCTGCTGAGTCTTCTTCTTTCAGGGCTGAACTGACCCAGGTCACTCAGCCTTTCCTCATACAAGAGGCACTGCAGACCTCATTTCTGTGGCTGCCTGCTGGACACTCACCAGGAGATCCCTGTCTTTTTTGTAACTGGACACAATACTCCAGGTGAGGCCTCACCAAGGCAAAGTAGAATGGGAGGATCACCTCCCTTGACCTGCTGGCCACACTTCTTTTAATGCAACCCAGGATCCCATTCATCTTCTTGGCTACCAGGGCACACTGCTGGCTCATGGCCAACCTGTCATCAACCATGACCCTCAGGTCCCTCTCCACAGAGCGCCTCTCCAACATCTCCCAACCTCTACCGATTCTTAGGGTTATTCCTCCCTAGGTGCAAGGCTCTACACTTGCTCTTGTTAAGCTTCACCTGATTCCTTTCTCCAGTTTGTCCAGGTCTTCCTGAATGACAGCACAGCCTTCAGGCGTATCAGCCATTCATCCCAGTTTTGTATCATCAGCAAACTTGCTGAGGGTGGACTCTCTTCTCATCAAGATCACTGACTAAGATGCTGAACAAGACTGGACCCAGCACTAACTCCTGAGGAATGCTGCTAAATACAGGCCTCCAATTGGACTCTGTGCTGCTGATCACAATCCTCTGTAGCAGCATGCTGAAAAAATTCTCAGTCTCCTGCATTTCTCTTTAGAAACATCCTCTGATAATAGATTACTTCAGACATTAGATCATTTTCAACAACATTCTTCAGGAGTTATGCTTCAGACTTCAGAAATCCTTGTAATCTGTATACACCAAGTAAGGACCTAACAGACACTAGTTTTTGCTAGATGTCTAGGGCTTCTTTTGCTAATCTCAATATGTGCAATGCCTTCTATTTTATTGAGAATCATACAATTCAGCAGGCTGATGGAATAAAAGCTTTTTTATTTTTAGTACTTTGCTTTCATTAGAATTGGCTAGAAAAACATTTTTCTTGACTCATACTGTTTTGTTTTGTTTCTTTTTTTTTATCTTTGATACTCTATGATAAAAAAAAAATGACCTAGCTTTAAGTTTAAATGCTTTGTTTGTCTAGACTAAGAACTGAAAAATTTTGCACGAAGTATTAACAAAGGATAAAGACTTAACAGGATTCATAAAGGCTGAATATCACCTAGAGAAAAAGGAAGTTTCAAATGCTTGGGAAGATAGCATTAGAAGCCAAAAGATCTTGAAGAATTGAGAAACTGTTCCAAAACAAAAAGAAATTGGGATCACCATGAAAGATCATAAACGTGAAGATGTAACAACAGCTGAAAAATATAAATACCACTGTGTGATGTATATAGTACTCTTTCTAGAGGAACACTACCCTTCAGCTTACCTCTCCTGACAAAATCGCAGCAAGTGCACTGTTCATGTCACCTTTAGCACTTATGTTCAAAGAAGTTATAGCCTTCCTGGAAAGACAAATCAACAGGAAAGTGACCATACACGGAGAATCCTGAAAGGCTGTATGTTTATGTTTTTAGTCCAAAAGAGTAAAGCCACAAAGTGAATCAGTTTATAAAAGACTAATCAGTTGCACTACACTCCCAATAGACAAAGGACAAATATTGATTCCCTTTTACTTTTCATCAAGGATATAATTTATATACAGGCTAAAAAAATAAAAAGTGAGGGAGTGAAGGAGTATTTTATTTTCTTCTAATAAGGTGAGGCCATGTAAGAAGATGTAGAAGTTCTCCCACTCTATTTTGGGGGGTGATTTCTCAGTACATCTGGACCATGTTGGAAATGAAAATAAACTGGGGGGATTTGTTTGGGCACAGTCCTAAATATAAATATTCACTGGGTATTTCAAATCTTTGTCTAATATTATACAATGAAATAAAAGTTAACTGCAAACCAACCACTACTGGAATTTCATTAGCCAAGATGATATTACAGGCAAATACCAAATGTCAAGTCAAATACCAAGGGCTAGTATTGCCCTTACAGTACAGTGTGAAATATACGCAGTCACTATGAAGCTTACACTGAGCTCAGAACCTGTCTTGTCATCATAGAGAGTATACATAACAGGGAGAAGGCAGCTGAGTACAAATAGTAGATCAGATGAGTTTTGGTAGAGTAGGAATGAAGCAAACCACTTGGTCCCTCCCAAATCCAAAAGATTTTTTTTTCTTTCTTTCTTTTATTACCAAACTGCTGATTCTGTTTCTTATTAATATCCTTTATGCATTTCTTATCACTTCTTTATGTGTTCAGAAAGTGGTAAAAGGAATGCAAAATAAATAAGAAGGACTAACATGTGAAAGTGGACTCAGAATTTGGAAAAAGGAAAGAATAACTCTATGGTTTATGTTCTCTGCAAAGGTCAAATCTATAGATTTAATACTGGGAAACTACTGGAGTTAGAGTGAGGAAAGGGTGATGAATAGTCCTTGAATATTATCTGCTCTCCCATTCATGGTTAATAACAACTAGATTTGTAATACAGCTGGGAGATCTGGGCTGTTCTCTGGGTAGGGTAAACATCAGGCTACCCAGGGCTCCATCCAACCTGTGCTTGAAAGCTTCCAGGAATGAAATATTCACTTCTCTGGGCAACATATTCCAGTGCCCCAGAAGGTGGGGTGGTTTTCTCAGAGGGTGGCCTCTGAGAAAAGAATTTTCATATAATATCTAACCTAAACCTTCCCTCTTTAAGCATAAAGCCCCTTGTCCTGTTACTACCAGACCATACCAAACCAAATTGTATGATTCTCAAAAAAGTCAGTTTCTCTTCTGTTTATAAGCTCCCTTCAAGTACTGGAAGGCCACAATGAGGTCTTCCCAGAGATTTCTCTTCTCCAAACTAAACAAGCCCAGTTCCCTAAACCTTTCTTCATAAGCGAGGGGCTCCAGTCTCTGATCTTTTTGCCCTTCTCTGGACATGCTCAACAACTCCATGTCTTTCTTGCATTTGGGGCCCCAAGCCTTGATGCAGTACTTCATACGGAGCTGAAGAGGGCAGATCAGAGAAGGAAAATCACCTCTCTCACCTTGCTGTCCAGCTCTCTTTTCATGTAGCCCAGGATGCAGTTGGCTTTCTGGTCTGCATGTGCATGCTGTTGGCTCATTTAAAGTTTTTCATCCACCAGGACCTCCAAGTCCTTCTCCAAAGATTGCCCTGACCTAAACCTGCATTTATCTTTGCTGAACCTCATCAGGTTCTCATGG
This sequence comes from Tympanuchus pallidicinctus, assembly GCF_026119805.1. Taxonomy (NCBI): domain Eukaryota; kingdom Metazoa; phylum Chordata; class Aves; order Galliformes; family Phasianidae; genus Tympanuchus; species Tympanuchus pallidicinctus. The sequence goes on from NW_026294744.1 coordinate 701,994, forward strand.
GCCTACTTTTCAAGCCTGTCCGCGGCCCTTTGTATGGCATCTCTACTTTCTAATGTATCAACTACGCCACTCAATTTAATGTAATCTGCACTTGATTCTACTGTCTATGTTGTTGTCGTTCATGTTGAAGATCACTATGTCTTCTGCACATAGAGTCACTGACCACAACTCTCTAGCTGCAGTCATCCAACCAGTTCTTTATCCACCAAATACTACAGCCTTCCAATCAAAATCTCTCAAATTCAGTTATAAGGATGTGATGTAGAACCACGTCAAAGGCGTTGCATGAATCCAAGTAGATGACATCAACTGACCTTGCTTTGTCCACCAATGCCATCACGCCATCAGGTCACCAGATTGGTCAGGCATCATCAACTCTTGGTGAAGCTGTGCTGGCTGTCTTGGATAACCTTGTTTTGAACGTGCCTTAAAATAACTTCCAGCAACTCCATGCTCTTCCCCAGCACAGAGGTGAGGCTAACAGGCCAATAAGTTTCCAGCATCTTCCTTTCTTTTTCTTGATAATGTTTTCCTTAGAGTGGGAAGAATGTTGGTTCTCCAACCCCTGCCTAGAGGTTCAGACGTGAAAAACGTGAGAAACCTGACTGGCAGTGAAGACTGAGGCAAAGAACTCACTGAGTTCCTCAACTTTCTCCATGTCTGTTGCAGTTAGTTCTCCCTTCTCATTTATCAGAAGGAAGTACACTCCCTTTGCCTGTCTCTTCTGAACAATGTACATGAGGACAGCTTCTTGCTGTTTTTCACATTCCTCAACAAGTTCTATCTATGCCTTGTCTTTTCTAATTCCTGCTTTCACTTTTGAACATAGCAATACATTAAGAATTCTGTAATTGGCTACCCAGGATAATTTGGTTCTATTTTTTTCTTTTCAAAAATGTAACAAAATAACAAATCTTTTGATTTCTAGAGAAGACTTTGTTTAGTGTTTGTGGAACAGTTCACTAAGTGAGGGTAATTTTAAGCCAAAAGAAACATGCCCTCATTTACATCCAGTTTACCTCTTCAGATTCAATGAGCTTTGTCTTCTGTCATTTCTATCTAAATCAGTCAGTTAACCAACACTTAATTCTGTCTTCCACAGTAATCTATATAGACTAACAGGGAGTTAGATGTTACCTTCAGGAGATAAAACCCTAGATAGGATAGAGTAACTGTAGCTTCAGGAGGTAAAGACAACCTCAAGATCTGCTAACATGCCTGAGAACTGTGAATGGCTTTGTCTTCTACTTTAAATTTCTCCATGTCTGTTAACACGAACAATACTTATATCTTATTATATGTTCATGCTACAAGCATTTAAAGTCAGATTACTGTCTAGGATCTGAAAAAGAACCACTAGGATCTGAATATGATATAGATTAAAAAGAACAGATAACAAAATAAAAATACTTCCTTTAATTTCTAGGCCAGTTTCCTTCTCATATATAGTCCACATAATTCCCTCTTGCACGGCAGTATGTTTCATGACAAGTCCCTTTATTTTTGCAGAATATACAAATCTGCTTCCTTATGTCCTTCATTGTCACAATAATAATCCTCTTAAGTCTTTTTTTTTTTTTTTTTTTTTTTTTTCTTTAAGTCTCTGCAAGTTTGTTTGTTTTTTAACTCATCGTATAAATTGTATTGCTTTAGCCTGGAATCCATGGGCAGAGAGAAGCCCTCTATTTTGGCTGTGTACAGATGTTTGGGAGAAATGAATACAACAATGCTTTCAACAGTTCACAGTAAACAATCAGATCTTAAAAAAGCAGTGGAGACTGAATTTCTTTTGTGAAATTACATTTTTAAGGAATCAGCTGGAAAAACAAAGATACTATTCTGATAGTGCATAACCAAAAAGACAGAAAAGGCTCTTGGTTATGCCAGCAAACATAAACTGTCCTGGTATAGATCCCATTTAAATCCATAGGAGAAGAATACATCTTACTCAGGTCCAAATCTAGCCCCTATTTCCAGAAGTCAAATTTTCTCAGGTCTGACATTTCTCGACCTGTTTAATCACCTTCTCTGTCTCTCATTCACAGTGCCTAACTGCCTCATTCCTGAAGGAAACTTTAAAGTATAACATATTAGCCTAGTTCCCATGAAACTCTGTGTTCTAATAACATGTCAGGGGCTATCAAGTGCATGCTTGATGCACATAATCATACTAGACCTGTCCCACTGAGTGATGGAGTATATTGTAAGCTCTAAGATCTCCTTTGATCTTTCTCCTCATCAGGGATTTGTTCTACTAATCTAGGTCTCCACACACAAGATACAGGAGGAAAAAATCAATTCCATGTCTTCTGCAACCTGGCCAGAGTTGTCTCTAACATAGAATTTCTGTGTACATGCTTACTTCAGGTTCTGCCCTCCCAAGAAAGTGGCCATGCTGCTGGGCCATCTGCACTTTCAGGACAAAGACCCTTTCGCAGTCAACATGGCTGAGTTATCTGCCAGCCATATTAAATGTAATCCAGATTACTTGATCACATGCTTCTGAGACTACTTGATGTATTCACAATAAAAGATTGAACTGTGATAAATCTGGAACTCAATGCCAGTGTTTTTTACATTAGTGTTCAGATGTCACCAAATGCCCCTGTAACAATGTTGCTGTTAAGGAAGCATCTTGTGCTCCCAGGAGCAGGAGACAAGGCAGTATTAGTGTAGGACCTGGGTGTTGTTAGCCAAAGTAAGCCCTTCTGCTTATCTGAATACCACACGTTCTTCACAACACTCACTCCATAACAGTACATCTCTTGTTTCTTTCAAAGGCAAGGTATAAATGCAGCATTTGAGGCACGACCTCAAATATGAATGATGCAAGTCATTTATTGCATGTTCAAACATCCCTTATATACATTTGTAAGTTTTCTCTTGTAACTTTCCCACCCACCTTTTTCTGTCAAGAAAACATTCCACAAATACTCCTTGACTGTGCATGCAGGCACTTACCCAATCAGAGCCATGAGTCGTTCCTAGTCACACTCTCTTCCTCCAATCAGAATTGTCATCACGTGGTGATTACACTGTTTACTTGACTTTGTTTTTTCCACCTTCCGAGGTGTCTTTTGTTCTCAGTATTGCTTTCCCCTGCCACTTATCTTGCTGGCAGCTTCTGCTCTGAATAGTCTTTCCTGTATTCCCATATAAAGCTTACAGTTTTTTTGATCTCCTGTTTTTTTTAAGGAATGCTTCTCCTTCCTTCTTTACACGCAACAACTATAGACACATTTTTTACAGCTTCACCTTTCTGTAAGAGAACATAAAACAGAAGGGTTGGATGGAGAATCTAATACCTTCTCCTTTCTTTTCTCAGAGGTTAAAAAGGAACTTCTGCAAGTATAAGTTAGGCTGCAAGTTTTGTTGGTTTATTTCACTTGTTTTATGCAATATGCAGAATGACAAGATACTTGGGCTATAGTACAGCAAAGTACGACTGTAAGACAATAAAATACATATCCTATTCCAAATTATTAAGTATCAAGACTATAATTACATGCAGCCTTCTTAAAGGCTTTGCAAGTTTAAGTTTGCTTTTCTCCTAAAGATCAATTTTCTTCTTAAAATGAAGCATAAAAATGTGTATGTTAACTGGCAGAACAAATCCATGACCATGTATGCGTTGTTCCAAAAATCTCCTCTGTCACACAAAAGAGATGCTGCAGCACAACCCTTGTCTCTGCCTGGAACTGTGGTTCTACTCAGAACTCTCTGTTCTGTCCAAGGACTCCAACATGGGACTGTCACATTCTCCCAGAGCTCATTACTTCAGTGAATTAACAGTCAATTATCTTTTTGGTCCTATTTTAATCTAGGGCTGATGCTTAGCCTTGGGACATTTGTTGTGACTGCCAAGTGATCCCACCACCCATGCACATGGAGCCACGATTAACCGATGATCGTCTTATGCTTCATGTTGCATCAGCCTTCCACATTCAGCCTGGGTTGAAGATAAGCTAGGATTACCTTCTTCTGCTGTCTGTCTTAAGAGCTCTGGTTATTGACATTTTACTTATGTTCTCTTGCAAGTCTTGAGAATTGTGTTTTTAATTTAAATCCATTATTCAAGTCTCACTCAAAACTTCCAGCCTTCTGAAAAAATGGTCTCAGACTGAGATCATCAAAGTCAACTGAAGACTTAGGTGCTCATATTCAAAAGTACACTCTTGCACATCTCTGTGAAGCTCTGCCTCAGTTTTAAAATTCCCAAAAAGCCAAGTACATGTATGCATGTAACAAGATCTGAACAACCATAGATGACAGAGACATTATACCCTCTAGTGACAGCAACATCTACCTCTCAAATTCTTGCAGCATAAGCCACCCCTTCTGTGTTTCAGGAGAAGCTTTAAGGATGGAGGGACAGGTTGGCCAATGAAGTACATATTGAACTTGCCTAAACACTCACAGACCAGATACAAGGCTGATTATAACATTAGCATCCCAAAAATCAAACAGAGAGATTTGGTCAGACAAATGAGTGATAGCTCTACCTTAAACGTCGAGTTTACTTACCGGAATGTTTCCAGAAACACAAACCAATGCCTTAATTGCAGACTAGTTCAACACAACATAAACCAGGAATAAGTGTAAGAAAGGCACTTGCTCTGTTTTAATTTTTCTCAATTATATATATAATTTTCTCAATTATATATATATATTTTTGCACTAATTTTCATTTGTAACATATCCTGCAGGGCTAAAAACTTCTGAAGAAGCAAAGTATACTGGATTTAGTGTTATTAAAAATATAAACATAAAAATTTACAGAGAACAGGTTTATTACCTGACATTTGAGATTTTATCTCCCTAGGAAGTCATGTTCTTATTTAACAGTTTCCTCAGCAAAGCAATGGAATGGATAAGCATGTTTAGTTCATGCCTGCTAATACATAGCATGTTCCAGAAAACAGCTTATGAATTTGCTTTTAAGTCTGGAGTTTGGGGTTTGTTAAACTATTTGCCTGGAGGCACGATGACTTTCCTGCGACATAAGCTGTCTTGAGTTCCACATAACACACACACAATCTTTTTCCCAAAAAACTAAGAGAAAAAATAATAATAATAAAAAAGTAATTGACAGTAAAGACAACTATTATCTGCATTATAATGAAGCGTGCATTTCTTCTCAATTTTGGTAATGGTATATTGGTGTTATAATGATACATTCAGAAATACATGCTATTTTCTGTAATATTGATCCAAATCTCCATCCAATTTATTTTTCAATGCAAAAGGTAGGTTGCTTCATTTAAGTAATGTTCAGTCACAGTTTTGTTACTGTTACATGTTATATAACTAAAATGAGGTCTCTTGATTGGTTTCCCCATTTCAGCTTTGCTATGAAGCAGGAGATTTACTAAAGCAATGGCCACTGTTGCTGTTTCTTCTGCTCTTGCCAGAGATTAGAATGCTTCAGTAACCCCTATTACCACAGGCACACTACTCTGCAGTAATTATTGCACAACCATGTATCAGCACTGACAAATAAAGAAACCAGTGATTCAGTCTGAACTTCATAATATTGTTTTGTTCATTAAAAGGCAGCATAGGATGTGTAAGATTTCTCATCCATAAACTTGCTTTCTTTTCAAGCACTGGATTTAACTAACATATGCTCACAATGAAGAGAAATGCAGAGTTTTGAAGTGACTAATTTCACAACCCATTTGGAAATCCATAGAGAATAACAAAGCTGGGAGTTATAAGTTAAGTTTGGCTGTGCATATGAGGTGTGAGAAAAAACAAACTCAGAGGCATGGTTAAAAAGTAATGTAGGGAGACCAAAAGCAAAAATATTCACTACAAAAAAGAGATACCTAGAGAAGAGGAAAAAACAGAGGAAACACTAATGGTAGGACCGAGAGGCATGACAACAGTCATAGGACAGGTGAGCTGAGAAAACTGAATGTAGATGAAAGTACAATGATGCAAAGCCAATAAAAGGGGTTTGGGTTATTTGAGCTTGGCAGATGATACAGAACTGAAACTTTCATTGCTTCAGTGAAAAGCCAGTCAGCGAAAATCTACAGTCCAAAATTACCCTGGGTTTTGTAGCTGTTAGAGAAAGAAAAGTGAAGAGGCTGCAAGTTGAAAAAATCTTTTAGAAATATATTTTTGTTTTACAGAAAAACATGGATATTTCTCATTACTTCTGTTTTTTTAAATAGCAAAACAAATCAACAAACCCGAGGCCTGTTACTGTTCCCTTTGAAGTTAATGAATTAATGTCAAATGACTCAGTCCAGAATAAGACAAAATAATTATGTTGCTTAGGTAGATATACAGAACATAAGAAGATTTACAAGACAAACAGAAGTCGTAACAATCAACTATTGCCTTTTGCTATTACTTGGCCAAAAATTAGAATAGACTGTATGCAAAGCAAATATTCTTGTCTATTTCTTTTATGCAGATGAATACAAGAAAAGTTGGAAACAAGTTTCTTCTGTATACATGAGATCTATAATTTCCTTATTCGCTGAAAATCTCTTCAGTCTCTAATGAAAGAACACAGACAGAAGTGATATACAGACAGAGAAAGATATTTCTGATAATGGATGATCAGAAGGTAATGTCTTCTTATGTAACAGTCTTCCTCAGTGTCTGAGGGGAAGCTGATTGAAGAGCTGGTGCTCTTCAACATCTCCATCAACAACACAGACAATGGCATCGATTGCACCCTTGCAAGCCTTGCGGCCTTCCTGTTCTTGAAGGGAGTGTATAAACCAGAAGGGAAACAGCCGTTCACGAGGGTGGATAATGACAGGGCAAGGGGGAAACTGAGACGGGGGAGGTTAGGTTAGATATTAGGAAGAACTTTTTCCATACAGAGGGTGGTGATGCACTGGAACAGGTTGCTCAAGGAGATTGTGGATGCCCCATCCCTGGAGGCATTCAAGGCCAGGCTGGACATGACTCTGGGCAGCCTGGTCTGGTGGCTGTCAACTCTGCAGATAGCAGAGGGGTTGAAACCAGATGATCTTTGGGTCTTTCAACCCAAAGGTTGAAACCCAAAGATGATCTTTCAACCCAGGCCATTCTATGATTCTGCTTCATGAGGGTGTACTGGGTGTAAGTGGCAAGATTTTGGTACCACAGGGCTGTAGGCTTGGCTTCTGTGAGATGAGGCCAGGCATTGCTATGTGCTGGACACAGCCAGCTCCAACTGGCTGTCATTTCCAATGAGCATACCACAGGGCACAGCTGAGCTCATCAGCCAAGCTAGGGATATTTCTGGAAAAATGACTTTTAGAAAGGTATGCTGTGCAAGTAAAGAAGGATAAGAAAGAAAAATGTGAGGAAAAGCCCTGTGGATACTTAGAACTAAGCAGAAGGAGGGGAATAGGTGAGGTGCTACAGAAATCAGAGCAGACTGAAGGCTATCAAAGACCCACACTGCAGCAGGGGAAAAGCATGAAGAGGAAAGAAAAACTGATATGAACTGACCTTACAAAACCTCATTTCCATTTTCTTAGGCCACTCAGGAGAGGTGGGAGGTAGAGAACTCAGGAGGGACACTGAGCCTAAGAAAAAAGGGATCAGGAGGTGTTATCCAGATCTAATTTAATTGACAATAAATTAATTTCATTTTCCCAAAGTTTAATGTGTTTTGTTATTATTGTAATTGGCAGGGGATTTCCCTGTATTACCTCAGCTTAAAAGCTTTTTCACTTCACTTCGCCCCCTTGTTCTGCTGAGGAGCGATAAGAGAGAAATAGGGTAGGTGTCTGGTCGCAGTCCAAGGCCTATCCAGTACAGAGGGTTAGGTAATGTAGCAGCTGAGCATACATCCCAGCTCAATACGATCTACTTCAGATTTCACTCATCTTATGCGCAGTGCTTACACTTTCAGAGCAACTCACTGCCACACAGCAGTACAGACAAAAATGTTTGATTTAAGGGACTCAATCAACTGAAGCTTACGGTCCATATCTCAGGCTGAGTAGTTTGGGTTTAAGGAATATTTATCTTCCTGCTACAGTGGTGATTTCCTCAACTCCTTAATGAAAGGGATAACCAGAAAATTAGTGTGATGTTATTTAACTACTCAATGCCACAGATTATGGAATTGTGTACATAGGGATTCATAATTCCTTTTTCAAAGTTTTCTTTTTCTCTCTTTGGGAAAATAGGCTTTCTATTTCGCAGACTCTTTCAATACATTCCCTACAGCATTTCAAAAATAATTGGTAGCAGTAACAGTAGATCTGCAGGACAATTTTCTTCCAGCACTAATTCCATCCTCCAACATCAGTGTACATTTTCTCTTCTAAGCTCTCTTTTTTCCCCCCTCTCTCAGAAACATTTGCTAACACTATAATTTGTTTTTATGTCTGCTTTGACAAAAAATGCTGAGTTCTTTCTTATTAAAAGTTTACATCCTTTATTGTCAATTCTTGAATTCTGTATTGATTTCAATCTGTGCCCACATAGACTTTTAATCCTTTTTTCTTTTTTTTTTTTCTCCTATGAACATTTTCAGAGAGATATATCACAGTCTCTACCAGATTGAACACCCTTTAGACCAGGCATGTTCAGCCCATGGGCTGCATGAGGCCCTGTGCAGCTCATATTGTGTCCCACTCCCTGCCCAACATGATCGTGGAGGCTGCTCTTTACTGCCAAGCAGCCCAACCTAACTCCATGCACAGACCCACAACTCAGCAAAAACCAAAAATGTTGATTGAATGTGCGATTGGTACTGTCTGAGCTGAAACCTAGACATAGGTAATGCAGCATTTGAGGTACAGACTCATGCATCAATGATCCAAATAGTTTACTTCAGGTTCTAACATCCCTTGTATACATCTCCAAGCTACCTCCTGTAATGCTCCATCCCTGCAACATGTCAACAAAACACTATATTTCCTTCATGTCTAGACACTAACTGCCCAGGCAAGTGCTCATCCAACCAGAGTCACAAGCTGCTGCTATTCACAGGCTTCTTCTCCAGTTAGGGTCATCATCACATGGAGATTATGCACACCACTTGACACTGAGAAGGTAGGCTGTCTCCAAGAGACGAGAGGAGAAGTCCTCTTCCACACCCTGTCAGACTTGTTTTTCAGCCTCTAGTCTGAGTGTTGTCTTGAACCCCCACAAGGTAGGGCACACAGTGCAGTGGTAACTCAAGTTATGGCAAATAATTGCATTGGGGTGTGTATTGGTATATTGGCTAAACACAGTCCTGTGGACAGTGAAAAATATGCAGCCTTGATTTTTGTTGTAATAAAAGGATTTAAGAATAGATTGCTGTAGAAAATAGTCAATTTTCTGGGATATCTGTGACTATTTTCAGTTAACAAATATATTACTTGTGAATTTACAAATATAATGTATAAAGTTGCAATTGGATATTCAAATCGAAGATTTGATCGTGTCTCTTTATTAGACTTTATCTTACCAAAAAGAAACGTTATGAGAGTGCTACTATGCTCTTTGTACTGTAGTTTCCATGGAAACAAATAGGAAGCATTGCTTTTGGAGCTACCTACACATTTTATACACGGCCAAAAACAATCCTTCTTCAAGTAATGTGAGCAAGTTGAGCCAAAAGATTGTACTCTCTATATTTGTATGCTTTCAGCTATGACTGCTTTTGCATGGTTCTAAAGGGCAGAAGAGCAAAGGGAGCCTAACTGACCCTTGCAGAAGCTCTTGGTCATGGGTGTCCATGGCTTGCCTGGGCAACACTGAGTTAAGAGGAATTGTATTGGGCAGCATATATGTTTGTTTCACCAAAAGTAATGCCTCCTATTTATTTCAGAGGAAAGTACAACAGATATAAAGAACAAAATAACTGGTATTTAATACAGCATATTCTGCGCTACAAAAAAACAAACTATTTTTCAAAATACCACCACTAGCTATGCATTTTCTCCAGCGATGAACAAGAGCCTGCATGTCACACTTGTAAAAGTCTGCACCAGTGGAGATGACCCACTGTCACTATTGCTGAAACACCACCCACCACTTCACTGTACCAACATCTGCTATTTGGTCTCTGTAAATCTTCAGAAAGCATTGATTAATGTCAGTGGGTGCCATTTTATCTATATGGAGGAACCGATTGACACTCCCTTGCTTCACACACACTTCCGCACCAATAACTATTTTATGTCAGACTGTTCCTCTGCTGCCAGCAGTCACATGGCAGCAAAGCGTAATGAATGTTGGTGGAAAGGTTCAGCGTCTACTCCCATACCACCATCTGCCTCTGACATTGTGAGCTAACATAATAAAATAGCATGCCGTACTTTCAGAGCAGCCTTCACAAAATATACAATATAGATTACGTATGTAAGTAACACAACTCCATCTCACCAGACATTCACACACACACCTCCAGTGAACATAACATAGTAACTCAGGAATACAGTATGCCAGCTGCAGACACAATGCCGCATGAACTTTTATCCAGGCTAAAATCTGGATGGAGCTGGAACAGCTATGGCCTTCTATGGATGGTTTTGCCACTTTAGGGAAACAGGTTAATGTGATTAATTTTATACTTTGAAATTATTGAAATCAGCTCACAGTATGGCCTTCAGGGCATGCAGTGTTAAGAAGAAATAACTGTGAACAGTACGATTCTGGGTAAAAGAAGGTTTTTTTACTATTAAAAAGAGTGGAAACTTAACCTCAAAATTTGTGGGCAATGTGGGAATCTGTCTATTGTTGTTAACTTACACAATTTTTTCAAACTGGAATGTTTTTTTCCTAGCTCTTTGTCCTGCCCTTTTTTTCTTCCTTCTTTTTTTTTTCTTCAAATTTCCAATTTATTCTCTGCTCTATTCTTTCCAATTTTTAACAGTGCTGAGAACTAGTCTCATAGTCCTACCAGTGAATTTCTGAAATATAGGTCAAATAATTAATGATACTACATTAAAATAACAAATTTGAATCTTCATGAAAGTCTACATAAGGCTATACTCTTTGCATTTACAGCTAGCTCAGTTAGTCTGTCACTCACTGAGCCTTTTCTGTGAACATGCCTGCTTCATCCATTATTTGATTTCTTTGCTGGCTGTAGCAATTGGACAGATCAATACGATGGGAAAAGGCGTTTCACCAGAGGTGTAAGGATGAAAGGACCAGCATGACAGAAAAGTGTTGTAAAGGAATGGAAGATGATTGCTTACCCATATCAGAAGATTCCAGGTCTATAGGGGAAAGCTCCACCAAGGAAGGTTCTCCAGCAACAGATCCTTCCCCGGGGGCAGTCAGCCCTTAAATGGGGTCTAAGAGAGAGTAACCCTTCTGGTCACACAGGTGACTTGCCTTCACCTGTGCTCTCAGGGCTGACCCAGTCCTTTCCCCAGGTGATCAATCAGTGGTGACTCAACAGTTCCCATATACTGGCTCTACTGAGAGTTCTTTCTTGCATTAAGGCAGTAATGCATTTGGAAAAGAGAGTTCAGTGAAGCAGTGTTTTCCAAAGTATCCTTATCTCACGTGACACATGAGAACGTACCACAGGTTAGAAAAGACCAAAGAATGACATGCCCTGAAGACAAACTGAAATGTTTGGAAATGTTTAACTGAGAAGAGGAGCAAGTACAAGAAGATATCACAAGCATTTGAAAAATAATATATGATGTGAGGAAATTATATTGCAAGCTTTTGTTCACAATAGTCTATAACAGAATAATGATGTGCATCAAATTGCATTTAAATGCAGGAAGTTTCAAAATGATAAAATCATGGAAGATGTAGGTACAGTAGGAAACAAAATGTCAATGAAGCAAATAATTTAATCAGATTCAGACTGAATTTTCATATGCATATCTGTAACCATTTGATAACAACAAAAACATTGTGTCATATAATGCAAATCAAGATTTCAATTAGTGTTGAAAGAAGAGCTCTTTGCCTGCTAGGTCTTTCTCAGATACCACATCTACCACATCTGTGTCAAAGACAGAAGACTTGCTGACATGGCTATTAGTTCTCACTCAGTATGCGTGCTAGTTCCTATTTCATTTGAAGCTGAATGATGTCGCAACTGAATGTGACCACTTACCATTCCCATTCCTTGCATATCATTATACGCTTCTAATACTATGCGTTGGGCAGAAGAGGAGATAAATGTGTGCTGAGCTAATTTATGTTGAAATCTGAGGGGTAATGAATCATGCAGTTACTGGTTTTATTATCAAGACAAGGCAGGGAGGACTAAAACTAAAGGAAAATAAAATATTTCTTCTGAAAAAAATCCCCCAGAGGAAAAAAAAGCTAATAATAATAACAGTAATAGATATATGTTAAAGGAATTACTTCATTGTACCTTTTCAAACAGGCCTTCTGCCAGACCTCAATCCATTGCAGTAACATAACAAGATCACACAGTCAAGAGATCTGAAGTTGACAGTAACTACCAGTTTTTCCTCTTTCTGCTAAGAAAAATATACTTTCAGATTGCTGATAATCCTAATCCCTGTTTTCCCAAAACTGAAAATTAACACAGCAAAGGTGAAGCAAAGCAACAGGTAAAGCAAGAGAGAAAAGATTTTCTCTGTTAATGCGCCTATATTTAAGTCATAACAAAATGTCCATCAGAAGCTAGTATAAAAATCAAACTAAAAAGTTGGAAAATCTCTGAAGGCCATGTTTTCCAGTCACCTGATCAGACCATGAATAAACACTGAAGTTAGAGCAGGTCAACCAGGTCTGTATCCAGTCAAATTTAGAATTGCTCAAATAATTGAGATTTCATAGCCATCCTAGGAACCTGTTCCACTACTCAACCACCTTTGCAAGGTGGCCCTTTTATCTAATCAGAATTTCTTTATCAAACCTTGTGATTTAAGAAGTTTGGAGAAAAAAAACAAACGCTTCGTTTGCTTTCCTACACTCTTTTGAAGACCCTCTGAAGCCTCTGCTGATTTTATATGCTATAAAAGTTTCTTGTTGGCTTTTTTTTTTTTTTTTTCAGATGATCTTTTTCTTCCCTTTTCTTCTCCACATTGGCAATCTTGCTATCCATTAGTACCTACAACACCATAATTTTGAAGCAGAAATGCAGATGGCAATATGTTTTAGTGCCAGATCTATTTTCCTATGAAAGAATTCAAAGTACTCCAGACTCTGAGGGTACAGGTTGCATTCACAGTTTCCGGTTGTTCTTAATCCCTTTTCCAAAGGAATATGAATCTTTCACAAGATCAGCTCTTGACCCTATAGGTGGTATTGGGAATTTATCAGGAATCTAGTAGTGGTCTAGTGGGCATCAGGATCTACATACAATTTGCATAGTGTGCTTGTGAAAACACAGCAAACCGTTTTATTCATACTTTGAATTTTGTGCAGCTCAATTTGGAGGCAATGTTTTAGCTTTAGAAGTGTTAATTCGAGGCACATTTGAAAAAAATAGAAAAATCATTTCTAATACACACAAAAAAAGTTTCAGTTTTCAAAGGACACATTTGTTGAATCTGCTTAAATAACAACAAGGAAAATAATTAGTGCAGCATAGAAAAAAATAGTGGTTTTTTTAATTTATTTCCTTATCATCTGACAATAGTTTTGAGGGGTTGAATGTCTAGGGCTGATAAGCCACTCTGGATAGGAAAAAAGTCCTAACACTCAGAATACTATTTAAAATGAATAATGAACAGTTCCTCAAATTTGATGAGTTGCCTCTTCTTCTGAATACACTAGCTCTTTCAAGACACATCATCCCTTCAAAATCTGTATATTAAATCAGACTATCAAAAATGGAAGAAGAATCAGTGACCATTAAATTATAACAAACTGCTGTGAAATTTGAATTTCTGTTTTCTCTATTGAGGAAATCCAGTTTTTCACCTCCTTAAATATTCTGTAGTATGTGCATATTGGATTTTGCTGTCTTTTCTGTTTCTCCTTTAAACTTTTCACATTTCAAACTTGTAAATACAGATTTGGTTTCATGTCATAGATATTTCTGTGAGAGAAATAGAATGAGTTAGGAACATTAAAAAACTGCCACTCAGATTAACAAACTGCAATGAAGTCATTAGACGAAGACTAACAGCAACAAGAAAAATACATATTTACAAATGGATTATTAGAATTTTTTTATTGAGATGGTGGGCAGATCTTGGCTCTACGGGATGTGGCGCAAGATGGTAATCAATTAAATACATTTTCACTAGGAACATACAGGACAAGCGGTGTACAGTCACTGAACATAAAAATATTATACTTATGAAATAAACAAGAGACTTTGGCAAAGTAGATTATAATAACAAAAAGAGAATAGATAGAAAGCTTACCTGTGGAGCCAGGCTCCACCCCTTCCGGCAGCACAGGTGAATTGCTTTCACTTGTGCTTCTGTGGCTGACTCATTGCTCACCTCAGTTGGTCAATCAGAGGTTCAGGCAGTGATTCAGCATTTCCACTACAAGGGGTTTAAGCAGGTGAAAAAGTCAGACTTATATCACTCATTTTCTGTCTCTCCTATGTGTTCCTCCAGCTTTTTTTTAATTCATTTTTATTTTTTACAGTGCTGTACAGCAACATAAATTTCTAGGATGGAGTATGATGCTTTTGCAGAAGGACAGAAAAAAGTTTACAAAAGGGTTTTTCTGTTGGAGTTGAGAGAATGATAGAAAGAGGATGTTTGTGAATAATTGGGAACGTGAACAGATTAATTCATTAAAAAAGTTATTCCTCAGTTAGATCATTCATGGTGTCTTGCAGCAAACAATAAGCTGTCATTTCCATGCAAAAAAAAACTAGTGTCATACTCCTGGAAGTATATACTCTATCAGTATAAAATAGCAACTGTTTGGAAAATATATGGTACTTAAAAAGTATTTGAAGTTAAATTCTCTGCTCTAGGATGAAGTGCAGAGACTTAGGACCATCAGGAGTGTGACTGGGAGATCAATTGGTGGATTGACTCACTGGCTTACCAGAGGGAAGGGTTCCGGGAAGAAAAAAACAGAAAAGTGGTGGACCCCCTGCCCTGTCACAGTTGGACAGACCTGACTGATGAGGAGGGTTGGAAGAGAGTCCTGACACGGTGTCACAGGAGCCCCCTCCGCCTGCCTAGCCCACTTCCCCAGCTCCCTCTAAGCAATAGGTTCCAGTTGCTAGAAAGTAAAGGGAAAGTGAATGGAGAGGCAATGGAGGATCTGCCTAGGAGGGAGCCTAGGGCGAGGCGGTCACCCCCACATCTTGAGAGTGCCTCTGACAGGAAAGAAAGAAGTGTGGTTGTGGTGGGTAAATCCCTTCTCAGAGGAATGGAGGGCCCCATATGCAGACCTGACCAGGCCCATTGGGAAGTGTGTTGCCTTCCTGGGGTTTGGGTCAGGGACATAACCAGGAAACTTCCTAAACTGGTTAGGTCATCTGATTACTTTCCATTACTCATAGTTCAGGTGGGCAGTGATGAAATTGCTCAGACAAGCCTACAAACTACTAAAAAAGATTTCAGGGGTTTAAGGCGTTCAGTTCAAGGAGCGGGAGCCCAAGTGATCTTCTGCTCTATACCTTCAGGGGCAATAAGGGACACAGGGGGATCAGAAAGCAAGAGCAATGAATAATTGGCTCAGAGGCTGGTGTCGAGCCAGAAACTTTGGGTTCTTTGATCATGGGGCAGTTTACTGGGCCCCTAGCCTGTTGTCTGTCTGTGGAACCCATCTATCTCAAAGGGAACAATGAATCCTAGCACAGGAGCTAATGGGGCTTATTGAAAGAGCTTTGAACTAGCAATGGAGGGGGAAGGAGACAAAACAGGCCTCACAAGAGATGAGCCTAGGGGAACTATGTTTGAGCTGGGGGTGAGGCAGATGACTCGACTGAAGTGCATCTGTACCTGCAACAAGCAGGAAGAGTTGGAAGCGATTGTGAGTCAAGCTAATTATGACCTTGTTGCTATTTCCGAAACATGGTGGGACCACTCCCATGACTGGAGTGCTTCAGAAGGGATAGGCAAAGGAAGAAGGGTGGTGGTGTGGCCTTTTATATTAAAGACTGTTTCAGTGTTGAAGAGCTTGGGATTGGGAATGACAGAGTGGAGTGTCTATGGTAAGGATCAGGGGGAAGGCCTGTGCGGGTGACATCTTGGTGGGGGTCTGTTATAGACTGCTTAATCAGGATGAAGAGTTGGATGAGGCATTCTATGAGCAGCTCATGAAGTCATGCGATCACCAGCACTTATTCTTATGGGAAACTTCAACTTACCTGATATACGTTGGAAATATAATGCAGCACAGAGGAAGCAGCTCAGGAGGTTTCTAAATTGTGCGGAAGATAGCTTCCTTATGCAACTGGTAGGAGAGCCTACCAGGGGTGGTGCCCTGCTAGATCTGCTCTTCACTGACAGAGAAGGACTGGTGGGAGAAGTGAAGGCTGGGGACTGTCTTGGGCAGAGCAACCATGGAACTGTAGAATTCTCTATTCTTGGAGATGTCAAAAGAGTGATCAGTAAAACTCCTTTCTTGAACTTCCAGAGGGCAGGGCGCTTGTAGTATGGGTCCCTTGGGAGTCTCTTCTTAAGGGTAAAGGGGTTCAGAAAGCCTGGACTTTCCTCAAGATGGAAGTCTTAAAGGCGCAAGAACAGGTTGTTTCTGAATGCCATAAGGCGAGCCATAGGGGAAGAAGACCAGTGTGGATAAACTGGGAACTGTGGATAAACTGTTGAGACTCCAGAGGAAAAAGAGTCTATGTCCTCTGGAAGAAGGGACAAGCTACTTGAGGAGATTACAAGGAAGTTGCTAAGATATGCAGGGAGGAAGTTAGGAAGGCAAAAGCCCAACTTGAACTCAGATTGGCTACTGCAGTAAAAGAAAATTAAAAATCCTTTTATAAATATATCAGTGGTAAAAGGAACATCAAGGAGAATTTTCATCCTGTACTTGATGCAGCAGGGAATGTGGCCACTGAGGATAAGGAGAAGGCTGAGGTCCTCAACGCTTTCTTTACATCTGCCTTTAATAGCCAGACCAGTTATCCTCTGGGCATTTTATGCCGTGATCTGGAAGTCTGGGATGCTACTCAGAATATACCCTCAGCGATTCAGATGAAGACAATTAGAGAGCTTCTTCTCCATCTGGACTATCACAAGTCCATGGGACCAGATGGCCTATACCTTCAGGTGCTGAGGAAGCTGGCAGGGTGCTCTTGGTTAACTGGAGAAGTCCCAGATCCCTGGAGGCTTGCTAACTTATCACCATCCCTGGCAGTGTTCAAGAGGTACCTGGATGAGGAGCTACAAGATATGGTTTAGTTTGTAGTAGCAACGGTAATGAGAAGACAGTTGGACTAGGTGATCTTACAGGTCATTTCCAATCTTGTGATTCTACGATTCTATGAGGTTGAGGTCAAACTAAGAGGCAGTTGAAGACCTCCGCATGAGAAATGGAAGAAATATAAATACAGAAAGGGTGAATGAGAGAAGCTAGAATTAGAACAAAAGGGGAGTATTTTTTGAGTAACTGTCAGTTAGCAGAGGTGTTGTCATAGCCCTTTGTTTAAATAGTATCTAGGGCAGTGATGTTACTTTACAGGCAAAACTTGAAAAATTTTATCTCCAAGTGTTTTCCTTCCGTATTATTCCTGTATAACTTAAATCAAGGAAAAAAAGTATTTAAGAATTACAGAAATACAGAAATAATTGAAAAATGCAATTAAAGATTTGGGAGAAAACACTTTGCATGTGGTATGTCTGAAATAGAAAAGACTATCTGACTCATCAAGGAGTGAACCTGGGAATAATCAGACAGAAATTATTTCATTTACCAGCTACAATAATAAAGCAAATCTAACTCACAAGGCTATCTTTACAGGGATATTGAATATAAAACAAAATATGGTGTATTTCTACTAATAGAGTCCATCTGAAATGCAGCAAGCAGCACTATTTGTTATATCACTGAGAAGATAAAATAATTGGAAATAGCACTGGAAAAGATCTTAAAATGAACAGGAGGATGACCACCAACATTAAGAGGTTCAGAAGGTTGTCTTAAGATAGAAAGAAATATAAAATGGATATGCAAAGTTTTAAAAATAATTATTCTTAAAAATATCTCCGAAAATTTCTTCATAAAGGTTTAATTTAATTCCTAAAATTGATATTATTAACTAATTTTAAAATTCTGTTTTCCTATATTTGATAAATTGCAAAGAAATGCAGTCTTCATTTGCCTTATTCACTCCTTAAATGAACTGATGATATATCAAAAAATGTGATTCAACAGAGTTGGGCAAATTTTTTACAATTCAGTTTGATGTGCACTTCCTAGTTTTACATTCTCCTATAGATAATAACTGATAATATTAAAATAAAAATGAGTACTTCCTCAAACTTTTCACTTGCAACTTGTCAAACATTAGATTTCATTCTTTAATTTCCTTTGCATCATTTATGAAGATTTCTTTCAGTCCATTTTTAAGTAGTGAATGACATTAATTTGCTGTTGTTATCAGCTTTCAAATTTATATTTCACATTATTCAAAAAGTACTGAAGTCATGACCTTCAAATGTGATCCATTTATTAGTTTCACATATATGTAGTTAGACTTGTCTTGTTACAAGTTGATCCAGAAATCATATAGTTTCATTTATTTCCAAATATTTTTATTAAAGCTTTACTCTTAATTCCTAATATAATCAGAATATTTACTCTCTGGAAAGCGAGGGTTCAGAATACAGACACCAAACTAAACAGCAAGAGTCTGATACAATTTGCGGCCAGCTCTAATCAAACTGATGAACAAAAATACTCAAATCACAGACTATGTAAAATTGTGTAACTAGATTTGAAGGGGGGGAAGGGGACAGTAGAAAGCCTGTCCATAACAAAGTGCAAGGTGGTATACCTAAGTTAAAGGGACAAGGTCCTAGCAGGAGACCTAAAACTTCTGCATGCTTGAAATCTCATGATGACAAAGGCAACAGGGAGACTAAGGTAAATTCTTCATAGTAATTAAGGAGTTATCCTTCAAGAAGGCGACAAGATCAACTGTCCAGCTGAAGTGCCTCTACACCAACATACACAGCTTGGGAAACATACAGGAGGAGTTGGAAGCCACCATGCTACTGAAAATCCACGATGCAGTTGCTGTCACTGAAACCTGGTTGAATAATTCCTATGACTAGACTGCGGCTATTGTTGCCTACAAGCTGTTCAGAAAGACAGATGAGGAAGGAGTGGGGGAGGCATTGTTCTATATCAAGAAAGGAATAGAGTGTGAAGAGCTGTCCCTGAAGAATGGACACCGGCAAGAGAAACTACTGTCAGTAAGAGATCAAGGCAACAAAGGGAGCCTTGGGGCTCACATCTACTTCAGGCCACCTGATCAAGAGAAACCTGTTGATGAAGGCTTCTTCCTCCAGCTGCAGGAGGCATTGCTGTCACAGGCTTTCATCCTACAGGGAGACTTCAAACAACCTGACATCTGCTGAAAAAACAGCCCAGTGAGCTGAAGGCATACCTGGAGGCTTCTGGAATGTATTGAGGGTAACTTCCTGAGACAAGTAGTAGACAGCACCACTAGAGGGGATTCAGTGCTGGATTTGTTGTTCACCAATGCTAGTGAACTGATTGGTGACATCAGGATTGGAAGCTGCCTGAGCTGTAGTGACCATGGAATGGTGGTGTGATTGACACACCTGAGGGACAAGATGCCACCCAGAGAGATATAGACAGGGAACTGTTGTTCACAGCCTGAACCTCTGATTGACCAATTGAGGCTAGCAATGAGTCAGCCGCAGGAGCACAGATGAAGGCAATTCACCTGTGCTATCAGAAGGGGTGGAGCCTGGCTCCACCTCTCCTAGATTCCATTTAAGGGCTGACTACCACTGAGGAAGGATCACTCCTTGTGGAGTTTACTGCAAACCTACAACATCAGTGAGCATTTCCATTTATTTTGATTATCTTTCTATCACAATAATCTTACTAAGCCTAACCTTTCTACACCTATTGATTGTACACCCTGGCCTGCAAATCTTCAGACAAAAGATTTCACTAACTTTGATAAGGACTTGTTTATCTAAAGGACAAAGGATTTCTTGACCAGGACTTACCTGGGCTTTGAGACTAAGGTGCAAACCAATGATCTTACACTACCATTGAGTTAAAGACTGTGTTTTCCTTTTACCAATTCTTTGTCAATGCCACTTTCCCCAGAGAGACTTACTGGTTGGCTTCACTTTTCACTAAATCCAGGTTACTGGCTCCACCACCCTAGCACCAAAGAAGCCAGATGGCAATATACTGACCAGGACAGCAGCTGCAATAATTTCACAAATCTCACAGCTTACCTAATGTAAGGAAGTAGATGGTTTCTATTTCTTCTTTCTCCCACTCCATCTTCTTCTCCAAACTTAAATGCTCTCTTTTCTAAACATTGACTTTTCTAGACTTTTTTCCCCCATCTTGCCTATAGAGGCAACTGATAGTGTCATTAGTTGGTTCTCTACTTGAACTATAGGGCTCGTTGCAAGAATGGGATTAGTTGTGAGAGTTGTGGCACCTGCAAAGCCCATCAGAAGTCTTAGAGGAAGTGTTGAAGCAACATAAGGCTTGTTGCAGTAATTGGAGCATACACAGGTCTCTTTGAAGGGGCTGGAGTGACTACAGTGTTTGTTGCAATGCTTGGAGCAGCCACAGGAGCTGAAGCAGCTGTTGCAGGAGCTGAAGCAACCATGAGGATGTACTCAGGGCACCGAGCACTTCTCTCACAGGGAATTCTTCTTTGTCTCATATCAATACTTGGAATAGCCACAAGACCCATAACAGGAGCAACCACAGGACTCATTACAAGGGCTGGAGTGACAGTAGAGTGTCACAATTCTCAAAGCAATGCAGGACCTGTTGCAGGATTTTGGGATGCTGCAGGATCTATAACAGAAGTTGAGGGTCTGCTGCATTGTCATCAGATCCAGAAGTATTCTTTTTCTTGAGTGTGCTAAATAGTATCAAGCAGAGCTTGGTAAGCATAGGCCAAGCCTCAGTAGACTGCAGTGATTTATGCCTCTTTAGGATTGCTAGGGTGACAGCAGTCCTATTCCAAACATTCCTTTGGTTTTCCAGAATTCTGCAGTTGTTCAGAGGTGAGGTTCTAAACCATTAGGTTTGCCTAAGCACCTGCCCATACCATTCCATGCTCCCTGCCACTCAAAACTATCCTGCCTTGGTAGCATTCTTAAATAATTGTTTAATCTTAAACATAATCTGAAACATTCATGACACAGTAATAAGAACACAATGGTTTGAACATTCCAAAAATATTCAAATTCTCAAGAGCTACTGTAATTAGCTCATGAGCTCTGAGGAAAAAAGGAAAAGTGAAAGAGGCTGAAAGAAGTGTCCTCCCCTATATTTTTCTACAGCTCTGCTCCCTGAGAAGACTAAGTAAAATATGTCATTACTAATACCATTAACAAAATGGCTTCCAAAACCTAAAGATGACAGCAAGGCTGAATACATAAAAAAACAGTAGTTTCTCAGTTGCCAATTTGATCATAATATATGCCAAGGCCACACAGCATAGCAAAATAGAAACCTTAATTCAACCTCCAGGAATGACAAACACCACAGCACAGAAAATAAGCAGCAAGGTTCTCCATTGAAAAGGCAAAAATTAACATTGTGACCAGCAATTATCAAACTACCACAACACCCCTGCGTTAACACTGTCCAATTAGATCTGCTGTTATCTTAACCCTTCAGACCCTGTGTTGGGTGCCAAATTGACTGTTGTGGTTTAACCGGTGACTAACATGAATGGGACCAAATAGTCTCATTCAATCCCCTCTCTTCCCAGGGGGATGGGAGAGAGAATTGGAAAAACATCAGAAAATAAGTAGAACTTGTGGATTGAAATAAAAGTATTTACTAAGATAGAGGAAAGGATAAAAATAATGATTATATATGACTTTTTATATTTATAAAAAGTGATACATAAACAATTGCTCACCACTCTACAATCATTAGAGGAGAGCAATCTCAACTCCCTCAGAATTCCTTCCACATGATGTCATATGATATGGAATATCCTTTTGGCTGATTTAAGTCAGCTGTCCTAATTGTTCCCTTCCAGATCTTTAGGCCCTTCACAGAGAAAGGCTCCATACAACACTGCTTAGCAGCAACTGTAAACGCTAGTGTATTATCAACATTGTCTTCCTCCTAGAACCAAAGCACAGCATTACACCGGATACTCCGAAGAAAACAGTTGTCTCCCAGATGAAACCAATACAGCCCTTTAAGAGGACTTACTCCCTAGAAAATAGAATAGCCTGTGAGAATCATTTATTGCATTATTTTGTGATTTCTCATGAACTTCTAACAAACTCACCTGCTCCCTGCTCCATTGTGTTGCTCTCAGTTCTCCATGAGTTTTCCACAGGTGACATAATTGGAGGGGGGGGGAAAGGATGTACTGTTAAAATGTTATCTCCATCTGCCCTTTAGTGTAAAACTCCCCTAAAGTACAGCAATGTTTATTCACAACACACTGATGACTGATAGAAAAAAATGATTTGGCAGAGCTCAAGAGAGTAACTTTACTTAAGAAGAACCTCCCTTTAAATACGGCAAGCTTTTTTTTCTCCAGACCAAAGAAGCCAAGTTCCCTCAGCTTGATTTTATTGGAGAGGTGCTTCAGTGCTCTAATAATCTTTGTGGCCCTCCTCTGAGCCTTGTTCAAAAATTCTACATCTTTCCTGGTCTGGGGGCTCCAGACAGGAGGATTTCCTCTTTCCTATCCCAAAAGACAGTGTGCATAACTTTACCTACTGAGGGCTGTGTCCTGAACTTTTTTTTTTTATAGAGAATTCATGTAAACACTCCATGATCTGCTGTTTTGACTCTAGTTTGTAGTGATTACACCACTTCTTGTCACCAGTAATGATGCAATCCAGGAAACTGTCACCTTCATCCTCCAATTGGTTCATTCAATTATGACAAACTTGTATGCAGTGTTATTTCTTTTCCCACCTGAGCATCTGTCAGACCCACCGGTGCAAAGTCTGCAATATTCCAGTGTTGCCACTGTCATTTCCAGTGTATTGAAGCTGATATTCAGCTCCATACACAGTCTCCTGGTCATAATCCACTAATTTGCATGGATGAGCTGATTGATACACTTTTCATTGTACAGTGTGACAGCTGTGTGTGGCTGTCCTGAACGTGGCTTGTCTTTCACATCACTGGCAACACAGCTGAAATGCACCACCCACCACCTCACGGTGCTATCATACACTGTTTGGTCTTCAAAAACATTCAGCAAGAATTGATGAAAATCAATTGGTGCCATTTTTTCTGCATGGAGGAATTCAATTGCATCCCTTTATTTCATAAGCACTTCCACATCAGACAACATTCTGTCATACTTTCCCTCTGCTGCATCTGTTTCACAGCAACAAAATTTAATGGAATATTGGCTGGAAGGTTCAACCTCTACTTCCATACCACCACCATCTCCCTTCAATGTGGCAGGTCAATAAAATAAAATTGTAGACAATACATTTGAGCAGCCTTCATAATTGTCTCTACGCATAAGTAACAATTATTAGCCTCAGAAAGTTAAAAAAAAAATTTCTTCAACTTCATAGCATAAAATAAACATGGTTTGCACCATAGCCTATCATCAGACTAGCTCTAATTTTTATTAAGATTTTATTTTAAAGTTTATTTTTATTCTCTTTAGTTAGGTATTATGTTTATAGTCAGAGATGCAATACCTCTGGCATTTATTCATATGAATTTTGTGAACCCAGATTGGTAAAATCCATGGAACAAGGTACACAATTCCTCTGAGCAGTAGTTTGTACAGATGACATATTTGGATTTCAGTCTGTCATAATTTAGCTTGATAGAGCTAACTTCTGCCACACTGTCAATGTCTTGATAGAAAAAATTATATTGGCTAGTGACAAACAAATGAGGCTATGCAGAGAATAGTACATGTTCAAGGGGATTTGGCTTCTCAAAGAAAAGAAGAAATGTGTTGAGGTGATAACACTTTCCTCATGCACTATGTCCTGCTTTGAGCACTGTGAACACTGAGATGATACTGTAGTGCCAGAATCTTACTCCAACTAAAAAGTTGCTGTTTGTCATCAAGTGGAGATCATAAACATACAGTGACTCTTTAGTAGACAAATAGGAAATCTACAGAAGTACTCTTAGATGTCTTCCTTTATTTCCTTACAACGTTTTCTTGCCCTATGTGTTCACAATAGGAAAACAAGTTCAACCTGAACATGCCTTCTATCTTGGGGTTTCAGGACTAGGTTGTTTTAGGTTGGATTGCTACACTGCTTCTAGAGTAACAGATACACTTAGTGGAAGCGTAGATCATATTCAACAAAGACTGATGATAGGAATAGTAAAAGCCACATCTCCCAAAATCTAAACAAAGTAATTCACAGCTCTACTGTGTCTAGAAGACTTTTGTGAAATGTTGGTTAAAAATTGACAGCCCCTTGAAACACATTTAGGAATCGTTTCTTGACATCTAGGGATTACTGTGATAACTCTTTAAAATTTCATATCTACACTCTGTTCTTTGGATACTTCACAGTGCAATAGACTATTTACATCAGTTTCTTCTGTTTCCTTTTCTGCTTTGCTTTTTTTGTTAAGGCTGAAAAACATCATCACAAATAAATAAATAAACAAATCAAGTCTGGAGAGGTTCATTGAAATCTCACCCATTTTAGAATTTTAGAAAATTTTAGAAAATGAACTAAATTTTGGTAGACTGGTGAGGCTAATTTCTGAAGATAGGAGCTGGAAGAAAATTCCTAAATTTGATGGAAATATGAATAATATTGAATATTGAAATATGAATAAATATGAAATATAAATGAATTAATATTTTAAGAATTCAGTCTCCCACTACGTTAAATATTTGTACATTAAAATAACATAGTATTTGCACAATATTTCACTCTTTTTCCCTTGTTTTTTTTTTTTTTTTTTCTATAAGGTGTGTATAATTAACATGAGACTGTGTAGCTAAATCTGTAGCACATCCCACAACATGCTACAAAACATTTAGTTATATTCTCAGTCACTTGAGCACAGCTACAGCTTTGCATGGCTTCAGGACAGCATCAGTAAAATTTTAAGAAAATCAGCAATTGATTTTCATGCAGAAGACTTCTTGGTGTTACAGGTTGTACAAAAAAGAAAGAAAAAACAGCTGTAATATCTTCAGAGAAAACAAAACAGGGAGCTCTCCCAAAACCCAGTAGCCTCCGTCTTCACACGTCCACCTTTGAAAACTGTAATGCACTCCTCAGTCTCTGACCAGGATCTGGATTTTGCAGTGAAGGTAAATCTTCATTTCTAACTTCACTGTTATGAGTCCCCATACGAGTTCTGTTAATACATTTTCAGCATTATCAGGAAAAATTTCCCCTAAAAATTAATTTTTCAGAGTTTAGTTGACTGAATTTGACTATACAAGGAAGTAACTGTCTTACAGGTTCTGATGGGTTTGTAGCCTTTGTTGCAGGATGCTCAGCCTTGTCTGAACTGCAGCCAACTGCTCCAATACAAAGTAAAGAGTTTGAGCAGATATGGTACCTTCATAGTAAGAAGGATGGCCATCATATGTTCAGACAATCTTCTGCAACTTCCCATCTCTCTCTTTTCCAGTTCTTATGTAGATTAATTTCTCACACCTCCAGAGGAACCTCTCTGGTGCAGATTCAGCTCAAGTTAGGAGAAATTTACCAACAGAGTTTGTAGGTTCATCTTTGAAAATGCAAATACACAATTTATGTTTGTTTGCTGCACATTTACCCATTTTAATCCTGATGTAAATATTATTACAGTTGTTCAACTATATGATCAGATCTATACTTCTTTAAGATTTAAAATTGACAAGTGAAAAATATATTTCTGTAAAAATGAAGACTGTAAAGCTGGTACAGTAGTTTCCGATTTTTTTCTTCCAAACTGTCCATGAATGAAAGAGGTTTCAGGAGATAAAATTCAAAATCACATCACCATTTAGCTACCTTTTGAGGGTATCTCCATAAGTATTTCTACTTTTAATTAATGAATAATGGCATTTTGAAATTATGAAGGTAAGTCTCTTTGGCTACATATCTAAAACTGTAATGAAGAAATGCATTATGGGAGGTATTAATGAGGTAAATCACAGTAAGTCATTTTGGTCGTAGACTGAATGTCCACACAGACATAAAATATCAGACTTACTGGAAACATTTCTTTTCATTGTCATCCTTTTCTTTAAAATATCCTCCATCTGGCATTTCCAAAATAAGATGAAAATTGAAAGCAGTACTGGTAACTGTTACATCAACAAAATTTAGCCAAATATAGTTTCCAGTGGAAAATTAAATTCATATTTTAGATATGCACGTCCATTATGGATCCATTTATCAAAAATAAATATCTTGCAAATCAGCTGAAATTAAACTAGTGCCATACACTTTAAAGCACTGGCTAAAATCCAGAGTGCTAAAATGGCAATGCAGAATTATAAAGACACAGGCATATTCCTTATATGCACTGGCTGGGATCCAAAATGGTTACAGTAAGTAGGAGAATAAAATGTTACTAACAGGGCCCTCTACTTCTTATGTTAGTCCAGCAACTATTACAGTTCACAGCTATAAATATGTGGTAATTATGAAATAAAGTCACACAAACCTCCAGGCATAGAGCCTTCCTGATCCTGAGCACTACACTTGGAGACACTAAAGGAGTATTCTGGCAGTCTCAGAAGTGACTAAAACAACTCTGGTTTTGTTCTTCTCTGTGTGGTATGACTCTCAGATTAGCAAGGGCATCTAGGACTTTTCAGGGATAATGTACTGGACTGTACAAAATTTTACTTTATTGTCTGAGTCTGTTAGCTAGTCCTCTGAGGGACATGGGAGATGATGCATGTCAGTGCAAACAGTACCTCTGCCATCATGATCTGAAAAAAGATTTGTGCCTTTCAGTAGAAGTAGAAGATTTCTTCTTTCAGTACATTTCAGTACCTTTTATGCCTCCTAGCTTTCTCCCTAATGTAACTGAATTGTAGTAGGGACATAGATCTTATGGGGTTTTTTGCAAATTTTATTGTTTAGAAAAATCCCAGATGCAAGGATATGCAGGGCTGACAGTGCACATTGAAATTAGCATGGGTAACCTCAGCATTTTTTCTAAAGGCAGGAAAGTGCCATGAGGCACGTAACTGAGTAACTCAAAAAACAACAATAATTTTGTAGTCATGAATTTATTTCTCATATGTATTTGCCATTGAAAATGATTCCTTGAAAGATTATAATAGATTTGGTCTAGGGAATAAGAATCAACATCCTATGGAAAATGTTGAGAGACTGGAAAAACAAGTTCATAGTGATTTACAACAAACAAAACAAAACAGAAAAATCCAGGCATTGTTCATGGGATAGGAATTCTAAAATATTCTATTTTAGGAGATCAGTGTCTTGCTTGCTGCCTGGCTTGAAATTGTCATCAATTCTGTTTTTTCAGTGCAGGACGAAAGAAGAGGAAAATGGAGAGAGAGGAAATGGTAAAGAAAACAGTACACTTTCAAGTTCTGTTGCCTACGAATCCATATAGTTCACCTTCTTGTTCTTCAGCTTTTTTATTTTTTCCCAAATTTGTGCTCAGTTGCTCTATATTGACTTGAAATTTTTGCTTTTCTTTGTAGAAAATGAGATAAATGGACCAGAGTTTTCGAGATCATATGCTAAGAATCTATTTTGATTTTCCAAAGACAAGCTTGTAATATTCCAGTAAAACTGTAATTTTCTTATACCAAATTTAACTTGTTTAAAATAAGAATTTTTTTTTAATTAGGAAAATGATCCTCAAATAAACCAGCTTAATCACCGACATTTCAGACAAGTTTTGTAAATAGCTTCTAGCTATGAGATAATTTGAAAACAATTCATTTCCATTATCTGCTTAAAACTCGATCTCTGGAGATTCATAGAGATGCTATGGAAGACGAATGATTGAAAATCACACCAAAAATTTTCTGAGCAATACCAATATTTCAATATTCTTATTTCAAAACGTGTGATTCAATTGTAAACATGTAAGTATTTCATACTGTTTTGGTTTAACTTGGTGGGTGGTTAAGAGTCACAGAGTTATTCATTCACTCCCCTTCCCAGAGGACTGGGGAGAGAATAGAAGAAAGAAAGAAAGAAAGAAAGAAAGAAAGAAAGAAAGAAAGAAAGAAAGAAAGAAAGAAAGAAAGAAAGAAAGAAAGAAAGAAAGAAAGAAAGAAAGAAAGAAAGAAAGAAAGAAAGAAAGAAAGAAAGAAAGAAAGAAAGAAAGAAAGAAAGAAAGAAAGAAAGAAAGAAAGAAAGAAAGAAAGAAAGAAAGAAAGAAAGAAAGAAAGAAAGAAAGAAAGAAAGAAAGAAAGAAAGAAAGAAAGAAAGAAAGAAAGAAAGAAAGAAAGAAAGAAAGAAAGAGAAAGAAAGAAAGAAAGAAAGAAAGAAAGAAAGAAAGAAAGAAAGAAAGAAAGAAAGAAAGAAAGAAAGAAAGAAAGAAAGAAAGAAAGAAAGAAAGAAAGAAAGAAAGAAAGAAAAAAAAAGTAGAACTCATGGATTGAGATAAAACTATTTACTAAGATTGAGAACAGGAGAAGGAAAATAGTTATGACATACATATATATGCATATATATATGTGTGTATGTATAACAAGCAATACACAAGCAACTGCTCATTGTCCGCTGACCAATGTCTAGCTAGCTCCCCAGTGAGTGGAAGAGAGTGAGATGAACTCCCACTCTCTTCAAAACTTCTTCCATTTGATGTCATATGGTATGGAACACGCCTTTGGCAGTTTAAGTCAGCTGTTCCATTCAAGCTCCTTGGGCCCTTCACTGAGAATGGCCTTGGCTCTGCAAAACACTGCTTAGCAGCAACTGTAATCATCAGTGTGTTATGAACATCATTTTTCTCCTAGAATCAAAACGTAGGATCATACCAGACAGTCTAAAGAAAACAATTTTGAAACCAAGCAAGATACTAATATAGACAAGATGAGAAAAGGGTGTTATTGCCCACTGATAAAAAGGAGGGAAGACAGAGTGTGAGCAAAGCCCACACTACCCATTACTGCAGCAGTAGGTGTGGGAGGTGGGTCTTGTGGCAGGACACATCAGTGTTCTTGTCTTTGCTCAGGAGATTGCTCTCCTTCTGACTGACCCGAGACTGCAGGCTCAAACATGGTCTCTACCTGATGGCGAGCCTACTCTAAGAAGATTGTGGTGACCCAGATGGAGGGCCTGCCCAGAAATGTGGTGGTCCAGGTCTCTGGCTGCAGGCAGTGCCTGAATCTGCTGCTGCCAGGGGAGAATGGGAAGGATGCCACCTGTGTGAGGTGCAAACAGGTGGACGAGCTGCTCAGCCCGATGGTGGAGCTTAGGGAGGAGGTAGAGAAATTAAGAACCAGTAGAGAGTGTGAGAGGGAGATAGATTGGTGGTGTGACTCCATGAAAAAGGAGCAGAGATTGCAACCCCCAAACTGTAGTGGACCCTCTCCCTTGGCATGGTGAAACTAAGAGAGCCAACTCAAGAAGAGAGGGGGAATGGCAGCAGGGAAGGGGACAAAATGAGGGCCACTGGAGTTGAGCAGGTAGTATGGGGCTCAAAACAGAGCTTGATGGGTGATGAAGGTGGAGTTCAAAGGGGTAGAGAGTGACAGGGGGATGCTGTTTCCCCTAAAGAGTCTGTACACTAATGCATGCAGTATGGGAAATGAACAGGAAAAGTTGGAGATCTGCATACGGTCGCATGGCCACGATCTCATTGAAGTCACGGAGACATGGTAGGACAGCTCACATGACTGGAATGTTGTCATATGTGCTTTTTAGGAAAGATTGGCTGGCAAGGTAGGGTGATGGAGTTGTTCTTTATGTGAGAGAGCAGCTAGAATGTATTGAACTCCACCTGGGGGAGAGTGGTGTAGCAGTGGAGAGCTTGTGGGTGGACTGGTATGGCTGACACTGTTGTGGGTGTCAGGAGGAGGAGATTGATGAGGCCTTACATAAGCAACTGAAAGTAGTGTCACGGTCCCAGGTGCTGGTGCTTATGGGGGATTTCAGTTACCCAGATATTTACTGGAGAAGCAACATGGCCAGGCACATGTGGTCTAGATGGTTCCTACAATGAGTTGAAGACAACTTTCTGATGCATGTGGTGGAGGAACCGACGAGGGGAGGGGTGTTGCTGGACCTTATTCTCACTAATAAGGAAGGGCTTGTCAAGGAAGTAAAGGTCAGGGGCAGCTTGGGATGTAGTGACCAAGAGATGGTGGAGTTCAAGAATCTTGAGTGGAAGAAGCAAAGCAAAAAGTAGGATTGCAAAGCAAAAGTAGGATTTTGGAGAGCCAATGTTGATCTCTTCCAGGATCTACTTGGAACGATCCTGTGGGCTAGGGTGTTAGAAAGTAAAGGGGCCACTGAGAGCTGGCATTTAAACAGCTCTACTTCCAAGCTCAGGATCAGTGTGTCCCTGTGAGCAAGAAATCAGGAAAGGGTGGCAGAAGACCTGTGTGGATGAGCAAGGAGCTCGTGCACAAACTCAAAGGGAAGAAGAAGGTCCATGAAATGTGGAAAAAGGGTCTGACTACTTAGGAAGAATATAGAAATGTTGTCAGGACCTGCAGGGATGCAACGAGGAAGCCTAAAGCCCTCCTGGAATTGAATCTGACAAAGGTGATAAAGGATAATAAAAAGGGCTTTTTAAAGTATGTTAACAGTAAAAGGAAGACTAGGGAGTATATGGCTCCCCTACTAAGTGAGGGGGGTGTTCTGGTAACGGGGGGATGCTGAGAAGCGGAGATACTGAATGCCTTCTTTGCTTCTGCCTTCAGTGAAAAAGCTCTCCCTCAGGAATCCCAGGCCATGGAGGCTAGTGAGAGGGTCTGGGGAATGGAAGACTTCCCTTTAGTCAGGGAAGAGGCAGCCCGAGAGCACCGAGGCAATACCGATGTTCACAGATCTGTGGGACCTGACGGGATGCATCCATGGGTGCTGAGGGAGCTGGCAGAGGTGATTGCTGAATCACTTTCTGTCATCTTTGAGAGGTCTTGGAGAATGGGGGAGGCTCCTGAAGACTGGAGGATAACCAATGTCATTCCGGTCTTCAAAAAGGGCAAGAAGGAAGATCCAGGTAATTACAGGCCAGTCAGCCTCACCTCTGTCCCTGAAAAAGTGATGGAACAGCTTGTGCTGGATGTCATCTCCAGACAACTGGAAGGAAAGGAGGTTATCAGGAGTAGTCAGCATGGGTTCAACAGGGGTAGGTCATGCTTGACCAACCTGGTAGCCTTCTACAATGTTGTCACTGGCTGGGTGGATGGGGAGAGAGCAGTGGATGTAGTCTACCTTGATTTCATCAAGGCATTTGATACTGTCTCCCATGATATCCTTTTAACAAAGCTGAGGAAGTGTGGGATAGATGAGTGGACAGTGAGGTGGGTTGAGAACTGGCTGACTGGCAGAGCACAGAGGGTCGTTGTTGGTGGTGCAGAGTCCGTTTGGAGGTCTGTAACCAGCGGTGTTCCTCAGGGGGCGGTGCTGGGTCTGGTCTTGTTCAACATCTTCATCAGTGACCTTGATGAGGGGATGGTGGCCACCCTCAGCAAGTTTGCTGATTATATGAAGTTGGGAGGATTGGCTGACACATCTGATCATTTCTGAAGATGGAGAAAATTCTGCTGCTATTTACTGTCACTGCTAATTTCACAGGATATTAATGAAGAGGACAGCCTCTGACAGCTGTGAAAGCATACTGGTCATCCGAACAAACTTTGTACCCATATCGCTTATCAGTACAAAGGCAGAAGACTAAGGCCTGAATGTGTAAAAGTAACACTCAGACTCTGTTTCAAAATATGGTTAGAAAAGTCTTAGGCAGTTTTATTCTTTTACAAAATCAGAAATGAACCCAAGATACTGGGGGAGGGGGGGTAGAAAGAAAAAAAGAAAGAAAAAGAATGTAGTTAAGCTTTATTAAGATTTATTTCCACATAAATAACCATTATGTGACTAAAATAAGTAATCTTCTATCTTTAGGAGAAAGAATAATGTGAGAGAGATTTAACAACACACAAAGACAATTGCTTGTAACTTGATGGTTAAAAAAAATAAATGGAGAAAAAAACGAAGAAAAAAAGAGAAGGTTCCTGCATTTCACTGGAAGAAAATGTTAGGAAAGGAGTTCTTAAGAAACTTTCTGTATTCTGATGCAAGAGCAGCTTGTGATACATCCTTGAAGTAGTTTATTAGTGATGTAGAGTGTAGAGAAATATTCCAGCATGCAGAAGACTTCTAGGCCTCATCAGCATGAAAAGAATGGCAATAGTTCAACAGAACTGAAACTCCATGAGGTGCCACAGTTGAGGATGAAGAGGGTATGGCCTCTGCAGTTATTTCACCTTGTTCCCTGCTTAAGAGAAAGCACCTGTACATAAACGGAAGGTATAAATTCATTGCAGGCTCTCTTTTCTTTACAGATCCTGCCTCACTGCAGCTCTACACAACATGGCTTCAGATATCCACAGCACATCTCAGTGTAACACTGCCATTCCTCTACTCACCTTCCTGCAATTTTGTATCACATGTACTCACAGAAACATGCATGTTCAGTTTAGCTTCTAACTCTGAATGAGATTGCTCTTAACTTCCTTCGTCTCTAATTTCCATGTCATGACAACTAACTTGTTCTCCTCTTCACAGCTACTCCTCATGCTACCACTCTTTCAGAATTTTATATCATTGCTATTGCTTGTGTATTTTGTCTTTCAGTCTCTGCTGTGCCCTAGACTTCATGCACCTCTGCTTCTTCCCCTGCAAATGTAATTGCAGTTACCTTAGCTGGGGTCTTCATGGGCTATCTCCACTTTCCAAATTGAGCTTCAACCTACCCATGCAGAATCTTCCTTAGTACAGCATCACTGCTGCCAAACTCCTAGCATTAGCTCACCACAAACCTATGACCCTTGGCCGGAACCTCCATTTATCCTAGTATATGTGATAATTCATGGTGATTTTTTATCCATCTAATGCAACTATGGGAAAAAGCAAATTCCATTATTTTTTGCAAACTTTTCAACTTTATCTTTTTGTCTGCATCAGTGGTAATACACGCCCTATAACACAAAATGGGACCTTATATGTCTGCTGAGTTTTTCTTCCCAGTGAGCTATGGAGATGCTGTCCTGCCCTTGCATTGATACTACCTCCACTGTGTCAGCTCAGATGTGATAAATGGTATGTATGAATGCTCTGACACCCTGTCCATACCTCATCCTTGTCTATTATCTTCCTACCTGCACAAAACTGAGGGAAACAATCTTATAGTACTTGTACTCCCTGAATCCCCCTAGGATGCAAATCTATGAAATCTCATCAAAAGCATTAGCAGACTTTTTCTGCTCTGACTATAATGACTAAAGAACATGCAGACTGGTCATGACACAAACACACAGTGAAATAAGCACTGAGTGTGAAAAAGGAATTTAAGTGTTATGACTTTTTTGGTGTTTATTATCCATGCAGTTAATTTAAAATTTTAATTAATCTGACAGAATGAAATCTTATTCAACATTTCTCAGAATGAATCTCCTGTACTCAAAACATGAAACCACATAACATGCATCTTTAAGACACTCACAAAAGGAGGTAAAACTGTAAATGGCAAGATTTTAGACTAAAATGCAAGAGGAAAAGGTAGACAGTAGGTCCATGCCAACACACATAGCCTCCCCTAGGAAGTACCTTTGCATATCATAAAGAAGAAAACACAACAAAAATACATTTACATAGGCCCAGGACATTTTTACTCTTTAAAAACAGCTTTCAAAAATGCTAAGGAGAAGTTCTTTATTCAGGGATTAAAGTGTTCTGGATATCTTCAAGAGAATAAGAAGTTATGCTTTGATTAATTCTAGTCTCAGATGTTTCATGGTTTTGTTTCTTCTTCCTGACTTGACTTTTACAAATAGATGAAATTAGAGAATGTTGCAAATATCACCCAAGTTCATGTAAATGCACAATCTAAGTAGATGCAAAGCTGAGTAGAACTCCGTGATATGAGTATCAGAAAACAAATTTCAGTCAAACACAAGGATGCTGTGAATTATGATTATTGAAAGGAAGAAAAACAACAACAACAAAAAGAAAAACTATCTATCTATCTATCTATCTATCTATCTATCTATCTATCTATCTATATAGTATCATCATGGTTTTAAGATTTTTGGTTACCAGTATTCCACATCATAACATCATGTAGTGCACTGAGAGTTAGAGTTAATGTTCCAGTTCTGGGTAACTGTCCCTAAGGAGAAAGACTACTACATTCCCCAGAGGGCTGTTCACTGTTCTGTTACCATTTCTGCTCAGAGAAAGATAACGCTTTCACATGTTAGGAGATACCCCTCTTTTCTCTTCTGCCTCACCTCACCATTACAGTAAAGCCTTTGGTTTTCAGACAATCTCTCTCATTTTATTTGACTTATTATCTTCAATTCTGAGTACATTGTATTATGTTGTATTATCTTGCATTCCAATATCTTATTTAGAAAATTAGTTTGTTTCTCCTCAGATCATTGCCACTATTTTGTTTTTGGATCCATCTTTCTACCCTTTTCCTCTTTTTGTGTTTTTCCCTTTCCTGGGGCATGGGTCTATGGGTCCCCCTGCCCCACTAGTCATGGAACTGGGCCCAACCAGCTCAGTTCGCAAGTATATCTGTTCATCCTGCTACCCAGGCAGGTTGTATGACAGTGACAGAAAATACCAGACCCTTCACTATCTTTCCTTAGAGTGTCAAAATTGCCTTTAATAGCATAACCAATATCTATAAAACTTTCTGTGTAACTCAAGCTGTGATGAATGAACTAAAATTTGAAACTATTCAAGAATCATTTTTACAATTTCTGTAAGTTAGGAGGTATGTGTAAAAGAACAGTTGATGAGATGCTGCTCTCTACTGGAGAACAGGCAAAAGAAAAACTACCCAGCAAGAATCATCTGGTACAAACATTATGAAGTTGTATCAATTCCCTTCATTATAAGTTATTCCAGTCTTATCTTCAAGCTGATATACTCATTTTGGAATTATTTTGATAATAACTTCCTCAAGTTAAGAGTAAATAAGTAAACTCATGCATGATTTCATGCTGCTGTGTGTACCTTCTCTAAAATCTGAATCAATTTGTCAGAAGTTTACCATTTCTCCTTCCCCCAAACATCCTCATTATCAATTACCTCATATTTCATCTAAAATGTATCATTTCTATTAAAAAATGTTCTTATTTTCCTTAGACTATCATATTCAAATTTTGCCAAACCAGATTTTACATGGCACAGCAAAGAACTAATGACACTAGGGTACTGATATGGCAAGAAATTAAGAAATTAGGAAATGACATTGAGTCCACTGTTTATATTTATGTTTGGTGTCAGTGGTTTATGGGCTGGTTCGGCCCAGTTCAATGACTAGTGGGGCAGAGGGACCCGCAGATCTGTGCCCAGGAAAGGAATAAGGGAAAAAATAAAGGGAAGAGAAATGGGCCCCAAAAAATAACAGTGGCAGTGATCTGAGGAGAAACAAACTAATTTACTAGATAAGATATCGGAATGGATATCAGCAAAATAACACACTATAATACAATATAATTAGAATTGAATCTAATAACTCAAATATAATGAGAGAGAGTGTCCGAGAACCAAAGGCCTTATTCTAATGCTGTGATGAGATAGCACCCACAACAGAGACAAGCCAGACCTTAGGTAACCTACCAAAGCCTTTACCTGTTCCCCCTGAGTGGAAATGATAACACCAAACAGTCTTCTGGGGAATGTAGCAGTTCTTCTCTCTGGACAAGTACCCAGAACTGGAGCATAAACTCTTTAAATCTCAGTGCATGGTGTAACACTACATGGTGTTACAATGTGGAATACCAATAACCAAAAATCATAAAACCTTGACAGTTTGGGGACAGATTTTAAAAGGCTAACAAAAGATGATCTGGCTGCTCAGCTATTGTGCTATATGGGACTTTATTGCCAATAATGGCCATCAGTAGAGTTAATGCAGAGTTCAATGCACACAGCAGAGAGAGTTGTGAAATCTATATCTTGTTAAAAGACAGTGTCACTAATTGTCTTTCTCTATACTCTAAGTACTAAAAGGGGAAAGAAAGCAAACCCTGGCAGTTACAGGTTTGTCAGACTCAATTTGGTGACAAAAAATTATGGAGAAGATTATTCTGGAAGTTATTGATATACTCCTGAAGGACATTGCAGTCATTGGTCATGGCCAACATAGATTCACAAGATGAAAGTCCTGCTTAACCAATTTAATCTCCTTTTATTATAGGGTCACCTATCTAGTTGACATCTATTTGATGTCATCTTTTTGGACTTCACCAAAGCTTTCAATAGTGTTTTTCACAGTATTTCACTTTTTTCTGGACAAATTGTCCAGCATACAGCTATATAAAAATATAATGCGATGGATGAGCAATTGGCTGATGGGCTGGGCCCAAAGGGTTAGAATAAATGAGACTACATCAAGTTGCCAGCCAGTCACCAGTGGGATTTCCCAGGACTACATTTTAGGGCTAGTTCTCATAAACGACTTGGATGTAGGACTAGAAGGTGTTTTGAGCGAGTTTGCTGATGATGCTAAACTAGGAGGAGCTATTGACTACATATAGGGCAGAGAGATCTAGATAAATTAGAGAGCTGGGTAATCAATAACCAGCTGAAGATGAGAGATGCTGGAGAGCAACCTCACTAGAAGGGATTTGGAGGTCTTAGTCAACCATATGCTGAACATGTATCAACAGTGCGCCCAGGCAGCCAGGAAGGCCAGCCTTAAAACTATTAGAAAGTGCCCAAAGGATGACCAAAGAAGGTGAAGAGTCTGGAGAAGAAAAATGTATGAGAAACAGATGAAGTCCCTTGATTTGTACAGCCTGGAGAAAAATAGACTGAGGGGAGGCCTCATGGCAGCCTACAGCTTTGTCAGGGGGGCAGAGGAGCAGCTGCTGATGTCTTCTTTCTGATTACAGCAGCAGGACCTCATGGGACGATATGAACCTGCATCAGGGGAGGGTTAGGTTTATATTAGGAAAATGTTCTTCATCAAGAGGATGGCCAAGTGCTGGAACAGGCACCTAGATGCAGTGGTCTCAACACCAAGACTGACACAGTTCAATCGTTTGGGCAATGTTGTCAGACAAAGAGTTTAAATTTTAAGTCCTGTGTTGAGCCAGGAGTTGAACTTGATGGTCCTTTCCATCTCTGGATATTCTATAATCCTTCAATCTTATGCAAGAATATTATGACTGCTATGCATATCTGAAATATACCAGGCAATGTTCTGGTGAATTAATGTGTAGCTCGGCTGCCATACAGGCATGTCATGTCCACTCCAGTGGACATAAACCTCAGCATTTCAGCTCTGGCGCCACACTCGCTGGACACGGATGGGGAGTATTCTGGTATATATTCATGTTTATATGTTGGCTTGTCTCTTTAATTAAGAGCAGGCTTATGATGAATATCTTAGGTATTCTTAGTTCTCCATGCTATTCTTTCTGTCAAGAGAGGAAGAGAGACAGGTTTGCTATTTGTGCCGCCTTCTCATTCTCTGTGCAGTAAGCATCTTTCTTCCACCAGAATGTAGTCTGCTGGCTTCGTGAAATGAGAGATTTGAGGGTCCTCACAGCCGTAACTTGACTTGTGTTTGGCTTTGTCTATTTTAAATATTGCTACAAAGGAGCAAAAAGACATAATCATCTCTAAGATACCTCTGGCCTAACCCTTCAATGAACCTAGTAGCAGTTTACAATCTCTATCTTATCAACATTCAGGTAAAGGCAAACTTTTCTGCTGTTCGAAAAGCATCAGCAGAGTGAATTTAGAGTACTTGGTCTATCCCTAGCCAACTAGTAGCACATAAGTTCAGAATGGCAAATTACCTTCAAGAGTTTAACATAGAGTAAATACAATAGTCTACATATCCTCCACATTGGATAAACTGTGAGGAGCTCCCTACGAGAAACAGTCAGGAACAGGTTGAGAGCCTGTGGGTTAGGATTAGAGATGGGACTAATATAGGTCAGCTGGTGTTAGGGGTATACTACAGACCACCTGATCAAGGGGAGGCTGTTGATGAGGCTTTCTTGCTCCAGATGCGTGAGATGTCTGGCTCACGGGCTCTTGTCCTGGTGGGGGACTTCAACCATCCGGACATCTGTTGGAAAAACCACATGGCGAGCTGCAAGAGCTCCAGAAGGCTCTTGGAATCCATTGACGATAGCTTTCTGGTTCAGGTATTGGACAGACCGACCAGAGGTGAAGCGCTGCTAGACCTGCTGCTTACCAACGCCGAGGAGATCATCAAAGGCATCAAGGTTGGAGGCTGTCTGGGCTCCAGCGACCACGCCCTGGTTGAGTTTGTGATCTCAAGCGATGTGGGCCTGGCAAAGAGCAGGATCAGGACACTGAACTTTAGAAAAGCAGACTTCAAGCTACTCAATGGATTGCTGGCCAAGATCCCCTGGCGCGCTGCCCTCAAAGACAGGGATGTTGAGGAGAGCTGGCGGCTCTTCAAAGATGCCCTCCTGGAAGCACAAGAGGTCTCCATTCCTCTGAATAAGAAAGTGGGCAGGCGAGGTAGGAAACTGGCATGGCTCAGCAAGGACCTGCTGAGAAAACTGAGGGCGAAGAAAGGGGTGTACAAGCTCTGGAAACAAGGCTGTGTCACCTGGGAAGAGTACAGGAACGCCGTCTGGACTTGCAGACGTGGGATCAGGGAAGCCAAGGCGCAGGCAGAACTGAACTTGGCAAGGGACGTGAAAAACAATAAGAAAACCTTCTACAGGTACATTGGCCAGAAGAGACAGGCCAAAACAGGCGTACCTACTTTGGTAAATTTAAAAGGAGAACTGGCTTCAACAGATGAAGAGAAAGCTGAGGTGCTGAATGAGTTCTTCACCTCAGTCTTCACTGGTGGCCAGGATTCTAGTCTTCTTCACATCCATGAACCCTGCATCCCCAAACCTCTATGTGGGGACCAAGGAGGTAAATCCCTCCCCACTGTAAGGGCAGAGCAAGTCCGAGAGTGCCTCCTTAGACTGAATGAATACAAGTCTATGGGGCCAGATGGCGTGTGTCCCAGGGTCCTGAAGGAGCTGGCTGAGGTGGTTGCCGAGCCGCTCTCCATCATATTTGAGAAGTCGTGGCTGTCAGGTGAGGTCCCGGATGACTGGAGGAAGGGTCACGTCACTCCCATTTACAAGAAGGGGAGCAGGGAGGACCCGGGGAACTACAGGCCGGTGAGTCTCACCTCCGTGCCTGGGAAGATGATGGAACAGATCATCCTGGACAACATGCTCGATCACATAAAGAATGAGCATGTGATCCGAGACAGCCAGCACGGCTTCACCAAGGGAAGGTCATGCCTGACTAATCTTGTGGCCTTCTATGATGGAGTGACGGCATTGGTGGACGAAGGGAAGGCGACCGATGTCATTTACCTGGACCTGAGCAAGGCCTTTGACATGGTCCCCCACCACATCCTCATCTCCAAATTGGAGGGAAGTGGATTTGATGGGTGGACGACCCAATGGATAAGCAATTGGTTGAAAGGCCGCAGACAGAGGGTGGTGGTCAATGGCTCTATGTCCAGGTGGAGGCCGGTAACAAGTGGTGTCCCCCAAGGGTCTGTCTTGGGACCGGTGCTCTTTAACATCTTTATTAATGACATCGATGAGGGAATTGAGTGCACCCTCAGCAAGTTTGCTGACGACACCAAGCTGAGTGGTGCGGTTGATACGGTGGAAGGAAGGAATGCCATTCAGAGGGACCTCGACAGGCTGGAGGGCTGGGCTCGGGTGAACCTAATGAGGTTCAACACGGCAAAGTGCAAGGTTTTGCATTTGGGCCGGAAGAACCCCAGGCACCCGTACAGGCTGGGAGGAGTGGGCCTTGAGAGCAGCTCGGCAGAGAAGGACCTCGGGGTCCTGATGGACGAGAGACTTAACATGAGCCAGCAGTGCGCTCTGGCAGCTCGAAAGGCAAATGGGATCCTGGGCTCCATCAGGAGAGGGGTGGTCAGCAGGGAGAGGGAGGTGATTGTCCCTCTCTACTCGGCTCTTGTGAGGCCCCACCTGGAGTACTGTGTCCAGGTGTGGAGCCCTCAGTACAAGAAAGACATAGAGATCTTGGAAAGGGTCCAGAGGAGGGCGACTAAGATGATCAGAGGGCTGGAGCACCTCCCCTATGAGGACAGGCTGAGGGAATTGGGCTTGTTCAGCCTGGAGAAGAGAAGGCTGCGGGGTGACCTCATTGCAGCCTATCAATACCTGAAGGGAACCTACACCCAGGAGGGGAGTAAACTCTTCAGAAGGGCTGACAACAGCAGGACTAGGGGAAATGGATCCAAGTTGAAGGAGGAAAGATTTAGGTTGGATGTTAGGGGGAAGTTCTTCACAAGGAGAGTAGTTAGGCCCTGGAACGGGCTGCCCAGGGAGGTTGTGGATGCCCCGTCCTTGGACGTGTTCAAGGCCAGGTTGGACGGGGTCCTGGGCAACCTGATCTGAATGTGTATGTTTGGTGGCCCTGCTAGGCAGGGGGGTTGGAACTACATGATCCTTGAGGTCCCTTCCAACCCAGGTGATTCTGTGATTCTGTGATTCTGTGATCTTTATCTCTACAGGAAAAACAGTAGCAGCACAGAAGATAGGAGAATCATACTTCAGGGCATGCTGTATTTTGATAGTGCAGACAGATTTTTTGGTTGTTGTTGCTGTTATTTTTTTCTCCAGTTGGACAGAAATAGTTGAAAATGGGCTACACCTATTATCTGCTTTGCAAACTTTTCAGTGTTTTAGTTACCACACACTATGACAAGAATCAGACAGTTTTCCAGCAACGCCCTATGCAAGTTTCTCCCAAACTTGTTGAAAATAATGAATTTGGGAATTGCTTCACTCATATGGTGTATGCAGAGTGATGAAGAGCTCTAGCTTGAATGCATCACGCATTCCTGTATATGCATACCAGCATGTTACAGATCTCCTGACACCTGGGGGCCAAATGCAATTTAGTTTCTAGCCAGAAGCAGAATACGGGGTCAATTTTTGCAAGACACTGAATAAATCTATGTGCAGATTCTTTATATACATGGACTGCAATCTGAATTAACTAAATAAATTAAACCAGAGTTTTTATAAAGTTTGGACATAAATAAATAAATAGTAATAATAATACCATTCCTTGAACGAGACATACTAAATATAAAAGAAAGTAAACTGTGTTGGAAATATATATGTATAGTTGAATGGAAATATATATCTACTAGCAGTGTTTTTGAATGGAAATATGTATGGGTTTTTTTCATGTTTAGTTAGTATAGTACACACATTTAGTTTATGGATAGACACATACACAACATCTCTCCCTTAGGAATGTTTTAGAAGAGCACTATTAAGATTGTAAGTGAGAGACAGAAAATGTCAGAGAAGTAGTGCCTGAAGAGCTGTAAGAGTTCTGTGTGTATGAAATGTGATAAATTTGGGATCTGAGTGGCCTTAGGATCCTGTTATTTTTATTTTTTTCTTTTAAAGAGCTCTCACACTGAGTGTCTGGGCAGGTCTGTGCTTATTCACAAACATTTTCGTTACTCACATGGCCTCAGGACACACTTACTCAAAGTTAGCCCTGGAAGCAGAAGGCTTAGTTTCCCCATACAATTTCCTTTGAAGTAGTAACTGAAAATTATCTGAGTTCTTCAGTTACACAGTGAGGGGAGGTGAGCAAAACTTAAGGGTGTTTATTCATCTGTATTTTGTACTTCTTGTTTGCTTGACAGCTCCTGCAACTTCTGAATGCTTCACAGTTACTCCCAAGAACTTCCTTTATTGATAGGGACAAGAAACTCAGAGATATTAAAAAAAAATATTGCCCAATGGGAAGGCCCCAATTACTCAGATTTCTTAGCCAGATTAGCATGTTCTGTATCTATTATCCTTTTCTGAGATTCCAAATGTAGGCATGAGCACTCAGAGCTCCTACAAATACAAATTCAGGATGTGAAGCTATCCTCTGTAGCCCAGTGTTGAGAGTGATACAGACTGTTCCCTGAAGAATTCTGCTGTTGTACAGCACCTCAGACCCCACATTTCTTTGACAGCAGCCTTAGTCTAATGATTGGCAAAGGGAAACAAAGTCTATATGTATACTCTTCCATATAACATATTACATCTGCCCTAAAATTGTCAAGTGAATAAAAAGTAAACTTACTTGTACAGCATTTTAATGACACTCGTGTGTCAGCTATGTCTAATCTCAGTTCATGATGCTCACGGAGTAGAAGACAGCTGTGAAAGTTTAATATTTCTGGAGTGGATACCTTTTGCCAATGAGCTGTAGAGATGTATGCTTATAAGTCTCCTGAGTTCCCTTCCACTTCTGGCAAGGGTGTGTGCTACGGTATGTATATTAGCTTCAGTCCCTCTTGTAACCCATCTTGTCCACTTACGGTCTTATGCAATTTGTCTTTAGATCTTTTTTAACTGTCTGGCAATACTGAAGTTCGTCATTTATCTCAGTCTTTCCTTATCATACCTGTCTCTTTACTCTTTTATATCCTCTGTCACTTCAGACACCTACCCAATTCCTGCCAGATGTATAGCTAGCTCTCCTGTTTATTAATCCATACATTTCTATTGGGACTGAGGAAATTGACGAGTTCACAGTCCTGAACCCTGCATCAGAAACCACTTCTCTGGTTTGAATAAAAAACAATCACTATTTTAGAGATCACCTGGATGCAGATAATGTGATAGAAGGAGATAGTGATCATAGAATGGCTTATGTTGGAAGGGAAGTTAGGGGCCATCTAGTTTCAATACTTCTGCCATGAGCAGGGTT
Organism: Tympanuchus pallidicinctus; assembly: GCF_026119805.1. Classification (NCBI taxonomy): domain Eukaryota; kingdom Metazoa; phylum Chordata; class Aves; order Galliformes; family Phasianidae; genus Tympanuchus; species Tympanuchus pallidicinctus. The sequence goes on from NW_026294744.1 coordinate 744,914, forward strand.
ACCTCTTACTAGACCACGCTGCCCAAAGCACTGTTCAACTTGGCCTTGAACACTTCCAAGGATGGGACATCCACAGCTTCTCTGGGCAGGAACACATAAGGAAAAGATACAAAATTTTATCACTTCAGTTCAGAGAAATGGAGAAGATTATCTTTATGCACAAAACAGTAAAGCCTTAACATCTTTGAAAATTTGACCAGTTGCACCATGGATCTTTCTGAAGAGTCTACATATTTACCAAAGGCAAATGTGTGAGTTAGGAACTTCAAAATGCCAAACTCCTATATTTAACAAAGAATGTGCTTGCATTCTCTATTGTTTTGCTTTACAGATTTGAGGTTCAAACCTCTGACAAACTCTCACTAGTCTAGAATATATTTCTATTCTACGCTGTGTAGAAATTTCCAGTAAAGGTAACTAATAGCTTCTAATCAAGATAAACACACTGTCATTATAAAGTACAGGTACAGACACAACTCAAAAGACATATTTATCTTCTTAATCAGTATATCGCATGGAGTGAGAATTTTATTCTTCTTTCCCTCCATAGGGAGAAGTTAAATCTAATTATCTTGAAATAAAAAAATGGTTTTATTTAGTTCTTGAGTCATAACTCTCCTCTTTTATTACACATGCAGTATATTTGTACCTGTATATTCTAGGGTTAAATTACACTCATGTAGTGCCTTCAATTAATATCAGTTTCAGGCTTAAAAATAGCACCTATGTCAAGATTTATCTATAATAAGGATCATATAATTTTGATATTGGGAAAAAACGTGCAGGTATCTTAATCCTCCTGCCTGATCCTCTACTCATTTACACTTACATAAAACAATGGCGTTCACTGAATTCAAAGGAGTGGTACCAGAAAAAGACCAAGATCCAGTCCTGTTATTTGAGCGATTTGTTATTTCAGCAAGGATAGAATTGATCAAATGAGGAAGCCAAGCACTACAGTTCTACTTCAGAGTGTTCTGTCTTCTTCCCTTTGTTCCCTGTTGTCCTTCAAGTTAATTCTTAAAGATCTGACCTACAAAATGGAGCGTCATAACATATCAGTGTAAAACTGGAGTGTTGACCAAAGACATCAGCACAGTCAGCATCTACACACTATGGTAAACCACTGGAAATATGGTAAAAGTGCCACTGGAAATAATTCCCTCTCTCTTTCAGTTTTGAAAACCAATTGTGCTACAGTGAAGTTCTGTTTTCAGACAAGATCCAGAATCCTTTTTCTAAAAGGAAAGCCAACATATAGGTTTCTCTCCAAACCTACAATTCTTAAACAAGATTCTTTGTTTCCAGGTGTGGCTTTTCTGGCAACAGTAACAGCTGTTCACTTGGGCAGTTTCCTTCCAAAAGCTGTTTTAAAGTTCCTTATACATAACAGCAGGGATGTACAGAACCTCATTCAGGGTTATATTTCCAGACCTTAAATTCTGTTCTTTGGACAAACTGGGATAGCATTCTTCATTTACTCAGACCTGGAAGCCAACGTAAACAAGTTCTGCTCTATATAGCGCTGCTCTATAAGTAATGTCTGTTATTTTAATATGTTGACCCACAATGTCAGATGTGGATGTTGGTGGTACGACGGTAGAGGTTGAACCTTCCTGACAATATTCCATTGAATTTTGTTACTATGCCAGTGATGGCAGCACAGGGACAGTATGACAGAAATGGCATCTGACATGGAAGTATGTATGAAGCAAAGGGGTGTCACTGAATTCCTCCATGTGAAAAAATGGCACTTAGTGACATTCAGCAATACTTGCTGAACATTTATGGAGACCAACCATGGATTTTAGCACAGTGAAGTGATGGGTGATGTGTTTCAGCAGCAGCAATAGCAACAATGTGCCACCTTTGCAGGTGCAGATTTTTACAAGTGTGGAAAAGATTTGCTCATCACTGGGAAAAATGCGTAGCTAATAGTGGTGATTTTGTTGGAAAACTGCACTTTATAGCTGAGAATTTGCTCTATCAAATAGTGTTACTGTGCACTTCATATCTGTTATAGTTTCCATGGAAATAAATAGGATGCCTTACTTTTGGAGCAATCTACATACACACGCATATGTAAGTACACATATATATATATGTATCTATACATATATACACACACCTCTGTATCCCTAACACTTACTTTGCCTATTTTTACAGTAAAAATGGGGGAGGGGGAGCCATGCCTCAAGAAAGGCCACATGAAAGACCACATGGCCATAGAGCCATGCCACGAGAAAGGGGGAAGGGAAAAATGGAAAGGATTAGGAGATAGGAGATGGGCCTAAAAACAGAACAGAGGCAACAATCTGAGGAGGAAAGTTAATTTACTAAATATTATATTGGAATGCATGATAACACAATGATAATACAATATAATTGGAATTGAGGCAAATTAATAAAATAAAATGAGTGTCCAAAACCAAAAGCCTTACTCTGAATTGAAGGCAAAATGGCTGGGGAGCACATCCACACACTGCCAGGCAATAAGATCTCATGACTTGCATTTTTTATCTTTCCCTCTGGACGCAAAGTCCTCTGCAGTATGTAGTTCTTCTTTTCGGAGAACCAGGTACTCAGAAAATCAGCAGTCCGTGGAAGTGGGGCATTAACCCTTTAACTCCCAGTGCCTTACATGATGGTATGATGTGGAATACAATTAAAAAAAATCATAAAACCATGAGATCTGTAAAGTTTCTGACAACAAAAAGGTCATGGTTCATTGTTACTATCCTGGCAGAGATCTCACTGAGGAGTTTTTACTCAAAAAACCCATTTTATAACATGGCCTTTAATAGGTAAGTAGTCTCATATATGCCGGGAATCGATATCAAAATAATCATATCATCATTCTTAGGTTTGTCAGAAGTCTTCAGAATTTACAGATTGAAGAGCTTCAGAAATCTGACAAGGGTCCCAGAGTGCTTTATCCTGCTTATTGGCAGAAACAACTTTGATTCATTGGCTATGCATGCCAGATGAACACAAATTTGCTATGAAAGCTAGAAATTCATCTGACAGATAGGCTTCACATACAGTAGAGCTAATAGTGTAGACGCAATTAGTGTTCCTGAAGGTAGAAACTGAACTTGAATTTCAGAATCATAGAGTCACAGAATGGCCAGGGTTGGAAGAGACCTTAAGGATCATGAATCTCCAACCCCCCTGCCACATGCAGGGCCACCAACCTCCCCATTCAATACTAGACCAGGCTGCCTAGGGCCCCATCCAATCTGGGTGAACATCTTGAATACCTTCAGAGATGGACAGGGCATCCACAACATCTCTGGGCAACCCCAGCACCTCACCACTCTCATAGTAAAGAACTTCCCCCTGACATCCAACCTAAACCTTCCCTCCCTCAACTTAAAACCACTTCCCCTTGTCCTGCCATTATCTACCCTTTCAAAGAGTTGATTCCCCTCCTGTTCATAGGCTCCGTTTAGGTACTGAAAGGCTGCAATGAGGTCATCCCAAAGCCTTCTTTTCTCCAGGCTGAACAAGCCCAGCTCCCTCAGCCTGTCTTCACAGGGGAGGTGCTCCAGTCCCCTGATCATCTTCGTGTCTCCCCTCTGGACCCTCTCCAACAGCTCTCTGTCTTTCTTGTTCTGGGGGCTCCAGACCTGGACACAGTACTCCAGATGGGGCCTCACAAGAGCAGAGTAGAGGGGGACGATCACCTCCCTGTCTCTGTTGGCTACCCCTCTTCTGATGGAGCAACAGTCCCAAATAGACCGCTGGGGGATGCCACTTGTTACCAGCCTCCACCTGGACATAGAGACATTGCTAACCACCCTCTGTCTTCTGCCTTTTAATCAATTTCTTATCCATCAAGTGGTCCATCCATCAGATCCACATTCCTCCAATTTGGAGATAAGGATGTGGTGGGGGACCATGTCAAAGGCCTTGCTGAAGTCCAGGTAAATGACATAGGTCACATTTCCCTTGTCCACTAAGCTATCACTCCATCATAGAAGGCCACCAGATTGGTTAAGCATGATCTTCCCCTGGTGAAGCTGTGCTGGCTGTCTCGGATCACATGCTCATTCCTCACATGATCAAGCATGTTGTCCAGGAGGATCTGTTCCATAATCTTCCCAGGCAGAGAGGTGAGATTCACCAGCCTGTAGTTCCCCAGGTTCTCCTTGCTCCCTTTCTTATAAACAGGAGTGACATGACCCTTCCTCCAGTCATCCGGGACCCCACCTGACAGCCACGACTTTTCAAATAAGATGGAGAGCAGCTCAGCAACCACCTCAGCCAGCTCCTTCAGAACCCTGGGACACATGCCATCCAGCCCCATAGACTTGTAAACATTCAGTCTCATGAGGCAGTCTTGGACTTGCTCTGCCTTTACAGTGGGGGGGATTTACCGCCCCGGTCCCCACCTAGAGGTTTAGGGATGGAGGGCTCAGGGATGTGAGAAATACTGGAATCCTGGCCACCTGTGAAGACCCAGGCAAAGAACTCATTCAGTACCTCAGCCTTCTCTTCATCCATTGAAGCCAGTTCTCCTTTTACATTTACCAAAGGAGGTATACTCACTTTGGCCTGTCTATTCTTGCCAATGTACCTGTAGAAAGTCTTCCTATTGTTTTTCACATCCCTCACCAACTTCAGTTCCACCTGCGCCTTGGCTATCCTGATCCCATCTCTGCAAGTCTGGAAATCTCTTGTATCCTTATCTAACTACATATACACTACCTTTGCAAATGTTTTGTCCAATGTCACTTAGGGTCTTCAACTACAAAGTGATGAATTTAGTATAATTCCTTCTAAATCTAAAGAGACTTAAAACCTTGTCTCTGAAAATTAGTTTGCTGATAACTAACCAGGGAAAGAGCATGAAGTAAAGAACATTAGTCATCTCACTCTCTGAACAACTGCAAAGAATAATTCAAGAATCATTGCCTTGAAAATAACTTCACTGCGTCACTTTCCATTAATTATGAGGGGTATTGTCTGGCCCATTCTGCACCAACATCTATCTATTTGTATTTTCTGCTAAGGCAATTGCTTCACCTTATCAAATAACAACAGGAAAAATGTCCACAACTGATTCAAAATAACAACAGGAAAACCTGGAATGATGTATTCTGCTGTTCATCAGTGTAGTTTATTATCTAACAGGCTACAAATACTTGACCTATCACAAATGTCAGCACAGAATCAAAATAATGCACTAACTTTCCAGTGTGCATAAGGGGATTACATGCTTAAATTTGTATGTCTTTATCTGTACCTAGAAAATAAACCTTAATTTACATACCAAGGGCAGCTGCAGTGAAATTGGTAGAAATCAAATTAGTAGAAATGAAACAATTTTGTCTTTGCAACTACAGACAGACAGGAAAAATCTCTGGGACGCTATGAAAACTGATTCTAGCCCAGTGCTCCTTTACATGAATGCTGAAATTGACAACATGAAAGAACTAAAAAACACACAAGTGGAAGTCTGGTTTCACTACCTGAGTAGAACAAATGCGAAGACAGTTTCAGCGTGATTGTGATCTGAACCCTGTGTGAATGGAGTTGATTCTTTTACAAGTATTTATAAATGCATATTTGCACTTCACAGGCAGCTGAGGGGTTCTGTCACAAGTTTGACATTCCTGAGTGGAGCTTTAGCAGGAACTTGCTCAGATTTCTTAACTTTTCTCCAGTTTGAGACTTAGTAGTTCTGTCTTGTCTGAATTTATGCTTTACTAAAGGAGAAGGTTTTGCTTTTCAAAAACTAGATTTGTCAATGGGAACAACAGTTTAAGCCTCCTAGAGATATTCTAAATGGTTCTCTAGAAAGCACTCATTAGAAGGGGCTGTGTACTTTATTTGTACCATGATAATCAAAGCAGAGAATTTCTACATTTAACTTGAAAATGCCCCCACTACTCCTCTTGCCCTTCACAGCAGTTTCACAGTGTCATCTGTACACAACTTCATCTCCCAGAAGCACTGAAATAGCACACTTTTTTTTCTTTATTTTTGGGTGGGGGGGAGGGAGGGAGAGAGTGGAATAGGAGGAGATGGGGTTAGAGGGGCACTGGGGGAGTAATGGTTGTGCAAACATCTTCCCATCTACCAAAGCAGACGGGCTACTCCACTGTGCAGTTCAAATGCTAGTCTCCTTCTCATTGCTCAATCTAACCATGAATTCCCTACCAGTGAGTGCATTCATTATCTTAATCTGCAACATATGTGGGAGGGCAGATTCTACTCTCTGTAGCCGCTACACCTTTGCTCAGGCCTCATTTGGAAGGCTGTCAGTCATAGTCTGCCCTGATCCTTTCTTAATTGTATATTTCCATCTGTTGTGCTTTTATAATTTTTTTTTGTTATCAATATTCAGCATCATAACATCATGTAGAGCACTGGGAGTTAAAGAGTTACTGCTCCAGTTCTGTGGATTGTCGATTGTTCTGGGTACCTGGTTCTCAGAAAAGAAGGACAACTACATCTCCCAGACAATATTCACTGTTCTGTTTCCATTTTCCATTTAGAGGGAAAGATGAAACTGCTTGCAAGTCAGAAGCCTGTCCCTCTTCTTTCACTGCTCATCACTGCGGTGTGTGCTCCCTAGCCATCTCACCTTCAACATTAGAATTAGTCCTTCAGTTTTGGACATTCTCTCTCTCATTTTGTTTTATTATCTTCAATTCCAATTATATTGTATTATATTGTGTTATCTTGCTTTCCAATACCATATTTAGTAAGTCTGTTTTCTCCCTTGGCATGTTGCTGATGTTTTGTTTTTAGGCCCATCTCCCTACCTTTCACCTTTTTCCCCTTCCTCCTCTCAACAGGATATGGGTCCATGTGTCCCCTCATCCCCCTCCCATTAGTCATGGAAGCAGGCCAAACCAGCCCATAAATCTCAGACACTGTCTGCCTTCAACAAGAGTAGAAACATTTTTGGATTTGGTTAGAGATCTATCTCATTGCCTGAACAAACTCTGGTGGTTTCACATATATTCACTATAAATGCAACAGATGGCACAAAACCTGAAATCTCATTGCTTCCTGAGGGTTTGCTTAAACATTGCCTGAACAAGAACCATAGGCCTTCCAAGGAGAACAGGAGTGGGGAGTTCAATATTGAAAGGGATTAGCGTGACAACAGGCTTTCAGAGTTATGATTCCCCTGGACTGACATGAAAGTACTTTGCTAAGTGCAGTTTGGATTAAGTGGTATTATGAATTACCAAACAGACGTAAGTCAGAGGCTGTCCCAGTACTCCTTTTAAACTGCCTATAATAGGTGAGGCTGCTATTCAGTAAATATCTGACCTAACTGGATAATCATATAGGCTCCCCACTAACCAAGTGATACATGACATCCCTTGCTTGCTTTCATTTACATAATGCTATACCCCAATCATTCTTAAGAAGAAAATGAGGGGGCATGAACGTATTTCCATGAGGGATGATTTAAGAATTTGACTTCAGGGAAGAGTATTAGTTCACGAGCCCCCAGCCTGTGATAATCAGCACGCTTTTACCTTTTAAAAACAGAAGTAAAGATAGCCCCATATCTGGCTCTTCCCCCACCGTGTGTACTTCCTGTTGCGCACTGCAGGGTAATGTAATATTCTGACCCATTTATTAGAAATTACTATTAGCATTTATTAGAAAAACTCTACTTTTCTCAAGGATGTGGCATCCACTCTGGGAGAAAGAGCACATACCTGCAACCACAAGGAGATCTAGTGTGTGGTGACTGCTCTGCTGACCCACAGTTCAATATTAGTATCCTCACCCTCATGTTTCACTATGGCAAAGGATTGCTGGGTGATTAAGGAAGCATATGCTTTCCTAGAGAGTGTATCAGTGATACTAACATCTCTAGTCTTGCTTTTATTTCAGACTATCAAGAAGGAAACCTGTTCTTTCACTGGGTGCCCCCAGACTCATAAGTGCATACAAGGAATGCATATCCTGGGCCTAGGCAATATGCATGCACACACACTGTACACATCATGTTCAGTATCTGCAAGCGACATACTGAAATGATCACTGACAATGTTGTTTAGTCAAAAGAGAATGGCTCAGATACACCCTCTTTGCCTTTTTCTGCTTACTGTGCGCAGCAAGTCCCGATTTTCAAAAGCATGAAGGAAAGAGCTATGCCCTTTCAAAAACATTAAAAAAATATATCCTACTCAAAAATCTGTAAAATAGCTTTTCAAAACAACTGTGACTCATTCAGGTGTTCGATGCTTAAATATGAAAGTGGTTGATAAAATGAAATCAATTAACATTTCATAATACCTTTTTTTTTTCCTTCAGTATTGTTCCATACAAGTCCCTGAATCACATACTTTTTCTTTTCCCTGTATTCCAACTTAGCAAAGTATTTACTGTTTGATGTCAAGTGGACTAAATTTCCTTTGTTCCAATGTGTTAGTTTAGAAGAACCCTAAGCATCATGCCAGAATCATGCCACAGTATCGTAGGGGTTGGAAAGGACTGGAATTGTCAGGGTTGGAAGGAAAGTTGGAGATCAGCTAAGTCCAACCCCTCTGTCAAAGCAGATTCCCTAGGATAGGTTACACAGGAAAGTATCCAGGCAGGTTTTGAAGATTTCCAGAGAAGGAAATTCCTTTACCACCCCAGGAAGATGTTTCCAAAGCTTTGTAACTCTCAAATCAAATAAGCTTTTCATCGTATTTGTATGGAATTACTTGTGTTTCAGTTTGTGTCTGTTGCCCATTGTCCTGTTGCTGGACAGCCAAAAAAATCCTGACTCCATCCTTTTGACACCTGCTTTTTATATATTTATAAGCATCTTCTCTTCTCCAGGCTGGTTAAGTCCCGGGTCTCACAGCCTTTCCTCATCCAGGAGATGCTCCAGGTCTTTAATCATCTTTGTCACCCTCTGCTGGACATTATCTAGCTGTTCCCTGTCTATCTTGAACTGAAGAGCTCAGAACTGGAAACAATATTCCCAATGTGGCCTCACCAGGGCAGAGTAGAGGGGGAAGAGAATTTCTCTCAATTATCTTGCAATGCTCTTTCAATGCACTTCCAAATACTATCGGCCTTCTTAAGCACAAGGGCACACTTCTGGCTCATGGCCAACCTGCTGTCCACCAAGACACCCAGGCCCTTCCCTGCAGAGGTCCTTTCCAGCAAATCAGATCCCAGCCCGTATTAACACATGCAGTTATTCCTCACCAGGTGCAGTACACCACACTTGCTCTTGTTGAAACTCATAAGGTTCCCCTCCACATATCTCTCCATCCTGTCCAGATATCATAGAGTGGCAGCACAACCTTCTGCTGTGTCAGTCACTCCTCCCAATTTTGTATCATCACCAAACCTGCAATGAGTCCATGCTACCCATTCTTCCAGGTTATTAATGAAGACATAAAAGAAGACTGAACCAGTACAGATCCTTGGGGATCCATTCCAGATACAGATCTACTAGATTCTTCTCCACTGACCCTTTAAGTTCTATCAGTCAACCAGTTCTCAGCACATCTCAGTGTCCACGTTGTTATGGGAGACCGTGTCAAAAGCCTTGCTGAAGTTGAGATAAACAACACCCACTACAATCCCCTTATCTGCCCAGCCAGCGATGACATCAAAGATGGCTACCAGGTTGGTAAAGCATGACTTTCCTTTGCTGAATCCACGTTGACTGCTCCTGATAACCTTCTTTCAATTTCTTGGAGATTATATCCAGAACACATTGCTCCACCACCCTCCTAGGGACAGAGTTGAGATTGATGGGCCTATAATTTCCCAACTCATCTTTCTTGACCTTTTGAAGACCGTTGTGGTTTGGCAATTGTTTGTTGTCACTATTCCACATCAGAATATCACGTGAACCACCATTAAAGAATTACTGTTCTGGTTCCATTTACTGCCTCTTCCAGGCATTTTGAATATTCTGATGGGAGGGGAAGGGCAGCATCCTCAGAGGACTTGGTGTATAATTATCATTATATAGAATAGCTTATCTGTTTTCATCTCAGCATTTTTACCATATGAGAGGGAAAAAGATTCACACATTTGAAAAACTGAGCATGTAATTCGGAAGAGCAAAAAGTGGGATAGGTGTACTCGAAATGAATGAGTGTACTTTCTGGAAAGGTCAAACAGCAGCTTTGTGGGGAGAAAGCAAAGGGTATTCAATTCATAGTGAATGAGGGAATACAGGATAATGACTGAGAGTAGCTGAGGTTCTTGTCCTTGAAGGCTTCTGCAATAACACTCTCTTCATGTCATTTCATGACATATATGTATCTGATTTAATATTAAAAGTGATATATTTTGTGTATTATATACTTAGATACACATACATGCACTCAAATGCATAGATATGCACTGTTTATTTTATGCATGGCTGATTTCAGGTTGTTAAAATAGCATAGTTTTCTAAAATATCTGCAAGTTTTGAGCCAAGATGATTCCTAAAGCTGACTCACAAAAACATTTAAAAGTAGATATCAGTCTTACATGAAATATGTGGCTGACCCACTATAAAATTCTGACAAGATGACTGCTAAATATTCAATCCTTAAAATCAAGTGTCACGGGAATGAAAAAAACAGCTAGTTAGAGCAAAAGTTCCTTCGGCTAGCACTAAAGTAATCATTATAAAGTTGTAAATTGAAAAAATCACCATTATGAAATGCTGAGTATATTAACTGATTTAATGAAGTGCATGCCAGTTCAAGCCAAATGGAAAAAGATGAGCAGCTGGTCATGCATTTCTGGAGAATAAGCTAGAAACACTTCTTACTCAGAATCAAGTTAAAAGGGAAAATGAAAATTATCACTTAAAGAACCAGCTAGGTAAAAGCCAGAGCAGACTAAACAGTTCTGAATGCAGTCTAATTTATATCAAATGCAAATGCAGTATGGAATCCAGCCTTGCACAACCTTTTTTTTGTTTTGCTTTTTATCCTAGTTCAGTTTGAGATGACTGTGTAAAATACCATTGTTGAAAAGATAAGCAGGTTTGTAACCTAAAAGAGAAACCTTTAACAATAAGAACTTTGTTTCAAAAGTTTTAAATTATACACATATTTATCAGCTACCATTTGCTTAATTAACAATACTTCATGCTTGATTATTATCTGATGTAATCAGAGTCCTGTCTGTTTATTCTGTGTAGTCTGTATTTCAAAGTACTCCTGGAGCAAAATAAACCTCAATATATGTTAGTAGTTCAGAGTTGGTTTCTTCTTTTTTCCTTTTTTTTTTTTTTTTTTTTTTTTTTTTAAACAACAAAAAAATCTATATTCAGGTTCCCAGCTACCTCTTGTTGTCAGGTACAAAGAGGAACAGAAAATTAATGTATTTGACATTTCCATATGGTGAATCAGTGATAGCTATCAGTGAAATCTCTATAATACTTCAAAGCCTATATGGAAGTCACGGGATGTTTGCATTTGGGAGAATGCATATTAGATCTCATTTTTTCTTCTCTAGTGGTCTGACTAGGAATAAAGATGTACTTTGAGTCTACCCTAAATAGAGGCAGAAAGTCTCTTAGAACAACAAATTCATATTCAGCTGATAAAGTAGGACACTGAGGAGCCTGGGTAAACCATTGTGGCTGCACCTCAAAAACCTATTATTTATACTTCTGTCGAGGAATTTTTTTGAAACAGGCAGATGCATTCCCCATTTTGTGTATGTTACCATTTTGAATCTTTCTACATAAAAGTGAAACCCAAACTGATTATTAACTTTCTGCTTAGCTATTTGAAGCAAACAAAATCTACCATAAAGTACTACAAAAGTAAAAGACAATAAGACAGACATTAACCATATAAAGATGCATCATCTAAAAAGCTATTGTCTATTAGAAGGAAAACTAAATGATCAAATATATCATTTTGCCTTGAAATGAGACATACAGAAATTATCTCCTTCAGAATATCATTGCATCTGAAAACAAATCAGGGTGAAAAATGTATGTTTTCCGCTAATACATAAACCTGTAAATCCAACATAGGGAAGAGCTCTGACATGTCTACTTCTTCATCAGCTCCAACATAATGAGCAAAAGATCCTCTAAGGATCTCTGCTCTAAGGATCAGAGAACTAAATTCTCAGAGTACAACTTGCACAAGTTTCAACAGGCACATAGAAGTCTGTGCTGATTCTTTGGATGAGAGGGGTTATTTTATCAAGAAAACTGTGTGTGTGCGCGCTGGTTTCTACTCCTGCTCATAATCAGTAGAGAGACTCTTTTCAGTGCTAACTACTCATTCTTGAACAAATACCATCACAACTACTGTGAAAAACAGCTATTACGAACAGTAAAACTGGGATGCATAAACATTATCACAATCTAGAGATAAAGATAAACTGGATTATTTTTTTTTGTTGTTTGTGGAGCAGACAAAAAAAAAAAAACCACTGTTCTGTAAACATCTTCTTGTCATTTCACTTCAAAGCACTATCCACTTGATATAAAAATGCTGAGAATAATGGAACCAGCATTATGCACATAGAATAATCAGTATATTACAGTACTATTTTTGTAGTAAGATATTCTTTGTAGCTGCTTAGGTGCTACATAATGCTTACAATAAGTTGGTAGGATAAGGAATAGTATTAACATCATTAGATGATCATTTTCACCATTTTTCCAGATCTTTTGAATCTGATAATGGCATTTTGCACATCTTTGGTGACTGGAAGTCCTTGCTGCTTAAAGTTATTTGTGTCAAGGTCTGATCTTTCAGAAGTATCCTACAGTATTTGGTGGCCATTAGAAGGCCATTATTTTTTTAGTTGTTATTCTTTAAAGTACTGGCCTGATTTAGAGATGGGATATACAGAATCGTTATCCGAAGATTATCACTAACATCCAGCACAGACACAGAAGTCATCTGTTTTCATGCCTGCTTTTTCCCTTCCCCCCCCCCCCCCCCCCCCCCCCGGAGAACTTTACTAGTGACAGAAATTGGTGACTTCATTAGCACATCTGCTATACAGTCTTGCTCAAAGGGAACAGAAATTATATGAATGAATATTAGGATAGTTAACTTACCTTTATCTTTTTCCATGCAACCTGATTATAATCAATGCAACTAAGTGGCAAAGCTATTTATAATAAATTTTTTAACATCAGTTTCTTGCAGCTGGAAGAAGTTGAATAATTTTCAGATATATAAGCGTAGCAGTTAGCGTTCATTTATACAAGCCAGACCACTTAAGATAACATATTGAGTATTTCCAGCTATGCTACATTGATAGTGCATATAAATGCATGATTCATACCATATTTCTCCCCAGGAAAAATATATGGATCATCACAGGGCTACACTTTTGTAACAACAGTACTGAGAGCAGTGCAATTATTGAGACAACTTAAATCAGTAATTTAACAATTTACCTACATATTATTTAGGGAATTGACTTAACTAGATTGTTATTTTTTATATATTTTTTTTAACATATGCAACAACCTTGGCAAAAATCCACTCAGATTTTCATTTATTTATTTTTCTGAATGCGAAAATGTAAAAAACTTCAAAATCCCAAAAGCTGGTTAACAACATTAAAAATAGTTGTAAATAATGAATACTACATCCCTTTGTAAAATAATGTACTTTAAACATGAACAAATCATCAATAGCTCTGGAAAAGTCTAATAACTTCATTTTCCCCCCCATCAGTTGAGAATGAAAATGAAATCATGATTTTTATTTCAAACAATAGATCCTGTACACAACTATCCAACAAAACATCATCTGCTTCTTCTTTGACCTTCTCAGTGTTCATCCAGTCCCATATTTTTCCAAACACAAGGTTGAAAAGCTTATGCCCTCCAGCTTCTCTCTTCTCCTCTCTCAGTTTCCAGATCTAACAAACTCTTCTTTCTTATCAGGAGGAAGCACAGAGAATCAGCATTTGAAAGTCTCTTCTCTCGACCCAGCTCAGAATAATGAAAGTGGTTGCCTAGTCAGGGCTAATCTGCAATCTTTCTCCTCTTTCTTTTCTAGGCTGAAGAAACCAAGAGACCTCATCTGCTCCTCATACACCTTGGCCTCCAGACCCTTCACCTGCCTTGTAGCCTTCCTTTGTACACTCTCTAGTAGTTTTATATAGTTTTTGTACTGTAGCGCATTTGCACTGCACACAGTAGGTGAAACTACATACGTGAAGTGTGAAGTGACTAGCAAACGGTCTAGGGGAAGAAGAAGTGAAAGAGAGAGGGAAGCTGAGGTAGAAGTGGAAAGTGTCCTCCCGTGACTCTTCTGTATCCCAGCTCACTAGGGAGACAAAGCAAAAACTGTAATTACTAACAGCCTCCACAAAATTGTTCCCAAAGCACAGAGATGACTGCAATGCAGAGTACAAACACCAGGTTAGTTTCATCATAAAACTTCTAGTCAGATCACTAGTCAAGCTCACACAGCATAGCAAAATAAAAACTTTAATCCCATCCCCAGTTGTGACAAGAAAATGGGAACAACAGGGAAAATAAACAGCAGGTGCTAAACAATACAGTCCCAAAACTCTGAGAGAGCTCTACAAACAATAAAAAAATAATGTTGTGAATAGCAATTACTAAACTACCCACAACAACTGCAAAAAACATATGTTAACAGAAGATCTCACTGAAGAGTGTTATCTCAACCCTCCAAGTCTCACACAAGGCACCAAAAAGACTGTTGTGGTTTAACCCAGCAGGTAGCTTAGCAGCACACAATTGTTCACATACTCCTTTCCCTTTCAAGAGAGACAGAGGAAAAAGAAAAAAAAAGTTACACATGCACACACACAAAAAAAAAAAAAAAAAAAAAAAAAACTGATAGGTTGAGATAAAAGATATTTACTAAAAGCTATTTACTAAGATAGTGAAAAGGGAAACAAGGATAATAGCTATGATAATCATATATAAATATATTTACAGATATATATAAAACACACAATGCACAAGCAATTGCTCACACCCACTGACAGATGCCCAGTGTGCATAATCAATGAACATACAGATGTTATAGTTATTAAATATACCAGTTTGCTTATGCAGTTATTATACCAAAACAGATAGACAGAATACTTACCCATATGCTGGGCTTACTATGAAACTCCAGAGAAGGGCATCTCCAGGGCTCCCCTGCTGGCAGTTAGCTCTTAAATGGGTCTAGGAGAGGTGGAGCCAGGCTCCACACCTTCCAGCAGCACAGGTGAATTGCCTTCACTTGGGCTCCCATGGCTGACTCATTGCTCGCCTCAGGTGATTAATCAGAGGTTCAGGCTGTGATTCAGCAGTTCCCATACACCTAGCTAATCTCCAAGAAACAGCAGCCTGCCCAATGAACTTTCTCCCTTCTTCAAGCTTTCTTCCCTCAAGATCATATGGAATATCTCATTTGCCAGTTTAGATGATCTTGATTCTGTCCTTTTCCAGCTTCTTCTGCCTCTCCAGTCCCCTTACTGGCAGGATAGCAGGAAAAGCTGAGAATGTGGAAACATCCTTGGCTCTGCATAACAATGCACAGCAACAACTAGAAATGTTGGTATGTTATCAATACTGTTTTTCTACTAAAGCCAAAATATATAATCATACCAGATACTATGAAGAAAAATAACTATCCCAGTTGAAGCTAAGACCCGTAATGGCTGTGACTAATGACTGCATTGTTCTTTGTGTGCTTTTCAGTAAATCCCAGCATCATTTTCTCCACAATTTTACCAGAAACCAAGTGCAACTTACAGACCTGTAATTACCAGGGTCTTTCTTGGCCTTCTTGATAATTGAAACAACATTTGCCATTTTCCAGATAACTGGGACCTCTCCAGATTCCCAAAAGCACTGAAAAATTGAGAGAGATCTTGTAATAATGTGGCCAACTTTTTGGGTACCCTGGGATGATGGGTACCATGGACTTATATGCATCCAGGTGGAGCAGCAGACGTCTACAGTTTTCTGTGAGTTGATTGTTACCACGTTCACACTCCTCCAGATCAAGCACCTGTGGTCCCAGAGCCCATCAGCTTTGAAGACAAAGATGACATTAAGCATCTCTGCTTTGTTTATGCCCATATGTAAGATAACCATTCTCATTAAGTAATGAGCCCATGTTCTCTCTGATCCTCCTTCTGTTGTTAACATATTTTTAAAAATCCATTTTATTGTCCCTCACTGAACGGTAGCAGCCACACATTTTCATTTTCTGCCTAAGTTCTAGAAGAAGATCCCTGATCAGCCAAGCCAGCCTTCTGCCCTACCTTCTTGACTTCCGATATTTTGGAATTACCTGTTCCAGTGTTCTCAGGAGGTGGTACTTAAAAACTGACCAACACTGATGGACCCCAACACCATCAGAAATAGTTTTCCAGGGAAACTAAATAACTAGTTCCCCAAGCAGCTTAAAATCTCTCTTCATGTCCAGGGTTGAGATGTCCATGTCAGTTTTCCTTCTACAAAAAATATTCTAAATTTGATCTGTTTGTGTTGCCTATAGCCAAGACAGTCACTAATCACCACTTAAGTTCACTAATCACTCCATAAGTTCATAAAATTGCAGAATGGCGTGCATTCAAAAGGACCTCAAAGCTCATCTAATTTCAATCCCCATGCTGTGAGCAGGTTGCCAAGCACTTGACAAGCTGCCCAGAGCCACATCCAGCCTTGCCTTGAATACTTTCAAAGATGGGATATCAACAACCTCTCTGGCCAACCTGTTCCAGTGCATCACCACTCTCTCAGTGAAAAACTTCTTCCAAATATCTAGCCTAAATCTCCCCTGTCTTAGTTTAAAACCATTCCCCTTTGTCCTATCATTATCAACACTTTTCTGTTCATGAGAAATGATTCTAAGATGGTATTTCTCCTAATTGTCTCCCTTAGTACCTGTACCAGGAAGCTGTCATCAGGATGTTTTAGGAATCTCCTGGAGCTGTTTGTATCAGCTGTGTCTGGCAATTTACGTCTGGCAAGAAATCTCCCATAAGAACAAGGGCAGTTGATCTAGATGTCTCTTTTAGTTCAAAATAATTCATCAGTGTTGTTGTCTTGTCCTCTCTGGGTGGTCTATAGCAAACTCCCTCAACGATATCCCCTTTATTTCCTTGTCCCTTAATCCTTACCCATAGCTCTCAACCATGTTATTGCCAACTGACTGTTCCATACATTCCAGCTCCTCCATTACACACAGCAGCTACTGTATCCATCTTCCCACACATCTTGCCTGACTGTCTTTAATTGAACTGACAGGAATAAATAAGAAACAAATATGAAATTGAAGAAGTAGCATTTTCCTTTCAACATAGGTGTCATAAAAATTGAGTTTTTAGGGGTAGAATAAAGAGAAGATGCTGTTATTAAGCCCGCAGTTGATTTTACAAGGACTGCAATTAGAGACTGAGATTAACCTTTCCCTAAGAAGCCTGCAATGGTTTTGTCCCAGAGGCACTGATCACTGTTAATGCTTTTTATGAGGTGAAAAAGGACATCTTCCTGCTGCTTTTGATTTCCTATATTACTTAAATGAGTTATTTCTTGACTTTTTTTATGGTTCATGGCATCACATTACACACACGTGCTATTAGTGAAGCACTACAGCCTTCTGCATCTGAAAACAATAAGTAGAATAAAAAAAAATACACACTTTTTATGCAGCAGTTGTTGAAAATTCTTCCTGGGGTCACCCATATGAAGAACAGCTCTCCATTTACAGCATAGGAAGACAAGAGACAGGATATTTTTAATGCCTTGAATAGTTCCTATGGGAATATTGGTTGGTGGATCCTACACAAGCAAGTGCAGCATTAGCTCTTCACTTGATATATCATTGAATAACCCAGCATTGAAGCACCACTTGCAGAGCCTTCTAGAAATTTGCATACACTGAGTTTAATACTCATTTTTCCCCCTGTAATAGATTGCAATATTGTAGAATTCCAATGATTTTCACAATGAATTAGCAGAAGGTATTCACATATGGATTGTCTGAAAATAATTGCATATGAATGGGCTAAGTGGAGAGTATTGAACTACTTGCAGCATATGATGTTTAACTGGTGAGAGCAAGCACTCACTTTTTGTACTAAGAACCAATGTGACAGTCCACCTATCTCCTCCATCTGTAGACCTGAATAGAAGCTTTTAATGTGTATGTCTTTTCTTCCATATACTAGAACAATGAACATATATGTATAAATACCCATAATTTGTATACATATTGTGTGGTAACTTTTGAGTCATGGCCTGAACTGGCCATGATTGAGCACCTAGGGAAACAACTGGGTCAGCTCTAGGAGCACAGTTGAAGACAACTCACTTATGCAACTGGAAGGGGTGCAGCCTGGCTCCATCTCTCCTAGACCTCATTTAAGGGCTGACTACCACTCTGGAAGGATCTCTGGTTGAAGCTCTCTTGCTTGTAGAGTCTTTCCTGCAAGCCTAGGTCTTTGGAGACAGGTGAGCACCTTTTGCTTTGTAATACCATCCCATATACATTAGTCCCTTTACTGTTACACCTCCGTATTGCCTTTCCACTGCATTAATATTTCCAATTGTAACACATATGTGCACACACACACAGCAGTCCATTGAACTGTGAAGATCGCACAGGCAGCCATCTCAGCATAAGTCACAGAGCACTTTCAAAGTAGCGTAAGTGCTTAAGAAAAAATGTGTTGTAGCTGTATGATCTCACCTGTAAAACTTGATGGTTGACATGCCAAACATGAATACCAGGGACACAGTATAGGAAGGGCAAATAGCAAAGTTAGGTTGAACTTGCAAAAAGAGTTACTAGAAGCATTGCAAGTGATTAGGGACTTCTGCAACTATAATGAAGTGGCAGATCTTCACTGATTCCAGCTTTAATGTCTGAGAAGGATATTAAGTACGTTTGACACCTGTCAGTGAAATGATTATAAAAATAGCATTAAGTTGTAACAGTATATAAGGAAAACTATTATTTATTCTCACACTGCTGAATCAGCAGATAAACTCATTCAGTTGTCTGTTTCATTTGTGGTAGCGATTAAAACAGACAAAAATAGGATTGCATTTTGTAGATAACTGTGCCTAAGACTTCTTTCCAAGCCACAAGCTCATACCTCTGTTTCTAACAGTGGCAAAATTAAGATTACTTGGATTTAGGTGACTACCATAAAATTGTGGAATTTTGAAAATGATTGAAGACTTGCCAAGGACATAGATGTCATTTTTCGCAGAGTTTGGATTAGGCTTTGGGTGATTTCACATTTAATCATTGCACACTTCTACAACTTCTTTTTTTTTAAATCATGAGTTAGAAGACCCAAATAAGTCTGGTTTTGTCAGTGTAAATATGTCGAGATACTCTTCCTTCTCCTCTGACAGAAGGGAGGGTAAGATTTCTGCTACTAAAACCATTGGTGAAAGAAGAATGAGTTCTAAAAAAAGAAAAAAAACTCAAAACAAAGCAAACAAACAAAGAAGAAGTACATTCTCAAACAAATTTCAGGTTTAAAGAAGATAAATTAGTTTTATTCTATCCTAGTTATTCAAACCTGTTCTCAAGTGAAAAGCTTCAAACTGTGAAGTTACTTCATATCTGCATGTGTATCAGTTCTAAATAACATGCCCTATTCAAAACTAGAGATGCTCATTTTCTTTGCTTGAACATGTAATGGCTTCAACAATTCAATCCAGTTTGATGTGGTATTCAGCTAACCAGCTGTCACCCTCCAGGATCTGTCTTCCAGACTAGCCAATAGCCTTCTCTGGCAAGCCAGGAGACATGGTGCAGCTCCTGGTTTTGCTTCTGGAAGGCCTCTCTCCATTGCTTGGAGAGCCAGTGGTTGGAGTCCATTGCAAAATAAACCAGTTTACTGTTGATGAGCTGGGTTCAACATATGGTTCTCCTATCGAACTCCAGCAGCTTGTCTTTGCATTTCACAGCATCTCCAGGACTGCTTTGAATCTAGCTTCAAGTCAAGGCAGTTAGTCTTTGCTTCCTGTATCCACAGGCTTCTTCAGCAGATTCTAGCTTTTGTATGAGTCCTCCTAAAGACCCAGTGTGATCAACAGAATGGTGTTCTGGTGGAGGGTGATCAGCACTGGGGACCAACGATTAGTTTTGGGACCAATGCTTTTTAACATAATTATCAATTACTTAGAATACAGGTGTCCAAACTTTTGGTTTGCCTGGGCTGCACTGAGTGAAAAAGAATTGTCTTGGGCAATGTATAAAGTTCATGTTCAAGGCAGGGGATGGTACAAATTGTCCCAGGCTGCATACAACCTGCAGACCCCAGGTTGGTTATGCCTAACCTAGACACTGGGATCAAGTGCATCCTAAGCAGTTTGCAGATGACATTAATCTGAGTGGTGCAGTTGATAAAATAGAAAGAAGGGATGCCATCCAGATGGACCTGGAGAGGCTTGAAAAAATGGGCCCCCAAGAATCTAAAGAGATTCAACACAGCAAAGTCTGCATGAAGATTAGGAGAAGATCTCATTGAGAGAGAAGCCCTATGGAGAAGGATGTGGAGATCCTGATTGATGAAAAACAGCAGCGTGCACTAGAAGCCCAGGTCAATTGTATCTTGGGCTGTATCAAAATAAGAGTAGCCACAGCAGGATGAAGGAGGTAACTGTGCTCCTCTACTCTGCTCTCTTCAGGTCCCATTTGGAATACCTCACCTAGACGTGAGGCACGTAATGCAAGAGGGAGCAGATCCAGAGGAGGGCTGTGAATATGATTCAAGGGCTAGTGCACCTCACTCATGGAGAAAGATCAAGAGAGCTGGGCTTGTTTAGCTTGGAGAATGGAAGATTGCAGGGAGACCTCATTGCAGCCTTCCAATAGTTGAAGGGGGCTGAAGGAGACTGACTTTCTACATGGTCTGATAATGATAGGACAAGAGAGATTGCTTTAAAACAGAAAGAGAGGAGATTTAGATTAGATATTAGGTGGCAATTTTTACTCACAAGGCAATAAGGCGTCGGAACAAGTTGCACACAGAAACTGCGGATGCCCCATCCCTAGAGTCATTAAAGAAAAGTTCAGATGGGATCTGGGCAGCCTGATCTAGTAGGTAGCAACTGTGCCCAAAGCAGGGGGTCTGGAAGCAGATAATCTTTAAGGTCCCTTCTAATCTAAGCCATTCTATGATTTCCTAAAGAAGTAGTTTTCTTTTGCATAGGCATGATGCAAAAGGAGGCAATAACATTGCCTTCTACTGGAATACAAGTTCTATGGAACAATGGAAGATGACGAAGAAGAAAAATTAGCTCACCCCTTCCAACAGCCAGTTGCAGCTCAAGAGGAATACAGTCTCCATGCAGAGAGAAATAATGCTTCCTTAGCTTCTAGCCCTTAAATGAGGTTGGCCCAGGTGCATTGCTTGTACTTGAGCTCCCTGGGCTAGCCACACCTTCTCATTGGTGCTCAACCGTTTGTTCAGGCCACATCTTGTCAATTTCATCCAATAGGTCATTCCAAAAGTAAGGTATCACATTTATTACCATACAAAAAATACAAAGACCACAATAGCACTACTTAATAGTGCAAATTTTCAGCTACAAAGCATTTTTTCAACATAATCACCATCATTATCTATGCAACTTTAATCTACAATGAACAAAAGCCTACATGCCATGCTTGTTAAAATCTGTTTGACCTTCTGAACTGTCTTGTCTTTCACATTGCTCTTGCCACTGCTGAAATGCACCTCCCACTCACTGCCTGGCTGCTTTCATGTCTACTGTTTGATCTCCGTAAATGTTCCACATCAATGAATGTCAATAGGTGCCATTTTGCCAGACTGTCTCTCTGCTGTCACATCACATGGTAGCAAAATAAAATGGAATATCAATGGGAAGATTCAACCTCTGCTGCCATACCACCAACATCCACCTCTGATATTGTGGGCCAACATAACAGAATACAATTTACTTTTGGAGAAGTCATTGTACCATATAGCTAGACTAACTTTTTTTTTTTTTTTTTTAAGACTAACAATACATTTGCTAAGATTATTTTCTTAAACTAGAAAATTCTCCTAGCTAAAGATATCAATCTCTGTTCTAAAGAAATAAAAAATGTCTATTTAAAGAACAAAGATTAAAATCTCTGGATTCATAACATTAAACATATATATTTTATGCAACAAAGCATACTTAAACCAAATTGCTATCCAAATCAAGGAATACAAAATGATTTACTTTATGTGAACCTTCAACATCTGTCATATTCTGTCCTAAAGAGTTCCTACTATACACAAAAACACATATATAACACATGTATACACAAATATACACAAATTTAGCTGAATGTTGACCAACACCTCCAGGTCCATTTCTTCCCCACAGTCTTCTAGCCACTCTATCCCAAGCCTGTAGTATTGCCTGGGGTTGTTATTTCCAAAGTGCAGGACTCAGCACTTGGTCTTGTTGAACTTAATTCTGCTGGCTTCAACCTAACAGATTCCTCTGAAGGACCCTTCATAATCCCAGGCAGATAAAAAATTTTCTTGGTGTCATCTGCAAACATATTGAGGGTGCATTCAGTTCCCTCATCCAAGCTATCAATAACAGGACAGGCCCCAGTGCTGACCCACAGGCGACACCACTCGTGGCCAGTCACTAGCTGGCTCTAACTGCATTCACTGCCATTCTCTGGGCCTGGCCCTTCAGCTAGCAAAGAGTAGCTCGAAAGGCAAATGGGATCCTGGGCTCCATCAGGAGAGGGTGGTCAGCAGGGAGAGGGAGGTGATTGTCCCTCTCTACTCGGCTCTTGTGAGGCCCCACCTGGAGTACTGTGTCCAGGTGTGGAGCCCTCAGTACAAGAAAGACATAGAGATCTTGGAAAGGGTCCAGAGGAGGGCGACTAAGATGATCAGGGGGCTGGAGCACCTCCCCTATGAGGACAGGCTGAGGGAGTTGGGCTTGTTCAGCCTGGAGAAGAGAAGGCTGCGGGGTGACCTCATTGCAGCCTATCAATACCTGAAGGGAACCTACACCCAGGAGGGGAGTAAACTCTTCAGAAGGGCTGACAACAGCAGGACTAGGGGAAATGGATCCAAGTTGAAGGAGGAAAGATTTAGGTTGGATGTTAGGGGGAAGTTCTTCACAAGGAGAGTAGTTAGGCCCTGGAACGGGCTGCCCAGGGAGGTTGTGGATGCCCCGTCCTTGGACGTGTTCAAGGCCAGGTTGGACGGGGTCCTGGGCAACCTGATCTGAATGTGTATGTTTGGTGGCCCTGCTAGGCAGGGGGGTTGGAACTACATGATCCTTGAGGTCCCTTCCAACCCAGGTGATTCTGTGATTCTGTGATTCTGTGAAAGAGTATACCTGTCCAAGCCACAGGCTGCCACCTTCTCCAAGAGAATACTGTGGAAGACATTGTCAAATGCTTTGCTAAAGTCTGGGTAGTCTATGTCAATAGCATTTCCCTCATCCACCAGGCAGGTCCCTCAATCATAGAAGGAGATCATGTTGGTCAAGCAGGACCTGCCTTTTGTGACTTCATGCAGGCTGGGCCGAATCCCCTAGTTGTCCTGCATGTATTGTGTAATCTCAAACAAAATGATCTGCTCCATAACCTTTCCTGGCACCGAGGTGAGTCTGACAAGCATGTAGTTCCCTGCATCCTCCTTACAACCTGTTTAAAAGAAGGAATTCACATTGGCAAGCCTCCAAACCCCTGGAACCTCTCTGACTGACCAGGAACACTGACAGATGCTGGAAAGCAGCTTGTCAATCACCTCTGCTAGCTCCCTCCACGCCCTTGAGTGGATCCCAACTGTCCCCCCACCCTCCCATGGACATGATAGTCCAGGTGGAGTAGCAGATCTGTTCCAACCTAAAAAGGTTGGGGGGATCACTTCAGCTGAATGTGAAATGCACTTTGATGGTATGTCATTAACATGCATCATTACTAACTTCATATAAAATAAAAGAAATTGCCACTGAATTGAGACAGTATAAGATTGCCATTCATTCAATTTATTTAATCACATTTTTATTTACATAAAAAGAGAAGTGCACATTTATCAAGAAGAACACATTGTTGAGCTTCATCTGCATACAATCCTGTATCAAGTGAACTGAAAGTCTATTTTTAGATTAGTTTTGTTAAATGTGGTATTGCATCCATGTATCTGTTACATGCATCACATTTATTCTGATTCTTCCCTTATCCCCTTCCCATGCCCCCTCCCACCTTGGGAATAAAAGCCACTCTTTAATTAACAAACATAACTGAAGTCAGTGGAATACCTCATGCGCTTAAAGCATAAACAGCACCTTCAAAGGCTGAATAAAAGTAAAAAGTGAAATATGCCAGAAACCCACTGTGCTACATAGTATGTATACATACATGGCAAAAAATTTGGTGAAGCCTGAGAGACAAGAAACAAAAAATGCTACAGCTGAAGTGAAGAGAATTCGGGGAAAAAAAAAAAAAAAAAAAGAAAAAAAAGAAAAAAAAAAGAAAAAAAAAAGAATTAGAGCAGATGAGAAATTATTCTTTATGCTCAATCTAACTAGAGAAAAAGAGGATGAATGAAGGTAGAAAACTGGAAATAAATAAACAAACAAACAAGCAAATAAATAAATAATGCAAGAGTGGATGACATGCTAGAGGAAGCAATGCCATCCAGAAGGACCTAGTTAATTTTGAGAAATGAGCTGACAGGAGCCTCATAAAGCTCGAGGAAAGTGCAGATTTCAGCTTCTGGGGATGAACAACCCCAAGCACCAGTGCATGCTGGGTGCCACTCAGACAAAATGCAACCTGGTAGAAATGATGTGGGAATTCTAGCAGATTCCGGACTGAATTTGAGCAAGTAATGTGCGTTTGCCACAGTGAAGGCTAATATATCCTGAACTGCATTAGGCAAAATATTATCAGCAGACTGAGGAACTGATCCTTCCCCTTTACTCAGCACTGGTGAAGCTATGCTTGGAGTACTGTTTCTAGTTCTGGACATATCAGTACAGGAGGAACTGACATGCTGCAGAGAGTGCAATGAAGGGCCAGTGAAGGGACTGGAACATGTATCCTATGGGGAAAGCTGAGAGATCTGAGATTACTTAGTCTGGAAGAAGAGCACACAAGGGATCTGAACAGTGTAAACTTGAAGGGAAGGTATAGAAAGGATGAAGCCAGGCTCTTTCTTTTCAGCAGTGCCCAGATGCAGGACAAGAGGTGATGGGCACCAACTAGAACACAGGAGATTCCCTCTCAACATCGGAAACATTTCTGTGCTGTGTGGGAGATGGAGCAGTGGCACAGGTTGCACAGAGGGGTTGTGGTATCCTCCTTAGAAACCTTCAAAAGCCATCTGGACATGTTCCTGTGCACCAGCTCTGGGCAGAACTTGCATGAGAATGGTTTGGAACAGCTGTACCCGGAGGTCCCTGCCAAACTTAGCCATTCTGCAATTCTGTGAAATTTGACGAAGCATATTATGTGTCATATAGCTCCTTGCACTTTGGCCACAGCAACCCCATGCAACACCATAGGCTTGAGGCAGAGTGGCTAGCTGACTGTGAAGAGGAAAGGGACCTGGGGGTGTTGGTCAATGCTTGGCTGAGCATGAGCCGACAGTGTGCTCAGGCCCCCTAGAGAGCCAGTGCCATGCTGGCCTGCATTAGAAATAGCATAGATAGCAGGAGCTAATCATCTCCCTGTACTCAGCTCTGATGAGACCACAACTCAAGTACTGTGTTCAGTTTTAGGACCCTCACTACAATAAAGACATCAAGGCCATGGAACATGTCCAGAGAAGGGTAATGAAACTGGTGGGGGGTCTGGAGCACAAGTCTTATGAGGAGCAGCTGAGGGAGTTGGGATTGCTTAGTCTGGAGAAGAGAAGGCTCTGGTAGACCTCATCGTACTCTACAACTTCCTGAATGGAGGTTGTGATGAGGAGGGATTCAGCCTCTTCTCCCAGACAACAAATAGGACCCAAGGAAATGGCCACAAGTTGCAGGAGGGGAGAATTATATTGGATATCAGGAAAAACTTTTTCTCTCAAGAGTAGTCAGGTACTGGAATGGCTTGCCAGGGAGGTGGTGGAGTCAGGTGGTGAAATGTTCAGGAGGCATCTGGATGACGTGCTACAAGATATAGTTAAGTAGCTTAGTGGGTAGAAATGGTGATAGGAGGATGGTTGGATTAGATGATCTTGTACGTCCTTTTCAACCTTGAGATTCTATGATTCCACATATGAACCACAGGTCAGAGAAAGCACATGTTCATCTGTGCTCAGATATACAGCTCAAACATATTTAAGTAAGATAGAAAACTGTTATGTTGAGTTCAGAAGTAAGCAATTGCAAAAGGAGAGAAGGCAGTACCCTG
Source organism: Tympanuchus pallidicinctus (assembly GCF_026119805.1). Taxonomy (NCBI): domain Eukaryota; kingdom Metazoa; phylum Chordata; class Aves; order Galliformes; family Phasianidae; genus Tympanuchus; species Tympanuchus pallidicinctus. The sequence continues at coordinate 771,199 of NW_026294744.1, forward strand.
CAGAACTTTGCAAGTTAGAAGCTCTTGCTCAGTTGTTTTTGAGCCCTCTATAGCAAAGTAAACCCTATTTTCTACAGCATAGAGTTTGTAGATAAGACATTGAGATCTGGGAATCAATATCTGTCTACATTGCTATAAAACAGTAAATACCGTTTTATCAGTGGAAACACTTCACAGTCATTCAGTGGTATTCAGCCAGAGCTACTAATGTATTCATACTAACAAACTCAGATTAATGGCTATATTAACAATTAATCCTACATTTGAAATTTAAATCAAACAACAGAAGAGCAACACAGATTGTTGCAATATAAAGTTTGAACAGATCATACTAAAATGTGGGACCAAGCAATACCCCAGTATTTTTATACATCCACTGAGCAGGCCAAAAAAGGAAAGATAATTTTCTTGAGCTTTCTATACAATCTATTTTCTCCTGTGCACTGTAATAATGTGCTTGGTAAAGTACATGTTCATCCCATACCTCCTGATCAAATTTTGTTTACCATCTTCTTTCCAAGGCTTTGTATAAGTAGTGAGTTCCATAAAGATAGTCAGTCACCATTAAGAGTTAACAGCGAGTGGTAACAAGTGTTTAAAATATATATATATATATATATATGTATGTATGTATGTATGTATGTATGTATGTATATATATATATATATAAAGCTATGTGAGTAGTCATGCCTTCCAGTTCAGCAACATATAAAAAACCTTCAGGAGCTTGTGGTTACATCTCAGCCTTAGGAAGGAAATGAATCAGAGGTGGGACAACCTAACTCCAATTAGTCACACCATGGTCAGCTGTAGCACTGTTTCTAAATCAGTTTTGTATGAGAGCCAACAAATGGAGGGTGGAGGGGGGGCAGGAATCACCACAAAGCTGTACATCTTAAATCTCTGGAAAAAGGAGGTAGAGTCTGCCCTCTACAGCTCACTCACAGATGCTTGCCTCAATGTTAGTTTTAAGTGTCACAAAATGGTAGAGGCTGATCTATCAGTCAGCAATATGTTGGAATTAAATGGGTTTCATCAGTGGTTTAAGGATGGCTGAGCCCCTTTCATAAACACCTCTTCTTTCTCAGGTTTCTGTTCTACACATTAATCCAATTTGTGTTCAGGCTACTGAATCAGGCCAGCAGGGGAAATATCTTTGACTGACTTTGGAACTGGAAGCATCAACATAATCTAAAAAGCCACTATCTTGAATGATTTTATGTCCTAAGATACAGAAGATCAGGTTTGTAACTTCAAAATTTAATAACAATCCACTGTGGAAGCTTTTCTTGCTACTTTATAGTATCAGATGACTGGGTGGAAGATCGCTAAAGAATTAAAAGTTATAGGAGTTATAGGAGATGCATGAGTCTTTGAAAGTTTCAGAAAAGAACTCTTTTCCTCCTGTGACGGATGAACATGTCAATAATGAACTGGCAGAGGTGCTGATAGAGAGATAAGAAATAATTTCTCATCAAAGTAGAAAAGAAAAGAAAAGAAAAGAAAAGAAAAGAAAAGAAAAGAAAAGAAAAGAAAAGAAAAGAAAAGAAAAGAAAAGAAAAGAAAAGAAGAAGAAATCTAATTCTTAAGGTCAGAAAACTCCAAGAACTTAAAACCTTTTCACATTCAACTATCTGGAAATGTAATACAAAATAACTTTCAGTAATGAGAAATAATTCACATTCTAAATAGGGATACAGTATTCCTCCTTTTTAGTAGCCCGCTTTATGTATTGACCAATGACTTGAGCCAGTCATTTTCAGGCATTTTAAAAGGGTCTTATGTTTCAAAAGGTGAGCATGTATCCTGCTACCAAGAATAAGCAGGAAATTTTTGATAATTTGGCCTGATTTGTCTTTCATTTCATTTCATTTAATATACCAGACTGTTGCATACTGATTGTATTAGGAATATAGAAATATTTTAAATAGTATTTCAGTATTTGGTGCTCTTAATTGCAAAGATTGTTGATGAATCTAGATGCATTTGCTGAAACCTTAGCCTATCAGACTCATTTTCCTGGTTCCATCAGATACCTCAATACTGTGTTCATATGCACTGTAATTTTCTTTATTTTATATGGAACTTATATTACTGGGAATCTATATCAGCACTTTGTTTCTCAGTTAGAAGTTGATGGGAGTGAATTTCTGCCTAAAGCTACAAAATTTTTTATTAATTTCTAATTAGTTACCTAATAAAAGAGTGAAATAACAGTTTCCAGAATTAATCTATACCTATTTTAGGATGTATGCAAAGAGTACATGAAGATGTATGGAGATGTAGAAACCTGAATAAGGAGCAGTGACCACCAAATACACCATCAATCATACTCTCAAACATATAAAAACCCTCTAATGTAAGAGTATGTGCAAGGGATAGTGAACACACTTTGGTGTCAGGTGGTACCCTTTAGCTATTACCAAGTGGGGGCTGAAGCAGCTTCCGTAAGTTCACCTCCTTTTTATCCCACTCCTTGTATATTTTTGGAATACACTTTGCTCATGACTGTAACAGGGAATATTTTCCCAAGGATCAAGCTTGCCAGTTATGAAGATGAGCAGACTGAGATGCGAGTGGGAGGAGAGATGTAGGTGCCTGAACTTCCTGATTCATTGAAAAGACTTTGAGAGGAGGTGCTACAGCACAACATAAGTCAGAATCACTTCCTTAAAAGGTCAAGCTGAAGACAGAATATGGTGTTATTTATCAGGCAATTGCAGCATCAAGAAAAGGTGATAGCTGCTTTCTGAGCCTGAGGAAAAAGAGAAAGCAATGACTCAACCAGCCTAAGCACCTAAAATGATGCCACCATAAGGTAAGTCATGAATATCTGCTGAATTGCTGTCTGATAACCACATACATCCAAATACATGAAAAATCAAGGAGAAATGTTTCCTTGGATTTTAAGGAACCATATGAATCTTTTTCTGTTTTTTTTTTTTTTTTTTCTGCAGGATCAAATATCACCTTTTTCAGCACAGACAAGTTTATATGAAAAAGACAACTGTCTCAGTTACCTAGGCTTAGAAGTCCTACTTTCAAAATCGCCAGGCAGTGAAAAAATCTGGCAAAGGCCATGCGGTGCTTCACAGAAGGAAATGAAAACAGCTAACTGCTACTGTATCAAAAACTGAGTAAAGTGAGAAGGGCCACATCAGCCATATCATATTATGCATACAGGAATCCAGGAGTCTAAATTTGTTTCAGGTGCTTGTGGGTAGACAAGTTTGATGCTAAAAATATTGAATTCAATCAATCATTATTCTTGGAGAAACATTTAGCATTAAATGGAAAAGTATATTCTCTAGAAGTTAATATGTTACAGACCTGCATGCCATACCACTTTCATTACTGGCTTCTTGACTGTATTAATTTTCTTAGCTAATAGAAATTCTCTCCTATTTCCCTCTTAATTGATTTTCAAACAGTTGTATTTGTGACAGCTACTTGATCAAAATCATGATTAGTAAATCTAGAACTTGTGCTAACTTTGATTTTGTAGATTCTGTATTCCAAAAAAGAATTATATTCAGAGATTCATTCCTTTCTGTTTCAGTTTGAATTTTCTTAAACTTCTAGGGAATGATCAGCAGAATGAGAAAGGCTGAGAGTCTCCAGGAGTTACCTTTAGGTCTAACCATTTCAATTTCAAAGAAATAGTATCAAGTACTTGCAGAGCTGTACTGCATTAGCATCAGCCAAAAAAAATTTCAATCCTTGTGTCATGGTTTTATGATTCTTGTTATTGATATTCCATATCATAATATGGTATAAAGCATGGGGAATTAAAATGTTCCGTGGACTCCAGTTCCATGGACTGACAGCTTTCTGGATACCTGGTTCTCAGAAGAGAACTACATACCTCAGATGACTACATTCAGAGGGGAAGGAAGTCAAGGAGGAAGTCATGGGGTTTCTCTCTCACACACTGCCTGGCAGTGTGTGGGTGTGCTCCCCAGCTGTGTGCCTTCAAAGTAAGTTCAAAGTAAAGATTTTGGATTCAGAAATTCCAATTATATTGTATTACATTGTACTATCTTGCATTCCAATATCATATTTAGTAAAATTAAGTTTCCTCCTTAGATCTTTGCTGCGTTTTTTTTTTTTTTTTTTTTTTTTTTTTTTTTTTTTGGGGGGGGAGGGGGGGGGGAAGGGGAAAGGGGGGAGGAAGGGGGCTCAACTCTCATCTCCCTACCCTCCCCCTTTCTCCTTTCCTTTTCTTTTGGGCTGGTGGTCCTGAAGGCCTGCTGCCCCTGTCATGGACACAGATCGATCTAGATAACTCTGTGACAGTTTTTGGTGGAGCACGTGGGTAACCTGAAGCTTTTAACATTAGCAGGAGAAAAAAAAAAAAAAAAAAATTAAATTGGAGAACTGCAGAGCACTGGTAGCTAGCTTTGACCTTCATAGATTAGATCATAGGTTGGGCAGTCTGCCAGACTCCAGACACTGTACCAAGTGTTGTTTTTGTTTTTTTTTTCCTGTTTAGCAACTGCCAGCTATGAATCTGTTCTTTATATTAGGAGCACTGTATAAATTATTAAAGGCTATTATGTTTCTTGGAACTTACAGGTTTCTTACTAAGTTCATCATTTCCTGTTTGTGGAGTTGTGTGTATATAAATAACCAAGTAAGAGCACTGATGGAGACACTTGCCTGGTACCTATGTGCAATGTATTATGATTTGAATACTGACAATTACATCCCAATAGCTAATTTTACAAACAACACAATGTTCAAACCAGTTTCCAGGTTCTCTTCTCAGTTCTTTATGCATTTTTGAATGCCGAGTTAGTGATCATGTTCGTGTGCATGATATCAATCTCCCTGAATGTATTCTTTTCCATTTACGTTATGTGGAAGAAACTTTCCCCAAAACCAGGGAATGTTGACTGGCAAGGAACGGAGAGGTTTAGGAAAAATCTTAGAAGTGTGGGGACCCACAATATCATGGGATTTCACTCTTGAACACCTGTGGGATCCTGAGAAACTAAACAAGTATTTTAGTCAGGGATGGTGAGATAGATCTAAGGAGGTATGATTTATTTGGGACTTGGCTTGTGCTTACGGTGCCCTATATAATAGTATTCTGGAAAGAGGGTTTCCGAGCTGAGGTTCAAGCCAAAGGGGGAAGTCTCTGAGTCAAACATGGTCAACCACAGGAGACACCAGTATCAATGTCAGTTGCCCCTGTGGAAGGCGAGAAATGCCAATGGGTGTCCTCTCATCTAGAACGGAAAGAAGAAGCAAAGGAGATAAAGGAAGATCCAGGCAAGGGGCCCTCCTCAAAACCACCATCATTGAAAAAGGCAACTGAAAAAACTAAGAGACATGGAGAGGAGAGTGAGGAGCAGGAGGTCACTGTTACCACTATTCATCCACCTCTGAAGATGACTGAAATGCAAGACTCAAGAGAGAAGTTTACACAACACCCAAGCAAGACTATTTGTCATGGTTTTGTAATTTCGATATTGGTATTCCACATCATAACATTATGTACAGCACGAGTAATTAAAGAGCTAATACTCCAGTTCTGTGGACTGACAACTTTCTGAATACCTGATTCTCAGAATAGAAGAACTACATATCCCAGGAGAATTCACTATCAAAGAGAATAAAAAGTCATGGAAGGAAATCACGGGATCCTGCTCTCGGTCTCGAGCTCTCTCTCACATGCTGCCTGGCAGAGTGTGTGAGTGGGCTTCCACGCTGTGCACCTTCAGTTCAGAGTAGGCCTTTCAGTTTTGGAAACTCTCTCTTATTTTATATGATTTATTAGCCCCAATTTCAATTAGATTGTATTATGTGCAGGGGGGTTGGAACTACATGATCCTTGAGGTCCCTTCCAACCCAGGTGATTCTGTGATTCTGTGATTCTGTGATTCTGTGATTCTGTGATTCTGTGATTCTGTGATTCTGTGATTCTGTGATTCTGTGATGTTGTGTTTATCTTGCATTCCGATATCATAGTTAGTAAAATTAAGTTTTCCTCCTTAGGTCATTGCTGCTGTTCTGTTTTCGAGCCCATCTCCCATCTCCCTACCCTTCACTTTTTCCCTTCCCATTTCTGGGGCCAGAGGTCCCATGGATCTACTGTCCCCCTATCACCTGATTGCTTCGCTGTTGGGACAACAGGGCCAAAAGCGTGTCTCTAAATAGTGACAGATCTCCCCAACTAGGAGAGATTGCCAGAGCCTCAGCTATTGACAGAGGAATTAGTAGATGTTTGGATGGCGCTGCCACCCTCTGGGAACGAGTGTTATTAGCTGTGAAGGAAAGACATTCCTTCAAAGAAACCTGTGATGAAAAAGGTTTCCAGTATTTGAAGGAAACAGCCGTGGTGGAAACGTTGTACGACCCCACGTTTGTTCCTAACGATCCACGCCAAGACCATGATCCTGAGAGAGTGAGGAGTATACCTGATATATGGAGGAAACTCTCAAGAACAGCACCAGAAAAGCAGGCTGGTATACTAGCAGCAACTTTTGACAGATACAAGGACCAATAGAGAAGACTCTCTGATTTTGAACTGATTAGTATGATTCAAAACTTTGAACAAAAGCTACCTCAATCTCACACTTTCATTTCAGCCATCTCAAAAGTAACAGACTGACTAGATAAAGTGAGGGAGGAATTGTCTCTATTGATTAACCGTGACAAACCTGTAGTAGTATCAGAAACACCTGGTGAAGATCAGGATGATCAAAGGAGTCTACTGAAAAAGCTGATCAAACTAATTAAAGGTGATGAACCCTCCTCCTCACCTGTATCATCAAAAATCTGATATTAAGGGCAAACGCCTCCCTGCTCAAGCAAATAACCATAGTAAGACTATTCTGCGTATTGCCTTGTGGCATTTCCTACATGACTATGGAGAAGACATAAATAGGTGGCATAACAAACACACTCCTGTACTATGAGCATGGATGAGAGAATTACAAAACAGATCAATCACCAGTGCAGTTGCTCCAGTTACTACAGGTAATGAATAGAGGGGCCCTGCCGTCAGTCAGGAGGGGAAGGGATAATAGAGTTTATTGGACTGTGTGGATTCAATGGCCTGGCACATCAGAACTACAGAATATAAGGCACTGATGGACACTGGTGCACAGTGCCCACTAATGCCCTCGAGTCACAAAGGGAGAGAATCAATTCATATTTCTGGAGTGACTGGGAGCTCTCAAGAACTGGCTGTATTGAAGGCTGAAATAAGCCCCTCTCTGGTAAAGACTGGCAAAAGCACTCTATTGTGGCTGGCCCAAGGGCTCTGTGTATACTGGATATCAATTAACTCAGAAGGGGGCATTTCAAGGATCCCAAGGGTTATTGATGGGCCTTTGTAGCTGCTGCAGACACAGACAACACTAAGCAGCTGTCTGTCTGGTCCGGCCTGTCAGAAGATCCATCTGTTATGGGGTTGCTACAAGTAAAAGAGCAACAGGTACCAAGTGCCACAAAAACAGTGCACAGATGGCAGTATCACACCAGCAGGGATTCCTTATTGCCCATTTATAAGTTGATTCATCAACTAAAGAGTCACTGAATGACAAGCAAAAAACTCACTCCCCTTTTAACAGACTCATATGGCCAGTGTGTAAAGCCAGTAGAGAATGGAGACTGAAAGTAGATTACCATGGCCTGAATGAAGTCACACCCCTGCTGGGTGCTGCTGTACCAGACATGTTAGAACTCCAGCGTGAACTGGAGTCAAAAGCAGCCAAATGGTATGCCACCACTGACATTGCTAATGCCTTCTTTTCCATTCCTTTGGCCAGGGAATGTAGGCCACAGTTTGCTTTCACCTGGAGGGGTGTTCAGTATAGCTGAAATAGTTTGCCCCAGGGTGAAAACACAGTCCGACCATTTGCCATGAGTTGATCCAAGCTGTACTGGAACAGGGCGGTGCTCCTGAGCACTTACAGTACATTGATGGCATTATCATGTGGGGCAACACAGTAAGGGAAGTTTTTAAGAAAGGAGAGCAAATAATCCAGATCCTTCTGCATGCTGGTTTTGCTATTAAGAGAAGCAAAGTGAAAGGACCTGCCCAGGAAATTCAGTTCCCATGTATAAAGTGATAAGATAAACATCATCACATCCCAACAGATGTGATCAACAAAATCACTGCCATGTTTCTGCCCACTAATAAGAAAGAGAGGCAATCTTTTCTGGGCGTAATGGTTTTTTGGAGAATGCACGTTCCAAACTATAGCCTCACTGTAAGCCCCCTTTATCAGGTGACATGGAAGAAGTATAATGTGTGGGGCCATGAGCAGCAGGCTTTTGAACAGATTAAGCACAAGATAGCCCATACTGTGGCCCTGGGGCCTGTATGGACAGGACAGAATGTAAAGAACATCCTCTGCACTGCTGCTGGAGAGAAAGGTCCCACTTGTAGTTTGTGGCAAGGACCCTCAGGAGAGACCTGAGGCTGACCCCTGGGATTCTGGAGTCGAGCGTACAGGGGGTCAGAAGAGTGCTACACTCCAACTGAAGAGGAGATCTTAGCTGTGTATGAAGGGGTTCAGGATGTTTCTGAAGTAATCTCCTTCTAACACTTTGACTGCCAGAGCTGAATTGGATGTTTAAGAGAAATGATGCCACTTGGAGCAAGTGAATTGCACTGATTACACAATGAGCTCAGATGGGGAACTTCACCTATCTAGGAATCTTAGAGGTGATCATAGATTTGCCTTAAGGCAAAAAGTTTAGAATATCACCAAGAGAAAAGGTATCGTATGCTAAACAAGCCCCACCATACAACGAACTACCAGAAAATGAAAAGAAATTAGCCCTGTTCACCGATGGATCATGTCATACTGTGGGGAAGCATTGCAGATGGAAATCTGCTGTGTGGAGCTTTACACAACAAGTTGCAGAGGCCATTGAAGGAAAAGGAGAATCAAGCCAATTTGCAGAGGTAAAGGCTGGCCAACTGGCCTTAGGTGTTGCTGAATGGGAGAGGTGGCCAACAATCTTTATACTGACTCATGGATAGTGGCAAATGCCTTGTGGAGGTGGTTATCACAGAGGGAACAAAACTGCTAAGGAAAGTTGTCACAACGAGTCCCCAGTGATCTCCTACAGAATATTTACAGTATCTCTGGAAAGGTAGAAGTGAGAGCTTCCTGCAGATGTCTAATTTATTTATAGTAGTTGAGAAAAAAGGGAATTTTGAGGGCCTTTGGAGGGGGAAAGTTAGATGAATATACAGCAAAATGGCCAGTGAAGTTTGCAACGAACTTGTAAAGAAATATACTCACATGCATTAAGAGATGTGTCTGTGCCTGTTCTGGAAATAAAAGACCTGAACACCATGAGATATGTCTATACATACAGTTCAAAGAGAAGCTAACCAGAAAGTTATGTAACTTGACAGCAACCACTTTGGCTCAGTGCTCTGCTTCAGTTCCTGACAAAACCAGAAATGTAGCCTTCGGTACCTGCTAAATGAAAGCTTGTGATCACTGTGAAAGCGACAAGCAAAGGTACAAAGATGTCAGGCTACATGTGGAAAGGAAAATGAAGCAAAAAAGGTAAAGTTGTCTTCACATTAATTAGTAGATTAGCCCCATTACGGATCTTGTGAACAGCTTTAGGTGCTGGAGTTCAAAGCCTATGAGAATGCTTACAGAAAATATGCCAATGATACAGGGCCTCGATACACAGTCAAACTGACCGTTCTAGGAAAGACTGGGTTCCCTGATATAAAATATGCCAGGAACATTCAGTAAAATATGTGGCAGAAAGTTTAAAAACAGGAAATAGTTCTTTATATAGATTGTAATTGAATTATGGAAATTAGTGATGTGAAATTTCCGTGGCAAAAACTTAGCTGGATTCCAAAGAGACAGGGCATTGAGAAAAATATCCAGACTATCCATACATACAAACTTCAGGCTGTAAAAACTTGGAACAGATTGTTATTCCAGCTATATTCTCAAATACTGAATATTAGCGTGGTGTTATACAATGTCTTTAAACATCACTTTGTCACTTAAACTTCTCAGATAACTTTCTTAAGGAAAGCCACAAGTCCCATCTGCATCAATTCTTCCTACCATCTCCTACTGAAAGTAGCATCAATGCCGCTTGATTCTACATTTGTTAAAGCCAGTGCATACATTTCAATTTAATTCAATAGTAGAGGATTAGGCCTTCGTAGCCCAACACAACTGAAATCAAGAAAGAGTGCAGCAGGCATTTCTCTGGCCCAAATTTCAGATGATCAGTGTATTTTCCTGCTAGGAAAGGTAAAGTATTGTTCAAACTTCTCAGGATTAAGTTAGTCTTCATTCAATGGCTATTAAATCTGACAAGAGACACGACATACATACATATTGAGCAGTGTGGGTCATTTTCAGTCTTACCTGTGCCTCGTCCTGAGTTATGCCAACTGCCTTCCACACCTATAGATAGCAAATGGAATTTAGGGCCTGGAAAAAAGCGCATGTATCAGCTCAGCACCTTGTGGAGCCATGCTCTTTGTTTACAGTGAATAACAGAGATGGCATGGCTACTTCTCAGTGTCTTTCCAGACTTACCAGATGATTCTTAAAAATGAGGATTGTCTCCCTATGGAAAGTCCAGTTAGTCCCTGCACCTCTAAAATAATAAACTTTAAATTTGGTTTGGTGTTCTGAAATGAACTAAGTTTCACTGAGTCAGCATTATGTTTATTTCAAATGTCATTATTCACCAATATGTACCATTCCAAGTAATCACACACCAGATCTATCTTTTATTTCATTCAGTTCAAGTTTTCCAACTGCTCCCGCGTCAACAAAGCCTTTCAACTTTATAAAACCCTATCTCCAATACGTGGTCCTTCTCTACAGAAGGAAATTAGCTGAAACATCTTGGTCTGAAGATCCATAGGAATGTCTCTTTTACAGGCACTGCATTTTGCCCAGACAAATGTAGCTGTCACTAAAACAGGCTGAAATACTGCCATGGAAACTGCAAGACGATTCTCAGAACATACATAGACTGTGTCAGTGCCTCAGTTACATCTCCCTCCTTTCCTATGATTTATCTGCTACAGAAATAGCAAAAATTGAAGTCCCACTATTTGGGGATTTGCCTTTTTATTTATTTATTTATTTATTTTCTGTAAGGTATGTTTTTGTAAGACATTCCTTCTATTTAGCCTGTCTGCTTAAAGAATTATTTTGAAAAGCTACTAGGCAGATGGTCCCCAAATGTGAGTTAATAACTTGTATGTAGTTTTTGTGGAAGCTTTTTGAAATCCCTTCATGCAAAATGATTTTGCAAACTGCCATTCTTTGGCTTTGCTGGCAGACCATTTCAAAATGGTCAAGAGAAAACGGCAGATTACATTCTATTTGTATTGCACCAGACTGTTATATTTTACAGTGGTGAAAGAGGAACAAAATCATTCACAAAGCTTTTGCTGAAGATTTTTATAGAATTTGGAACCCCTTGCCGGCTACAAGGACAGGTTCTGTGTGCCTCTGTCCCTCTTCTGCAGCCCTTCTGAAGCATTACTTATCACTCAAAATAAGGCTGCTTTTTCAGAAAACAGTACAGTCAGGGGATTCAGCAATCATGAGTCAAACTCCACAGCATTAACAGACTATTTTAAAAATCAGATTTAAAATGTGGAGCTCTTCCAGTCTGCCTTTGCATTGTTACAGGTGCTTCATTTTTTTCATGGTAAAATGTTAGAAATTGTCTGATATGGGGATTTTTGTCTGAGTTTTTTTAACAGATATCACAAGGAATCCGTCACTACACCTGTGATAAAATGCTGCTATCTTTCTTAACAATTAATTAATTCCCACAAAAATCCTTCCATGTATTAATCACCAAAATTTAAGGGCCCTGCCCTTAAACTCATCCGTAAATTTGATCCAGTACATTCAAATAATCAAGTAAGAGCTCCAAATTGATAGTTAACAGCGTGTTAGTCTTTCCCACAGATACAGCAAAACCTTCTACTACAAGGGAACAGAAAATAACACTTCCTTCTGGACTGAGCCAAAGACTGGAGGGTAAGGAACACATTTCAAGATGTGTTTTACATTGTTCCTTCTTAGAATTCCTATATTGATAATACATGTGTATCTATCTATCTACATATATTTAAATCCCTGCTCTTTTATTTCTCACAAGGAGAGGATGAGAGTACCAATATGTGAAAGTTGTGGACCATACTTCTTGCAGCGTCACTGGAGGAGTCTCAGGCACAGAATCAGTAATGAACACCGTATAAGAAAGTAAACAGATGGCATGGGTTAGACCGAAAGAGTGAAGTCTAGATTTAAACACGTTTGCAGATAACACAGCAGAGTGCATATAACTGCTGTTCCATTAGAGAGCACTAAATTAACAGTAGTTCTGGCCAGTTGTACCTAACAGTGTCATTGGAGTATATAACTGTAAACCAGGATGGCAAAAAGGACAACGTGGTCCTTAAAATGAAGAAGTTAGTCTCCCAGAAAGGAAGTGTGCCTTCCATTCTCCACCCTGATGATGTTAGATACTAGGCGAGTAGTTTGGGACTTAGTTGTGCTTTTCAGTTCCGATATTAAACACGGCACATATGCTTTGCTTTTCTTCTATCAATTCTCAAAACAGGCCAAAAAAAATTGTAGCAAAAGCTACCACTGGCCCACATTTATTTTGTTCTACCAGGGCTCTCCCTGGTGAAGAATGTTTGGAGAGCATGTGGGTGAGAATGAAGATGTGGGCTGGTATGGCTGACATCATTGTGGAGATGTACTACAGGTCACCTGATCAGGAGGATGAAGTCACTGAGGCCTTCTAGAAGCAGCTGGAAGTAGCCTCGCAATCCCATGCACTGGTTCTCATGGGGGATTTTAATCATCCAGATATTTTTTAGGTAAGCACTTACTAAGCTGATGTCTGTCCATGGGACACCTCAAGTCATAGAGAGCAACCAACGGATTCATGTCACTGGCACAACAATACAATGCTGGGTAGAAGAAAACAACTTTGAATGGCGATTCCACCTGCCATATAATCTGTTGGGGGCCAGTCTCACTGGACGTTAGAACTGTTTTCGTAAGGCTGTCCTGAAGAGAGACTCTCAGTCCCTGCAGGGGTGGACAAAGAGTCTCTGTGAAATCCTGCAGGACCTGAATGAAAGACCTAGAGATGGCAGACACAATGCCCTGAAAATACTACAGACAACATGGGCCTCCCTGCTTAGAATCCACGTTACAGGCACTGGTAATCAGGTAAAACCCCAGATAGGCAGTGTAAATAATCTTCTGCTCCCTGGCCCTGAGAATTTAGATTCGAGAACCCATAGAATAAAATGGCCTTGGAAGGTGCAGATAGAACCAAAGTTTACTTGCACCTTGGGGAAGATTATTGGAGGTGGGAGGCTCAGTAGTTACTCTGGTGATCAGTACATGGTGTATCGATATTGTGGTCAACACTATGATCTTCATTGCTAAAGAGACCCCCATCATGTCCCTGTGGCAGATCAGGACACTCCCTTTGGTGTCTGACATAGTTGTGCAGCAGCAGGTATCTGGCCAAAGATTGTGGTACAGACAGCTGGGGCATGCCCCAGTATGAGCCTAAGTGTTGACCCAGTATAGGATACAGCCTGTATCTTGCCCTGGAGGGCAGACCTTCCCCTCCTGGTTCCCCTGAAATACCTATATTACTCCCTATGACTCTTTGAGCCTCTAGGATCACTGGAAGGAACAAAATGCTATCGAAGCTTTCCGGTGTTGCTGTAAAATCATGTGTGATACCTGGTGATGGGACAGGTGGAACAAAGGATGGACCTGCACCACACGGCTGCCTGCCTCTGGTAATACCATCAAACACACTGGGGGTGTGGTACGGACAGCCAGGATATGCCTCAGTGCAAGCTGAAGTGTTGACCCAGGACAGGAACATGACCTGTATCTTGCTGTTGGGGTTGGGCCTACCCCTTTCTTGTAACTCCGAAATATCTATGCTACTCCCTGTGAGTTTCTTTGAGTCCACATGGTTACCAGAAGGAGTAACATGGCATTGATCTGTGTGATAGCTGGCGGTGGACTACATGGGACTCATGGAACATGAGTCCAACCTTCCCTTGTCCAAGAAATAGTGTTCCTCTAGGAGAACTCTTGAGTAGTGGCCCATGAAAGAACACGAACTTCAACCATGAACCAATCATCAGTTGTCTCATATTTTGTCAGTCTACACCATGACGGCCAAATTGTATTAGTGCAGTGGTGTATTGGATCACTATAATGAAAAGAGCTTACCTTTAACCTGCTCAAGCAGGCTCAAGGTGAAGTATAGTGGGTGAAGTATAGTGGTAATGCTAAGTCACAGCTTGAAACAGTGATTGAGCATCTGGTGAGAAGGCAGGACCAACTGAGGGGAGCTCAGGTGCATGCAGTGCAGCAGAGTGGCTGGAGGAGGTGAAGCCAGGATCCACCCCTTCTCAGACCTCATTTAAAGGTTGGCAGTCACACTGGGTGTTTCTTGCTGGAAATTCTTGTGTACCTGGGCCTTCCAAAGGTAAGTTGATTCTTTGCTTTGTTTCTGTGCCCATAGATGTTGCATTTGAGCAAGTCCTTACTTGTTGTAGCATAGGACCTTGTTACTCTGCCGTCACTGTTGTGTTTTCTGTCGTGTTACAGTACATACGGTTTACTTTCTTCCTCTGTTATTGATACTTTCTTTTGAGCTCTTATAGGCTGATTTGTTTAGTAATAGGGATTTTAGAATTTTAGTTTTACTACCAGTATAATGACTTAGCGAAATGAATCAGTGAGTGCTAGTTCTAAAACTTTTTCTTTCAACTTTGCTTGGTGTGCCAACAGCATTATTTTTTTCTTAATTCTACTTCACAAGAAGCACTGGACTCATAACAGACTTTTATCTTATGCACTCACCAGGTGCTAGGACATTCTCCTCGGATTTCTTCTAGACTCTTTTGGAAGAAGCTTATTATGGCTTAACAAGAAATGGAAGTTTGCCAAATTGGGGGAAAAAAAGCAGCTAAAAGCCAGCAAAAAAAGTCTCAGTGATTAGGTTGATGGTGGAAAAATAGGGAGAAATTAAATGGGTGTACAATCACTCTAAATGCAACTGTGTGTGCCAAGAAGGTCATTCGCATACAGTAATGAGTTCTTCAAAAGAAATGAGTATGTATGCTAATGTGCTGTATGTGTATATCTTAACTGTTTAAATGTAGAACCTGAACTCTGAGAACATGAGCTTGTTCTTTCTCTCAGTATGTACCATGAGGAATCAAGAAATATTTTCTAACATTACCTCAGAGTTTGGAGTTTTCTTTCTGGGTTTTGGATAATAAAGCCATAGCTAATTTTGGTGTTGTTTCTTGCTGTTTTTTGAACTCAGTTTTTATTTATTATCAGTTCAGAAATAATATTTAAAACTCCTTGAATATTTCTGAGGGAAATCTGTCTGTGGGCATATCTGCTCTAGAGTAGGTAAGTTTTTACTCTAGCGTTATGTTTCCTGTTTCTTTCTCTACATCCCTTTTCATTTTATTAGATTATTTTTTTTCTTTTCATGAAGATTATGATATAATGGAATCCATTTTGTATAAGAGATTTTTCACTGTTCGTTTGACTAATGATACTGAAGACTGTGGTAGAACTCCCAGTGATTTCCCACTCCAAAGACTGTTTACAGCATGGCATTTCCCTCAAGTTCACTGCTAGTGAAACTATATAACCTGGAGCAGCTCAGAAAGCAAACAGTGCAGATAGATTGCAGTGAAGGTATCTTTAGTAATCTCTTTAAAAGTCACTGATTCAATTAGATCACATTAGAACTCTCACAAAAATAGCACAAGATACTTGTACTATTTCTTACCTCTGAGGCAGCTGAGAACAATATCTGAATCAAGTTGCAAGGAAGCAATTCTGTCCTTGCCATTAAACTTGTAGTGAAGTTTTCTTTTAGAGCAGTAGCACATGTGAATTTTCCTGAAGTACAGAGACACAAGACTGTAGTCCATTAAATAGCTGCAGTTCAACAGATGAAAAGAGATGAAATAGCAAAGATGAAACAGCCACCTTGCTCCTTTGTCAACAGTTGAACAGTGTGACCCTTATACTGTTACTCTCTTTTGACCTCAAGGACTCTACTAATAAAGCAGCACTGTGCTAGTCACATTTCATCCCAGGAAAGAAGAGGAATAAAACACTGAGCAGTCAGATGGAGGCAGATCACAATTGCTTTACTAAAAGAACCTGTGGAACATTGCCCCACTAACAAGAGGAACTGTGGTAAAGGCAGTTCTGAGACAGGTGCCTTTTGTTACAACTATTATCATGTCAGATATCCAAAAGTTGATATCAATTGAGAATCTTACCCATTTATTCTGAAATAAGGTCTTCCTCCATCCAAAAAGATATATTGAGTTAAAACCAAGTAAAATAAAATAGAAGTTAAATATGGAGGGCAGACTGGTATGATCCTCTCTTCCATCACTGGAGGGGGGAAAAAAACGCCTTCAAGTTTCAAGGACAGAATTCATTAATGCACAAAATTAATATATATGCACAGTGAGCAAAATGAATGTATAAAGTGCATTTATTGGGTAGGAATAATTTTAGCTTTTGACTAAAATTGTGCTGTCCTAGTAGACTGTACTTAGTAGCAAAAAATTTGCTCTGCTACCACAACAACAATGCAGTCAAAATTTGGGGAACATTGAAGAATGACTGAACCTGGATCATGTATTGCATAGCTTTGAAACTTCCACATTCCCTCTATTTCCTTCCCCAAGTTCCTTGTTCTTCAGGTAGCTCTAAGTATTGATGAATATTCCTTATAGAAATCAGTACTACTGATTACTACTGGTACTGAAAAAACTTAAGCTTACATAGTTCATTTGATATTGTGTCTTTCTTCTGGCCTTCTCCCACTATGCTGTTCAAGTAGTATGCCAAAGCAATACTGTGTTTGTTGTAGACAAAATATTTCTGAATAACATTAACATCTAAAAAGCATATATGCTTTGGATAAGGCTTAAGTAGTCTCTTCAAAACTGTTTTCTATAGTTTTTTCATTCAAATAGTACTTAATCATTTAAATTCTATTGTTATTACAGCAGTATCTAGAAAACCTAAATGAGATAAAGATTCCCTTGTTAAAGAAAAATACAGATAACTAATACAGTCTTTCTCCTGCAGAACAGTGTAAAGAGACTTGATAGGATACCAGTGCACAAGTTTGATACTGAAAAATGAAGTCACTTGTTCTGCAGGGCTCTAAGTCTATTTCCTTTCAGTCCCAATCAATACACTGCCTGGCTTTTTTTTGTTTCTGCACACTGAAACTTGGCAAGATGATGACTGAACATGCTTTTATTTCAGGAAGTATAACGTTTCTAGTCACTTGATAGTCCTCAAAAAATAACCGTAGGCAGGAATATGTAGAAAAAAGAAACAAATCTCCATAGTAAGCTTGTAAGTTGTATGATGATGTCAACAGCAGGCCACCATGTAGGCATTTGTGTCTTCTCTTTCTTGGTTCTAAGTCAAACAACTACTTGAAAAGGCTGGATAACAACCATAAACTCAGTAGTGACTGCTGGAGGCCAAGATAACAGAATGGCTCATTTTCGAAGGGGCCTTAAAAACCATCTAATTCTGAACACACTGCTGAAGCCTGATTTGCAGTCTGTATGCATTAAATGGGGACATTACCATGCTTTGAAACACGGTGACAACAATCCTCATAAAGCCTATTAAAAATGAAGCAGTTAAATGTCTCCTGGAACAAACCATATAATGGAACTCTAGAACTAGATCAAAACTGAAAGGGGGAAATGAGATCAAACAGTAACTACTGTGTGCAGAAAGTAGAACTGATGGAATATCTTTGAGCTGGACCCAGAATGATGCAACATCTGATGAAGAAAGGGAGAAGAGATTTGGAAAACCAGAACAACAGAAGTAGAGTTTGTTCTTTGTTTTGGTAATGCTGTGTAAGAGCGTCCAGATGGCCTGACTGTACATTCAAGTTCTAATAACACAGCCCATTTTCAAAGAACAAAGGGAGCCTTACCAGAGGACGAAGACAAGGACATGAAAGGCAAGGAATTCATAATATGTGAATCAACAAGATAATACCAGTGAACAAAGCTGGGAATACTGCTCAGTGGGATATTATTCATGCCCATAAGGATTAGTTTGATGGTGATATGTCAACTGTAGATACTGATTTGTCCCAGAGTATCACATATATTGTTGCTTAATCTAATGTCTGTACCATTTGGGTCTGATACACTTTCTGTTACTGTGGAAGTTCATGAGAACACATTCGGGTGTGCTTTCTGGCCTCTTCTTATAGAAGCATCTTCCCAGTGAAAGGGTACCATGTCACATGTTCAATAACTGTTTTCCAAAGATGGATATGGTCCTAATTTCTTAAATATTGAGATCCTCAGACCCTCTCTCATGGTTTAGGCTTCCTAAGTTTCACAAGTTCACTAGTGAAATTAAGGTAATAATTGTTTATTTTTAAACAGAAATTTGGGTGTAAAAAAAACCACACCAGACTCCTTAAAAATATAAGCCAAGAATTTACTGAATTGACATTAAGTTTTGACTTTCTAACACCAGTAAGATAGGTTGAACCAATATAAGAAGATATCTGTGATTACAGAATGAGCTGGAATAACTTGAGGCATGGTTTCTCAAGACAGAGAAGTTAACACAGTCATAGAATAATACCATCCATTCCCTTTCTCTACAATTTACTACCAGTTTTATCCAACATTAGTACATAAAAAGTTTCAAAGACACAAAGTTGTTGCAAGTTTCAGGAATAGCAATGGTTAAGTAGGAGAAAAGGGGAGGAGAAAAAGCTGAATTGATACTGTAGTACAGGTTTGTCCACCCCATAGCCTGCATGTAGACTGACACAACTTGCATTGTAGCCTGCTCTCTATACCATGCCATCATGCTCTGAAAGTAATGAATCCTATTTTATTATGCTGGTCCATATTAGAGGCAGATGGTGGTATGGCAATGATGGTGAAAGTTCAATCAACTTTTCAGTCCATTTTGTTGCTATGCAACAGATAGAAGCATAGGGACAGCCTGAGAAAATGGTATCTGTCATGGAAGTGTACATGCAGCAGAAGTGTGCTATTGAATCCCTCCATGTGGAAAAAATGATGCCCATTGACATTCACCAACATTTGCTGAAAGTTTTTGGATGTTAACGCAGAGAGGAGGTGGGTGATGCGTTTCAGCAGTGGCAACAGTGGGTTGCCTTTGCTGGTGCAGTAGGAAATCCCACACCAGTCAGAGAACAGCATTATTGAACCATCAGAGTATTTAAGACTGACCAGCAGGCATGCTAGTATTTCCAAACAGGCATACTGAAGTCGTGGCAATATGAAACAACATCTGAGAGTAGGCATTCTGTACAAAATGCAAGGAAATTTCCATGGAATCAACTAGGAGGCATGTCGGAAGCATGAACCAACAATGCTGACAGGAGTTCAAAAGGATCAGTTCTGCGTCAGAAAAAGCATTCAAGTGTTACAAACCTCTTTGGTCCTGTGAACTCATGGAAAGATAGTTTTTTTTAATGAAAATTCCATGATTCTCAACCATGTCTTTAATCAAAAAATGGTGGCTTCTTCCTGAATGTTGCTGGAGGAGATCATCCACAAACTAGCAGTAGTAAATTAGCAAGCCTGAAAAGTAAACCTGAGCAAGCATCAAGACCTCAGTAAGTTACTAAGTACTTTACAGACTTCTTATTTTGCGTTTGGAAAAAAAAGTGATTCAAACATTATGTAAATGACAGGCAAAAATTTTCTGTGAACCCAAACAGCTCAAAAGTAAACAAGGCTTTCCAAACATGTTGCATAGTACTTCAAAAGGTATGCATATCCAATCCTTGGCCTGTGAACTTCATGTGCCTTGGCCCCTACCCCTGCATCATCATGGCGGAGGCTCTTTTGTTGTGTGGCCCAAAACAGACCCAGCTGTACATCCATTGTCTGGTAAACGTCAAATACTGATGTGCAATTAGTACTGTCTGAGCTGAAACCAGGACATAGAATAGGCACAGTGCAGTGCTAACTCAAGTTACAGCAAATAATTTTATGGATCTTGATATAATAGCTAAACCAGCCAGTTGATTAGCAAAAAATATGCAGACTAGTTTTCTGTTTTGAAAAGAATTTTGAGAACAGATTTCAAGATTGCAAAAGAATCATCAGTGGTTTGGTATGTAAGCAAATCAATTTTCAGTTGATATAAACATATTACCTATAGATTTTCAAATGGAATGAACAGAGCTGCAGTGAAATATAACTCAATAAAAAATAAGATATTTTTCTTTCAAGACTTGTATAAACTCTCGCTAGAAAAAAACAATCTCTTGCTTCACCATCCTGCCCTATTCATTCTGTCACTTTTGAGCAGTATGCACATTAGTGAACAAATGTTGTCAAGAATGAAATTTTACATAAGGTAAAATTTCATCAGAAATCTTCACAAAAATTGAGAATTCACTAAACTGCAATCATTTTCATTGAAACAGACACTGATGCATTAGTTTCAAAAAAGCGAGATCAAATATCCCACAAGTCTAATGTTTTAAGTTTTAATGAAAATGTTGAAAGTTTTACTTAAATACAGTAATTACATATTTTACAAGGGCTGCTCTGAAATTAATGCCTCCTAATTTATGATGTTGGAACATTCCATCAGAGACAGATGGTGGTGGTATGGTGATAGCGATTGAACTTTCCCAGCAATATTCCATTTCATTTTGCTGCTGTGTGACAGATGGCAGCAAAAGGGCAATCTGACAAACTGACATCTGATGTTGAAGTGAATGTGAGACAAAACTGTTCATTGAATTCCCTAATGTGGAGGGGAAAAAAAAGCATTCACTGACATACACTGACACTTGCTGAGTTATGGAGACCAAACAGTGGATGTTAGCACAGTGAAGTGGTGGGTGATGTGTTTCAGCAATGGTGATAGTGACAATGGGTCACCCTGCTGATGCAGATTTTCACATGCGGCATGTAAGTTCTTGTCCACAGTTGGCGAAAATGCAGAGCTAATGGTGATGACTATGTTGAAAAATACTGTTTTGTAGCTGAGAATTTGCTCTATCAAACAGTATTACTGTTCTCATTGTGTCTGCTATAATTTCCATGGAAATAAATAGAAAGCATTACTTTCAGAGCATATGTGGTCTGAGACAATTCCTCTTTACTCAGTAAGGCCCAGGTAAGCCAAAAGTTGGACACCAATGGGATAAGAGAAGAGGAAATAAATTTAAAAGTCCATATGTAAGGACTCAATCTTACTGTCTCTTGCCTCTATGGGAGAAGAGGATGACAGGATGAACAGCAAGATACAGAGATAAACACAGATATATTCATAGAGATAGGGCATATATACCAGTATATAGGTATACATATCTATATAGATAGTTACAAAACCAAAAATCCTCTAGAGCCTGTATGGAACACTGGGACATAGAAAAAGTGAAGAAATATCAGTAGAAGAGTTCAGCAATTACAAAACAAAATAGCATAATTAGATAATGTACCAATCCCAACTGGAGGTGTTTTCTCTCTGTGGGAGAAGGGATGGGATACCAGGAGTCTGGTTCCCATTACTGGATCAGCAATTCTGGAGGACGTAAGACAGAAACACTGGATTGAAACTGTAAGCAAACCATGGACCACTGTCTATACAGCCAAAACTTTCTCAGGCACCTCTTGCAGAGGGAGATAATCATCCACACAGTCAGAGTCTGGAGGGACAAGGGAAAACTGGGATCTATCCTCAAGCAGAAAGTTTGCCTGTATTGTGTTTAGAAGCCAACAGCATCTGTTCCTTGTCTTTTCAAGCCATAGGTTCTGTGAGTGCTAGTGCACAGGAACAGAGTTTTAGTTCAATGAATAATTACAGTTATTCAATACAGTAATAACATTGTAGAAGATTACTACTAGCACAGTGGATGACCTTGTGTAAATAAGCTGCCACAGATTCATCCACGCAGAATGAAACATTTATTCAATTGGATGTCTTCGCTTTCTGTCACTGAAGTATACCCAAACCTCGAGAACAAGAAAATAGCTTTACAAGTTAAGTTGCTGCTCAGCCAGAAGCCCTAGTCTCACTGCTAATCAAGGCTACAGAGCACATGTTATAATAAGTCAGACTTATAGTAATACAAGACAGAGCTTATCTGAAAGTTTATTCCTTTCCTGCCTTGAAAAAAATCACCTCTTTCATTCTCAGAAATGACTAAAGAGATGTTCAGGTTGCTGTTTCCTGTATAAAAAAACTCTTCCTTCATGTTTAGGCATACTGTAGGTAATCACTGTGAAGATTCTCCCTTGCTCGGTTGCCCTTACATTTACAGTGCTTTCTCTCTCATTAAAAGGAGTGGAGAGGAGGCTGTGCGTAACTATAAGCACTCTTTCAGAAGCTTAGTTCAAAATACCATGAAACCCATAACATCCTCTTCATTTTGAGCAGAAGGGGAATAAGAGAAAAATATTCTATATATTACTGCCAGATTGAAGGTCAGTGAGGATAATCTCATTCAATTCTATGGGTTTTGAATGAGACTCACAGACCTTTATTTTAAAGTAGGAAAGGAGCTATTGCTGGCTGCTTAAAATATACTGTCATTGACTAGCTAACTTCTTGTGCATGAGGCAATACTCTTGCCTTTGTTACACTTTGACAATGAGAGGTCTTTTAAGCTTCATTCAGCATATGTTCATTTTCCCCAACATGCACTAAATATTTGAGTGTAAGAATATAGGTATAAATCAGAGAATCATAGAATGGCCTGGGTTGAAAAGGAATGTAATGACTATCTGGTTAACCCCCCTGCGATGTACGGGGTCACTGACCACTAAACCAGACTGCCCAGAGACACATCCAGCCTGGCCTTGAATGTCTACAGGGATGGGGCATCCACAACCTCCTTGGGCAACCTGTTCCAGTGTGTCACCATCCTCTGTGCGAAAAAACTTCCTCCTAATATCTAACCTAGACCTCCCCTGTCTCAATTTAAAATCATTCCCCCTATTCACTATCTACCTTTGTAAACAGTTGTACCCCCTCCTGTTTATATGCTCTCTTCAAATATTGGAAAGCCACAATGAGGTCTCCCCGGAGCCTTCTCTTCTCCAAGCTAAACAAGCCCAGTTCCCTCAACCTTTCCTCATAGGAAAGGTGCTCCAGCCCTCTGATCAACCTAGTGGCCCTCCTCTGAACCTGCTCCATGTCTTTCTTGTGCTGGGAACCCCAAGCCTAAATACAGTATCCAGAAGGGGCCTCACAAAGGCTGAGTAGAGGGGGACAAACGCTTCCCTCGCCCTGCTAGCCTCTCCTCTTTTAATGCAGCCTAGAACGCAGTTGGCCTTCTGGGCAGCAAGCGCACACTGCTGGTTCATGTTCAGCTTTTCACCTACCAGGACCCCACACCCCCCATCACAGAGGTGAGGCTCACCGGCCTGTAGTTCCCTAGGTTTTCCTTTCTCCCTTTCTTAAAAATAGGAGTAATGTTTCCCCTTTTCCAGTCACTGGGTATTTCATCTGACAGCCATGATTTTTCAAATATGGTGGAAAGTTGTTCGACAACCACATCAGCCATTTCTCTGGGATGCACATCATCTGGCCCCACGGACTTGTAAAGATTCAGTTCATGAGAAGGTCTTAGACTTGTTCTACTGATACAGTGGGATGGGAACCACTCCTCTCACCATCCCCACAGATATTGCGAGCCTGACCACCAGTGAAGACAAAGGCAAAGCACTCACTGAGTACCTCAGATTTTTTTTGTGTCTGAGGAAGCCAGCTCCCCGTTATCTTTTATTAGAGGCAGAATGCTCTCCTTGGTCTGTCTCCTTCTGCCTATGTACCTATAGAATCCCTTGTTATTTTTCATATTGCTTGCCAAGTTCAGCTCCATCATTCCTTGGCTTTCTTAATGCTATCTCTACACATGCAGACAACAGCCTTGTATTCCTCTTAGGCTACACAACCCTTCTTTAACTTCCCGTGTATTTTCCTCTTTTCCCTCAATCTAAGCTGCAGGTCCTTTCTCAGATATGCTGGTCACCTGCCTCCCCTGCTCGACTTCTTCTGCTGAAGAATGGAGAGCCATTATGTTCTCTGAAGGGTGTCCTTAAAGAGCTGCCAGCTCTGTTCTGTACCTATGCCCTTAATGACAGTTTCCCAGGGGATCCCATGCAGCAGTTCCTTGAGCAGCCAGAATTTTGCTCTCCTGAAGCATGGGGTCCTGACTACTTTTTGCCAGGCCCACATTCCTCAAGATCAACTCCACTGGTCACTACAGCCCAGGCTGCGTCCAATCTTAACCTCTCTAATGCCCTCCTCTGCATTGATGAGCACCAGGTCCAATAGGGCTTCACCTCGATTTGGTTCATCTAATACTTGGACTAGGAAGTTGTCCTCAACAGATTCTAGGAATCTCCTGGATTGTCTGCCACCCTCTGTGCCGCTATCCCAGCAGGTATCTGTGTAGTTGAAATTCCCCACCAGGACAAGAGCCTGCAAGGACGACACTTTCTGCAGCTGAAGCAAGAAAGACTTGCCAACAGGCTTCCCCTGATCTAGTGGCCTGCAGCAAATCCCAAACACTAGATGCCCTTTATTGGACCAATCCTTGATTTTAACCCACATGCTCTCAACCTTATCATAGCTGTTACTCGGACAGAGCTCTTTGCAATCTATCCACTTCCTAACACAGAGGCAACTCCCCCACCCCTCCTACTCTGTCTATCCCTTCTGAAAAGCCTGTAGTCCTCAACAGAGTATTCCAATTGTGAGATTCATCCCACCATGTTTCTGTGATATCAATTAGGTCTTACTTTCCCAATTGTGCCACGCTTTCAATTTCTTATTTTTATTCCCATTCTGCGTGCGTTGGTGTAGAGGCATTTCAGCTTGGCTATTGGTTCATTGCCTTCTCAGAGGAGTCCTCCCTAGTACCTCCACAACAAGTCTGAGATTTTCCCCTAACATCTCCCAAGGTGACAGTATTCCCATTCTCTTCTCTCTCATCTAGTACCCTCCCTTTCCCTGTCATATCTTATTAAAACTCTGCTAACCAGCCCAGCCAGCTTGCTCCCTAGAATATTTGTGCTCCTTCTAGTCAGAAGCCTCCTGTCTGCCATCAGCATTCCCAACCTGTATCCCAAGCCATAGTACTCAAAACCCTGTGACACCATTCACAAAGTCATTCATTCTGAAGAAGTTACATTACATACTCTAATTCAACTAAAACCCCACAAAAAGTGGAATATACAGTTTATCTAAAGTAGTTTCTTCCAGCCCAGTGCAAAGAAATAAACCAAATATTATAAAATAATATCAAAGCAATTATACAGTATAGCGGATTCTTCTTATGAATGGAACAAAAATAACTTCAAGCATCTTCCTAATTTAAATGTGTTGTTCATAGTTAGCACAGACAAGAAATTAGTATTCATGCTACTTAGTCTGTGGATGACTCTTGTTTTCAACAGTGGTTATAATTCTTACATAAAACTCACTTCTAGTATTGCCAAGCAAATCAGCTTCTTGTCCTTTCTCCAGTCCTCTAGAATGTGTATTTTCTCTCCTTTACAAATTCTGCCAGACAATATCCCAACTGCCTCCTATAGTCTGAGATAACAGTGTACAAATTAAGATAATCCAAAAAATACTTTTATAATGAACTCTCTTAAAAATATTTTATGCCAGGGATGAAAATAAAATATTCCCTTGCTAACAGAAAAAAACAGAAAGTCATGTTCCTTTGCTTATTAACAAAAGTCCTGAACATTAAACAGTATTTCCTAGTTATGAGTCATATTTTTCTCCTGATGAAAGAATCAGACATGATTATCAGAAAGCATTTCTTTACAGCTGTCAGGAATGTTACTGCAATGAAAACACATTAATGGGTCTGCTCTGAAAAAGATTTGGACAATTGGATGTTAACATGGAAAAAAAAAAAAAAGAAATCTGTTCTGATTAAATGAGGACATACAGTCAGCTTCCTGTTGGAACTGATTATTCTCCTTCACAAATTCAGCAGACACCCCACAGTAGGAAAAAGCAGTAAGTGAACAGGAACTGATGCTGCAACTTTAAAATTTCTTTTCAACTGCATTGGGCTAGTTCTTCATGACATAGATTCAACTGACTTCCTTCTTCCTCATCCCAGTGGGAAATCCTCTGTATACATTTTATTTTCTGAACAGCAAAGGAAGGAGTACTAACTTTGTCTACAAATAGATTTTGATGTAGTTACGTTTTTTATCACTTCTGTTAGACTCCCTCGGAACAAAAAGGGAGCGTAAGAGGAGACTGACTGCAATATCCTGCCATTTGCATTACTAATTATTATTGAGAGGCTTAAATCCAGAAAAAGAGAGTTAATTTGTAAGCATGAACAAAATAAGATTAGGGAAATTAGTCAAGAGGAAGAGTTATCCTATCTAGTGCACAGACACGATAATCGGGCACAATATGAACTAGAGCCATCTCAGATATTCTGTGGCTGCCCTACCAGTTCTCAGAGGAAAAATAGGATTCCTAACATCATTACCTGACTTCCAAGACTCAGGAATGCATAGTCTTCACTGGCATTCTCAAAACAAAAGAATCAGAAATAAAAATAAATGTTTGCAGAGGAAAAATCAAAGGAGAATCTCAAGGATACTGAAATAATCCTGATATCTGGGAGAGTTACAACTACTTACGCATAAGGGGTTTCTGGACCATTGCAGATCTGCAGAGTTATCACCAGTGACCAGTGTTCACTGTACTGAGAGCTACCCAGATGTCAGAGAGAGTTGCTCTCTGGTCTGAAAATAAAAATATCATACCATACGTGGAAAGGTTCACATATGGGAAAGTTCACAAAGGCCTGTGGCACATCCA
Organism: Tympanuchus pallidicinctus; assembly: GCF_026119805.1. Lineage (NCBI taxonomy): Eukaryota > Metazoa > Chordata > Aves > Galliformes > Phasianidae > Tympanuchus > Tympanuchus pallidicinctus. The sequence goes on from NW_026294744.1 coordinate 798,132, forward strand.
GTATTTGCTTGCTGCCTTGCCAGGATCAACCTATCCGAATGCTGTGACAAAGTTGAAAGAAAGCATTATTGTCTCAAAGATTGTTCAGCAGCACCTGCCTGAGACCATGATAGGCTGATAAAAAGAACTCGTATGGTTGACTGACCTATGGTTGAGTGAGAACTGGCTCTCAGCTGATGTTTGCAGGTCAGGATGACTTAAAATCATAAAATCATAAAATTGCTCATGTTTGAAAAGATCTTCAAGATTGTCACATCCAACTGCAACCCAACCATACTACCCTAACTCTAACAACCCACCACTAAATCATGTCCCTGATCACCACATCCAAATGGCTTTTAAACACATCCAGGAATGGTGACTCAACCACCTCCCTGGGGAGCCTTTTCCAGTTCTTAATCACCCTTTCTGCAAAGAAGATTTTTCTGATCTGTAACCTAAACTTCCCCTGGCACAACTTGAGGACATTTCCACTCATCCTGTCACCTGTCACCAGTGAGAAGAGACCAACCTCACTTTCACTGTAAAAAGATACCTTTCAGGTATTGGAAGAAAGCAATAAGGTCTCCCCTCAGCCTCCTCTTGCCCAAGCTAAACAGCCCCAGTTCCTTTAGTCTCTCCTCATAAGGCATATTCTCCAAGCCATTCACAAGTCTTGTTGCCCTTCTTTGGACTTGCTTCAGCACCTCAGTGTCCCTTTTGTATTGAGGTGCCCAAAAGTGAATACAGCACTCAAGGTGGGGTGTCACTAGTGCTGAGTACAGAGGCAGGATTACTTCCTTAGTCCTGCTTACTACACTATTCTTGATACAAGCCAGGATGCCAGTGATCACTATGGAGCAAACATGCATACCCACCAGTCCACCAGATAGCAGGTATATGATTGCCATATGAACAACTGTTGATCACCATATGAGTGGAACAGGTGCCTTTGTCCTGAGCTACTAAAGGTGCACAAGAGCAGAATGAAGAGGAAAAAAACTGGAAGTTTGGGGCTATGGTTGGTGCTTCCTCCATCGAACTACAGTTGTGCAGGTCAACGAGAGATTTCTAACTGATGTGCAACTCCATGTAGATTAACAAGAAGTCACTGGATCCACAGTGGTGATTATTCCCACTTCATGACCCATTTGTTAGGTCCTCTCTTTACTATTGCTAACTTCCCCATCTTCCCTGCATTCCTTAATTGCTTAAGAAGTCAGTTGGGCAACATCTTGGCCTCATTTGCTGCCTTTGTCTTGTTCTGAGTACATATGCATTGAACCACATCCTTCAGGAATTGGAGTGAGACTAATACCTTTTGAAACAAAACAAAACAAAGTAAAACAAAAAAAAAGAAGACTTTTCCTTCAGGTATGTTTTTATTTCAAGCCATAAGAAACAAATGCTATTCTTTGTTGGTCAAAACTGACATTAGATCTTCTTCACACAAAAACATTCAAATCCACAGAAGCATGGAGCCACAATTACTGAGATTATGAAAAATAAAATGAAAGAAATTAAAACATTCATATAACCACATATATAACTGCACAACTGAGTGCTAGCAAATTTACAGGACTGTTGAGATTAATGCTGCAGGAATGACACATCTCACAGAGATTTGAAACTCAATACCCTCATCCAAATCCTAGTGTTCTGCTCAGGGATCTAGTTAGGAACTGTGGATGTCAACTGCAAGTTCTCCTTGGCTGGTCTGCTTCAGTTCTTTCAGAACTGCTACATCGTTCAGCTGTGTGAGTATCACACAGCTGGCACAGTGTGCCATTCTATGGGTACACTGACAAAATAAAGCTCAATCATTCCACTGCTTCTCACTACTGCTTTTTCTGAATGAACATTACTCGGAAAACAGTGCTATTTGCTACTAAGAGACTAATTACACCCCATAGAACTCTCTGATATCAGTTCCATTAAGTTTCTTCATACTATATGTACAGTTAGTTCCTTATCATTGCTGGGCAATCTGAGTCACACACAGAAGACAAGATTTCCAGGGAGCAAGCAACAAGACAGTCTCTGAGTATCGTGTGGTAGTACCGTTACAGACATCCTTTCTGATTATGCCTGAATTTTGTTGCTAAACTGAAACTTAGGTGATCTGTATGTATACAACATCCATGTCATGCTGCTTTGCTTAACATGAACATGTTCAAGCCATGGCCCTCCAGCTGCATGTAGCTCACCACAGATCATACTGCAGCCCACAACCTACACCATAACACCTTGGTGGCAGCTCCTCCCTGTGGTCAGTCTGGAAGGACATGCAGCTGTCACTCACCCGCAACCAGCAACCGACCGTGAGTGCTCTAATAATGCTGTCTGGGCTGAAACCAGTACACAGGATGGGTACAGTACACTGCTAACTGAAGTTACGGAAAATAATTTTATGCATTTTGATACCCTGGATGCACAGTCCTGTAAATAGCAAATAATATGCAGTCTTGCTTTCCATTTTGATGAAGAATTTGAGAGTAGGTTTCAAGATTGCTGCAGAAATTTATTTATTTATTTATTTAAATGTTAATAATTCTATTTTCATTTGACATAAATAGATTGCTTGCAAATTTTCAAATGGAATGAGCAGAGTTGCAATCAGCCATTCAATGCAAAGAAAGCTTTGATCATCTCTCTTTACTATACTTTTACAAGACCTATCTTGCCAGAGAAAAATATCTCTTGCTTTAAAATTGCACCTTTTTCATTTCAGTGCTTTTTGGTAGTACATACATATGTGAACAACTATTTCCCAATATGAAGCACAGCCTTCTTTTTGTTTTAATAAAAATACTAAAAATTAAAACAAAATGTTGGTGGCGTGGCAGTAGAGGTTGAACTTTCTCACCAATATTTTGTTACAGTCTATTATCAATATTCTATCGCCAATCTGTTCACAAAGATAGAATGAAGAAATGCCAGCAACATGAGCACTTTTACAAAGCACTATTTCAGCCAGAGAAATTTTGTCTTATGAGGTTTTCTCTTTAAATTTCTCAAAATTACAGGCACCGCGCTGGGCGAGGCGCAGCCAGCAGGTGGCGCCAGTGGCCCACGGCTGTCCCGGCCAACGGGGGCTGGAAGGGGGCCAAGGGTGCCCCCCTCAACCCAGCATGCTACAAACTGATTCGATGTGCCCACAGATGCCACAGACATCCTCTACTAACACAGGATGACTAGCAAAAGCATCAGTAGCACTACAAGTTTTTCATCAATAGTCTAAAATATCACATTTCTACTAAAAACGTTACATCTTTAGCTCAAGATTTATTTTCATTTCTCTTATTTTCTTGTTTTCTCTTGTCTTAAGCCCAGTATTTTTTTCCATGAACACCAGTGTTAGGCTGGCCTTCTTCCTGAAACCGAAGCTCTTAATCCCTGCTATGCATCTTCTATCTTCTTAAAACATACCTGCTACCTTCATCCTTTTTACTGAGAAAGCCTGCATTCACTCCTCCTTTCCATTCTTCCATTCCACCTTCTCTGAGACTTCTCCAGCTCCCACATTCCACAGCATAATAGGTCTGGTATTTATGCCTAGCCAGCCTCTCTAAGATCTCAGGGCATCTTGTGCATCTCTCACCCACTCGTAATCCTGCACAGCCATGTCTCCACATGTCTCCACAGCTCTGGCATCTGCTTCTTAGAGGAGAGATGCTCTGCAACCTTGCACAAGAGAGAACAGAAAGCCTTGAACCAGTAGTGCTGTGGCCACTGATTTGCGGAATCAAACTCTATAACCCAGAGTCAGGTTATAAAGCAGGCATGTTTTATTCAGCATTTGGCGCCAAGCTGGGTGCAAGAGGTATAGCTCCTCCGAACTTACACGTCATAGGACGAAAGCTTGATACAGATATAGACCGAACTAATACATAATCAGTGTTCTTCCCAGAATTCGTATTCATATTCATTACATTTCCGAGAACCCATCAGCATACGGTCCCGCCCTCTTGCACATGCGCAGTGGACAGTGGGGGTCTTCTTCTGGTGGTCATGGAATGAAGGCTTATTGTCTTCAACCGAAGGAATCTGATCCAAACTGTTCCTTGTGTGATGCTCTCTTCAAGTTTACAATAGACTTTCGAGAAGTTCTTTTCTTATCTGGCCTCACATCCCGCTTACCTGCATTTCTATGCAATGGTTAACCCTTATCTTAACTCACATTACTATGCAGTTGTTAACCCTTATCTTAACTCACATTACTATGCAGTTGTTAACCCTTATTTACTGCATATCCTGCTTGCTACATTTTTTTGTCTTGTCTTCCTTTACAGCAGGCCCATGTTTACCCTTCATCCCCAAACTCACCACACTCCATAAACACTGCTGCCTCCCAGTCTTCTCAGGGATAGAGAGGTGCAGCCTCTCTCTCAGCTCAGTCCTCTGAATAAAGTGATATGATGACCCCAGCAGAGGAAATGGCCCCAAACCACTGGCCACAGAGCAGAAAATCAGTTGTGGCCCTTCAGGTTTCCTACTCAAATGTTGGCGTTCAGTCAAGTTAGAAAGCTCTCACAGTTTCTTGTAGTATCAGAATAGTTCACCAAATAGTTCTGCTTTATTGTGTTCAACATACATCTTGTATACCATTCACTTACAAGCCACAAATTCCTGTCCCTCAAATCAGTTAATTGGCCTAGCTTCTCCCAAAACACAGTGATAAAGGATGAAAGGTTTCTTAAGTGTGATAAGATTAACAATGCATGCAAACAGAACGTCCTGTTTACACTTAGACGCAAACAGGTACCATTTGCTCTCTGTCTTACACTCCAGACTCCCGAGGTTTCACAGTGATACTGTCTATCAAGGAGTCTGATTAGCTCTTTGCTGAGTGCTCACAGTTACATCTTCCCCCACACTCAAGCGCTAGACTGCAGCCTAAAGTTAACTCACCAGCTTTCCTTTCTCATGTAATCTGACCCCTTCCTTACTGCCCATTGCAGGTGAAAGGAGAAAACTGAAAAGCCCAAAAGCCAGAAGATGAACATGTCTTGTTCCAAAGGATGGGGAAAATTGAGGGCATTGACTTCTGTAGCCAGCAAGCCCCTTTCAACCTTTTCAACTCCCTCTGATAGATACAAAACAAAGGACTATGAGGGAACAGTGTCAGGGCTTTGCTAGCTTCAATTTCATCTTTTCCATGTAAGAAATCATCAGAATCCCAGTAAGTTTAGTATCTGCCTCTGGAAACAGGTGCTATGAGCTTCCTGGTGAAGTCTGTTATGTAGTTCAGGCAACTCTGCTTCACCGTGTTGGAAATATCCAAGTAATTTTTGTCAGGACGGTATCTTTGATAAAAGCAGATTTTATTTGCGATTGCAATGGCTGGCATCCCGCAAGCGGTAGCGCGCCTATGGACACAACATGACAGCCTTTATACCCTGTTTTCTTCCCCTTGCCTCCCTGCCTCCCCTGTTTCCCCACTGGCTGGGTACTCCAGGTTCACAATCTTATCAGAAAGTTTACGTTTGCTATTTACTTGTTAATTTACTTGTTATATGGTGACAGTCAGTAGTCATTCTGTTGTTTCCAAGATGTCTCCGTGCTCTCCTTGTCGTATTGATATAGTGATTTTCTTTAAAGTCATCGTTAAACAAAGAGCACTAGGGGGATGATGTCAGGCCTTCCCAATGTCTCTTCAGGCGCTTCCTCGGGCATGCCATGGCTTGTTCTCTGGTTTGATCTCGTGCAGGATATTCTTGAAGTGCGTATGACAAAATATATGTATATACACCTATATACAGAGTGTGCATTCCTGAGAAGGTTCGTCTAGAGGGTAAGTGATGTAAACTTATCAGAGATCTTCCCCAAGTTAAGTAGAAGGACTCCCAAAAAGAACTATGATAGTGGAGATCATGAAATAAAAATAATATTATCCAATTCTAATGCAAAAACAATATTTGATTCCCACAACAGTAATATCCAAGTGATCCAAGGAAAGTCTCCAAGGGAGTAAATCAAGCCATTAACTTGAAAAGATCACATATGCCTGGATCCTCACAGGCAACATAGAGCTACAGAGCTAAAAATAAAATTATCCTCACAGCCACTTGCCTTTGGGTGGTGTAAAAACCAATAATAGAAAAGTGTTGGTCAGGTTATGAAGTGGTAGACTATTTTTTAAACAATAAATCTATCTTTCTTCTTCTAATATGGAGACTTAGGATTTCATGGCAAGATATGTGACGTATTCCTGAAGGGTTTCCTTCCTTCACAGGAGGACAGTCATACATCAGTACAATCCTACATTAGCTGCTGTATTGAAACACAGACAGGAAATACATACTTTTCTAGTGAAGGAGATTGTTTCTATAGGCTCAGGAAGAATATTGAAAAAAAAAAAGAATAAATTAAACATTCCAGATCAAAGCAAACCTGTTCTGCACTCTCATTGCCAGTTTGCAGATTTTATTTTCAAATTCTTCTAATTCACAGAATCACAGAATCATAGGGTTTGGAAGGGACCTCCAGAGATCATGGAGTCCAACCCCCCTGCCAAAGCAGGTTCCCTACACCAGGTCACACAGGTAGGGGTCCAAGTGGGTCTTGAATATCTCCAGAGAAGGAAACTCCACGACCTCCCTGGGCAGCCTGTTCCAGTGCTCCTTCACCCTCACCATAAAAAAGTTCTTGTGCACATTTGTGCAGAACTTCCAATGCTGCAGTTTCCGGCCATTTCCCCTTGTCCTGTCTCCATACACTGCTGAAAAGAGTCTGGCCTTGCCACTCTGCCCCCCACACCTTAGAAATGTATAGACCTGGATCAGGTCCCCTCTCAGTCTCCTTTTCTCAAGGCTAAACAGACCCAGTTCACTCAGCCTTTCTTCATAGGGGAGATGCTCCAGGCCCTTCACCGTCTTTGTGGCCCTCTGCTGGACTCTTTCCAAGAGATCCCTGTCTTTGTCCTGGGAGGCCCAGAACTGGACACAGTACTCCAGATGAGGTCTTACCAGGGCAGAGTAGAGGGGGAGGATCACCTCCCTTGACCTCCTGGCCACGCTCTTTTTAATGCACCCCAGAATGCCATTGGCCTTTTTAGCCACAGAGGCACACTGTGGCTCACTTCCAGCTTCTCATCCACCAGGACATCAAGTCCCTCTCTGCAGAGCTCCTCTCCAGCAGGTCGTCCCCCAGCCTGTACTGGTGCATGCAATTACTCCTCCCTAGATGCAAGACTCTGTTAAACCTCATCTGGTTTCTTACTGCCTAGCTCTCCAGCCTGTACAGGTCTTGCTGAATGGCATTACAGCCTTCAGGTGTGTCAACGAATCCTCCCAATTCCCTTCTCTCACTCCCTCTTTTTTTTTCTTTTTCTTTTTAATTTAACTCACACATTAATCATGCTACTTCAAACTTACTTAAAAAAATTAAAAAGTGATACTGGTGTCAGATTTAATGTACTTTTCAGATATTTTGAAGAAGGCTCTGGGCTTATTGTAGACTGCTCTAGAATGACTTCTTGTTACCAGAGGAAAAAAGCTGCTTACAATAGGTTAAAATGAAGTAGATAGACCAGGCTAGTCTGAATAATTGTTCTCTTAATCAGAGATTTGCCCAAGTTTTCTGTTGTTGTTATGTTTGTTTGCTTCCTTTTAATGAATTTGCAGTCAAATGAAAGTATACAACTGGCAGAGTTTCAACATGCCTCAGAAACAAAATGTTTTATTTCAGCAGCAGCTGGTTTGTACCGAGGCAATGCCAGTATGACCCAGAGTAGGCTAGCAAAAAAAGTAGCGCTATTCAGCCTACAGTCCACCTTCCTTATGGGTTTTCTGCTGCAGAGAAATGGAAAGGATTTTTTTAAATCCTAAACTTTAAAAGAAATCAGCTTAACAAATACTATACAGTTATCCTTTCTACAACTTTCCTTCCATTTGAAGACCAGATCCTCTTCACAGAGAAGTTTTGTGCCACACCAGGGCTAATCTAGGGATGTTTCCGGTAAGTTTTCAAGCATAGCACAATTTTCAGATTACTATTCACTCATCCTCTTTCAAGTGCATATCAAAGCTGCAGCAGGAATCCTAGGGTCTATCAGCAAAAGATTTCAGGACTCTGAGGAAACAACTACAGGATTCAGCACCAGTAGTGTTTTCCTCAATCCTCTCAGTAAGGGGGAGAGACACGGAAAGAAACAATTGAGTCCAGATCATCAATGCCTGTCTCCAGGACTGGAGCCTCTGCCAGAATATTGGGGTTTATAATCATGTAAGAGTCTTGGAGACCAGAGGTCTGCTGGGGCCTGGTGGGACCCACTTATCTCTATAGGGAAAGGTTTTTTGGCCTATGAACTGGCAAGTTTAACTAAGAGTGCTTTAAGCTAGGATTGCTGGAGGCAAGAGGTACCAGTAGGAACACTGAGGTTAAACCAAGGGATGGTACAGCACCATCTAAGAGCAACAAGGCTAACAGAAGGGTCCGTACGAGTATAGAATGCTGTGGGTTCAGGAGCTTATCTGAGATGTTTGTATACCAATACAAGCAGTATGAGAAACAAACAGAACTGGAGGTACTGAGCCTTTCTCATCACTATGATATCATCTGTATTAGCGAAACTTGGTGAGAGAAGTCTGAATTATTGGGATGGAGGGCTATTGCTTGTTCAGAATCATGACAGGCAGATGAGGTAGATCTTGCATTGTACATAAGGGAAGGATTAGACTGAATGTTCCTTGCAGTTATGGATGTGAAAGCCTGACTTGCGTAGACACTTGTCATTTTAGTGTTGAGGAAAAAAGAAAAAAAAAAAAAAAAAAAAAAAGCCTTTTCAAGTACATCAACATCAACAGGAGCGCAAAGGAGAAGAGTACACTGATATTTTCGTGAGAGATAGATTGTGTTTTTGCAGTGGAAGTTTCCAGTATTTTCAGTATGTAGTGTAGGTTCTTACTGAAGTTATAACTTTCTTGTGAAATAGTTATGTAAGTTATTTTTCCAAAAACAAAATTGCTGAACAGAGTGAAGTTGGGACTAGGGGATGACTTGGCTGTGGTAGAATTGAGACAGGCACAAGATAAGGGTGGGGAGAGCCTAGCACAGGACAAAACAAATGTGCTAAGTTTTGTAAACATTGCCTTCCTATCTCCATAGAAAAATACAAAACATACCTAAAAAAAACAGGTTGGTAACAGACCTTATATGGAAATATACCATAGCAACAGTGTCGGGGAGATTGTGAACCTGAGATACAACGAGCTAAAGGAGAGTATTACATGTATCGGGTTTAGGGTATATAACAATGAATTTCACTGATTGGTGTGCAACTTCTCCGTAGGAGGCGTGCACCCATTATTGCAATAGCAAATAAACTTTGCTGCTATCACTAAGATTTTTGCCTAAGTAGAAATTTTTGACTTCAGGTGTTTCTTACCTGAAACAGATGGACAGATGATCACTTAACAAGTATAGAAGAGGAAACAGTAAAGGCTTTCAATGCCTTTTTTTGGCCTCAGTTTTTAACCACAATGACAGATCTTGGTCTGCCCGGACATCAGAGTTGGAGGATCATAACTGGATGAAACAGTGTGTCAACAGTTTACTGCCTGATTCGGCCCTATTCGTGACTAGCCAGACCCGTGGATCCAAAGCCCCAGGAAAGGGAAACAGGGAAAAATAGCAGAGATGGGCCCAAAAACAAAACAGTGGCAAGGATCTGAGGAGAAACAAACTAATTTACTAAATAAGATATCAGAATGCAAGATAACACACTATAGTACAATATGCTACAATATAATTAGAATTTTAGCTAGTAAATCAAATATAATGAGAGAGTGTCCAAAAGCCGAAGGCCTTACACTAATGCTGTGATGAGATGAGCAACAGCGGCAAGCCAGATGACCAGAAACAAAAAGGGCCATCAGGTGTCTTACGAGGGCCTCTTATCTTTCCCCCTTGAGCAGAAATAGTAATAGAACAGCGAACAGTCCTCTGGCGAATGTAGTAGTTCTTCTCTTCCAGGACAGGTATCTGAACCTGGAGCATTAACTCTTCAACTCCCGGTGCACTACATGATGTTATGATGTGGAATACTGATAACCAAACATTATAAAACCATGACAAGGTGACATTATATCTGTGGTCATCAGAATTGTAAGAGAGTAGATGCATCAGTTCAACTTTCATAAATCCATAGGGTCTGATGAGATTCACCACAGTGCTGAAGGAATTAGCAGATGTTATAGCTGGATCCTTCTCAACAATTTGCCAAAGGCTTTGGGAGTCCAGTGAGGCCTCTGCTAACTGGAAGCTAGGCAATGTTATACTAATCTACAAAAGGGCATGGGAGAAGACTCAGGAAGCTAGAGAGCTGTTAGTCTAATCTCAGTCCCTGGAAAAGTTATAGAGAAGATTGATTTGGGTGTTTCTGAAAGGCATTTAAAGAACAAAGATTTTATCAGACAGAGTAAGTATGGGTTCATGAAAGGAAAGCGCTAGCTTAGTAGTTTGATCTCATTCTGTAACAAGGTCGTCAGCTTGACAGAAGAAGGAAAGGTAGCAGAAGTAGTCATGACATTAGGAAAAGTTTCTTTACTATTCAAACACTGGAACAAGCTTCCTGGAGAGGTGGTTGAGGCCAGTCAGTGTTCATTTGACTAATGACTTAAATAACTTTTGATTAGATCTGATACAGTCAGACAGTTCATCCCTTTCAACTGAACTATTCTATTCTATTCTGTTCTAACAGCAGTAATAAATCAAATAGATTTATCTGTTGGCTACATTATTACATGTTGTTGTGCTTTATTGCCTCTATCTTGCACTGTTTTTCTCCTCCAGAAAAACACAATACTTGACCATTTCCTTATACTTCTACAGGACCAGGACAATGAGTCACAAAGCCTTCCTTTGTAATCACAGGATTTAGCAAGCCTGACTATTACCCAGATAACTGCACATGATGATACTGCACATCTCAAGATACGCATGTGGATTGTTTATCTTGAGTGAGATTCAACTATTGCCCAGAATAAAAACAAAAGTAAAAACTTGGCCAAACATGGATGTAACTATGTCAGCTTCAATATTAGACACTGGAGATTCCTAGAAATCAATCCTTCATTAAAACAACAGATGACCTTGTGTGTTCAAGGGGCTCAGAGTACATGTGGTGGGCTGAGTGACTGGTGGACTTATGAATGGCAGTGCCTGCATACACCTTAAGTTGTATTAGTATAAGCTTATATGTCAGAAACGGTCTACAAAATTGATTTTTTTTTTGTCAGCTTAGTGGGACTGATCTTCTTTCAGTCCCACAGAATTGTGTTACATTGGATGCAACATAGAAAAAAATCACGTGCTGGCAGTCTTACTGACTGCTTTGATATTTTCAGACAGCAACAAATGAATAAACCCCCTGCTAATTCATCCCTTAAATGAGGGACAGCTACATAATTAATAATCACAGTCAAACTGCTTAGGACTAGCACAGATCATTCTTCAAGAAAGTTGTAGAACACATTGTGAAGCACACCTCACAGAAAATCCGTGGTCCACGTTTTCAGTCAGGTACAACAGCAGTGATCAGCACAAGCAGCACTTGCACTCACAAAGCCAGGGAGGCTGATCTGAATGCAGACAGCTCTCTATCCTTTCCTACCTCAGTCTGTAAGGTATTCACATGTTTTTTCTTGTACAAAGTCTTGATATCCGTAGACTTTTCATAATCAAATGTCATCTCTTATCCAGATAGTTTTGCAATGAGAAGAGTATTTACAGCAGTTGTAAATAGTCAGTAAACTAAAAGCTCTTTAAAGTCCATGGCAGCCAACAGTGTAGGTCATTACATTAACTCCTGTATCACACTCTTGAACAGTCTACAGTTACACAGTTCTGAGATGACATGTGCAAAATCTATCAGCTCTGTGGAATGAATGATTAAGGCACAAATTTCTCCAGCTTCAAGAATCCTTTGCTGAGGGATTGAAATCCAAATATCCCATCTCAGATTTTACATGTTCTAATACAAGTCAGTGAGCTTGGAGAAGTTTTTAAGTCAAGTCATAAAAGACCTGTTTGAACTTGTCTGAAAATTGTATTCAGGCCAATAAAGTGCATTAAAATTTTCCACCATTTGAACAGCTACTTTCAGTTTGTTTCAGAAGCAATTCTGTCACATGACATAGGTGCCATTATACATAAGAAAAGGCAGTGGTTGCAGCATGACAATGTTTGTCAGCAGTGTGGTCCTACATTCAACCAAGTAGTTGTCAACATCAGCAAAGGTATCAAAAGGCTTCATCTTATTAAGTTTATCCCAGGTAGAATGAAAAGAGATTGGTTCCTGGTCTTTCTTCATTCTTTAAAAAAAGCTTTATGTTTAAATAGTTGGATATAGCATTGCTTTGAGAGAAACGTATAGCAAAAGCAAATGTAAACTATAATGTTCTTGTGATAATGTTTGGCTGTAACTCTACTTCATCAAAAAGAAGTTAACTTTAACTCTTACATGTACAAGCATAAAAAGCATTACTCTCACTCCTCTCTACTCGTGTTCTCACTGTGCTTATGGGCTGAGAGAAGGAGAAAAGGGAGAGAAGGACTTCTTGTTTCACACTAAATACTGTTCTGTAAAACACAGAATCTTACCTTCTAGAGTTGATAAAGTTGATAAAGCAAAACCTTTTCAGTGACATCTGCAATTCACACATCTCCCTATAACACTCTCATTCAAGAACAGAGTTCAGAAATTTTCTTTTATTCCATGATATGAAAGAAGAAAGCATAAGATTTCCTTGCAAAATAAGCTGAAATTTGGGAAAACAAAGAAAGGGTAGGGAGTCCCCTGCAAAGCAAGATAAAGAGAAGAAGAGAAGAGTTGTATTATCTGTTATTAAGGCACAATTACAAGTGTCAAGAATTTGAAGGGATGCATTGTTTCAATATTAGTGACAATTCCCAGTTAGTAGAGGGAAAGGCTGGAGGGAGGTGGGGCAGAACCAAGACAGTAGATCTCAATTACACAAGAGGTAATTCCATGCCATGTAACACCATGCAAAGTCTATAAGGATGTGGGGAGTTGGGTTGGTGCCAGTTGTATCTTAGAGTTGTCTGGTGAGATGTTGCGTTTTTAGTGGAACATTGATCAGCAAAAGTTTGTATTGTTAGCTGGACATTGTTCTGCAGGTGGCAAGTAATTGCACTGTGGATATATGTATATTGTTATAATCAGATTTTTGTTTCTATTTTCCTTTCCATATTAGTAGAAGTTTCTATCTCAACTCATGAGTTATATTTTGTTTCCAGTTCTCCGTAACTGGAGAGAAATCATTCCAGTTCTGGGGGAATGAGAGAACAGCTGTGCAGTATTTAGCTGCCTGCAAGGTTAAACCACAGCATCAGGACAATTCTTAGAAATTGTAATCAGCAGAATGTTGTTCTGTTTTCTTGTGTGAGAAATCTCCACTGACACTGATAAATTTTTTTTCCCACAGTTTTATTTGTGACCCTCTAATGAACTGCTTGTATGGATATCTCAGCTCTAAACTCTTGAAGGGAATTATAATGCATGGGTCCTCCTGCCTCCCTGCTCCCAAAAATGGGCCTGGATTTTAATGGTCACATGCAAAAAGGCCAGAAACCTCACAATTGATTAATACTTAAATCTCAGTGGCTCAAAATAGAAGGCTCAGCTATAGCCTGAAAGGTATTTTAAAAATCAAAACCATATGAGGAAGATCTCCTCTACTCTGACTTTATGGGTGAAATAGGTTCAGGGACCTTACGAAAGAAACCTTTACTCCAACGTGAAAGAGACGTAGATGCTTTATGCAGAACTGGACCTGTTAATCTCTTCAGGAGTTGGACTTTGTGATTCTTGTGAGTCCCTTCCAAGTCAGGATGTTCTGATCCTGTCTCAACCAAACAAATGATTCCCCCTTTAGTCTTCCCCAAGCTAAATTACTGAAGCATGTCTCTGGATCCAGAAAACAGGATTGTTGCAGCTGTTGCTGCAAAATTTGAGGGAGGAAGGAAGAGGGGAACTGAGAATGAAAAGAAACTGGCGCGAGTAGCTCTTGCTGCAAGGAAGGGGTCTCCAGCTGGGGCTGCATGGAGGGAGCACAGATTCTGCCAGCTAGCAAAAAGGTGGAGGATCTGTTGTGATGTGCTGTTGTTTTTTAAAACACAGATCTATTGTCCTGATACCTCTTTTCATGCAGAACTCTCCAAAATATGAATTTATCTCACTGCAGACTTAAGGATAGGTTTCTGTATTGAGCATACAGGGGTTTATCAACAATCTCAAACATTTTAAGTCAACAACAAACACCCCATTCAAGAGCATCTCTGTCATTGACAGACCATCTTTTCTCATTATGAAATTTCTCATCACAAGTGGACTCCTAATGGGCTAGACCTATAGGTCTAGAAAATGTGTGTGGGTGCAGGAATGAGAGACAGAGGAATGATAGTTGAGATCCTTTTAAAACTGTGTAACTCCAAGATGATTTAAGAAGTGGTGATGGTAGAAAAAGTATTATAAAAAAATAAAAAAGAGCATCAAACTCCTTGTGTTTCTTGTTCACTCTCAGTTTGTCTACAGTCATTGAATAGGCTTGAGAGCAGATCTCTCACAAGAACTGCATTAGTAAATTCTGCCTGCTTCTGCTGTACTCAGGCAAAATTGCCTTGAGGCTTGCTCCAACTCTACTTCCCTCTCAGTGCAGTTAATGTGCTGAGCAGCACTGTTTTGGCTAGTAATCTTGTTTCCACTTCTTTCTGCTATATTTTATTTTCTACATGCCTGTACTGTAATCTTTAAGTTTACTAACTTTTCAGCCCCAAAGGCCAAAAAACAAGATACCAAGAACAACAATAACAAAAGAAATGGCAGGCAGCTTTCATGGTTTTATGATTTTTGATTATCGGTATTCCACATCATAACATCATGTAGTGCACTGGTTGTTAAGATGTTAATGCTCCAGTTCCAGGTACCTGTCTGGAAGAGAAGAAAAACATTCCCCAGGGGGCTTTGCGGTCAGAGAGGATATATAACTCCTGGCAAGGTCACAGAATCACAGAATCACAGAATTGTGGAGGTTGGAAGGGACCTCCAGAGATCATGGAGTCCAACCCCCCACCAAAGCAGGTTCCCTACACCAGGTCGCACAGGTAGGCATCCAGGCAGATCTTGAACATCTCCAGAGAAGGAGACTCCGTGACCTCCCTGGGCAGCCTGTTCCAGTGCTCCGTCACCTCACTGTAAAGAAGTTCTTGTGCACATTTGTGCAGAACTTCCAATGCTGCAGTTTCCGGCCATTTCCCCTTGTCCTGTCTCCGCTCACCACTGAAAAGAGTCCAGCCTGGCCATTCTGTCCCCCACACTGTAGATATTTATAGACCTTGATCAGATCCCCTCTCAGTCTTCTTTTCTCAAGGCTGAACAGACCCAGCTCACTCAGCCTTTCCTCATAGGAGAGATGCTCCAGGCCCTTCACCATCTTCGTGGCCTTCCGCTAGACTCTTTTCAAGAGATCTCTGTCCTTTTTTGTCCTGGGGGGCCCAGATCTGGACGCAGTACTCCAGATGAGGTCTTACCAGGGCAGAGTAGAGGGGGAGGATCACCTCCCTTGACCTCCTGGCCACGCTCTTTTTAATGCGTCCCAGAATGCCATTGGCCCTCTTGGCCACAAGGGCACACTGCTGTCTCAGGCCAACCTGTTGTCCACCAGGAACCTGATGCGCTCTTCTTCATCCGCTCTTCTTCATCGGCTCTTCTTCAACTCCTTCCTGCTCAACCAGACTGCATATCTCATCTCAGCATTATGGTGAGGCCTATTCGGGTACCTTTCATTCACTCTCTCATTATATTTGATTTATTAGCTTCAATTCTAATTATATTGTATTTTAGTGTGTTATCTTTCGTTCCGATACTATATTTAGTAAATTTGTTTCTCCTCAGACTGTTGCCACTGATTTTAATTATTTTGGGGTCCCATTTCCCTTTTCTGGAAGTATGGATTTTGCTAAATCCCTCTGCCCGTTAATCATGGAACCAGGCTGAGCCAGCTCATAAACCGTTGACAGAAGCTCATGGGAATATCTTAACTCGTGTAGACAGAAACACACTCTTTCCATTGCTGCCTCTACTGCCATATAACAAATTGGACCTCTGCACTGTTCTGAGAGTTACCCCAATCCTGCCTATTTAATTTTTTTTTCTTTTCCTGACTAAGCAGCACAAAGGAAAGGGATTGTGGAGCTAATTCAGGAAAGTGTGTTTTACCGCTGCCTGTGTAACAGAAATACCAGTGCCACTGAAGACAGAGAATTCCACGTGATCTTGTGTGGTTTATGTAGTGTACAGTATGTCTACAAACTGAGCTTCTCTTGTCCCATCTGTTGGAGATGGATGTTGATTTTGCTCATCTTGCCTCCTAAATCCCAGCAATAATGACGAACAAACTTAATATTCAGTGGAGTGCTGGCAGCAGATCTAGCTGGGTACATTGAGTGCACGTGCAGGTCAAGGTTTTTTTCTGGAGAAACATAAACAAATCTGCAGGTCTGAGTGCTATGATTAAACGTCATGATAGTCAGGTCCTTGTATCCTTTTCAATTCTGTGGATTTAAATCTATCACATTTCTTACTATTAAGTGTAGTCCCTTTTTCAGGTCAAAGATGTTTTCTTTTAATCCAAACTGAATTGTTATGTTGATTTTAAATTTGACGTTGAAATACCCTTTTTTAGATTAGTCATTTGGAAGAAATCATTAACTTACAAGAGTGGTGAGACACTGGAAAATATTGCTTAGAGAAACTGTGGATGCAGCATCCCTGGAAGTATTTAAGGCAAGGTTGGATGGGCTTTTGGGCAATCTGATCTACGCAGAGTGTTATTCCTGCCCACTGCATGGGGTTGAGAAACTAGATGATCTTTGAGGTTCCTTCCAACTCAAAGCCATTCTGTTATTCTATGATTCTATGATCATGACTACTGTCATCCGCTGCAATCTTCAAACACTTCTCTTGGAGGTCCTTTTGTCCTTCCTCTGTTAAGTAGCAAGATTGAACTGGTTTATACATCATTCTATTCAAATTGGACACTTTTAAATTTATATTAAATAAAATGTTGAACACAGGCTTGGTGTACATCATCAAATGTACAAGAATGAGAAATACCCTTATTCTATGAATGCTTTGCAAATTACTTTTGCAAATTCGTGAAATTGATTTGGTGAGTCTTACAGCACAGATATGTACCCAACCCACTGAAACTCAATGAAAATTTTCTGTTTACTGAACTCAGAAGATTCCAAAGGAATATTGTAGCAGTAAAAATATTTTTTTTTTTACAATGGCCTCTCATTTCCACTGCCAGTGAACATCTTTCAAATGACAAGAAAAGCTGAATCTCCCCAAAACAGAAGAGACATTGGAGGATTTCATGTCCTTGATCTGAGACATTTTAATGTCCACAAAACACAAAATTTTGATAAGTTCACTTTAAAATCAAAGCCTGTTTTCAGACTCTCAAATATATCTATAATAAAAGTTTAGTTCTGCACTCATTTGTGCCTGCGTGTAGTCTGTTCGTGTCAGCTTAAGCACATGATTGATTGGCCTCATTAGATCTACCCACTACAAAAGGACAGAAAATCAACAGAATTGGAATGCAGTTGAATATCTACATGCAAGAGTGCAGGTACACCACTTAAAAGCCCAAAAATTCTACTGGTCAAATAATAATAATAATAATAATAATTTATTTAAAAATTTTCTTACTAGAGAGGATCAAAAGAACACCATCTTTTAAATATTTGTATTTCATATAAACAAATTTCAGCTAAATGCAACTAAGCTTTCAGATCCTCAGTGGGTATAAATCATAAGAGCTCTGCTAATGTCAGAGAAATTAGGCTAGTTCATGCCAGCTGCGAACCTGCAAAGCTAGATTTCCTGTAGCACAGACAAGCAGAATTCTCACACGAACTCCTCAGAGCCTTCTCCAGGATCTTTGAAAGGTTATCCTAGCACTCCTTAAGACACTTGCATATTCTGTGACAAAGGGCATACTGCAGTCATTTATTAGTCCCTGAGCTGAAGTGAAATAAAAGTCTTATGTAGCTTGATGAAATAGATAATGCTTCATAGACTTACATGACTAACACTAGTTCAAAACTTTGCCATGGTGAAGATTGTAATAAGGAAAATATACATATATGGAACAGGAAAACCTACTGTTCAAGTTCAGATAGCCTTGTGGAGAATTACTGTTGAGATGGAACTTTTGCTCCACCTCAAATCCAGTGTCAGAAAATATTTGAACTGTGACAAATAGATAGAGATTAAGCTGTAGGGAAAAATAAAGATTAGATTATTCTTTTAAAAACTTAAAACTATTATGCATATGTGATGAAGAGGACGTAGATAATTTATTGAAATATAGACAGGAAAAAAAGGTATAAAGAATACAATTAATGAACATTTTTCAAATAGCAATATAAACATAATGTTCAAGTCAAAGTCACATGAAAATTAGACTAATCTTTAGATGCATTCTATACCTGTATGTACAGCATATTTATACTAAAAGTTGGAATATAATCTCCAGAGTTGCAACATATCTAGATTACCTAAACAGAATCTAGATTAAGTAAACAGAAATGAATGCCAACAAAATAAAAAGAACAAATACTCAAATTTCTTTCAGACTGATAAGAAAAATCGATATGTTAAAATAATGGTAGAAGATAGCCAAAAAACATGAGAACTTATTTGTAATTAAAAAAAAAAAAGTGCAGATCAACAATAGTTTCATTTTCTTATTTCCAAACAAAATCTAAGGTAATAAAGTCTACTTGTGCCTGGGAGTGATTTCAAAAGTTTTAAACTTCTATGGGACCTCTACACACTCATTTTGTAGTACTAAAACTATTTCCGTACAGAAGATGCCTTCAAGCAGAACACATTTTTCAACAATTTGAATGAAGAAATACAACTCACTGAGAATGAAGGCTTGATGGAGACATCACAGTTATTTGTCCACATAAAAGTTTTTCAGCAACTTCTACTAAATCACAGTGATATGAAAACAGTGAATAAATGTGTTTGGTTTCAGTCTCTACACCATTTCTTCCCAGTATCAGCAGGAGGAAAGCAATCAGACTTCTGTAACACAAAAACCAATAGTAAATATCAAGAGGAAGTCATTAGGCTCTACACTACAGTATTATGGTTTAGATCCAAGTGAAAGATGCACTATTATTATACTTTCTTTTCAGAGGAGTTAATCTTAACTAAGTGTCACTAAGTACAATCAGTATTTTTTCTGTTGGATATGTCTTCTTCATCAGTTTGTTTGTATATAACTAAAATATCCCAGAGAAAAATAGTATTGCTTCCCCTCTTGCAGTTTTTGCAATTATGGCATGCTTTTTTTTCACTCCGGAAAAAAATTGGTCAACTCCACTGCAGTGGATATATATAGCCTGAAGCCTTTTTTTCTGCTAGCAGTAAATACAGTGAATGTAACAGCCCCCTAATGCTGAACATTTCGACATGTAACTAATTCAACTATCTGAATGACTATTTGCAGTGGACAGATTTCCCTGCTTATCGAAATAGAACTGAGGCCTAAATACTTAAGCATTTTTCTACTTCCGATCTCTGGCTGTGAAAAAAATATAAATAGCCCCTCTCAGGAGATTAGTCCTGGAACTTTATTGAGCTTGCAGGTACGTACAAACAATGTCCTAATAAATAGTTACTGAATGGTAAATAAAATGCATTCAAAAGATATAAAATCATGATTATTACTTCCATTTTTGTATGGCTTCAAAAACAGATGTTTTTTGCCTTACATTTTGAGAATAAAAAGACATGAAATACAAGAGTAAGTTAAATGGATAGAAATACAAATATACAACAAAAGAAAATTTCTTAAACACAGTTAAAAAAGATACAGAATATTGGAGTCGGACATACAGGAGGTCAGAAGAGTGCTACAATACAAGTAAAAAGGAGATCTTAGCCATGTATGAGGGGGTTTGAACTGCTTCTGAAATAACTGGTACTGAAACAGAATCACAGAATCACAGAATCACAGAAACACCAAGGTTGGAAAAGACCTTCAAGATCATCCAGTCCAACCATCCACCTATCACCAATAGTTCTCACTAAACTATGTCCCTCAACACAAAATTCAAATGTTCCTTGAACAGGGTTGGTGAATCCACCACCTCCCTAGGCAGCCCATTACACTGCCTGACCACTCTTTCAGAGAAGTAGTATTTCCTAACATTCAGCCTAACTCTCCCCTGGTGCATTCCCTCTAGTCCTAAATTTCCTTCTAGCACCTAAACTGCCA
Organism: Tympanuchus pallidicinctus; assembly: GCF_026119805.1. Taxonomy (NCBI): domain Eukaryota; kingdom Metazoa; phylum Chordata; class Aves; order Galliformes; family Phasianidae; genus Tympanuchus; species Tympanuchus pallidicinctus. The sequence goes on from NW_026294744.1 coordinate 818,435, forward strand.
GTGTCGAACTGAATGTTTAAAGGAAAGGTTCCTTCCACCCATCATGCTACTGATGCTACTTGGCACTTGCACACAGTGTGTGTGCAGATACTTCATTCAATCAAGCAGCCTGAAAGGTCAAGGAGGAGGATGAGCTCTATAAACGTCATCCATATTCTGAGAGCTGCAGCTGATGTGAGATGAATGTCAGGTCCCAAGAGAAATTATATAGGTCGCTCTGAAAGTAATGTCTCCTATGTACTTCCCTCAGTCAAGGCAATCTAATCTAGTGGGTGGCAACTCTGCCTATGGTAGAGGGGTTAGAATGGGATGATCTTCGATGTTCCTTCCAACCCAAGGCTTGGATCTGGAGTAGGGATGACAAAGGGATCATCTGAACTACAGTCCATTGTAATTCTAATTCACAGAAAAAAATTACCAAAAGATCTCAGGTATATCCCCTGGCTTCCTGCTCTGTTAAATCTGGCTATAGAGGTAACACTGGAGAAAAATAATGCGTATTTTCTTCCTGTAACTGTTTTGTACTCCAAATTTCTCCTGGGGAAAACACTATATCCTGTCACCCCAATTCAAGTTCTTCTTGAAGATTCCTGATGTTAATTCAGAGAAGTGTCTAGTTAGTGAAGTAGCCTGAGCCCACCACATGGAGAACCACCAGTGGGTATAGACGTTATCAGGTACTGAAAATATCACAGAAGGACATGAGTTCCTTGTTTGGTGCATCACTGGAAAGCACGTAAAGAAATTTCTGCACAACGAAAGCCACAAAGATAAAAACGAAGTCTTTAAAATGTAAGAATGCTGCTCTGTTTATGTGGTGTAACTAGTTTCAAGACAGGTATTATAGTGCTCTGTTTGGAACAAGAGTTAACAGGAAAGACATTTGTCCCTTCTCCCCACCCTCTTTCCTGCCCCTCCCCCCTTCCCCTACCCCTCCCCTCCCCAATAAATAGATAGATAGATAAATAGATAGATAGACAGACAGATAGATAGATAGATAGATAGATAGATAGATAGATAGATAAACAATATTTTAAAAAATGCTACTAGATATTTTGGCACCAGAAATGTGAGAGAGATTTCTCCACCTTAGAAAGACCTTCTGTTCTAAGAGGAAAGGCTTAGTTTGCTTCTTAAGTATCTACAAGAAGTAAGATTTGGACTTTCCGCTGTTAATTGACTTAGGCAACTTTTATATTTGTTCTGTCCATGACTCACTTAGATGCCAATCGTGTCATATTTTAAGTAAGATCAGCACCAGATGGAGAGTAAACAGACTTGCTTATTAAGGGATTTTATAAAAAAATGTAATTCAGCAAATATACCTCTGAAACATAATGTTGATGTTGAAGAGTCTAACAAGCTTTCCTCAGAAACTACCTGATAGTAGGGTAACTGGCTTCAGTTTTAAATTCTCAGCAGAGATTATCAGTATTCTCTCCTTGAACTGTGCTCTACCAAAAACTGAACACTGAGTTCAATTGAGATCTCTAGGAACTCAGCAGCACAGCTCCAACAATCTTCCACTGCTTTGGAAGGGAGCTTTGCCTTTTGTTTTTGAGAAAGACACTGTCAATTAGCTAAACTGCATTCTTTAACTGCCACAGTCAGGATTAGATTAGCTTTTTTTATCCTGTGTGCGCAGTTTAATTAAAACAGCCCTGATATGTCCTTCACAACGAGAGAAATCATCCTGAGGCATCACTCTTCCTCTCTCCCTGCTTTTGCACAGACTAAATGTGAACGTAATCCTGTGGAAACTGGGGAGGAAGACCAGGAACACAATAACATCGGGAAAATAAAGAGTTTGCTGAAACAGTATCAACTTGCTCAATGTTAAGGTTCCTGCTCCTAAAGCAACTAATTGTCTATCTGCAAAGGCAAATTCAGGCTAGCAACATTGTGTCTGACAGAATATAACTTTAACCAGTGTTTCTGGAGCCTGTAGGAATTGCTGTCTTTTTGAGCCTTACAGAAGCTGTCAAACTAGCAGGACAGTTCACTAAGACTGTCTCACAAAGGGCTTTGATAATTCTTCAGAGAACTGAAAGAGAACAAAGGACGATGGCATATTTCAGTAGAGCTCCACTCACCTGTGGCCAAGACTTGCAGTTTTGCTTTCATGGCAACACATGAACGTTTCCTAAACTATAAAATAATCAGGCCCAGAATGGCTAATAAACCCATACAGCCCTCAGTGGACTCTTTCATCATTCATTGTGTTTCCTCATAACTTACAGTGCTCACTAGAATAGCTTGGCCTCCTAAAATCTACAGAAACAACAAGAGCAAAACTTCTAGGTCATAATGTCCAGTTCCTATTCAGGGAACAGTCTTACAGTGAATGTGGCAACTGTTTGCTCCTGTAAAGTCCGCTCCTGCTTTAAGGAAAGTTGTCACAATGGGTCCCCAGTGATCTCAATGGCATTGAGAGATGTGTCTGTGCCTGTTCTGGAAATAAAAGACCTGAGCACCATGAGATATGTCTATACATACAGTTCAAAGAGAAGCTAACCAGAAAGTTATGTAACTTGACAGCAACCACTTTGGCTCAGTGCTCTGCTTCAGTTCCTGACAAAACCAGAAATGTAGCCTTCGGTACCTGCTAAATGAAAGCTTGTGATCACTGTGAAAGCGACAAGCAAAGGTACAAAGATGTCAGGCTACATGTGGAAAGGAAAATGAAGCAAAAAAGGTAAAGTTGTCTTCACATTAATTAGTAGATTAGCCCCATTACGGATCTTGTGAACAGCTTTAGGTGCTGGAGTTCAAAGCCTATGAGAATGCTTACAGAAAATATGCCAATGATACAGGGCCTCGATACACAGTCAAACTGACCGTTCTAGGAAAGACTGGGTTCCCTGATATAAAATATGCCAGGAACATTCAGTAAAATATGTGGCAGAAAGTTTAAAAACAGGAAATAGTTCTTTATATAGATTGTAATTGAATTATGGAAATTAGTGATGTGAAATTTCCGTGGCAAAAACTTAGCTGGATTCCAAAGAGACAGGGCATTGAGAAAAATATCCAGACTATCCATACATACAAACTTCAGGCTGTAAAAACTTGGAACAGATTGTTATTCCAGCTATATTCTCAAATACTGAATATTAGCGTGGTGTTATACAATGTCTTTAAACATCACTTTGTCACTTAAACTTCTCAGATAACTTTCTTAAGGAAAGCCACAAGTCCCATCTGCATCAATTCTTCCTACCATCTCCTACTGAAAGTAGCATCAATGCCGCTTGATTCTACATTTGTTAAAGCCAGTGCATACATTTCAATTTAATTCAATAGCAGAGGATTAGGCCTTCGTAGCCCAACACAACTGAAATCAAGAAAGAGTGCAGCAGGCATTTCTCTGGCCCAAATTTCAGATGATCAGTGTATTTTCCTGCTAGGAAAGGTAAAGTATTGTTCAAACTTCTCAGGATTAAGTTAGTCTTCATTCAATGGCTATTAAATCTGACAAGAGACACGACATACATACATATTGAGCAGTGTGGGTCATTTTCAGTCTTACCTGTGCCTCGTCCTGAGTTATGCCAACTGCCTTCCACACCTATAGATAGCAAATGGAATTTAGGGCCTGGAAAAAAGCGCATATATCAGCTCAGCACCTTGTGGAGCCATGCTCTTTGTTTACAGTGAATAACAGAGATGGCATGGCTACTTCTCAGTGTCTTTCCAGACTTACCAGATGATTCTTAAAAATGAGGATTGTCTCCCTATGGAAAGTCCAGTTAGTCCCTGCACCTCTAAAATAATAAACTTTAAATTTGGTTTGGTGTTCTGAAATGAACTAAGTTTCACTGAGTCAGCATTATGTTTATTTCAAATGTCATTATTCACCAATATGTACCATTCCAAGTAATCACACACCAGATCTATCTTTTATTTCATTCAGTTCAAGTTTTCCAACTGCTCCCGCGTCAACAAAGCCTTTCAACTTTATAAAACCCTATCTCCAATACGTGGTCCTTCTCTACAGAAGGAAATTAGCTGAAACATCTTGGTCTGAAGATCCATAGGAATGTCTCTTTTACAGGCACTGCATTTTGCCCAGACAAATGTAGCTGTCACTAAAACAGGCTGAAATACTGCCATGGAAACTGCAAGACGATTCTCAGAACATACATAGACTGTGTCAGTGCCTCAGTTACATCTCCCTCCTTTCCTATGATTTATCTGCTACAGAAATAGCAAAAATTGAAGTCCCACTATTTGGGGATTTGCCTTTTTATTTATTTATTTATTTATTTTCTGTAAGGTATGTTTTTGTAAGACATTCCTTCTATTTAGCCTGTCTGCTTAAAGAATTATTTTGAAAAGCTACTAGGCAGATGGTCCCCAAATGTGAGTTAATAACTTGTATGTAGTTTTTGTGGAAGCTTTTTGAAATCCCTTCATGCAAAATGATTTTGCAAACTGCCATTCTTTGGCTTTGCTGGCAGACCATTTCAAAATGGTCAAGAGAAAACGGCAGATTACATTCTATTTGTATTGCACCAGACTGTTATATTTTACAGTGGTGAAAGAGGAACAAAATCATTCACAAAGCTTTTGCTGAAGATTTTTATAGAATTTGGAACCCCTTGCCGGCTACAAGGACAGGTTCTGTGTGCCTCTGTCCCTCTTCTGCAGCCCTTCTGAAGCATTACTTATCACTCAAAATAAGGCTGCTTTTTCAGAAAACAGTACAGTCAGGGGATTCAGCAATCATGAGTCAAACTCCACAGCATTAACAGACTATTTTAAAAATCAGATTTAAAATGTGGAGCTCTTCCAGTCTGCCTTTGCATTGTTACAGGTGCTTCATTTTTTTCATGGTAAAATGTTAGAAATTGTCTGATATGGGGATTTTTGTCTGAGTTTTTTTAACAGATATCACAAGGAATCCGTCACTACACCTGTGATAAAATGCTGCTATCTTTCTTAACAATTAATTAATTCCCACAAAAATCCTTCCATGTATTAATCACCAAAATTTAAGGGCCCTGCCCTTAAACTCATCCGTAAATTTGATCCAGTACATTCAAATAATCAAGTAAGAGCTCCAAATTGATAGTTAACAGCGTGTTAGTCTTTCCCACAGATACAGCAAAACCTTCTACTACAAGGGAACAGAAAATAACACTTCCTTCTGGACTGAGCCAAAGACTGGAGGGTAAGGAACACATTTCAAGATGTGTTTTACATTGTTCCTTCTTAGAATTCCTATATTGATAATACATGTGTATCTATCTATCTACATATATTTAAATCCCTGCTCTTTTATTTCTCACAAGGAGAGGATGAGAGTACCAATATGTGAAAGTTGTGGACCATACTTCTTGCAGCGTCACTGGAGGAGTCTCAGGCACAGAATCAGTAATGAACACCGTATAAGAAAGTAAACAGATGGCATGGGTTAGACCGAAAGAGTGAAGTCTAGATTTAAACACGTTTGCAGATAACACAGCAGAGTGCATATAACTGCTGTTCCATTAGAGAGCACTAAATTAACAGTAGTTCTGGCCAGTTGTACCTAACAGTGTCATTGGAGTATATAACTGTAAACCAGGATGGCAAAAAGGACAACGTGGTCCTTAAAATGAAGAAGTTAGTCTCCCAGAAAGGAAGTGTGCCTTCCATTCTCCACCCTGATGATGTTAGATACTAGGCGAGTAGTTTGGGACTTAGTTGTGCTTTTCAGTTCCGATATTAAACACGGCACATATGCTTTGCTTTTCTTCTATCAATTCTCAAAACAGGCCAAAAAAAATTGTAGCAAAAGCTACCACTGGCCCACATTTATTTTGTTCTACCAGGGCTCTCCCTGGTGAAGAATGTTTGGAGAGCATGTGGGTGAGAATGAAGGTGTGGGCTGGTATGGCTGACATCATTGTGGAGATGTACTACAGGTCACCTGATCAGGAGGATGAAGTCACTGAGGCCTTCTAGAAGCAGCTGGAAGTAGCCTCGCAATCCCATGCACTGGTTCTCATGGGGGATTTTAATCATCCAGATATCTGTTGGGTTAGCAACACAGCCAGACACATGTGGTCCAGTCGGTTCCTGCAATACGCAGAAGATAATTTTCTGACACATGTGGTAGAGGAGCCAATGAGGCAGGGGGTGTTTCTGGACTTTGTTCCATCCAATAGGGAGGGACTTGTTAGGAATGTGAAGTTTAGGGGCAGCTTGGGATGCAGCAATCGTGAGATGGTGAAGCTCAAGAACATGAGTGAAAGAAGTAAGGCAAAAAGTAGGGTTGTAACCCTGGACTTCCAGAGAGCTAACTCCAACCTTTTCTGGGGCCTACTTGGAAGTATTTAATGGGCTAGCATGTTAGAAGATAAGGGGGTCCATGAGAGCTGAGCAACATTCAAACGGCATTTCTTCCAAGCTGATCGGTACATCCCTAAGAGTAGAAATCAGGGAAGAGAGGCAGGAGACATACATGAATGAGTAAGGAGCTCATAGATAAGATCAAAAAGAATAAAAAGGTCTATGAAATGAGTAAAAATAGCTTTTTTGCTAGAGAGGAGTATAGGAGTGTTGTAAGGGCCTGCAGGGATATGACTAAGTAGGATGAAGCCCACTTGGAGTTAAGTTGGCCAAGGAGATAAAGGATAATAAGAGTTTTTGCTGTTTGTTTGTTTTTTAAGTATGTCAAAAGTAAAAGGATAATGTGGGTCCCCTGCTAAACAGGGGGGGTGTCCTGGTAACAGGGGAATGCTGAAAATGCGGAGATGCTGAATACCTTCTTTGCTTTAAAGACTCCCCTCAGGACTCCTGGACCCTGGAGGGAAGAGAGAGAGTTTAGGAAATGGATAGCTTCCTTCTGGTTGAGGAGGAGGTCTGGGAACAGAGAGGGATGAGTGTACAAAAATCAATGGACAGTATACATCCACTTGTGCTGAGGAAGCTGGCAGAGGTGATTGCCAAAGTGCTCTATTTCAACCAAACCGCTCTATTTCATATTTGAGAGGTCTTGGAGAACAGGAAAGGTACCTGAAGACTGGAGCATAGCCGATGTCACTCTGGTCTTCAGAAATGTCAAAAAGGAGGATCTGGGACAGTATAGGCCAGTCACTCTCACCTTTGTTCCTCAAAAGACAATGGAACAGCTTGTTCTGGATGCCATCTCCAAGCATTTGGAAGAGAAGAAGGTCACTGACAATAGTCAGCATCAACTGAGCAAGGGGAAATCATGCTAGACCAATCTGGTAGCCTTCAGAGATAGCACCACCATCTGGGTAGATAGGAGGAGAGCAGTGGATGTCACCAACCTTGACTTCAGCAAGGCTTTTGATACTGTCTTCCATGACATCCTGATAACAAAGCTGAGAAGGCATGTAATAATGAGTGGACGGTGAGGTAGGTTGAGAACCGACTGGCTGAGCTCAGAGGGTGGTGATTGCTGGTGCAGTGTCTAGCTGGAGATATGTGACTAGCAGTATTCCCCAGAAGTCATTGCTGGGTATGGTCTAGTTCAACATCTTCATTGACAACCTTGATGAGGGGATAGTGTTCACCCTCAGCAAGTACACCCATGACACAAAACTGGGAGGAGTGACTGACATACCTGAAGGCTGTGCTGCCATTCAGCAAGACCTGGACAGGCTGGAGAGCTGGGCAGTAAGAAAACAGATGAGGTTTAACAAAAGCAAGTGACCTGCTGGAGAGGAGCTTTGCAGAGAAGGACCTTGATGTCCTGGACGACAGGCTGGCTATGAGCCAGCAGTGTGCTGTGGTGGCCAAGATGTTCAATGGGTTACTGGGGTGCAGTAAAAGGAGAGTGGCCAGCAGATCAAGGGAGGTGATTCTCCCCCTCTACTCTGCCCTCATCTGGCCTCGGCTGGAGTGCTGTATCCCGTTCTGGGCTCCCCAGTACAAAAAAATACAGGGATATTCTGGAGAGAGGGCCACAAAGATGATAAGGGACCTGGAGCATTTTCCCTATGAAGCTGAGTGACTTGGGTCTGTTCAGCCTTGAGAAAAGAATATTCAGAGGTGATCTTATTAATGTTTATTAATAATCCTAAGTATCGGAGAGTAAGGGACAGGGTTAACCTCTTTTCAGTGATCTGTGGGGATGGGACTAGGGGAAATGGCCATAAACTGGAACATAGGAAGTTACGTACTAATATGTAAAGAAACTGTACACACTGTAAATGTGACAGAGCACTGGAACAGGCCGCCCAGGTAGATTGTGGATTCCCCTTCTGTGGAGATATTTAAGATCTAGCTGGATGTCTACGTGTGCATCCTGCTGTAAGGGACCTGTTTTGCAGGGGGGTTGGACTCAATGATCCAACAATTCTGTGATTCTGAGATAGCATGATGGATAATTGTTTGGTCAGTAGGGAGTATGAACAAACTGTCATCATAGTGTTTCATGCTTACAAAAGGAAATTTCATGAACAGTTATTCAGCTCATGGAAGTAAAGAAACTGTAGTTAGAACTGCTGCTGTGCTGGGATGCTAAAGAATGTCCAAGCCAATGAGCTTGAACTCTGCCTATTTATAGTCCAATACAAAACAGCTAGCCTTCTTGTAAACTCTTGCCTCTCTTCCTTCTACCTCTCCAAGCGTTCCACTGGAATGCAGAAGAAAAGGATACAGGTTTTAATTTCAAGGTTTTGTTTCCTCAACTGGTAAAATACTATGATTGAGCAAGATAAACCACAACAAACTTGACCCCAAAGTTACTGAAAATTTGAGCAGCCTCTCTGTCTAAATCTCAGTAATAACAAATTTTAGAAGTTAGAAGTCTGAGAAGTTTTTTCTAAGTACTGCTAAAGGGATGAAAGTATCTGTTAAATATGCAAAGCATTATTCGCCTTATTATTAAGTGCAATTCTGTTTCTCACTGTTAATCTATAAACATTATCTAATCAGTATTTGCTACCATTCAGAGAAGTCTATTAATATATCCTTGTTCTTGGTGTGTTTCATTCACTATGCTTTTTCTTTAATGAGAGATTTTAGGAAAGCTAATGCTTGTCCCTAAGAGGAATAGTATTCATTTGGATTTATTTTCTTTGTGTAGTCATCTACATTTACAAAAGTTGTAAAAACAATATTTTCTTCAGCATATCCTTTGGCCAAATTTGCTTTTGACCAAATTTCAAGTTCAAAAGTACTGAATTACAAAACAGAGTGACTAAAAACTTGTTTTCCAAGTGAAACAACCAATCTCATCTACAGATTGAATCCAATTCAGGACAACATGCTGTCTTCTGTAATATATATGAGCTGATATCATCTATTTCCATGGTACTCCATGCAGCAGTTGCAGAGCAGTCCTACCACTGAATGATATACCAAAACAGCTGTGCTAAGACTTTCTTCTAAGACCACAAATAAATCACAGTGTCCCAGTATGGAGAGTCCTGCCAAGGACAGAATACACTCTCCACAGCACAGCCACATCCCCTCAGTCTGGTGAACATGTGGTAAGGACAAGAGAGATGATGATGGAACCAAGCATTCTGGGCTCTGGAGACTGCTGATTCTGCAAAGTTAATGGTGATGGGGAACATTGGCACAGGAGCTCACTCTGCAAAGAAGCACATTGCCATTCATCAAGACTTATGGGAGAGCAAGCTGCATGCAATGTACCCTGGACCATCAGGGGAGCTGCTCTCCTATTGAGCAGACCAACAGGACAACTCAGCAGATTTTGCTTCTTACAGAGACAAGAAGCAGCTAGTACATAGATGGGGTTAGTCAATGAGCTCAGCTGGAGCTGAAAGACCCTGCCGCTCATTGTTTTACCTCAAGTGAAAAGCACCATCTTGTGGCTGCAAGCTCCTGCTGAGATCCCAACTGAACAGGCCAACAATGCAGCAGGAATTGGATGGAGCTCTGGTTACAATCATAGCCAATCTGTTCTCAGTAAGTACTGATAATGCAATTGTAGACATGTCCTGCACTAATTTAACCCATGTACAAAAAGTACAATCACTATTCACTTAGGGTGGTCTGCTTCTCCTCAAATGAAGACTAACATTTGACCTGTGCCCTAGGAAAAGCCACTGTTCATTGATGAGGCATTAGTTCTGATGAGACACTTGGAATGAGCATGCTGCAAAATCTTCAAAAATTATTAACAACCATGGTACATAGTACTAACAAGCAGTCACATTCATCCTCCAAATTCTACCACCTGCTGTGAAGTAGAAATCTGTGGATTGAATTCACTGCAGTCAGCTAAGCTCAACAGTCTTTTGCCCCAGCCACAGCAGCACAAACTGAAGGAATAACCATGGGATAGGCAGGAGACTTGACTGAACCATTTTGTTTGTTATCCTTGCAGTTTGGACCTTGGGAGATCTCCTTTTTGCCAGGATATCTTGCTGTAGTTGCCCTCCCCTTGAGAAAGATGCTAAACTGGCTGTTTATCATCTTATCTGAAAGGGGAACTGAATATCTTCTAACAGATATTCAGAACAGAACAGAACAGAAATCCGGGGGAGAGGGTGTAAATCTCGCGCCGGGCCGTACCCATGTCCGCAGCAGGTCTCCAAGGTGAACAGCCTCTGGCATGTTGGACCAATGTAGGTAAGGGAAGTCGGCAAGCCGGATCCGTAACTTCAGGATAAGGGATAAGGTGGAATTTGCTCCTATCCTTTTCCTAAACTGAGAAAGAATTGCACTCACCTGACTAGAGATACTTCATGAGAAAGACTTTTTTTCTGTAAAGGTATCTGGACCATATTTCCTACTCAACAGAGACTCTAAAACTTTATAGAATCAGCTATTGGCAGCACTCCTAGGATATTTTTTCCATCTGCACATACTTCTAAAAATGTCTAAACCAGTCCAACTATTCTCATCTGAGAAGCCTGACATCCGATGTACGTTAGCACAGAAAAAAAAATCCAAAATGCAAACTCAAAAAAGGAAAATAAATTCTACTGGCTTCTTGTTTGAATTCTCTGCAAATAACAGGAGGAAATTTTACAGTGTCACTTTATGTAATTCAGTTAGAAAATCTGACAAGGGAATAGTATGGGTTTCAGGGATAAAGGGCAGATTATAAGATTTTTTTTGTGCATGATTCCTGTGTATTTAGGTCCATTACTCAACTGCAGACAAAAACAAAGCAAAAACAGGTAGAATCCTAGGAGCCATACTTTCTTGGCAGCCCTGGAATCAACAGAACATTTAGCTGTGGGACAGCTTCCCAAGGGAGGAAGAATTTCCATTTAAGTATTTTGTTCCAGTCATCAGTCTCCCCTTATTTCCTCTTCCAAATCTTTACTCGTCACACACCTTCTCTCCTTTGCCTGAGAAAGAAGTATAGGTAAACAAGATACGCCCCAATGCTACTTCCAATCTGAGTTTGGGCAGCACCTGCCCTCAGCATGCTGCCACTATAAGAGTGGTATGTCAAAACTCAGTGATTAAAAAAAAAAAAGAAAGATATAATTGCTAACCTCAAGTCAATCTGAATAGAACTCCCAATTCACAGTTACAAAGTGAACAGAGAGGAAGATGTAATTCTGAAATATCTTAAATAAATATTACTCTGAGCATTAACACTGAAGTAATGACTTCACAACTTCTCTTTTCAAGCGTAATTATTAGAAAGGGCCCCTCCTCTTACTGGCTCCAGTGATGATTTTTTTGCTTACCTCTAGGTAAGTGGCTCTTGAATTATACTTCTGATTTCTGTCATATCAAACACTTTTTTAAGTATGCATTCTGTCTCCAAATAGAGTAGTATCTAAATATTTACTTCTGAAACTGACCTTGAAGACTGATGCCCTGCAAAGTTTTATCAAATTTTCTAGATATTAGACCCTAGCATTCTAGATCACAGGTTCTGCTGGTATTTGCTATAGACAAATAAAATATGACTTCCACACTAAGCCTACATACTCCTTAAAATCTTCAGGATATTTGCTTAAATCTTAGAATCATAGAATCATAAAATAGCCTGGGTTGAAAAGGACCACAATGATCACCCAGTTTCAACCCCCTTGTCATCTGTAGGGTCGCCAACACTAGACCAGACTGCCCAGAGCCACATCCAGCTTGGCCTTGAATGCCTCCAGTGATGGGGCATCCACACCTACCTGGTCAATCTATTCCAATGCGTCACCACCCCCTGTGTGAAAAACTTCCCCCTAATATCTAACCTAAACTTCCCCTGTCTCAGTTTAAGACCATTCTTCCTTCTCCTGTCACTATCCACTCTTGTAAACAGCCATTTCTCTTCCTGCTCCTCCCTTCAAGTATTGGAAGGCCACAGTGAGGTCTCCCCAGAGCCTTCTCTTCTCCAGGCTAAATGAGCCCAGTTCCCTCAACCTTTCCTCATAGGAGAGGTGCTCCAGCCCTCTGGTCATCTTAGTGGTCCTCCTCTGGACCCGCTCCAAGAGCTCCATATCCTTCCTTTACTGGGGGGCCCAGGCCTGGATGCAGTACTGCAGATGGTACCTCACAAAGGCTGAGCAGAGGGGGACAATCACCTCCCTCTCCCTGCTGACCACCCCTTTTTTAATGCAGCCCAGAACACAGCTGGCCTTCTGGGCTTCAAGTGCACACTGCTGGTTCATGTCCAGCTTCTCATCCACCAGGATCCCCAAGTCCTTTTCTGCAGGGCTGCTCTCAAGGAGATCTTCCCTCAGTTTCTATAAATACCTGGGATTGCCCTAACCCAAGTGCAGGCACCCTGCACTTGGCCTTGTTGAACCTCATTAGGTTTTCATGGGTCTGCTTCTCCAGCCTGTGCAGGTCCCTCTGGATGGCTTCCGTTCCTTCCAATGTTTTGGATGCACCACTCAGCTCGGTGTCATCTGCAAACTTGCTGAGGGTGCACTCAATGCCATCATTTGTGTCGTTGATGAAGATGTTGAATAGCACCAGTCCCAAGACAGACCCTGAGGGACACTGCTTGTGACCAGCCTCCTCCCTGATACAGAATGGTTGATCACAACCCTTTGGCTGCATCCAGCCAGCCAATTCCTTACCCATTGAACAGTCCATCTTTCAAACCCATACCTCTCCATTTTAGAGAGAAGGATGTGGAGAGGGACCATATCAAAGGCTTTGCAGAGGTCCATGAAGATTACATCCGTCATTCTTCCTCCATCTATTGATGCTGTCACTCCATCATAAAAAGCCACCAGATTGGTCAGGCACGATCTGCCCTTGGTGAAGCCATGCTCACCAAGATCACCTCTTTGTCTCGTATGTGCTTAACATGGTAACCAGGAGGATCTGCTCCATGATCTTCCCAGACACAGAGGTGAGGCTCACTGGCCTGTAGTTCTCCAGGTCTTCTTTTCTCCCTGTCTTAAAAATAGGAGTAATGTTTCCCTTTTTCCAGTCACCAGGTATTTCATCCAACAGCCATGATTTTTTAAATATGGTGGAAAGTGGCTAGCAACCATATCAGCCATTTCTCTCAGAACTATGGGATGCACATCATCTGGCCCCGTGTATTTACATACATTCAGTTCCATGAGGAGGTCTTCAACTAGTTCCACTGTTACAGTGGGAAGGAATCTGTTTCTCTCACCCACACCTAGAGGTTCAAGGTCTTGATAGATATGGGGAGACTGACCACCAGTGAAGACTGAGGAAAAGCACTGATTGAGTACCTCAGCTTTTTCCATATCTGAGGAAGCCAGCTCTCCATCCTCATTTATCATAGGAGGAACACTCTCCTTGGTTTGTCTCCCTCCTGATAAATGAGGACAGAGAACTGGCTTCCTCAGACGTGGAAAAAGAAGGTAAAAGAACTCAGAACCTTCCTTGGCATGACAGGTTGGTGGAGACTATGGATCTGTAATTATGGCCAAGATCTCAAAGAGTTTAATCTTGATTAGGACAAATTCTACTCTCAGTTATAGCAGATAGACTATAGACTACCTCCAAGGGAAAGTTAAAGCCCACAGAACATTTCAAGATGAAGTTCTGGGCAATCTCCACAAACACAAAATGAGGTTCAAAAAGCAGTCATGACAATCTAAGAGTTTAATGTCATTAAAGGGCGAGGATTCCACTCCTCTCTCCTTGCTTCTCCAAACCCCTGAACTTCCCTTTCCTGTTCTTGTACTGATTTTGACATTCACTTTCTTTCCAACTCACTAATTTGACAAAATATATATATATATATCATTTTTGTTGTTGCTGCACTGGATTTTCTGCTAGAATAGTGAGCTCAAGGGCTCCTCGAAGAGAAGACATCATTTGCATATCTACCTGCAAATGGATCAAACCAGTTCAGGGCATGTAACTAGTGGGCACAAAGGGAAGGAAGAAAACTGGAAAGGAAGGAGGCAGGCCAGGCCCTTCTCTTTCTATCAGCAACAGGCTTTTAAGAACCATTCAACACAGGCCAGATGTGCTTTCACCTTCATTATTTCCACACAAGTGTCACCTTGATGCAAAATGCTCCCACTAAAGCAAACAGATCTGCCTGAATCTGTAATACAACTGGACTATATACTTTGTCCATCTAGTTGCAGATAGTTTCTCAGCATATTATAACACCATTCCCCATCTAAATAAACAAGCAAAGCAGCTCCCAACATCTGAAGTTAATGTGAAAGATTCAGTTCTCTATTTTCAGACTCAATGTCTTCCCCACTTTTCTCTTCCCTCTCTCCATGTTTTAGTTTGGAAATAAAATCTGTGTAATGGTTCTTCATACTAAACACAAACAATTCTACTTGCTTGGCATTCACCACGCCTGTTTTACTGAATAGGAAGGAAAAAATGTCATTAATTTGGCCATTATCATTAAACTGTATGGTAAGAGACAAGCACAATTTCAGTCTAGGCTAAAAATGTCAAAGCACTATTCTGTGAGGCTGACTTAAATTTTATCACAGCATATATAACTGGGGTACTTGCATAAACCATAATCCTGACTTAATGGTTATTTAAATGCATTAGAAAATTAGTTCAAAACAAACCTGGAGCACTGATAAGAAGGACTTTTCTTTCTGCTAGTCTTGCTGTGCCATTCAACTTGACAAAGGCATGAAACATCCTTCAACAATACAACAAGAGACTGAGGGGAAAAGAGAGTGTCCATTCCAAGAAATGTAGTCACACAACTCCTTGATTCAAGGAAGCAACTTTTTGTCAGTCTTCATTAGTAAGTTGTAAAGTGCTGAATTAACAGGATGAAGGTAATTTATCATTAGTCTTTCAAAAATATCTTAACTGTAAAATCCACTGCACTGGAAAGATTTGGTTTGGAAATAAAAGAAGGATGTGTTTTGGTGAAAGGTGATGCATTCCGCCCAAGTCCAAGGTATAATCCACACAGTGGTTATTTAAGTAGCAAGGCATGCCATGTCAGACTCTGTTGATCCCATCTATTTCCAGTCTATGGTAATTAAAAAACAATGAGCTCGGTACATAAATTGTACAGATACGTGAAGGTGACTGATGTATGTGCCAAAATAACCCAGAGTGTGGAATAAACATAGTATATATTCTACTTTCATGTGTTACTACTGTCACACCTATTCACTACCTAATGGTTTTGATCTGTTGTGCACTTGGATCAAATCTAGTAAGAGCAGGCAGTTTTTCGTTTTTTTTATTATTATTATTATTTTATTTTTTATTTTAGTCTCAAAAACAAAACTATAAAACTATAATATATGTGCTTCTTTTGGGGAGGACAGAAAGCACGAGGCAGAATATTTAGAAATTCTAAAACTGTAAGGTGATTAATAAAGTTATTTATAAAGAAGTGTATCTACAATGTTTAATAATTTAAGGCTCACAATGAACTAATATCTCATCAGTAATAAAAAATTTCTGTGCTTAAAGCACTTTTCATACTAGACAAGCAGATCTGTAGTGATCACAAGTGAAAAACTCTACAAGTGCTGATCTGCCAGCTTCCTAGTGCTTTAATGGAGTGATACGTCTCAGGAATAAGAAATTCCTTTTCACGCAAAAATGATGTTATATAGATACAAAATAAATTGGAATATTTTCAGTTTGAAACTACAGTACAAAACCCTCTCATTGTTCCCTCCCACTCCAAAATTCATTCATTCTCTGCACACGTCCCCCAGCTCTTTAACAATTTGCAGAAAATGTATTGATTACAAATGACCATTTCAAGCCAACTATGATTTGCTAATAAAAGTTTCTACAAATCAGATTTTGCATTTTCATAATTTACCAGCTCCTGCATAATAAAGAATAGTTTACATAATCTATTTTAAAAACAGGTGACCATTTGTGTCATGGAAAAAGAATATAAAAACATTTATTTCTGGAGGACTGCTCAGGACAATGATCAAATTATAAAATATAGCCTGATTTAAAGCAAAAAAATGAAAAACCAAGCAACAAAATAACTGGTAGGAAAATAGATAAAGTAGCAAGTTTCTGACACCAACAAATTCTGCTGCATCTTTTAACTACAATTCTCTCCTTTCCTTACAGGTCTGTTTCCCTGCTGCTGTCCAAACAGAGGGCATAGAGTGATTTTCTGAGATCTACATTACTTTTAGCTTTGATACTGTTTTTCTCTAAAGGGCTGGTGCTGCTTTTGAACCCTTCATTATTTTCCAAGTGCACAACAGATTTGTTCAGAGAGTTTTTACTGGTTCTTCTCTTTCCATCTACCCCAGTTACGCTGCCCTGAGCACTGCTGTGTTCTTCTTTGAGCATAGATTGATCCTCATGGTCAGTCTCTCGGTGGTAGAAGTAGTTGAAGTTGGACACAATAACAGGGACAGGCAGGGCAATGGTGAGCACTCCAGCTATGGCACATAAGGAGCCCACAATCTTGCCCCCCACAGTAACAGGTCGCATGTCCCCGTAGCCCACAGTGGTCATGGTCACCACAGCCCACCAGAAAGCATCAGGGATGCTGGAGAAATGAGACTCAGGATCATCAGCCTCAGCAAAGTAGACAGCACTGGAGAAAAGGATCACTCCAATGAAGAGAAAGAAGATGAGGAGGCCCAGCTCTCTCATGCTGGCTTTCAAAGTCTGTCCCAAAATCTGCAACCCCTTGGAGTGCCTGGAAAGCTTGAAGATCCTGAAGACTCTGACCAAGCGGATGACTCTGAGGATGGCCAAGGACATGGCTTGTTGCTGGCCCCCACTCCCATTGCTGCTGCTACCCCCAGGCTGCTGTTGCTCATTGGCCAATTCTGTGCCCAGGGTGATGAAGTAGGGGATAATGGCCACGATGTCAATGATGTTCATGATGTTGCGGGAGAACTCAGGCTTGCTGGGGCAGGTGAAGAAACGCACAAGGAGCTCAAAGGTGAACCAGATGACACAAGTGGTCTCGATGATGAAGAAGGGGTCAGAGAGGTTACTTGGTGACTGCATGGATGGAGTGTCTCCAGCTGTGGAGTTCAAACCCCCAGTTTGTGAGGGCAAAGACATAGGTATCTCTCGTTCATCCCTGAACTCAGGCAGAGTTTCCAGGCAGAAGGTGATGATGGAGATAAGGATCACCAACACAGAGACAATGGCAGTGGCCCGGGCTGAGCTGGAACTTTCAGGGTACTCAAAGATGAGCCAGACCTGGCGCTGAAACTCACTGTGGGGAAGGGGCTTCTCCTCCTCTCTGATGAAACCCTCATCCTCCCAGAAACGCTCCATGGCCTCCTTGCCCAGCTGGTAGAAGCGGATCTCATCAGCAAAGACATCAATGGAGACATTGACAGGCCGCCGAAGCTTGCCCCCAGACTGGTAGAAATAGAGGATGCCATCAAAGCTGGGCCGGTTGCGGTCAAAGAAGTATTCATTACGGAGCGGGTCAAAATACCGCATACGCTTATCAGGATCTCCCAACAGTGTGTCAGGAAACTGGTTGAGGGTGCCCAGCTGAGTCTCGAAGTGCAGCCCAGAGATGTTGATTAGAACCCGCTGATGGTGCATGGCGCCCCGGCTCACTGCTTTCATCTCCTCCTCCTCACCGGCCGCTGCCATGGTTATGCCCCAGTGGTGACCCCCCTCCTCCGCGAGATCCATTTCAGCAGCCGGCCGGAGGCGCAGAGCTTGTGGCTGCGGTAGTGGTCCGGACGCCGCTCGGACGTTGATGCTGCCCTCACTGCTGCTGCAGAGCCTCCTGCCGCTTCCTCGGAGGACCGGTGGGGACTTCTCCCGCTCCTCGTCCACCTGCGGCGGCGATGAGGCCGGTGGCGTACCCACCTTGCCGTCGCTCAGTCTTGCGACAGACGTGGACCCCGCGAGGCGGAGTAGCTCGCGCTGTCGCCAAGCCCCGGTGCTACCGCCGAAGCTGCCGGCCGTGGCATCCTCGCCGGCCGAGATGGCCCCGCCACCGCCGTTTTCCAGAGTCACCAGCGCGATCTCCATGGGGAGCAGCGGGAGTAGGCGGGCTCCACTGAGGTGGCGGGCATTCTGTGCATGCCGACTCGCCGCTGCCAGCCGCCTCCGGACGTATGGGCGGTCGCCCTATCCTGCCCGCTCCCCCTCAGTGCTCTGCTGCCGAGCGTGTCCGAGCGCGGCCCGGGGAAGCCGGCCGGGGACCCGGATATGAACGAGCGATCATTCTGATGGTTGACGTCAGCAAGAATCCCTTCTCCCCAGCGGTGGCGGCGCCAGCCTCCCCCGGTATCGGGCTGCCGCAGCACCCCCCGCCCCTCAGGTAGTACTGACCGCACCCGTGACACAACCCAGCTACTATGTGCCCTCAGCAGAGAGAATCGTGGTGTGACCCCACGCGGATATGTATTCCTTGCGTCGCGAAGGTCTCCGGCTGGAATTCCCGGGGCACCTCTCAAATGAAATCTAGACCTCCTCTTGATGCGTACCCCATTTCCCGGCCCCCACCGCTTAATGAGAACAAAGAAAGGAATGGGATCTGTTTTGCTTTGCTACCTTCCTTTCCCTACCCTTAACATGCAGCTCCAAAAGGTGCTTCTGAGGCCAGCAGATAGCAGCCGTTCCACCGGGCTGCCGGGTTATTATTTGCAATTTGGAGCCATAGTTTCCCTTTGATGAATTCTTAAACCAACATCTAAGGCTAGTACACTTCAAAATACATGCATTTTATTAAAGAAAAAGAATTGAAGAAGCTTTATATGATGACTTCAGTTACACTTCAGTAATATAATCAATGCTGAGGTCTTACTTTCTGGATTCAAACAGCGAACTTCAAGGTCTAGAGAACAATATTCTAAATATATATACAAACAACATAGGATTAAAATCTATACATACATATATATGCACAGCATCAGATGTAAAAGATAGTAAATGAAGAAAACATTTTTCCTTCTAGGTGGCATCACTGCAGTGACATTTGAATCCTTGCAGCAGTAATGATAGATTCATCACACCTAGATTTGCTGGGATTAATGAGTTTTCACTTAATGTAAACTCTGCATATGAAATATGCCTAAAGATATTATAAGCCATGCCAAAACAGAAAACCATAATTATATTGAATGATTATTATAAATTTTGATTTGTCTATGATCTATAATTTGCCTCTGAGAGCTAAGCACAGAATCACTGACCTGTTCTGCCTTTGTACAGCATGTTTTCTAGTACCTCACTGAAATCCTGATGAAGAAAATGCACATTACTAACTGATTCAGTTGGAAAACATGGCTGTGTTTTCTGGGTACCTTCTTAGCATCTCTAACAGTTCTGAGATCTTAGGATGTTATCTGTGTATGTGGGTACAAGGGAAGAGGGGAGGAAAGGGTGAAAGAGAGGGGAAGAAATATCTATTTCAGAAAGCAAACTTTAAGGGCCAATTTTTATTTAGCATTCCTAATTTTCTGAACATTGTGAAATGAGAAGAGCAGACCATCTAGTAGAAAGCAAAGATATTGGAGAGAAAAGATGGCATGCAGACATAACTGAGATGTGTTATTCATGTTTTAACCTTTCTGTTAAAGAATATATTTCTTCTTATACCTATGAGTTAGCAAAAAAACATTTTTTACCCTGAGTACATGCACATGTGCAATCAGTTCTATACATTCCAGCATATTCACACCCATTCTCTCTAGCTCCCCCTGCCATTTATTTCTTACAATCTAGTCATCATGCCTGTTGTCATATTCTATGAATAAAGTATTGCTTTTTTTTCTCTGTCTGATCTGTAATTCTTCTAAGATTCCTTGCTTTACCAGCCAGCATCTAGGAGAGATGCACACAAGCTTTTCAGAAGAATAAAAGCCATTCAAAAGAAGATAGAGAAGATTCCCTATCTTCTCTCTGAAGATGAATCTGCATTCCCAAAAGTACCTTAACAACTTCTGCATGGGGAGAAAAGATGTTGTTCTGTACAGCATCCTGCCAGGGACCTGAATTACACTTACATGTGTACAGACCTGTTCAATAATATGCACCACACCTGAGACTTCTATAATTGCTTCCCTCTGTAGTTAGAAATGCATTTTATGTATATTCAAGTATTCTCTGGCCTTTCTTTAAGGTCCTGGGACAGATGCAACTGGCTGATCCAAGGATCACCTAATACATGTCATTACACAGCAGGAGAATCTGCTGGGAGCTGTCATTCAGTAGGACATTCCCACAGAGTAAGTTGGTGCCTTCTTACAAAACAATGACCTATCCCACTTGGGGGTTTCATGTGTAGAGAGATAAGACATAGAGACAGTCTGCAGATGTTACATTCATCTATCCAATATATAAATAAAAATATGATGTGGAGAGATATCTGCCAGCCTCTAGATGCTTGGTCAGCCCACAGCCCCTCCTTTTGGTAGTTGGACGAGACATGTCAGCTTCAATACATTTTGTGGGGAGAGATGCCGTGAAGGTTCCTTTTTGATCTCCTTGAATTGTCTGAGTAACAGTCCCATTGTGGCAGATGGTGAGAACAGAAGAAATTGAAGGAGTTAAGGCAAATCTGTCCCTCCTCCACTTGGTTAATTCCCCAGCAGCCTGATCCTCTGTTGTGATAATTCAGGCCAGAGATAGCGAGATAGGCTGCGACAGTCCCCAGGGAGACTCCATAAAAAAAAAAAGACTTTTATTTCCTGTTCAGGAGGATTAAGTGCAAGGCCATTGACAAATCACAGTAAACATCTGGATGAGAGCACTCCATCTATCAGGGCCTAATCCATGAAGTTATTCATTACTGTAGTCAGCAACTTTACATTGTTCTATATATAGTATCAGTTGATCTTTTTTAATGTTCGTCTTGGAGATGTTTTATCAACCGATTTTATTTATTGTGCAGAGCAATCTACTGCATCCTATCTTTGCCTAATTAATTATTTGGAGTAATTATGCCTTTAAAAACAAATGAACATACAAACAAACAAACCATTCAGTGCCATATTTTTCAGAATTACCCAAAAAAATCCTGTTGTTAAAACCCAACTATGTTCCTTTATTTTATGCTGTTTTGCAGTTTTAAGCCTAAGTTTCTCTGGAAACTTTACATCACACCGTCAAGAAAAAAAAAAAAAAAATTGGAATTATTTTTTATTTTCTGTATTTTATTATAATTCAAATTAGAATCACTCTCATTAATCTTCCAGGAGAAAGTAAGCACTGAGTAAATGATCTGGTTAATTCAAAACTAATTTGGTCAGAACATCTGTACATTCACTTGCACAGTAGGAAAGATGCTGAACACTATCAGATATCAAGCTTATTCATTATACTGTGTATCTTATGAATGCAAGCTACTTTGAAAAATAAAAAGACCCACATTTTATAAGGGGAACACTTGCACACAACTGTGTCCTTGGAAGTCGTCTGTCTACCTTGCCTAATACTCATTGCTGCTCACACCAAAGCCTTGCCCATGTACCGCATACATTGTTTTTCACACAGCTGTGCCACCTTGTTTCCAGTTAAATCTGCAGACTTTGACATTGATATTGGTGGGATCAGCATTTAGCCCAGAGGTTTTTATAAGTCCAGTTGCAAAAGGATATTTTCAACCTCAAAATATTGGACTCTACCGAAGAGTATAAATCATCCAAACTTGCAATTTATGATTTCCAGACCTTTTGACTTGCGGAGTATTACTGTGATGTAGTATTTAACTGCAAGGACTTGAAAAGGAAGCAGCAAGATTAGAGATCCTACATAAGACATAAGAATGATTATGCCATCATAGAGAAAATCACAACATGGTACATACTCATAGTATCCTCAACCTGGACTACAGTCTGCTTGCCTCTCACAGCACTTCTGAAAAATTTGCCTTCCCAGTTCAGCAGCTTTTTCCACAATATAGAGGGGTACCACATGTCCACCAAAGGTAGAGCCTTGACAGTTACTGCAAGGAGCAGGTTTGGAATCCGGCCTTTCCCATAGCTGGCCTTGCATCTGTTCTCTGCCATGAACCGGTAACCTAGATCTTGAAATATGAAAACCAAATGTGGGAGACTCCTTTTCTTCCTGAGTGGTCATTCGACTATCCTACCTGCAGTGGTTTTGATTTCTATTTTAGCTTAGGGAGAAGTACAGATGTTACTTGTATTCATTTAAACACAAATCCTTTTACTTTATATTTTACAAAGTCACTTGTCTCAATAACCTGTAACAATGAGTTCTACCTACTGAAAGTCAGTTAAATAAAAGCTGATTTCCTGTGTCATCTTTTGCACTACAAATATATTTCATTTTCATGCAATGCTTTCTTGTTCTGCTTTTGCCATTCAGAATAAATAAGAATTCTGGACCCGTCCTCTCTGCACCATTTTACAACTACTCTAGCTCTTTTTTTTTTTTTTTTTTTAAACTGCATACATGTTGTTTCTATAATCACTCTTTATATGGAGTTACCTCTCCCACATACTTAACTACAATCATTGTCCTTGTCTAAAACATTGCTTTTATTCTGTATCTTTGAAAAAAATATGGTATTGGCAGGTTTTGTTACCTCTTTAGAGAGAAGGAAATGAAAAAGGAATTCCGTATAGAGCAAGTAAAACTCACATATTTTTCTTCAACTCTTCTTTGTTTGCCTGCAATTAGATAACTCTTTGAAGGAACTCAATGAAGGGTGTTGAATTTCCACCCGTACTAAGAATCCAAAGATTTCCCAAGTAACTGCCTCACACCTCTCAATATCAAGCTATGTTTTCAGGGCTCCAGAGGGTAAAAAGGCTGCCACACAAAACAGAAGAGGAGGAAGTCTAATTTTTAAGTTTTCTCTTTCCATTTCATTATAAAAATGGGGCTTATCAGTTTGATGCAAATGTAGTCATTGAAGGCCTATAGGCAGTTTTCTGAAAGTATCTCTCAGAGCAAGACAAAAGCCAGTTCACCTCTCACATTGGTGTATTAGATGCCTAAGGACATAGTGATTTCATAAATAGCAAACAAAAATTCTTGTGCCAATGAGAGGACAGAGACAGACAGCAGGTGCCTTCACATCCAATACATGGAAGTGCAGAGATGAGTACATGAAATTAATTACCAGCTGCATGATGGCGAGATAATGCTTCCACCACAGGTACATCTGGGGTTGCAGGCTGGGCAGAGCCTAATAATCATATATGAAGATGTGTACAAATGAATTCAGCATCCCAATAAGGAAGGCTAAGGAGAAAAGAAGCTGGTATTAGCAAGGCATACAAACCTTTAAGATAAACCTTTGATAACCTCAAAGTCACTGTTTCTGCTTTCAAAATATTACACATGAACTTTCAGTCACAGTGGTGCCTGAGACATACTTCATATTCTCCATGCTCCTTTCAGCATACTTCCACACCATAGCTAGTGTTCAGAGATAGAAAAGCACTTCAAAGCTAGAAGAGAGAATTCTTCTGACTCAGGCATTTCGCACTATTCTGGTGTTAAGACTAAGTAATCGAAATGTTTCCCCTAAAAAGATGACCCCAGTTTCTTGAAAAGAGCCTGCTTTGATTGGTAAAAGAAGAAAGCAGCCTTGATATAGATTAGAGTGAGGACTGGGTATAGTCACAGCAAGAAATGGAGACAGAACCTGGACTGCTGCACCAGGCCTCACTGAATGGGGAATGAGGGATCGCTGGACTAGGTTGAGATCTAAGCAGACCTTATATAGAATGTTATTTTTCTGTTCGGACAAGGAATATCTGGTACATGAGACAGTTAATATAGAAGTCTAAATAATTCAAAGCAGATAGTAGAAACTGAAATGCACCTATTTTTCGCATGTTTGGAAATAGGTGGTCTTCCTATCTACTAGTCAGTTCATCTGCACTGTTTATGCTATCTCCACAAGAAAATTAAAACAGAAGTTGACCAAAGAAACTTACCTTGTTTTCTAGGCATATATTTCACTCCTGACAATCAGCTGAACAGCTTAGTGTTATGACAATACACAGGCAGAGAAATCACCTGCTCTTGTAAGAAACAAGAATAAAGAAAATCTGAGAGAAGTCAAAAGAAGTTGAATTAATAAAATTTGACAGAAGATTTTACACTAAAAATTGATGAGAATAGCAAATGATGGCTCCACACCCATTTCCTCTTTTGCTTATAGAAGCTGGTGTAATTCAAAACACGCAATACACCCTGTATTATTTGGAATGGGGAGAAAGTGAAAGGTAGGATTTCTTCCACTGAGTCTCAACTACTTTCACTTTTGGATTTATGTCCCCCTCTCAAAAGATGATACATCTTAGTCTTGGACTGAGTTTTCATATAATTTACAGCTTGAGTTTCAGGATTTTTCAGGATGCTTTTCAGGATGAAGGCCGATTTCTTACTGGTGCCAGAGAATGATCTACTGTACCATGCTGAATGTCCAAACTCTTCTGGGATTTTTGCTAGTAAAGACTGTTTTTGCAGATGAGTACATGTCATGTCCCTCTATTTCTGTGCACACACACATACTATCAAAAAGTGATTCTACTTTTCAGGGATGGGACTAAAAAAAAGCTGCTGTTCTCGTTGATGAAAGTGAAGTCAGGTTGGTGAACCCACTGACAGTAGTCGTAGGAGGGCTCCACAAGCTGATTCACTTTTCAGAAGTATATTGTGAGTTATCCCCAAAGAGAACTACTCTGAAGTCTTAAGTCAAGATTCAACTTAATGCTTCTGATCAAGCAGAGAGATAGGATTCCATTGTTAGTTCAGTCAGCTATTTGCAGTACAGAAGAAGACCTGACAGGCTATAAAATGCTTCAGGATAACTTTCAGTTCAACACAGAAGAGAATCACAAAATACTGTGAGTTGGAAGAGACCTCAAGAGAGCATCTAGTCCAACCTCTCTGCTAAAGCAGATTCCCTAGAATAAGTTGCACTGAAAAGTGTTGAGGCAGGTTTTGAATATCTCCAGAGAAGGTGACTCTCCAAGCTCTTTGGGAAGGTTGCTCCAGTGCTCTGTCACCTTCAAAGTAAAGAAGTTTGTCCACAGGTTTGTATGGAACTTCCTGTGTTGTCAGTATGTCAAGACACTGCTCCCAGCTTTATATCATCAGCAAACAAACATGGACACTATCTCTTTATCTAGGTCCTTGATGAAGATGTTAAACAAGACCAGAACCCAGTCCCCCTGGGGAAAACTAACTACAGGTTACACAAACCTTCAACCTACAGTTTTGGAAAAATCCATGGCAGATAACCAGGATGCATTCTGGTATGTGTGCAATTTCTTGCCTGCCCACTAACAGCTGTTATTCAGCCAGGCAAGCAACAGCAGATTTTGTATGGCAGTAGATACTTCAGGAGCCCTAATCTACTGGTAACTGAGATTTCAGGGAATCATCCGGCAGTTGCCAAGGTTCAAAGCTTCTTTCCCAGCACTGTTGTGAGGAAGGAGTATCTATCCATAGGAAAGGCACTACAGAGTGGAAAGAGCGTTGTTCCTGGAATAGAGATATGCAAACTGCATTGCAGGGCTTCTTCTAGAAAGAAGATTTTGAGAAATTTGAGCAGCATGATATCCAGTGGTAGTGTCAGACTCTCATATGCAAAATGCTGTCAAAAAACAGCGCAATGAAGTTGTGCCCTGTTCTTTAACAACATCAACTTTGTTCCCACCAACAGAACTGAACACATGCAAACAGCATTTACTGAAAAGCATAGACCAAATAAATGCAGGATCAATCTAGGACATTAACTTATGGCACCCAATCCCATTTTGAAAAGGGAATGATTTATTTATAGTATCAGTCCCTCTCTGAAGCCAAGTTGAACCCTTCCTACTCTATTCCCATATATGAAAGGTCATGGGCAATCTGGTAAAGTTCCCACTGACTGGAAAATGGGAAACATAACCCCCGTTTTCAAGAAGGAAAAAAGAAAAAGAAGTTCCAGGGAACTACAGGCCAGTCAATCTCACCTCTGTGCCTGGCAAGATCATGGAGCAGATCCTCCTGAAGGCCCTACTAAGGCACATAGGAGATAAAGACAAAGTGATTGGTTGCAACCAACATGGCTTCCCTAAGGGTAAGTCATGCCTGACAAACTTGTTGGGCTTTTGTGATGGAGTTACAGCATCAGTGATAAAGGAAGAGCAATGAACGTCATCTGTGTAGTGTGTTAATGCTGCTCCTGAGATCAATAAGTCTGTTGCTTTTCAGGGTTTGGAGCTCAGAAAGGTGTGTTTATTTGCACGCCAGACTGCTTTGGCTGTATAGGTGATTGATTTGCTAAGTTTCTTGTTCTTTAACAAGGCAAGGGCATGCTGCTCAGAAACTGTTTCTAACCTAGGCAAGTATTTGAAAAACTGAAAAGCTGAGATCTACACTGAAATGTTCAAAGCCCATCATGTCTGGGAGCAAAACATAATACCTCATATGTTCAAACAGAAGAAACTAATGCAGCATTTTGAAAAGCTGAAGGGACCCAGATCCCTTTATGATGGCCAGAAAAATAATCTGCATATCCACAAAAGAAGCAGAGCCTACAGAACTGTACCCTCATTCCTAATTCACTTCAGCTTTAATCCACTAGCTGGCAGAGGTAGCCATAGTCATCCAAGACTGAATTTATTAGAATCTGAAACAAAAGAAAAGAAATAGAGAATCATTTTATGTTCAACCAAAAAGATGGCCATATTAATTCTAAAGTCAAAGAATCTCTCCATTTAATACTCACTGACAGAATATCCAGTTACAGCTGAGCAAATACTAAAACATGAAACAAAGTACCATTTTGTTATCTTAAAAAGAAAATATGGTCTCTGCATATTTGTAACTCTTTATGTAACAAGTAGAGTGGTCAAAAATGCTTTATTAGAAACAGTAAACTCAATTCTAGGCTTCAGAATCCCACTGAAAGCAAATGATGTTCTCATTTAAAAAGATCTTACACAATTTTGTTTTGTCTGGTTACACTTGCATATCAGTTGGAAAGCCAGAAACTATATCAAGTACCAGTGCAAACTGAACAGTCAAGTACGGACAACCAATAAGAACTATCTCTTAAGTTGAAAGGGCAAATTTCTTGACATCGCAAAGTTTTTTAAACCTATTCAGCAGTACCATCAGTTTTCAGTGCCCTGCATTAACTAAAGATCTTACAGAGAGGTTTGAACATTGTGAAGAAGTAGAAAACAACATAATTAATACTCTTGACAGCAAGAAGATACAGTGTGCTTGGCAATCTTGGAGAAGATTGTGTTAAGTTTGAGCAAGCAATTCTTCTCAGTGATAGGTCCCTCACCAACTAGATCTGAGAGAAAATAAGGAATTTCCATATCCTCTATACACTCTGTGTCTACCTGGGAGATGCCAATTTTTAACTCATTCATTAAGGAATGCTTCAACATAAATTTAATTATAAAATGAAGATTCAGAAATGGGAGAAAATACAAATTTTTACAAATATTTTGTCACTTTCAACAGGACAGTATTGACTCTTGTGGCAAAATGCAAATATGTCTAATTGGTCTTCCACTCCCTTCATTAGAGTCCATTATCAAAATCTGTTTATAAGGCTCTGACTTTTCAGTACTTGCTAAACTCTCACCCAGGAGGGGCCAATTCTGTCTTCTCACCTCAAAATATTTAGCTTGATATCATCATGGCTATACTGTAGGCAACCAGCAGACTTCACAGCTTCAGCAGTTTCTATGCGCACTTGCAGAAGGAGGACCCTGTGCTCTTCTGCAGGGAGGTAGAAAAGAAGTGTGACTGGTGGTAGAGAGTGGACTAGGGGCCACAATTCCACCTCAGGCCTCATAAGCAACACACAGTCTAAGTTGGCACATCTCACAAACTGTTGGGCAGGTTTATTTAGTCACTTCCCTTTAGCCTGCTCTCTACTGCACACTCACTGGTGGAAAACTGATATTGCATGATAATACAAAGCAATCCTGCAGCTCTTCTCCTACCCTTGGTTTCATGTGACATACTTCTAAGAGGCCTTAGCTCTGCACTAGTATTAGAGATGTAGCATCCCAAAGACTGCTTTGCAAAGCACCAGCCTTCTATTGCACAGTAGGAAAGAGATCTTTCCTGTATGTGAGGATGAGCTGGAGTCCTTATCACAGGCTGCATGCTCGAGGAAGATGTGGTTCAAGACATCTTCTGCAGGGATCTGCTTAACAAAACAAGCAGTTTCTGGATCTTCAAGATTGTAAGTTTTTATGGCTAAATAATAGATTTTTTCCATCACTAATGTTACTTTCTTCATGTCCCACAATACTCAGGATATCTGAAATTCTCCACTGTCTCATTTTTATATCTACCTATACGTCTGTATAGACTCTCTTAAAAGCATGTTGTTTTGCTGTAAAATTACAAAAATCTTCCCTCTGCTAAAACTGCTCTTCATTTCTTCAGGAAAAGAAAGCTCAATATTCTTTCACACTACCTGGTCCCAGTCCTGCCTCATGCCTAATCCACAAAAATGTAGGAAACAAAACCACCCTAGTCCTCATTCTTGCATTCTTCCCATTTTCTCAAGGTGGTTACTGTTCTGCTAAACTTCCTCGTTATCTCTCTTCAGATTCAAGTGCCTCTCACTGTTTCAGACCCACTGAAGTTCTCTGCTGAATTTTAGTTGTTGTCTTACTCATGAATCCATGAGCCTCAGGGCATTTTTTTTTAAATGCCATTCCTGTCCCACACTGTTCTACTAATCCCCATTCCTTCTAAAACTACACATCTTCTATGACTATTCTTGTTTTATGGAATTTACAGACCATATCAAGAGCATTTTAATTCTCCAGTTCTGTATTTAACAATCTATCTGAAGTCCTGAACTCCAATTTAAACTTCTGGAATTCAAATCCTGAAACATTTTACATTCTATACACTATGCCCTTTCCCCTTACATTAGACCTGCCATCCACCTTTGTGGTAATTTGTGACATTTAACTCTGGGGATTCCACAGAGATTTGCCCAACTGAACCCATAGCTACTGAAGACCCAAGGTCTCCTAACTGTAAAGTGACAAATCTCAAGCACAATACAATGTTGCTTTTTTTATTTGAGAATAGGTTATATTGGCATCACAGCAAGTTTAAATCTCAAAGTATTAGTTCTAAACAGTCTACTTGGTTTTCCCACAACATATGCATTTTTACACATGCATTTAAAGAAAATAGTTTTCCATAATATTCTGGAGTTAAGATGCAATTCTGAGGCCATCTTTCTTGTCATTATGTCAGAGCTCTTTGAAGGTTGAACAGAAAGTTTCTGAGAGTTCCATAATACAGCCAGCTCCCCATCACCTTTACTGCAATCTAGATAGATGTCCCTGAGAAATATTTGAAGTTTTAAATGAAGTTTAAGGAAAAATCAAAATCCACCCAGTGAAAAAATGTGGGCACATAAGAGGTGAGGGTTCATTTTAGTTTTGTTTTTCATGATCATGCTGTTCACATGGAAATTGCTACTGAAGTGTTCACCTCTACCTACCTCCACTTTCAAGGATGTAGTTTTAGAATTCTTGAATTTTCTGACAAGTTAAAGCCATCACAAGTTTGGAAAGAAACCAGAATTAGCATACCCAAGATCAGCCCCATTTATCCTATGCTTGATTGCCCCTGAAAAAGGCTTGAGACTACAGCTACAGAACAGAAAATATGTAGATCACTCTGAAAATAATGCCTTTTACTTATTTCCATAGAAATGACAAAAGATAAAAAGAGCACAGTAACACTGTTGGATAGAGCAATTTTTCAGCTACAGAACACTATTTTTCAAGACAGTCAACACCATTAGCTGTGTATTTTTTGCCAGCAATGAACAAGAGTCCACATGCTACATTCATAAAAGCCTGAATCAGCAGATTTCTGTCACCACTGCTGAAATCCACCACCTACTGCTTCACTGTGCTGACATCACTGCTTAGTCTCCATAAAAGCTCAGAAACATTGAGAATAGTGTGATGGTGTGATTTTTTCCACATGAAGGCATTCAGTTCTACACCTTTTCTTCATAGATACTTCCACGTCAAACGACTTTTTGTCAAACTACCCCTCTGCTGCTATCTATTGCATGGCAATAAAACTTAATGGAATTGGCAGGAAAGTTCAACCTCCACTGCCATATTGCCACCATCTGCCTCTGACATCACTGATGAACATAATAAAGTAGGAGACATTACTGTGTTCAAAATATAAGATCTAGGAGTTCTCTCTACCATCTGGGAAAGTCAATCATGGTATTTACCGAAGTGGAGTAGGTGCCATAACTGCAGTTTTCTGTAGGCATCCCAGTGGATTCTCCATGCTACCAGGCAACTTAGGAGTAATTAATCACTCTTGAAGTTCCAGAGATGTTAGCTGTGCCATGTTTGTTACTTGGCTTTCTCAAGTCCAGTTTATACTAGTTGCTCTATTGCATATATTGTAATAAAATATAATATACATAAAATAAGGTTTCTTCTCTACCCTTCTTTCCTGTGGTAGTGAGAGTTTTTCAGTTATACTTGGAAGTATCAAGTTTGTCTAGAAAACACTTTACTGCAGTTACTTTTAACAGTCTATGTTAATATACCTTAGTTCTACCACATTCGAAAATAGATTATGGCTTTTTCCAAGTTTCTTTTTTTGGTACAGAGAAAAGCATGTTTCTCCTTTGAATTCTGATATACTGCTAACTCTACAAGTATCCACACCCCATTTGGAAGTGTTTCCCACTATCCTGTGCCCACACTCCCTACTGCAAGTGGCAGTAGCCTGTGAATTACATGGCAGGGAAACTGTGGCCTAATATCAGGCTTCTTATGCTGGTAAATAGGTTACATTTACATAGGTAAATAGGTGTTTTAAAGGGCCTTGTAAACAGTTTCTTAGCAGCCAGACAAAACAATTCTGATGGAATTACAAATGCATAGAGTGTGCCTGGCACTATTTACCAGCTGTACTTGTGGTTTTGCATATTTGGACAAACAATATTAAAAGTAATATGCTTGATGTATCCCAATTATACATATGCATTCAGGTGAAACGTAACAAAATGTGGCTGTACCTAAACCTACCTGTCTGAAACCTCACAGCCTCACATACAACAGCACTGTTATGCAGACATAAGATAATCTGTACATATATCTACTCTGAAGTCAAGCACTACTGTCAACTCTTTGGCCTGCTCTCTGACATAAACATTGAGGCTCTCAGCACAAGTGCATCATGTGTGTACTGGCACAGAAGCATATGCCCTTGTAATCCAGGCAGAATCTGCCAGCAGAGATTAGTTGGTGATTATCAACTGGCTCAGAGTCAGTCCATCAGGGATTTAGTACTACTACATGTGCTCAGATACTCCATATACATTCCACTTTTGTGCTTCCCCCAAACCATAAAACATAAGCTTCAAATAAGAGAGAGAATCTGAGAAGAAGGAGTAGACTTAACCCAACAGCACAGCTGCCTTCAGATCTCTCTTTCTTCAGGATGCCCCAGCACAAATTTTTCCTGTCAGTCTGGATACATGCAGCAGACAGCAAACCAAGAAGCTGCAAGAGCACATGTCACTAAGTAGACGTTTTGCCCAGTTTTCTTCTCCAAAAGTGAAATGAATGCATGGTCTCTTGGGTCTCACATGGATGTGGCTGATATTAACACCTGCTAAGTATCACTTAGAGACCCCCATCCTTAGACATTGTAAACTCACTACAAGATGTTGACACTTCATTGATGTCGAATGCAATTTTATAACTTTGCCAGAGTTGAGGTTACATTGCAACTCTTTCCCCTCTCTCTTGCCTCTCCCCACAAAATTGATCACAATAAGGAATTAGAAAGAGAAGAAGAATGAATACTGAACAGGGATTCTACAGGAATGAGCCACTGACCTTTAGTCTCACTCTTGGAAGCTCGGCCAAATTCTTATACGGAAGCCAGACCAACATTTCAGCTGCAGGTTCTTCAGGACAGAGAGACTGCCGAGAGATTTCATTTTGATTTAAATTCAGTAAGTTACCATTCCTCCTCAGATCGCTGCTACTGTGTTTTCTCTTCGTTAAAACTACCTGCAAGATCTCTGCGCTTCCCTCTCTCCCAGAGTGCACGCGGCCGGCCTGGGGCCAGCTGGATTGAGGCAAACGGTTAGTACCCCTTCCTTTTTTTTTCTTTTTCCCGGGGCTTGTGCCCCTCCCCTGTCACGGACTTGTATCTAAGGATAACCCCGTGACAACTATTGGTGGAAAATGCAGGCAACTATAGTTTTTTACTTCATCTTAAGAGTGTTTTATAGAGGACTAAGGACCCTTATGTTCCTTGGAACATGTTGGCTCCTTTTCAAGCTTCTCGTATTCTGTTTCGGAATTGCAGATATCTATAGTCATTTAAGGGCTCTGATAGAGATACCTGCCTGGTATTTGCTTTTGTCCCTAGAGATCAATCGGGATGAACCCATGGTAGTATCAGAAACACCCAGTGAAGACCAGGATGATCAAAAGAACCTGCTGAAGGAACTGGTCGAACTGATTAAAGTCTCATCTATCAAAGGCTAACGCCCCCCTACTCAAGCAGTAAATTTATGTCTTGTGCTGCCCTGTGGAGCTACTTATGTGAGCATGAAGAGGATGTGAAGAAGTGGCATGACAAACCCACTCCACAGGTGAGAGAATTATAAAGCATATCAACCACCACTGAAGTTGCTCCCGTTACTGCAGATAACAAATAGAAGGACCCTGCTTTCAGCCAGGGGGAGGAAAGGAATAATAGAGTGTACTGGACTGTGTGGATTCAATGGCCTGGCACATCAGAACCACAGAAATATAAAGCACTGATGGACACCGGTGCCCACAGTGCACTCTGATGCCCTTGAGTTATAAAGGGACGGAACTGATTTATATTTCTGGTGTGACTGGAAGCTCTCAGGAATTGTCCGTGTTGGAGGCAGAAATAAGCCTCACTGGAAAAAACTGGCAGAAGTATCCCATAGTAAATGGACAGGAGGCTCCATGCATACTTGGTGTAGATTATCTTAGAGTAGGTATTTCGAGGATCCTAAGGGGTATAGATGGACTTTTGAAATAGCTCCTGTAGATACAGACAGCATTAAGCAGCTGTCCGTCTGGTCTGGCATGTCAGAAGACCCACCCACCTGTTGTGGGGTTACTACAGGTAAGAGAGTAGCAGGTACTCATCGCTACAAAAACGGTGCACAGATGGCAGTACCACACCAACAGGGATTCCTTGCTCCCCGTTCAGAAGTTAATTTGTCAGCTAGAGAGTCAGGGAGTGATCAGCAAAACTCACTCACCTTTTAACAGTCTCATATGGCCAGTGCGTAAAGCCAGTGGAGAATGGAGGCTGACAGTAAACTACTGTGGCCTGAATGAGGTCACACCCCCACTGAGTGCTGCTGTGGCAGATATGTCAGAACTCCAGTATGAGCTGGAGTCAAAAGCAGCCAAATGGTAAGCCACCACTGACATTGCCAATGCATTCTTCTCCATTCCTTTGGCCACAGAATGCAGGCCACAGTTTGCTTTTACTTGAAGGGGTGCTCAGTACATGTGGAACCATTTGCCCCAGGGGTACAGTTTGACTATTTGCCATAAGCTGATCCAAACCACAATGGAGTGTAGGTAGTTTTCTCATCAATCCTCTAGGTTAGGGGAACAGGCAGGGAAAGGACTGACAGAATTAAGAAGATACTGACAAGTGGCTAAGGGAGTGGTGTTGGGTAAAGGGCTTTAACTACTTATGTCATGGAACTAATTTTGATAACTCTGGTTTTCTGGGAAAGGACAGGGTTCGTCTTCATCAGACAAGGGAAAGATAATTTTTGTCAGCAAGATTTCCAGTGTAATTCCTTGAGGCAACCCACTTTGAGGCTGACAATAGTAATGGATGCCCTTGGCCTGGAGTGGAATCACAGGCTAGTAAGACAGCTCCTAAGGTTCAGGACACAGTAACTCTAATTGGTAAATCAGCCTCAGTGGAAGGCTCAGCTCAAGTGCCTGTGCACCAGTGTGCAGAGTATGGGGAATGAGCAGGAGGAGTTGCAGGTGTTTGTATGTGCTTACTGAGCTGTGATTTTATTGGCATCACTGAGACATGGTTGGATGACTCTCCTAGGAATAGATGGGTATAAACTATTTAGGAAAAAACAGGCCAGGGAGAAGGAGAGGAGTTGTTGCCCTCTACATCAGTGAGTACCTGGAGTCCATAGTTCCCAGGAGTCCCAGGCTCCACCTGGGAATAGACAAGGAGCTGACAGAAAGCTTACAGGTTAGAGTTAAAGGGAACACAGAGGAAGTAGACATTGTAGCGGGTCTTTGCTACAGCCTGCCTTATCAGGAAGGCCAAGTGGATGAGGCTCCCTATACAGATAGGAGTAGCTTCACATTCACAAAACATGGTCCACCTGGATGGGGATAATCTCAAGTACAGATGCAGGTTGGGTGGAGAATGGCTTGAGAGCAGCCTTGAGGAGAACGATTTGGAGGTGTCAGGTGATGAAAGACTCCATGAGCTGGCAGTGTGCACTTCTAGCCCAGAAGGCCAATCATATCCTGAGTTGCATCAAGAGAAGTGTGACCAGCAGATTGAGGAAGGTGATTCTGCCCCTCTACTCTGCTCTTGGGATACCCTATCTGGACTATTGTGTCCAGTTTTGGAGCCCCCAACACAAGGACATGAAGTTGTTGGAAGCAGGTCCAGAAAGGGCTGCAAAGATTATCAGAGGGCTAGTGCACCTCCATTACTAGAACAGGCTGAAAGAGCTGGGGCTGCTTATAGCACTCTTCCTATATTTGAAGGGGCCTACAGGAAAGATGAGGATGAGCTTTTTAGAAGGTCATGTAGCAACAGGACAGTAGGAAATGGTTTTAAACTCAAAGAGGATAGATTTAGACTAGATGGTAGAAAGAAATTCTTTCCTGCGAGAGTTGTGGAGCAGGTTGCCCAGTGAGGTTTTTAAATGCCCCCTCCCTGAAAGAATTCAAGGCTAGGCTGGATGGGGCTTTGAACAACTAGTCAAGAGGGAGTTTGGAGGTGTTGGAACTAGATGAACTGAAAAGGTCCAATCCAAATCATTCTATAATTCTATGATTCTATAATAATTTTTTTTCAGATGATTTTTGGGTTTTCATTATCACTAAAGAAATAAGATGATATCTTGACAAAGTAGAACAGAACCAGAGAAGTTCTATATGTTGCTTGATATTACTCAAAAATAAGATTACAGATTACATAGGTTGATGATTCTATCTCTGTATCAAATGGCTAAAGCAAAAGTATGGATTTAAGGGTTCCCTCACTCCTCCCTGCAAAAGCATATCCAAAGGTACGCAGTTAGGACTATGAAAAGTGAAAAAGCATTTCGCCAGCCTAAGTAGTCATGTGGCTGTTTTGTGCAGTGAACTTTTGGCCAGTGTAGTAATACCCATCCACATAATGCATCAAGAAGCTCATTTTACACTACAAACAAATAGGTTCACTTATGGGTTTCACAGCCTCATCTCTCCAGCTCTGTTCCAGAGAAGTAACAGCTTAGGCAAACAATGGCTGCTAGAGTAAAGCTGATGAGTGAAGGGCCTAATTTGATATCTGAGTGCTTGCCATCATATTCTGGGATTCTGGCAATCAGCAAGAGAATATAGTTAGCAGTGGAAGAGATGCAAGAAGTCTGAAAGATACTGATTTTTCATAAAGGAAACAGACCAGTTTTGTTCCTAAATTCAAAAAACACCTGCCCTTGGGTAGTATCAGGGAATTATTTGTTTGATTCTTTGCACATCAGAAAGATTATCACAAATATCATCATATCTCAGGCTAACCATCATTTTCTGTGAGCTACCTGAAAGTCAGCCATGGATGCCAAGAGCTCAACTGGGGGCTGAGACTGATGCCAGTTATTCTATTAGCTGAAACTATTTTTGCCATGTAAATAAACCTTTTTTCCTGTTTCAGACATTACAGTTTTTTTCTTCTATACCTGGGAACATCAAGCAACTGCATCTGCTGCTAAAACAATCTGTTTAAAAAAGCTGTCATCCAGCGGTAATGGGAGGATGCTCTACAGTAGAACTACTGTGCTAAATAAAATTAGTTTAGTATCGTAACCAAGTACTACTTCATAGAGTAGAACATTTTTTCTTTCCCCACTAAACTTCCTGAATGAATGTGATTTTCAGCAGGTCTTCATCTCTTTGGTCAACAACTGACATAATTGAGTTTGTCTTCAAACATTCCTACAAACAAATATGTGAATAGAAGTCACTAAGAGTACTTGTTTCCAAACTTATGGCTGCAAATGACTAGAAGATCGCTGGGGATCAAGTATGACCGAGAATGTTTGAGTAATGTTGGTGCTATCACACAGAATCACAGAATCACAGAATCACCCGGGTTGGAAGGGACCTCAAGGATCATGTAGTTCCAACCCCCCTGCCTAGCAGGGCCACCAAACGTACACATCTGTACTGACGTGGTACAACTCACACTACCTGGACAGGATAGAGAAGTGTAACAGGGAAAGCTGAAAAAAAGCAATAAATGAGTGTATGAAAGGATGAACAAGTGATTTTTTATTCACTTTGACAACATTCAGTAATGTACATATTTCCTCCCCTACCTGGTAAATGAAGGAAAGAGGATCTAAATAAACATAAGCACAAAAAGATGCATCTTATTGTAATGTATGGACTTTTGAATATTATACTCTTACTTAAATGTGTATCTCATTATAATTTTAACCTTTTCTCCCATCAATTCTTCCTGTGGGAGAAAGGTTTTGACATCAGTTCTGCTTACACGTACTCTCAGTCACCCATCTTCCAGAACAATCTTTTTCAGTCTGCTTAACATTTCCACCCCTTGCCTAAGTTCCCCAAATACAGTGTTTCAATTGCTCCTTTCTGAAGCCTCTCCAGTTTGCCTACTGCTTCACTATGATGTAGCAATAAGTGATAAATCCCTTCAACTCAAAAGGGACAAAAGTGGAAAAAATTATGGAATTATTAAATAACTTCTGACACTCTACTTATTTTACATATGATACTGCTATCCACAGTGTTTAATAAACCATTAGCTCCCTTAAAAAGGCAGTACCTTGATAGGAATAATCCTGGTTATGTCACTTCAGTCCAGTCCACCAAAGTCCTGTCATTTATTTCTCTGTGAACCAGGCTGTATGCATCTTTTGTATTTCACTTGTCACATTTCCACAAAACTTCCCTATAGGAAGCCTGCGAGCCTTAATGGCTCACTACTGTTCTGAGATTCCTCTTGTTTAGAGAGGCTGTTTAACATGCACTGGGTTTCACTGTAACTTTCAACTTAATATTATTCAAATTACCGTTGCATTGTCCAAATCTTCACTCACTTTTGTTCACTAGCAGTTCTCAATTCCTTTTGAATATATGCTTGAGAAGAAAGAAAGTAGTGGGAATAGCACAATGCTCAGCTTCAGGAGATGTGAGTTCACATCCTGTTTATCTCAGAAATGAAACTATGTTTAAGAGTTTTATTTGTAGCATTATTGAAAATGTGTCACTCAAAATGAAACAAACAAACTCTCTAAGAATTAATTAGCCATTGTCTTTTACTTTGCAAGACAAATAAGTTTGTGCTGGGCAAACAAAGTGTTAAATACTACCAACTCAGCCTGGCAGGACTCCTTCACAGAGACTGGAAAGCAGATGCTGCTGAGCAGCTAAAACCTGAGATACTGAGAGGGGAATGGTACTAATTAGGCACTGGCCAGCTTTGAGATGTGATGAAAGGGCCTTGTATGTGCACAGATCTGACTGAAAAATCAGTGATCCTGAACCTCAGTACATATGGTGTGTCAATGACCCTAATATATATGTATTTCTACCATTACATGCCTGTACTGTTCTGTATATTTGGAGAAACCCATCAGTGGCATGAGTATACATTGAGTCCAAATATGCATAATGTTTTTAAAGAAGATTCTACGCAACTATTTTCAACTTCGTAAGACAATTCTGCTAATGTCATAAATTCATAATAACATAAGCAACTATTGGTAGCTTAATAAAAACAGAAGAAAGGATTTCTTAATACTTGAATCAGATAACATCTATACACACAAACATCTTTCCTCAGCTCTCCTTATAACTCATGGACTAGTCCCTGAGTAAAGTTACTCCGATTGGGATCTACTGGGCAGACACCCAGCAAGCCAGTTTCGAGTTAGGAATAAACAGAAGTTTAGAAATTAATATTCTCATACTTGCTTGATTTGAAGATGCAAAACATCTGATATTCTCCTTGTTACTTGTAATGTGCAAAGATCTATATTACCTTGCATATAGGATATACTAGTACTATTGGAGCAATGTTGTTTTCCTCTAAAATAATCATAATAGAGGTATTTTCAAAACAATACTTATATTTCTATCATTTTTTGATGTTGATTTGATGAGGTTTTTTTGTATGTTGACATTCACTGCTCTTAATTCTGCTTTGAACTGCTAGAGAAAATTTTCCTCAGGCATTTTATCACGATGGAAAGTGCAACAATGACAGCAGAACAGCAATATCCCAGACTACAGTGAGCAAGGATTTGCTCAAACACAACAGCAATAGGCACAGAAATAAGGGAAAGAAGCTACTTACTGTGAAAAACAGTCAAAAAAGGCAAGGATCTCAGTGATAGCAGTAAAATTTATTCATTACTGCAACAATGGGCACAGGCCCCCTATTGGCAAGGGAGAAATTGTGTGCTGGTCAGCAAAATTCATTTCATTATACGCCCTAAACCTGACACAGATAATGCTCTCCTGGCGCTTGCTCATTGTCTGAGCGTCTCAGGCAAACAATCTCCCCAATGCTGTTGCTATGACACATTTTCATATAAGGTCTGTTTCCAACCTGTTGTTTTTTGGTATGTTTTGTACTTTCCTACCAGGATTGGAGGGCAATGAATTTCAAGAGTGAGCATGTTTGTTCTATCCTGTGCTAGGCTCTCCCCACCCTGCATATCTACCTTATGTTGTGCTTGTCTCAATTCTATCCAACTCAGAGCACCCCCAGACTTAACATTTTACACCATCCAGCAACAGATATAAAGTTCTTAGTTTTTCTTCTTAGGAAGAAAAAGAACTGCTTAATAAGAGGGTTTTAAGTTCAGCGAAAGCGAGTTTTTTTCATTATTAAGCAGATATATAAGTTTTCTTATTTAATCATTAAACTTGGGCTTGTGTTTTTTAAAAAAACAATGTAATAACACATTCACTGTAGAAGAAATATCCAGAATACCTTCATGGTGCTGATAAATTTTGTAATTTTCAGTGTCTCAAAAAGCTCACAAAAAGTATAAAATAATTTGTGATATGTTTTTAATTAGTTTTGCAATATATCACAATATTACTCTAGCTTTATATTTTGTTACTTTTTCATGTTTTAATAATAATAATAAAAGCTTTGTTACCTACATGCATGTCACAGCTTGAAAAGAGCAAGACTGAACAGTTCCTGGGAAGTTTGAACAGTTCCTAGAAAACCAGGAACTACAGCTCCAACCATCTCCCAGTACCAAGAGCTTGAGTCATGATGTTATGCTATGGAATGTTGATAAAAATCATGCATTAACCACATGTAGAGCAAACAAAGGCAATGACAGAGCCTTTACGTGAGAAATAGGAAAAGATATCCAGGAGGAATTAACTCACGCCTCCCAGTATCAGTTTGGAGAAAAGGACAAGCTGAGGAATGTGACCCTCCCCTGTTTGTAACGCCAGAGAAGGGCAGGGGGAAGGGGAACCCACGCAGACTCAGATGGCAAGGGAAGTATCGTGGAAACTGAAGGAGTGGCTCTAAAGTCCCCCTGCCCACTTCAGGCACTCACGTACTCACATAGCTCACCCATTGATTCAGGCTGTGACCTTGACATTCCACTACACCATATAATGTATTTTATACATGGCCCAAAACAATTCCTCTTCGTTCAGCACAACCCAGGCAAGCCAACGTGTTCGACACCTATACACTAAATCTATCACAGGGTGATGTGAATCACCTACTAGCAGTGTCTAATGTTTTTTTATTAATAAAAGAAAGAGCGTAGACAATTCATATTTTATGCCTAAGTATTAGACAGTTCAGTTCAGGCAAGCTGTTTGGCTTGCCTGTTTGGCCTTCAGTTTTGTATATCAATAGCACATGAGTCTAATGCTCTCCACTTAAGGTTCTGCTGTAATGTTACTGTGGAATGTAATGCAAAGCAAACAAAGTCTAATGTAAAGGAATGGAGAAACATTGGTACTTCCTTCCCCACTTACATGGGTGTATTAGTCCTTGTTAAAGGTAGGGGAAGTAGACTGATCTATGCCCCTAGGTCACTCTTCTAGTGGCTGACCAAATTCATACTGAAAAGGCATGTGCTGCACCTCCCTCCTCTGTGCTTCCCACATGCACAGCTCCTCTACCATCTCTCTCAGAAGTCAGAAATCAGAGTAAAATCAGTGAAGAAGCTAAAGGAGGGGAAGCCACCAGCCAGACCCTGAAGGTAACTTGCATTATTTAACATAGCTCCTGTACTGGGGATCTGCTCTTGCCTTCTTTTCCTTTTCCTTTTCCTTTTCCTTTTCCTTTTCCTTTTCCTTTTCCTTTTCCTTTTCCTTTTCCTTTTCCTTTTCCTTTTCCTTTTCCTTTTCCTTTTCCTTTTCCTTTTCCTTTTCCTTTTCCTTTTCCTTTTCCTTTTCCTTTTCCTTTTCTTTTTCCTTTTCCTTTTCCTTTTCCTCTTCCTCTTCCTCTTCCTCTTCCTCTTCCTCTTCCTCTTCCTCCTACCCTCCAAGGTGATCCAAAGCATTCTCCTCCTCCTCACTGTAAATAACTTCCCTCAAATTCCCAAAACAATGAGCTTTTCTGCTTGGTCACTGGCATGTTCAAGTCATGTTATTTTGCATTGCTCCAAGCACCAAACATGCCTTCAGGCATTTACTGCAAAACAGACTAATAAAGCTGACTTTCTTGGTAGAATATGCATTCAAATTAAGATTGTCAGCACATATAAATCAATGTGTCTCTTGATAATGACCCTTAATACTCATTTGATCACTAGATATAATCAGTGCAAAATGTCTCTGTAAAGTCTATGAATGGTCTTAAGTAGGTGCAGCTCTGATGATTTTAAGCCATAATGTTTCATTATGTTATATATATTATATATATATTAGCCTAGTAATGTTCAATAGCAGCCTCATTGTGTGCACAAGCAAAACACATCTTCCCACACATTTTTTAAAATTAAGAGTCAGTCTAGTTAGCATTGTAACATGCTGAATTTTCATATGGAAATACAGCATATTGAAGAAGAGCTGCTAAACAAGTCCTCAGAGCTGAAGTTTCAAGCAGGACAAGAGAGTAAAGCTGAACTATGCTGTATTTCCCCAGCTGTAGATCTGGTGCGATACCTCTGGAGAACAGAAACCATCTAAGCCTCAGTGCTGCAGGCATCAATGTGCATTTACTTGTTCTAACAATGAGGAAGAGACAGAGTACTGTGTGACCCTGGAAAGTTAATCAACTTATAGCTGCAGGAAATTCTTGCCATAGGAAGCCAATATTCCCTTTTTAGGGTTGCTAAAGAATATATGCACTGCTGGACTCATCTGGCTTGCCTTCTGCCTTTTTAAAGACTTCATCAGTAACCTGATGTAAATGTTGCAAGAAATGGGAGGTACATGGGAGATACAGAATCACCCATTCTCTCATTCTAAAACAGATCTTTCAGCCTGACAGAAGTTGTTCTGTGAGGAAACAATTCAGCTTTGCACACAAGAGACCAGTTCCTGCAGATGCTGTGAGCAGGCACCAGTGTACACCAGTGGACATAAACTGAGGCACAAGTCAGACCCACCTGGACCCACATTTCACAGGGTGTTTCTGCCAAATAGTTGCATCTTAAACTGTCACTCAATTCTTGTAATTAGTAAAAAGCAAATCTAGATCTTCTGGTGATGGAGGTGGAACACCTCAGTGAAAACTAATTGCAAATTGTTCCCTTCCCACAGCACTGTGCTGTGACAACATGAGGAGTCATCAAAGGAAAGGGAGGTGATAACAGTTAAGTGATCAGCACCAGGGATGAAACCTGCAATCCCAGTTATCATTTTTTACCACCAACTCTACAATACACTTGCTTTAGCACTTTTGGAAACCCCTTGCCTTCCCTTAAAAGGAGACTATTCACACCAATATCCTCTAGACTAACAATCACAATGCCACACTGAAAGATTAATGAGTATTATCTTCTCAGTTTCTGCCCTCCCTCTATGGAAGAAAAGATATTCATACATTATAGCTGAAGATGACTAAATATTTCAAGTCTGGAGACATCCCTTCATTCTCTGTTGACTGAATAAAAAAAGTCAATCTTTGATTTCAGTTTTAGGAATAGTTTAGAAAATATCCAGATACAAATAAAGTATCTCATAATTTGCAAAATGAAATTATTCCAGTAGAGTCATGGAGGTACTTCAGATTCACAAAGCCTACCCAAAATATTCTCTCTAAGAGAGTGGAGCATCTCCCTTATGAAGAAAGGCTGAGGGAACTGGGTCTCTTTAGCTTGGAGAAGAGGAAGCTAATGAGGGGTGACTTCATTAGTGATTATAAATAGGTAAAGGATGAGTGTCAGGATGATGGAGCCAGGCTCTTCTCAGTGACATCCAATGATAGGACAAGGGGCAGTGTGTGCAAGCTGGAACATAGGAGGTTCCACATAAATAAAAAGCTTATTCACAGTAAGGGTAACAGAACACTGGAACAAGCTGCCTAGAAAGGCTGTGGGGTCTCCTTCTCTGGAGACATTCAAAATCCACCTGGAAACATTCCTGTGTGATCTAATCT
This sequence comes from Tympanuchus pallidicinctus, assembly GCF_026119805.1. Lineage (NCBI taxonomy): Eukaryota > Metazoa > Chordata > Aves > Galliformes > Phasianidae > Tympanuchus > Tympanuchus pallidicinctus. The sequence goes on from NW_026294744.1 coordinate 861,560, forward strand.
AGGTCTTCCTGCTCTGATAGGGGGATTGGACTAGGTGATCTTTCAAGGTCCCTTCCAATCCCTGACATTCTGTGATTCCATGATTTTGAGCCACGCTGACTGGTCAGAAGTTGCAGCAGGGTATATACCAATTAGATATAAGGATAAGAAAATAACCATAATAACTGTTTAAGGATGGAACCGGTCTTCCAAAATTATGGTGGAATTAACATCCTTAGATATTTTCAGATCTTGACTGAAGTGTTCTGGTTTAACCTGGCAAGTGGCTCAGCACCACACAGTCATTTGTTCACTCCTCCCCTTCCCAGCGGGATGGGGGAGAGAGCAAGAAAACAAAGTAGAACTCGTGGGTTGAGATGAAAACAATTACTAAGACAGAGAAAATATGTATAACAAGTGATAGACAAGAAATTGCTCACCGCTTCCTGACCAGCTAGCCAGCTAGACCCTGAGCAGTGAAAGAGAGCCAGATGACCTCCCACAAAACTCCCTTCAAAACTCCTTCCGCTTTATGTCATATGGTACGGAATATCCCTTTTGGCCAGTTTAAGTGAGCCATCTTAATTCTGTTCCCTCCCAGCTCCTTGGGCCCTTTGTTGCAAATTACCTTGGCTGTATACAACACTGCTTAGCATGCAACTAATTGTAAATAACTGTGTATTTCTTACCTTATGGATATAACTAAGGAATAATTCTTCTGAAATTGATAGAGGTTCCTCTTCCACCAGCTTTTCCTTCATTACATACATTCAGAAGTATTACAGCTAGTGAAGTAAAGCAAGTTTTTACAGAGTTTTCAAATGAACAGCTGGATGAAGAAAAGATACTCACGTCTTTGATTCAAATCAGATTCTAAACAGGCAGGTCCTGGCTAAGTAGCATCTGCAGTGCTGTTAACACATTCTTATTCTTGAGCTGAACTTCCATAACATCTTGTTATGTTTGGACCACTGTGACATTCACTTCATTTGACATCTGCTATCCACAGCTTCAATGGACAGCCATGCCCTTTGGGACTCTTGTTCCACTTTTTTTAATGCTATCTAGATTTAGATGAGAAATAGTGAAAGCAAAAATCACATGAGGAAGGAGGCCATGCTGTACTAATGGGAAATGCTGAGACAGGGAACTGTGGAAAGGAATGATATACGTTTGCTTAACCACTTAAGAATCTTTCTCCTGAAATATAGATCTGCATATCTAAGCCACACTGCTGTTGGGCCTTCATGTTGAAATTTGCTGTAACTGGTTCTTCTGTTTATAGAGTGCCTGAATATCTCTCCTAGTTTACTGGCAAAGATGATAAACTGCAAGCACAGTTATGCCAATCCCAAGTCTTCTGCAAGGAAATTATTTCTGAGGAACGCTACTTAAAAGACAGCAAGAATCCACTAAGTACTTTGGTAAAGTGCTTCAGTCCTGATCTGAGAGCTACATCATGGCTCATCTCAGGTCACATCATGTGTAACACCATAATCTGCAAAGGTATCTAGAGTTGGCTGCAGTCTGCTGTGCTGAAGAATAGCTTTCCAGCTCCAGTCATGGTGCATTATTACTGGCAGAGCAGCAGGGAGCATAATACACTCAAGGTAGCCTTGCCATGACCTAACAAAGTCAGCAGGCCTGTACCATAGTGGAAAAGAGCCAACTTTTTCTGTAGGCAAGCCTTCAGTAGCTGAGCACAGTGAGTGGCACCTGTCACAGGCTCCACTTTCAATTTCCCAATTGCTCTACTCCCTTTTCCTCCTCATCTCTGATGGAGGACAGGAATGGTCCCTGGATTAGCTGGCCATTTCCAGCTGTCATCATGCCCCTGGCCATTCTGGTTTAATTCTAGGAGGTAGATCTGGCTCAGCTCCAGAAGCCAAGGAGTCAAAACTGACTCCAAGTTATCCCCTTTTCCCCAAAGTCATTTAAGGGACCTCTGCAACCCAGACAAAAGTCTCTAGGTGGCTAAGCCCACTTATTTACATAACTGCCTCTTGGTCCTAAGGGAAGAATATTTCAAAGGGCATTCCAGGTAGGAACATCTAAGTTGAGCACTGTAAGAAAATAATCACACAATCCTGAAAAATAAACTGAAGTGGTATTATATATAAACAGAATAGAAGAAATAAAATAAGGAGGAAAACACTTATCACATCCAGTCAATTCTTTGTCCAGAGAGTGGTCCATCCATCAAATCCATTTTTCTCCAATTTGGCAACCAGGATGTCAAAAGGGACATTATCAAACTCTTTGCGCAAGTCCATGTAGATGAGGTTCGTTGCTCTTCTTTTATCACTGATGCTGTAACTCCATCACAAAAGTCCACAAAGTTTGCCAGGTGTGACTTACTCTTAGGGAAGCTATGTTGGTTACGACCAATCACTTTGTCTTTATTTTCTAGGAGGATCTGCTCCATGATCTTGCCAGGCATAGAGGTGAGACTGACTGGCCTGTAGTTCCCTGGATTTTCTTTTTTCCTTTCTTGAAAATGGAATTTGTGTTTCCCTTTTTCAGTCTGTGAGAGCTTCACTAGACTGCCACGACCTTTCAAATATGATAGATGGTGGTTTGGCAACTTCATCTGCCTGTTCCTTCAGAACCCATGGGTGGATGTTGTTGGGTCCCATGGACTTGTACATCTTCATTTTCTTTAGATGATCTTGAAACTGATCTTCTCTTGCAGAGGGCTGATCTTCCTTCTTCCAGTTTTTCACTTTCTGCAACTTGGGTGGTGCAGCTACTTTTCTATACATCTTAACAAATTATTATTACCTGTATTGTTCTTTGATGTATACATATACACATCATTTCTGTGGTCTATGGGCCATCCCTGTAAATTGTCCATGGAGTTCATTTAGTCCTTATTTCATTGAGAGTTTGGACTCCACTTGTCATAACAGTCTTTCAGGGCAGGAGGAATGAGGCATGGTGTTGAACTACTGTGTACTATAGCAAGTTCTGGTTTCACCAGATTTCATTCTCCCTCCCAGAATCTGGGTGATTCTTATTGCAATACAGTTGATAAGTCATATAACAACCATATCATGATGACATGAGTATTATGTAGCAATTAACATAATACAGTTCAAATTATTGGCTGTTCTCACTCAATACCAAATCTCCTTGAGATAATATTGGATGACTTCATTCTTCTACATGACCCACCATGTGCACCCATGTCCTTGAACAAAAGCAATTTCATGAAAACGAGTACCAAATTAAATTATTGGCCAGTATAATAAGAGCACATGCTATCTCCAACTGGCAAAACCAGAAAGAATCCTAGGCCAGATCTCAAACATGATAAACAATATGGCTGGAGTTAAGAAGGATGTCAAGGGATGCCAAGAAGAAAAAGAAAGACTTCTACAGATACTTCAACCGGAAAAGGAAAGTCCAGGAGGGCATATTGCCCCAGGGAGTGACACAGAAAAAATGGTAACAAGAGACAAGGAAAAAACTGAGCTGCTTTACTTTTTTGCCTCAGTCTTCTTGATAACTGCTCATCTCGCAGCTCTCAAATGTTTGGCGTGGTAGGAGGGGATTGGGGAAACAACATCTCTATCACTGTAAGTGAAGATCAGATTTGTGATCACCTGAGGATCCTGAACATCCATGAATCTATGTGTCTGATTGAGATGTACCCCAGAGTCCCGAGTGAATTAACTGATGTAGTCACAAAGCCACTTTCAATGATACTTGAGAAATCATGGCAATCAGGGGAAGTCCTTGTTGACTGGAAAAAAGGCAACATCACATTCATTTTTAAGAAGGATAAAAAGGACGACCGCAGGAACTACCTACCTGTCAGACTCATCTTTGTGCCAGGAAAGATCATGGAGCACATCCTCCCGCAATCTATGCTAAGGCACATAGAAATAAGGAGGTGATATGGGAGAACCAGCATGGCTTCACCAAAGGCAAATCCTGTTTGACCAACCTAGTGGACTTTTATGATGATGTCACTGTACCAATGGACAAGGGAAGAGCCATTGATGTCATCAATGATAGAAAGTCATCTATCTGGACTTCAGTAAGGCCTTTGGCATGGTACTCTACAACATTTTTCTCTCCAAATTGGAAAGATGTGGATTTGATGGCTGGACTGTTCAACGGATGAAGAACTGGCTGTCGAATTAAGAGTGGTAGTCAATGTCTCAATATATGGATGGACATCAACGACTAGTGATGTCCCCCAGGGTTCAGACCAACACTCTTTAATATCTTTATCAGTGACATTGATGGTGGGGTGGAGTGTACCCTCAGCAAGTTTGCTGATGACAACAAGCTGTAGGTTTTGGTCAACACACTAGAGGGATGGGATGCCATCTAGAGGAACCTAGACAGGCTAGGGCAGTGGGCCAGGTGAACCTCATGAGATCAAAAAATTCAGATGCAAGGTCTTGCAACTGGGTTGAGGCAGTATCCACTACCAGTACAATCTGGGGGGTAAAAGTATTGAACACAGCCCTGCTGAAAAAGACCTGGGGTACTGATGGATTACAAGCTGGACATGAGCTAGTAATGTGCCCTTGCAGCCTGGAAAGCCAACCATATTCTGGGCTGCATCAAAAGAAGCATGGCCAGCAGGTCAAGGAAGATGATCATGCCCCTCTATTCTGCGCTGATGAGGCCTTATCCGCAGTTCTGTATCCAAGTGTGGAGTCCTCAAAAAGGAGAGATGCAGACCTGTTGGAGCACATTAACAGGAGGGCCACAAAAATAGCTCAAGGGATGGAACACCTTTTCTATGAGGACAGGCTGAGAGAGCTGGGGCTCTTCAGCCTGGAGAAAAGAAAGTTTGGGAGGACCTGACAAGAGCCATTTAATATCTAAAGGGGAGCTACAGGAAAGAAGGGGATAGAAACTTTAGCAGGGTCTGTTATAATAAAACCAGGAGAAGTGGTTTCAAGCTTAAAGAGAATAGATTTAGGTGGAATATAAGGAAAAGTTTTTTACACTGAGGGTGGTGAGGCACTGGAACAGATTGTCAAGAGATGTAATGAATGCCCCATCCCTGGAGACTTTGAAGGAAAGGCTTAATCACGCCTCACACAACCTGATCTAACTGTGGTGTCCATAGATGGCATTTAAAGGTCCCTTTCAACTGTAATCATTCTGTTTCTAAGAAAAACAAACTTGAAAGTAAATAAATTCCCACCCTCAAAAAAAGAAAAAAATTGTGAATGAAAGATCAGCATCATGACCAGCAGCTATTAAGCTACTACACAGCTTATAAGTATTTTATTTTAACATGCTCTGGTCAGATAAGTATATTAATTAAAAATGAAATGCAAGCCATTCCTTGCAAATTTAATTCTTCTCTTAGTGATGCATGTCCTCTTCACTGGTGACCCTGGCTGGTGCTATCACCAAGGTCACAAATGTACCGCAATCTGTGGAAAACTAGTAGAAAAAAACTGAGTGTTTTGAAACATCCTTGGGATTTTCTGATGGATTCTGCGTAACATGCAGAATCTGCATTCCTACTTTCCATTGGCACATTTTGCAATGGGTAGGTTTCACCATCTGTCTCCTCTGCACTGCAGAGTATAACTCAATCTGTCCATGCTCTGGCATGCACCGCCAGATAGCAATGGCTCCATCACCAGCTTACAGGGGGCAGATGCAAGTGAGTAGGGTTTATCAATTCATCACTGTTTCTTTAGATTTGCATTGGCGTAAATCCATTGAATTCCACAGCACTAAGCAGGAACTTTATAAAGTTTGCCATTCTTTCTGCTTCCCACACACACTCCTCACTTACGCTACAGCTTTCATCCAACAGCCTGTGGACAGTCATGTTACAGAGCAAAAAGTTTTACATATCAGGCACTTGTGGAGGAGGCAATTTGTCACAGGTTTCTTTCTCTCCACTTGTGAAATTGAATGGAGAACCAGCACATCAATCACCGGTATGATCATTATCCATCCAGCCAAAACATGGAGCTTCTCCCTCCTGTGTGTATTGATTCTCAACTCTTTTAGCAGAGGACAGAAAGTGTCACCTGTGTTTACTGAATGGACCAGGAAGGGACACCAATAAGAACTGTGTTTTCTGACTCTCAGCACCTTAGAAACATGCTTAATTATTTATGAAACCAATGCACATCTGTGTTAAAGAAGATGAGACTGACCACCAAATCTTTCCATCTCCATCAGACTCGGCCCAAGGTAATGTGTGTGGATGATTTCAAAGACGCCAGTTACAAACACAGCCAATTTTTCTCTTAGCAACACTGACAGTTGCCAGGAAACAGCAACTTGATGTTACTATGGTGACGTGGGATACAAAAGCCACATGTCACATAACGCCCACCTGCAGAAGAATGTGAGAAACTCACCTTGACTCTTTCTTTCCTTCTCAGATGAGTAGGTAGGTAAGAAATAAATCCTCTAAAGTGACAGATGATGCCAGCACAAAACAAGCCCAATATTCTGCCACCTCCAGCCCACAAAGAGCAGTGGTCACCTGGAGAGATCACCAGGATGTGCTGCATACTGGTAGCACCCAGGGAATGTTGCAATGACTGGGAGAGGTAGCAGGTTTTATAAGGTCTTATGAAGGAGGAACCTTGAGAAATACAAGATGGCAGAAGCGCATTGAGCTATCCAGAAACACCATTGTTTAAAACAACCACACACAAATGAGCCCAAAGCTTCATTTGAATACTCAAAACCTCCTTTCAAGTGCCCAAAGCCATATGCCAGTGGCCAAACTTTGATATTTAGGGCCCAAAGGGGATCAAATGCCCATTTTTGAGAGATCAAAGCATCACTTTAGGATCCAGCTCCTGAGCTTGAGAGTACAAAGCCCCATTTTGAAAGGTTCAAAGCCTCACAGTATGATCTAAACCACCCTTTGTAGAGCACAAGCCTTCTTTTTCCACTCTGCATACTGTCTGCTGTTTGCAGGACTGTGCTTAGCTATGTATCAAAATACATCAAATTATTTTCCATAATTTAGTTAGCACTGCACTATGCCCTCTCTGTGTCCTGGTTTCAGACCAAGCAGTGCCAATTGCACACAAATGTTTGGTTGCTGCTGACTAAGAGGTGTACAGCCTGGGCTGGCCTAGGCCACTTGGCAGGGAAGAGCTACCACCATGATGGTGTAGGGTGAGGGCAAGCCAAAGTCTGATCTGTGCCAGGCTGCATGTGGATTGCAGGCCACAAATTGAATACACCTGTGCTAGTGGGAGCTGTGAACCTTGATCCAGCACAGGTTTCTGTCTCCTTTTCGTAGAAGCTGAGTTCCTTCTCCTTGTCATAGAGAAAAAGTCTGTATTTCCTTTATAAAATTGACAGATTGTACCTCATATTCCAAGAACAAAGTAGGAGAAAATTAAGATGAGTCAGAAGACAAATCCTCCAAAATGTCTACTCTTCTCCATCACTAGCTTGTGTGGAGGAAAGCCAAAATGAACACTGTATTTCAGCAGAACACACATTCTAGACAGTATGTGGTGCATTTTTTCCCTCGTACAGATGGAACAGAGCAACATTCTGGGCTCTCAGCTCCGTGCAAAGTATGACAACTCCTTACTGCATCCTACCCAGTAGGTGAGGTCAAATGCTACAGAAGATTTCAGACCTGCCGCGTCGGCTCACATGGTAGCTAAGACAATTATTTCAGTAAAGGCAGATACTAATTTCTGATCATCTTGTTCTAAAAGTACATATTACTGCAATATGAGTCATGGAGAGGAGAGAAGAACATGAAAAGCAGTTGACAAAAAAAAAGTCAAGTAAAAATATTTATTTTAATGTGGAGAATGAAACTGACTTTTTTTATCAGTTGAAATACTGTTTAGAACATTTCACTCAAAACTCTTAATAGAAAATGCAAGCAAAGTATTCTCTGTAGAATTTACACACAAAGCAGCTTCTTGGTTGGGTCTCCTGAAGTCACATAATCTCCAATGTTAACCTCTTCACCAAGCACTATGAAAGATTCAACTAGAGCTTCCACATCCTGAAAGATGCTCCTGAAAGATGTTTTGAAAGCATCAGGAGGTGGATATAACTCCCTTAATCATTTTCTCCAGGTGATAGCCACTAGTTTTGCAGCAAGCCTTAATTTCCTGCACACGCACAAGGTAAATACCAGATCAATTATCTCAAACCAGAGGAGGGCATGTATCTATACCATCCAGTTCATTATACTAAAAATTCTGGAGTATTTCAGAGACATCCATCACTAGGATTGTTTATTATTTATCCACATCTGGAAGACCCCAACTGCAATTAAGATCATAAGAAGCATTCTTCCTCCACCCTGTCTCGTTGAAGAGCAATGGAAACTCTGGACTTTCTGAATGTGGGAACCATGCTAATGAACCTCACTTGAAGCTTCTAACAAACCTGTTTAAGAAACTACATAGCCTACCTCTGTCTTGAGATGGCTGTTGAGGAAGCCATAATACATACAAGTGTAGTCAGGAGTGACAGTAAGCTATGATTTGTGTTAGAAACTGCTAGTTTCTTCTTATGATTGAAATAAGAAGACCTGCATTTGCTTTTCCTTGGTTTAGTCCCAACCTGAACAAACTCAGCATTTACTTGAATCTTCAAAGACTCACCAGGGCACTGGGAACTGGTATTTATATGGTAAATCAAGATTTCTGATATTAAAGGCACACTTACAAAGGAAAAATTATCTTGCTAAGAAAAAATCTTCAGCAGATTCCCTGTGATTCACTGTGTTCATAGCTCCATCTGTTTCTCTTAATATCTAATGTAGTTAGATACACATTAACCTCACATTTTAAGAATGAATTATGACAGCTATAGCCAGCTTCATACTATCTAGTGAAAAAACTCCATAAGGCTAAGCTAAAAGAATGTAAATCTGTTAAGTGATATCTTTCAGCACAAATCTGTTAAACTCTCCCAACAGTACGAGACTGGAACACTGAAGTTGTTTTAATATGCAGTAATCCATGTCAGCTGTTTGCTTCTGCTGCACTTTATTTCTTTGCTTTTTCTTTGTTTTCCTCTAGTCCTTATTTTCCCCTAGGTGAGCTATACCTCCAGCCTGAGTCTTTCATCAGCCCTAAGATCACAAAGCTCCATAATGCTACACTGTCAAGTCCAGCCTGAAGCCATCTCAGTTTTGACAATAGGGAGGTCCTGTGAAGGCAGTGGCCACCATTTCTAGGCTGGAGTCAGTTGGTGCAAGTCAGCCTAACTGAAACTAATGGTAAAGGAGAAAAACCACTGAAATGCTTTATGGCACAATACAGTCCCCCCAAGAGGAGTTGCACCAGGGGCAGCAGCTTGCAGGAGACAGTTTTTAACAGTCTTCTCTGATAACATTGTAGGAAACAATCTAGCTCACTTGGTCTTCTCAAGCCTGTTTCTTTATCTTGTGCAAGCTCAGAAACTGCTGAGGATCTCCACGTAGCATGGGAGGTAGTTCTGTGATACTTAAGGAACCTCATAATTAGCTGGTTACAACAATATTAGGGTTTACCCTTAATTTTCAGAAGAATTAAACTGTCCATGCAACTGCATAGTTTTAATTTACCTAAAAAAAAAAATGGAGCACTGTATAAAATCATATAGTGCTCTTCATTTTTAAAGAAGATGGACTGGCAGTGAGAGAAATACCTTGAAATTATATTTGGAATGAGTTGAGTTTATATTAGTAAACAAAATGTAATTCTTTTCAGTTAAGCTACCGCAAAAATAGACCTACCAAGCAAGTTCTCATTACCATTAATATTGTTAATGACAATGCACAGTTCACCATGATGAGATTCATCTCTCTTATCTTCAGGCATTTTATATGGTTATCTGGACTTTTAGAGTCAAAGTTGAGAACAAGATGCTTCTACAATACAGTTAATCACCACCATGATGAAGACGTCTCCCCACGATCAGACAACTCATGTTTTTTGTTTCTGGATATCATGAAAGTTGAGGTAGCTTGCTCAGAAATAAATGTCTGTGTCTTTGCTGTAACCTAGAGTTTAACCTAGAGTTAAGCACAATAAATCCTGCTCTGTCTGCCTCTGAGATTCCATAGCAGTACTCTGATTTGTTTATATCTCTGGAATTATAATTAAATATTTAATGTACCAGGGACTGATGTCTCTAACTCCTAAGAAACTTCTGAATTAAAGATTCTACCCAGGGTATTTAATACCTACCCTGTTTATTCTCCACCTTCAGAAAGATTTTTAATTGCTAGCACCAATTTCAGAATAATTCCTTGTAGGAGAAAATATTTTAAAGTACTCAGTTTAGATTAACATCATTATGAGTCTGTTGTTGCTTTTCCCTTAATCTCATCTCACAAAACTGATTTATAATGGTTCTGCCAGTCTCTTCTCCCAGAATCAAACCAGTAAAGCAGGTTAAAGAACCTGACTTCCTTTCTATTCAACATCACCAGGAGTATTTCCTCCTAACTGAAGGCACTAAGGGGAAGATTGTAAATTTACATAGCTCATGGACTAAAAATGTGGCCCATCCTGAATCCTCCAATAATTATATTATATATATAATCCTCCAATTAATAAAGAAACACTAGATAGAACAACAAATTAGAAGGTCATTTATGTTATTGTTCTGCTCATGTAACTATTTAAATTGGGAAAATCAGGACTATGGCTTCCAGGATGAAGAAGTGACATAAAAATTAAGAAATCCCCCAAAGTCCAAGGGCTCACAGAAAGAAGATGAAAATCTTGTTGAAGGAAAGATCCTTTAAGTGGTGGAAAAATCCTAATAACTGGAACTGAGCAGAGTTTAATGCTACATGATGCCCCCAAGATACCTCTGAGGAGCTGCCTGGCAAGAACTATGCTTCCCAGAGTAGCAGCAGGAAGAAAAGTTGAGATGTAGGTATTGTAGTGCTTGTCTGGGGAGAGGTAGCAAGCACTTAATAAACCAGAAAAGTAAAAGGTCTAGTATCTGTGCTTATTAAATAAACCCCTGTTGAGGGAGCTTGGTTTGCAGAAGTGAAGGACCAAGGAGAGGGATGTGAATTATCGCTTGTCTGTCACTGACTACTGGTAGATTATAGAGAAGAGGCAGACAGATTCTCCTCAAAGATGCACAGCAAATGAGAAGCAACAGATGGCAAAAAGTGAAAGTGACATAAATAGGAAGAAAAAAGGTTTTTCCCAAGAATGCACTGAAACAGGTTGACTAGCTGTAGAATCTCCATGCTGAGAAATATTCAAAATTCAGCTGGACAAGGACCTTAGCAGTCCAGTCTTGCTCCAAGTTTGATCTTTGAAACAACCCCATCCAGATGTGACTAAGTTTAGATCAAATATCAACTTTCATATTGAATATACTCAGAGCGCAACAAGACAAAAATTTTTGGTAACATTCACCAAGAAAATATCCTTCCTTATTTTTCCCTTTAATTTACTTCTTTAAGCTAGAAAGAAGAAAAGTAACAATGCACTTTTTCCTTTAAGTTAGAAGGATTGAAATAGTTTTTAGAACCTATGGTACAAATGAAGAACTACCCTGGGAGCAAACTTTTTCCCTCAGCTAAAGTACAATTACAAGCTTCTCTACATGATGGGACAAAAGCACAACATTGTATCATGGGTAGTGATGCTGAGACATGCAGAACTGTGCATGTGAAAGACACTGGTGTGTAGTTATATTGGTATGGCTACTGGTTATCACAGAACATCTTCTGATTATTTAACTACAGGTATGACTTGTCTAACCACTGGCTCATATGATGCAAGCAAAACAAACAAGCAAGCAAAACAAAACAAACAAAAAAAACCCCAGCACATTAAAAAAAAAAAAAAAAATCAAAAATCAACAACCTGTTCTTACATGGTCGCCAATGTTTGAATGCCTACTCATACCATGGGTAAATTTTAATCTACTAGTAATTATTGGATGTGCGCAAATACGGATCAAGATGTTCTTCCAAATGATTTTAATATGGTACCTTTAATTCAGTCTACAAGAAGTACTATGTATTTATTTGACTTAGAGATTTTAAGTGCCTTCCTTTCAAAGCAAGACCCACAGGAAATCAGTTCTGAAATAAAGACAATGCAGTTTGATTCTTTCACCTGGATTCAAAGTCTTTAATTTCCCCAGTGGCTACACAAAATCTGCAGTAAATCACTGGTAGCCTACAAAAAAAACCCAACATATACAAGCATCAAACAGTTTAAGCAAGACTTAAAATATAAATACATCTCTCACTAAAAAAAAGCAAAAGTTTCAAAACCAGGGTAATTCTTTGCCCAGCTCCTCTTGAGCAGATTTTCCAAGACCAACTGTAGGAGAGTAGTACAGATGAAAGAGAAACAGATACAATTCAAATTTCTGATACAAATTGGTCTGTATATAAATATTTGGGTCCCAAATTGATGTTGCCACAAATGTCCAAGATGATTATGGTATTTATAGAACTGCATTCCCCTACTTAAATTCTGTTTAACTTAGGAATGTCCAACCTGCAGCTGGTGGGCCACATGTCCCAGCACGTCACATATTGTGACCCATGCCATCTCAAGTCTTTATGTTTTCATTAAAAAAAAAATAAATTAAAACTTAACATAAGTTTAGTTACTTGTAAGCATTAACTATATTATATATTTTACAAAGACTGCTCCAAAAGTAATGCCTCCTGTTTCATTATGTTGGCCCATGACACCAGATGCAGATGGTGATAGAATGGCAGTAGAGGTTGAGCCTTCCCACTCATATTTCATTACATTTTCTAACCACGTGACAAATAGCAGCAGAAGAGCAATCTGACAAAATGGTGTCAGTTTGGAAGTGCGTATGAAGCAAAGGTGTATCATTCAATTCCACCATGCAGAAAAAAATGGCAATCAGTTACATTCATCAACACTTGCTGAACAGAGGATGTTAACACATTGAGGTGGTGAGTGATGCATTTCAGCAGTAGTGACAGAGATGATGGATCAGCTCCACTGGTGCAGATTTATACACCATGCAGGCTCTCATTTATCACTGGTGAAAATGTTTAACTAATGGAGGTGACTGCATTGAAAAACAGTTTGGCAACAGAATTTGAACTATCAAATACTATTGTGCTCTTCACATCTGCTGTAATTTCTATGAAAATGAGTAGGGGGGCATTACTTTTGGCTGGCTACTTATTTAATCCATGTGTTCAGTCTAGATGTTCTCATCTTCATATAACATACTTCCTGGATTTATGTAGTATTTTTATGAAAGAAAGAAAAGCCAACTTCTTTATTGAAATACTTGTTGCCATGATTTTCTGCACTGAGTTCCTGTGGAGATAACAAAGCCCCCAGCACTATAAAGCTGTACAGTTGTTGAAACAGTTCTAGAGGAAGTCCATAAAGATGACCAGAGGGCTGGAGCACCTCTCTTGTGAAGATAGGCTGAGAAACCTGGGCTTCTTCAGCCTGGAGAAGAGAAGGCCTTGTAGAAACCCCATCATGATCTTCCATTTATAGGGAGCTTCTAAGCAGGATGGACTTTTAAAATGGCCTGATAGTTATAGGACAATGAGGAATGGTTTTAAACTAAAAGAGGAGATATTTAGATTAGATATTACGGGGAAAATTTTTACACAGAGAGTGATGAGGTGCTGGAACAGGTTGCCCAGAGATGTTGTGAATGCCTCATCCATCCCTGCCAGTGTATAAGGCCGGGATCTTGGGCAACCTGACCTAGTGCCCCATTTAATGGTTCGCAACTTTACCCCCAGCATGGGGGCTGGAACTAGATGGCCTTTAAAGTCCCTTCCAACCCAAGCCATCCTATGATTCTAGATAACAGCATGACCTTTTGATGTCTTCTTGGTTAAGATCTCACATGAGATTATGTTAAAAATATTACTGAAGTCTAAGTTGACAACATTCACTGTTCTCCCTTCATTTACCAAACAAGTAATTTCATCATAAAAGGCTGTCTGGATTAGTCAAGCATGTCTTTCCCATGATAAATCCATGCTGAATATTCCTGCTTACCTTCCTGCCCTTCCTGTGCCTGGAAATGATTTCCAGGGTGAGGTATTCCACCACTTCCCCATAGATCAAGGTGAGGCTGACTGAACTGTATTTTCTCGGGTACTTTTTCTTGTTTCTTGATGTAAGGAGGCAGGAAGAATATGTTGCTGCTTCTTTTCAATAAGGCCATCAAGTGCTTGACAACTATATTGAGTTTCAAAGGCAGAGAGGAATGCTGAATCCAGCCAAAAGACAGACAGCACAACCGTTAACATTACACTGCTGATTTGAAGACCTCAGTGTCATGTAAATAATGCATGGTTTTTAGGCTGAACATCCCCAAAAGATAAATTTGGTTGATAAAAAAATAATCTATGACATAAAGACACATTGCAGAACTTAGTAAAATAGAAATTTGTATGATGATGTGTATGATATCATAATACGAAAGGCCAGCAGGCAAACAAAAATATTTAGGAAGTTCAGTAATTAAGAAAGTCTATCTTATTTAACAGTTCTGCTTTTTTTTTTTTTTTTTTTTTTTTTTTTAAAGTAACTGCTTTGAGATTGAAAAGACAGCATTCCCCCTGCCTGAAATTAGTTTTGCTTGAAGTCTTTAAGTCTTTGGCCAGTAATTGGACCAGTTACCAGATAAACATGTCACTTTAGCCTTAGGCCTCCTACCTTGCTTACTGCGCAACTATATCTTGTAACAATATTTTAGAAGTTAACACCTATTCACTGTAAAGATTGCTAATAATTTTTAATGTTCCTTTGGCTGAACTATTTGGGGTCAGCTAAAAAAGTTTTCATCAGTAAGACAAGATAAGAAAATATATGATTTAAGATATTCAATCTTATCTGCTTTGGAGGCAAGCCCAGAGCAAATAAAAAAATTAAATTATCATCAGTTACATGTTCAAATTGCTGTTATTAATAGATTGGAATTACAGGATGTGATAGTTCAGTATTTTATATATATCTTCAGACCAAGAATACATTTCAAATATCTTTCTCAATGACCTGAATCAGCAGATTCTATTAGCAGCTTACCAGCTGCTGATAAACACACTTCTTGGAAATCCACTTGTTGGATGTGCATAAGAATAGTTGTTAGTATGAAAATAATATACATTATTTGTAAGGAGTGGCTACAATCAATGGAACAGCTATTTTTGCTTTATTATTGATTACCAGCAAAGATAATAGCCTCATGCATCAAAGTAAAAACACTTGAAGTGCTTCACTGTTTTCTGTTTGCAGAATAAAAAGAACACCACTCAGCATTACCTAACCAGAATCATTTCCTGACTGGCAGTAAGGAAGACTGACTATCCATTTCTTTTTTAAAGCTCATTCAAATGCATTTGAATAGATGCAATGCGATGCCCATTCACACAAGAGGAAGACCTTAATTCTTCTTCAAAGAGAACCTCTATCAAATTTCTATTTTCCACATAACTAATTGCAAATCTAGTCTACATTGCTTAACTACAAATGCTACCCTTAGTGATATGCATCAAAACACTAGTTTCAGTCACCCCTTTGGGACAGAAGTTATCCTCAGAATCACTGGTCAGGACTTGCACAGAAGAACAATTACCAATGAGTGGCTAATATCATTATCCAGAGAGTGGATTAATTGCCTGGTCATGTATAGCAATAGAACAAGGGGCAGAAACAAAAACACAGGATCCATACTAACACAAGAGCTTCTTTACTGTCAGAGTGATGGAGCACTCAAACAAGATGTCCAGAGATGTTGTGGAGTCTCCTTCTTTGGAGATATTAAAAACCCACCTGGATGCCTTACCTGCGTGACCTGCTGTAAGGTACTGTTTTAACGTGGGGATTGGATTCAGTGATTTCTAGAGGTCCCTTCCAACCGCTACAGTTCCGTGATTCTGATTTTCTCAAGCCATCTCAACTGTATAGATTAAATCATGCTAGATCCATGCTGATCATGTCATGTCAAAATCTAGCTCTTTCTCCTGTGTGTAAAATGAGCATATGTTTCATAAGAATGTTTCATCCCTAAGAATACCCTGTCCCCAGTGACGAAGATCTCATTTATTTTCCCTCTAAACCCTATTAGGGCTTTCTGCCATCTTCTGCCTCTGTAACAGATGCTTGTGTAATTAATATAAGCTAGATATAAGATTTTTGTGCATTGTAAGGCATAATTCTGAGAAACTTACATACAAAACCAAAATAGAACAGCAAAGAAGGAAAGCACAGCTACCTGGGCCATGAGAGACCCATACTGAGTTACTTCAGCTAGAGCTGCTTTCCTGAATTAGTCACCCTTTCTATACTAGACCAAAATTGTGACCTCATAGGCACTTAGAAACATTTAAGTCCTCCCCAGCCTTTGGACAAAGTGGGGCTGGGATAACAGGCTTTTGACAATTCTGAGGCTCCAGCAAAGCGCTGGTAGTCAGAAATGTGATACACTGCCACTGTGGCTTTTCTCCTGTGTGAACAGGATATTTTACATCCTCGGCTCATCTTCAGATAGTGCAGTTTATTCAAACTAGGTTTTCAAGAATCATGGCCTCTTCCCAAAGACAAATGTCTCCTTACGATTTCAGTGCCTCCTGCTTGTTCCTCTTTCTTAGCTCAGCTTTAGCAAGAACTCCCGTCAGAACAGAAGCGACCACTGTTCCCACGCACTTGCGCACAGCTGAAGTAAAAAGTAAAAAAACTACAAGTAAACAAGTAATGCACCCCGCTCAGGAACAAAAAATATACACAATAGAATAAAAGCATATATAGAATATAGCAGAAATTTCTTCTCATTGCATGTCTATAGCAGAGAGAATTACAGATCCCTTCTGTACTTCTCTTTCTTCTATGCTGCTGCAATCCCTGGGCTGAAGTAGTCTGCTTGAAGCAGGCATAGCCATTTTGCACCAGGAGAGACTGGATGATTCACTGAGGTTCTCAGTGCTTATCTGTCCTTCAAACAGCTTATTTCTTCTGCAGTCGTATGCAGAGGCTGCTGCATTACTGGCCTTGTAAAGGACAGGCAAGTCAATCTCTGAGCTACAAACTATAGCTCTGCTAATCTCAGAAAAATCTGTGTTGCCTCCTTCCTTATATCTCTATGCTCCTTTACTATCTGATCTCAACAAAAGTGTTGGTTGGAATTGACCTGTACAGGTCATCTAGATCTATCTTCTTAGAGCAAGACTACTGATGCAAGGTCAGCCAAAGCTCCATCAAACAAAATCTTGGAAACTTCAAAGCCAGATTGGCTAATTTCAGTGCTAAACTATTCAACTGGTGACATTTTTTCCCTAATGTCCAATCCAAATCTCAATAATATTACTGGGGAACCCACAGGAAGAGTTTTCTCCATCCAAAACCTTTCCTCATGGAGGAGCTGTTTACTCCCTCAAGAGTAGATAGTCCTTCCAGAGAGCTCTTGACAAAGGGAAGGGCTGGGCAATCACAAACTGCATGAAGCTGAACAACAGCAAGTGCTGGATTCCTCCAGGAATCCACCTCCAAGCAGGTGCAACCTGGGGTGGGGCAATCTTGGATGTACATACAGGCTGGGGGATGAGAGGCTGGAGAGCAGACCTGTAGAAAGGGATTTGGGGGTTCTGCTCGGCAGAAAGTTATGTATTAGTCAGCAGTGTGCTCTGACAGCTGAAAAAGCCAACTGTACCCTGGGGTGCATCAGACACAGCATTATCAGCTGGATAAGGGAAAAGATTGTTCCACTCTGCTCTGCCTTGAGTGTTTTGTGCGCTTCCTTACATCAAGGGAGAGTCAGGTTGAGTATTAGGCTAAGGTTCTTCCCTGAGAGGGTGATTGGGAGCTGGAACAGACTCCCCAGAGCAATGGTCACAGCCCCAAGCCTGCCAGAGTTCAAGAAGCATTTGGACAGTATTCTCAGATACTATGTTTGATTTCTGGGTGGTCCTGTGTGGAGCCAGGAGCTGGACTCAATGATCCTTGTGGGTCTCTTCCAACTCAGGATATTTTATGCTTCAATAGCTCCCTCCTTATCCATAAAACTTCCCCTTTACTACCATGACCTTACATTTTCAAAGGCTTATACAGGACATATGGCTAAAAAGCTCCTGTTAAATCTGAACTAATTTGGCTCTGTC
Organism: Tympanuchus pallidicinctus; assembly: GCF_026119805.1. NCBI lineage: Eukaryota > Metazoa > Chordata > Aves > Galliformes > Phasianidae > Tympanuchus > Tympanuchus pallidicinctus. Next base: position 879,609 of record NW_026294744.1, read on the forward strand.
ATGGTTTGGCCTGGTTTGGCCTAGTTCCATGACAAGGGAGGTAAAGGGACTCACAATCCCACGCCCCGGGAAAAAGGGGGAGGGGAAGGAAAAGGCAAAGAGATGAGCTTGGATGTGGAAAACAGAAGCAACGAGCTGTAAGAGATTATTCTTTTACATCACTGCCTCAAAGCTTGCTGGAGACACAGATGAACAAGTCTAAGCAAGTGCTGGGCAAGGGTTGTGAAATCCTTTGTCTGAAGGACACAGATGGACAAGGCCAGGGGCAACAAGAAAGAGATAAATCTCAGATTAATGGCCAGGAAGCAGTTTTTCGTGTGGGTTTATGCTGAGGAAGATGGCTATCTCAAGGAGTACTGCACATGACACTTACTCAAGCACCCAGGGATGTCACATAGGCAGGAAAAAAGGAGAATATAAGAAGGATCAACAATCATAAGGGTAGGTGTCTGCCATCAGATCCTTCACTATGGAATGCCTACATGCTGATGGACTCTCCTGGGCCTGCTACCTGAAAGCTGCTGCTTTCTCCTGGACTTACCCTGTGGCTTCTTCCTGCTACCTGCTTGCTGCCCAAGGACAACCATGCTACTGCTACTCTCCCCGTGAACTTTTGCCTCGGACCATCAGAACAGCATGCAACAGGACGCTGCTGGATCCTGGTGAAGACTATCCCAACTTTACGCAATTCTTGTTTCTTTCTTATCTTTTTTGTCACCCTCTTTCCCTTCCCCATCACCCTCATTCATAATACTCACCATCCTCCCCTTCTCCATCTCCCTGATTAAGATTTGTAATAAACTGGTCAGACCTACATTGTTGTTTGTTAATCTCACACCGGGTATACATATATCAAAGCCCCTCTTCTTCCTATGAATTGGAGCGAGACATGAGCTAAGGGCAAAGCCTTAGAGTACTAAATATATAATATAATAGCAGAATGTGAGATAATACAATATAATACAGTGTGATTGGAATTGAAGCTAGTGAATCAAATAAAATGAGAGAGAAAGAGTTCACAAAACCAAAGTCCTTACTCTAATGCTGTAGGTGAGATGGACAGGGAACAAAGAGAAGAGCAGTCATCTGTTTTTAAGAAACAGTATTCAACTGCAACATTTTCAGTAAGACACTGAAGAAAAGGATGTTTTCCAAGGTGTTCCTAGGAGATAACTTTTTTCACAGAATCATAGAATTACCAAGGCTGGAAAAGACCTCCAAGGTAATCTAGCTCAATTGTTTACCTATCACCAGTATTACCCCACTAAACTGTGTCCCTTACTTAGAACCACATCTAAACATTTTTTGCACACCTCCAAGGACAGAGACTCAACCACTTCCCTGAGCCTGTTCCAGTGCCTGAACACTCATTCAAAGAAGAATTTTTTCCTAATATTCAACCTGAGATATTAATAGCATGCTTTAAGGAGGCAAGAGATGCAGTTGAGGAGAGTTTCAGCAAAGCACTTAACAGTGTCTCGAAAATGATGCTTAAAATATAATTTGGACATAATCAGTCAGTCAGTTAAAAACCAAGTATATTTACATAAACAGTAACAAACAATCCTGCATCATAGAGTACTAACAAAACATAGAAAGTTACTAAGAACTCATTATTTACATCAATGGAAATATTTGCATTTTGAAGGAGGGAAGTGGCTGCAACTGGACATCAAAATAAATCAGAATGATTTCTCCAACTATGAAATGAAACTTGGAAATACTACGTGGTCATCAGGAGATCTGGTTCTTTAGTGACCATCACATCAAATGATAAATCAGAAACATGATTTTCAAAACAATTTGGTATAATAAAGGGATAAAAATTAGTTCTGAGGGGCTAGAGGGAAGATTAGTTTGAATTTTATAATAGTAGACTAATCCTATTTCCACATCAGCCAGTAGTAAATCTCTGCTGCCCTGCATCATTGATGCCAAGCAGCACACTTCTACCGATTGCACGTAAAACTATTACTCCACTAGCACAGCCATTGGAAACATCTTGTGTAGTGAATATTAAATAACAGTGAAAAATATAGAGGAGTTGCAAACAGGCTAATAGTTAATGGAAAAAGGACAGACCCATTAGAAGAAAATGGCCAGATATCTGGAATTAGCAATATTCCCAGAGACTGAAATAGATCTGTTACCTGATCAGGCCAGGCTGCCAGTACTCTTTGCAGGGTTTGTTTAGACTGAGAAATTCATGAGTGGGCTGATACCCAGTAAAACAAGGAGCTCCAGAAAGATGTTTACAGCCACATCAGACAAAATGTCCAAAAGTCAATGAACTAATTTAATACATAGCTACTCTGCAGACATGAGGTTCATATCTATATCATGCTATGAATAAAGATATGGTATGAATCCTTCAGCAAGCACTGTGTAGACATGCTGCAAAGATACACAGAAAGACAGGACCTCGAATTACTGCACTGATTTCTGGGCTTATCTACAATAAAAATTTAACAGCAACCTTGAACAAATTTCATTTAAGTGTGACAAAAAGACCTTGAGAGCTATAAGAGTTTTGAAGAACTGATTTGTCCCCATTAGTCTTCCCTAAATTTATTCCCCATTTTGATTACAGAGATCTACCTGCTCCCTCTCACACAGAGGGTTACGTAAAGCCCCAGTAAAAAAGCCAAGAGAAGTGACAGATAACAGACATATGCGTTACACTTGAAATAGCAGAAGGGTAGAGTGGAAATAAGGTGTCATCTATTACAGGGAGAAGTCACGGCAAAAAGATCCTTGGTAAATAAAATGTAGTATGGTACATTTTAAAACATTTTAAGCCCTTTTAAGTCTTTGACTTCAGTGAAGACCTCATGCAGATCAGCTTTGTAGCAGAGCCTTGCACTCAGGTACCATTCGCAGAGAAGTAAAAACATGGCAAAGCACTGTGAGAAGAGCCAATGGAAAAGCAAGGAATTCTCCGCCCCACCCTAAGTACTGAGTACACGAGACACAGCAACGCTGATGCAGTGTGGATGGAACTGGGAGTGATGGCAGCCAAACCCCCCACGTGTAAATAGGTGGTCCCATCAGAGCACAGCATGCAGGAAGGGAAATCAGCATGGCACAGACCATTTGAGATGAGCCTTCCAGCACTGGTGACCTAGACAGAGTGCCTGTCTAAGAACATGGCTAGCTGCTGAGGTCTCTGGCTGCAGGGAGCACTGAGCATGTTGCTGCCAATGGAAGTAAACAATACCAACTGCCAACTGTGTGATGTGTCAGCAGGATCTGCACAGCCTGAGTGGCAGAACTCAAGGAAGAGGTGGAGAGGTTAAGGAATGTAAGGGAGTGTGAGCAGGAGACAGACTGGTGGAATAACTCTCTGTCATACCTATGAGAAAGGCACCGGGGTGTTACACTCTAACTAACAGTGGACCCTCTGCCCTGTCACCACCAGGAAGAGAGAGGGGACCCAAGAGATGGGGAGGAAAGGAAACAGGTCTCAACTTGGCATCACAGGCAAATCTTCCTGCCTACCTTGATTTCCCAGGTGCCTCTATAATAGGTCTGAGATTCTGGATCTTGAGGAAGAGGTAAGTGGGGATGCAATGGATGATCTCTCTCAGAGTTTGAGTCTCTGGTTATTACCCTTTACTGATAGTTTAGGCTGACAGCAGTGAAGTTGCTAAGAGAAGCTTGAGGACTATCAAAAGAGGCTTCAGGGAACTGGGGTCATTAGTTGATGGGGCAGTATAGGTAGTATTTTCCTCCATCCTTTCAGTGGCAGTGAGAGATAACGAGAGGACTAGGAAAACCCATGTGATAAATGTGTGTCTAAGAGGCTGGTGCCATTGCAGGAATTTTGGCCTTTTCAACCATGGGGGAGTTTACTCAGCACCTAGCCTGAAGGCTACAAATGGGTCTTACAGGTTTCAAAGGGTGAAATGAATCCCAGCCCAGGAGCTGACAGACCTCATTGAGAGGGCTTTAAACTAGGTATGAAGCTGTCTTAAAGGCACAGGAGCAGGCTGTTCATGAGTGACAAGATGACATGGAGGTGAAGAAGACGAGTGTGGATGAACAGAATTTAACTGAGACTCTGGGAGAAAAAATAGAGTTTATCTCCTGTTGAAGAAGGGAAAGGCAACTCAAGGAGCATACAAAGAAGTTTCTAGGGAAAAGGTAAAAGCCCAGCTTGAACTCAATCTGGCTATTGTAGTAAAAGGAAAAAAAAAATTAATAAATGTATTAACAGTAAGGAGGAGGGCTAAAGAGAATGTCCATCCTTTACTGAGTGCAGAGGGGAACATGACTACTGAGGATAAGGGAAAGGCTGAGTTTCTCAATTCCTTATTTACATTTGTCATTAATAGTCAGTTCAGTTATCTTCAGGGTATGATATTGCCTTATCTCGCTGCAAGGGATGGGAAGCAGAATAAGCCATCCATGATTCAGGTGGAACCTGTTAAAGACCTTCTATACTGTTAAAGACTCCATCTAAACTGTCATAGTTCCATGGGGCCAGTTGGGATCCACTCTAGGATAGGGAGGGAGCTGGCAGGGTGATTGCCAAGCTGCTTTCCACCATCCATCACATTCTTGGTCAACCAGAGAGGACTCAGAGGATAGGAGGTTTGCTAATGTGACTCCCATCTACAAGAAGAGTTGTAAGGAAGATCTGGAGAACTACAGGCCTGTCAGCATGACTTCAGTGCCAGGGAAGATTATGGAACAGATCATCTTGACTGTGATCATATAGCATGTATGGGACAACCAGGGAATCAGACCCAGCCAGCATGGGTTCTTGAAAGGCAGGTCTTACTTCACCAACCTCATCTCCCTCTATGACTTGAGTGACCAAACTGATGCATGAGGAAAATTCATAGTCTACCCAAACTTCATTAAAGCCTTTGAAACTGTCTCCCACAGTAGTCTCCTAATGAAACTGACAGCTGTGTCTTGGACAGATACACTCTTTGCTGGGTACAGAACTGGCTGGAGGGTTGCACCCAGAGAGTGGTTATAAATGGAATTAAATTCAGGAAGACACAAAGCTGGGAGGAAGTGCTGATCTTCCTGAGGATAGGAAGGTCCTTCAGAGGGATCTGGACAGGCTGGCTCACTGGGCTGAGGCGAATACACGTTGATCCCAATAGCCCCAGGCAATCCTACAGGCTTAGGACAGATGACTGGAAGACTGTCTGGAGGAAAAGGACCTGGGGATACTGGTAGATGCTAAACTGAACATCAGCAAGCAGTGTGCCCAAGCCAAAAAAGCCAATGGAATCCTGGCTTATATCAGAAGTAAAGTAGTCAGATGTGAGGCAATTGTCCTGTACTCAGTTCTGGTGAGGCTGCACCTTGAATACTGTGTTCAGTTTTGGGCTCCTTCCTACAAGAAGGACATAAAGGCCCTGGCACATCTGCTTGAACTGTTTTGAATTCATCTCCAAGGCTGCTTATGATAATGAAATCTGCCAATTTTTTTTTTTTTTTTTTTTTTTTTTTTTTGCATTTTCAAATCCCATTTGGCTTCAAGTAAAATTGTTGTTAAGAAGTTAAGAAGTCACAATTCCACAATTCCTTTTTTGTTTGTTTGTTTGTTTTGTTTTTTTTTTTCCTTTTTCCCAGACAAATTTTTCTTCTGGCAAGAAGGAAACAGGTTTATTTTCTGAAAATTTCTGGAGAAAAAAAAAGGCTTCCACTTTTTATACCTTTCTAAAAGCACTCCAGATACTTTTCTCAACTTGGGAATTTCATACTGTTGGAAATTAGCAAACTGATTAAAGTGAAAAACTCTTCTCTCTTCTATTTCTGCTTCTGGTTTATGAAATAATCAATACTTTAGGAAGATAATCTTTTAACATCTTCTGTAGGCCAAAGATTGGTATATCTTCCCTCTTTTGACCCAGAAGACTGGAAAGTGAGCCCTGGTTAGTGGCTCCTGTTTTGTGTGACTCCAGATCAGTTTGAAACATTCTTTCTTGACTCAGACTCTTACACTTGTACCCGAACATTGACAACCTGGGGGAAAAACAAAACAAAACAAAACAAAAACAAACGCACCCTTACCTCCATGCCTTCAGGAAGCTACATTTCAGGTGAAAAGGTCACTGATTTAGAGAATAATCCAGCATCCTTTATTTCTGCTACTGCCACACTGGCTACTTCTACTCCACTGAGGATGCAGGTCCCAGCCCATAACTGTTCTTTTTCACAATGATTGACTAAAATGAGGACATGATTGATTTATAACAATGTTTTCTAGTGCAGAATTTGTTCTTCTATATCTGGATTTTTACAGTGGCAGCATCTGCCTCACACTGCTGCCAACTCATAGTGATGTTGCCATTATCTTCTTAGGATTTGATGAATATAAATTTTCAGTGTTTGCCTGAACCACACACAGCAGTAATCAGCAATTACCAAAAACAGCAAACACAAATAATTAACGCACTTCGGGACTTCCAAACATAGTTTTCCCTGGAAGCTTGCATAACACTGCTATGGCTAGAAATGTTTTCTACAATACTTCTTTGATACCATGAAGGAAAGAGCAGCTTTACCTCCATGTTCTCAGCCCAACTTGAGCAAGATGGATAAAATAGTCCAGATGAAGGCATCCAAATGATTTGGCATTTTCAAAGGAGACAGGGGGCTTAAAAGAGACATGCTTTGTTCTGGTTCTAAAATCAGTCTTGGCAACATGGGGTAGAATAACTAATGGATTAACCCCAGCTGTGCAACCTTCTTAGCTAGTTAGCTGTGCAGCTGAGATTAGTTACCATTAGTATCTGACATCATTACATTTACTTTAGTATCTGATATCATTTTATGCACCATGGTGGATCAGCCAGTGTCACCCCCTCACTACCATTTTTTTCCAAACACATTTGAGAGCCAAGAAATTTCAATCCCCCTCCAAGCTTCATTACACTGATATGTTTTTAATCAATTGTTTAATCAATTGCTAATGTTCCTGTTATCTTCTCTGCTTAGAATTCCCTTATCAGCTTTCATTGCCTATAATGCACTCCTTTCAGAAGTTACTGTAAAATGTTAATACAGAAGGTATATTTTTGCTAGTTTGTAATAAGCTTTTTACATAATTTTTCAAATCAAATGTAAAAAGCAAGTGGAATTCTTGGACAGGAATCCAATTGGAGTTACCCTAAATGCGTACGTTTATATATTCAAGTACTTAATTCAAAAGTACTTAATTCAAAATTAAATTCTAATGAATATATATGTGTGGGAATGCTGGCTGAATAACTTACTCATCTGCCTCCTTACTTCTCTTTCCAACTTATATTTGCTGCTGAAATCATCAGATAAATTTGCAGTGTGAACTGGCATAACTTACTGTCAATTAATGCATCCACAGCATTTCCCACTACCTAAGAGATTTTATGCATATAACATAATTACAGGATTCAGCAGATTTGATTAGACCACCAGTCTACCAAAAGTCCAGTCCTGAGAAACTCCACTACCAGAATTGGCATCTTTGCCCTGATTTCATCAGTATCACTTGTATCTTTGCATACATAAGTCTGCAAAGAACAATTGAATCAGTTGCCTCCAGGATGAAATCAAAATCAGATCAAATGAGTTTGCCTCATTTTTACAACAATCTCTTAAGTGATAAGAAACATGAAAGATTTTGTGTCCAGGTTTTGCATTATGGTTCTTTGATCTTCAAAGAAAGAAATATATATCAAAAAGAATGCAGAGATATCTGTAGAAATATTGAGTAGCTCTGGATATTCTAACTGTCTGTTCAGTTTTTAGGACTACTGAACCTTAGCTTTCAGATTTTTAAGCACTTTCTGTGTACCAGGAATCAGAATGACAGTGAATATGAACATATATATACAATCACTTAAATTATCCTATATATATTTTCTGGGGTTCCTGCAACTTCACTTGCAGCAATACATGCTAAGTATTAACAGGATAGACAACTAGGCTACTAGGCATGCCAGCCACATACAGACTCTGATCAACTGATCTGGAATGCATGTGCAGAGCAGGGCCTCAAAATACCTCTATCTGAATTCACTCTTAACTTGTGATTGCACAATATCACTCTTGATCACACGTACCACAAAGATGATTAAACAAATGGAGCATCTTTCAGAGAAGGAGAGACTAAGAGAACTGATTCTGTTCTGAGAGAACTGAGCTTAGAGAAGGGAAGGCTTAGAAGGATCCTACCAAAGTGTATAAACATCTGATGTGTAAAGGTTGTCTCCTCAGTGGTTCCCAATGACAGGACAAGAGTCAATGGACACAAACTGAAACACAGAAATTCTGCCCAAACATAAAAAAAAATTTTTAAATGTGAAGATGGCTGAACACTAAAACCAATTTCCCAGAGAGGCTGTGGAGTCTCTATCCTTGAGGCAATTAGAACTTGACTGGATACAGTCCTGAGCATCCTACTCTGAGTTCTTACCTGGAGCACAGGACTTGGACTAGATGATCCTCAGAGGAGTCTTTCAACCTCAACATTTCTTTGATTCTATACTACTCATGGACAAAACAGATTTTCAATATCTAGCCCAACGCAAACGAAAACAGCACTATTCCTCATTCCTTGTTTTCCTGAAAACATACTTGCATTTTAAGAGACTGCAGAACATAACAAATACTGCTTTTCAGTTCTTTATGCATAAATACTTTAATTTTCAGTGTCTCACAGAGCTTCAAGAACAGCTATGCACTAGAAGACCAATGTAAGTAAACAGAAACAAACAAGCTAAATTTGTCTTCCCTAGTTTACTTCCTTGATTCTTTCCATCTTGCCATGCTATTGACCTACATTCCCTTCCTATTGGCCTGAAGCATGCCATGACCTGAATTAACAGCAACTCATTCAAACCACTGAAAAAGTATGAGATTGGGATGGTTCAAAGAATATTACACCCCCCGAGAAAAGGTAAGTACCATGGGCTACAGAAGTATTTTCATACATCAGTTCTGAAACTGGGAACACAAGGGGAGGCAATGGGAAAGGAGGCAAGGAGTAGGATAGACTACATCATTTCTTCACCTTCCTAAGAGGACAAATCCTATGGGCTCCATGAGATGCACACTGAAATGTCCATGTGAAAGAACTATAAGTCAGGTACCACATTTACCTTGGAGAACAGAGAAGGGGAGCAGTAGGCATGATTTCCAGTTGTCTTTCCTCTCTACTGCAAACTGAGGCAATGAACTATGCTGACAGCCTGTGCTAGTTTCTTCTTTCTGCTATGGAAGAGATTACACAATAGTTCCACAACAAGAACTCTGCTCAGACTACTTGACAGCCATTTGCCATTTGATTCTGAACAAATAGTTGCACAATGTTCTATCAACAGTTAAGAAAGCCTACATATTTACCTCTCGTGGGGCTTCTCTATAGGGCAGGATAGACTTCTGGAGACCATTGGGATCACAAAAATCCTCTGTATCTCCATGGGCAAGGACTCTGCAGGTTTAGGTAGTAACAGAGGCAGAAATCTTTTACTATTACTAAGACCAAATACTCTGATCCTGTGTGTTGGACAATGTATTTGTAGACAAGGATTTTTAGCATTACTATGTATCTTAAAGACTGGAAAAGCAAAAACAATGACTTGGTAGTTATAATTCAGTTATATATTAGTTATATAGTTACATATTAGTTATATAGTTTTTTATATATATATATCATTATCAACAGATGATTATCTCTCTGTGCACTATTGATGAGTGAGGAGACAATTACCAAACCAGTTGGAGACCCATAAATGGACTAGCATCTTTCTGCTTGTACTGAGTTTTACTTCACTTTGCTCAACAGAAACCCCGAAAGAATGAGTAAAGCAAAGCATCCAGTAAAAAAAAAAAAAAAAAAAAAAAAAAAAGAAAGAAATTATTAGCCCTCAGAAACCAGTGCAAATGCTGATTTCTGCCTGCTTCACATCAAAATAAGTGCTTGCTTCTCATTAAAGACAATGTGTTTTACCTTAAATTTATCACAAAAGGCCACCTAATTGGAAAAAAATTGCATAGTTCCTTGGTTGCCTACCAGCATTTAATCTCAGGGTTAACTTCTACATAATTTAACAGGAGGAAGCGCTGCTTTGCAATGGGCATTGGAGCACATGGATCCTAAGGCACATGCAGTAAGACATGTTGTTACCTAGAGATAAAGTCCCAGCAATGTCTTAATTCTCCAGCCTGGTCTGCTAGGATCACACACAGGACTCCTGTTTCATTCCTGTAAGGCAAACAAAGGCAATGACAGGGCCTTTATTTGATACAGGTGCTATAGAATAAGATATCAAAGAAAGAGGAATTAACTCACCCCTCCTAACAACAGCTTGGAAAAAAAGGTGAGCTGAGGAATGCAGCCTTCTCTGGTTCAAACTCTGGTGCTGGAGGAAGAGAAGGATGGGCGGGGGAAACTCGTGTAGACTTTTAATACATAGACGCTCCTGGAAGCACCGCTGAGACGAGGAGAGCAAAACGATGGATCCAGGCTCCCCCCACTGCAGGCACTCACATGCTCACGTACTTGTTCAGGCTGTGACCTAAGAATTCTACTGCAGATCCCTACCTGGAAAGGAAAATTCTGAGGAAAGACATTGCTCAGTGGGCATGGTGAGGATGAGCTGATGATCCTGGAGGACTTTTCCAGCCTTAACAATTCTCTGATTCTGTGATTGCCCTCGAAAAGTTCAGACAAATGGGAAAAATTAATCTCTGTTATTATTCACAATTTCAGCTTTCAAAAAGATGTAATTCCTACAAATTGTAAAAACAGCATTTTCCTCATTTACCCATAAAACACCTGCCTCAGCTCAGATGTTACTGAATAGAAATAATCAGAGGGTGCTTTATTTTAAACAATAGTCATTGAGATTATGCAAAAAAAAACAACAAACCAACCAACAAAAAAAACTTATTTTAACTCATATTTTTATTGTAGTCATACCCTGAGATGCAGAGCTCCATTTTATTTGGTACTTCACACCAATAGTCCCAGACTTGAGTGAAAAAACAACCATGTAAGCTTTACCTGAGCTAACTACTGAGCATCATTTGAACAAGTGCATCTACTGCTTTCCTGTGTGTCATTGTTGACATGATTCTTACTCAGTAAAATATTAAGAGGTGCTGAAATCAATGGGAGTTTAGAGCACTTGGAAAGATCAGCTCAGAAATGCATAGGTATTTGCAGATAAAAGCACTCAATTCCTCTCTGCTGACACAAGCTGTTTTTATACTACAATTTCATTTCTGATACCTGTTTGCCTTCTTGACATTGGTAATCTCATGGAGCCACTGGCTTCCCTGGAATTCAACTCATTTAAGCCAGCTGAGCATCTAAGTGGTCCTAAGGTGTCTTCAAGCTGCGTGTTTTAGTACAGTTTAATCTGCACTAGTGAAGACTCGGTGGTATTGACACACTGGCAAAGCCTTCAAAATGCATGCAAATTCTGTTTGTAGAAAACAATTACTGCCATGGATTTTAGCAATGTTGTGCACAAAGTAGGATACACTAGCAGATTCGAAATAGCAGAGGTTTTCTGTGAAAGGAATTGTTAGATTGTATTCATGCAACTCTAGATAATATTTATCTGTATGAGATTTTAGAAGAGAGTAAGTAGAGTAAAAATGTTTTCATGTAAAATCAAATTTAAGGTTTGGAGACTATTAACTTCAACTACAGTAAATCACATGTGTTGTTACTGCTGCAGTAGGTTTATTGGAAGAGTATTAACAAGAGAAACATAGGTATTAACAAGTTAGCTTGCTCTGTAAATGTTTCCTTGAAAACTGACGTTTCTTCTGTATCCTTGATAATAACAAATTAATTTTTCTGCAATCACTTTTTTTCCACAAACTGCTCCAAAGTAAGTTCAAATCTATGCACACTGAAAAAGGAAAATTCAAGTCTTCACTGAAACAGCATCAACAGATTTGAGATCTATAGGCAAAATCATTATCTTCCACTTTTCATTTTAGTATCTTAAAATCTACATTCTATGTGGTCATAGAACACTGTTCAGAACCTTTTGTGGTAGATGAAAATGCACTTAAATGTCACTTTAACACATCTTTCTTCTAAAAGGTGGGGTTTCTCTTTTTCCTATTCATTACACTCCAGTGGAAACTGATGGACAGGATTCTTCCTTGCTGGCTATACAACAGCTCTTATCTATGTAAAAAAACTGCCAGATATGAACAGGAAAGAAAGACATACAGATTATTAGTTCGGAAGAAATAAGTTAAGCTGATTTGCACCAGACATTATTCATTTTATATACATGAATAGAAGCTGCACAGGATGCTGGCAGCAAAGTCTCAGTTCCCTCGTTCTCCACATTCAATTTTGTACTCAAGTCATGAGAGTAAGAACTTAGTGGGTATTACCAAAAATCAAAAGCTTAATACAACTCCACTCCACTGGCTGTCCCCATGTCCATATATCCCAACTTGCAATTTGCGATTGTATGGACAGAATCAGTCTGTTCTTAAGTAAGAATGAATTACTCTTTATGTGCTGGATTTCAGCAGCCTTTTTAAACTGTTGTAAGTGAATGAGATCACAGGAACATTAATAAGACCAGGAAAAAATACATCACAGCACTGTCAGACAGAATGCATACCTTGAAAGTGCATTTGTAATAGTAACTGTATACTAAGTTGCCCGCTTCCTCTTACTACCTTTAATTGATTATTGAAAAGGCTGACTACCATAGAATTTCGGATTGTTGTTTTAGTAACCTTTGATATATATACTGATACTCTGTACTAACATAGCACATCTGGAACAGTCTCAGAATTCATTGACAATTTAATAAACTGACACACAAGCTACCTCCCCAGTTTTGAAATGCAGTTACTTCTTAGTCAAAACACGGCTGCTCTTTAATAGCACACTTGGAATGCTACCGAATGACTTGAACAGCAAATGAAATATTTAGAAGGCAAACAGATACAGTGCCAAAATAAACCAGAGTAGGACTCCAGTTCTGCTCAGACACTGGGAAGGCATCACAGAGTCTTTAATGACACCAAGATCTTTCAGTGTTCCTCATCCCAAGTAGTGACAAAATGCCCCTTAACTGTTATGCTGAAGATCAATTCCACATTACCTTGGGAGGATTGAATCAATGGCTTCAAACTCAGCACCAAACCTGTAGACTTGCTGAAGCACTCAGCAAAACAAATTCCAGCCGAATTAGATGATTCTGTAGTATTTCTGACAGATTAGCCATTGCACACAAAACATGGCAGTGTTCAGATTCATGCCAGTTTTGTATCTTACATTCAGAAGGATGACAAAATTATAGAGGAAAAAGGTCCAGAAAGTTAGAGCCAAAAGAACATAGACCAACTGTTGTATTAAGTTCACAGGAAGATGCTAGCTTATCACTCACTGAAATAATTTTTCAGGACAACCAAGTTTGTGTAAAATCACTGCTTTTTTTATTAGGAAAAAAAAATATCTCATTTGGTATTTTGAGCCTTGAAGTCAATTGTTCAATCATTGCTTCACTGGAACTATGACCCAGGGTCTAAACCAGTTACAGTAGCACCACTACACTTGGTGACCTACAGTCGGACCAGAACCATTCAGGCCCCATGCTGCAGAGCAACTATCCCGAAAGTGCTGTGCTGTTACTGTACATACCCAGTGGCACTTCCTGCAGTGTTCATATCTTAGCCATTTTGGCATTTAAATATTAAGTATCACACGAGTTTACATTAAAGACTCATTAGCTATAAATGGTCTTCTCTTCTAATGCTAGCAATTTGTATCATCTAAATAATTGTAACAAAAAATGTATCCAAGTGACAGAGATCCCTTTTTTATTTTTCTTTCTTCGTGAAATGAAAATTACCAAAATCACTCAGCTGAAGTAAAAAAAAAAAGAAAAAATAAAACAATAAAAACAAATCAAAAAAGAAAACAAAGAAAAAAATGTCAAAACAATTTCAAAAATTCCCTCTCCTTGGAAGGAAGCCATTCAAGTACATTTGGGAAAGCATTCATTTCCCCGTTATCAAATTCTTGGAAAAAAAAATATCAAAACCACAGTTTGCAACTGAAAAAAAACCAAACTTAATTACATTAATTGAAGCTTCAGATATTCTGGTAGTGGGAAATAAACTCTTCTCCAAGTATTTCAGAAACATTTTAAATGATTGATTTGCCTGGTATGCCACTGCAAGAGTTCAGCAAACCAGGTTCATAACAACACTTGGCTAATTCAGAAAGGAAAAAAAGGAATACTACCTCCCTTGTAAGCTGGAATTAGCTTTTGGGGGGGTTGAAGATGAATGCAGCACACTCAAAACGGAAAGGAAGGATCAAACTCATCAGAAGAAGACAAAGATACATCTAAACACCTACCACTGCCCTAGTGATTCGACCTGGAGGCCCTGCTAGCAGCCTCGACTCCCACAGTCAGTTCATAACATCTGGGGAACTAAATGCCATGACAGCGTAGATGATCCTTCATTCAGAATTTAATGCAGTATTTCATATGGAAATTTATATTTAGAATGGCCAAACAGCAAGGAGATAGTATTCCATAAAATAAAAACTTTGTTTTTTTCCAATTTGAAAGAACAGTTATTGTCTATGTTGTGTTCTCAACATTCATGGAAAAATATTTTGAGAGTCCTTCCATGGATTATCTGGACAATTCAGTTTTTGGATGGCATTTTTTTTTCTGTATTGCTCACCACTGAAGTAATTTAATTAAAACTTAATCTTATACCAAGCAATGGGCCTGATTAGGCTGGGTATTCTTTGTCAAGCAGAGGCAATTAATGCATGTAATGGAGGTACTGTAAAAAGAGAATGTGACCATTAATGTGAATGTGTGCAACCGAGTATAACTGTGGACTTGCCACTTCTTTCCCAGTAAACCTTTCTATACATATGGAGTTGAATAATATGAACCATCTCTTATGAAATGACAGAGGAAATTCCTGGATACACCCATTATAGCAGGTGCATTTAGATTATCAAGCCCTGTAAGCATCAGCCCTCCTATCATTCCTAGAATTCAAAAATCTTTAAATATTTGTGACTACAAGCTGTATTATCAATATAATCTTAATTATAGATGGAACAGTAAACCTCGCACACTACATGTGTATTAGCCATCCTATGCAAAATGAATATAGATGAACCTCCTTTCATCCTCTGCTGTTAACCTGGTAG
The DNA here is from genome assembly GCF_026119805.1 of Tympanuchus pallidicinctus. NCBI lineage: Eukaryota > Metazoa > Chordata > Aves > Galliformes > Phasianidae > Tympanuchus > Tympanuchus pallidicinctus. The sequence continues at coordinate 894,784 of NW_026294744.1, forward strand.
CATGGAAATGATCTATGTCTCTCCTCAGGCCTGTCCTCCACAGAATGATCATGCAGCTCTCTCCATCATATTTATTGACAACAGCAAGCTCTTCTGCTTGAAATTCAAATGCTCTAGTGTTCCTACCTAGTGAGAGGAGGTCACCAAATATACTATCTGCAACTGCATTTTCATTTTCTAGCTGTAAAAGCATTCTATTTAAGAGTCATATTTGTCTTCTCATTGGAATAAAATGTGAGGTATTTTAGGAAGATGTTAGAGAAGATGAGTGGACTGAAGTATTGTGCTAACTAAAGCTTCTTTAATTTTTGAATGCTTAATCTGTACACTCCATTAAGTGAGCATTTTATATAAAGACCAACCATGGGATACAATGCAACTACTAACTGCAAGTATCTGTTAGAAGCCTGCAGTACAGAATGTTTCAGATCTTTTCTCAGTAATTTTAAAGGCAGCATGTAATCATGTCCTTCCTACAGTCTTCTCAAGTGATGAGACACCACTCTAATTACTTCTGTGAGTTCTGATTTACCTCAAGAGCACAGAAGTTTGCCCTATATATTTGCAGACTTTGGTTGAGAGTACACTGTTTCAAGGGATAGTACTGAATCACCTCTGATCTTTGTCAGTCAGGCTATCTGATTCAGAATGCTAGGCCTGAAGGCAACCTGCTATATGACCTGCTATATAGTTGAGAGAAAGCATAACAGTACATTTGTGATAAATACTTGGTTTCAGAGGTATGGGCTATTTTGCTCTGTGAAGTTTTAGGCTTTGTATTTCTTAAAATATAACCTTGAGTTTCTGCATGGTAAGGGCATACATATTCACACCCAAGATTCTTTTGCTTTTATAAAGCAATTATTTTGTAGCCATTAATCAAACAGTACATGAACACTAAACGACTTCCAAGAGTAACAGGTAAATTTAGTTCACATTGGAATTATCAATATAATACAGAGAAGGTAAGATCAAATGGAATTACTGAATGGATTCCCTCCTTCTCTGTTGAAAGTCTGCTGAAGAAGTCTTCACTTCCCTTATAACCTGAGTGTAAGTGCAGCTGAAGGAGAAAGAGGACTTGATTCATTGACGTGTCTATTAACTAAGTTACAGCTGCATAGTCACACTTACTTCCCAATGTAGTTTGCTTCAGAGCAAATGTATAAGACAAGAAGACTGCTTGGTGTAACAAAAGGATTCAGTCTGTAATTTTTCAGTATTTGATAAAGCATATAAAACAAGATAACAGAATTTGCAATTAGGAGAAAAAAACATACACAATTATTTTCTTTTTATATTAGCTAAGAAATTATCAGAGAGACTCAATTCAGAGTCCTCATTGCTGGTTATTTTTTTGCAATCATTATGAGGAGAAAAAAAAAATGTCCTGGAACCTGATTCTGAATGTATGCAATTTTGTTTTAAAATGTCCACTACAAAACAGACCACATTACAGTAAATATCTCAGTACAAGATGTACCAAGGGATACAATGACTACATAGACTGTTGGAAAGGTGAGGTAAAGCACAAGGTAAAATTTTGTTAGTGTCATGGCAAAAATAACATGGCAAGAACATTTTCTACACAGAGGAAGCACCACAAATAGAAACAGGCCAGGACTTCAGAAAAACTGTGGCAGTGATACAAGAATTAGCATTCCCACTCCTAAAGGAGGATTTTTATAGCCAGATCCATTACAGGTATGATGATACAAACCATGAGGGGCCTCAGTAGAAAAAGCTCTGGGTGTAGTATTTGACAAGTTTAAGTATAGTCAAGTGGGGAGAAAAATAGCAGGGGGAAACAGGAACAGGTAATGGCACAACTGAATGATATATTCAGAAAACAGAACATAAAGCAACATTGTAATTTGATTCAAAGAACACAGAATTAATTTTGCTACAGACAAAAAAGAGAATATTGATACACTAGAGGTGATAAATAGGCCTCAAAAAAAAAAAAAAAAAAAAAAAAAAAAAGAAACAAACAAGAAACAAGCTTCAGACACATGTAGAGCTAGCAAAACTCAATGACTTTGATCACACTTTTAAAGTACAGACATTAGTACCTCATGAAATTACAAACAATACTACCAAGCAGCTAAAAGTTAGATGACTTGGACTAGATCCATTTAAGAATGGTACCTTCAAACCCTTATTGTAGGTCAAACAAAATAATCAATTTATAAATGAGATTAAATAAGACTAAAAAAATTGGAAGTATTGATGAAGAAGAATTTTCTTGATGAAAGCTTTTGTTGTTTAAGGAACCAAAAGAAGTAAGCATATAAAATCATACAGCAGACCACCAAAAATGTTATGTTTTATACCAGATTAGGGAATTTTCACTTCATCTTATGGCATGCAACTAGTTTTGTACTGTGTATGCATCCCACTGTTAACATGTGCACAAACAACCAGAAAGACCTGGCAGTCATTATAGATGGACTTCTAATATGCAACACTTTTGGCATAAAATAATTTGCATTTATGTCATTACCTTATTTATATATGACAAAGTATCAAGGCACAGGCGGGCATGACTTTATCAGACCCATTTGTGTGAAACACACCTTAAAATACAGTTTTCAGAAGAAAAACAAGACCAAGTCAATTTGACTTACTTATATTGAACCCAAACCAAAAAAACATCACTTAAATGGTTTTATAAACCTGATCCCAAGTCAGCATACACTTGATAAGGCTATAGGCAATACTTTAGATTCAGGGATGCAGCCATAACACATCAATTGATTTAAAAAAAAAAAAAAAAAAAAAAAAGCCTCTGGAGAATACAGCAGGCTTAATCTTTATCTTACATCTGCTAATTTTGGTGAAACTGTGCTGTCTCAGCAGTGATGGTGTGAACATTACCCACTCAAGGCAAGATCCAAGGCCTATGGAAGCCAAATCCTTGGATTAATTGTATGATAACACATGAGTTGACATCTACAAGCCATTCATAGCTCACAGCCACATCTCATATTGATTACCATTTCTTATACCTCTCAATAAGGAAAGTATCAATGAACCAATCATTCATTTCAGATAGAACTGAGGAGGAGTGACAGGAGAGAAGTTAGATTCCACAAAATAACCAGACAATAATTTTGTGTAGGATCCTTAAAATTATCTTTAATTGAAGTCAAATATGAACAGATGAACAAAGAAGTAGGGAGAACTGCATAGGTGAAAACTATGCATTTCAAATAGTTCAAGAACTCATAATATTTGATGTAAAAAAAATTATAAATCAACTCTACTAATGGAAGTAAAATGAACTGTATCAAGACAATGAAATACATATTTGATTCAACATGAGTACACAATTTGTAATGGTGGAAATAAGTACAGCTGTGTCAGCTTAGGTGTTTTGTTGCCCTGATGGTGCACTTTTATATTGAGAATTTTTAGTTTATATATTTGTAATATTTGTCCTTTAAAATTAGAGGTATGTCTAAAAGGCCATACACAGTCCATAAAAAGCCCTAATTTATTCATTACAAATGAACATACTGCAAAAACAATGGTTTACTTGGAAAAGAAAAAAAGATATAAGTTTGGCATGTTATAGGTAGAGGTTTGCTGAATTTAGGCATAAAAATACCATTTTTACTTTTGTACAAAAGTAAATTATACTTTTGATTCCAATTACATTATAGAAATGTCCCTGAAAAAAAAACCAAAATGTATCAAAGACCGATGCGCCAAAAGGAACCAAATGTGACATGGCTTCATTTTATTTATTACAGAAACAAGAAATGGAAGATGATTTTTAAAAACTCATAGTGACATTTACTAGAGTCTGTTAACAGATGAAATATACAGCTTTATTTAGATATTAACAAATATTTTGAGACAAATTTTGGTTAAGATCTCAGTTTCATTTTATTTCCTTTGAAAACATTAAAGCATGCTATGCCTTGACAGCATAAACTGTTGACCTCACTGGTGGCAAGTTCGTCTGTACTGAGTGTAACAGCAGAACACCCTGAAGTTTCATTTTGCAGATACGCATACTCACTTCTCTTTAAGAATACTTGATTAGTATTTTAGGAAAAATAAATTTTACATATCTGATTAAATAAAAACAGAAAAGCAAAAAGTAGAAAAGTAAACATAGCCTGAAATAAGTCTAACCAAAACTAAAACATAGGTCCCTGTTTGAGCATCCTAGAAAAGGAGTCTATTTCAGACTTGTTCCAGGTCTGGAACAAACTTGCCATGTTGAGCAATCACAAGGACAACTTTCATATTGCATAAATCTCTGTGGCTATTGAGGGTAAATCACACTTCGGAGCTGATTTTTCCTGTGACCAAAATTTCTGTGACAACCAGTGGCATCAAGCCTGCTGAAAGGAAACCTGTGGTACTTTCCTGTTCTGTACACTAGGAGAAATTAATTAAAATAGAATGGCACTCCTCAAAAATGATTAATCATGATAGTTTTAGAAAAAGTATATATTCACTCTACATATGTGCAAATTCTAAAATCCAACTTTCTACCTTTTTTTTTTCTAAAAAATTTCAGCTGTCCTTAACCTACTGTTCATTTTATTTCAGTTAATACATATGCATATAAGAAACTGCACTGTCAAAGTCTGAACCATGGGAAACTGACATTTGCCCTCAGTTCCTTACAGTAGCATATTTTATGCTACATTTGGATTTCAGCTCTTTATAACAGAAAGAAACATTCTGTACTTTTCTCTAAGGAAAATAACTGTCCACTAGTAAAAATGCATCAATAAAAGTAGCGACTAGTCCAACTGTTGATTTGGGCTAACATAGCCTCTAATGAACAATATACAGCTGATTTGCTAAGAAGGGTCTGAGCTCTGAAATCTCTCTTTGGATAAAATCACTATTGAAGCAATACATTTTTGCTAAATTTTGTCCTGCCACCAGTGCTTTACACTCTTTCAAGAGCTTACTCATCTGATCTACAGCACATCAAGATAAGTATGAGCACAGTTAGACACTCTGTAATTGGATAATAGTTTACTTGGGCCTTGATCATTGTAAGCAATACTACCTGGGAGGCAGCTAGATTGACTCTCACATCTACAGATACATAAACCAAGAACGAAGGAAGGAAACCACTGATATTGTCCCAGGAACGGGATGTTAGCCTATCAGCAAGCCAGGCAGTGAATTTCCAGCATTCAGACTTCCACTCCATCTATCCAAATGCTCTAGTGGTACAATAAAGGTTTTATAGCACGTGGCTACCTCTAGCACTGTAGTGTCAATCCCATTACATTTAATGAGTACTAAAGGCTTATCTGTCTGAATTAACTTGTAAGGTAGATGAGGTAAACTGCATTAAGCCCCATTGTGTACAGAATTAAGGCAGCCTTAATTCAATTCAGGTTACTTTCCTCCCAGAATGAATGACTCCAAATCAGATTAAGGCTGCTTTTATACTGCAACAGAATGTCCATGCTGGGCTTTTAAAACAGTTTAACAAATCTACATTATACTCACACCTTTCAATAATTTGGATTAGTTTTCTTGAAGTCTCTTGTAGTGAATTATAGGAGACTCTATGCAGGGAATCTGTGTAGGTTTTCTAGAATGCTGTGAACTCACATCCTGGCTTACTGTACACTAACTGCTTCTAAAGACATGTAAATACACATCATTTTCTCTGCTGGATCTGCTGCACAGTGCTCTCACTTCTGTGAAGGAAAGAGGTACACAGCCTTTCATTTTCACTCTCCTGTTGCTGCTCTGCCTGCTTCTTAGTGATCTATTGCTAAGAGTGATAGGACCAGATGGAGAATATGGTCAGTAAGATCAGTCTCTGGGATTCCTGCCCACTATCTCCCCCTTTCATTCCTATCTCTATACCACTGAGCACTGCTGCCTCACTCATGTCAGACCAGTTTCTTTATCCTCTTTGCAGAGTGGATGAAGAAAAAGCCACATAGTGCAACTGAGAACCCATCATCGAGAAGTGGCTGGTAAAGGACGCTGGAATTGCTGCCTTGTCTTATCAAGTCACAGCCCAACTAAGATTGATGTATCTTGTTTTCTCTGTCCAGCAAAACACAAGCATTACTTCTGGTTATTCTCTACCAAATGAATGAAGATCTTGTCTTTTTCTCAGAGATACATTGACTGTCCATTAGTTCCTTTCCAGTCCTCTTCCACTGATATAAACAACCCCGCAGAGTTTGTGGCAAAAACAAATGTAGGTCATAAGAAAAAAGAAAAAGAGAAGAAAGGAGAAGGAGATGGAGATGGAGAAAGAGAAGAGGAAAAGGAAGGGGAAGGGGAAAGGGAACAGGAAGGGGAAGGAGAACGGGAAGGGGAAAATAAAGAGAACAAAAAAAAAAGAAAGATGCTTAATAGTGAGAACAGGCAGTTGGCTAAGTGCACTTTCAGTCCATGAATACATTTCAGCACTTCTGCATAAAGGGAGTAAGCTTTTTTTCTTATTGTTGTTGTTTCTTCTGTGTTTAACTGACCAGAAATGCTTGCCTATGCTATATGATGTTAATTCCTATATTCCAAGCATATTTAGATCCTTTGAGGTACGCTATAAATGGGCAAAACAATATTCAGACTCCCCAGGCCATCCTGAGCCCTTATGATCCACCCTAACAAAAATAGATAGATAGATAGATAGATAGATAGATAGATAGATAGATAGATAGATACTGCATGTAGCACTTTTCTCTCTGCATACACAGAATTATTGTAATTCTGGTCATTAAACATAGGTATGTATAACCAACTACAACAGAAGTAGTCAAAGTGAGGCTTCATGTTCCAGATACTTCTTTCTCATCTTCAGTTTATTTTTCAGTCCAAAAGCATTTTATTTTTGCTGTTGCACAATTTATTATTGCTGTTTAGTTGGTTGATTTTTTTATAAATTGAGTGCAGCACTCAAGTCCATTTTGACTTGAGAAGTCATATACTAGAGTACAAGAGTTTAGGAAGATCAGGACCATCAGATGTTAGTGAGGAGAGAGGTATGCAATGGTCAGAGGAGTGAGCAGGGAACAAGAAGAAAGCTTTACAACATCTATCTAGCGGAAGTAATGCCCTGTTTTATTTGATAGTTCGCATTTCTTGCAGGAGTTAAAGCTCGGTTTCTAATCACTTTATCATCATTAAGACTCACAGAAGCCACACAGTGAAAAATAAAGCCAAGTCTTTCTGGAAACCTGTTAGGTCAGGCTTGTGCGTAACTGCAAAGTTAGGGCTCTTTACCACTCTAAGTGCCTTGTTTATGCATATGTGTAACACACACACATGCAGACACACTGCAAGAGATTATTCTTTTACATCACTGTCTCAAAGCTTGCTGAGGACACAGATGAACAAGTCCAAACAAGTCCTGGAAAAGGGTTGAGAAATCCGTTGTCAGAGGGAAGCAGATGGACAAGGCCAGAGGCAACGAGAGAGAGAGATAGGCCACAGATTAATGGCCAGGAAGCAGTCTTTTGTGTGGACTTATCTCAGGGGAGATGGCCATCTCAGGGGGTACTGCACGTGACTCTTACCCAAGCACCCAGGAATGCCATGATGGCAGAAGAAGTATAAAAAGGGGACCAACAACCATGAAGTTAGGTTTCTGACAACAGATTCCTCACGACCTGAGGCCTGCATGCTGAAGAAGAACAAGAAGGTGTCTGATACCCGAAGCCTCACAAGCTGATGCTTGCATGCTGACGGACTCTCCTGGGCCTGCTACCTGAAAGCTGCTGCTTCCTCCTGGACTTACCCTGTGGCTTCTTCCTGCTACCTGCTTGCTGCCCAAGGAAAGCCACACTGCTGCTGCTTTCCCCCTGCGCTTTTGCCTCGGACCATTGGAACGGGATGCTGATGGATCCTGTTGAGGACTACCCCAGCTCTACCCAATTTTTGCTTCTTTCCTATCTTTTCTTTCATTCTCTTTCCCTTCCCCATCTCCCTGATTAAGATTTGCAAAAAATTGGTTGGATCAATGTTTGAACCATTGCTTCTTAATCTCACACCAGGTGTACATATGTCAAAGAACCTCCTCTCCTTTCTATAAACTGGAGTGAGACACACATGTACATATTAATACACATATATACATATATCATGAACATAAGAGAAAAAATGTTCTGTACAGTGTGGAAGGAGAAATGTTCAACAGCACTTGGCCACATGCTAAGTGCAAAATGAAGATACTCAATGTATTACATTTAGAAAATAAAGATTAGTGCCTACCTTAGCTTTGATCAAAGATTATGATCACCCAGGGCCTAGCAGTCAAGGCTGGCACATTGCAGAACATACCTTCTCCTAGCTTTCTTTCCTCCACAAATACCATGGTAGATGTACAGCAAAGTTAGAGAAAAGCAAAAAGAATACAGTTTGAAGGATATGTGAAAGGATTTAAGATCTGACAGGAAAGTAAATGGAAGAGGCCTGGATGGGAGAGCACTGGAAAGCTTCTGTTGCCTACAACCTGGGTAATCTAAAGGAAAGAAAAGCAAAGTAGGCAATCTGCTGCCTGGCTATGTGATGTCACAGATAATGCTAATCCTTAGAGTCTCCTGTGTTCTGCCATGCTGGGACTAGCTGTCAAAAGCTATCTCCTGGAATCATAGAATCACAGAATCATAGAATGGCCTGGGTTGAAAAGGATCACAATGATCATTGAGTTTCAACCCCCCTGCTATGTGCAGGGTCGCCAACCACCAGACCAGACTGCCCAGAGCCACATCCAGCCTGGCTTTGAATGCCTCCAGGGATGGGGCATCTACAACCTCCTTGGGCAACCTGTTCTAGTGTGTCAACACTCTGTGTGAAAAACTTCCTCCTAATATCTAACCTAAACCTCCTGTCTCAGTTTATTTCCTCTTGTCCTATCACTATCCACCCTTGTAAGCAGCTGTTTCCCCTTCTGTATATAAGCTCCCTTCAAGTACTGGAAGGCCACAATGAGGTCACCTCAGAGCCTTCTGTTCTCCAAGCTAAACAAGCCCAGTTCCCTCAACCTTTCTTCATAGGAGAGGTGCTCCAGCCCTCTGGTCATCTTAGTGGCCCTCCTCTGGAACCGTTCCAAGAATTCTGCATCTTTCTTGTGCTGGGGGCTCCTGGCCTGGAGGCAGTACTGCAGATGGTGCCTCACAAGGGCTGAGTAGAGGGGGACAATCACCTCCCTCTCCCTGTTGGCCACCCCTTTTTTAATGCAGCCCAGAACACAGCTGGCCTTCTGGGCTGCAAGCGCACACTGCTGGCTCATGTCCAGCTTCTCATCCACCGGGACCCCCAAGTCCCTCTCTGCAGGGCTGCTCTCAAGGGCAGATACAGTGAAGGCAGTGATATCCCTATAAGCAACCTAGAGAAACTTTAAGTCTTACATAAACACAGCTGCAACTTATTTGGCAAAAGAAAATGCTAAGCCTTGCAACAGTGAGTGGCAAGGGAAAGACATTATCTCACAGGGTGCTGGTTTTCTTTGCCTGCCTCTTCTGGATTGCTCTCACTCATGGCTGCTCTTTCCTTCCTTCTCTATATCTTTCTGTGCTAAGCCAAGAGGCAGTGCAGAACTATTCTTCCGATGTGTTGGTCCTTGCCCTTTCTTTACCTCTGATCAGCTCAATTCCTGGAGGCACTTTCAGCAGTTTAGAGGATAGAAGATAAAGGCACTGCACAACTACTTATATCAATTAGTTAAGTCTCTTCAGTGAGTTTTAGGGGAATACAAAAAAATTTCAAATGACTGAAAAACAAAACAAAACAAAACAAACAGCTCCTGCAATTTGGATGCATATAGTAGATAAGTTTCATTTACATTCTGAGAATGCACCAAAAAGCATGCATCTACATCTTTCAAATATAAAGTATACTAGGTTTTAGGTGCTGCTATATATAACTTGTCTTCTTAGTTTTCCATATAGCTTTCCCTTTAAGAGATGGGATATATCCCTTTCTGACAATGCCTGGACAAAAGCCAACATGGTTTCCTGAGCAGTGCAGGAAACAGGTTTCCTTAATCTTCCATTCAGGCCTTTGATCTATTAAGCACTTTTTAATTTTTGGTTTTTTTTTTTTATTTAATGATTATTATTGAATTCATGCATTAATTAAAGTTACACGTTATTCAAATAGGCCATAATGCTGAATATTTGAACATGCTTTGATCTCCAAAAGTTATTGTTCCCATTTGACTAACATACACTTTAAAGTACTAGTCAACAATTTAGTAAGTTAAGTAGTGCACTTCTGGTGAATGCAACCCAAAATAAAGAAAAAAGGAAAAAAAAAAAAACAAGAGAGATAAAGGACCTATTTTTAGAAGATTCATTTCAAACAAAAGCTTATCCATTATTGTCTGAGGTAAAGTTTCAGGCATGCAATTATAAAATAAATAGCATCAATTTCAAACATGCTTATATTAAACTATATTGTGCTGTCTTGCAACAGAAGAACTAGAAGTTTTGTATACAGTTCTGGATAGGGAAAAGTGCATTAAGATCATCTGCGCATGAGAGAACTTAGCAGCAGTGCAAATGTTTTGCCTTCAATTCTGTTTGCTATTTTTAAATAATTATTCTATGGATAGAAAAAAGACCATCCTTAAGTGTATTTAAATAAGGTGCTGATGTGTAGGTAGGAACTATGTACTCTCTCACATAGGGTGCGGAAGGAAAATTTGCATCCCTTCATAAAAACAGTGGTAAACGTTTGCTGCATGTTAGTACTTTTTTTACTATTATCTGATTCACTCCCTTGCAACTGTGCATGTTTGCAGGATATTTTAACTGGAATCCATGCATACGCTTCAGTTTTAAAAATTGTCTTCCTTAGTTGAACTTAAGTGTGTCAAAAAAAAAAAAAAAAAAGTGGATGGAACAGGAAAAGTTTAGGTCTAGCATCATTCAGTTTAAAACCTAACTAGTTCAAATAATGATCATTTACCAAATGGAAAATGTGGAGTTTTTGAAGGTAAACCAAATTTTATCATTCATGGATCCTGGAAGCCTCTTTATCTCTGAACAAAAACTCACAATGCAACAATGCATTTACGAGGTAAATAAAGCATTCAAAGACTATCAGTAAAGCATCTACAAAGTGTGACTATGTCACTTAAGTCTTCAAGCTGTGAGTGGGGATTTTGGTCTTTTGTTTATACATCAGTCAGCAGCTTGCTTTTATTAACACAGTTTTGGTTGGCTACAGTGCAGTTGCCAGTTCTGAGATTAGCCTCCCTAAAATTGTCTATGCTATTATTCATATCCTCTTCGATTTCCATATACTCAGATTTGCTGATAGTGGAAGAGCTGCGGCGACTGAGATCACTGTCAGATGCTAAATTTGGGGAGCTAACATGAAGTAACTGAGCCTGTTCTTCCCCTTCTGTTTCTCGGTGGTAGAAGTAGTTGAAGTTGGACACGATGACAGGTACAGGCAGGGCAATTGTCAGCACACCAGCGATGGCACACAAGGAGCCTACGATTTTGCCTCCAATTGTCACAGGGTACATGTCACCATAGCCCACAGTGGTCATGGATACCACCGCCCACCAGAAAGCATCAGGGATACTTGTGAAATGAGACTCAGGTTCTTCAGCCTCTGCAAAATACACCGCACTAGAGAACAAAATCACCCCAATGAAGAGGAAGAAGATTAGTAAACCTAGCTCTCTCATACTTGCTTTGAGGGTCTGTCCCAGAATCTGGAGGCCCTTAGAGTGCCGGGAGAGTTTGAAGATTCGAAAGACTCTTACCAGTCTGATGACTCTCAGAATGGCCAAGGAGGTGGCCTGCTCTCCCTTCTGAGTCCCCTCCCGCTCAGCCATCTCAGTGCCCAAGGTGATGAAGTAAGGGATGATGGCCACAATGTCAATGAAGTTCATTATATTCTTGAAGAATTCAGTCTTGCTGGGGCAAGCAAAGAAACGCACCACCAGCTCAAAGGAGAACCAGATGATGCATAGGGTCTCCACAACAAAGAAGGGATCTGTGAAGATATTGGATTTGTAGACCTGAGTGGTGTTGTCAGTACGATGCACTGTATACTCCTTGTCCTCCTTCAGCTCAGGTAATGTCTCTAGGCAGAAGATCACAATGGAGATGAGGATCACCATGACAGAGACTATTGCAATGACCCTTGCAGGCCCAGAGCTTTCTGGGTACTCAAAGAGGAGCCATACTTGACGCTGGTACTCTCCCTCCGGCAAGGGTCTCTCCTCATCTTTGATGAACCCTTCATCTTCCCGGAACTTCTCCATGGCTTCCTCACCCAGCTCATAAAATTTTATTTCCTCAGAGAACATGTCCAAGGGAACATTGACCGGCCGGCGAAGCCGTCCCCCAGACTGGTAGTAGTAGAGGATGGCATCAAAGCTGGGCCTGTTTCGATCAAAGAAGTACTCATTGCGCAAAGGGTCGAAGTACCGCATGCGCTTCTTGGGGTTGCCCAGCAGTGTGTTGGGGAACTGGGCTAAGGTCTTTAGCTGTGTCTCAAAGCGTAGTCCAGCAATGTTTATCACTACCCGCTCACAGCATTCATGGTCATCATGGGCAGCAGGCTGGTAGCTATCCTGGGGGTGACCAGGTAGCACAGAAGTCTCATCCATGTTCTCTCCAGCCATCACAGTCATTGTGGCACAGAGAATGAGGGACCCAGGCTGAAGTGAGGAGAGGAGAGGAGAGGAGAGGAGAGGAGAGGAGAGGAGAGGAGAGGAGAGGAGAGGAGAGGAGAGGAGAGGAGAGGAGAGGAGAGGAGAGGAGAGGAGAGGAGAGGAGAGGAGAGGAGAGGAGAGGAGAGGAGAGGAGAGGAGAGGAGAGGAGAGGAGAGGAGAGGAGAGGAGAGGAGAGGAGAGGAGAGGAGAGGAGAGGAGAGGAGAAAGTGCAAAGGCAGTTCAGTGGAGGATGGTGGGAGGCAGGGTGTGGAGATAGGCTTGGAGACTGTAGGATGAGTGGGAATGGAGAAGCCTAAGGAAGGACTGGAAGAGAAGTCTAAAGCTGGAAATATCCACAAGGGGAAAGAAAAGGTGGGATGCAGGGAGTGGCGTAAGGAATGAAGGGACAGTAAAGAAAGAGAGAAATACCTTTGGGGGGTGAGGGCAGAGGGCAGGTAAGGCGAGGGATCCTGTCCCCCCAGGCTAGGGTGTATGGGGTGCACCTCCTGGCTGGGGTCCCCTCCCCAGCTGTCTCCTTTCGCCTTTAATTCGATCCGGCCACTTTTCTTGCCAACTTGATCATCACTGTGGATGCTGTTTTGAAGTTACCATACACACACACACACACACACAAATAAATTAATAAATAAATCACAAGGTGGCTGGGAAGCAAGTCCTTGCAATGCCAACTCAGCAAATTTCCATTGTCTGTCCCCCCCCTCCCACTCCCCCGCTTCTCCTTCCCCCCACTGCCCCGGTCCTCTCGTGCATTGGGGAAGAAGAGATGGAGATATTCAGTGTTTAAAGACATAAAGCTTGAATGCAGAATGGAGGCTGCCAAGAGAGAAAAAAGCATCATAAATCAACCCTCAAGCCCCACTACACATACATACTCCACCGCAACGGATTAGCTTTCACATCAGCAAGAATATCCTGCTTTGCTCACTATGGCAGCATATGAAAAGCCTTACACATTCCTGTACATCCCTGAATGCACAACAGCACCTCCAGGACAGGAAGAGGTCAATATGAACCTGCAGCCTTGCTGTGCTCTTCTTGAGTGCTTCCATGGAGGGCTTACCATGCAACTTCACTGGGATCAGCTCCTGCTGTAAGTTTTCTGACCACCATGCATCCCACTTTGCAGATGGTAGAGACTTAGCTGAGCACTGACAACTTCATCACACAGACTGAAGGGATATGGGGAGAAGGAGTGAAGCATCTCCCCTCTGCTTTGCAGCAGCTAAATGCAACTGAGACGGAGACATAGGAATGAATTTTGACATTCCAGACCCAAACTGTCAAATTAGGGTCCAAGAGCTGGGGAACAGAGGGGGCTTTTCCTTACCTGTTCTGTGTGAGATGCGCTCATTAGGAACAGGAGCCAGTGCCAGAATGCGACAAGCTGTCTTGCAGCACCATCCAAAAGAATCTGAGCAAAACAAAAACCGCAGTGGCAAACACAACCCTCCTCCTCTTGCACCTTTCTTAATAACACAGCGGTCACCGTACAGCACTGCCTGCAAGACACTTAAATATTCATGCACTGAGGCTGCACCAAGGGCGAGTGGGTTTAAGTAGTTTCTGCTGAAAACCGCAGTGAGGGAGTCGGCGGGTGGAAGAGAGTGCAAAGTGTCTTTTTCCGAAGGCTTGAATTAATAAACAAAAAAAGGTTGTCCTAAGTATCTGCTGGTTCTCCCGATCTCTTCCTTTAAGACATCTGGAGAAGGAGCCGGGTGCTGGACAGCGTCGGCTAGAGAGTCGTGAGAGATCCGCAGTCCCGCAACCGCATCTCCGGAGTGGCCCTTGGCTCGTCCCAACGGCAGCAGCAGCAGGAGGCAGGAGATGGACGCATGTGGCAAGAGCAAATGGACTGCTGAATACGTAAGAAAGAGGAGCAAACTCGATCCATGTCTTGACTCTGCAGTATCAGCAGAAACCTGAGAGCTGTTTGATGCAGCTCTGGCAGCGGGAGGGGGGAAGTTGCAGAGGAGGGGGGCGGGCACGCTGTCTACCGCACCACACTCCCCCGATTCGCGAGCTGTCCTCCACCGCCAGCGAGGCCTCTGCCGCCGCGGTACACCGAGCGCCGCGCCCCCGACGCAATGCGGGCTGTAGTCCCAGCCTCATGGGCCCGGCCGTTGCGCGCCGGACAGCCTGGCGGGGTGCGGCGGGGCAGCGCGTCAGGGACGGGGGTAAGAAGCGGGCATCTCCGCTAGGTTTGGAGCGTCATCGCTCCAAAGAAGAAAAGAAAGGCTGGAAATTCAGGCGGCCCGTGCAGGTGCACATATAACACTCCTTCGCCGGGCCGGGCGGGGGGTGTAAAGGTGGTGGGGACCGAAGGAAGTGCGCAGCGGCCGCTTTTTCTCGGTGGCCAATCTCGGCATTCGTAGAGGAGCAGCGGGATCGGTTCAGAGCTCTGCACGTACTGCACGGAGCCGTTCTGCAGCCACGGCGGGCGGCGGCTGCCCCTGAAGAGTCCGCACTTCCCTGCTGCACGGCCTACCGCATTCGGACCTCGACTCAGGCTGGGGCTCATTACTGTGTTATTCTGCCAGAATCGGCCAGCGTTCTCGAGCCGTGTGAGTGGAATGGGGAACAAAGAGTTAATCAGCAGGCAGTATTAGAGGGAAATTGCCTTTTATGCTGCTTTATCCCATGAATTCATTTAGTTGATGAATCACATAACTTTGAGAGGGAGAAGACCTATTATGTCATCAGCTTCCCTCCTCTGCCAGTGCAGGACTGTTCTCTGCAGTATATGATAATATCCATTATATAAAAGCCTACAGCTCACTTTGTCAAAGCAGGAGTTATGATTAGAAACAACCCTGGCCCATGTAATCTAAAGCATTCTGGAGCTAAGTAACACCAAATCAATGTTTAACTGACCTTGTTTCACTAGGCTTTCACGTTACCTTCAATAAAGACCACTACCTTGACAGCTCAGAAATAGTTAACCACCTGAGATCATGGATAGTTTCTGCCTCCCTCTTATTTATCTCTGTGCTTTGTTTTGGTTAGGAGGGAAGGGGTCAATACTTCTAGAGCACAAATTGTAGTAAAATCCTCTTGTCCTCACTATACTAACAGCTATTCTGTGTATTGTGTTTACTGACCCCGTTCGAAACATAAGTGCAAAAGGAAAGATATATATCTGGTATATGCTTTCTCTTCAGTGATTAACACATACACTGAAAATGGTCTGAAAAGCTTCTGATGAAGTTCTTATCTGTCAAACTTGGGCAAAACAATCCAAAAGCTAAATGAAACAGAGACTGTCCTTCCATTGAAAAATTACAGTCACTGATTTTCTGTCTGCTTATTTCCTGGCTCAGCAATCAGCACCCAGCCTTAGACTCGGAAGCACTAGGCCATGCACAAACCACCATCCCACTTCCTATTCCCTGCCACTCCACAAAAAAAAAAAAAAAAAAAAAAAAAAAAAAAAAAAAAAAAAGTTTTCATTTAGCCTAAGATAACCAAGCTGCATTTCAGCTTTTTGAGAAACTCAGCTACAGCCTTTGACTCAACATCCTCTAATGGCAGTGAATTCCATGCCTGGATGACACACTGCACAAAGCTAACTGCAAAATATTCAGAGTTCTGTATTCAGTGCTTTGCAGAAATAGCTTTGTATGCTGGCACTCACCCATCTCTGATGCAGTGCTGTATTCTCCTGTACTGATTTAAAGACAGATTCGTATGCTCACAAGTGTGATGAAAATGCAGATCTGACAATCAGAGGGCTGAGTTCAAGATGCTATTCTGCTCTGGGCTTCCTGCATGTTTACAGGAGAGTTTGCCCTTTCTGCTTTTATATCTGAAGAATAGGACTAAAAGCACTTCCTTTGCTTGTCACAACAGCCTAGGATGTTCATTCCTGAGGGCTTGCTTAGCATGGCAAAGCCTGAATTTTCATTGGAAACTGTGATCAAAAAAGAGCAAATTATCAAAAGCTTGAAAGAGGTAGTAGGCAATTTTTTAAAAACATTCAGAGCAGCTGCTTTTTAGAATCCTGCTAGACGCCTTCCTGCTTCCATAGATGCCAAAAAAGCAGTTACTCTTCCTTCCCTTATCTCTTACTGACAGCTCAGCTTTGTGTGGTGTTAGATCTGGAGGTACAGTGCATCACACCTCTCCTACATACACTCTCAGCAATGCTTCCACTTGGATTCTCCCATTCGGCCTGGTTTGGCAGTGTGGATGAGCAGAAGCAGATGGGGAAGCAGCAGGTGTTCTGACTTGCACAGGTTGAGGAACCTCACTGCTGTCTTTTGTGGCTGCTGAAGTAACTTTTCACAGGGAACCCGAACTGGTAGGCTCACATGTCAAAGATGGGTTGGCATGGCATAAGCAGAACCTTTTCTGCGATTGGCAGATTCTTGCCCTGTACAGAAAGCTGAAGACTTACTTGTTTTGTTCTGGCAGTTCCTTAATGAGAAAGAACAGATTCGTATTTTCATTTTCCTTTTGAGAGAAGAGAGAAAATAGAATTGTTGATCAAAACTCTTATTACGCTGTGGGGATTAAAGAAAATTTGTATTGAATGACTGTAAATCTGAAGATGAATTTAAAAATAACCATTGATTTTATGCAGTTTTGAAATAGGCTTTAAACACTGCCACTAGGTAATCTGTTTTTACACCAGACTAAGTTGAGAAAGGAGGATGTGGAAACTGCCCTCATTCCCATGTGCCATGACTGGGCAGGGGAGATGGGAAGCATGCTGTTTTAGGGCAGAGTTGAGCCTCTAAAGCATCTGCATAATCAGAAAAAAATGAAAGGATAAAATGCTAATCCACCCCACAGTGCCCAAGATGTGCTACAGAAAAAACAGCAAAAATCTTGTGTGGATGTTCCCATTGGAAGAATATACTTCTGTGTGAACTGTAATTAAAGTCCTTAGCAACAACATTTTTATGATTTTAATATCACTTCCACCTTTGATCTCTTTCATGACTGCACATTTTCTTTCCCGGGGTTTTGTCCAACTGTCTGTTTGCTATTGAGAGAAACTCCTACTCAAACAGTTTGCACTGTTCTGTGGAATGAGGAGAATTTTGCTTAGACCTGTACACCAAGTGTTTAAAATAGGTTTTGTTTCCCATTTTTCATACCAACAACAGAGCTTGAAGAGAAGTCCTGAATGATGTTGTAACAGTTTCTTCCTTCTGTGATAAAACTAGTGGATAAGCACACTTAGGTGTTTAATATACATGACTTCTTTCCCAGCAGTATCTATTTTTGCCTTCCTTTATTTGTATTAATTATTAATAAGATCTTATACAAACACTGGGGGAAGAACTCCATTCATGAGTGCTGCTGGATATAAAGATGAAAGAATTAACTTTCCCTGTGTCACTCTGGAGATGAAAATCACACAAAATGCTGTTGGAGGAGGAGGGATATATGTGAGCAAGACAGAAACACCAGAAGTATGTTCCTGTAAGACAAAAAAGCAGTTGTGGCAACAAGTTCTTGTAATATCCTGCCAAGAAGTCAGCTTTGGCAACACTAAGTTTTTCCTTTGTGAGATTGTTTGCAAGGTATGATTTCAGCATATAAGAAAGATGCTTTAGCAAAGCAAACATGAATCTAAAGAAGGGCTCTCTCGAATAACATTTCTACTTCAACTACTCAGTAATTGATAGGTAGTGATGGTCATTGGGGCTTTATATAACATACTGCTTGTGGTAAAATATTTTAAATAGCTGTCACCATGTAATTTAAGGAGACTGAATCTACTTCAAAAGCTAGGAACCTGACCTGAAAGATATGAAAAGTTGAAACTCCACTGGCCAGAGTAATGATCCCCTTCCTTACATCTTTGAGGTACCATAGGGTGTGAATGACCATGGCTGCAGCATTCCCAGCAGAAATTGAAATACACAGTGGAGCGACTCCCAGTGACCAAAAAGTTGGCAGATGACATTTCTACGGAAAATCAAAGTGCAGATGAGAAGGGAGTCCCAAATCATGATTTCAGCCTGTGGCTGGCCCCAGGGAGGTAACAGGATCGTAGAAGTAGTAGTCAGCATGGATTAAGCAAGGGAAAATCATACTTGAACAATCTGGTAGCCTCCTTTGATGTTGTAATAGCTGGTTAGGTGAGGGGAGAGGAGTAAATGTACTGTATCTTGACTTCAGCAGGTCTTTTGACACTGTCTCCATAGCATCCTCATGGGTAAGCTTAGGAAGTGTGTAATAGACAAATAGTGAGGTGAACTGAGAACTGGCTGACTGGCAGAGCTCAGAGGGTGGTGATCAGTGGAGCAGAATCTAGTTACAGACTTGTAACTAGCATTGTTCCACACAGGTTGGTGCTGGGTTCAGTCTTGTTCAACATTTTCATCAGTGACCTGGATGAAGGGATAGAGTCCATCTTCAGCAAATTTGCTGATGATACAAAGCTGGGAGAAGTGGCTTACACAGCAGAAGGCTGTGCTGCCATTCAGCAAGACCTGGATAGACTGGAGAGTTGGGCAGAGAGGAAACTGATGAGGTTCAACAAGAGCAAGTGTAGAGTCTTGCACCTGAAGAGGAATAACCATAAGCATCAGTAAAGCTTAGTGGCTGACCTGATGGACAGGAGCTCTGCAGAGAAGGACCTAGATGTGCTGGTGGACAATAGTTAGGCCATGAAAGAGCAGTCTGCCCTGGTGGCCAGAAAGGCCAATGGTATCCTGGGGTGTATTGAAAAGAGCATGGCCAACATGTCAAGGGAGGTAATCCTCGGTCTTGTCTGCCTTGGTGAGGCCACATCTGGAATACTTTGTCCAGTTCTGAGCTCCTCAGTTCAAAAAAGACAGGAATCTCCTAGAAAGAGTCCCATGAACAGTGACAAAGATGACTAGGGGCCTGGAGCCACCTCCCATACAAGGAAAGGCTGAGAGACCTGGGATTGTTTAGCCTGGAGAACACTGAGAGGGGATCTTATAAGTACCTTATAAATAAATAACTATCTTATAAATAATTTTAAATATCTAAAAGGCAGGTGTCAAGAGGATGGGGCCAGGCTCTTTTCAATAGTGTCCAGCAACAGGACAAGGCAATGGGTACAAACTAGAACACAGAAAGTTGCATCTGAACATGAGGAAAAACTTCTTTACTATGAGGGTGAGAGAGCACTAGGACAAGCTGCTCAAAGAGGTTGTGGAGTCCCCTTCTCTGGAGATATTTAAAATCCATCTAGATACTTTACTGTATCCACTCTAAGGAGCTTTAGCAGAGGGTTGAACCAGATGATCTCCAGGGATCCCTTCCAACCCCTATGATTCTGTGATTCTGTAAAATACCCAGAGAAAAAAGTAGTGAAGTATTTCTTTTTCTTTGGGTTTATGTAGAAGATAAACTACTAGATTCTTGTTTATCCTCCCACCTCTCAAGACACCAGAATTGTCCAAACAGTTAACACATGGAGACACCAGTTGGCATCAGGCAGAGAACTATATAAAAGGGTAAAGGCAATCCAAAGCAGTGAGCCAGTCCTAAAAAATTGCAATAACCCCCTGTAACAGATAGAGGCACAGGAAGTTTGGAACCACAATGTCTTGAGCACTTATGGAGCTCTGACACAACCAGGACAGAGTTGAATATAAGAGGAGCTGCTGCCCCTGCACAGGCAGTGATGGTGAAGCAATTCTGTTGTGTCAGTGCTGGGCACAGCATAAAGATGTAATATGAGCTCCAGAAAAGAAAAGAAAAGAAAAGAAAAACAAAAAAAACAAACAAACAACAAAAAAAAAAAAAACCCAAAAAAAAACAAAAAACAAGAGAAAAATGAGCAAACAAACATGCAGAAGCGCTGAATGCTCCTGAAAACAGTCTGGATTGGATAACAAAGGCATTAAAACAGTTTGTGCACAGATTGTGACTGTACTGAAAGGAAAAATGACCACAGGCAGTGTCCATCCTGTTACTAGGCAAAGGATTGAGTGTAGAGTATGCATGCACATATGTGAGATGGGATTTTATTTAAATCAGGACAAGCAGTAATCCCTGCAGATACAAGAACTGACATCAGGAAATGAGTAACTTCATACCTACAGATAGAGGATGCTTTATTTGAGCATGAATATTTTCACGAACCAGTGTGCAACAAAGTGCATGTATGACCCAGCGTGGCATATGTTCAGAATACACTGATCAGTAACGATCTTTCTGCCACTCCAGAATACCTTTGGAGATGATCATGTTTAAGCTTTCTGATATGTGGCTTTGGAAGAAGCTTTGGCAAGAGCCTGTCAGGAGCCAAGCAGTGCCTTCCCATGGTATGACAAGCTTAACATTCTCTGCTCTGACATGACTTGTAGCACACTGCAGAAGAATTCATGTGATTCTGCACTTAACAAGACAGATTTGAGCACCAGATGTCTTGCCATGAGTATCACAAATGAAAAACAGTGAGAGCAAACAAAGTTGCTCTCACATAGCAAACTCCTCACCTAGCAACACTGGACTACTGCAGTGATTTTTTCTTTACATTTGATGGGAAGCAAGGAATACACAGACTAAAGAAAAAGGTGTGGAGGGGGTTAAGTTGAAGACTCAGAAATGGGTAATGTAAGGAAGCCACTCACGGAAAAAGGGAAAAAAAATCCAGTTATTTGAGGCTGATGCTCAGTACGAAGCACGTCTGAAAACAGATAGCTAGTAACAGCAGATATAATGGGCAAATGAAAACAGCTGTAATCTGGCAGGGATCATAAGTAATAACTGCAGTAACAGGAGAGCAGTAAAGGAAAACAGAGCACAGCTGCAGAGCTGGGGGAAACAACCTGACACAACCTGAACAAAGACCAAGGAAGTGAGGGACCATACAGACCTTAATAGACTTATTGTGTAGCATGGCACATGAACAAAAAATTGGAAAAAAAAAGTCTGGCTGAATCAAAAGTCTGGCTTTGTTTTCCTTGGTAATATTCAAGGCTTTCATCTTCAGGTCTAAGTCTACAGAAAGTTGAATGAACCACACAGCAGCACAAAATGCTTGGAATACAGTTCATGTGTCCATGGCGTAGGACTGGAAATGATTCCTGCTACTGTTGTCCTTTTGTAATAAACCCTCCCAGTGCATGTTGCTTTGTAGTGCTGCTTTGGCAACATGGCTTCCTAAAATGCCTAGTAGGGTGAGTTTCAAGCCTGAACTTATCTTACAGCTTCAGTTTAAAGTGGAATGTCCCCTTTCAAAAGTAAAATAATTTCCTCTTCTGAGTGTTTGCTGACCTACCTGGCCAGAATGATATTGTATGCTGGAGAGAAAGCTGAAGTGAAGCAAAAGCAATTATTTATTTAAAAATAAGGAACTTGAATATGTGAACATATTGGCATTTACTTTGTATTAAAGTAAAAGACCCAGATACTTTGAAGCTTGTCCTCAGGTGACAGCATGCATTTCAAAATAATCCTAAATCAGAAAAAAATGAAGGAAATGAGAGGCATCCCAGTCTGTCAGTATCCATTCAACCTTTTGATGTGGTTCACTTCTCATCCTGTTTTCTCATTCTTGCTTTCTTGTGTTTTGTCCCACCTGTATCTGATCAGGGTTATTTTTGATTCCAGATGTTTGTTACCTATTCCTTTTTGGCAGAAATTAAGCCTGCTATATCCTGTATGATCTATGGCAGAAGGGAATCCTTCGCATTTTGGGGTCATTTTTAAAATCTTTCTCATATCCTAGCAGTTTAGTTCTGAGCAGTTCCTTCTGTTTTCCCTTGAAGCCTCAAAATAAAGTCTCATGATGCTTAAAATGACTCTCAGAGCTTATTGAGTATATTATATTAGGGCCATTATACTTCAGATAAATCTTTCCCTCCATATGTGGCAACTTGCTTATTTATTTACAAGGTGCTTTCCTTTGGAATTTCTGAAATGTTTGCTTCATGATGTCCCACATTTTGATTCTTTATGCATAATGTAGACAATAAGAAAGGACATTCATCTACATTATCTCCTGTCTCTATCTGTGGCCTCAAAGTAATTGCCAATGATTTAGTTTTTAACACTGTACATCAGTTTTTTTTGACTTCAGTAGCCTCAGGATTGATCCCAGGATCATGATCCTGTTATATTACGTGGTGCAGAAACACACCAGAAGTGTGTGATGTGCCATAAAGAGCCTTTCAACAAAGTGCAGACGGTACTAAGTATGGTAAGATGCATAATTGCAAAACAAACAGAACAGCACAGAGCAAAATGTCTTGCCAGCAGCTAGTTTAAAATGTTCTTCCAGTAGCAGTGTATTATTATATAAGACAAAGACACATGCTAGGATTCTGCAAATCTGAGACAAGTTACTGAATCTCTGCTCTTACTGAATCTCTTCTTTTTCCTATAGCCAAGAGATGTTTTGGAGTAGGTAATCTGATGACGAAACCCCATTCCCCAATACATAAATCTGGGTGAACATCTCAGCCACTGTGATAAACGGCAGGACCCAACAACTGTAGGATGCTAGATGCCTGAACCCTGGAAGTAACCCACTAACTGAACTAGCAGACATAAATTTTGGAGAGACACACTCCTTGTTTCATTCTCAGGCCACTACCTTTATTCTTATTCAGACCCTGTCATCCTGCCAAAGCTTTTTATTTCTCTTATCCTCCTTGATAAAGCAGTAATTGCTTCTATCCTCATACGTGTCCCTTGCCTCGGGAGACTTTGCTGAACCAGGTAAAACAAAAAGCGCCCAGTCTAGCTGCAGAGACAAAATCTATCTCTCACTCTGCCCCCCTAAATCACTGCAAATCCCCCTCTTTTTCCACTGTGAGTAAATACAGATTTTTTTTTTACTCGTTTGTTTGTAGTTTGGCAGAATTCATAAACTACAAGCAATTGAATGTAGAGAAGGCAGAGGGTAGTATAGAAAAAAAGAAAACACAAACATAAAGTGTTTTTGTCTTGAAACAAAACTTTATTTAATTGGTTACAGATCAGATATTTATTTAATTTTTCACAAATTATAAGTCGTTTCAGATCATCCTCAGCTGTAGATTTTTTGAATAAATTTCATGTAAAAATAAAACAACACTTGTGACTACACATAACTCATTGTGGTGCTACCAGCTGGAAAATCAATGTGTGGAACAAAACTCTGCCCTTTCTTCTGCCAAATTAGAGGAAATAATCAACTGAGGGTAATAAAAAGGAAATGGCAAAAGGCAATGGGGAGGTGGGGGGGGGGAGGTGGAATCAAATTCAGTTCTGAAAACATGCACTTTACCAACTAATCCATAAAGGACAAAAGTCAAATTTTTAGCCAACCAGGCGAAGAGGCTGTGAATTACAACTTGAAGTGTAACATTAATCAGAATATTCTTATGTAGTACTCTTATTCTTACAGTAGTAGTTGGAGGGTCCACCTGGATATGCAGTTGTGCTTTGCTAAAATGCTCTACAGGCAGACTAGGCTCTTCTTTTTGCTGGCCAGGGGAATAACAATAATCACTGGATGTCTATCCAGTGACATTAACACCACATAAATACAGAACAATCAAAGGAGCCATTTTGCGTAATGTGAAAGTCACCACTGTATTGAGGACAAGCAAACATAGTATGCTCTTCTAAACTCCTACTTAATCCCTGCTTTGAGGATTTAAAGGACATTCAAGTGATTCATAAGCCCTGTGAATGTTCTCTGCACAAGAATGATTTTTACCATAAAGTCAGCTGAGCCATAGAAATTTTCTGCAATGGATCTCATCAATGGAATAATTCTGCTATTTTTCACAAAGATATGGATGCTGTGCTGGCAGACACAGCATTAGCTTTAGCATGTAACATACTGATAATCGACACTCATGATTTACAGTGTGCAGTGTGCAGTGTGAAAGTAATATATGTCTCCTATGGGCATTGTTACATATTTGGCTGCAAGAATAAGTCAAAGAGGAGCTTTTACTAAAGCATCAGACACCAACCACGGAGAAAGGCAGGAGGCTTCTTCTGATAGATCACTGATCAGATCTAGCATTGCAGAATGTTTCACACACACACACGCACACACACACACAAACACCCCGAGAATATTGCTAGCAAGGAAATGAGACAAAATCAGTTAAGACAGTGCTTAAATGTTGCTGCTTTTGAAGATAACAACCAAATTGTGAAATATGTGTTCAGATGCTTCTTGCATACAGTATGTAATTTATTTTTTGCTTGAGCTTCTGGTTTATGCATTATTACAGTTATCTGTTATTGTTTCTCTTGCATAATTTTTCAGACCCCTTGCAATGACTCCTACATCCATCACCACAGTTTTGCAGCATCCTATGGAAAGTAGATGATTTGAATCTATAATTCTGTTAAATGGCACTCCTCAGGATATTATATAAGCCTGTAAAGGTGAACTTATGCTTCTAGCTTTTTTTTTTTTTTTTTTTTTTTCTGAGTCCCTTTGATACTTTCAAATTTTTCAATAAAAGGAAATGAACATACAAACCCACTACCTGCTAAGGCCATGAATTCTCAGAGTTTATTTATAGGGGACTGATAGTTTCATTTCTCCTTTCTAAAAAGTAAAAGGAAAATACCTGAGGGAAGTACACCTGGCTTGAAAATTGCCTAATTTTGGTAACAGTTTAATAGACAGTGCAACAGAAATTCAAACACATTGAGACATGCAGAGAAAATTTAAGTCTTGTTGTTGAATAGGTATCAGAGATGAAGTTCAGACTGAGTAATCTTTTCTTCGTCCAGAGGGCACATTCAAAAGTGAATGGAGGAGTTCAAGGCTCCATCAGAAGAGGGGTGGCCAGCAGGGACAGGGAGGTGATTGTCCCCCTCTACTCTGCTCTTGTGAGGCCCCATCTGAAGTACTGTGTCCAGGTCTGGAGCCCCCAGTACAAGAAAGACAGAGAGAGGGTGAAGATGGTCCAGAGGAGAGCCACGAAGATGATCAGGGGACTGGAGCACCTCCCCTACAAAGACACGCTGAGGGAGCTGGGCTTGTTCAGCCTGGAGATAAGAAGGCTGCAGGGTGACCTCATTGCAGCCTTCCAGTACAAACAGGAGGGGAGCCAAACTCTTTGAAAGGGCAGGTAACAGCAGGACAAGGGAAAATGGTTTTAAGTTGAGGGAAGGAAGATTTAGGTTGGATGTCAGAGGGAAGTTCTTTACTATGAGAGTGGTGAGGTGCTAGAACAAGCTGCCCAGAAAGGTTGTGGATGCCCC
The DNA here is from genome assembly GCF_026119805.1 of Tympanuchus pallidicinctus. Taxonomy (NCBI): domain Eukaryota; kingdom Metazoa; phylum Chordata; class Aves; order Galliformes; family Phasianidae; genus Tympanuchus; species Tympanuchus pallidicinctus. The sequence continues at coordinate 920,576 of NW_026294744.1, forward strand.
ATTCCTACAGGTGTTCAAGGCCAGATTGGATGGGGCCATGGCAACCTGGTCTAGTACTAAATGGGGAGGTTGGTGTCCCTGCATGTGGTAGGGGGGTGGGAGATCCATGATCTTTGAGGTTCCTTCCAACTCTGGCCATTCTGTGATTCTGTAATTCTGTGAAGTTCATTGAGTCACTACTCTTCTTCGTAGAACTGTTTGGTCTTTGAAGATATGAAAGAAAGGCAATGTATTTAACAGCATGAAGTGTTAGATGCTGAAACCTAAAATGTTCACATTTCTAACTATCAACAGAGTGTTTTCTTGGTCCACATACTTTTCTTTCCCTTCTCATCTTTCATCTTGATTTTTCTATGTAGACTGCAATTTTCTCCGTAGGAAGGATTTACTACAAGTTCATAACCATATCACACTTTGGTGATCCTGATCCTGTGCCAGTAGAAGAATATAAAAATCTTCAGCTTGACTCTGCTGAAGCAAAACTGCTGGAAAGCTGAAGAGGGAATAATAGAACTGTTTATTTGTAATGGAGCATGACTTCTATCTCCATCCAGAATTGAAAGAGAAATCTCTCCCAGATTGTTTTATAGTACTGTTCTTATCCTGGTGTCCTTTTTTATTACTGGATAGTTCCCAAGCTGAGACAGAAACTCCCATCATCCTGTTCCTGTTGAGACGAAGCAATGCTTCCCCACCAGTGGAAATGTTCTTACTGCAATTACTGATCAAAGTCTTCTCTTGTGTCATGAGGCATACTGCATTTGCTCTGGTTATTTAGCAAGAAATTGTACTCCAAAGTTATTCAGTCTCACTGGATCCCTTCTTTCCTTTAAAATCTTTCTGAAGGCCTCTACCACATTTCACACTCCAGCTTGCAGTCATCTGCAACCATGCTGAAACACTCTTTCTTTTTTAGCAGATGGCAGTGCAGTATTAGCAACTTCCAAAATGGACCAGTTCTTTTTTCCATCATCTGCATTTTACTATGAAGCACTAGAAAGAGAGGAAAACAAAACAGAACAAAACAAACAAAAATGCAACACTTGGCAGATGGTCTGTGGCAGGAATCTCCTTTTGTGGAGCTCTTAGTTATCTGAACACATTGATTCAGATAGCTAAGAGGTAAGCAAATGAATAAGTCCAGAATGCATCTGTCCCTCATGCCAACTTTTACTGAAATGTTAGATATAACCATAAAAATAAACTACAGAATTAGCTAAAATCCCAACCTTTCATGCTTTAACAACTCTTATTCTCCCATGCTACTGGTAGAGTGACTTTCCAGATGTATGGGGATAGCACGTACTCTCAACACTGTATTTGAACTGAACATTTTCTTGGAGATGTCCAAGTAGATTTGTAGCATTTTATATTTGCTCTGTTCTTGACCCGTATCACATCATGTCTCAACAACAGCTTCACTTCTGCTGGATGACTGAACAAGATGCGATAGAATTTGAAACTGTTCTTAAAAAAAAAAAAAAAGGCAAATGAACTGTTATTTTATGCAAAAACAAAAGCAACATTCAAATTGGGAATCAGATGTCACAACAAGGATTGTATAAGTTACCTACAAATTGCCTAAAACAATAAAACAATCCCTTTAAGGAGAGTGAGAACTACCTATATCAGTATCTCAGTTACTTGCAGAAAGATCATAATAGTACAGAAATTTGTGAAGGAATACATCAGGGCCATTTACCAAAAGAGTTTCTCTGTGAGTTAAGGGCACAAATCCACTATTGTCAATATGCTTTTTAACTCTGCTCCAGATATACATTATGTTATTTCTTCGTGATGTGTCCATCCCTTAGCCTTTTCACAATCTTTCCAGTTTCTTGAGAAGTGGCAATAGCAAGCCATCAGACTTTCCAGTTTCTGAGGCAGAGCTGTAGCAGCACAGGTATTCCTGTCACAAAGACATTAGTGAAATTATTTCATTGAATCCTAGTTTTTACCCTGGTTGGTGAACAAAGCAGTCAATGGAGTTGTCACGGTAGCATGTATAGTTGTGTGACAAATATAAGTATCTCTTGATTAAGCTTGTAAAAATCTGGAATATTCTGGAATATTCTATTACTGTGAGAATGTCATATGTACATATGCATTGTGATGCAATTTCTGACATTTTTAATGGAAAATATTGTGCTTAGTTTAGCTACATGCCAGGTTAAATTTTCGGTGCCAATATGGGGCTCAAAGCATTGAGATAACAGGAGGCCTGATCTAAACATGTTGTGGTAGTTTGGTAATTGCTAATCATGATGTTATTTTTACAATTATTTTCTGAGTTCTTTCAGCATCTTTTCTTAGTAATATATTGTTTAGCACACTTGCTATATAAGTTCCTCATTTTGTTACCATCTCTAGGGGTTGGATTAAGGTTGTCATTTTGCTGTGCTGTGTGGTCTTGGCTTATGATATGATAAAATTGCTGGTGAGGAAGCTATTCCGGTGTTTGTGCTTGGAATTGCAGTCATTTCTGTGCTTCGGGAACATTATCTTGGAGACTATTCATGATTATACTCTGTTTTGTCTCATCAGGGAGCCAGGCGATGGGAGAGATGAGGAGGGATACTTTCCACTGTTTCTTCAGCCTCCCTTTACTTTCACTTTTCCTTCATCCCCTAGAGTAATTACAATAGCTCTTGAAAATTTGTAATATCTTTGGGATACTCAAACTAGCATGTTGTCACATTTTTATGATTTTTGGTTATCGGTATTCCACATCATAACATCATATAGTACACTGAGAGTTAAATAGCTATTGCTCCAGTTCTGGGTAGCTGTCCCAGAAAAAAAGAACTACATCCCTCAGAGGACTGTTCACTATTCTGTTACCATTTGGTACTGGTACAGAACAGTGGTAACAGAATGGTAACAGAATAGTGAAACGGTAACAGAAATGGTAACAAAATAGTGAACAGTCCTCTGAGGAAAACATGAAAACTCGGAGGGAAACATAAAAACTGTCCACAGATCACTTCCCCTCCCCTTTTTAATCATCTGGCTCGTCTCTGTTGTCACATCTTGTCACATCATTAGAGTACGGACTTTGGCTTTCGGACACTCTCATTTTATTTGATCAATTCTAATTATTTTTTTTTATATTGTATTATAGAGTGTTATCTTGCATTCCGGTATCTTATTTAGTAAATTAGTTTGTTTCTCCTCAGATCATTGCCGCTGTTTTGTTTTTAGGCCTATTTCTATATCCTTTTTGCTTTCCTGGGGTGTGGATCTGTGGATCCCTCTGTCCCACTAGTCACAGAACTGGGCCAGACCAGCCTGTAAACCATTGACACATGTTCCTATTGATATGTCTCCTGAATTTGCTTCAGGTTTTATTTAAGATTAAACAATTATTCAAGAATGTCAGCCAGAGTTCTGCCACAAGACTGGATGGTTATCAGAGGCAGAAAGTATGGGATGTTATAAACTGGTGCCTAGAATGGTGAGTACTCTCAGTGTTTCAGAACTTCACCCCAGAACAACTGCAGAATCCTGAAAAACTCGTGAAATATTTGGAAAAGTTCTGTTGTTGCCCTGGCAGTTCTAGAGAGGCATAAATCACTGTAGCGTGATGGGGCCTGGCCCATGCCTACCAAGCCTTGATCAACACAATTCGTTCTAGTGGAAGAGAATGCCTCTGGATCTGATGACAATGCAACAGGCCCTGCAATCACTGCAGCTCCAACAACAGGCTCTGAAGTTGTGACAGACTTTGCAGCTGCAACAGATTCTCCAACTCTGTGACAAGTATTGCAGCCACCGCAACTCCTTCAATAGGCACTGCAATTCTTTCAACCCTTGTGACAGATCCTGCAATTGCTCCTACCCTTGCAATGGGCTCTGCAGTTGCTTCAGTCCTTGTGATGAATCCTGCAGTTGCTCTGACCCTCATGACAGGCCCTGTGACGGCCACAGTTCCTGTGATGAGTGCAGCTCCAACCCTCACAATGAGCTCTGCAGCTGCTTCAACTCCAGCGATAGGTCCTGCATTTGCTCTAACCCTTATGACAGGTCATGTGATTGCTCTAACACTGATGGGCTCTGCAGTTGTCCCACCTGCAGATTGCAACTGGCATTATGTTTGCTCTTGCAATAGGCCATTTGACAAGTTCTGAGATTCAGCCAGAGAACCAACTAGTGCCAGTATCTGTTGCCCCTGTACACAAGAGAAAAAAAGTCTACAAAAGTCAACTTGTTTAGTAAGGAAATAAGCTCCAACTAAGATTGAAATGGAAGAAGGATGGGGATGAAGCAAGGGCATAACAAGAATGAGAATACCAATTCAGCCCTTAACCTAGAGTGATCTGGGAGATATGTGAAAAAATTTCAGTCATTATCCAGGTAAGCACATTGTTATCTGGCTGCTCCAATGCTGGGACAATGGAACCAGAAGCCTAGTCTTAGTGGGAATGAAGCCAGGAATCTGGGATCCTTTTCTAAGATGAGAGGGCACTGAAAAAGCTATTGGAAAAGGGACGTAGGTCCTCGCTCTATGGAGGTGACTCTTGTTGGCCTTCCCTTTCAGGAAGACCTGATATGTTACTCAAGCAAGTGGATCAGCATGGAGAAATGCATTCAGGGTCTGAGATCTGAGAGAACTAGCTTTGCTGGTGGTGATGGATAATATTAACCTGGATGATGATCAGTTATACCAAATCCAGGTGACATAAGGTGCATGTGATCTATGTGGCACAGTTGTATGGAGTGCACCATCATCATGTGCCAGCACCCTAGCTAGAATGAACTGTAAAAGTAACAAAAGACCAATTGTGGATGAAGTGGCTAGCCTGTTTTAATAATATGAAAAAAAATCTTCCTCCTTACAAACCTGTGTTGCAGCTGTGGAGAAACTGTCTGAGGATTTCCAGCAATTTAAAGACAGTTTGTCCAACACTGCACTGGCAGAAATTAGTGTCTCAGCTACTAGACGTAAGTGTTCCTGTGCTTCAGAGAGATGATATAGTAGATATACAACATGTGCCATCTTGAGGTTCTACGTATATGACCATGGAGAGGATACGAGAAAGTGGGATGGAAAACCCATCTCAGACCTACAGACATGGGTACATGAACTGCAAGGGAAAACAATCACTAGAGAGGGTCCTTTCAGGAAAATGATGACTCCAGTTTCCAGCAGGCTGCTGTCAGAGTGGATGGTCTGATCTTATCTCTGAGGTTGACAACTAGCTTTCTGGAGAACTGAGTAATGAAAACAGTAACCAGAACTAGAGAGGCCCTGCCTCCAGCCAGGTAGAGGAAAGACAATCGGGTTTATTGCACAGTGTGGATCAGATGGTGTGACACATCAGAACCATGGAAATATGAGGTTTTAGTGGACACAGGCACAAAGTGTATCCTAATGCCATCAAGTTACAAAGGGGCAGAACCCATCCGTATTTCTGGAGTGACGGGGGATCCCAAGAGCTTGCTGTATTGGAGGCAGAAGTGAGCCTATTCAGAAACTGATGTTAAAAACTCCCCATTGTGACTAGCCCTGCCTCGATGTATCCTTGATATAGATTACCTCAGGAGAGGGTACTTCAAGGACCTGAAAGTGTACTGGGGGGCTTTTTTTGTAAAACTGCCTTTGAGATGGAGGTTATTAAGCAGCTATTTATCTTTCCTGGTCTCACAGAGGACCCTTCTATTATGGAGCTGCTAAGAGTAGAAGAATAGCAGGTACCAATCACTACCACTGGTGCACTGGTAGCAGTATCATGCCAACCAGGACTCCCTGATTCACATCAACAAGCTAATTCATCATCTGGATAACCAAGGGGAAATCACAAGACTTGCTTACCCTTCAGTAGTCCCAAATGGCCAGTGCAAAAGTCCAGTGAGGAGTGTAGTCCAACAGTATATTATCAAGGCCTGAATGAAGTCACACCGCTGCTGAGCGCTGCCTTTCTGGACATGTTTGAACTTAGGAAGAACTGGAGTCAAAGGTAGATAAGTGGTATGCCACAGTTGATACTGTCATTGTGTTTTTTTCAATCCCTCTGGCAGCAGTGTGGACCACATTTTGCTTTTATTTGTAAGAATGTCCTGGAATTAACTGCCCAAGAGTGGAAACACAACCCTACCACTTGCCACAGGCTGATCCAGACTGCACTGGAACAGGACAAAACTCCTGAACTACTGCAATACATTGATGGCATCACTGTGTGGGGCAGCACAGCAGAAGCTTTTGAGAAAGGGAAGAAAATAACACACATCTTTCTGAAAGCCGTTTTTGCCATAAATGGTCAAGAGACCTGCACAGAGATGGAGTTCTCAGGAATAAAATGACAAAATGGATGGCATCCATTCCCTGTGAAAGCAATTGACAAAATAACTATTATGTCCCTACCAACTAGGCTTAAAGTGGCTCAGGTAAATCTGGGCTTGCAACATTAAGGTGAATTATTTCTAGCTCAGTGGGCCCAACATACCTCAAACCATCAAGGAAGAGATGCAACATATAGATGGGCTAAGGATTGAGATGTATACTTAACCATGGACTCTACTGTACAGTTTTTCTGTGAATGTGAAATGTGTTGCAATTTAGCAAGCCAAATAGATAAAGCTTCTTTGGTATAGAGGATGATGCTGAAATATAGATCTGGGGATGTAAAATCAGCCTCTCAGGTTGATTATATTACACTCCCGCAAACCTGCCAGGCAAGTGTCATATGCTTAGCAATAGTGAAGGCAACCAGGTGGCCGTAAATAGATCTCATGCACCGCATCACTACCTGAAATACTATCCTGGGCTTTGAAAAGTACTTGTGGTGACACTGCACTCTAGAAAGAATTGATTCATTTCTGGAACAATCTCACTTGAGCCAAAGAGCATGACAATGAATGGGTGTATCATATTACCTGTTGTGCACCATCCTCTAGAAAAATTGGATGTTACAGTTGGACAAAAAACTACACAGAGCAGTGGGTGTTGGGGCATTCAGACTTGGGACACACATTTAGCAAAAGCTATCTAGTTAGTCAACACTTGGAACCTGTCAGTCAATCTGGCCCTGCCCAGTCAAACCTCATATGTAGAAGTGTAGAAGGGGATTAAGTTCCTGTAACACATGAAAAATATGCTAAGGAAGACAGTATGGGTTAATCCTGCCTCAGGCAAAAGCAAGCCCATCTGTGGGATTGCCTTTGCTCTAGGACCTGTGTGCACGTGGTGAGTTATGTGGAAGGATGGAAACATCTGCTATACCTCAAGGGGATTTTATATTGGATGAGAACAGCCAATAATTTGAATTGTATAATATTAGTTGCTATATAGTGCATATTATCACTACTATGATTGCTGTATGCCTTATTAATGAGATTACAGTAAGAATCATCCAGATTAAAGAACAATTAATTATGATGGAACCAGAATTGGTTTCAGCATGCAACAGTCCAACACCATGCATCATCTCTCCTGCTCTGAAGGACTGTTATGACAAATGTAGCCCAAAATCATGGACTTAGTGAACTCCACTGACAATCTTGCAGGGTGGCTGCTTGACTATGAGATTGATATCTGTGTACATCAAAAAGCAAGAAAGGTGGTGATAATTAATAGGAATGTTTGGGAAAGTATGGGTTCTGAGCATGATGTAAATTGTATGGAATAAGGAAGGGGTGAATGTCCCAGTTTCAGCTAAGACAGAGTTTATTTTTTCTTCATTGCATCTGGTATGATGCTGTGCTTTGTCTTTAAGAGAGAAATAATGTTGATAGATGACACAGAGATGTGATGCAAGTCATACTGTCCTATCTGTAACAGGGGCTGAGAGGGCACAAGAATTTGGGAGAGAATAGAACCAGGACAGCTGACCTGAACTGGCCAAAGAGATACTGCATACCATACCACACCATGCAAAAAAAAAATAAAATTGAGAAGTAGTGGGAAGTTGTCTGGGAGAGAAGCTGCTGCTTGTTAACTAGCTGGGCATGAGTTGGTGGGTGATGAGTAATTTCTTGTGCCCTCATTGTGTGTACATATATATTATGATCAGTAGCATTATCTTTTTTTTCTCTTTCTTTTATGTCTTAGTATATTTTTTTTATCTTTGCCCATGAGTTCTACTGCACTGTTTTTCTTTCAGTGCGGGAGCAAGCAAATGACTATGTGATGGTTAGCTATCTGTCATCTTAAACCACAACAGTGAAATATATGACAGTAATGTAATCTACATATGTCCATGGATGAAAAGATCATATTTACTGGAAAGTTTGCATTTCTTATATATTCATTGAACAATTGGACTAAAATAATTTGCGTTTCTAAGCTACTGTTACCCTTCTGGCTGAGATTAATACAGTGCAAATTGCAGTAGTCCATGGGATACACTGCCTCCTGACAATTGTAGCTGGAAAATCTTATGCTCATTCTGCACACTGTAACATGAAATTATTATGGTACTGAATGGATGATATTAAGGCAGATCATGTGCAGCACAACCTATCAGAACACCTGTCCAGAACAACTTGTCAGAACACATGACACATAGAAAATAAGAGGAATATAGGACAGATGACTGTTATCTTAATTTGTAGATCCAGTTAAAAGAAGTAGTACTGTTCTAAAAGAGGATGGGATTTCCTGTGTTTGATGACAACTTATTCATGTAAGCATGAATCTGCCTATAATGGCCACCATGGCACAAATACTGTGAACAAAAGACTCCCACTGTCCCAGAGAGTTTCTGATCTCAGCAGTTGAGAAATAGAGTACGGTTTTGGGGTTCAGTACTGCGAAGTCCTTTCTGCTCTCCACAGTCCATATTACACGCCCATTCTGAGAACATCAACAATTCTAGTAATACTAGAAATACGAAGAAATAAGTTGCACATCTGCGACAAGAACTGTTTGTAGCCTAAAAAGAGAAGTATCTGCAGCTGGGTTTCCTTGTAACATATTCGACCTTGCTGTCTGAACCTTCATGCATAAACACGCATATATTTACTTGTATGTTTACTTGTAATAAGGGAGGTAATAATGATCTGAATTAACACTAATTGTGAAGTGTTTTTTTTTTTCTTAGGAGTTGAAAGCAGGTCTGAAGAAAAAGAACTGAGGGCTATGTGACTTTGCTTGGTCTTTATGATGAAGGAATGGAGGCAGGTACTGAATATCTCCATGATTTGCTTTCCTCTCTCAGAAAGTAATCAGATCCCTGAGGCCCATATCCAAGAACTACCATTGGAGAGATGCTGTGCAGGATAAGATGGCAAAACATGCAACAGAGAACTAGATGAACCTCTGTGGCCATCAGTTAAATAGGATGCAAGATAAATGAGAGAGTACAGATAGTAAAACTGAACCAATGCCCGATCTCTGAATTATAAAGAAGGAGGAATGTGAAGGCATGTTAATATGAAACCAATTCCTTTCTTGTCTTGTTCTTTTGACCAATCTCAGTCCATCACAGAAAGAGAAAAATTCCAGAGTACTCTCTGCAAGATATTGAAGTCTTCAGAGATCAGCACTGGGATAGGATGAGCGTGCTTTCTCTAAGTGATCTTAATTCATCCTCTGATATACAGAGTATTAATCAAGACTCTTAGCTCTACACTGAAAAGGTCAATAAGTACCATAAGGAGGCATTGACAAGCAAAGGAGAAAAAAAATTTTCTTGGGGGGTTGGGGAGCCAAAAACAAAAAACACACACACAAAAAAAACAACAACAACAAAAAAAAAAAACTGACTTTTTGAAATCATTTAGTTACAGGGTGAGATAAGCCAGCAACTGGGTTGCCTTTGGAAATTTGAATGACAATAAGGTTTTCAATACCAATACTGTGAAATGGTGGTTTCATCATTGTGTGTCCATGCAAGTACTAGACAAGTGATGTTTTCATAGGATCAAAATTAATATCATTCCAGGACTACTACTTTAAAGAGGATTACAGAACGCATCAAATAATGTTTATCTATTCATAGCAAATAAATAAATAAAATCCCCTGCTGTTTAATTACACAGTTGCTTTAATTACAATTGCTGTACTGGAACGAAAATGTGAGTTCAGTTGGGAAAACTACACCTATTACCATTAAGCAGTTTTAGCTCTGTACATTTTCTTCAGGCTGTTGAATGTGAGGCTAACTTCAGTGCTCAGTGTAATAATCCTTTGGTGTGTAGAAAGAGAGAGAATGAACTAAGAATCATGGCAGCAAAGATGCATTCACCCGTGTAATTTCAATAGCTTCAAAGGGATGGAAATAAGTGGGGTATTACATCCACCCATATATCATAGGGTGAATGTATCCTATAGTAACCCTTGATGGACATTTGCCTTTATACTTTGTGGAAAGAAGTATCTGCTACCACCTTGAGCCATAATTTGAATAAAACAAAATGGGACAAATACTGTTTTAGCCTTTTGGTCTTTAGATAATATTGCCATCTCTCCCAGGCTTCAGTGTAAGGAGCTTAACTCAGATTAATTTCATCAGAGACTGCCATACTGTCTGACTGGCAGACAGGGTCCCCTACAGCAGCCTAAAGGAGGATCCAAGGGAACAAGTGAAAGGCAAATGGGGTTACTCTGCATAAAGAATATAAAATTAGCATTCCAGAGTTCAATGGAAAGCCAAGATTAAAACAACAGTAAAGAGTTAAAAACAAAACAAAACAAAACAAAAAACCCAAAAACCAAAAAACAAACTTGTCCAATTTCAGGCTTTTTTCTACCTTAAAATACCAAAAATCCTCTTTCTAGAACCTATTATACTGAAGGAAGGTGTATGTGTGTCAGAATAAACCCACTGCATACACAAACATATATGAGAAATTTCTGACTGGGTTTCTCATTAATCTAAGACTAATATTACACTTCTGAAGTGCTATTATGTTAATGGCTTATTCACCAAATAATGTGACTCCAAAATCCTGAAAAAGATTTTGGCCTAGATCTCAAGATGTCACAAAATCACCCTGTCAAGACATTCAAGTTTCAGTTGTGATAGAGTTTAGTTTTCTTCATAGTAGATAGTATGGTGCTGTGTTTTGGATTTTTGATGAACACAGGGGTGATAAAACCAGTAGTTAGTTGTTGAAGAGCAGTGCTTACTTTTCAGCTTTTAATGTTGCCCTTGGTAGAAGGGATCTGAGGGAACACAAGGAGCTGGGAGGGGAGGGAATTAAAACAGTAGATCCAAACTGGACAAAGGAATGTTCCATAGCAGATATTATCATGCTCAGCAATAAAAGCTAGGGAGTTGTCTGGAGAAGACTGCTGCTGTATCTCAGGAATTGACTGAGTGTTGGTCAGTTGGTGTTGAACAATTGCGTAGAACATCACTTGGTGTCTTTTTGTTTGATTTTTTGTTTTGTGTTTTATTATTATCATTTCTTCTTTTCTTTCTTATTGAACTATCCTTATCTGGACTCATAAGTTCTGATGAGTTCTGTCATTCCTACATTTTTCAATTCCTACTCCATCAGTGGGATGAGGAATGGAATGGGTGTGTGGTGCTTAGCAGCTTGCTGGGTTATCTGGGTTAAACCACAACAGAAGAGATTCATAAGGAAAGGGAAAAGGAAAGAGAAAGGGAAAGGAAAAAAACCTGCCTGGTAAAGCAGCCCAAAGATGAATGAAAAAAAAAAAAAAAAAAAAAAAAAAAAGAAAGAAAATGCAGTTAAAAAATACTGAAATCTGTCTTCTAGAAAATTTTGGTTATTGGAGATATAAAGGCACTGAAAAATGAACATCTCAAAGACTGAATGTTATCATATCAGCTCATGATCCTAACACACAGGTAGCCCTAACCTATTTCAGGACTGATGCAGAATAGATAGACAGATGGGAAAAAAATAGAAGAGTGTGAGTAAATAAATCTCCATCCACATCTGTCAGTTTGTCCAGTCATTGATCTTACATACATTCTGAAAACAAGATATACTTCTAATCTCCTGTACTTCTTGTCTCCTTTCTTCCTCCCCTCACATACCAATCCAGGCAGTTACTGGACATCATAATTGTACTAAGCTCTTAAATCCCAATAAATACTTCCAAGCTGCCTACTCTGAGACATTCATGCCATCAACTTTCTATCACAGTAATGATGATTAGAGTGTATTGCTTCTGACTGCTTTGCGATATTTACCCTTTGATTGGATTTGTGAAAAGAAATACTGAGAAAAAATAGGAAGGAAATATTTTGTATTGGAAAGTTATTTGGAATCTGGGTTTCCAAATTCTGACCTTAAAAAGCTTGACAAGTGTAGATGCCCATTGTTAGAGTCTGGTGTTCTTTGAAACAGGGCAGCAAGAGAAAAAATTATACTTCCACCGCTTTGTGTGCTCTGTGTTACTCAGTGATACAGAAAATTAGTTTATTAGTGGTGGCTCATGTCCTGCAACACAAGCTCCATTTCACAGTCTATGCTTGTCCCAGAAAAAGTTTTGCCTTGATACTGACAACATGACTGTGCTTCAATTGGATTCCTCAGTGCCCTCAGCAAAAGTTCTTAGTGTTTCTTTTGCCAAGAGCAAAATCATAATCAGGTTGTGGGAACAATGAAAACAAGTCTAGGAATGTAGCAGCTCTCTCTTTTCAGGTGCATGTTGTCCAGCCACTGCCTCAATGTCATATCAGTCTGAGACAGTCCTGACCTTCCTCCAATTCATCTAACTGGCTGGTCTACTATCCTGTCCAGGAAATTTGTACAACTACCTTCAAGTTTATCATCCAGCATGGATCACCTAAAGTTTAGGAAACACAACATAGTTCCTCTTCCAAAACAGCTTTCATGTATCAAACATTTTCCCAGCCTCTGGGGTTCTAAAGAAAATTCTGTATTTCAAATCTGTCTTTCAGATCTCACTCAAGGAGATCTTCTCCCAAACACATCTCATTAAAAACAAAATAAATTAGTTCTGCTCATATAGTTCTCCTGGACACAATAAATGACTAATATAGTCTAGGTAATGACATTTAAATTAGTACAAACAGTGATCTGCATACATTTTGGTTGTTCTCTGTGCCATTACTTTGTATACATCACATATTTTGATTAACAAAAGAAGTGTGAGGCGCAGCAGTGTGCATTGAAAGTAGCTGCCTGCATCTTCTCCATGTAAAAGGACCTGAATGACTTGCCAGTAAGTTTTCCTCATTGTCCTTTAATGTTTGGCCTGATATCCATTGAAGGGTGACAAGCTTACGGTCATAATCAAGATTCATTGAATACATAGGTGATTTTGTACAAAGGTGCAGCTCCTGATTTGGTGCAGAATTGCTTCTGAAGTACATAGTTCATGGGAGATTACAAATATCAGTGGTGTTCTGTGTTTTTTTCTCAGGTAGCTATTGGAGAGTGAGAAGATGTGTTCACAGGTACCTACAGATTAAAATTTGGTGAAAAGCATTCACCAAAAATACATCCAAAATTTTGTAAATACTGAAGAGAAGAAAAAAGAGGCTGAGTTTACTAAACAAGGTTTACATTTCATATATTTTTCCCAGTTCATCTTCCCTGGTTAGCACAGATTTTAACAGAAATTTAGGCTCTGGTTGTTCATGTGCAACAAGACTTTAGAGAGCTGTGTTAATTTTAGAAGGGCATGTATCAAAAAGTTTGTAGAAGCCATGTATATGGCAGTCTTTTATGAACCATGGTAGGTGTATAAAATTACACACATGGGTTATGATATAGCAATTCAGATTAAGGGCCAGTCAGTTTCCTTTTTGTGAGATGGTAATATTAAATGACTGCAGATGCACTGGAATGGAGCAAAGATATGTCAGCTGAGAAGGACATCAAATGAAATGAGCAGCCTGACTTTCTTTTCAGCAAATTGCAATCCAGAGGATTGATCACTGAGAAGGAGAGAAGGTAGGTCTTCATGTTAAGGATGTTTCACATTCCTCATGCCATTCATGGCTGATCTACAGAAGCATTTACATGATTGTACTATTTTGAGAATTATGACTGTACTATTTTAAGTATTATATATCTTTCTGATTATATATTCTTTATATGCCTCCTTACCTATACTGACATTTAATTTATTTAGAAATAGCTGTCTTTATAAATTCCAACATCTGTCTCTATTAAAAAATGCAGTGTTTTCTAGAGCAGAACATGGCAGCTGCACACAACGCTCCCATGCATCACTTTGGGCTATGAAAGTCTGCAGATTACCATGTCTAACTGTTATTGCAAGATGAATGCTTAGATACTTAGGCCATAGTTAACTGTGCTGAATTTGGTAATGGTATGGTAAACTAAAGTTAATGGTCCTGCAACACTTGAGAAAATTATAATCGATCTCTTAGAGAGCAAAAATGATTAGGTTGTTAGTTTGTGTCACTGGAAAGAAAGTGTCAACACTAATGTGTACTAACAATGTACACAGTATACCATTTAAGTACTGGCCTAATGTCCAGTGCTTAATACCACATTTTCCACCACCTTACAAGCACAGTCACAGACTGACTCCATTATCTTTGTATTTGTCACAACCGGATGAATTGATCAAGTAGTAATTCTTGCATCTCATAATAATCCCTTTCTTTCCTCCCAAATTTAGATAATGCTGATATCCCCATTTCATAGACATGGCATTATGAGAAGACATAATGTAAACTAAACTTGAGACAGAGCTACACTACACTGCTTAAATGACAAGCAGTTTGCATGATGCTGCATCCATACTTAAGCTGCAGAGGATATGACAAACTCTGTTAACTTGGACTTGTGCTTACTGAATATCATGAAGAATATAATTAGAAAGAGAAAGGATATAAAAAACAGATCAAATACATCCTAATACATTATAACAGCATGGAAAAATCCCTTCTTGGAAACATGAGGGAAAGAAGAAACATAAAAAAAAAATTAGTATAATCAAATTCACCAGAAGAACCTTCCAGAAGACTTCAGCAACTGGAAAGGAACTGATCAAAAGAAAACATTTTTCTTCTGAACAGAATAATACAAAATAATATTTGTAGAAGACTCTCTCATGTCTTCGTAGGTCCATTTCAATTCACTAACTCAGTTACCCCAACATACAACTTGATTATTCCAAAGAGATCAATGAGCTTTATAATTGCATACAATTTTTTTTTTTAATACAAAGGATGTGCTTAAATTCCCTTTTCAACAATTACTTGTATTTTTACATGAGATTTTCACTTTAGAACAGTATAGATCTTATCTGACTTCAAGTGAGTTGTTAGCAATGAGCATATTAGATAGAAAACAGAAGTTGGGTCAGAAAAGATATAGTTCTGCTTGTATTTTTAATCAGAACTGATGTCTGTCACCAGATTAAGGAACTGTTCACTGCAGCCAAACAGCATGAATACATCCCAGGATGACTATGTATTTAAACCGCTGCTGGTGTAATTTAGACAAGGCTACTAGGTCCACCCCTATTGTAATCTCAAAATATTTTTTCCTGTTGATGTCTTCCTTTTTCAAATCCCAGCAGTAGTGGGTAGATAAATCAGCTGCTAGAGAAGGACAATTCACAATCTTTTTTTGCATCATGAACCTCACTGAAGGCAACAGGATAAATCACTGCTTAGAGAGTATTGTGTCTGTTGCAAATGGAAGAGTCACAAGTAAAGAAAAAGTAACTTCATGCATGATTGATACATACACAAAGCAATGCCAAATAAGAAGTATGGAAGGAATGTTTTTGGTGATGTCTTGCTGAACCAACAGCTTCAGCATTCCTAGAAACACATCGCAGGGATGTCACGCATCAGCCAGCGTCTAATACTGAGGACTACTTCATGAACAGGCTCAACCCTGAACATAATCTCATTTCTTTCAGTTCATACTCTGAAAGGATTCCCATGGGAAAGGCCTCAACACTTGAATACTATAGTCACTAATGCAGAAATGTATCTTTTTTGACAAACAACATTAGTTTCTGCATGTTCAGGGCTTTGCTCCTTCATTAAAACAGAACTATGCAAGACAAGAAAAAATAACTCAAAAATGATAGTGGAAGTCACAGGACTACAGAATTGTAGGAGTTGGAAAGGACGTCTAGAGATCACTGAGTCCAATCCCCCTTCCAAAGCAGACTCCCTGCAGCAGGCTACATAGGTGAGCATCCAGGCAGGTCTTGAATATCTCCAGAGAAGGAGAATCCATAATCTCCCTGGGCAGCCTGTTCCAGATACTCATCATATAGCAGAGCAAGTAGCAGTTCAAGCTAAGCTTCTTCCTTGATTGATACCAGATTGATACCTGGGCCTGTTATAGGCCACAAAATATAAGTAAAGATAGAACCTGAACTATAACCTTCCTTGACTCACTCTTTCCTCAAGCTCCCACCACATTGCATACGTACAACAACAGTCTAAGATCTCAACAACAGAGTGCCAACCAGCACATACAAAGACAACCTTGAGCAAGGCTGTGATGTGCATACTGTGCGTCGCTATCACCATAAATTGATATAGCAAGCCTAGAATCCCAAGCCTTTTCAGATGGCCACTGTTTCTGAAATTCAAACAAGTCAAAATTCATTTACACAGTGATATCAGCAAGGTCAAGCTTATAAAGCCTGTGAAGCTTCTCCAACATTCTTTCAGTGTCAAATTACTGAAACTCCAGTAATATGAGTTCCTCACATGAGGCACTTGTACAGCTGACAAACAATTTCCTGAGGAGGTCATATCATTAATTTTCAGTGTTTATAGGCTAGTGAGGATCTTGAACTGGGATTTATGGGGTGTAAAACCTTTGAGATTATAGTGTATCTACTGCAGTGCATTCCATACATATCACAGGTCTCTGAGACAACCTGTAGTTACTTTTCAGAGTGCATGTGCATGGAGTTTAAGAACGATTTAGGTAAAAGAAAGAAAAAGTGAAGGTAGTGACAAAGACAAAGAAGAGTAAGGGACTGTGTTTCACTGAGCCTTTGATATACGAAGCAAGAGCATGTAAAATATCTTTAACAATCAGCAAGGACATAATTGTTTTCTTCAGTGTCTGGTATGATGATATGTTTTGGTTCTAGAAGAAAAACAATGTTAATAATACACTACCTATGTTTATAGCTGCCCTACAAACATCGCTAAGCCAAGGCCACTTGTAGCAAAGGGCCCAAGTAGCTGGGAGGGAACAGAATTAGGGCAGCTGACTTAAACTGGCCAAAGGGATATTCCATACCATATGACATCAAGCAGAAAGTTTTGAAGGGAATGAAAGTTCACATTGTTCTCTTTAACTGCTTAGGGGCTAGCTGGGCACCAGTCAGGGGGCGAGGAGCAGTTACTTGTGTGTCAATTGTTACACACTGTAACATGATTGTAATGCAACGGAAAGCCCAACAAGACAGCTGAGCAGCAGAATTCCAGGCTGCAGAAAGTGAAGATTCACTCAGACATAACAGCAGCAAGCAATAAGGGAAAAAGCTGCTTTCCTTCAGAAGGTAAGTTCCTGGTTCCATCCCTTCCTGCATGCACCTGAGCTCCCTTGAGTTGGCCCTGCCTTCCTACCAGGCACTCAATTGCTGTTCCAAGCCATAACCTAGAATTTTCACTATGTACATATTTTTATATATGTAGTCATAACTGTTTTCCTTTTCTCTATCTTGGTAATTAGTTTTATCTCAACCCACAAATTCTGATCAGCTGATCTGAATTGGTATGGATTTTATCCCTATAAAGTGTTGTTGTAAATGATACCAATTAAGCAAACTGAAGAAAGAATCAAAGTCTTCAGTCTATTGTGTCTCACAAAAGAAAATTATTTACAAAAAAAATCTTTCAAAATAACTGTTTGGAACAAAAACACACTGGGCAATAATAACAATGTCTGAACAAATTCTATTCAACTGGGAAAAGGAGAATAATTTACATTCTAGCTGTGCAGAGGCTCTAACTGCTCAAAGACTGGCTCCTCTGATACAGACTAAATCTGAAGTGGTCACACATTTACATGTACAAAAATTTTAATTACCAGTTTGAATTCCAGTTTTTAAAGCAGTACTATACACTTAGAGGTGAAAATACAAGTGCCTTGAAGATTTTTTTTTTTTCAGATTATCTTTTAAGCAAATAGCTAAGCAGTTTTTCATTAATATAAGTTTCTTATTTGAATTTTCAATTTTTCTGTATGAAAAATCAGATGGAGCATTTTTTCTTACATTGACTCAAGACGAACTAAAAATTTTGGTCTGACTGCTAATGTTCCTGCTGTGACTTTTTGCAGAATTATAGAGTCATAGAATCATAGCATGATTTGAGTTGGAAGAGACCACAAAGATCATACACTTCCAATCCCCCTACCATGGGCATGGATACCTCCCATTAGACCAGGTTGTCCAACCAGCCTGGACATGAATATTTCCAGGGTTGGGGCATCTACAACCTTACTGGGCAACACATTCCATTGCCTCATCACCTCTAAGTAAAAAAAAAAAAAAAGTAGTTCTTTTTGTCTAGTATAATTCTGTCCTTCGTTAGTTTAAAAATGTTACCCCTTGTCCTGTTACTACACTCCCTGACAAGGAGTCCTTCTACATCTTTCGTGTAGACCCCTTTAGATGTTGGAAGGCCACTTTAAGGTCTCCCCACTAGAAGGGAGGGCATCTGCAACTTCTCCCAGCTTGTCTTCACTGGAGAGTTGCTCCAGCACTCTGAGTATCTTCATGTCTCTCCTCTGGACTCACACCAACAGCTTCATGCCCTTCTTGTGTTGGGGGACCCACAGCTGAATACAGCAATGCTGATGGGGTCTCATGAGAACAAAGGGGGACAATCATTCCTCCCCCTTCTGGCCACTCCTCTTTTGATGAAGCTGAGGATATGGTTAGCTTTTTGGACTGTAAGAGCACATTGTCAGCTCATGTGGAACCATTTTGGAACCATTTTCAGTTAATATAAATACATGATCTGCAAATTTTCAAATCAAATGTACAGAGTTGCAATCAAATATTCAACTAAAAATTTGATCATGTCTCTTCACTGGACTTTCATAATCCCCATCTTAGCAGAGAAAATATTCTTTGTTTCACAATCACACCTTATTAATGTCATTGCTTCATGGCAGTACACACACTTTGAGCAATTGCTGTCAAGGATGAAGTACAGGAAGAGTAAAATTTCATCACAAATCTCTGATGAACACCTTGAGACCTCAGTGAGAACTGCAGCCACTGCCATAAACCAGACTGGTGCTAGTTTCACAAAAATAAGGTCAAATATCCTACTTGTTTTATGTTTTTTTTTTCTCACTCTTTTTTTTTAATGTTCTCAGAAAAAATATTTTAAATTAAAATGTTTTTTACTTATATATTAACAATATTGCATATTTTGTGAGGGCTGTTCAAAAGTAATGCCACCTGTTTTATTATGTTGGCTCATAACATGAGAGCAGGATATTGGTGGTATGACAGTCAAGGCTGAGCCTTCCCACCAATATCCCGTTACATACTGTTGCCATGCAACAGAAGACCTACTCCTCCCAACAAGAAAATTATCACTGGCACAGATGGGAACTTTAATACATGTGGCTGATTTACACTTAGACTGGATCAGGAAGCCTGTCACTCTGGTTTCTGATTTATATGTCTTGCTTACATGAGGCAATAATGCCAATAAATGTAGCTGTAATAAATAAACCAGTAAGTAATCATGCTTAAGCCCTGAAAATTGTCCCATCCTCTGCTCTTCTGGTCCTGCATACCAGGACAGCTTCTGCTGCCACCTCCTCTTCACCCATTTCCTACCTAAGACCTGCTATCCCCTTCAGCAGTGCGAGTATAAATACACTGAGAACCCTGCTGCTTTGCTTTCTCCTTGGTTTGGGGATATATATGCCATGCTCATGTCTCACCCCTAGGTTCCCTTTGCAGTGACCCTAATATATACCAGCCCCAGGCTGCACAAGAAGCTCAAACATCGCTGCATATTTTGTGTGATTCCTGAGCACCATGCTGAGAGAGAATGGATGCTAAGGCGTCCAGATGATTCTCTTTTTGAGCAAGGACCAAAAGGTGGATGAGGATGTGCCCCATGCTGCTATGCAGTGTGGGCTTTGTCGCCCGTGCCTTTCCAAAGGAAAAAAAAAAACTGTAAGAGTTTAACTGGATAGTGACAGATCTGCCTGCTAAAAGGTTCGTTATTTTCAGTCATCTATAGTGAAATTTATTCTATTGTATCTGTGTATTCTGCATCTTTATGCCTCCTCTCACATCTCTTCTTTCTTTCCTCACTTTTCTCCCTAGCTGATTTGCAAACATATCAAGCCATGACAGAACTTCTGAATCTCTCATTTTAAACAAGACAGACTCACAGCTACAGTCAGGCAGAAGCAATAAATAAAACAGTGGTTGTCTTTAGGCAGATGCTCTGAGGTGAATAGCTTTGGGTCCCATTTCATATCTTCTTCTAAGTAGCTTTAAGCCCTCACCGCAATTCACCACCTCTATTACAGCTGAGAACCCCTGCCCTCACTTGAAGAAGGTGAGGGAAGCAGCATCCTGCTTTGTAAGCAGGCAAAGCTGAAAATTTAACCCAGACACTGATAAAATTGGGCTAACTCTCATCTGTGCTTTTTTTCTTAGGAAACGTTTAGACATTTTGTCTGCAACCAAAGCTCTATCCCTTAAGCTATGCTGTTTTTCAAAGCACTGCTATGAAATACAGGAGATAAAAACTGGGATCCCCTCTCTGGGTATTCCCCAATAAAGGATGATATTTCTGTTCTCTGCAGAAGACTTGACCAAGGGATGGTTATATCATGTGTATCGCTTGCCATTCATTTAGCTGGAGTGCTGGGCTGTAACTAGCCTTAGTTTGTATTGCTTGTTAAAGTTTTCAGTGAAGGGCCTTCTGGTTAGAAAGCGTGGCTATGACAAGAAGAAACCTTCCATGAAAGTGTCTTCATTCTCTCAAGCTCTATAAGGTTAGAGTCCCTGTGTCTCTTGTGCATGACCAGACCACTCTCCCTATCCAATGGCTACTCTCTATCCCAAGGCAGGTCTGTTAGTTTTCTCTGCCACAGCAGTTCTAACCTGCATAAATACTTAAACATTTACTGAGAGAGTTTCAAAGGAGATTGATTTGACAGTGCTGTTGTTCAGGTGTTCACACAGAATGTGGAAAACTGAGGTTTGGGTGCCTACCTCAATGAATATTTTATTATTTATGGAAAGTGGAGCAACTGCAGTAGGAAGGGGTAAGAGGCAGAGATGGCTCTGGGGCTGAGGTTCTTGCAGAGGATCAGAGAGAAGGCAGAGCAAGGCCTGGAGCTGCCAGGTCACCCACACCTCTGCTGACTTTCAAATTGCTGCATGAGTTGCATTTGCTCTGCTACCTCAGAAAAAATTTTAAAGCTACCTTTTCTCTCACTACAGAGTTCCTGAAACCTCCAATTCCAAGTTTCTCATAATTTTCAGAACATATTCTTCTTCAGCGATGAACTTAATTAGCTACTTTTATGCTGTAAAAGTATTATTAAAAAAAAATAATAATAAAATAAAAAATAAAAGAAATGAAAGATCCTTATTTCACTTTGAGTAGGCAAGAAAATACTATGATTTCTTTTTTCTTTTACTATATTTTCAGACTGAATTCTAGGACTTACTGGTTCCTGACCATTTTTGTGGCTGAAAAATAAATAAATAAATAGAATTATTTTGTACACTTGATTTAGATATTCTTAAGCCTTGAAGTCAGGCTAGCAGAAAAAAATTCTATAGACTAATGTCTCATAATCCACCATGAAAGGAGATAATAAAAGTAAAATATCCACCATGAGGAAACGGAAGTGTATGTTATCAAGCCTCATCCCAGAGATGCAGGCTAACCAACTAATAGGAAAAATTCACAGAGTCAAGGAGCATGAGGTCTATATGCAGGGGAAGGAGTTTCTCAGCATTGCTTTGCAGGTGAGATGTGTTTTTAACTTTCATGCCGTCTTTGGTAGTTCTTCTTATCCTAATCCTTTCCTTCTCTGGTTTTAATCACTTCCTTACTACATTTGCTCTTTCCAGCATGGCAGACAATTGTTTTCATTGGAAGTGTTCAAAGATGTGAAATCCAAGAGCTTTATCTTTACTTTTCTTTACCCAATCATTCCAGGTCCCTTTTGACTGTCTCTGTAGTACTCAGCAGTGAAGTTTAAGGCTGTTAGCTCTAATTTTGCTGCTCACTTATGCACTTCCCTCAAATAGAGCTGTATCTGCCTGCAGTGGAATTGCCATGTCCCAGCCTGAACATGTAGGTGTGCACCCGAGTGACCAGAGTGGGAGATCCTACATCCACCCTTCCTCTTTCTTCTGGCCATGCTTCCAGGAGTGTGTATGTACTCAGAGTCTGAGCAGTTTACCCCTCCGCCTCTCTCCCCCATTTGTGGTTCACCAGAGTTTGAATCAGAGAGGACTGTATTCCTCAGCTCATCTTTTTTTCCAAACTGTTGCAGGAAGGGGTGAGTTAATTCCTCTTTTGTCAACTTGTTCTATAGTGCCTATATCCCAAATAAAGGTTCTGTCAACACCTCTGTTTACTTTACATTTTGGCAAGCCAGACAGCCAAGTACATTTAAAGATATTCCATCATAAGCCTCCTAAAATATTTACCATGGCATTTCTGAACAATATCATGGGGTGGTTTGAATGGGGAAAGACTACTCCTTTGAGCTTTTGCTAGGGCACATCCCTGGATTCTCACATCCACAAAACTCTCATCCCTTGGACTTCTAGGTGCAAACTGGGGTAGAAAATCCACCCCTGCTGAGTAGACCAAGTCTGCCTAATGAGGCTGAATGTATACAAGCGCATGGGGCCAGATGACACGCATTCCAGGATCCTAAAGGAGCTGGATGATGTGGCTGCTGAGCTGCTCTCCATCATATTTGAAAAGTCCCGGCTGTTGGGCGAAGTCCCTGGGGACTGGAAAATAGAAAACATCACTCCCAATTTACAAGAAGCACTCATCAACCACAGCACCTCATGGCTTGATTTACTGCTAGCGTACACTAATATTAGACCAATGTAACTCCATTGATTTCTGCAGACTTACAGTTTTATTGTACTGCAGTAATATATCATTTAACACAGCACTCATAATTTGATGAATGGAGGATGTGGCAAAAATCTTGCTTGATTTTTCCAGCTGTATCAGCTGATTTAATCTAACATATCACTTCTCCATGCAGTTTTTGAGGTTCTCAGTCCAACCACAATGTTGGTAGAAAAAGTTATAAGTGATCTAATCTCATTGGCCTCTGAGCTGAAAGGCACTTGAAAACTACTGATGGTAGATACCTCAAGAAATACACAGTAAACAATTAAAATCAATTCAGCAGTATACATGAAGGGAGAATTGTAAAGGACTGGTCCAGTGCTGCATGTATCTGTCACCAAAAGGGCTGTTCAGCATGAGAATATTTGCATGTATTTTTTTAGCTGAATTGTAGCTGCCTTGGAGAACTTGGAAAATTGGGTGGAATTTCTGCACTTTCACATATTTCTCTATTTGTTTTCTTGTTCATACACATAGCACAAAAGTTATCCTATGAACTTCTTACTTTCTCTTGTTCTGTTACATGCTGTAGAAGGGAAAACATTGACAAGTGCTATACTGGCTTATCAGAAGTATGCATAAAAAGCAATTTAGGGTGAAAGAACAACTATTATGTAGAAAGGAAACACAGGAAAACTTAGAATGAAAAGATGTAATAACAACACCTTTGTAAAGCAAAGTTTAAAAAGCGAAGTTCAGTCTGAAGCAGAAAAAATACGTATCTGTGAATTTGGGCAAATGATCTATCTGCAATCTGGGAATGAGAAGTACAAAAATGTTTGCTGGAAAAACAAGTAATCCACTGGATATCCTTAACTGGAAGCACATATACATTAAATTCTTAGCAGTAGACTCTAAGCAGGATAAAGAAATGGGTCTGTTCTTTGACAGGACAAGCAATGATGATACGTGGCAGAATTGTAATTCCTAGGGGAAGACATCAAGTCTGCTGGCAATATGAACAGAAAAGTTTCCAGTAAGAGAAATCCCTGACTTCACCAGGAAGGGCTCTATCTAGCAGTTCGGAGTTCTGCTACTTGATAAATAAAGACATAGAATATCCGCAAATCTGATTCCCAAGGGGTATAAATTACCTTGATTCCCGCAGTCTGCACTGCAGTCTGATTCTCATAGATAAGGAAAACATCCACCTGGTTCTTAGTTCTTCACTATTTTTCTGGAAGCCCATTTAGGCCTGCATGTCTTGTGTCTGAGATCTGGAGTAATTAGTTTCTATCACAAGGTCCTGTGTAGACCTAGTTTCAGGATAAGTCCTGAAATGCAGTCATGAATTCAACCATTAACAACAAAAAGATCATAACATTCCAATCATATTGCAAAGGCAGTCATTGCAGAAAAAAATTTGTGCGTGTGTGTGTCTGTGTATGTGTATATATATATGTATATATCCAGCTCAGATGAACTTCATATATGCAAAGATCTTTGCAATCAAAGTCTGCATTTTTGTTTTTGTAAGCATTCCTCAGCCTTCAGAATGGTCACTCATCTTTCCCTCATACCTCTAACTGTACTACACATACATTGTGTGAAGCACCATCTTCCTCTCCCAGTGGAGGAGGGAAGCTGGCAGCTTCATGTTCCCAGCCACTAGGTAAAAAATAAGAATCTCCCAACATATTTGCAGCAACTCAAATGCTGGGAGTTCTTTATAAGCAACCTGCACTTTAGATTTCTTTCTGGTCTTCAGGGTCTTTCTATATAGTACTCAGTGGGAATCATTGTGCAGAAATGGGTTAAATAAAGGTTCACATAGTCATGGTCAATGTATTCACTAAAAAAATGGCAGAGAATCTGTTGTCAGTCTTGCAGCTGGACTAGAAGACAAAACAGAAATTTCTCAAAATTCCAAGAAAATCTTTCTCGTATGTCTTTTTCTCAGAGACAGCTTAGGCTGATTCTGAGTTGAGGAGGCATAACAGTCCAGGAGAAAAAAATACACACAGAAATATCACTTGTATCAAAAGATAAATATTTCATCCCTATTCAGAATATCTGCACTTCAGGCAGGACAACCTTAGCAGGTGTATGGAACTGTTAGGTCACAGCCTGAACCAGTGATTGAGCACCTGGTGAAGTGACATATCCAGCCCTGGGAGTAAGGTGGAAGAAGTTCATACTTCCCTAACCTCATTAAAGACTTCTCTTCTTGGAGATTGTCTCCTTTGGGATGTTTGGTGAGCCCTGATCCTCAGAAAGGGGTAAATTATTTCTTCTTCATTACTAGATTGTGACCTCTGCCTTTGTTGGACTGAACTGCTTTAAAGCAACTATATCCATTGCCTCCTATCCATATATTTGTCAGGGCAAGCAGGAGCACCTATGAAAGGCAACATAAATTCTGAAATAGCTTTATTAAAGGGTGTAGCAAATTGGTTTGGATGAGAGGAAATCCATTTCACTGGAAAAGGAGTTACTTGGGCCTATATTGGGATTCCTAGGCTCCCCTTGGCATGGACTGGCGTCCATAGTAGAGGGATAGGGGCCCATTAAGGAAGGGGTGGGAACATTGTCAGTTCCCTGAATCACAGTATATTTTAAAGGCCTAGGAAAGGATATTTCAATAAACAAAGAAAGACATTTTGCTGCATCCACTGTAGCCTGATCTCTGTTAGTGGTTTTAAATCATTTGAATACCTAGGAACAGCATCCTGGGGATGAAAATGGATTACTGTGCAATCAAGTTAAACAGCTAGAATGTAAGATCACAACAGGTAAATCTACCTGAACTAAAGCAGTTCAACAAGACAGTGCCTTGTCTCTCATGAATGAAGGGAGCAATTGGACCCCTAAGGCCCTAAATATATTGAAAAGTAGAACTCTAAAAAACCTGAGCTAGAGGCTCCAGTAGAGCTGGACCCTCTAAGAATCTGTCCAATAGTCACTCAAAAAAAAAACAAAAAAGAAAATCCAGGAAAGACTTATGAAGGTGGCACCTGAAGAATCTGAAGAATGGTTTCCCCCCCCAAACTCTGATGCATGTCACTGCTGAATTGATGGACTTAGTCCAATGATTCCAGCAAATGCTGAAGGAAATCATCTAGCCTTGTTGTTGAGATTACGGGATATGGAAGCTGAAAGTGTTGTGGTAAATGACCTAGAAGTTTCCAAACTAGCCTCTATCATGAGACAGTGAGCACTGAGGTGAAACTTGTATGCCGCTGTCATACACAGTGAGGAAAATCATTCCTTAAATGGATTATGATGGCCTGTTGCATGAAGTGGCCTAATAAACCAGACATACCCATCCATAGAATTATGGAATTCTACGAAATAGCTCCAGAATTACATCTGGGAGTTAGGTATTAGAGAAACCCTCTGTGAGGACATTTTTGAGAGTCTCGACATGGTCAAATACACTATGGGAATGAGAGACTAAATTCTGCAGCAAGCTCCCCCCCATCATTATGAGACACTTGTAGAAATCTTAAACACTTTGGTGGCCTCCAAGGCTGTAATTAAACAGGCCACTCAATTAGTGGCTGACCTCAGAGAAACTGAGTGCCTAAGATTAAAGCACAATATTCAAGCAATACACGAAAAGGAATAATGATCTTGAGAAATCCAAGCCTGAATATTTCCCCTTACTCACCCCTGAGGATTTCACAGTCAGGGCCTGTGAGAGTGTCTTCCAGGCAAATGTAGAGTGACCTCATATGGGCTGGGCTAATGTCTAGTAAGACTTATAAACAACTCAACTGTGTCCTCCTAAGCCTGTGGAGGCAATTATGGAGGCAATGTTTTACACCTTCACCCACTAAAAGGGTAGGTATCAGGCCTGCAGATAAGATTACTCCACAGGTATGGAGGCTAGAAGATGTCCTAATTCCATCTGAGATCCTGAAACAAGGATGGGTAGGAAGTGGGAAGGGTTATGTTTAGGGAACTGTCAGATTCCATACTTGCCTCAGTAGATGTTTGCAGATGTTTTCTCTAAGAAAGATAAGTACTGCTGTGTTTCATCTGCTCTAGGAGCAGGCAAACCTCAGAACTCCTATCTAATGAAAAGCACTATGAGCCCAAGCTCATAGAAGAAGTTCCTATACTGCTAATCTATTAAGCATCATGCATGTACTTCTTTGCAATGCTTTCTCTCACTCTATACTTGCAAAAATCAGCAGTTAGACAAACTGTGGCTTCATCCAGAGTTAATGCTTCATTGGCCCTTTCCAGTTGAAGTTTCACTGTGAAACCATTAGATCGCATTAGCCTTTACATACTTCAATATGCTACCTAACAAAGACAATAACTTCACTAAAAAAAATTATCTGCAGAGAGGGACTAGCCGTGTTTAACATGGCATCTGACTACTGATTGGCCCATGGAGGCTGTAGTGTTTAACTGAGCCCTGTGACTGATGGCCTTGTCATTGTCTGTGGCACAGCTTAATCCTCTGCTCTCACTTACCTGACTACAAGTGCCCATGACTCATTCCTGCTTTCACTATCTGAGAAAGTCTCCTGACTCGTGAGCAGTTTAATCTTTCCCTCTAAACAGAAGACAGAAATGGAACAGCAAAGTCTTCTGGGAGATATAATTCTTCTTTTCTGAGAGACAGGTACCCAGAAATGTCAGTAGTCCATGGAACTGGAGCATTAACTCTTTAACTCCCAGAGCATTACATGATGTTATGTGGAATACTAATAACAAAAAATCATAAAAGCATGACATGTTCTGAAACATTTTCCATGCTACTGGTCTGTGTAGTTTGTTTCCCTTCTTATTCTTGGTTCTCTTATGAGTGAGAACAGAGGCAGGTTTGTATTAACACAATTTCATTTGCCATCTATCAGTAAGGGAAAGATTGAGTACAAGGTGAAGACCAGGTTTGTGCTTACATCCACAATGTCTGTTTTTAAGTTCCCTCTGTAACTGGGAAAATCCATCCAGTGCAGGCTCTTGGAGTTCAGTGATCCAGATCACCAGCCAGATAAGGTCTGCTTCAGACCAAGAATCTCTCTATCGGCTCCATTGCCTAGTGACAGGATTTCTGTGGCTCAGTTCAGTTGTTTAAACATATGCACTTCGTGCTGTTTGAGATGGTTAAGGGCATCCTTGGTTTGTCTTCCATCTGCTGTTTGAGGAGAATGCCACATGCCATGCCTGCAAATCCTCAGAAGTTGCTGGTATATCCAGGATGTCATAGGGTCCCGCAAAGTGTCAAAGAAAGCTTCTGTGTATGTAGTCAAATTGGGCTCACAGGAGGGTTTAGATACCTTACTGGCATGTAAACATCTAAAAGTAAGTCTTAACCTTCAGCTGAATCACAGTCCAGAAGAGGAGGATTTCACACAGTATTTATTGCTGTTAATAAGGAAGGCCTGCAATTCCTAGCTATTTGTTCTATAAAGTCACTCCTAGCAATACTAAACCTACATTGTTTTTGTTCTGGTGATCCAGAAAGACCTGCAAATTATTCACTGCTTATTTTTATCAAAATTACTTGCTCTGGAAGAGGCACTGCTTGTCAAAGACCAGATGATTTTATTTATCCTCTCAAAATACAGGTATCTGGTGCAACATATTATGTTAACAGAAGTAAGAATGTGGGACTTGCTTTGAAAACAAAACTTCTATAATGAAGAGACTAGTTCTTTCTAAGAGCTGAACATCATGCTTTTGTTTTAACTCTTGTGAACTAACACGTTTCTGACAATTCAAAGAATCAGTGCATTCAAAACAAGTTTTTCTCAGTTTCCAAAGGAAGTCCATTTTATATGTATTGATGACACTATTTCCTTCAGACTACTGAGTTACTATCTAAGACATTCAGCAATCCAGAAATAAAATGGGCTATTCAATTTTATCTGATCTATGCAAGCTATTGTAACTGTTATTTTAAACAGTCATTTATTGATAATTACCTATCTGTGAGTACTATAGAGTCCCATAAGAATGTGGCACACCTCTTCAGACACAAGTGGTCTGACTGTTAAGACAATATGGAAGTAGAGAAGATGCAAACATGAGTATGCAATGTATATGCTGTACATTATTTTTTCAAAATAATAGATACTGAATTAACACTAAGATCATCACTTCTATACACACTACAGTCACTGCCAAAATGTTCAGCTTTTGGCTGTATGCCAGATCTTTCAATAGCATTTCAATATGCTGTACCTCAGTTTCTCCAGTGGAAAAGGGCCACACTTGTACTATGAACAAGAAATGCAACGTGAATTAAGCTAAAAATCTATTATCCCTAATTTTACTTACAGCTGGTGAGGTTTGTTAGCATGGCAGATTCATGCAGGTTATTTTGTTTTCCTACATGGTTCTGATTGCAGAGGTGGATGTGTGGATTTGCAGTTATGATGGTGTTGACTCTAATCCATCTGAAGAGACATAGTGTGACTTGTATATAGCTCTGAAAAAATTCCTTGCCAGAGTTGCTACCATCTGGGCAGAGAGATCTCAAACATGGCAACTGCAGAAAATGCTGACGAGAACAACCAAGTTTTATGATAATCAATCACAAATGGGTGGCTTATTAGTACACAGACAGGAATCATAGAATCACAGAATCGCAAAGGTTGGAAATGACCTGCAAGATCATCTAGTCCAACCGTTCTCCCACTACCACAAACCTCTAAACCATATGTCGTAGCTCCTCATCCAGACACCTTTGAACACTGCCAGGGACGGCAACTCCACCACCTCCCTGGGCAGCCATTCCAGTGCCTGACCACTCTCTGAGAGAAGAAGTTCTTCCTTAAGCCTAAACCAAACCTCTTCTGGTACAACTTGCAGCCATTCCCTCCTGTTTGTTGCCTGGGAGAAGGGGCCAAACCCCTCCTCATCCCAATTGCACTTGTAGAGTGCAATGAGGTCTCCGATCCTCCTCTTCTCCAGACTGAACAATCCCAGCTCCCCCAGCTGCTCCTCATAAGACTTGTGCTCCAGAGCCCTCACCAGTTTTGTTGCCCTTCTCTGGATGCGTTCCAGGGCCTCAATGTCTTTCTTGTAGTGAGGGGCCCAAAACTGAACACAGTACTCGAGGTGCGGCCTCAACAGTGCTGAGTAGAGGGGGATGATCACCTCCCTGCTCCTGCTGGACACACTATTTCTAATGCAGGCCAGGATGCTGTTGGCCCTCTTGGCCACCTGGGCACACTGTTGGCTCATGTTCAGCTGAGCATCAACCAACACCCCCAGGTCCCTTTCCTCTTCACACTCATCCAGCCACTCAGCCCCAGGCCTATAGCACTGCATGAGGTTACTGTGCCCAAAGTGCAGGACTCTGCACTTGGCCTTGTTGAACCACAACCCATTCACCTCAGCCCAGCGATCCAGCTTATCTAGATCCCAAGCATGCTGTCTATACAACTTCAGAAGCTACTGATGAAATATGAAGAGATAGTCAGATATTCCATTGCATGGTCAAACTACAGAAAGGGACAAAGGTGAGGACCTTTATAAGCAAAAATTAAACCCAGTTAAAATTCATCTGTTTAGATTTTTTTACAAGCATGATTCTCAGGTTAGGTTTCTGGACATAAGACGAGTATTGAATGAGATGACCACTGAGATTTCCAACAGTTCTGAGTTGCATTCAGAGGTTTCAATTAATGCAACGCTATTTCAGTGTTTTTTCCTCTGATTACTGTTTTCTCCCTAAATATATACACTCCCAAAATATATGTTTGCTTTAGCAAAAATAGAATAAGATGTAATTTTACTATTTTCTTTCAGATCCACTTCTTCCCTGTCCGTATTTTTTTGGTCTTTGTACACATGCATAGCTATTAGTTTTCCTCAGTTCATCCCCATTAAAAGGCAGTCTCCCTTTTTCCTCTACCTCTTATTCTCCAGTTATTTTTTGGAGTTTTCAAATTAATTTCCCTACAGAGCTGAGGGAGAAAGGACTTTGTGGAACTCTCAAATTGCTTGAA
Organism: Tympanuchus pallidicinctus; assembly: GCF_026119805.1. NCBI lineage: Eukaryota > Metazoa > Chordata > Aves > Galliformes > Phasianidae > Tympanuchus > Tympanuchus pallidicinctus. The sequence continues at coordinate 951,489 of NW_026294744.1, forward strand.
AGCCAATGACCTCACTAAAGCAGATATAAGAAATGTTAGATTCTCTGCAAACCTTGACTCAGCAAATATGCAAGCAGACTCCAAAAATAGACTGTACTTTCCCAATTCACATGTGCTGCATGTGCTGTACTTCTGTGCTGTGCTTTCCAAAAATAGCATTCACATACTATTGGTTGTTCTAAATCTATGATTATTTAGCTGCAGGCTTTTGCAACACAGACATCAAAGCACTGGGGCTCCACAGTATTTTCAGAGTGATTTTCTCATAGGCACCTCCCCTTGCAGGCACAGAAATATGGCCTTAAGTCTCCTCCTCCATATAACTGCACATAGCCAGAGTAAAAAACTTGATTACAAACTGAATTAAAAGATTCTCCCCCATACTTGGTGCATTGAATCACAGAATATCTCGAGTTGGAGGGGACCCACAAGAAGCATCAAATCCAACTCCTGGCTCCACAAAGGACCACCCAAAATGAATTTCTAGAACAGAAATGCTGCAGGCACACAGCAAAAGAATATAAACTCATTATGCCCATTTGAATGCATGTAAGAGGCTTCTTGGTCTAAAGAAGCCTTTTATCAAAGCCAGGTACTATCCTTCTTCCTGCAATTACCATAAGCTGTTAGTTGTACATACTACTGATAGTACAACAGAAACATAATAAATGCCTATATTTTGTTCTAGACCCCACTAGTCCAGCTGGATGATCCAGTACTGCACGGATTCATGTCAGCCATTATTAATTGTTTAACTGCAGTGTGGTAAAAAGGACAAACAGAGGTGAGATGTGACTCACATCTCTTAATGGATATGGTAATGATGAGAATGGTTCTGCAGCAAAGAGAACTTCAATACCTGAAGCTTGTTTGCTTCTTATCAGGCAGCTGTATGACCTCCAAGTTTGAGAAAGGGGATTTAAGCAATGCCTGAAAAGCAGCCTAGGACAATTTCATTTGTTAGCCACAAATACAAATACAAACACAAACACAAACACAAATACAAATACAAATACTGCATGGTGCCATATATTTACTGACAGCATGTACCACCTCTTCTCTTATCCAAATAGCCTACTATTACCACTGTTTCTCTTATCAGCTAGCACTTTATATACCTCAAAAGCTTTACTCTTAAGTATACAAACATGTAAGTGCACTGGCATGACTCAGACTGGTTACTACTGGTGTGGTTTTATTTCATGCAGCAGGAATGCCTACAAATAAAAATTAGTGCATCTGCTCCAGGAGTAGAGAAATTTGCCAAGGAGCTGGCAGCTCGTATCTCATTATCTGCTGATATCTTTTCTTCTGTCATCACAGGCTATGACAAAGGATCCTTCAGATCTGCTTCAGGATGTGATGGAGATGCTTGCCTCTTACAAATAAATGCATCAAAAAGTACTGCTTGCGGGTTTATAAGTTTATAACTTGCTCTGTATTCAGCCATCTTCATCTAGGTCACTCTGAAAGTAATGCCTCCTGTTTATTTCCACTGGAACTTCAATAGATACAAAGAACACAATAACACCATGTGATTGAGCAAATTCTCAGATATGAAACACAATTTTTCAGCATAGTCACTACCATTAGCTATGCATTTTTGTCAGCAATGAACAAGAGCATGCATGCATGCATGCTGTGCTTAACCCACTGCCACTGTTGCCAAAGATTAAATGCACCACTCACCATTTCACTGTGCTAACATCTACTTTTTGGTTCTCATAAACATTCAGCAAGTGTTGATGAAGGTCAATGGGTACTTTTCTTTCCAAATGAAGAAATTCAGTGACATACCCTTGCTTCATACTCACTTCCATGTTAGATGCCATTTTGTCAGACTGCCCCTTGTGCTGCCATCTGTTGCACAGCAACAAAATGTAATGGAATACCAGTGAGAAGGTTTAATCTGTACTGCCATACCACCAACAACCAACTCTGACGTTGTGGGCGGCCATAATGAAATAGGGTGCATTACTTCTGAGCAGCCCTCATAAGTACTGATTCACATGTAAATAAAGAGATAATTATTCCTATCCACCCTGCTCCAAAACTTTGACAAGACTTTGAGCCTTCTCCAGAACTTGGAAAAGCAATGCTACAAGCTGCTAGTATATGTTCTCTATGGAAGTACAACAGCAGTCTAGGAGTGCTGAATAGACACAAGTCATGGAAAGTGTCCAGAAGGATACCTCCATGATGGAGATACAATACCATTTCATCCTTATTCCTGTATGAGTAAAGTAGATTCATCTATTTATAAAAAACCTCTGCTGTTCAGGAGCAAAGACATGGCCAACAGGCCTGCTGAGCTGGTGCAGACTGTGCAGTGAAGCAATACAAAGGAGGTTGTGTGTGGTAGACAAGCTGGCTCCTTCATTCTTCAGTTATCACGTGATGCTAGAATATTAGTGTACTGATGTAAGTGGGTATGAAAGAGTGCTCTTGATTGCCATTTCCTCGGAGGAAAGACAGTCTGCTTATGCATAGCTCTGAATAAATTCTCTGCTAACCACAGAGTCATCTGATACAGCAAGTATAGCTTCCAAACCAGGCAACAAACTCAGCTGCCAAGAGCAGCAACCAGAATTAGTGGTTTCTCTTAGTTTTCAGGAATCTAGTGCCAAAATAACTGGATCAGGGAGGAGCAGGGATCATTTCAGGCAGTTCTGCTGGGGCTTCCAAATAACTGTTCTTTGTCCAGCTGGATTATGAATAAGACGATAATAGTAAACTCCAAACCTAGGAAAACTCCTCTGGCTTGGTTACAAACAAGATCTTACATTAGGCTCAGAAAAGTTGATAAGTCTCCTAGGTGAAGTTGAGATGGACCTTTTCATGAACCACCATAGAATGCTAAGAAATTTAGAGCCTTCAGTCAGAGAAGACAACAAATGGAGAGGCAGACTCAAACATGAGGAGGTTAATCTCCACTTGGACTGCTGAGCTGTGGAATTTCTCTTCTCCAACCTGAAAAGCCTCAGTTTTCTCAGCCCAACCTTGTAGAGGAGGTGCTCTTGCCCTTTGATGATCTTTCTGGCCCTCCTCCTCGACTTGCTCCAATAACTTCGTGTTCCACTTGCATTGGAGGCTCCAGAACTGGACATAATACTCCAGGTGGGGTCTCAGAAGAGCAGAGTAGATGGCCAGAATTACCTTCCTCAACCTGCTGGTCACACTTCTCTTGGTGCAATTCAGGATACAGTTGGCCTTCTGGGCTGCAAGTGCACATTGCTGGCTCATGCTGAATCTCTCATCAATCAGCACTTCCACATCCTCCTCAGGGCTGCTCTCCAGCCATTCTACACCCAGCCTGTGTCTGTACTTGAGATTGCATAGACCCAAGTGTAGGACCTTGCGCATGACCTAGTTGAACTTCATGAAATTGGCATGGACCTACCTCTCAAGCCTGTCCCTCTAGATGGGATCCCTTCCCTCTAGCATGTCAACTGAACCACTCAGCTTGGTATCATCTGCAAACTTGCTGAGGGTGCACTCAATTCTACTGTCCGTGTCACCTGCAAAGATGTTAAACAGTATTGATCCCATCACTGATCCCTGAAGAACACCATTTCTGAGGGATCGTAGCATGACATGAGCAGATACTGTATTAAGCTCATGTGTGGTGGATTATGAAGCAACAGTAACTCAGTGGTAAATCAGAAACCAGCTTCCTTCCATTTTCCCCATATCAACTAGTCTGAGTGAGATAGGTGAAGCAGTGCTTGCTTACATGAACTATACATCTGTTCTTACATCTTTACATAATTGTTTCTGACTTTCCCCCCCCCCCCCCAGAGGTAAAAACAAGCAGCAATTATCCTGGGCTCACTTGAGAAATATAAAAATATATGTATCATTATGATTATTAGTAGTAATTGCTATTCTTTAATCTTTCTTTAATATTCACTTTACTCTTTTCAGTATCTTAAGCTCTTCTAAATCTTCTAAACAACAGAACTGTTTAACCTATTACCAAAATAAAAGTCGAGAATAAGAGATTTATGAAAATATTAAAAATGCCACAATACTTGGACCAAACCTGATTTACAGTCACTCTGGATGATCTAATAATGTACAGATCAGGTCCATGCAGTAGTGAGCAGTCTGACAGCCAGACCAATGGTTGTTTCAGAAAAGGGGAAAGTCATGGAACAAGCAAAAGGATGTTTTATGGAAATAAATTAATTCACAGAGGGGCTGTATTTGCAAAAGCATTTTTCACAGTCAGTAATTCTTATCCTGATTAAAAAAAAAAAGCAAACAACAAAAAAAAAAACTATAAAACTATTGCAGATGCTGAACAGGTTTACTACAGGCATTGTGTTGATCTCACCCTAGAGAAAGTAACAATGGTTTGGCAGCCTGCAAAGTATTTTAAAAATAGACCATGAAAGCTCCTGAGAAAACAAGTTCTAAAAATAGGATTGAAGCTGTGGGAGAAAAGAAATAGAAAAAAAAAAAAAAAAAAAAAAGCTTTCAGGGGGTTCATTCAAGGGCACACAATGAATTAATTGCAGTGCTCTGCAGTGAAAATAGCATTTTCTTTGATTTCTTCCTGTTCTACACTGGTACCTTAGTGAGGGTGGAAGAGAGAAAATATCAGAATTTTAAGAAATTTAAGCAAATATCATTGGGAATTCCCTTCCTTTCCACCTCTCACTAACCTTGCATGAAAGAGTCTCACAGAAGTGGCATGGATCTCTCTTATCCTATGGTTCCCTCCCTCCACACACACCTCTGCCTCTGTTCTCCAGTGCTAGTGATCCTTCACACACACAGAAAGGGATTTTATGAGCACATCTTTGCTGCACTGTACAGAGACTGATCTCAAGAGGCTGAGAAAATAATTATAACAAACAAATTATTTTAAGCAATGGCCTCAGTTTCCTGATTTTTCATAATGTAGGAAGCTAGGCATCAAACACACCTTCATTTTATATGTCCAAGCACTGGGCTAAAACATGAGGCTTCTGCAGGATTTTAGACCACTTTTGGATCTTTTTGGACTACAATTGTAATTTTAATATCATGCCATCAGATTTGTTAAATTAAGCTGAAACCCTGCTGTGGCCAGAATCACATTCATAGCTTTGCTGGAGGCTAACAAGAGATAAGCTTGACCTACTTTACCTTGGCATTGTCCATCAAATTGCATGGAAAAGGCTCAACAACTGAAACTGATGGAATACCTTGACGTAGGGGCCAGTCAGCACAGAGACATGTGAACTGCAGACTCACATAGACTGAAATCTTGGCACTTCTGTCAAATATGCAATTTGCCTACAGATAACCATCGTCTATTGCTATGTAAGAAAACACAGATAGAAGAAGGAACCATTTAATTAGGCTATGGTCATGTTTTAGAAAAAAAACAATCTATCTCCCACTAAGAAAGTTGCAGGGGAAGGAAAGTTCATCCTGACTTCTCAACAGGAGTACAAAAGAAAAGGAAGTCACCAGTACAGCTGAGGTCAAACGCTCCCGTAAAACCACTCTGCCAACCTCAAAGAATAGTTACGAATATGCAGGGAAATATTTTCCCTTAAGATAGCCACAAAAATCAGTCAAATGAGGCTGATATTGTGTTTTGGGCAGCTTATTTACAAACAACTGCTCACCCTGGATGTTTTGCTTAGCTGAGCACTTAAATGCACTTCACTTCTTTCAAATACAGTGCAGTCTTGACTAGCAGTGGACTCAGAATAAGCTGAACCTCTGTATGTGCCACTGCAGGGTGGCTCCCACTGGTGGCTCCTGATAGTGCAACAACAGTTTACTTATGGGATTCTCTTTGCTAGATGCTGTCAGAAGCAAGAGAAATCAGCATTACTTATTTAGGGTTTCATTTTGTGAACTTTTACAACCCTAGTTGGAGCCACGGAAGGAAAGTGACATGCAGTCTGCTGACCTCCCATGGTTATCTGTATCGTCACAGGGAAGAGACTGAGCATGAGATAGCAGAGCACTGATACTTCTCAAGTAGATCCTGGGGCATCTGTGGTTCTTCACATAACTTATCTTTGCCCTCAATAAGTGCAGATAGGGAATAAATATTCTGTACTGCAGAGCTTCCAATTTCAATGGACTGGGACTCTTGGGCTCCAGGGAGAAAATTAACATTTCAGAGCACGTTGAGTATTTTCTCAAAGTCAAGCTGAATGCATAGGTGCAAAAAAACTGAACATAAAACACATAAGCATATTTTGCAGAAAAGTTGTTACATTTTAAAATGGCATTACATTTTAAAATGTAATCAAAGGGGAACACTGGTACAAAACATGAAGCGAAGTCAGAAGGTGCCAGGAACACAGGGAAGAAAAAAAAAAAAAAGAGAGAAGGCAATTAGGAGACATTTCAACAACTGATAGTCTCTTCCTTTGACAGTGCCAATAGTCAGCACCTTAATACATTAGGACAGAATTGGAGACCATAGTGCTATGCCTGACCCAGAAATGGAGTGTCTCTTTAAGTTAAAACAGATTAGATAGTTTGTATGTTCTCAGACCCTGGCTCAGAATTTACTTCACATCTGGCATACTGAATAGCAGGATGAGGGCCCTTATAACTCCCATACTAATCTGGCTCTTTTTTGAATATGACATTCAGAGATCATAGAATCATAGAATGGCCTGGGTTGAAAAAGACCGTAATGATCATTTAGTTTCAAGCCCCATGCTGTGGGCAGGGTCACCAACCACTAGACCAGGTTGCCTAGAGCCACATCCAGCCTGGTCTTGAATGACTCCAGGGATGGGGCATCCACAACCTCCTCGGGCAACCTGTTCCAGTGTGTCACCACTCTCTGTGTGAAAATTTTCCATCTAATATCTAACCTAAATAAAAGTTGTAATCAGCAATCCCTGGCAGTCTGACTATGTGTCTAAGAAGTCATTAGCTCATTTACTTCCTTGGAATGACATATTTGAGGAACATCATCTACCTACTTCAAATCGCCACAGAATTTAACAATCATCATGCTACCTTGCAGTCCTCCAGTTCCAGTTGAAGGCTTAATCTTCAATACCTGGAAAAGTTACAGAGAAGATTGACATGACTGGCTATTGAAAGGCTCAAAAATGAGTGGCTGGCGAGCAACCAAGCACAAAAGGTTCTGAGGGTGCTGGCAACAGCAGGCTCAGCATGAACCAGCATAGAGCACTTGGCAGCCAGCAGGGCAAACTGCATTTTGGGATGCATTAAACACAGCATAGCCAACCGGTCAATATAGGTGATTCTCCTACTGCATTTAGCATTGACGTGGACTGACATTGAATATTGTATGCAGTTCTGGATTCCACAACGAAAAAGGCTGTTAAGATTCTTAAGACTGCTCAGAAAAGGGCAACAAAGATGGTAAGAGATCTGGAAGGCATGTTTTGTGAAGAGAAGCTGAGGACGTTGAGGCAGTCCAGTCTGAAGAAGAGGAGGCAACCACATTGTTTTCTGCAGCTCCTTTGAAAACGAAGCAGAGGGAGGCAGGAAGAACGTTGTATTGCTAATCTACTCCCAGCAGCCCTTTTAATCCTGGCCCCATAGACAGAATCACAGAATCACAGAAACACCAAGGTTGGAAAAGACGTACAGGATCATCCAGACCAACCATCCACCTATCACCAGTAGTTCTCACTAAATCATGTCCCTCAACACAAAATCCAAACGTTCCTTGAACACCCCCAGGGTCGGTGACTCCACCACCTCCCTGGGCAGTCCATTCCACTGCCTGACCACCCTTTCTGAAAAGTAATACTTCCTAATGTCCAGCCTGAATCTCCCCTGCTGGAGCTTGAAACCATTCCCCCTGGTCCTATCACTAATGACACAAGAGAAGAGGCCAATCCCCAGCTCACTACAACCTCCTTCAGGTAGTTATAGAGAGCAATGAGGTCTCCCCTGAGCCTCCTCTTCTCCAGGCTGAACATTCCCAGCTCCTTCAGCCTCTCCTCATAAGACCTGTTCTCCAGATCCCTCACCAGCTTTGTTGTCTTTCTTTGAACCCGCTCCAGGGCTTCAATGTCTTTCTTGCAGCGAGGGGCCCAAAACTGGACACAGTACTCCAGGTGCGGCCTCACCAGTGCTGAATAGAGGGGGACAGTCACTGTCCTGTCCCTGCTGGTAACACTGTTCCTGATGCAAGCCAGGATGCCATTGGCCTTGTTGGCCACCTGGGCACACTGCTGGCTCATATTCAGCCAAGCATCAATCAGTACCCCCAGGTCCATTTCCTCTACACAGTCTTCCAGCCACTCTGTCCCAAACCTGTAGCGTTGCCTGGAGTTGTTGTGGTCAAAGTGTAGGACCTGACATTTGGCTTTACTGAAAGACTCTGAAGAAGACATAGATTTGTCCCCTCATGATCCACGTGATGCATACACAACAGTTCTGAGAGAAGCTAGGAAAGCCTGAGATACAAATATGTTGAAATTTTCCATTATCATAGCCCCGGATCAAGAGCCACATAGGGAAGCGTTATTGTAGTGTCCTGCAGGACTTGCGATGCACAGTCACACCCATGCCCCCATGTGAAGTACTGGCAGGCACTTGTATTCTCAGTTGACTTATTCTCAGGCACAGTCAGTGCCAGCTGCACCCATGAAAAGGGGTGCTTCAGGGTTCAACAGGGACCCCCACACAGAAGTTTGATGTTCCAGGAATTTTAACACTACTGACGTAAAAGATTTTTTTTTCACCATCTCTCTGGGCCACCACAATACTCCTAGGTTTGCTTTTCCTGTCCTCTACCTCAGGGCATGAAAAACAGCCCTACAATCTGTACAGATAATGGCATGGGATATATATCCCAGAAAGTATTACAGTATTACAAGACAAGTCATAATTGAGCATACCCATAGCATCCTTAAAACTGTGCTACTTAAGCAAAACAGAGGGAATGGAGAAAGCACTTCCAGCAGGAAGGCTTGCTAAAACTACACATGTATTGAACTTTTTAAATTGAGGATGTGAATACGGAAGGCAATCAATAGCCCTCATTTCATTTCAGTTAATGAGGAAAGAGTGAATATTAATGGAAAAACTATGATACTAGTAAAGAATCTGGAATCCGGTCAATGGGAAGGGCCATTCCCACTGATAAATTGGAGGAGAGGAAGAATCCTTAGGATAAACTGTACTGGTTATTGACACTTTGTGATTGTTAGATGTTTATGGTATATGAAAGTATAAATGCAAATATATGGTACATGAAAATGTGGTTATTAATGGTATACAGAAGTGGAATTGTTAACAGCATACAGAAGTGTAAATGTTAATGCTATATGGATGTGTAAACAACGCTATAAGAAAGTGGAATTATTAATGGTACACGGAAGTGTAATTGACGGTATGGATAGTGGAATTGTGAAAAACTAACAAACAACAACAATGAAAAACAGCAAAAAGGTTAAGGAAGAACAGTGAGGTAGAAAAATTAAAGTTTGTGATCTGCTCTAGCCAAAGCAGGTAAGAGCCGGCAGGAAAACACATCCCCCACACTGTTCCTCCCCCTGCGGCTTGTAATCAGAACGTAAACAGTGTTAGTTGCGAATGGGGACAAAAACGAAACATTGAAAGCGAGAATAGCCTTTATCATTAGAGATGTAAGAAACTTGATATCCCAGTGTTAGCACGGGAAGCCTTAAGAGGAAGGAGCTGAGAGCAGGGCTCTAGGACCCAGAGATCTCCTCACGAAGAGCTGAAAAGGGGGGGGCTGGCAAGGTCCAGGAGGACTCCGCCCTCCTTGAATAGAAAAGCAGTTAGTGCAAAAAGTGGCGCTCGATTTGGTAACATACGCAATAACAGTTTTGGGTGAAGAAAATCAAGCTAGGGAAGGAATTGCAGCAAAGTGTGGAAGTTTTAGTAAATGCTGGAGCATCTTACTCTGTGTGAAATGCTTCTCTAACCCCAGTAAGTGATGAATTTGTAACCATAAGGGAAACTGGCCAAAAGTGAGGAGGTTTACTTTCTTAAGCCTTTACAATTTAGAATAGGTAAACAGGTAGGCACACCAAATTTTTGTACATGCCAAATTCATCAAAACCTTTACTAGGACAAGATCTACTAAAACAACTGGAAACTGAAATGAAGTTTGAAGGAAAATTGGAATTTAAGGTAAAAGAACAGTTAATAAAGGTGCTTAGTTTAGCATTAATCACTACCCCTGCTGGGACCAGTATCACAGAAGAAATAAGTGATCAAGTTTATCCTGGTGTGTGGGTAGTAGAAACCCCAGGTAGGGCTAAGAATGCAGCACCAGTAGCATTCAGAATAAAGCAGGGAGCTCGGCTGGTTCAGACTGTTGGAAACATCCAAATAATTTTTGTCAGAACAGTATCTCTGATAAAAGCAGATTTTATTCATGATTGCAATTGTGGGCATCCTGCAAGCAGGAGGCATCTGTAAGGACACAGTAACAGGTTTTTGCACCTTTTTTCCCCCTTGGCCTATCCCCCTCCCATTTCCCCATTGGCTGTGTACTCCAGGTTCACGATCTTATCAAAGTTTACATTTACTAATTGGTGTGTTATCTGATGTCAGTCAGTAGCCATCCTGTTGTTTCCAAGATGTCTCAGTGCTCTTCTTGCAGTGTTGTTATGGTGATTTTCTTCAAAGTCTTCGTTAAACAAAGAGCAGTGGGGGGGCAAGGTGATGCCAGGCCTTCCTGAGATCTCTTCAGGCACTTCCTTGATTATGCCATAACTTGTTCTCTGGTTTGATCAATCTTGTGCAGGGTTTACTTGCAATGTGTATGACAAGATATACATATATACACCTAAACACAGAGCGTACATTCCTGGGGAAGGTTCATCTAGAGGATGACAGCAGAGACCATGAAAATTAAAAAATTATCCAGTTCTAATGCAGAAACAATATTTGATTCCCAAACTTACAACTAACTATTCTATTATGTTCTATTCTATGTCTAAAAGTATTTCATTTGCTCATTAGAATTATTTTTAAAAATATCTTAGGTATCTTTTCTTCCTTTTCCTGCACAATTCCCCCCTTTTCTCTTTTTCATATGTTGTTGATCCCTGCAATTCTTTTTTTAAGGCTCACTTTTATAGACTTCTCCCTCTTCTTCACTTCCTTTATTTCCCATCTCCTCTCACACCATCATTTTATCCAAATATGGTGGTGGCTCCATTTGTATTTGCTTCAGTAGTGCCATCTCGATCAATCACTGTACCAGTCCCCTCACACAGGGGATAACACAGCAACCAATGGCTATCAGGGCTCCTGCTACTACTATCAAAGAAGTAAAAGTGGATATAACCACACCCTTTCCATTTACCAAACCAGGACTCCAACCATTCAGTGAGAGAAGTATCTATTCCTGATTTTTCTGCCAGTTCATTGGCAAGGGTGGCAAGCCCTTGCAATACCTTAGTTATTATGTCATCTGGAGCTATTATTGGGATGAAGGTGCAAAATGGGTACCCAGCATTACACATACACCCCCTTTTCTCAACTGGCATCATACCTTAGGAGATCCTATTTTCCCAGAGCATCTTACTTGTGGCATCTAACTGTTCCATAATTCCCTTTATTGCACTCTTCGTATAATTTGTAAATCTTCATTGATTATAACAGATGTGGTTAATCCAATCTACATTCTTGTTGATCATCACCCATCAGGAGAGTGATCCAACTCTGCAATAGTTTGATTTCTTGCCTTGGGACAACAGCATGAGTGTCACCTCGCAAGGGGAAGGTCATTGGGCACATCACCTGGCACATAGATGTTGTTACCTGCCTGGCACTCGACCTATGTGGCGTCTACCTCTAACCATCACAGACAACAAGAAGTGAAAAGTTTAAATCCCTAGCTTGCCCACATACCAATTACTGATATTTTGCACTGTATTGTACACTTTGCAATGATGTTTGTTCACAAGAAATACATAAGCATATACATCAAATGCTGCACTTATCAAATTAACATTTTTTAACATGAGTCCATATTACTGTCTTTGGAGTCACAGTTTCAAGGGTCCAGCTGACTTCAGTTCCCATTGTGTTCAAGGGACCTTCTTAACTCTAGTATGATGTATCCACAATGCTTGTTATTTAATTTTTACTGTTGTGTAGGACATTAGCAGCACCTGAACAGACCTACCTACCTTGATTCCGGGGACAAACCTGGAACTGCTATATACATATATCTGCTATATACATATAATCTCCTGGTCAAATTTTATGTATCCAGCAATCAAGGCGTTGGGCTGTAGATCCTAGAACCAGTTTCTTTCTTTCCCAAAGCTATTCCTGTAGACTTATCACATACTCAGTATTTCACTCCCTACCTGGGTGGAGATCGCTGTTTGTACAACAGGGCATTCTGTTGTAGCAGCCTTTTGTATAGTATTTTAAAAGGACTTAACCCCTCTTGGTTCTAGGTTTCATTCTGGTCTTAAGGAGAGCCAAAGGCAATAACTGTGGCCAGGATAGTCCAGCTTCCTGGACCAGTTTTACAACCTGTGATTTAATTAGGTGGTTCATCTTTTCTACCTGACCACTTGCCTGTGGTCTGCGTGGTATGTGCAATTGCCAATTTATTCCCAATGCTTGCTGATCTGTTGGACAATCTCTGCAACTAAAGTGAGTTCCCTGATTGAAGGGTATTGTTGCAGGACCCCCAGACCTTGGAATAATCTCCTGCCACAATACCTTGGTTATTTCTTTAGCTTTATTGGTCCTGCAAGAGAATGCTTCTGGCCACTCTGAAAGCATATTGGTTAGAACTAGCATATACCAAAACTCTCCTTTTCCCTCGCAGTTCTGAAAAAAATCAATTTGTGATTGTTGCCCTGGAAGGTTCTCTTTCCCAACAAGCCCCACTTATACCCCGTTCCTGGTACTAGGATTGCACAGTTACTTTCTGTTTTCTGTACCCCCCATATGTTTTATTATGTTCCCTTAGAACCAAATTCCATAAACTACTAAAAGGCACAACAATGTGTCTATCTGGGTATGAACCCATCTGTCAGTTCTCTTTCTCCCCTTCTAAATCATTAATTAGATTCCTATCCTCTTTAGAATACCTTATAGGTTCTGACTAAGGTTCAGATATTTTAATTTTACCATCTGGAATTAAAGCCAGTTGACCAATTTCTTTTCCTTCAGCTGCCTGTTTTGCTATCTGATCCACCATCATATTTCCAGTTTCCTGTACAGTGTCACTCTTCAGATGTCCTTTACAGTGTATAACAGCCATTCTACTCTTTGGTAGATTTACATCATGCTGAATTTGTTTTCCTTGTGTTTAAGTAATTCTCTCTTTTTCCAGATGGTACCATGAGTGTGTACCACCCCAAAAGTGTTTTTAGTGTCTGACCATATATTTAAATGCCTTCTTGACAAGGCAGTTATTTCAGCTTTCTGAGCGGAAGTCCCCACAGGTAATGGTTTTGCTTCAATTACCTTGTCAGTAGCAGTTACAGCCTGTCCTGCCTTACAGTTTTCTTGTCTCACAAAACTGTTTCTGTTGATGAATCCAGGAATCCTCAGCATTGTCCAATGGTTCCTCCTGTAGGTCTGGCTGACTGGCACAGTCAGTCTCCAAGCAGTCGCACACTGCTGGTTTGGAGGTAGCTCTGCATTGGTTTTCCGAGTTTCCAGCAAATTGCCTCCTTCTCTTGATCAGTTGTGCTTTCTGTTGAGAAACTTGATAGCCATTTAAATCAAGAAATCCAGCAAACTCATAGTCCAACGTACGTAGCTCTCCTTTGTTACTGTGGCATCCATGTACTGCATTAAACTTCCACCTTGGTATGGAGGAACCCAAATCTCAGGCTCACAAGCCGACCAGTTCTCAAAAATCATTGGGCTGTTCTCACAACCCTGGGTAACACTGTCCAGGTTAACTGAAATTTTTTAATTTTATTTTATTTTATTTATATATTTATTTATTATTATTTTATTTTTTTCTCTCTCCCTGTATTGGGGTTTTCCTATTCAAAAGCAAATAATTTTAGACTTCCTTTGGCAAAACCAGGCAGAAAAAGGTGTCCTTCAAATCCACAATGGCAAACCGCACCTACTCATTCCTTAACTTGCTTAATAAAGTGTATGGATTTACACCATTTCTATTTCAACATTTCTATTAATTGCCCTCAAACCTTGTACCAAACTATAGCTCTTGCCATCCAATTTTTCATTGGCAAGACTGGGGTGTTGTATTTGGATTCCTATCCAATTGATAATCCAAAATCCAAGAAGTTATTTATTATTTCTTTTATCCTCCTACAATTTTATATCCTCAAAGGGCATTGCTTTACCCTGACTGTGCTGGCTCCCATCTTTAACTTAACTTCTATTGGGCTGTATTTTTGGCTCTGCCAGGCATTCCTGATGCCTGCAATCCTATGTATACCTGGTTTAGAATTTACATAACTTCTGGGGGTACAACATTGCTTTTCCAAGTTTGTGTTAAAGCCGGGCTTAAAATTTTCAGTCAATTGGTCTTGCTCAACGCTTAGCTCCAATTTTCTTTTACTACATTCCATTGTTCTAATGCATCATGCCCTGGATCATAATTGGCAGGAAAAAAAATGTTCAGATATGTTATATCTTGCTTGGAGACTAAGAAGGCAGTGAGGAAACATAGCACAGCTTAACTAAGAGTGACTGTAGTGTTTTTAAATAACCTAAAACAAACTGTTTCACTGTAAATGAGAGTGATTCCTGTTATATAGGGCAATATTTACTACAGCCAGAAACACTAAATCACTTTTTTTAAAAAGAATATCTTGTTCACCACACATGGAGTCAAAGTCACTCTCTGGTTTAATGACTTGCAATATGCAAGCTCTAGAGACGACTGGCTGCATAATTCAATGTTGTTATTCTGCCCTTGGAAGTGAAGAAATAAGTTCTCATGCCAGATGCATATCAGTGATATTCAGATGGGCAGATACATACACCGAAAAACAGATAAGGAAGTCTGTCAGCAGAAACTAGGGAAAATAAGTGTCTATTTCACCTTGATCAGGAAGAAAGGTCATAATAACATTCATCCCAGCGTACAGCCTTTCAGCATAAAGTCTTCCAACTGCATACCTGACCAGTCCTGTGAAAGAATTTATATCCAATCTCCAGAAGAAATTGTTTGCAGACACTTTAACTGGCAGATATCCCATTCAAGCCATTACAGGATTTAAATGGAAGGCACAGACTGAGAATACAGTCTTAGAATGAATGCTGGGCATAAAACATGAATGTCTTGGGCAAGGCCACTAGAAAGTAACTTTATGAAGATAAAGTTCTGCCATGAGCATTAAGAGCTCACCTCTTCAATTTTTAATTCACAGCAGAGCTAGCTGGGTTCTCCTCATTTGATACAACAGCATGTCTCATATGGGATCCTCAGGTGATGTAAACCAAAGCAGGTTTCATCTGTAAAATGAAGCTCTATTACAGCCAGTGAGGATCTGGCCCTCAAACTGATAAGGCTATATCCAGAAGGAGAGCCCTTTTTAGGCAGTTATTCATTTAGTCCAAAAGTGAGTTATTCACTGAGTTCAGAAGTGTTCCCAAGGGAAAAGTCCCTCATTTAATGGTGACTGTAGTGCTGTTACACTGCCTAACACGTGCTGCAGTTTTATGGCAGAAGTTCTTCTTTTCGTACAGGTCTCAAAAAAGAAAAAATAAACAAACCACCAAACTCAGAATTTTAAACCACATTAATTTTGATTTTAGTGTCATTTTCTATAAAGGTGTGTTTTTTCTTCAGAAAAGAAACTTCTTTTTTGCCCCATATCCCATAAGCCATACCATGCCAGCAGACTCTGTCTTGGTTTCTGCCTATTTGCGCTAACTCCATTAGTGAGGCTGCTGTATATGGGCGAGCTGTTACATGTAGTACCTTCTGGACAGAGGAGACACTGGTTGATGGCACACATACTGGTCTATGTTCCTTCATTTTTGTTTTCTTTGTTCCTTCAGATCAGATCTCACAAGAATCCAGCTCAGGTGGAGCCTCAAGATTCAACTTCTTGTTCTTCTTGTCTATACAGGCCTGTTGGTTCAGGTGCCTTCATAGTTTCTAGTTATATATTCTGGAATTTTTTCCAGGCAATAGCCAATGTCGCTTTTTACAGTTAATACGAGAAACTGTTACTCAAGTCTTTTGATTGGGTGACAGAGTCATTTCAAGCTATTAACAGTGTCCACACCAGCACACACACGCAGCCAGCTGTCATTTTTTTTGTAGTTAAAATATTTTTACTAAGACCATGAAAGTATTCTGCCATGAAGGTTGGGAAATAAAAAATAGTGCTCCCATCCTACAAGGGGCACCATTACCTTTATTGCAACCCATGATTTTACTTTGCTGGATTTTTCTTTTTTTTTCAGGATGTTTGAGAGAGCCATACCATGCAAAAAAAAAAAAAAAAAAAAAAAAAAAAAAAGAACGCTATTGGTTATTCATTATTTAAGTGATGAACAAGAAAGTGAGAGTATGTCAAATGTTGGAAAAGAGAAAGAAGTGACCTTACATTGTAAGGGAACCTGTAAATTCTCCAGCTTGTTTCAGTTAGTGATCCACCAGTGCCATGTAGCCAGTGCAAGAGTGTGTTGGAGGAGAAAGCATCTGCTTCATTAGGGTTATCCAATCAAGAATTCTTTTGCTGCAAACGTGATAACAAAGGGGAAGAGATAAAACAAAACATGCATAAAAATAAATTTGATAAGGGATAACAGAGGCACAGACTGGCAAAGACCAAAAGTCTTCAGCCCCTTCCTGATGGGCCATCAAAAAACTCCAGACACAACTTTTGACAAGGTTGGCCTTTGCTTTGTAACTGATAAGAAGGGGGAAAATGGACAAACAGGAAGATTTGGGATATTTGGTGAGGCCCTGTGGAACTGCAGAGAGGAACATTTGTTAAGGAAGGGGATCAGGGAGAAACAAATGAGTGAACGGATGTTCTCTAACATCAACACAGCAGCAGCAACAGCTGTGTCCATTGACCTGGAATAGAAGCCCTTGTGTCTCTGGAGGCTCAGGGCTGGGCTCTGGCGTCCAGAAAGCAGAAGCACTGGGTCATGGAACTTCTGGAAGTTTTCAGGCATGATTTAACCTTGGTGAAGCCATATTAGTTACCACCAGTCACCTCATCTTCATTTTCCACTTGCTTCTGTATGGCCTTCAGGAAGATCTGCTCCATGATCTTACCATACACAGAGGTGAGACTGACTGGCCTGTAGTTCCCTGGATTATTGTTGGTTTTTTTTCCTTCTTAAAAATGGAGGTTATGTTTCCCATTTCTCAGCCAGTGGGAACTTCAGCAGACTCATGATCTTTCAAATGTGACAGATAGATAGTGACTTGGCAACTTCATATGCCAGCTCCCTCAGAACCTGGGGATGGATCTCATTGAGTCCCATGGACTTGTGCATCTTCCGGTTCTTTAGATGGTCTTGAACAGTATCTTCACTTCTAGCACGTATATCTACTTTCTCCAAGTTCTTGCCATTGCTGTCTGCAACTTGGGCTCTGGGGCTAGCGCCCTTGCCTGTGAAAACTAAGGCAAAGAAGTCATTGAGCGTCTCAGCCTTTTCTCCATCCCTAAAGACCAGGTCTCCAGTTTGCTTCTGCAGAAGACCCACATCCTTCCTGACCTTTTTGTCACTGATACACTAGTAGAATTTCTTCTCATTTGCCTTTATGTCCCTGGGTTTTAGCTTTCCTAACCCGATCCCTGACTGCTCGGACAACTTAGTAGTCTTCCCAGGTAACCTGTTCCTGCTTCCACTCTGTATAGATAGATCTTCTGAGCTTAGATAGACTTTCTGAGCTTAAGTAAGTGCAGGAGCTCCTTGTTGATTCATGGAGGCCTGCCTTCCTTTTTCTCTGTATGCACTGCTTCTGTGCTTGGAGAAGATATTCTTTTAATACCAAGCAGCTTTCCTGGGTCTTTCTTCATGTCACCCTGCCAAGCAGTTTCCTGAAGAGTTCTAAGTCTGCTTTCTGAAGTCCAGCGTAGCAAGCTTGCTGCACAGCCTTTTTGATACCCTGAAGATCTTGAACTCCACCACTTCATAGTCCCTACATCCAAGGCTGCCCTTGAGCTTCACATTACTCACCAGCCCCTTCTGGCTGGTGAGGACAAGGTCCAGCATAGTACAGGAACCCACGAGGAAAGGTGCTACTTGGAAGAGGAAATTATCAAAACATTCCAGGAACCTCTTTGATTTCTGGAGCATTGTTGTGTTGTCCCTCCAACAGATATCTGGGTGGTTGAAGTCCCCCATGAGGACCATGTTTTGTGAATGTGAAGCTACTCCTATATGTTTATAGAGAGCCTCATCTACTTGGCCTTCCTGATAAAGCAGCCTGTAGCAAAGCCCCACTACAATGTCTACTTCCTCTGCCTTCCCTTTAACTCTAACCAAAAAGCTTTCTATCAGCTCCCTATCTATTCGCAGGTGGAGCTCCCTGGACTCCAGGTACTCACTGATGTAGAGGGCAACAACCCCTCCCCTTCTTCCCTGCCTGTCTTTCCTAAAGAGTTTATACTCATCTATTCCTATATTCCAGTCATGAGAGTCATCCCACCATGTCTCAGTGATGTCAATGACATCATCGCCCTGTAGGCACATACACAACACTCCTGCTCATTCCCCATACTCTGCATAATGGTGTACAGGCACTTGAGTTGGACTCTCATTGAGGCTGATTTAGTAATTAGAGTTACCATGTCCTGAATTTTAGGTGTTGTAATCCTACTCCAGGCCAACAGCATCCATTACCATTGTCAGCCTCAAAGTGGGATGGTTTGAGGATTCTCTCCCCTCCCAGAAATTCTTATTTAAAGCCCTCCTGATTAAATTGGAAATCTCACTGACAAAGATGATCTTTCCCTTGTCTGACAGATGAACCCTGTCCTCCTCCAGAAGACCAGAGTTCTCAAAATAAATTAGTTTCATTACATGAAGTAGCCAAAGCCCTTTTCCCAGCACCACTCCCTTAGCCATTTGTTGATTTCTTCTTAATTCTGTCAGTCCTTTCCCTCCCCATTCCCCTAACCCAGAAGACTGATCACTACCTATGCTCCCAAGTTCTTCACTGCTGCTCCCAGATGCTTGTAGTTCTTCTGGATATTCTTACGGTTGCAGTAGCAGGCAGTAGTCTGTGGGAAGCACAAGGTCTGGCAGCCTCTGTCACATCCTTGTTGCAGACCCCTAGCAAGCAGCAGACTTTTCTAAATAGAGGGTCAGGGTGACAAACAGGTGTCTCTGTACACCTCCACCAGAGAATCACCTGTCACTTCTTCTTAGTCATAGTAGTTGTTATGCAATGGGGAGCCGATCTGGCTGCCTTACTCAGTTTGGACAACTTACCTGTTATTGTTTCTTTTCCCTTCTCAGCGTAAGGAACAGTAAAGTGGTTCTGTAGAGGCACCTCAGGCTTTGAGGCAGACTTTTTCCCCTTATTAGTCTTTCTTGTAATAATTTGCCATTTCTCATCGCTGTTTGTTCCCCCCACCCCCAAGCTGGATAAGGAGTTTGGGGCTGTTTAGCCCCAGATTCTTGATTCAGTGCAGTGTCCTTGAATCTGGTTGACTCTCTCTAGCTCTGCCTCCCTGACAGTGTACAGCCTTTTGACTGTCTCCTGCAGGTCATCCACCTGGGCACATCTTACACAGTTTGCCACTCATCTCTGCTTTGGGAGAAAGGTCCAGATGCTTCCCACAGGCCATGTTCTGCCCAGAAGCTTCTTCCTTTTAGTGGCTTTGTCTGAGTGGAGGCACTGATCCTGATGAGGGTAGGTGGTGCATATCCTCCTGCCAGAGCTGCAGCCTATTTTTGAGAATGAGTGCCCCTCATTTCTGAAGCTGGCAAAGCCTTAGTGCCCCGTCTCATGAGTGCTGCTATGGCTCTGGCTGTTACAGTACACAGTGGGAATACAGGTGACATCCACACTCTTTTCCCACCTTGTACCCAGCCACTTGTCACTGCACTCCCTGAGATTTGTTTTAAGGGTGCAGGTGTGGCCTCCACTGCCCTGGCAACTCCCCAGACTGTGTCATCCCTCTGTCACCAGAGCTGTCTGTTCTGTAGCATCTCAGTTGCTGTGGAATTGCAGGGATTATTTGCTTGTACTTGGGATGGTAGGCAGTGGGCCTTTCATGTCCTACCACAAGTTTGTAAGTGCATTCTCCAACCATCTGCCACAATTTCGTAGCATATGATTTGGTGGAATGGGATAAACCTAATGATGTAAGACTATATCATTATAATGATTATTTAATGTTAACCTCTGCCTCTTTGTAAGCACTAGAGAAAAGGGTAGTATCATTGTCAGCTTACCTGTAGGAGAAAGGATGGGTTATGAACACATAAGAAGTCCAAGGCTCTAGACTGTCAGTAAAATTTTTGATACTTGTCTAATCAGTGGTCTTACCCAATGATATTGATAAAATTCAAACCAATCACAGCAAAAAAGTACAAAAATAAAGCAGGAAGTTCTGGGCATAGTGGGGAACCCTACCTCACGCAGATCTTAAGACCTCTATATTGATTAACTTAGGAAGGCAAGTTGTGGGAACAGGCACAAGGTAGTTATTATACTAAACACCTGCGTTTATTTATTTGATCCCACTCTCTCTGCTGAACAGGACATACATCTGACTCAGGAAAGGCTTGGTTGGGATTGTGGCAGTGCCAGGTTTCTGTCTGGGCCCCAGATGGTTCTTGGTTTCAAGCATGGCATGGAACTGAACCCAGTACAGTGCATGACTGAGAAGCAATTATTGCGTACATATTCTGCATTGTAGGCAGTAGAACCAATAACACTGACAGCAAAGGCAGTAGCAAAAACAATGGTGCCAATTCAGGAATGGGTGAAAGATCTGGCTCATATTCTTAAGATAGGGGTGTCATAAGCCCGAATGGTGGCATGATGGGCCACATATCTGAGGCAGCACAGCTGTTTGTCATTGTTGCCACTGAAGGAAGAATTGCAGAAAACACTTGGCCTAGTGCTGTACCACAGCAATGCACCCCAGGAGGTGTCTGTCAATGCAACTGAGAAAAGCCCCATAGAAGTGGGAAGGTATCCAATTCCAGAGGATGCCTCATAACACGGATAGGTCCAGCAGAAGAAATCCAAGTAAATGATGTGTGGTTGTGTACCATACCTCAGCAGAGAAAACCTGGTTTGGAGAAGGAAATGGACAATGTAGGCAGTAGGATGAATTTTAAGCAGTGTGAATGGTTGTGATCCAAGAATTGGGTGATAGTGCATTGAACATCTGCAAGGATAACTGGGCAGTATACTGAGGTCTCACACTTTGGATTGCACAGTAGGCTGCTCATGTCAGGACTATCCATGCCCAACCAATCTGGGGATGTGGCGTGTGGATTGATATACGGAACGTGGTTAGGCATAGAACAGTATATGCCAACCGTGTATCTGGCCATCAGCCCTTGCAGTCACCTGGAAATGATGAAGCTGGCACACTGGCTCTGGTCAGATGGTTGAAAAATCCACCAACAGAGAACATTGCTGACTGGTTGCATAAGAAATTGTGACATGCCAGACAAAAGATGATGTAGGCAGCAGTAAAAGCATGGGGACTGCTTGTCCGAATGACAGGTATTGTACAGGCATGTTATGAATGTGACAGAGGCCACTACTGGAGACAACAGCCCACCTTGGCAGAGGACACAACCCCTTGCAGAGATGGCAGATTAACTGTACGGCAGGTCCCCTCCCTTGGTCTGAAGGGGCCTGGTATGATCTGGCCTATGTTGACTACTGCAGACCTATCAGGTACCACAAGCACATCAACACTCCACCATCAAGGCACTCACCAAACTGATGGCAACGTATGATACTCCTCAGGTCATTGAGGGTGACAAAAGAACACATTCTAAGGGTGTAGTTATACAGAAGTGGGTCGAGGAAAGTAACATAGAATGATAGTTCCATCTGCCCTATAATCTGACAGGAGGAGGCCTGATAGTGTCATACAATGTCATTCTAAAGGTCACTCTGAAGACTTAACTCCCAGCCCCTGCAGGGTTGCACCAAACAACTGCATGAGATACTGAGAGACTTAAATGGAACTCCCAGAGGTAGTTGACCTAGTGCCTTCTGTATATTACAAACTATTTGGGCCTCCCCACTTAGGTTCCAAATTAAGGGAAATGATGTATGCTTGAAACCACAAGTTGAAACACTGAATAATCTTAATCTCCTTTCCCCTGAGGACCTTGAGCTGGGGACCAATGAAGTAAAGCGGCCTTGGGAGATGCAGGTAGGACCAAAGTAGTGCAGCCTTGCTCTTGCACCGTGGGGGAACATACTGTAAGAGGTAGGATCAGAAATTCCACAAATAATAAGTATATAGATCCCAGAAATTATAATACAAACCCCAGTTTTCATTGGGAAGGAACACTGATGCTGTTGCTTTGGCAGGTCAGAACACCCCCTCTGGTGTCTGATACAATTATTCAATCATCAATATGAGGCCAGAGAATGTAGTACAAACTCCCTGGACATGTCCCTGTTCAGAAATATTAACCCAGGATGGTAGTACTGCACATATTTTACCTTGGAGGGCAGACGTGCCTGTTCTGATACCAATTATACTTTGTTTTACTCTGAGACTCATGTCCTGCAAGACCAGTAGCAGGAGCAACGTTACTGAGCTCTGATGCTCTCCATCGTCATTGAAGTGACATTGTAACATTCCGCTCTTCAGTGGCTCCTGGTAGTGGACTTTATTGATGGAAAAATATCCTAGACATTCTAGAAGTGTCTACTGAATAAACTGTGCAACATCTATGAACCTTGTGTGTGATCCAGTAACATCTACTAAGCCTGCACACAAAAGTGAATTGATTTACAGACTTCCGTGTATTCTATATGGGTATTATTGATTGTATATATTGTAATTGTAATGTATGGGCTCATACATACATTAGCACGCTCTTTTTTGATGCTTATAGGCAGGGTGGTACAGTGTGCTTTAGAGGTCTTTCGTTTTTCAGCTAGTCAATTTTTCTGAGAAAACCTGTTTTCTAGGAAATCTGTTATCTCGAAAATTCAGTGTCTTGAAGCATAGCTAAAGTTCCTATTTGAATGCTTTTGTTTAGCTGCTGACTGTCAGATCTGCTGCAGGGCTTTTATAGTTTGTGGATAGTCTGAGGCACACATGCATATTGTGTATCTGGGTCTGCTATGGATCTGATGTTTTATTTTCCCGTGCTTCAAGATCTCTAACTGTAGAATGGAAATACTGTCTTTTTGTCCTCAGCATGCACTTGGCTGTTTATCAGCAATAAAGATCTATAGGAACAACAGGAGCTCTTTTTTTCAGCAGATAATGCAAACTCTCCTTTTTCTTATAGTGACTCACAGGTAGCATCAGGCAGGACTGAAAAGTAGGACTGGGATTGGTAATTTCAATAGCTGGTTACAGAGGGACCCTCAGTCCACTTCTGTGCAAGCCTGTTTCTATTTTCACTGGGCTGTAACTTCCATGAAGAGCATCCTCATTTTCACAGCTGGAAGCACGCTTGGTGGGATGCTGACACTCTCTGTGTGTCCTTGACTGCTACTGTCACTGGAATTTTTTTGTAGTGATTTTAGTGAAACAGAATGGGACTAATAGCAAGCATGTTTGAAAATCCTGCCTCTTGCTCCAGGCTGGATTATTATTTGACAGTGAAAGAGCAACAGGAAGAAAAATTCCTTTGTATCATGATCAGTGGATCAGGGACTGATGAGGTCTAAATGATCTTGCTATTTGTATTTACAATGCTTTTTCTGACCATATTTCATGTCTTTAAGTAATGCTTGGGGATTCCCTGTACGTATGGCAACATGCCATCTGTATTCACAATCCTACATGAGGAGCCTACTGAAGCAATGTCTTCCGTCGTGGTTGTTTCTTTTAATGCCATGGCTTCATCAAATCTTAGCAACTTTTCCATGATTTAGTGGCTTTTGGCTTATTAATGTTTCCCTATGCCAACCTGATGTATCTCAGCTGTGAATGCAAAGGAATACTGCTGCATGTAAAGGGCTAGAGTTAAACTATGGGGAGGAAAAGTGAGAAAGGAAAGCTGAGTGAGAGGTGCTGACAGCCTTGCTTGCTTGGGAGGGTATCAGAGGCAAAGAGTAGTGGCTGTTGTTATTGCTGCCATAACCGTGATAGCAGTTTTCTCTTCCCTAGCCCCTCCTCTCAGCAGCCACAAGAACGGTTTTCCAGGGTTCTGGTACAAGCAGAGGAGATAGGAACATGGCTATTTTGCTGTCCACAGCAGGCTGTTGCCCTGAGCAACTGATGGATTAGACTCTGGTTGTCAGTCAAAGTCACTCAAGTTACTTTATCTTCTCAGCTACTCTAAGATGAAATAATTAATCTCAGTGATTTATTTATTTATTTATTTATTTATTTATTTATTTATTAATAAGAATAGTCATATAGTGTGGAGTTTTAATGTAAAACCATTGACTTCAGTGCTCCTAGTATATTTTCTTCGTGGGACACGCTGAGTTAAGAGAAATTTGCAAACATTATACCAGATGATCCTCAAACACTATTTAGAAGGCTTTTGAAATCTGTTATGCACTGCAAATTATGGTATCTTTGGGTTGGTTCCATCTTTGAGTCATAGAGTAACTCTGTGATGCTACATGAGTGTGTGCACCTATTATGTACCATGAACATGCATATAAAGATTTAGCTCCCTTCAATCTATGCTTGATAGCTGCAGGCTGCACAAGGTCCAAGTTTTTGCATTCATCTTAGGTAGAATGCAAATAATATGGTATTTAGACAGACAACTGAATATGGTTTTGTACAGCACTTTGAATATATAGAGCATCTTGTAAGCAGTGACTACTATTAATTAGTTTCAGGCTTTGCCAATAGTTTCTCAGCAGCAAGATGAAGCAGTTGTTCTGGAGGCTGCTTTGTACTCCTAGGCAAACCCTTCAGGGGTTAAGTGTACTGTTATTTATTCAAGCAAAATGCCCACAGAAAGCAGATGGTGTTATTTCTGAGTAAAGACACAGAGAATCATCTGGGGTGTCTGCATGGAATAATCTGTACAATTACTCTGAATTCTGGAAAGCCTGGAAATTCAGAACAGAAACCTGTGATAGGACAAAGTCCACCTCATGCTTATGCTGTCAGAAAATGTACCAAAAGCCAGTGACAAACTTCTGTGTGGCACAATGCCATTCTATGGACTATGGAGGTATTCCACAGGCAACACGTGGATGTTCTGTCTCCACTGTCAAACTTACAAACTTACAGAGGTGAGTTGACCCCTATTTACAGTTTTGCTGTTCTATAGCCATATTGTTCGAGTTTTTCACGATATTTTCCATGCTGAATGACTACCAGTTACACTTTATGAGATTTTTTCATGCATTTACTTAATTCTGTAGTGTTTGATTCATGCAGTTGCTTTGTTTTTACAGAGCATTTGTTGAAAGGAGATCAGAAACATTTAGACTTGTGATTTTGGATTTTCAAACACTTCAAGAAAATGTATCATGGTAAACTCAAACAAAAAACCTGTTTATGCTATATTCATTTTAATTATTGAGACTGTTTTTACATAATCCTCACTTTGGACACGCAGTTGACGTTACATACCTTAACCATGCAATTTATTTAGTGCAAGAAGAGTCTTGTTCACTATTAAGGGGTCTTAGTAAATAAATTTAGAAACCATAGAGGAGCATGGATTTTTTGCTATCAGGAAATTTGTAGGCCCTTTTTCTCTACAGGAGAGTTGGGGCTGTGGAGGCAGCTCTGAAGGCCTGCTTCAAGCGGATGGTGATAGCAGTAGGAATCCAAGTGCCTGTTGACTTGCTCTCAGTAGGTTGAGTTCAGAGCAGTTCATGCTAACAAGTTTGGCACAGGTTGCCCAAAGAGGTGCTAGATGCCCCATCCCAGGAGACACTCAAAGTCAGGCTGCACGAGCACCTGATCAAGCTGTAGGTTTTGCTATTCATTGCAAGGGGGTTGGACCAGGTGGCCTTTAAGGGTCCCTTTCAAATCAGTGATTTTGTAACTGTACTATGATTCTATGACTGTATTTTACAATTTCTAAACATTTGTTGAATTATTAATGTACACAGTGAAAAAAAATGAGATCCAAGATCTCAGATATTAAATATGTCTTCTGTACTTCCTCTCCATTCTTTCAGTGGAACATCTCCATTGTAAGCAACATCCCAATCAAATCCAACAATATAAAACTAAGAGGAGAATCAAAACAGTAAACCTTGCTGTGATTATACACCACACAATAAAATGTAACAACTTGTCATAGTTTCACTTAGCACAGCTCTTGCAGATATCTGTCTTTTCCTGTAAATTATCTAATTTACAGATTCTCTGACTTACCAAACTTCAAGAAATCAGTATTTGCTATGATTTTTTGGAAAACCATAAGCCAGCCTTCATATCTCCACTGGCTTACTCACTGTTTGTAATCCCTGGATTGGAAGCTTTCCTCTTCAACATAGAAATCTGCAGGAGAAAGCTTACATAAAAAAAAAGATCAGTGACAATATTCTCCTTTGAAGATTGGCAAAGATTTAGTCTGCACATCAGAGATTTCTCACAATTTGGATGAGCCCAAAGCAAGCAGGCAAGTTGGTGGATTGATGTACATTATTAACAGTTGAACTAGATACTTCCTAAAAAGTTTTTTGGAAGTAAATACATTTTACAGATTCTCATTTCCAACATTTTGCATTTCTTTGTCTCTATATAATCACTGCTTATATATTTATCTTATGCATGTGAAAGCATTTATATATATTTAAATTTGTAAGGGAATTGCAAAGTTGTGGCCTGAACCAATGAATGAGCACTTAGTGAAAGGACATAGCCAGCCCTGGGAATACAGGTGAAAGCAATTCATCTGTGCAACCAGAAGTCCCATTGCTCTCAAGGTCTCATTTAGGGGCTGGCAGCCACAAGGGAGAGATCTCTACTGGAGATCCCTCCTTTTGGATTATGTGGTAAGCCTTGATCCTTAGAATGGGTAAGCAAATATTTCTTTCTTAAACTGGGTTGTGACCATCACCATTTTTTTTTTGGTAATTTAGAACTGGTTGTCAGCCATTACCTTTCCCTATAACTATGTAAATAGTTATATATATATATACGAATGTGAATATATATATATATTCATATATGTATGATATTCTACGTGATAATAAGGTGAGCTACAGCACACTCCAGATAGCACCTTCTACTGCCATTCTTCCTGCCACTGCAGACAGGAAATTATCAGGACTATAATCTTATTATTTCTTCTTTCTTTTATTTCTTTTTTCTCTTCTAAAAGATAACGTGCTAAGTGGAAACAGGAATTGTTCAGAATTCACAGTGATGAGTTCTAGCAAGTCACACTGCATTGCACAAGCAGTTTGGACTCATTAAACAACTTTTTTTATCTGCATATTTTCCACTTGCAGAAAAGAATGATTGGCTCAGTGACAGACAAAGCACTGGAACATCCCTTCTGTCATTCCTACTGCATACAATTATAGAATAACTTGGATTGGAAAGGTCCTTACAGTCATCTAGTTCCACCCCCTCCGCTATGGACAATGTTCCCATCCATTAGTTCACAATGCCCAGGGCCCCATACAAAGTGGCCATTTAACATCTCTAGGGATAGAGCATCCACAGCTTCTCTGCACAACCTGTTCCAGTGCCTCACCAGCTTCCAAGCAAAAAATTTCCTCATGATTTCATCTCTATACCTCCCTTCTTTTAGTTCACAATGTGGTCTAGTATCCATGCTATTTGACCTGTCACTTCATCTGGTTTGGAGTATCTGAATAGCACCTGACTGAATGCACAGAAGTATTTGAGCTGACATTGCAGCCACATTGGAAAGCCAGTGGCTACACTGTATTGTCTTGAAAAAAAAAGGTTAGTTTACAAATAATTTCAATAATAATTGCACCTCTCATTACAGATCAAAGTACAAAAGATATAACTGCAAAACTTTGCATTCTACCTTGTTCACATACATGCTGTTAAAAACTAAAAAAGTTCAGAACATTATAAAAATAATAAGATATATTGCAAAATTTTAAAATAATTCATTTTTTAAAGATATCAAACAATTGAAATCAGAATGCTCTCACAGATATGGCAGATTTTGAAAAGGCCTTTTTTGATGGAAATATGACAAAAATATTTGCAGTGCGCTGTAGAAAACTAACAGATCATCAGATACTAGACAAATGAATAAGCAATACTGAACACCTTCAAGAGTGTTTTTGAAACTCATTGTGTCATCTCCAAGGACAAACTACAAAGATAATTGTTTTGTGGATATCATTTAATAAGCATGAAAACCCCTTGTCTACAGCACTAAAAGGATTGTATCTGACAGTATTATTCCTGATACATTAAAATTACATTAAAATTATTTCAGATCTTGAGAAATACACAGTATCCATATCCTCATATCCTTATTCTATCACCACTGTAAAATCTAACTGTAATATTAACTTTCTCACCACTGAAAAGTTCTTTGAGCTCTGAGATGGCATATATGATTTTTATCACATAAGCGCTTCAATCACCATTTTGCTGATAGAGATTATTCCTGTAGGATCTTTAGCATTAATATGTTTCATGCTTCAGGACTAAGGCATACACAACTGCACTGCATATAATGTAACGGCTGTAATTAAGATGCACAGAAGCAGATACTAATTGTGTCTTCTTCTATCAATGTCAAAGTCAATTGAGCTCAGAGACAGACGCAACACTGTTTATGGTTCAAATTAAACTTTTTGGATCAGTCTGCAAATGTCATGAGATAATTTGAGTTTTGAATGAGTTTTTCCCTTTTTGTGCTGTTGTAACTCAAGAAATGATGACATGCTCGTAGAATAACTTACACACAACCAGATTTGTATGTACCATACTGATAATGCCATTGATAAAGTTTGGTGTTTGTGTTCACATACTTCCATAATGTGCATGCTTTTTTTTTTGCTTTTTTTTTTTTTTTTTTGCTTTTTTTTTTCTAATTAAGGGATTAAAAAGGAGAGTTAAAAACAAAAACAAAACAACTGAACTGGCTAGCCAGAATTAGATATAAATCACAAGGTGATGGTTTCATTGCATAAGTGAACACAGAGCAGCAACAAATTAGAAGACTCACGGACAAAACATGAATAGGTTTTCCTACATGCTTTTATGACACAGATCTGAATGGATGGGTGAAGATCCCACCTTGGTCAATCACTGTTCTATCCCCTGAGCTCAAAGTCTCAGTCACTGCCACAGAATGAGATGAACTCAAAGAGGTGAAAGAAGAAACATGAAACCATGGTTTTGTCTCTGCCAGAACAGCACTTTTTAATAGAGGATTATTCTGATAACCTCTTGTAGGCCACTCTTATCAACTTGGCTGACCTTCAGTTCACTGAAGGTTGTCACTTGATTTCTGCATCCAAATCAGAAACCCGAGCTGAGCTGCAACAGAGCTTGCTCAAGGCTTTTCTCAAAACTACATGCTACTGAAGTTACTCCAGGGAGTTGATAATAACAAGGAATTACCAAAAGCCCCAGAAAGAAGAAAGATCAGTGAAGACCTTGAAAGGGAGAAAGGATCAGAAACAGTCAGCAGAGGTTCCAGGTTGAGGGGAAGGGCAATGGACAGAGACTGTTGTGCTTTCAAAGTGCAAAAAGAAAAGCTTGAGGGACTGGCCTTTCCTCTGCCTCCAAACTAGTGCATAGACCAATCAGGTACTGCCTGCCCCACCCTAGCCTACTACTAGCTCTTCTTTCTCTTCCATCATTTCCACAGAGAAATAGCCATCTCCAAAGACTCATGTTCTTCCTACCCATACACCAAACTGCCCAAATACTAAATGATAAGGTCAATAAGGTTGGACATCCTGCAGCTAAACAAATATGTCAACTAAGCTGCATTTTTTTTCAGAAGATACAGGCAGTAAGATACAATTGCTTATATATTTGGCATCTGAAATACAATCTAGGTTCAGCATTGCATGTCACTACTTCTATATAAGAACGCTTTCACAAATTTGCCAAAGTTCATTTGGAAAAAAAATTGCTTTTCTCCCAAAACAAGCTTTCATTTCCCCTTATTTGTTATACTAGAAATCACTTACTGCTTTCCAATATAGATGTATTCATTGACAGTTTTTGCTCTATTGTTCACCAACATCGCTTAAATAAAAATAAATAAAATCCCTCATATTTTTGTAACTACAGGTCTTGCCAATCTTTTGCTGGTCTAGAAAAGTCAGGTTCTTCCAAGTTTCTCTTGTGAAGTAGTGTTGATCCACCTGATAATTCTTGCTGCCATTCCCATGCTTCCTTCCCACTCTAAGTTAAAATTCACCAAATTTAGGTCATCACAAAGGCACACAACACTCCAGACAAGGCTTTAAAGAATTAACTCTTCCCAGGTGGTAGCAGAAGTTCTTCTGAGACTTTCAAGAGTTATATCTGAAGCTTATGACTTCATCACTCTTGTGACTCTAATTGACACAGGTACTCTGACTGATCTTACCACTCCCAATCTGTGTCTTCCAGAAATGATACGCTTACTATCAAAATCCCTATTATATACATATAATTATATAATATATAATATATATAATAATTATATATATATATATATATTATATTATATAATTATATAATATATATGTATATATAATAGCTGTGCTATTTAGTATCTTCCAGTTTCTTTAAGTCCATCATTCACATTCACACACACAGTGACACTTAGGTTACATCATTGCTAAATTTTATCTTAGTCCTTCTGCAAATACTTTAAACAATCTAGAGAGTAACCCTTGAAGAACTCCTTTAAGAACCTCCCTCCTTTCTCACAATGATTATTTACTGTGTTTTTTGCTAACTCTGTACTTCCTCTATTGACCCTCATCTATCCCATCTTAAGTGTTAATTTTCCACACAGCATACACTAATGGCTTTTATGTGAAGCTTTTTCAGGGGAGGCATCATTAAAATCAGAAGTATGGGATCAAGAAAGAAGTGATCTGATTGTTTAAACTTAGTATATCCTGAAAATGGAGACCTTAGAGTCAGCAGATCTACAGCCAACCTGACAGGACTGTGACAGTTTTCACAGATGGCCATAACAGTAAAAATCTGTAGGAGTAGAAATTGTCTCCATGCCTACTTCTGCTACCCTTCTGTCATTGTATTATTTAAGAACTGCAAGTATAATTTCTTACCATAAAAAATCTGTCTCCTTAGAAACAGATCATATCGAAGCAAGAGGAAATTGACAGAAATTGGGATAGAAAAGAAGGCAAGGATTTAGAAATGGAATCTGCTCTGCTTGATATGAGCAATCTACTGATCCCCAAAACCGCACACCAGCCTGATTTCTGCCAGGCTCATAACTGTTAAGGGCACAAAAGAGCTGAGTGTGGCACAGCATACAGGCTCAACTTACAGTGTGGTAGTAGTGCACCTTCCTAGAGCACCAACGCATGTAAGCAAATGATGAGACTGTGGTCCAATTTTGCTTTCATTGGAGATAAGTTTGGAAGTACTTCACTGACGTGGTTCTTCTCCGGAATTGCACCAATGCAAAAGAGGGCAGCATCTGCTTTCTGAAAATGGATGCCATCAATCTAATTGAAAACAACAGATGCATCAACAAGCAGCAAAGAGGAGACACTAAATGTTCCTTTTTTTTTTTTTTTTTTTTTTTTGGCCAAAGAACATTTCATTTCTCTCCAGAGAATGCAAGAGGATAAAACAATATGTGCTTGAAAAATTAAATCTTATGTTGGTGTAAAATCCTATACAACTTTTTAGGTAAATGAACCTACAGCACCTAAAGACGGGGTTACAATCCCAGTGAAATACCTTAGGATTTATTACATTTTATTTACATATATAAAGTTATTTACTTTTCGAAAAATGGTCTTCCAAAACTTTCCAATAAATATTTTTATACCCATTTAGTGAAAGTGAATCCAAACACAGATTTACTGAACTTCCAGTGATATTTTGTATGAAGGCAAGGTTTCTCACAAGTCTTGCCTCTGGGGCAACACAGCTTCAGTATTTTAGAGTGACCACAAAAGTTGATGAGCACTTTCCATAAAATTTCCCTCCTGCAAATCTTTTCCCTTCTTTCATTAAGGAAAAGTTGGACACTGGTAATTTCAACCTGTAAATGTGCAGTACAGGTTGATATTGGATATTTCCTACAGAGAATGTTTATCAGTAAAGTAAAACTCACGCTGGTCCCAGTTATGAGCAAAGTATAAAACCATGCCATAATATTCAAGTTCTTGTGCAATCCAACAAACCCTGAGCAGACTTCCCTGGAGCAAGCAAAAACTCAACTAGTTAAGGAAAGCATACAGAACTGACATGTGTACTAACAATATAAGCCACACAGGAAAACCAATTTTACTGTGGTCCCTTGCCTACCTTCCCCCCCCCGAACATTCTCCTGGGTTTGCCTCCCTGACCAGAGTCTTGCCTTACTTAGGACCTAATATCCATATCATTGAACTCCTGACTATAATTAACGAGCAGTTTCATTACTAACTATTCGTTAGGCAACTAAGGACATACAGCTTTCATTGGCAATTTTTCATTTTATCAGAGGATTAAGGTTTCTGATCCTGTAGACACCTGCTCTTCTTAATTTTACATGTAAAGCAGATGGCAGCAAATTGGGAATTGCACTGTAAGCATGCTGATAATATGGCTACAGACATACACAGAATGTGATTTGTCTGGAGTGTAACCTCCAAAAAGCAGAGATGAAGAGATCAGATCTCAGTTACTACAATGGAAATAGAGCTATTTGTGCTTACATGTTTGCAGCTGAGTGCAGAATCTCATTTAGTCTTTAACTTGCCCATGGCCTGCACACTTCCACCACCGCATTTAGAAATGCTTCTGCTTTTGTTCTTGCCAATATAAACGTAAAGAGAAGCCTAACTTTTCTGAGCTCAGTAGACTTACTTGGACTCATATCAGATGACAGTTTTCGGAAAAGCTGAGGTTAACTCCTGCTGTAATCTGCATTCCCCGATGTAAAGAGTACCTCAAGAGAAGAAAAAATGAAGGTAAGCTCTTTAACAGATAGTACATATGTTTTGACTGTATGCAGAAGATTCAACATAAATGAAGGTAGTTACATTAAATGGAGTTTTGCTAACTTACATCAGTATGTGGTGAGGATCTTGCTCATACTATGGTTTTGTAGTTTATAGTTATTTTTCTTCTTTTCTTCACCTAGAATCAGATTCTCCATTTAGGCTGTAAATTTTAATTAGGAAATCCCTCCTCATCAATTGCAAGAAATTCAGTTGTTGATTTCACAGATGAAAAAGAAACCTTACCTACCTCTGCTACAACAGTAGAAGCTGGAGCTGTTAGTTCTTTTGCTTTTAGGGATGATCCTGTTCTTTTCGTCATAGTATGAAAGATTCTTCAGCCCTTACCCTGCTTTTTTCTCCCTTGAATTTCCTTTTTACTCATTCTTCTTTATCCCTGCAGGGATCTCCGTACATCAAATGAGTGGGCTTAGTAGAGAACACTTTGTCCTGTCACCTTCATCCTTCCAGCTGCTGTAGCAACGACTTTTATCCATATAAGCTGGATCAGAATGAACAGGGCCGAGACAGAAAATTACTCAAAAAACTTAACATGCAATATTTTTCAAACAGGAACAGAACTTTCACCTTGTGGAAAACTTCAGGAATCCTTCAGTAATACTCTGAAATACTGCAAAACAACTTTTCATGCCTTTTAAACTTACAGTCCATCAGATGGTTGATAAGCAGTGGATAAAAAAGGCATCCACAATAAAATTCTTCTTTTCCTTCACTCATTGATTTCTCCCCTGCTCTGATTTGGTGCAAAATATCCCATGGAAAATTTTCGTTATAACTGATTGTTGCAGAATGGCCAAAGATTCAGGAAAAAAGTGGTAGTCTTGCCCATAACAAAACTTTATTTCCTAGTGAGATTGTTAAAAAAAATGATTCTGTGTTTTTTAAAGCAACACTCCTCCTTATATTCCTTGAAACTGAGCACTCAGAAAACTCATTGACCAGTTGACCCCCTTGTTCCTAAGTGTGTTTATCACATACCCTTATCTCTCCATGTGCAAGGATATAAAGTCCTTCCTATCTCCTTGTTTGAACTGCCTGTTTTCAAACACTGTTAACAGTCTGTCAGTCTGGAGTTTAACAGGGCAGCTATACACAATATAACATGATGGGATCTTCACTAACCAAAGAAAATGGCTGTAAAGGTGGCGTGCTGATAACATATTCAACAGTGCTTTTGCCTGTAGCCAAAGTCACAGGGTAGAGAAACAGTCTGTGAGATTGTTATGAATCTTTGGAGATGCTACTTTGCTTCAAAAGATGTGGTCTGCCTTAAGAAGAAAATAGCTAAACAAACAGACAGATTTGTATTTCAAGCATCCAGAGGTGACTGCTAACAGCTGAAAACTTAAGTGCTCTATAAAGGCACAATGTCACTTAAGTCAATTGCAAAAATTCTGAAGGCTGCTTAATACCAGAAGAGCTATAATATTGCTGATGACTGCATGACTTGACTACCCTGGTTTGTTGGTATTTTTTTTAGGATATGCTTAAAAACAGATTTGCACACTTAAATAAAACTCCCAGGCTATACTTTCCAAGCTTGATAATTTTTTGTATTTCTCTTAGCTCTAACACAGAAAATCCAGGGAGAAAACAACACTCCTGTTTTACACATTTTCATTTGCACATTGTTTCCAGAACTGAAAAATACGGAGTGCAAAAAACTGCACATAAAGTGGTCTGTTCGCAGCAAAGTTCCTTTGCATGTATGTGTCTACATGCTTAGAAACCCACAGCTGAATTTCACTTGATAGCAGAAGCTCTTATTACCAGAACATCTTTGCAAGACATTTTTTTTGTTGTTGTTAGAGTCTGCATGCCCAGCCACATACCACGCCGGCTGGAAGAACAACCTATTCTTGAGAGGTACGGCTCCTGCCTGGCAGGGGCAGAGGGGTTGGGCCAAAGGGAAGAAACCAGCACAAGGAATTTTCTGACGTAAGCAGAGCATAGCTCGTGCCTCCTCCTGAACTCGTGCTTAACCTGAGCTTTTTATATCTTACTTTGGGGAAACTTGTATCAGCTGATACACTTCTGCATAAAATAATCCCAAACATGGGCATTCTACTAGGAGACAGCAACAGCCTCGACACATCCTTCTTAAATAGCAGGTTCTTCTGCTAGCTTAGTGCACATGCAAGGACAACATAAAACTGAAAGCCAATCCCTTACATTCAGAAGAATATTTCATTGTACTGAATCTGATACACAACTAAGAACAACAACAGCATTTTGCAAAATTAATTCAGATACCAAGACAACTTTTTACACAAAATCAACAGAGATCCCACCTTGCAGTGGGATCCAGTATTACTGACCCACAAGTTACATGCTTCAAGAGATGCAGAACGAAAGCCAAAGCCCAGAAATTCAGATAAATTCACCTCAGTTACAATGAAACAAAAAAAGCACTAGATACAGACATCTGTGGAGGTAGCCTGGAAAGCCACTTTCTGCTCTCTTTATTCAGGCAAGCTCCTCTCATCTACAGAGCCATCAACATACCACACCACATGTGCTCTCTCGGGCTGATCTGCAGTAACAAGTGGCTTTTTGCTGCTGACCAGTGAGAGAGAACAGAAGAACCAGTGCAATGTCTGTGCACTGACCTAAGGCAAGTTCCTTGTACGTTAGAAACCTTTGAGAAGACTATGGGTCTCTGGAGAAGTGCAGCAGTTAGGACTTACATAAACAACTTCTACCATATGATCACGACCCAGATGAGGAGAGACACAATAAAAGCACTCTAGGCATGGAGCCAAATCTCAGGACAATGGAAAATAAGCAGGGTAACAAGGATGCAAACAGATCCCATCTCACAACCCTGCCAGCTCAGACGATATTAAAGGACATGTCCTTAGCAATCTCAGCCTTATGTTTGAAAAGTATGATGTATACATATACATAAAACATATTCTATATATTTTGCACCTTACATCTGTTTTGTGGACTATTCAGTGGACAAAGAATTGGTGGATGGTCACAGGGTTGTGGTCAATGGATCTATGTCCAGGTAGAGGCCAGTGATGAGTAGTGACCCACAGGGGCCTGTCTTGGGACCAGTGTCTTTAACACCTTTCTCAGTGACAAAGACAGTGGGATTGAGTGTACTGTTAGCAAGTACACCAAGCTGAGTGGTGCAGCTGATATGACATAAGGAAGGGATGCCATCCAGAGGGCCTTGGACAGGCTTGAAAATTGGGCCCACAGGAAATAATGAGATTCAACAAGGCCAGGTGCGACACTCTGCACTTGGATCAGGATAATCCCAGATATGCTGGGTATACACTGGGAGAAGAACTTGAGAGCAGCCCTGTGGAAAACGACATGGGGAACCTGGTGGACAAAAAGCTAGACATGAGCAAGCTATATGTGCCTGCAATCCAGAAAGCCAACAGTATCCTGAGCTACATCAAAAGAGGGATAGCCAGCAGGGCAAAGGAGGTGACTGTACCCTTTACTCTGCCTTTGTGAGGCCTCATCTGGAGTTCTGCGTTCTGGCCTGGGACTCCCAGCGCAAGAAAGTTGTGGAGCTACAGAAGCAGATCTAGAGGAGGGTCATGAAGGTGATCAAGGGGCTGGAGCACATCTATCACAAAGAAAAAATTAAGGGAGCTGGGCTTGTCAAGCTTGGAGAAGGCCAAGAGCAAACCTCATTGTGGCCTGTAAGGGAGGCTAATAAGCAGAAGCGAGACTGATTTTTACATGATCTGATAGTGACAGAACAAAAAGGAAGGACTTTCAATTAAAAGAGTGGGAAGATTTAAGTTAGAATTTAGGAAAAAATTCTTTACTCAGAGGGTAGTGAGGCACTGTTGCCCAGAGATGCTGTGGATGCTCCATTCCCGCAGGATTTCAAAGCCAGGTTGGATGGAATACTGGGCAGCCTGACCCAGTGGCTGGCAACCCTGGCCATGGCATGGGTGTTGGAATTAGATTATCTTAAAGTCCCTCCAACCTAAGACAGTTCTATAGTTCTATGATATTATGATTCCGCCTGTCTTTGCTTTCAAACACATGCACACATATGAATGCAGAACATACAATCACATTTAAAAACAAAAACAATACATGTATTTGCATGAAAGTTTACAAATAGAATCTGAAAGTATTTGTTTTCCCTTTTCATCCACTAGCAGCATTTGAAACATTTTAAAATAGGAAATAGGCAGGGATAAATGTGATCTGTGAAGAAAAACATGCATCTTAAAATGAAATTCTCTGGTCCCTTGACAAGCCCAGCAATGCAGGCTAAGGAATGTATTTTGCATTGCTACTGTAAGTTGCACTTACAAAATCTAGTGCATGAAAAAATCATTTCTGTGCTTTCAATTTAAGAAATACCCAGAACGGTTTGAATCAATAATAAAGCAAAAATAGCATTTCAAGTTTACCTCTTTTTCCTCTCATTTTAAAGTTCTAGGGTATGCTATTGAGTTTGTGCAGATGTCTTAGGGAAGCTGGTGTAAAGGCCAGCCTCTAATGCCAATACCCAGGAATAATTTATGACTGTGACCCACAATATCAGTGGAATTTTCAGACAGCACAGGTAGTTGTGTTTTTTGGCAATATCAACATAATACGAGCATGCAAACTTTCCTCAGCTACAGAAACACTTCAATAAAAACGCAGTGGAGTCAACTGTGTTCACATGCCTGAATACAGAACTGAGTACCTGCAGCATAAAGTACATATCACTAAACACTTATGGAAATAAATTGAGGAGATAACAAATCAATTTTCTCAAAAGTGAGAAGGCACCACTACAAAGGTTAACTTGGTACTATAAAAGCCAAGTAACATCAGGACACTGGCACAAGTAAGACTTAAGATCAAAACACAGAGAATCTTCAACAAGCCTGTCAAATCATTTATGCTCACTTATAATAAATGCATATATGAAGTAGCGAAGTGCTTTTCTATTTATGCAACTTTTTAGAAACATAAAACAAGAGGGTCTCCTGCAAGACAAGTGTTGCAAACAAGAAAGGCATCTGTTTGCCGACTTTTACCTACAGCTGCAAAACTCACTGTGAGGCTAGCTAAAGCATTTCCATTATTCAAAGACAAAGGCATTGCAGGCGTGACTGATCCCACAGCTAAGGGCACCAAGCTGGCACAGGAACCAAGGATACAGCTTGAGCCGGATGTTCATAGCCCCTTTAACTACTTACTCCCTGCAAAATCCTTCAGCTGAAGTTGTTGCAAGGACTTCTTCGCTAGTGGAGTAGAAAGATTAGGCTTCTAAGCTAAAATTGGATTACAGTGATCCTAAAAAAAACCATCCATGAGCAGGGAATGACAGCTAGCACTCCACAGAACAAAGCAAGAACATTTCTGACTGCACACAGCAACAAGAAACAGTATATCTGGAAAGAAGAGCCCATTATCACGATGACTCCGTTTACGGTATCACAATCCACAGTCTGGTATGTAAATGCTGAATAGATCCAACTGCTAGTGCGAAGACAGCTGTGCAACAGCTTCCAGCTCTGTGCCTGGACCCAGGATAACAAAACTGATCACACTTCTGTCAGCATTTTCTTCTTTTTATAACCCTGATTGCCAGGGGGAATGAAATTGGAATATTTCATGGACTCCAGGTCTTCCACTTCCAAAAATTCAGATTTGCTGAGAGACTGATTACTGTCCCCCTTCTTGGGCTCAGAGAAGGGTGACTGCTGCTGGCCACAGGTGACATGGGTGTACTGACACTGCTCTTCATTATCAGTCTCTCGATGGTAAAAGTAGTTGAAGTTGGACACAATGACAGGCACAGGCAGAGCAATGGTGAGCACACCCGCAATGGCACACAAGGAACCCACAATCTTGCCACCAATTGTCATGGGATACATGTCTCCGTAGCCCACAGTGGTCATGGATACCACTGCCCACCAAAAAGCATCAGGAATGCTGGTGAACAACGAGTCAGGGTCATCGGTCTCCGCAAAGTATACGGCACTAGAAAAGAGGATCACACCAATAAAGAGGAAGAAGATAAGGAGGCCTAGCTCCCTCATGCTGGCCTGGAGAGTCTTCCCCAAGATCTGTAGTCCTTTGGAGTGCCTGGAGAGCTTGAAGATCCTGAAGACCCTGACCAGTCGGATGACTCTGAGGATGGCCAGGGACATAGCTTGCTGCTGGCCCCCATTGTTGCTGCTACTCCCAGACTGCTGCTTCTGCTGTGGTTGCTGGGCCAGCTCTGTGCCCAGGGTGATGAAGTAGGGGATGATTGCCACAATGTCAATGATATTCATAATGTTCCGAGAGAAGTCAGGCTTGCTGGGGCAAGTGAAGAAACGCACAAGAAGCTCAAAGGAGAACCAGATGATGCACAGTGTCTCAATGAGGAAAAAAGGGTCAGTGAAGAAAGGGCCAGCACCAGCAGTGGGTTGTGGAGACTGTGGGGTCCCGCTTGGTGGTGGTGGTGGCAGCAGTATGTCATCATCAAGTACAGCCAGCTCCCCGAAGCCAGGCTGAGCAACCTTGGGCTCCTGGCGAAACTCAGGCAGGGTCTCTAGGCAAAAGATGACAATGGAAATGAGGATCACTAGCACAGAGACGATGGCAATAGCACGGGCTGGTCCAGAGCTCTCAGGATACTCAAAGAGCAGCCAGACTTGGCGCTGGAAGTGGTGCTCAGGCAGGGGCTTCTCCTCCTCCTGAATAAAACCTTCATCCTCCCGGAAGGTCTCAATGGCCTCCTGGCCCAGCTGGTAGAAACGGATCTCCTCCAGGAAGATGTCGAGGGGCACATGGACTGGCCGCCGGAGCCGCCCTCCAGACTGGTAGTAGTAAAGGATGGCATCGAAGCTAGGTCGGTTGCGATCGAAGAAGTACTCGTTGCGGAGAGGGTCGAAGTAGTGCACCCGGCGGCTCGGGTCGCCCAGCAGCGTATCGGGGAAGATGGAGAGGGTCCGCAGCTGCGTCTCGAAGCGCAGCCCAGAGATGTTGATCACTAGCCGCTCGCTGCTGCAGCAGCCGCTGCCGCCCTGCTCCTCGCTCGTCGCCTCTGCCTCGCCACCGACCACCTGCGGGGCCGCCAGCGCCAGGGGCTCCTCCGCCCGCATGCCGCCGCCCTGCCTGCACCCCCACTTCTCCTTCAGCGGGCAGCACCACCCGTCATCCGCACGCCGCCGCCGAACCGCCCACCGCCCCGCCTGTTGCGCTACTCCCGCTCTGCGCTTGCCCGGCGGCTCGCCCGGCGGCCCCTCCTTCAGCCCCGGTCCTGTTCCCGGTCCTGGTGCCGGTGCCGGCGCCGCCGTGCTCGGCACCGTGCAGCGGTTCTGCCTTCCGCGCCGCGTGCTTGCGCACACACTCGCTTGGGAAAGGGAGCGAGACAGGCGTCTACGAGCTTGGTTGATCCATGCCACAACTGGCATTTGAAACCGAGCAGAAACTCACAACGGTTCATTTTGTCCTTCTGAAAATTGAGCTAATAGGTAAGGTTGCCACCATCCTTCCCAGGACAGAAGTCCTTTTTTTCCCCTTGAAAGCCCTTTGTTGGTGCTAAGCATTAATAATAATTAAAAAAAAAAAAAAAAAAAAAAAAAAAAAAAGAAAGAAAAAGAAAAACAGGCTTTTATCATCCTTGTATCCAATGCTTTTGCTGGCTGCAAACATATACATATAGCCTATACTATCTTAGCAGTATGGATATAGAAGCAAAATACTTCCCTCTTTACTCTTCCTATTACCTAGGTGCTAATACTCAGTTAATTCAGGCCTTGGACTTTCTGACCAGCTAACGGTGGCTGTCTTGTTTGTCTCTGTCCTCAGAAGGGAGGTGAATATAATCTAAATGTTGCTTAATCCATTTTCCTTTCTCACTCAGTAGCACTGAAGATGGCTGCTGCAAAAGGAAGCATATTTTTTCATCTGTGTGAAGATGTCTGACATAGAAAGAAGCATATTTTTCTTTCATATTTTACATATTGCATGGCAAGCAGATGAAAAATAAGTTTCTGAAGAATATACCTTTAAAATATATTTACAATTATAATGGGAAAATGGTTCTTGCTGACATTCCCTTTTCAATTGTTATAATAAATAATTTGTTCACATGTTTGAATTATTATTGTGATTTATTCATTCACATGGTTGACAACTAAGAAATAATTTAAAAAACAGCTTTTGGAAGGGATGGGCAAACTCCTGGGTTTTATAAGTTATAGGGTTTTATACAGGGCATGCCTATGTTGCAGTAATTGCTATGAACCTGCACGAGGTTTGATCCAGTGACCTTCAGTAGCACAGAAGACAGCGTTGAGCTCCTCAACAGTTTTCAGTATGATTTGCTGGCCCACACAGACTTTTCAAACTGCCACAGCTCTGATCCTCACAGTACTGGAGCTAGCAGTGTTGCATGTAGCTCTGATGCCTGCGCATGGTATCCAGCTATGTCTTCTTGGCTGCTGGCACAGTCCGTTTTAGAGCACACACCCAATGTTTGCTCCTGAAAGCCCTTAGGAAGTGAAGTGATTTTGTTTCTCTGTGAGTATTTGGGTCATCCCTCATACTCAGTATCAATTCTGTAAGCTTTTGCAACATGCAACTAAACCCTTTTTAGCTCTGTCTGTCTGTGTGGCCACGCCCCTCGCTTCTATGCTAAGAGGCTGTGCCAGCTGTCTCTGCTCAGCTTCCATGAACCGTCTTGATGGGGTAGCATCTTGCAATAGTACACAATTTGCTGGAGAAGCGCAGGAGGAGAGAGCCAGAGCTGCTAAAGAAGGAGACAAGATAAATTCTCCAGAAGGCAACACAGCAATATTGTAACTTTCTCTGCAGAGTGATTTGGCAGCTATGTCTAGGGCCAGCACCCCAAGATTAGTGCCAGCTAAAGGTACCACTAAGCTGCTCTCCGAGCTAGTGGCGATGTTCACATCTCCAGGCCCAGCTGGGGCAGGTCACTTCAGTTCAAAAGTTAAGGATGACTACATCCTCCCTCAGGACATAGTAGTCAGTAAGCATGAGGTGCACAAAATTATCTTCGTAGATCTGTGGGAGAACTTGCTGCTGGTTCTAGCGCAGCAAGACACCTGGTTCTGGATCTTCATCCTAGTACAGAATCTGGAAGGGCATTGCCCCCTGGAGCCTGGCTTTGATAGGCACCCATCGATCTGTGGCATGCAGTTCAGCTTCGGCAAGCCAAACAGATTCTGGGATATCTTACAGAACACTGAATGTGGTTCAGCATTTTGGATAACCACATTAATTCATTTTAGAGCTTTTTCACTGGTTTTGAAGTGCTCAGCACCGGATCTGCCACAAAATCATGTTCATTGTTTCAAAGAAAGGATGTTTGATTCCCATTTCCCTATTTTTAATCAACAGGAAGACCAGTGAAGAAATTCCAGTAAAGAGTTACTCCATTTTTTTCTAAGTATTATTGATTGTCTCAGAGTAAACCTACAGAAATTCCAGAGCAGCTGTCAGAATTATTGTGAGTCAAGATCATGGTAACTGAGGGCCATAGAGTGCTGGCAATTCCTACTCCATCTCAGGACAATACCTGTATGCAGAATTTGACTCTAGAACATAAAAAATAATGGACTAGACTCTTTCAACAGAAACAAACTTAAATAAAAAATATAACCAAGATAGCTGTCTAAAGTCTGACAGAGGGCTCTGGAAAAGCCACACCAGCTATTATTTTCAAAGGTATTAAAAGGTAGAGTTCTGACAACCTAAACACTTCTGTGTGTTGGCATTTGTGTTCTTCAAAATCACATCAGTGAATATAATGTATATAAAATCAGAGGCACAGACTAATATTGCAATAAAATATTTCATTGATTTATTAGGAAACATACTGATGTCTCCGTGGAAAGAAAAAAAAGAAAAAAAAAGATGTTTTTCCTTCTATGCTTAGGAAAGAGATATTACACTTAGTCTCAAGTTTAGCATTTTATCCCAGATGCAAAGAACATTGCTCATGACTGAGCTTATGCATGAACTCATTAACACATTTTCAGGAGCAACTGCTGTGTTGTGTATTCTTGGTACACACAGAAAAAAAGCAGGATCAAACCTTGCAAAGTACAGTTTGTTAGGGTCACACTCTTCAAGCTGTCTGCCCTAAAACATTGAATCATTAGTCTTTTTTTTTTTCAAAGCCAAGATGCAAAAATCAACCCAAACTGACTGATATTAAAGGGAACATTCTGGTGAGTACAAGGTCTTATGATCAGGTTCAACAGGAGGTAAAATGTTTTACCAATAAATTTACAGTAGAAGTTTTTTGTGTGAAATAAAAGATGCATTTAGTTTGAATACTTCAAATGAAAGAATCTTTTCACTCTGGTATAGCTCTAATCCTCTCTAGGATTTTATTTTATTTTATTTATTTATTTCTGGAACTTAACTGTCTTTTCTCCCTGTGTTATGTTCAGTTAGATTTGGCACTGGAATTTTGCTAGGACTGTCTGCAAATCTCTATTTTTGAAGAGACTAGTTGGAAATAACTATTTCATGTCTCAGAAACATACTCCACCTAAGCTTCTTGACTTAAGGATTTCTCTACTTTGTCCAGATGTACAGACAGTTATTAAAACCAAACAGCCATACCACCAAATATGTTTACATACACATATTTGGT
This sequence comes from Tympanuchus pallidicinctus, assembly GCF_026119805.1. Taxonomy (NCBI): domain Eukaryota; kingdom Metazoa; phylum Chordata; class Aves; order Galliformes; family Phasianidae; genus Tympanuchus; species Tympanuchus pallidicinctus. Next base: position 995,246 of record NW_026294744.1, read on the forward strand.
GGTATGGCTGTGCTTAATTGCAGAATTATTCAGTGGTCATAAAAATACTTGTAAATAAAATGTATCCTTGTAAATAAAAATATGTATACTTGTAAATTTATTCCAAGAAAATGTTTTGGAATTATTCAGGAGGTTTTTGCACAATGTTAAAAAGTATACATTAATTATCCTCTCTTCATTAATCAGTTTTCCATTACAGCTTTCCATTTTACAGGTTCAGACTTTGAAAAACAAATTATAAGCAAAACCAGTGAAGGGTGGAAGATTTATCTTAAAACAGAAGATCAAAACCATTGTGCAGATAAGATGACCTCACATTTGCTATTCAGTGTGAGGTTTAAAAATTTATTTCAAAGGAAATAGGTCCGGATGGCTTAAATCTAATTTGTTCTATAATATACTCACAGAAAATATCTCACTGGGCTTTAAATCCAGACTTTTGAGAAAGAGTAGTCATATTTTTGTGGTGGAGGCATTCTCAGTGATACCTGTATGTTAGCTCCATTGGTATTTTCTCCAGACTTACAAGAATAACAAAAGATTTTTTCCTGTAAATGATGCTGCTTTGGAACAAGTCAATCTTAGTAGGTTTCCCTTTAGTACAAAAAACAAACAAGTTGAGTGGCTTTCCCAAAGACACAAAGCATGTCAGTAGCACAACAAATCCAAGCTGAAGTTATTTTTGCTATTCTCTGATCCTCTAAATAAACTCTTATCCACATGCTACAAAGTGCCATCACACTGTAACGTAGAGGACATGCTCTCAGCTGCCTCTTGGCATGCTTTGATGCAGCATTCAGCTAAGGGATGCCTACCTTAGGGCATACCTAAGGGGTGCTGGGATAGAGATTTGTGTCTTTGAAATAGATTTGTTTCAGAGTTTGTTCTTTATCCTCTTGAGGAACTTCATTTTAGGAAGGAAGAATGGTAAAATACAATTAAAAAATCCTAAAGCTGCAGAGACCTTTCCCATCTATTAGTGCAACCAGAGGAAAAGCGAATCAGATACTAGAAGCAAGGTCCTGCTTTCAAAGGAAATGCAGTGTTTTACCCATATGACGTACTTGCCTGCACTTACACCAACATCAGCCAGAAGAAATTAATTTGAAATAAAGAGAGCAGTTTAAGTGCAGAACATATGGAAAGCAAGATCAGGTCAAGAGGCTTTTCAAAGGACGAAAGCAACAATATGTTCTGAAACTTAGCTACCATTTCTCAACAGCCAGTTGGGAAGAAAGTGAAGCCTCTAAGACTACACACTTCGGAGAGATTTGGAAACACAAAAGAGTGTGTGAGAATACCAAGTATACATTTGTAATTTAATTTATGTTTATTTTGGTCCAGTGCACAATGAGAAGGTTATCATGTGACTCAGATTAGCCCAAGAGCTGCACTGGGATAGTTAGTACTATGCGTTCTGGAAAGATATAAGATTGTCAAATGGTCAGGATACAGCCATTTATAATTCACTTCCATTCCTGACATAATTTTCTTGAGCAAGTTTGAGAAGAGAGGGAACATTCTTTTGTACTAGTGACAAAACACAGATGTAGATTTCTAAACAGAACCTCCTTATTGTTTTATCATCAATTAGATGAAACAAACTGTAGGAGTAGGATAAAAAATTGATAGCCTAGTTATTTTGGCATCATTTAAGTTCAAAGCAAAAGCTCCATGATTTCTCCACAGAAACAGAATAGGACTCTTGGATGACAGAGAAGGGGTGGAGTAAGAACAAACATAAGAAAGGTGACATCAAGGAAATCTGAACCAGATGCTCTGCTCACATATTTGAACATAGGCCCATAAAAGATCCAGTCAAAATGTTTCAGCTGTTATTATGTATACATCTGTGTAGAGGAAACATAAAAAAATGGCTAAACTATTTCAAGGTATCTCTTATAAATATGTTAATATTCAACAGGAACAATAACTGCATATTTTTATCAGTAGGTCAGAAAGTACATTGCTACATTGTATCCTAATACACAGACTGCCCCACACAGACTGGCTTGTTAGAACAAAATGATTCAGATTTATTTTGAACTAACTGATACTGACTAGTTGTATTTTATGTTAAATTTAGAGTGAAATATGTTTAACAAACAACAGAATAGTTTTGACAATCTTCTTTCCCAGGAAACCTTTAAATATGAAATTCGCAGTCATTAATTTTTCCTTCTTAGCCTTGACATCCAAAGAACACATTTTAATCATCTGAAAACAAAGGATGGGATGTTCTTGGTAACCTGACCCTGTGAATGTGGACTAATGTCTTTTTCTTCACAACATAGACATGCTACTGCTTAGCTGAAGAAGCCATCTCAAATTAGTGTTTCACCGCTGCACAACAGCTGCTTTCTTTGAAAATTTTAAGTTTGAGTTCCTTCTGTTCACATTGTGCACCAAGTTCTTGAGAGTTGTAGGTGAATTGGAAAAAACTATGACATTCACAGAGAAGGTTCTCAGTGTTACAGAGCTCCAAAGAAGTGTTAAATAGCACTTTAGCTTCTACTATTCCACACATTCCAAACTGCATACAGTGGGCTAAATTAAGCAAGGGTTTCTCTTCACATTCCTCATTATGGATCAAAGATTCACCTTCCCAACGACTGAGGGGGACAGAAAAAACTTTTGTAGTTGATTACCTTCCAGTTCCATTCAACTTTTCAGTACTCCACCAAAGCAAATAAGATTGTTATATCTTAATCTCATTAATCTCATTGCAGCCAGCACATTGATCTGATAATAATAGTTGAAACATCAGTGTTAGGCCAAGCCAGGCCAGCCAATTTTCACTCTCTGATTCACAGCTGCTGACAATTTTATTGTTTGTTCAAAAATGCTATTCTGATTTTATATGGGGACAGAGCTCTGTTCAAAGCAAATAGTTTGATTTGGTGACTCATTTCCTCTACACAATTTTGTTTTCAGATGTATCACAGAATCATCAGCTTCCCTATTGCCAAAGTAAAATAACTTACTTGGTTTTCAAACTGTAGGGAATTGCTATATCACCAAAGTAATATTTCATCTTTTGTCCAAAATTACCAGACAAATAATGGCAATGAACTTTCACATTTATTTCCATAAACTTGTATCTGTAGCTACCAGGATAAGGTAAATGGACTGGCATAAATCTTGTTTCTTTGTTTTAAAAAGCCCTGCTATTTCTTTGCACTCTTTCATAGGCTTTAAAGACCATCCAACAAGCAGTAGTGAAAATCATCTTTATGGTGTCCAGAAATAAATTCTTCCATTCTGTAATGTATCATTTTACAAGAATAGTGTTAAATTAAGGCTGTTATGTGTTTGTCTACACATAGCACACCCATTACACACAAAGTGTTAAGGTAGATTTAATGTACACAAAGAAGACTCCTTGAAATTTGGCAAACCATAGAGTAGCAAGTAACAAGTCCCATGTGAAATGAGAGGCAACTCATCCCATGAAGGTGGAGATGTAAGTTCCTTTGCAACATAGTTCAAAATCTCACAGACAAGCAGCTGTCCTTGAGCTTACATGCTGAAACTTTTTATCTTTGCTTTATTCCACAGCAGGAAGTATGGTAATCATCTGCTTCTTCAAAGAGCTTTTTTTTTTACAAGCCCAAACACATATTTACTGTGACCAGGGCCGCAGTGACAGGGCAATGTCCTGTCCACTTATCAGCAAGCTTAGGTGACAGCCTTGAGAGTATCTCTGACCCACTGCAAGCTTGTGCACACCTATTGAGCAGCTCAAAGTTTCCAGGGAACTATCAGGGCTGATTAGGCACTGCTCTGAGATCCTTGGAGGAATGGTGGTTCTGGCTAAGCAGAGCTGTTCTCTGCAACATCTAAGAATCACTGCCCTAGCTACATCAGACAGGGATGAGCAGTGACTATCCAGACAGTTTTCTCTCAGGAAGGATGCTGTCTAGCTGCAAAGTCTGGGTGGTGGAGGGTGACAGCTCTACCTGTGCAAGATGTGCTCTCATAGAGTTGCTCAGGCAACACGTGGTGGAGCAGCAGGATAAAGTCAGCAGGTTACACTGCATTACCAGAGTCAGGGAAGAGCAAGAAATAGATTCTTTGAGGCATTGAATGAATGAATTACTAGGGCGTGATGTACAGACATACAAGGACTAGCAGACAAAGAGTACCAACAAGACACAGAAAACACTTTGGAAAATTAAGTGATTTCTTGTAACTCATGGCAACAGGATGACAGTTCCCTCTGTTTCCTCACAGGTACCAATCAGCAACAAATACAAAGTTTTTGCAGTGGATGAAATCAATGAGCGAATCACAGCTACGCATGCTGAAAGCAGCAGAAAAAAAAAAAAAAACAGGAAGTGTTATTATCAGATCAGTATTATCAGTAGATGATTCCCTACTGAGAGGCACCAAGAAGCCCATCTATCAGCCTGACAGTCTCGGGAAGACTTCTACTTGCCAGGAGCCACAGTTCAAGATGTTATAGAGAGACTACTACAAGTGGTAAAAAGCACACTCATTTCCCCTACTTATTTTTCATAAAAATAAGCACCAAAAAAATGGTACAGAATATCCTGGGCAAGATCAAGAAGGACCTCAGGGTTATGGGGACAAAAGTATTAGGGCCGTAAGGAGGATCCGGGGAACTACAGGCCTGTCAGCCTGACATCAGTGCCAGGGAAGGTCATGGAACAAATACTCCGGGGAGAGATCACACGGCTTGTGCGCGACGTCCACGGGATCAGGCCCAGCCAGCATGGGTTTATGAAAGGCAGGTCGTGTTTGACCAACCTCATCTCCTTCTATGACTGGGTGACTAGACTGATAGATGATGGAAAGGCAGTTGATGTAGTCTACCTAGACTTCAGCAAAGCCTTTGACATGGTCTCTCACAGTATCCTTCTGCAGAAACTGGCTGCCCGTGGCTTGGACAGTTTTACCCTCCATTGGATAAGGAACTGGCTGGAGGGCCGTGCTCAACAGGTGGTGGTCAATGGAGTGAAGTCCAGCTGGAGACCTGTTTCAAGTGGTGTCCCCCAGGGGTCTGTACTGGGGCCCATCCTGTTTAATATCTTCATTGATGACTTAGATGAAGGGATTGAGTGTGCCCTGAGTAAGTTTGCAGATGACACCAAGTTGGGAGGTGGTGTCGATCTGCCTGAGGGCAGGGAGGCCCTGTGGAGGGATCTAGATCAGCTGGATCGCTGGGCTGAGGTGAATGGGATGAGGTCCAACAAGGCCAAGTGTCGGGTTCTGCACTTTGGGCACAACAACCCCATGCAGCGTTACAGGCTTGGGGCTGAGTGGCTGGATGACTGTGAAGAGGAAAGGGACCTGAGGGTGTTGGTTGATGCTCAGCTGAACATGAGCCGACAGTGTGCCCAGGTGGCCAAGAGGGCCAATGGCATCCTGGCCTGCATTAGAAATAGTGTGTCTAGCAGGAGCAGGGAGGTGATCGTCCCCCTCTACTCAGCACTGGTGAGGCCGCACCTCGAGTACTGTGTTCAGTTTTGGGCCCCTCACTACAAGAAAGACACTGAGGCCCTGGAACGCATCCAGAGAAGGGCAACAAAACTGGTGAGGGCTCTGGAGCACAAGACTTATGAGGAGCGGCTGAGGGAGCTGAGATTGTTCAGTCTGGAGAAGAGGAGGATCGGAGACCTCATTGCACTCTACAACTTCCTGAAAGGAGGTTGTGGTGCAAAAAGGTCTGGCCTCTTCTCCCAGGCAAATAGTAGGACCCGAGGAAACGGCCAGAAGTTATACCAGAGGAGGTTTAGGTTAGACATTAGGAGAAACTTTTTCTCTCAAAGGGTGGTCAGGCACTGGAACGGCCTGCCCAGGGAGGTGGTGGAGTCGCCGTTCCTGGTAGTGTTCAAGAGGCGCCTGGATGAGGAGCTACGGGATATGATTTAGTGCTTGTGGTACTAATAGGAATGGAAGGGTGGTTGGACTAGATGATCTTGCAGGTTGTTTCCAACCTTGTGATTCTGTGATTCTGTGAAAAGGACCAAGCAGCCTTCTCTATCTTGCCAGTCAGAGACAGTGGGTTGGGCAGAAATCAACACACCATGCAGATTAACACCTGGTTTCATGGCTGGAGTCATCAAAATGGCATTGGTTTTTATGGCTGAAGATCCATTTCACTTTAATGAATACATATTACTGGAGAGAAATGGGATCCACCCATCCAAGAAAGGAAGGAGAATCTTTGCCAGCAGGATGATTGGCTTATTGTGCTGTGCCCTAAGCATGGAGCCCAAAGCCACAGCACCTAACGTGCTCACCAGCATGTTGTTTACTCATAAAGATTATTTTATGCTGTGGCATTTTTTCTGCATACAGGTTTTAAAGCAACATACAAAATCAAAATTGCTCAAAATTGATGTCATTAGTCTCCATAGGCAGAAATCGAGCAATGCTGTTTCTAGCTTACTCCTAGCCATAAATGTTGCATTACAACTGATCCAAAATGCTTAACATTTTATGGAAGAATTTTTCAAGAGAAATAGCAATGTTTATTAACATCTGCAAATCTCATGTTTTTTTTTTTTTTTCCTCCATGCAGAGGAAGAAGTCATGGAATAGGAAGATGAACAGCAGAACACAAATATCATGATAAACCTTTGTAGCGGAAATGCTATGTCGCAACTTGAAACAGTGATTGAGCACTGGGTACGAAGGCAGGGCCAACCCAGAGGAGCTCAGTTGCAAATGAGCGTGAGTGAGTGGAAGGGGTGAAGCCAGGATCTACCCCTTCCCAGACCTCATTTAAGGATTGGCAGTGGAGGTAAGGGTATCCTGTAGGAGATCCCTGCCTACCTGAGGCCTTCCTAAGGTAAGCAAGTTTTCTTCCTTTTTTTCTGCATTCATAGCTGCTGCATTTAGGCTTCTCCTCATTTATTGCAGCTAAAGATTGCTATTAACACTGTACTTTCCATCATATTTCCATCCTGGCTTGCATCAGAAATGGTGTCACCAGCAAGGACAGGGAAGAGATTGTACTCCTGTACTCAGCTCTGGTGAGGCCACACCTCAAGTACTGTGTCCAGTTTTGGGCCCCTCACTGCAAGAAAGACATGGAGGACCTGGAGCGGGTTCAAAGAAGGGCAACAAAGCTGGTGAGGGGTCTGGAGAACAGCTCCTCCACAGAGGAGCGGCTGAGGGAGTTGGGAATGTTCAGTCTGGGGAAGAGGAGGCTCAGGGGAGACCTTATTGCTCTGTACAACTACCTGAAGGGAGGTTGTAGTGAGCTGGGGGTCGGCCTCTTCTCTCATGTAACAAATGATAGAATAGAGGGAATGGCTTCAAGCTGCGCCAGGGGAGATTTAGGCTGGATGTTAGGAAATACTGCTTTTCTGAAAGAGTGGTCAGGCACTGGAATGGGCTGCCCAGGGAGGTGGTGGAATCACCTACTGTTCAAGGAACCTTTGGATTTTGTGCTGAGGGTCATGGCTTAGTGAGAACTATTGGTGATAGGTGGATGGTTGGACTGGATGATCTTGAAGGTCTTTTCCAACCTTGGTGATTCTGTAATTCTGTGATTCTGAGTCCAAAGGAGGGTCATAAAAATGATCCAAGGCTTGGAATGTGCCTCATACGAAAAGAGGCTGAGACAGCTGGAGTTATGCAGTCAAGAGAAAAGAAAAAGACAGCTGTGAAGAGACCTTCATGTGTACTTCATAGAGCAAGTTGCCCAAAGAAGAATCCTCAAGTCCTACTAGCAAGACAATCTCTAAAAGCAAAGCAGATTAGATTTTCTGCTTTTGCCATTTCCTCCTTCTTCCTTTATACCTATTTCCTTTCATACAGGAAAATTATGCTAGGTGTTACCTTCCCACTAAATAAAAGCTACTAGTACTTCCCATGAGCTCAGAATACAGAGGAGCTCTAGTTTATATGAATAAGATGATTAACACTACTAAGAACTTCCCCAGATTTTTCTACTCCTTGCAATTTCTCTTTGCATCAGTCAAGGCAAATTTGCACTCCAGTGCAGTATATAAACCAAGTTATCTACTGTAAGGGAACTGTTATGTCACAGCCTGAACTGACGATGGAACACCTGTTGAAAGGGGCGGGTAGCCTAGGAAGCACTATTGTAAACAGTTCACCTATGCTTCCCATGTGATCAGAAGGGGTGGATCCAGGGTCTACCCCTCCCTGGGCTCATTCTCCTCCTCTCTGAGGAGAGAATGCCTCCTGGATGAAGGCTGAGAAGGATTGTTGTGTAGTCAGAGACCTTATAATCAGTTGGGTGTGTTAGCTTTATCCTATATATGTTTATTGACGTTCCTAATGACACTGTGACTGGTATCGCAAAGAATGTATCAGAAGAAATTTCCCTGGTTGCAGGGACCAATGCCTGCATTAAGCAGCGTACGTAAATGACTCCTTTCTGACTAGCTGAGGGCTGAAGGTGGAACGCAATGTTTTAATGGCCTATACACTGTTTCCTTTTTCCTTCTCATTTGCAGGGAAAACAATGTACTTTCCCTCAGACTTTCCAAGGGTGTGTACATACAGGTAAATAACATGACTGTCAGTATGATTGCCTTTGCCACTTTCTCAGCCCTTATTAGTCTTTAACCTTCTAGTCTTCTAAGTGCAGATATTCACATACATACAGAGCCACACAAAAATATTCATCCGGTTCACAAAAAAACGGAGCTACTAAGCATTCACTTCCTCAAGGCCCTCTAGAGGGCACTGAAGCTAGGCTATTTGTTAGATCAGAAGAGCGAAGCCCTACAGCAAGACTACATTTCCCATTATAAATGACACATCCAGACTACATGATGGAAAAGGACCAAAGCAAATTCCCTTTCTTCTATAGATAGCTGTGCCATGTATTGCGCCTGTATTATGTGACTAAATTTATTCATGCACAGTTTGAGGGCTGACCTGAAAATCTGTTTTCAGACAGCCTTCTGTTCAGAGCAGAAAGGTCTGAGCAACAGTGAACTGCAAGTAGAGGTGCACATTGTGCTTGAAGACCACTGACCTCTGGGGGACAGAGGAGGAAACAACATGACCATCTTTCCACACCACTTTCAGCCACACTCTACAAAACTGTGATAATCTTTTGCCTCCAGATTTTAAATTCAAAAAGGCTCTCCAGAAATTGCAAATTGAAGATTAGCAGAAAAACTATTGCAGAATCTGAGAAAGTGAAGACAGGATAAGAAAGATCTTCTTAATAAATGAGTAGAGATAAAAATCATAGGTGAAATTGAATGTTAATTTACTAATTTCTTTATTATTATTATTATTATTATTATTATTATTATTATTATTATTTTTCACCACTTTTTTCTGATGATAATCATGAAATTGTCCAATTATTCAATAGTGGGAAAAAAAAAAACAAAACAACAAACACCACACATTAGGAATTATTAGGAAAAAAAAAAGTGAAACTAAACATGATGAAGACATCATGAAGCACTCTTGTAAGGCCGTAAAGAGTCTGCCCTTTGGATATAACATATATGCAGTTTCTTTCTCACCCACCACCAATCAAAGTATCTAACAGGACAAGAGATAGCAGCTTCAATAGATTAACAGAATACCATAACTTCAAAAGAGCAAAATAAAGAAAAACAACTAAAAAAACTTACAGATTTTCAGTGGTTGTAAAGGAAGTGAGTATGGAACCAGTTTTTCCTTGAGCATGAGAATGTAAAGGAAAGGAATCACCAAAAGCAACCAAATCAAATGAGACAAGAAAAAATGAAGAAACAATTATTCATGCACTTGCAGATCCAACAGATTACAGGTGATACAATTTTTTCTTAAGATTTAGCAAGTAATTAATCATATTAATAGAGCGCTGATCCATTAAGAACTACTAAATGTCTTGCTAAGGCTTCATGGTACAGATTACTAGAAAATGGGAAAAGTCCCCATAGTATCACTCTAATTGTCCTGATCCAGCATATCACTCTAGACACCTACTACTGAAAGTGAAAAAAAAAATAGATCACTGTCTGACCCAATGCAGAAATTTTTATGTTCACATATTCAGCCATGCTACCACAGGATACGCTGCTAAATCAGAACGGAAATTCAGAGTGGGATTGACTGTTTGTTGCTTACCTACATAAAATTTAACACCAAAATAACCTAGATTGTATCCGCTCTATTCTTCATGAGAATTTTGCACCAAGATCAATGCAAGCTCCCTGCCACCTTGGTAGGACATATGATATGACTTATTCCAAGGAAGATAATAAAAACCAAAACTAAACCAACCAATCAACCAAACAAAAAACAGCAACTCCACATCTTTTATGCTTGCCCTGCAATCACCTCCTTCTCACACGTTCATAGAATCAAATAATCATTTCACTTTGATGGGACACTTAACATCTAGCCCAACTTCACTGCTACGAACAAGGACATCTAGAGCTAGATCAGCTTGCTCAGAGCAGAGTCCAGCCTGACCTTGAATCTGTTCAAGGACAGGGCATCCATCACCTCTCTGAGCAACCTGTTCCAGTGCTTCACCACCAGGACAAGTAATGTTTTGTAGATTTAAGTGATAGCCAAAAAGTCATATGTTGACTGGGAAAAAAAATAATTACATTAAACATTAAAAGACATTTCAGGACAGGATCACCCTGCTGGCCACACTTCTTTAGATGCAGCCAAGGATATCGTTGGCTTTCTGGGCTGCAAGGGCTCATTGCTGGCTCATGTCCAGCTTCCCATTCACCAGTACCCCCAGATCCTTTTCTACAGGGCTGCATTCAATCCTTTCATCTCTTGTATTGGTAATGGGGATTATCTCAACCCAAGTGCAAGATCTAGCATTTGGATTTGTTCACCTGGGCCCACTGCTTGAGCATGTCTAGATCCCTCTGGGTGGCATCCTGTCCCTCTGGTGTGTTGACTGCATCCCACAGCTTGGTGTCATCAGCAAAATCGCTAAGGGTGTACTCAACCCCACTGTCAATATAATTGGTGAAAATATTAAAGAGTATCAGCCCCAGCACCGACCACTAGGTGACACTACTCATCATCGATCTTTGTCCAGGCATCGAGGCATTGACTAGCACTGTCTGGACTCCACTCAGCACCTGGTTCTTCATCCATCGAACAGTCCACCCATCAAATCCATATCTTTCCAATTTGGAGCAAAGGGCACTGTGGGGTGCTGAGGCAAAGGCCATACTGAAGTCCAGATAGATGTGGTTCTTCCCTTGTTCACTGATGCAGTGACAGAATCATAGAAAACCATAAGCAGGATTTGCCCTTGGTGAAGCCATGCAGGCTGTCCCGCATCACCTCCCTGTCTTCTACGTGCATTAACATAGTTTTGAAGAGGATCTGTTCCATGATCTTCCCAGATGAGACTGATATGTTGGTAGTTTTCAGGGTCATCCTTTTTATCCCTTTTAAAAATGGGTATGATGTCATCTTTTGCCAGTCACCTTGTTGCCATGACTTTTCAAATACCATAGAGAGTGGCTTGGCGATTACATCAGCCAATTCCCTTAGGACTCCGGGATACTGTGTTGGGGACCTACAGGGCCCTGGCTGAAGAACGATCCAGGGATCGAAGAAAGTATTCTGACATTTTAAGGAAGCTGATATTTGCGGCTGTAAGCCATAAATATCTCATTTTGTAGAGAGCTGACCTTGGTAGTTAATCTTGTTTTCTGCAAAAACTTGTTCTGCAAGCAGGTATTCCACTTGGGCTCTGTATCATGTGTTGGCTGCATGGGTACAGTGTGCAAGTGGAAAAAAACCCCACAGACCCTGGGGAGAATAAAAGCAAGAGAGAGGCTATGGCAGGAGATGAAAAATGCACCTTGAACCAGGGGACACCCTGGTGGCATTACCTATTGAATCCACTGCCAACATGCTCCTTCTCTCTCCTTTCAGCTATTTGCAGTCTCTCAGGGATCAGAAAGTAATAGTACACTTGCTTAGGGAGTTTCTGCTTCCCATTTAGGGGATTATCTAAAATTTCCTGGGTGTGTAGGAGTGTATACTGAATAAAACCCATAAGCCTTTGTGCTGCTCTGAGTGCATTGTTTGTTTGCTTTTGCTCCTGAGACATCCCGTCTCTCAGATCCAAACATACACTGAAACGAAATGCATATCACTGGGATCCATAGAATATTCAGGTTCCTCAGGTGGACACAAACCTGATCTTTGCTTACAGCAGAAGGGACATTCTTCCCTGATCACCTCCTACCAAACCAAACACAAAGGCTGTGAGGCGAGCAGTTACCAGAGAAGACCAAGGCAAAAAAGTTAAGTACCTCAGCCTTCTACTTGTCTGTTTCTTGCCTGATTCACTCACAAGGAAGGTACACCCTCCTGGACTTTTCTGATTGAGATACCTGCAGAAGCCTTGGCTTCCCTGATCCCACCCTTACACAGCCTAGCAGCTTCCCTATACTTTTCCCATGTTACCTGTCCCAGTTTCCCCTGTCTGTGTGTTTTCTTCTTGTTCTTCAGTTTGACCAGCAGGTTGCAGTTTAGTCATGCTTGTCTTGCCTTCCTTTCCTGACTTGCTACACCTGGGGATGGAGAGCTCTTGCATCCTGAAGAAAGTCGCCTTAAAAATCTCCCAGCTATGCTCCATACACTTGCCCATGAGAACAATTTCCCAGGGGGTTTTGTTGACTAACTCCCTGAAGAGCTGGAAGTTAGCTTTCCTGAAGTTTAGCTTCCTGATTTTACTCTTTGCTTGTCTCATATCCCTCCAAGCATGAACACATGCATGGTCACTACAGCTCAGGCTGTACCATATTTCTGCGCTCTATGAGGTGGTCGTAAAACAATTTAAAAATACAACAGTTTTCACAGCAATTTGCAAATAAAATATCCAAGGCGCACATTCAATGCGCACTAACAAAGAAAAAAGCATGTAGTCAAGTAAAAATAATATAAGGATCAAATTATTAACAATATGCACTTTCAGATCATCCAGCTTTCTTCTGGAACTGGCAGATTTATTTTGAAGTGAATGAACCTATGTTGTCAGAAGAACAATAACCTATGAACAAAGGCCAAATCAAACATATGGTAGGAAAAATATTTTTGTCTCAAGATCCTACTTTGTCCTAAAAACTGACATTAGCAGCAGTAGGTTTTTGTGGATGAGGAAAAGGTGGAAGCTGTTGAAATTAAAGAAATACTTTGCCCAAGAGTTTCACAGTAGTTTGGCAACAACACAGAAACACTGAAATTCTGATCCTTGGCTCCAGTAAACATCATGATTTAATCAAGAAACTTCTGTGCCTTCCCTAACCTCGACTGTCTTATTCTTTTCAGATTGTCTACTCTTTTTCCTACTCTGTTTTCACCACTGACTCAGTTCCAATCTTCTACTCAGATTTCTACTCCACTATTAGGCTTCTACCTTTCATACCTTCATTATTTTTGCCCAGTTTGTCCCTGTTCCTTCCGTCCTACGTCACCTCCAACAGAGGCAAACAGTAGAAAGCTTTGAGGTGAAAATACAAGTTTTTTCTTCACTCATTTCATCCCTGTTCTCAATCTGGTTTTAAAAACCAGTTTCCATCCAAACCTCAACTTCTTCCAGCTAATGTGATTAGCGTCCTCTCCCACTCCCAATCATCAAAACATTTTAATGCTCACCAACTAAGTAAATACTATGTAAATTTGCTTTCATTATCTATTGAAGACAAGAATTGTGTACCAGTTAGAGTTTCCTGTAATTAAAAAGACAACACTGTTGATAAAAAACAGTTTACGTGATTACAATATTTTACTTAGTATGTACACAGTTCTCCAAAAAGCTCGGTCATACAGAGACGGTTTAGAAGTATTAAGTAAATGCTTATGCAACTGTTACATGGGATATGTCTTTGCTGGTTTTGCTTCCTCCAGCTCAGCATCCAACCAGCGGTATCTGCGGTGACGGCGAAGAACTTCAATTGCTTTTTGTTCCAGAGATGTTGGTTGAATACCCAAGTCTTCCAAACCAGGGAGATCAGGCAATATCATGTCTGTTGTGTGAAACTTTGAAAAGAAAGGAAAAAAAGAAAGAGGTTAAAAAAAAAGTGAGGGAATTAACAAAATGGACATTATACTCAATGTAATTATTCACCTACCAAAAAAAGTTTTATGTAGATCTTATGTAGTTACAACTGAGGTCACATTCATGAACACACACTAGCACAAATTTCTGGTACTAAAAACATATAAGTATGTCCTAAAACATCATCTACAAGTGGCAGCTCTGGAGATTTAACTGCAGCTTCAAGGCTGCTGATGAAAGACTGCTCCCATAAAAAAAAGCCTGCAATACAATACATTCCTACATCTTGCACTACAAGGGCTGCTTTGAAAGTAATGTCTCCTATTTTATTACAGCATCAGAGGTGGATGGTGGTGGTATGGCAGTAGAAGCTGAACTTTCCCACCAACACTGCATTACATTTTGTTGCCACGTGACAGACGGCAACATAGAGATGCTCTGATAAAACAGAGTGTCTAACATGGAAATTAATAAGAAGGAAAGGTATGTCAATGAATTGCTCCAAGCAGGAAAAATGGCACACACTAACATTAACTGATACCTGCTGACTGTTTATGGAGACCAAACAGTGGATATTAGCACAGTGCACCAGTACCAGTGATAATGGGTCACCTCCAGCAGTACAGATCTTTTACAGAAGTAGCCTACAGGCTCTTGATCATCACTGACAACTATACATTGCTAACGGTGGTGACTATTTTGGAAAGAACAGTATTTTGTAGCTGAGACTTGGCTCTACCAAACAGTATTATTGTGCTCTTAGTATCTGTTGTAGTTTCCATGGAAATAAACTGGAGACGTTACTTTCAGAGTGACCTACATACATGAGGCATTAAGTACCCGATGTATCTAGATAAGAGATACAGATCTTCTGAACCATTAGCAAAGAGAAATCTGACTTCAGATTTAGACTCAGGATTAAAGACTACTTTTCTGAAAGAGTGGTCAGGCACTGGAATGGGCTGCCCAGGGAGGTGATGGAGCCACCGACCCTGGAGGTATTCAAGGAACATTTGGATTTTGTGTTGAGGGACATGGTTTAGTGAGAACTATTGGTGATAGGTGGATGGTTGGTCTGGATGATCTTGAAGGTCTTTTCCAACCTTGGTGATTCTGTGATTAAAAAGCTGAGTCATACAGAAAATTTCTTTATTAAAATTTCTCCATCAGGCTTACATACCCAGAAGATTACAGAATTATAACCACAAAATTAATTGGATGCGATAACTACTGTACATTATGCCTTTACACCCTTTTGTTTTGTTAAGAGAGAGTAGCATGTACTTTTATACAAGAGGACATGTTCAGCATGTACTTTTCACAGGTTGCTTATGTTTTAGAACAAGGTTCTCTACAGTACAGTAGCAATTGGACAGATCAGTATGATGGAAAAGGTGTCACAACAGAAGTGTGATGACAGAAGGACCAGCGTGATCGAAAGGTACTACAAAGGATGGAAAGAAGATTGCTCACCTGTATTAGAAGATTCCAGGTTTGCAAGGGAAAACTTCACCAAGGAGGGATCTCCAGAAAGAGATCCTTCCCCAGTGGCAGTCAGCCTTAAAATGGGTCTAATCACCTGTGTGACCACAAAGGTAAATTGCCTTCACCTGTGCTCTCAGGGCTTACAGTCTTTTCCCCAGGTGCTCAATCAATGCTTCAGGCCATGCCTCAACAGTTCCCCAATACTTGCACAAATATTTGTTACCTTATTTTCAAAACAGAAATGATTTGTACCTTATAAAATCAGGCTCTGCTACACTGCTATTTCTCAAAAGACCTTTCAAATCAGTCAGATCTAATTTTGTATATTTCACTTAAAGATGAAAAGCTGGAAAATAGGGAAACAATCCAGCACAGGAGACACACAGAGAAACTCCTTTTTATACTACTCATACTATAACTGAACTGCAATAGTTATGGTGAATCGCTAAAGGTTTCTTTTATGAAACCTAAGTATGAACTATAAAAGCAGCTACAACTGAAGCTTTCAGGAAGTATTACGCTTACATCCTACAGTCAGAAGAACTACAATGCCAACTCTAGCATGGGAGAATTCTCAGCGATTTGAAAGTAGTATAATTCCTTTATTAGACATACTGTCCATATCTTTTCACAGTCATTTCCAAACAGAGTAAGAAACCGCAGTTTATTTTATATAAAGATACATGCAAACATGGAATTTAATTCCTTACAGCTATTCAGACATACATTCAGACATCTGTATGTATACATACAGATGCTTTCTCTACTATATATATATGAGTTCTCCCAGATACATGGCTGCCCCAAAATTTAAGAAATAGAGTACTATAAGGATAAAATATGCTACTGACAAGTTTTTTGTCCACCTCCACTCATACACTCTGGGAATTATGAGTTTTAGAGAACTAAGGGACAAACATGATGTTTCAACATTACGTATTCAAATAACAAGCATGAATTTTGGCTGTATACAGTGCAGTTCAACTTCAATTGCTGAAGTGATTTTAATGTAGATACAGAAAAACTGACTAGTTACCTATAAATAGCATGTGTTGGATCGCGAAGACAAAGGAAAGGATCAACAAAGTATGTAGCTTTTACCATTTTTAATGCCTAGAATACTGTGCCCTTTCTCTACTCTGCCACGTTACTTCTTGCTATAAAACCCTCTCAACAGTTGTTACTGCTTTCTTAAACATATTTAGTGAAGAATGTTAAGTATTCCTCTTCACTAATGACAGCAGAAAGACTACATCCTAAAAATACTTTCATAAAAAAAAATTCCAGTCTCTCTCCCTCTCTCTCTCTCTCTCTCTCTCTCTTTCTCCCCCCCCCCCCCCCCCCCCCCCCCCCCCTCTCTCTCAGTAAGCCATTCTAAAACTACACCATAGGAATCTCCAGACTGCACTCCAGTGTATCCCTCTGCTCTGTAATGGGTCTGGACAAATAATTTAAGAGTAAGATTGTAGAACAGCAGCTGCATTAGCTGTGCTGCAGGACTCAATCATTTTTTTTAATGAAGGTTACACAAAAACACCTCCATAAGATTTAAATTCTTGTTCACTGTTCAGTCTGAAATTAATTCTGCATAATCAAATTTTAGCCAGTGAACTGACCAAAATGCTGTAATATGTGATGTGTACACATTTGAGCATCCTTTCAACACAAAGCTAGAAATAAAAGTTACAAACACGAAAGGAAATATTCCCCAAGAAGAAACTGAAGGTTGTCCTTCACTTACTCGGTCTACTTTGTCTCGAGTTAACCATGGTTCAAATGGACTGATCTCAAAGAATCTTGCCATTAAACTGTAATCAGAAAGTGTTGAAAAAGTATAGTTATTACCAAGATAAAAAGAAGAAAACAAGAACCTGTAAAAATATTTCATACTTAGTGTGCTGTTCTTAAAAGCTACAAATTAAAAGAGTGAGCACATTCTCAGCAAACTTTAACTGTTTGCTATGAAATTATTAGTAGAATGGTAGAAGGGTCCTAATACAGGTGACATTTTTAGGTTTTTTTGTTAGTACTGTACTAAAATGAAGTAGAATGAGTACCAAAGCATTAACATATCACAACCAAGCCGAGTGTGAGCTTCTGAAACAGAATTTACTATTTCACATAGCTCTTCAAAAGCATGTCTGACTATATTTTAATGGCTAAGCCCAGGCTCAGACTTTCACTGTACCTTCTCGTTCGTTATTTCTCAATAGTCACGATTCTGCAGATCAGTTTCTCCCTTCAGTGCCCAAAGGGGACAAAACATACAGCTGCAGAAATTGTTCTATACTTGCAAATAGAGCCTTCAGAACGATGCTACTTTCCTCACACCATAGAAAAGATGCAAGCTCACAACCATACTGCTCAAATTTCCAGGTCAACATCTCACTACAAATTTACCTGCGTTACTGGCTGAAATGAATATAGAGGGCTGAACTAGAAAAATCAAGTCAGGAACTGACAGTAGCATTACCTTGAACAGCTGTAGAAAAATGTCAGTAGCATACATAGATCTTCCCTGCGATACACTAAATTTCAGTTAATTTGCTACTGATTGTCTCTACTTAAGACCTTTTACAAATTTCTTGGTTTAGCCAAAGCAAGGGCATTCAATACCTCTGCAATAAACAGTTATGTTAAGTTCATTACACCTTAACTTTTTATCCACTAGCTCATCAGCTGCAGGCTTGTGGCTGGATAGAAGACTCAAAATTAACTAATGAGCGCTTACGCAAAGCTAGTTCCCACTATCCTACAACAATAAAAAGCAATTAACAATACTAATACTAAACAAGCAATATAATAGATAGTTATGCTTCTAAGCTGCTTGATTAGTTCTTAGTGACTGAAGTGTTCCACTTACTGATACAGAGGACGTGGAAGCGGATACGGAAAAAAGGTTCGAAAAGCAACTGCATAGATGTATTCTATCATGTCATATAGCAGGTACCTATTAGGTCTGAAAGAAAAAACAAGCATTATGGGTAAATCACATATTCTTAAATATTTGCAACATGAGACAACAACAACAACAAAAAAAAAAAAAAATCAGAAAAATATCCCCATCACCCTAAGCCAATCAAGGGCTTGCTTTCCATTTCAATTAATAGCCAAGCTTGTCATTTTCATCACAAAAGCAGAAAAAAAATTGACTCTCAATATTTGTACACTGTTTGAAATGGGTGAATTAAGTCAGAAAAACTTAAGTGCGAGAGTAATATGTACACTGCAAGATTGTTTTATCATTGTGTTGGATTTTCCAAGACATTTGCAGCATGGGGGATGCAGAGATGACTTCTGGGGGAAGAGTTCAAAGGCTGCCTCATGCCAGACACAGCCAAATCCAGTCACAGCTGAGGCCATCAGTCAAGCTGGTTGTACTCTGGGAAACCATATTTGAGGAAAATTCATACAGTGCAGTACGAGGAGTGAGGGGGAAAAAAAATGTGTCATGAACAGCAGAAGGAACATTGAGGTCAGAGAGGAGTAAGAGCTGCTCCAGGCACTGGAACCTCTGCACTCTGCAGAGAAGACCACAGTGATAGAAGAGGAAAAAAAAAAAAAAAGTGAGGCAAAAGGAATGGCAGAAAGGAATTGTTATGTAATGACTTGATCTGTCATTCCTACTCTCCAGTACAACACAGGATACATGAGCTGAAAGTGAAGCTAAGCCTTGGGGAAAAGATGGAAAAGGAAAGGTGGTACAGTTTTTTGTTTGCTTTGCTGTCTTTACTTCACACTACTGCAATCTCCTTTAACTGCTGCTAAGGCAGCAGAGACTCTCCTGCACGTGTAGTAGTTTTAGAGAAGCATATACTCCTGAGAGTTCCCCCTCCTTTCTTGTTTAGATTTCACAGATTCAGATTTATGGAGTTACACTACGTGAGTATCATCAGAAATCAGGTTTTTCCCTGTACATTGCAACATTCTCATACATAGCTCTTACATACATAGCTCTATACATAAAAAGCCAGTTTTACTTCTACTCTGATAGTTAAAAACCATATAGAGGTATATAATACAGCTAGACTTAAAAAAAAAAAAAAAAAAAAATGTTAAAATAAGCAAATACTGTTCTGTTTATTCTGTTACAAAATACCAAACATTAACAATGCAACTTCACCAAGAAAAAAGTTGCACTCGAGCATCATTACACTAAACAGAATACTAGCATACAGCAAGTTCTACAGTGTTAGCATCCAAGATAGAATATTTTACAAGTAGATGAAGAAAAAACAATGCCATGGTCAAGACAGGAGAGTAGTAGGGAGAAAACGTTCTATTACAAAAATCAGTATTTTAAATTCAAACTGGTAACACCTTAAAAAAAAAAAAAAAAAAAAAGGAAGAAAAATGCCTCATGCAACTTTAGTCAAGGGTTATGTTGCAGAGTTCCTATGGTTTTCCAGTACCAATTTGAGTCTTCAAGTTAGGCTATTAGTTATTCAAAGCTTTTTCAGTCATTGGTAGGTGACTGAAACTATTCCTTGCAGTGAGAGACTGGCACCCTTGCTTGAATTCCTGCCTTTGAGACATGGGTCTTGAATTCCTCATCTTCTGTAAAATGATAGAAAATGAGACTCTGAAACTGTAAGAATACATTCAAAGTTTAGTCAACTGCCTTGGCTGCAAATATTATTCTATTTAGTGAGCAGCTCTCAAGTTCTCAATCTCTCCTGTTCATATAGGAATTATTCTGCTGAGACATTAGTGAAGTTAAAAACGAGTCTCTCCTTCCTTTTGTGACAGGCAGCTTTGTATATGCATTGATCCATTTGTTTGCCCTCAAGAAATAAAACAGTCGCTCAAAGGATGTATCACACATTTCATGTGTTTTTGCATTGGTTACATTTTACTAATACCTACATATTTATTCTCTTTGATAATGACCAAGTGATTTAAAAGCAACTTCAAGTTACTTAACCTTATCACTACTGTTAGTCCTTTTAGAAATAGGCTTCCTACTCTTTACCAGTTTTTGAGAAGTTCTTCAGCCTAAAAAGAAGTTGAAAAATTTCTGCCTTTTTCAGAACACCAACATTCTATACACTTAAACTGACTACTTGGACATCTTCAACATTTACAGTCTTGAACAAATTTATATCATGAGAGTAAAAGATGAACCTGAAATAACCTTGCAATACAGGAATAACAAGCTGCCACTGCAACTGTACCACAAAATGAATATGGAAAAAACAATAAAGTCTTAGATAAGCCTTTTGCAAAATCAATATCAAGTGTATTTTCAATGTATAACATAGGAAGATGTATCTGAGCAATTAAAAAAAAAACAAAAAAAAAAGGTGTTCAGCATCAACTTTTAACTTGGCTTATTAGCAACTGCTTTTTTTTTTTTTTTTTTTCACCATCCATGAATCTAATGCACCTTTCACCATATATACTGGATGGAGACTAATTCTAGTACTACATATTAAAACATGGACCCACAGCATTTGTCAGATGATATTTCTTTATTGCTATTGACCTGTTCTGATTTTGAGATGGAACTTTCATACATAAATACACCAAGGCATTCAGCAGTGACTATTCAAGGTGAATTTTACACAGTTTTAGCAGCATTTTCACCAAAGCTATTTTGTTTGGTATGATTTGTAAAGGCTGAATGCACATACATAACATTAAATGCAGTAAGACCTAAAGTATGATTTTCATAGTACTCACAGTAAAAGCTTCACTAATCTTTCCTCCCAAAAAGGAGGTGGAATTTATTGCAGGTGTGTGTGCATAGATAGAGAAATTACATGTACTGTGCAGCACGTCAAAAAAACAACACCAAAAAGAAGTACTACAGTACTTTAGTACTACTAAATTAGAACCAGAAAAGTAACCTACCCAGCCAAGGCATATGTTTTTCCTTTAGCATCAGGATCCTTAATTGCATTAATAATTGCCTTTGCTACATCAACCACCTGTAAGAAACAGATAATTACCAACAAAAAATATGAATGCATGAGTGGATTGACAATCTCCTCTTCAAAAAGTGATTTATAGGGAGAGAGAAAGGGGAAAAAAAAAAAAAACAAAAACAAACAGGATATGAAATTGTTCTAGTTTTAGGAAAACTTACATATACTGGTTGCTTCACTGTTTTTTTGCCCAAAGAAATAAGAGGCACACCACAAAACCAGCGCATATCTAATGGAGAAAAAAACAACTTAAGAAATCTGTAAATGCTTTCAGTAGGCAAATAATCAATATGCATTACACTAAAAAAGATTTGGATAGAATCACTATCCACATTCAATTTTCATAACAACCACTGGAAAGCTATGTTTATTGATCCCCTGGAGTGGTCAAGAGGTACCTCAAATTTGCAAGAGAAGTACAAGTAGCCTCTACTCTGTATAGCCTAGTAACCTTACTGGTCAGTACTTTAGCTTCCATATGAGCCAGGCCAGAAACACGCCAGGACTTCCTCACATTCCAGCATTACCAAACTGAAAAGTTAATTTCAGCTATAATGGCTAGATCTTAGCTCAAGACAACCTAAATAAAAAGTAGTAGTAAGTAACACCAATCAGCAAAGTTTAATTTAGACTTGGAAAGAATTTAGGATATACCATTTCATCACAAGATGAAAATTTATTATTTTTGTTACACATCTTTTCTTAATGAAACACAGTACATATACGATAAAAATCTATCTCCACTTTTTAAGAGAAGAGTGCTTTTTCCCCTCTGTTCTCTACAGACAGGTATATAAACAAGAGAGCTTTATTATTTCAAGAATACATACTTGCATAATGATTCAGAAATCGGTCCTCTCTCCCAAACATCTCAGAGGGCTTCATAATTACAGCATCCGGAAATTCTTCCCTTACTGCTTTCTCTCCAACAGCCTGTCATTCAATTAAAATGACCACATAAATTAGATCCACTCTGAATATATTAAAAAAATATACCTTTTCAGAATTCACTGCATCTTGATTATAAAATTCAAGGACATAGCATCAATAGTAGCACAAAACAATTGGTATCAGAGTTATTTGGTCTTTGAGATGCTTTGCTAAAACAAGTCTCCCATACTATTCCCAAAGTCCCATAAACACATAGATAATTTATTCTATTTGAGTTACAATGCAATATCATTAGCGAATGAATGCACAAGAGTGTCGAAGTTGAAAAAGGAAGCAGCTCTCCTGTTTGTATCAGAGGAGAGTTTGAAAAAAAAAAAAAAAAAAAAAAAACCAAAAAAAAAACCAGAAGGTTTAATCAGCCCCTATTGTTAGAACAACAAAGCGCTGCTGAAATAGAGTGGAAAAAAAATTTAGTGGCAGCTATCTAATTTCTGCATGAGATTGGTGAACACAAGGACTAAACATCCTATAGAGCCATTACACAGAGAGCTACAAAAATTTAACCCCAGTTTTAGAACCAAAATTTTATTACAATAGGCAACAGAGTCCCACAGGCAGGACAAAACAAAACAAAAAATAGCTGAAACTGGGACAGGCCACCAGCTATATAAAAAGACAAAAGTAATAGTATAAAAGTATATTTCCTAATAAGGAAAAAAAAATAGGAGGTCAAAAACAAACTTTCACATTCTTGTGCAAGAACAGGTAATGGTTTTAATTTAAGGGCTCATAATGGTGACGCTAAACTGTTTTTGTTGGATTGATTTTGATATCATCTACTTACCTGCATTTGCTAAGTCATTTCAGCCTTTGATGTTAGGCTTGATATCAGATTTTAAACCATTAGAAAACTATTCCTTAACAACAGTAGTTGTAGATGCAAAAATACTCAAGCACAGAAGAACGAAATAGATGTTCGATTTCTGAAAAATACTTCCCTTCAAAGTACAGCAAGTACTTAGGAGGATTTCTAGCCCCAAGGAGCACAGTAATACAAAAATTCCTCAGCAGGAGAAAACAGAATCATAAAGGTTGCAAAAAACCACTAAATATTGACCTACCACCAGCATGCCCACCAAACCATGTCCCTAAACTCCACATCTATCCTTTTCCTGAAAACCTCCGGGGGCAGTGACTCCAAGACTTCCCTCAGCAGCCTGTTCCACTACCTTACTTCTCTTTCTAATAATTGGATATTAGAAAAATACTATCTGACAGAGTAAATTCACATGCTGATTTCTCTCAAAGAGACTTCCTTTTTAGAAAAAAAAAAAAAAAAAAAAAAAGGCAAAAGTAGGATATCTGAGAATACATTCAAAAGAATTCTAGACTTACTTTACTCCTCAGGTATTTGGAAGGACTCTTCATGCTAGCATTTAGGTGAGAGATATGAATGAGTGTTTCCACACCAGCCTCTCTTGTTATCTGGGCAATACTTTTAGGAATATTTACAAATTCATCTTCAAAACTGAAGTTTCTAAAAGAAAGCAAAGACAAATCTTAAATAAAGAGCAACCATCAGTACAACCAATTGTACTAAGCAGTAGCAATCATCACATATTACCTGAACATATTTCAAAAATCTATCTTTATGCACTTTGTTAGAAAGTTTCCTTTTGTGAGGAATTCTTCATATAGTACATACGTGAGACAAAGAAGCACAATAGAGAGCCTCAACTATAGCAGTAGTACTACCCTGCTTTTCCATCTGGCAAGATTAAATCAGAATGAATTACAGAACCACAGATTATTAAGGTTGGAAAAGACCACTAAGATTATCCAGTCCAACCATTAACCTATCACCACCATGCCACATTTACATGCTTCTTGAACAGCAACACAGATGGGGGCTCATCCCCCTCTTCCAACACCTCACCACTCTTTCTAAGAAATAACTTGTGTTCTAGATACTTCACCAGCTTTATTCCCTTCTTTAGATGTGCTTGAGGACCTCAACATCTTTCCTGTGGTGAGGGGCACAAAACAAATATAATGGCCTCACCATTACCACGTACAAAGAGACTACCACTGTCCTGGTCCTACATCATTTTGGGTACAAGCCAGGATGCTATTGGCCTTCTTGGCCACCTGGAGGTACTGCTGACTTATGTTCACCCTGCTGCCAACTAACACTCCTTGATCCTTCTCCACCATGGGTTTTCAGCCACGCAGCCCCAAGCCTGTAGGATTGCCTGGGGCTGTTGTGAGAAAAGTGCAGGACCTGGCACTTGGTCTTCATAGATGAAGCTCATAAAATTTGCTGCAGCCCAAAGATCCAGATCACCATAGGGCTTCCCTACCTTGTCATGGTTTTTGTTAACAGTGTTCCACATCATAACATCATGTAGTACACTGGGAGTTAAAGAGTTAACACTCCAGTTCCATACACCTGTCTCAGAAGAGAAGAAGAACTATATACTACATCCCCCAGAGGACTCTGCATTCTTCAGTTTCTGTTTTCTGTTTAGGGGGAAAGACAAAACTATTCACACATCAGGCAGTACCCCCTCTTTTCTCTTTTGCTCAGCCCAGTTAAGACATCTGTCTCAGCATTAGAGTAAGGCCTTTGTTTTTCACACACTTGCTCTCATTCTATTTGTTTTATTAGCTCCAAGATACAAATGAATTAAAAACACAGAATTACGGAATCATTTGTTTGAAAGGGATCTATGAAGATTATCCAGCCTAACACTCCTGCAGTGAACAGGGACATCCTACAGCAAGATCAGCCTGCTCAGAGTCTGGCTTGGTCTGACCTTGAATCTATCCAAGGATGGGGCATTCATCACCTCTCTGGGCAACCTGTTCCAGTGCTTCACTACTCTAACCATAAAAAAATTCCTTACATCCAGTCTAAATTTCCCCTCTTCTAGTCTGAAACCATTTTCCCTCCTCATATCACAACAGACCTTGCTGAAGAGTCCTTCCCCTTCTTTCTCATAGACTCCCTCTAAATACCAGAAGGCTGCCATCCAGTCTCCCCAGAGCCTTCTCTCCAAGCTGAAGAGACACAGCTCTCTCAGCCTGTCCTCAGAGAGGAGGTGTTTCCACCCCTCGGATCATTTTCCTGGCCCTCTTCTGGATGTGTTCCAATATTTCTATCTATCTCTTGTACTGAGGACTAACACACCTGAATGCAGTACCCCAGGTGACACCCCATCAGCACAGAGAAGCAGGATCACCTCCATAGACCTAACACACCTGAATGCAGTACCCCAGGTGACACCCTATCAGCACAGAGGAGCAGGATCACCTCCATAGACCTGCTGTCCACACTTCTTTTGATGCAGCCCAAAAACACTGTCAGATATACAAAGTCTCAGTTAAGTTACACTGGGTGAGTTTTCTCAACTAAACTGTTACAGACTCCAACAGTGGGATAAGGAGATAAGAGATTATCAGAAAAGATGACACATTACAAGTCTGAATGCAGTATCAAAGGCTCTCCCAAAAGTTATGTATGACACTTGATTAGATAAGAAACAGCTAAAAAAAGCGTTTGCTAAGAGATACACCATTTTTGGAAAAATAACTGTAGAGCTTGACATAATGACCAAATGACTATTCACGAGAAAATAAGTGCAATAGCGACTTTAGACCTGTAAACATCCATGAAATTGAGACCAACATTCCACTGTCTGTCGTGGTAGCAAAATTATATGCAAAGGCAAATAACATAGTTAATTTGTTTTTGTATTTGACAGTTCTGTACAAACAAGGTTTTAGATAAAATGAACATTTCCCAGAGAACAGAAAAATCTTTATCACAGCCTACTATAGTAGACTACAATCAATCATGACCCCAAAGTGACAAGATGAAAGCCCACTTTCGTAAGAAGATAAAGGAGCCCACAGAAACCTGCAAACCTCTGCCAGATATAGAAAAGCACTTGTGGAACATCAGAAAAGCAGTATGTTTATCAGTTAATGGAACAGAAGTGATACACTAGAAAATTACAGGAAAAAAATTGCTTCTCAACGGCAGAAGGTAGTTAAACATTTAAACTGGAAGAACTTGTATATACAACATTTCAATTACACCTTTTCATAGATGGCAAAAATAACGTCAGCGTCACTACACGTACTGTAAAAAAAAAAAAAAAAGTGGCAATAAAAAAATCAATACCTGTAGCAAATCTATTCACCTAAGGAAAAAGAATGAAAAAAAGGTTATTACTTTGTTTCCCATTCCTTTCCAACAAGATTAATGACCACATTGCTGTGCTCCACGGCTCTTCGGGTAGAATCTTTGTCCCTACTGTCCCACTCCTGTAATGAGAAAATCAGATGGGAAAAAGATGAGATAGTGTATAAACAGGCATAATCAAAAAAAACTTTCACACCGTTTCCATTCTGAAGCTAAGCAATTGCTGGAGTTCTGAGTTTGAGAATGATTAACAGACCATCTTGTAGAGCAGTGGTATTATATTTGATCTGAAGCCAAAGCAGAAGACTTACTAAGAAGAGAAGTTGCCCCAGGTCACCCATCTGTCGCAGATACATGAGGTCATATTGATCACAGCGATAAGGTATGATTACTTGAGATCCGATGCGACCTAAGCATTAAAAAAAAAAAAAATATATCATTTATCTGAAGCTATTACGCACCTAATTAGATAAAATTAGAAATACAAAGCATTTTTTCCTGCCACTGAAGCACAACATAACCATCTTGAGAGAAGAGTTACTTCCTAAAACTTAAATTCAAAAAAGATAATTATAAAGAACTCCAAACAAATTCCTGCAAATTTTAACTATAATTTTCTAATAGTGCCAAAACAAAAAGAATCACATACAGAGTATGCATCTTCTCAGAGCTGCATTTCACATACTGGAAAAACAGTATGTGAAGCTGTCATGGTTTTATGATTTTGGGTTATCGGTATTCCACACCACAACATCATGTAGTGCACTGGGAGTTGAAGAGTTAATGCTCCAGTTCCAGGCACATGTCCCAGTAGAGAAGAACTGCATCTCCAAGAGGACTGTTTGCTGTTCTGTTACCATTTCCACTCAGAGGGAAAGTTACAAAACCATGTGAAGATCACTTGACCTTCCTCCTTTCTCTTCTGCTCAGCCTAGCTAGACATCTTGCTTCAGCATTAGAGTAAGGCCTTTGGTTTTTGGATACTCTTTCTCATATTATTTATAGACTTCAATTCTAATTACATTGTATTACATTGTATTATAGTGTTATCTTGCGTTCCCATCTTCTTCAGTTAATTAGTTTTGTTTCTCCTCAGATCACATCTCTCTACCCTTTCCCCTCTTCCCCAAGGTGTGGGTCCTCCCCACCCCACTAGTCACGAAACTGGGCTGAACCAGCCTGCAAAACGTTGACAGGACACCGATAGACCTTAATGACTACAACAGCCCTCATGTTTCTGAATTTCCTACATTAAAACAGTTTTCACTAATTGCCACATCTTGGCACTTCCAAATAGTCCAATAGTATAAAGAAATTACATTATTGCACTGTTGCATTTTTAAGACCCAAGGTGTTACAGCCTTCTAGATTGTTCTGTAACCTGAAGAAAAACTGGCATTTGATTAAGCACTTAAACTATGAATTGGTAATCCTGAAGAACATTACCTAAACGATTGACAACATAACGCCCCAGAAAACCTGTAGCTCCAAAGACAGTGGCCACAATGCCACTAACAGAGGATCGTCCACTTCTCCCACGAGGGATCACCGCGTGATGAACTTGGTGGTGCTGCTGCAACACGTATGGCACCACAGATAATGCAGAAGTGCCAGAGCCTACAACACAAAATGGGACAGCATATAAGACAAACTGAAAGTTATCAGTGTCAACTCAGAGGTTTTGTTTTGTTTTGGTTTGGTTTTTTTTTTTTTTCCTCATTATTGATCTATTTTATTTAGCCTCTGCTAGATGGATGTCCCATGTCAGGATATTTCAGAGAAATCTGGATAGGTCAGAGAAGTTTGAGGGAGATGCAGATGAAAAAAAAGACCAAACTAAAACAGAGAACAAGCAGTCTAAAGCTAATGGCTCCTAAATAGAAATTGAAAGTTAACTGGCTGTCATAAGTATTTGGTGAATGAGGTGAGACACAGAAGTTAAACAAATAAAAACTACATGCTACATAAAGGTGGGCCTCACTGAGTATGTTCCTAGATCTGGAAATTATCAGAAACACTTAAGAATCATTCTAGATATGGTTAACCAGACTTTTTACTTCAGTCCAAATAAAGCAAACTCATGTTAGAGGAGAGAACAGTCCTCCTACATCACGGCTCTGAAGTCCAGGAAAATAAACAGATGCAATGACCCAGATCCACAATGCAGAGCAT
This sequence comes from Tympanuchus pallidicinctus, assembly GCF_026119805.1. Lineage (NCBI taxonomy): Eukaryota > Metazoa > Chordata > Aves > Galliformes > Phasianidae > Tympanuchus > Tympanuchus pallidicinctus. The sequence goes on from NW_026294744.1 coordinate 1,023,927, forward strand.
TGACTCAAAGCTGTTTTTGTTGTTGTTGAAAAACAAACAAACATACAAAAAAAAAAAAAACAACAACACAAAAGCACATAAGCTATGGAAAATTGAAAGCCACAGAAATCACAAATCACTGGGATGTCGATGTAAATTGACAAGCTCCACAAGAAAGTTTAAAGAGAAACGAGTCCATTCCAATCAAGTTAGCCAAAATAAAGAACTCTGCTTGTAAGATTTTTTAATTAGAAGAGTTTAATGCTACTACGTGTTCATTATCATAAAAATAAAGGAGCAGATGAAATGTAGAGTACATAAACACACTACAGACATCCTGTTAACAAAACCAGACCATAGCAGCTATCATTGAAAAATAAGAAAACCAGTAAATGACCTTCCAACTTCTAAAAGATCATGCCCATAAGGCATTTTCCAGATAAACAAATTTGATCTTCCCAACATAAGGTTAAGTAGCAAGAACCACTGAAAAAAAAACAAGACAATTTTTCCTAATACATGTTAGAATTATATTAATTAGGAAATTTAAAAAAAAAATCCACCTATACATAGAAGGAGCTAATTTTGTCCAATAACAGCTAGATATTGCCAGTTAGTAGCATGAATGCTCTTAGCACAATGTTAAGAAATAAAAAAGAAAAAGTACACTTGGAGATCTAGAGAATCCAGCAAGACCTCAGTGCTTGAAGGTGCACCTGTACTAAAAAGTTTGTCTCTTCCCCTCTCTTCATATCCTACAAATTAGAAAAATCAACATACCACAGTTCCAACTTCAAAACAAAGGCAGTTTGCCACCCACTAAAAAAAAAAACACACAACATAATCAAAGATATACATTTGGACTCAAAACAGCACGTTGGTTTTCTCAAGTAATACAGTAAGTTCATATTAAACTTGACAACATCTCAAACTGAATTCTAAGGCATATGCTAATTCACCGTTGCAGTATTCACAGATTATCTTCACACTGTGTTTTCCCATCAAAACCTCTGTGTTCTACTCAAGAGAATTACAGGGAAGGTAGTCACAGAATCATAGGGGTTGGAAGGGATATGTAGAGATCATCTAGTCCACTCTTCTCTCCCCCCCTAAAGCAGGTTCTCTTCAGAAATTTCAGAAAGCACCCAAGCAGGTTTCAGTATCACCAGAGGAGACCCCCCATTCTGTCTGGGCATCTTGTTCCAGAGCTCTGTCACTTTCTAAATACTTTTTCCTCCTGTTCATAGAGCTTCCTGTGTTTCAGTTTGTGCTCATCTTAAAGACATTATCATGCTACTGTCACAACGTTATCTGACACAAATTATATAAATATATGTAGGTTGTGCATTTGTATAAGTGCCTTCAAAAAAAAAAGCAAGTTTCATAGAATCTTGTCTCACCAACTTCTGAAAGTACTACATTATGCAGTTTTCCCGGCTAAGCAAAAATAATCAGTCTAAAATTTCAAATTTTTACACTCAAAATACTTCAGGAGGGAGCTTGGTTTTTTATTTTTTAATCTTTTTCAAAAACAACAAAGTAAACTTGCATATGTGAGCAGGATTGTCTACAGGATACTCTGTACAGAATTAAGCCCATTGCAACATAATGGGTGCCTAGAAAGTGAAGACCAGCTGAGCGTAAGTGCAAGAGGCAGGCAACTGGATGAACTTGTTAACTTCATTCTTGCAGTGTTCTAACAAGAATTTTTTGTTATTTAACTTATTACTAGGAGAAGCAAACCTGTAGGAAAAAAAAGTCACGGAGTTCTTTACAGCCAGCTGGATTCCTTCAGTTATACCAAAATGCTGCAAAGCATGCCAAGATGGTAAAAAATAAATCTTGATGACAACTGTCGTTCTTATTACTTCATCCACATACACTTTTTCAACAGCTTGTAAAAAAAAATAAAATAATAAAGTAATAAACCATATCCTACTTACAAAATTAACAAACACTATCTTTGTTATTCTTCACTAAGAACATTTCAGACCTTAGAATGTAAAATGTAAAGGAAACAAAACTTTAGTCCAATGTGAGCACCTTTTCAATACACTATTATTTAAGAGATCAATCCACTTAAGAACATGAAAATCAATCTGGAAAATTTATACAAGCGTTTTCCAACTACTTTATGTTTTCGTCATTGCTTTTGTAAAAATTATCTTCCTCAAAAAATATTCAGTCATTATCACATTTTCTCCCACCTGTGTACACACCACACCTGCTACTTGTCTTACACTCTAAGTTCTTTAGTGGTGTACACCTTCTCTTGTTCTATAATTACATAAAAAAATTAACAATTAATCACCACCTACGGTCACATGCTCAGTTACTGAAACACTTAAAAAAGTGAAATAAAAATGAAAATAAGAGGTTGACTTTTAAGCATAACTACGAAACTCAAACCCAGCAAGCTGGACTAGACTGACGCACTAGATTTACAACTAGTAAAGGACCTTCTGTGAGGTGTGCAGCCCAAACAAAATGCAGGACAACACAACTTAAAAGCCTCATACAGCTTTTTTACAGCCTGTTTGAATATTTCCAGATTAAACAGCACTGCTTACAGCTTTTTGACCTACAATCATGCATAACTCAATCTTGCCCAGGGATCCCTCCCCAGAATAGTAGGATTCCACCTTCATCACTAAACAGAATACACCTATCACTAGAATTTCTGACTATTTTTACAATCCTTATCTCAACCAGTTTATAAACACCGATTTGGGTTAAAATATCGATACTAATCTACAACCATATTTCTCCTGAAGACATACTGCTGCAATTAGAAGTGCATTAAGCCCTTGAACTTCTATCACCCGACTGACTTTGCTTTCTACTACTTTTTACAACAGAGGCATACACAGTAAAACTATTGGCTAGCAGTTCCAGTAAAAAATAAACCTATTGCACAGCTATGCCAACAACTAGCACCCTAGCTTCAAAGCATAATGTCATGACGCCCCTGTGACGAACGCCCGCTACAGCCAAGCTAGCTTGCTCCCTCATTCCTCCTCGGGGACCGCCGTAGTGAGAACACGGTGGTCGACAGTCTGGGGTCGGCACGGCAACGCGCAGAGCACCCACAAAGCGGCGCGGAACTGACAGACATCCCCAACCCTGTCGCAGCCTGAGCCGTAGAAGAGAGAGTGGAAGGGCGGCCTAGGAGCCGGCACCGCTTTCGGGCGGCGGTCACACTCACCTGTCCTTGGCAGCAAAAGGCCGCGAGAAGACCAAGGGTACCGGACAGCAGCCGCCATCTTGCCTCACCCACAACTCCCCGCGCCAGACGGCGTACACACAGGATTAAACGCGGCACTGGCGCGTGCGCAGAAACGTTCGTCTCTGAGGAGCTGGAATTCTCGGGCTAGCAGGGCGTGCGAGCTTAGCGCAGCGGCCTCTCCGCCCTCCACCGGCTTGACGGTGCCGCAATAGGGCTCGTGAGATTGCGGCCGGAACCGGAGCCGCTAGTGGGTGTGGGGAGCTCGAGCGGCTCAGCTTTTGGACTCGCAGCTCTGGACAACGGGAAGCTGTGTTTGAAAACCCCGCACTTAAATATTGCTGATCTTCCAGAAGCTCTGTGCATTCTTAGACTTGTTCCTTCATGTCTGCCCAGTAGGAAATGAGCCAAGCCCTACACCAAAACGACAGTAACTTTGGCCACTGCTGAACCGAATGATGGAAACATTTTAGTAACTCATTACTTACACCTTGTACCACCTGGCCTCATTAGACTAGCTTTCATTGGGAATTAACTTGATGACACACACTGCCATAAAATGCATAATTTCCCCTGCAGTCTTCCCCATGGTACCAACACTTTTTCTCCAGGGCAAGTGCTGCTGTTGAGCTTGCACTGTAGCAGTACACAGGCATAAGGGAAATGTTACATCACAACTTGAACTTTTTTCTGATTTAAAGGGACACAGCCAACTTGAAAATTAGTTATTTCAAAATAAAGTGAACAAAAAGAATTACAGGTAGTGTATCTGTTTTTGAGTCTTCCTAATCATTTTGTGTTTCAATTTGTAAGCATTTTCTCCCAACTCTAGGAATATAAAATGAGTGATGTAGGAAGTTGAACAAGAAATGATAGAGAAGACTATAAGAAATGTGCGTCAAATGACTAAAAGCATAATAGAAAATTCAAATTCCCCTCCTGGCTACTGATCTTAGGTGATTTTTGTAGCATTAAAATAAGTGAAAAAATCAGTGGAAAAGAGAACAGCTATGCAGTTGACAACCTTTCTCTATTTCACTATATGTATAGCCAAGACTTCCTACCAAAAATAATCATCATTTTGCAGCAATAGTACTAGAGATTAGAAATGTTGCGGCCTTTTGTGATATGAAATAATAATAATAATAATAATAAATGCAGTAGGATGAGACAGCATATGTTGTGTAGCATTCTCTTTCAAATGTGAACATTTACAGTGCAGTTCATTGTCAGGCTCACTGAAATCAACAGGAAAATATCAAAAAATACGCAAACTGTAAAATTAACTGTCTGCATAAGACTTTACAGGATTTGGAGCGTTAAAAACTGTGCAGTATAACTTGTTCTCAACGCTATTGAATAATACTGATGATATAGTGTCTGTTCATGAATAATACTAATGATATAGTGTCTGCTCAGTTAATTATGTTTTGGTTTATACTTTGTAATAATTGAAACTGTTACATGTTTGTTGTTGTTTTTTTTTTTAAATTGAAAATGAAAACAAACGTGCCAACATCAACAAAAACAGGAAGTTCCTCTCAAGAAAGATGAACATAAAAGTATAGGCCTGAAGGTATCTTACATAGCATGAAAAGCAGTTAGTATTTGAATTATGCTTGGTATAGAAAAAGACACTGTCATATTTAACAAAATGGATGCTATCTCTGCAAAGCAGCACGTCATTACTATTCCTTCTGCAACTCAGAAAGTATATAGGTATCTCAGTGCGCACATTCTGGACTTTTTGTAGTATATGACTTCAGTGACTAAACAAGACCCTGGTTAAAGCCAGCTGATTGTCTACAAAGAATTATGAAATCCTTAGAATTGATAGGAACTTTTATAGATGATCTAGTTCAACTCCTTTGCAATGAACATGGAGATCCATTGCTCTAGCAGGTTGCTCAGAGCCTGGTCCCACCTGGTGTTGAACATTTTCAGGAATGGGGCCTCCGCCACATCTAAGCCATTACTTTTTTCCAACAGAGAAGAAGAGAATTTGGCAGATTCTTTTTTTTTTTTTTTTTTTGCTGCCTTTCACTTTTTTGACATTCCTTAATAATTATTTTGGTTTCTAACAATATTTATAAAAACTAATGATGTTGTGGCATTTAATGTCTGCTGTCCTCAAATGCATTTTGATATTCCTAAAAAAATAAAAGTTAGTAAATGAGGATACTGGTGTTGCCATTCACAAAGATATCTTACAATTTTATTTCAAAAACTTAATTACAGTTCATCTCCAAAAGAGGTATTTTCTGGAGATAAAGAATTTGAATTAGGACATTCTTGTGCTTTATCTGTGTAATATTTTCAGCTGCATAAATTAAAAGTTGCAAGCTCATCCTATATTTTTAAGGCTTATGTTTTCACTGAGACAGATTTTTGAAAGACCTTCATTTTCTCTGAAAAACCCCAGTTGAAAAACCCAGTGAATCTGTCCATAAACTCAAATATTAAGACTACCAGATTAAATTCTGATTTTTCTCTGGTAAACAATTATTTTCATATTTATGTCTTTCTTGATTATTTTTTTTCACTCACCAATATCTGATAATACTTTCTGATTACCCAACAGAGAACTCTGTAAAACAGGTTGTTACATTATGAGTCAATTTTTCTTCTTTATTATATGCTGTTTCTCTGCAGTGCCTGTGTCTTACTTACAGGCAGTCGCTGCCTTCTTTTGCCATACAGATGGTAAGAAATAAAAACCACAGAGTGGTAGGGGCTTAGAGTTTATGCTTTTAATCTAACCTTAGTTTAGAAGCATCCTCAACAATGAGTCTGTAATAGGATCTGCAATCTTTAGATAGTTGTAGTCATTGTTAGTGGAGTATCCTCCATGGAAATAATAAAATGAGTTTAATGGCATAAACATCTACCTTTCATTGTTAATGTACACATTTTATGCCAAAAGGGGCACAAGTTGCTACTGTGGGTAACATGCCATTGACATCAGTATACTTACTGGCTAAGACCTATAATAATTTCACCTGGTACTCAAACACAATTCTTAGACATGGGAAGAATGTTTATATCAAGGAACACGGTGTAGATAATGAATCATTATGCATTTCCATTTTCTTTTATTCTTGAAGCTGATTCAGGAAAAAAAATGGAAAGCATTGCATCTGAGTAACTTGAATCTGTTCATTCTGGGGGAAAAGAGACTGAGAGAGGGTCTGATAAATGTTTATAAATATTTAAAGGGAGGTGGAAGACAAACGGATGAGGCCAAGCTCTTCTCAGAGGTGCACAGTGGGAGGACAAAATACCACAGAGAGGTAGGGACTTGGAGTTTATGCTTTTAATCTAACCTTAGTTAGTGGTAGGACAAGGAATAATGGCCTAAAACTTCAGTATAGGAAGTTCTGTACTAACGTGAGGAAGAAGTTCCTTACAGTAAGGTTGATGGAACACTGGAACAGGTTGCAGAGAGAGATTGTGGAATCTCCTTCTATGGAAATGTTGAAGACCTATTTGGGTGCTTTCTTGTGCAGACTACAATAAGGAACCTGCTTTAGCAGGTAGGATGGATTAGATGATTTCCAGAGGTCCCAGCCAACTTCTGCAATTCTGTTGTTCTGTAGTTCTACAGCATGGAGTACTGATGCTAGACAAGCACTTAGCAGAGCATCACCATTTCTAAGCTCCTGGTTTGGCAAACATTTGAATTAAGAGTACACGTGTATGCACAAACACACACACACAAAACAAAACAAAACAAAACAAAAAACCTCAGGAAATCTGTCTAAAAAAATGTTGATTGTAAAAGCTACCTCTTTGGTTCCTTGACCAGTACCTGAGTATCTTTCTTCAGGCAAAATTCAAGGTAGTACACAGGGTCCTAAGCTCTTTACCTCAAGTTTTAACTGTGCAGTGCATGCTGAATGCAATACAGCTTGATTCAGTTCTCCATTTGATAATTTTCCATGAAAGGTGTGAGAAAATGGCAAAAAAAAAAAACAACAACAACAACAACAACAACAAAAAAAAAAAAAAAAAAACAAGCAAAGGCAAACTCCATGATCTCTGGAATGACCCAGGGGTTGCAGCAAACCTGCCCATCATTCATACACTTTGACCAGCCCTCATTCCCCAGCAAGTGCTATCTATGATTTTAGCATTCATCAGGCTTAACATTTTAATTTGCACTTGAAAGTATTTGCAAGTTCAAGATCAGTGTCAAAACAATGAAGATTTTTTCTTCTGTGATGAATAGTCTGTTAGTCTGAAATATATATATAAATATATAATATATATAAATAAATATATATATAGTAGTATCATAAAAATCAGAGATCCAGGGAAAGCATATTGTGATACAAATATGGGGACTGGAATATATAATCTAGAATGTAGCAAATAGTGTGTTGTTGAATATTCCAGATAATGCCAGAAAGAAAAAGACCACTGAGCGCATAGAATATGAGCCAGAAAAAAATAATTTTACATTATCAGGAGAGACTGCATACTGTATTGGAAGCAAATGAATAATATAATGTATAATAGACAGAAAGACAGAATTTTTTAAAATATGGAATCAAAGTTTTAAAGTAATCTGAAACATAAATATTTAGAAAGCAGAAGCCAGGAAAACAACACTGAAGGAGACCAAGGAGTGACAATCAAGTGAGAGGTGTTTTCAGCATACTGCTACAGTCAGTGCCTAGGCTCACATTTGTGGTCCTTTTTCACACCTTTAAGAAACAAACTGTAATTACAACCCAACATCAGGATCTATAGCTGTGTACTTCACAGCTGATCCTGGCCAGTCATTTCTCTTATTTCACCCAGACAATGTATATACATGAAAGTTACAAAGAAGGTCAGCAAGTCAAGTTTGTCTTGTGGCCTGCTAATGTATTTTTTCCAAGTTTGATCTTGTTTTTGCTAGTATTAAATCTGTAAGGGATCATCTGAATTCAGCAAAGAAGCTGGCCCTCTTCACACTAGCAGGTTTCTATTCCAAAGCAGGGACTGTGAATGGGGAGGGTGCATGAGCGTTAAGTGACCTGGCTTTATCTTCTCAGCTGGCTCAGCCCTCTGCCTGAGCAGACTTTGCCAGTCCAGAATTTCTCAGCTGGCATAGCTTATGCCAGTAGCGGTGCTGCATTTTCACCACTGAAGGCCCTCAGAGAGGATCTTCCACAATGAATCACATAAATGGTCTTGTACAGCTCAGCTTCTGTGTTTAATATGTAGCCCACCAATATATGTGGGCTTCTGATGGCTCCATTTGTTCGTAAAATACAATGATAGAAAACAAGAAAAATTAGGTAACAAAATCTCTTTCACAGCAAACAGGAGGAGTTTTGTGAAAAATAACAGGAGGACCACAGAGATCAACCTAATTTGCCAGTATAGCTGATGATCTCATCTCAGTGCATGATGTGGTTAAAACAGGAAGGCCTTATTAACTCTTGCTTTGGATGGAGATGTAGTATCAACAACAAGATACACGAAATGATTGTTTTACTCTGTGGCTATCATCTATAACAGAGCTCAGAGACATGCTCTTCAGATTGTAGGTTGCATCCTTTGGATACCTTACCTTCTGTTTCTTACCAAGTGGACAAGGCCTGTCAGAAGCCAGCAGGAAACATCCAATTGGAACAGTTAGAAAAAGAAACAACAAAAGCAACGTGAGTACCAGGGGCAGAGAGAAACAAGCTGTTCTTTCAATCTGGTAAAAAAGGCACGTAACTCCTGCATGTGAGTACAAATGGGTTTACTATGGGAGACTGTAGATAACAATCAGAGTAAGCACAGACATCTCCATCTGTTGCCATCAGCTGTTATAAATTCCTTCACAGTTGTACTGTGCTTGGACTTGTGTTTATGGTAGGAGTTGACGAGTTTACTCCTGACAGAATGGAAAAAAATTATTACTCCTAGAATTTGAAGAAATAATAGTCTGAAATGTTGTTCTTTCTAACTAGCTAAAAAGTTGCTGCCAACATTACATCAGGTGAGGTGTGGTATTTCTGTCAGCTATGTCTTTCCACAATTTAAAATTCCTAGCATAAGGAATGGTCCACAGTTCAAATTGGTCGTTCTGGCAGGTAGAGAAGAAATTTTCCCCATAACTTTAAATCCCCATGTGAGCAGAAGGGTAGAAAAGGTAGCTGTAGAAGGTAGACAAGGCAAGGTGAAAGTTTGGCTAGTAATTTACTAGAACTGGGGAAGAAAAAAAAAAAACAAACAAGATTGTCAATATTTGCAGTTGGAGTTCTGTTTTGTTGATTTTTATTTCCATTTGCCAGTTTTATTCCATCCAATGATACCAGGCGTAGTTTGAGAAGTGGGCCGTCACTGACCTAATGAGGTTGAACAAGGCCAAGTACAAGGTGTTGCACTTGTGTTGGGGCAGTCCCAGATGTGTGTACTTACTGGAAAAAGTCACTGAGAGCAGCTGTGAAGAGTTGGAGAGCTCAGTGGATGAAAACTGGACATGAAACAGAAGTGTGTGTTTGCAGCCTGGAAGAAAGTCTGAGGGAGTTGGGCTTGTTCAGCCTGGAAAAGACTCTGTGAGAATTCACCGCAGCCTTAGAAGGTCTTAAAAGAAGATTAGGATAAGGAAGGAGGCTGACTTTCTATACAGTGTGATAGTGATAGGACAAAGGGGAATGCCTTTCAACTAAAAAAAATGGGAGATTTAGTTAGATATTAGGGGGAAATTTTTCATTCAGAAGGTTGGTGAGATGCTGGAACGGGTTGCCCAGAGAAGTGGTGGATGCCCCCATTCCTGGAGGTTCAAGGCCAAGCAGGATGAAGAATGTGATTTACTGTCTGATCTAGTGGATGGCAGCACTGCCCACAGCACAGAAAAATGGAATGATTGGTTTACTCTGTGTCTATCATCTGTAACAGAGCTCAAAGATAGGCTCCTCGGATTGTAGGTTGATTCCTTTGGAAACATTACCTTTTGTTTCCTACCAAATGGACAAGAGATATCAGGAGCCAGTGGAAAACACAATTGGAATAGCTGGAAAAAAGAAACAACAAATACAAACATGGCAGGATGATTGGAACTAGAGGATTTTTAAGATCCCCAAAACTCAAGACACTCCGTGATTTTTCTGTGTGCTTTCTGTGATTTATCTCATCATCTGAATTCTTTCCCTCCTTATTGCCTAGTTTTTTTCTTCCAGTTGATCTCACTTTTTACTCTTCACTACTGGTACAATTCTGTGTCAATAGAAGCCAACAACAGGATTTTTAATGTATAGTAATAAGATATAAGAATCTTTGTTGTTCAGATTCCTTACTACATACAATTGGAGTGAGGTAGAAGAGTGCCTGTTACCTTACTCATACTTTTGCAAAACACTGTGCAACCAGTCACCAAATCTTTGTATGGAGAGCTGGCTGATGGTGCAGGTGAAACTTCATGGAGTCAAAACCAAAGCTATTCCCAAGGCTAGTTGGTAGAAGGCTACTGTGAATATTTGTGGTCCTCAACTGTGGCAGCAGCGAACTTAAATTTGGAAGTCTCAGCTGGGCTCCATCCATTATAATGGTACTCTAAACACGTCCATCTAATTCACTGCCCTCAATCAGCCAGAAGACTCCTTTATAACATAAATGATTTCCAGATTTTTCTTTCCCACTGAGGATAGTATTTTTTATTATGTTTCTCCAAGTATGTCAGCGTACATTTTCCAAACTGAATCCTGTTTTATTTTCAGCTTACATTTCAAATGCCTGTGTTACTTTTGTCATCTTTCATTTGCGGTTATTCATCTCATGCATATATTTTCTTAAACCTTAGTTTGAATATTACTGTATACCTTCCCAAGTTTAGCATGTTCCAGTCTAGCACTCCTTTCTATTTGTAGGCACAGAACCATGGAAAATAAATCTTCAGGAGACCTGAAGATGTCCCTGCTCCACGATAGGATCATCACTGTCTGAATTGTTCCTCGTAAACATTTGCTTGGTCCCTGCTTAAAAGTCTCCTAAGTTAAAAATTCCAATTTCTGTAGGTAATATATTCCAGTTCTGTTAGTCTGCCTAACCAATTAGGAAAGAAAATGTGTTTAGTCTAAACACTGATAGAGTGGCTGGATAATAACCCATTCCTCAAGAGTCTCATTAGTACTTTTTTCAACTAAACCTGAAGAAAAAAAATGGTTCATAACAAAAGATTTCAGAAGAGATCTCAAGGAAATACTTTGGTTTGCCATTAAAAACTTAGTATTAAGTTTTAACTTAGAGATAAAAGGTTTAATACTGCAGCAAGCACAGTAGGTCATAACTGCACAAGGGTTTCTTAGGAAATACTTTACGCAAAAGATACAGTGAGAGCAGTTTCTGAGAAATCAGTATTTGGCAGTGTAGTGCTTGTAGGTCGACTCCAGGGTTTTTATTTTAAAGCAGTAGTTCACTGTCAATGAAAGGAGTCAGCTGAGAGAGAGACAGTGACTTCAACCTGCAGTCTTCTGGATGAAAAACCTTACAGAAAACACTGTTGGTATGCATTCGTTTCACTGTTCTTCCTGATTCCTCTGTGGACAAGAGATGTACATTCATTTTTGCCTTCAGTCTTCCTTTCCTGGTGTTCTGACCACAGACCTCTTTGAAAAACATAAAACATTTTATGTCTGCAGCCATGGATCACTAAGTATATTACTTCAAATATATTACTTCAACCACTTTTTCACTTGATATGACTCACAGAGTAGCCATTGGTTGGTAGCAACTTCTGGAAACTGTGGGCCTCAGTTGAATTGCATCCAGTCTATTGCAGACCAGTTCAGCACTGAGAGACAGAAATCTTTCCATTGACTTTAAAAAGCATGAGTTTCAGCCATCTCCGTATACTTTATATTCTGTCAAAATATTCTTAGTCATTTAGCTGTTAAACCTTTTAAAGTTTATCTATCCTTTTGCCACAACTGAAGTTAAAAGCCTGGAAATCTTCTTGTTTTATCTTACTGGATAAATATTTGACACTGGTATGCTGCCAAAGGTAGTTGTGCCTCAGACACACCAGATTTTAGTAGGTTTACATTAGAGCAGGTCAAAGATGACCCCTCAAGGACTGGTAAAGGGTGGCATGCTGGTGTGATGGAGTTACCATTCTGTTAGATTTTTAAAGAGAGATTTGCCTTTATCACAGTGCCCTATGGATTCCCACAACGAAATGCTTTATAGGAGCTCACTCTCAGGAATCAGAGCTAGCATAGAGCCAGTGACCAGGGCAGGGTGGTATTAGCACTCATTCAATCACCAGTATCAGGAAAACTTTGCTTACCCTTTTGACCTCTTTCTCTGTTTGGGTCAGTAGAATGGCAAAATTGTCTCAAAATGTCAAGTGCCTGCTTGGGTTTAGTTTCTCTTTCACCATTTGTTTACTCACTTCTCTCACTCCTCCTCCTCCCCCCCCCCCCCCCCCCCCCCCCCCCCCCCATTCTTTCCCCTTCTTTTCTACTGTTTCACAATTTTGCATCCACATTTCTTTTCTCTCCCAACGGCACACTTCAACCAGTCTATTTGGTTATTTTTTATAATCTGTTTATTTATACATCATTATTCCAGTTGCAGCAGAACAGATGGACCAGAACTAAGTTCCCATTACAACTTAAATATGTAGCAGTTTCACACTGAAGGGGGTGGCTGGAATCAGGGAGAGATGTTTCAGGGTGGGCAAGGAGGGCATATTATCTCTGCCCACTCAGGAGACCATCTCATCTATCAGCTGCCTCCTGGACAAGTCTAGCCATGGTCTCCATTCAGCAGGAAGCTCTGGTCTGGGGGGGGGGGGGGGGGAGGAAAAAAAAAAAAGAAAAAAAAAAAGAATGTGGCATCTCAAACAAAATGCCTACTTAAAAATGTGGCAGTCAAGTCTCTGGCTGCAATGAGTGCCTGAGCCTGATGCTGTCAGAGATGGGTGGCAGGGATTCCATCTGTGAGGTATGAACAGGTGGATGATCTTCTCAGTGGAGGTAAAAAGGAGGAGGTAAAAAGATTAAGGAGTATCAGACAGTGCTCCATATAGTGGTGGATCCTCTGCCCTGCCATTCTTGAGCAGAGAGAGATGATTTAAGAGAATAAGAGGAGTGGAAACAAGTCCCAGATCAGCATCATAGGCAACCCCCATCCTGACCTATCTCGATTCCCCAGGTGACCCTATAGGATAGGTTTGAGGCTCTGGAACTTGAAGGAGAGGTGAATGAGGATACAGTGGGAGGTTGACTAGGGTGAGATGATCAACTTCACACCTCAAGACTGCCTCCACCAAGAAGAAAAGAAGGGTGACTGTCATAGGCAACTGCCTATGGAATGCCTATGTGTCAGCCCATCCTTACCTGTAAGGAAGTGTGCTGCCTCCTTGGGACCCATATCAGGGATTTTCTAGGAAACATCCTAGTCTGATTCTTCCCTCTGATTATTACCCTTTCTTATTGGTTCAGCCCAGCAGCAATGAAGCTGCTGAGAAATGTCTGAGGAATATTAAAAAGGATTTCAAGGGACTGGGACAGTTAGTAGGCAGAATGGGTGTACAGGATGTACTTTCTTCCGTCCATTCAATATCAGAAAAGGATACTGAGAGGAGCAGGAAAACCGTTCTCATAAACACATTGTTGAGAGGGTGGTACAATTGCAAGAATTTTGGTTTTTTTGACCATGGGATGGTTTAATTGGCTCCTGGCCTGATGGCTGTTGATGGGTCTGACTAGTCTCAAAGGAGGAAATGGATCCTAGCTCGGGATCTGGAAGGGCTTGTTGAGAGGACTTTAAACTAGGTGTGAAGGGAATAAAACCAGGCCTATGAGGGATGAGCATAGGGGAATGATGATGATGGTGTTGGGGGTGAGGCAAGGGACTTGGATGAAGTACATCTACACCAATGTACACAGCATGGGCAATAAACAGCAGGAGCTGGAAGCCATTGTGCAGCAGGCAAACTGACTTAGTTGCCATTACAGAAACATGGTGGGATTGCGGCTACAGCTGGAGTGCTGCAATGGATGGCTATCAGATCTTCAGAAGGGATAGGCAAGGAAGGAGGAGTGTGGCTCTCTATTTAGAGAGTGTTATAATTGAGCTCAGGACTGGGAACGACAAGCTTGAATGTCTATGCATAAGGATCCAGGGGGAGGGCCAGCAAGGCAGACGTTCTGGTTGGGGTTTGTTACAGACTGTCTAACCAGGGTGAAGGGATAGATGAGGCATTCTATGAACAGCTAGCAGAAGCTGTGTGATTGCCAGCCGCTGTTCTCATGGGGGACTTCAAATTCCCTGATATATGCTGGAAATACAGTACAGCAGCCAGTAAAAGAGCCTACCTGTGGGGGTGCCCCACAAGACTTGCTGTTTACAAACAGAGAAGGACTGGTGGGAGATGTGGAGGTCAGGAGCTTTCTTGGGCAAAGTGACCAGCAAATCTTCTACCTTGGACTTTCAAGAGGGAGAACTTTGAACTGTTCAGGAGGGATAGAGAGGGTCCCTTGGGATTCAGTCCTGAAAGATTAAGGGGTCCAGGAAGGCTGGTTGTTTCTCAAGAAGGAAGTTTTAAAGGCTCAGGAACAGACTATCCCCCTGTGCTACAAGATGAGCCAGCAGAGAAAAAGACTAGTGTGGATGAACAGAGAGCTTTTCCTGAGGCTCCAGGAGAAAAAGAGAATGTACCTCCTGTGGAAGAAGGAAAGGGCAACTCAGGGAGAGTACAAAGAAGCTCTTAGGATGTGCAGGGAGAAAATCAGAAAGGCCAACAGCCCAGCTTGAACTCGGCTTAGCTGTTAGAGTAGAGGACTACAAAAACTTTTTTTACAAATATATCAATCGTAAGAGGAGGGCTAAGCAGAATCTCTATCCATTACTGGATGGCTTCTTTACACCTATCTTTAAAATTCAGATCATACTGATGCTGGTAGAGCTCGGGATGCTCTACCCCCTGACTTGGAAGTCTTGGTTGGGAGCAATAATAATTATATATAAATATATAAACAAACCCCCCACAGTTCAGGGGCAAACAGAGATATACTACTTCACCTGGACTTCTTCTAGTCCATGGAACTGGATGAAATCCATCCAAGGGTGCTGAGGGAGCTGACAGAGGATACTGCAAAACTGCTTTCCACCATCTATCAGCATTCCAGGTTAACCAGGAATGTCTCAGAGGACTGAAGGCTTACCAGTGTGACTTCCATCTACAGGAGGTCCCTTAAGGAGGTTCTGGAGAACTACAGGCCTGTCAGCCTGACCTTGGTGCCAGGAAAGGTAATGGAGATGATCATCTTGAGTGAGATCACATGGCATGTTTGGGACAAGTGGAGGAACTGTCCCAGCCAGCCTGTGTGCAAGACCAGTCCTGCTTGACCAACCTAATCTTCTAAGAGTGATAGATGAAGGAAAGGCTGTTGATGTAGCCTACATAGACTTCAGCAAAGCTTTTGACACTGTCTCTCATAGCAGTCTTCTAGTGAAGCTGGCAACCTGTACTCTTCATTGAGAAGGAGGAATGGATAAGGTTATGCTCTTCAACGCTATAGCCTGACCTTTGCCACCTCAACTTTTGATGGAAACTATCAAAGAGAGATTTTTCCAAGAAAATTGTGAAGTAACTGGGGAGATCTATGCAGAAAAACAGCTTTATAAGACTAAGGCTGAGAGATTTTTTTTTCCATCTCCCTCTTCCCCTTTTTTTTTTTTTTTTTTTTTTTTACTTCTAAATATTCTTCTCACTGGATCTAAACGTAAGGTATGATCAGGAAAAAGATCTTTTCAGAAGTTACCATGTAAAAGCCTGTATTTTTTAGTCACTTGAACTACTGCCTGTTTAAATAGTCCTTTTCCAGTCTTGTGGCAAGAATGCTGAATTTGCCTAAGTCAGGCTGAGCTCTATTAGGACAAAACACAGAAAAACCCCAAACCCAGCATACAAGTTTATTTGAGCAGCAAATTAAGAAGAAATTAAGAAAGAATCTCCATGTACTGTTTCCACAGAAAATCCTGATTGGAGATACTTTGATAAGCCAAATGCTGAGGTTGTATGATTACAGATGATGTCAATGTATTTCTTTATTTGATCTCTTCAGAGATTATCTGCAGTTTTGTATTCTGATGCATGGTCTGTATTTGAATTGTATGTGTGTTGGAGATATTCATTAGACTTTCAAAAGAATATTTTAGAGCTGAAAACCTTTTACATCACATACATTGTGTTTCTTATTTCCCTAAGGCATTCTGCTTGCATCTGCTTAGTATGTAGAGTGTTGAGGCCAAGCTGTATTTCAGTGGACCATTTGTTTCCCATTGATGGAGCATGTGGCTGATAGTACAGGGACATGTAAGCACTCATGGTTTTTCTTCCGATAACATGTGACTAGTGTTCAACACAGACAATATTTCACTAATTAAAAAAAAAAAAAAAGATGAAATTTTCTTCTGAATTTTCTTCTGTACTCAAGAAGGGAAAATATTGGAGCATTTGTGCTTGTAGAAACTTCACATTTAGACTTCGTAGAAAATGGACTTGAAATTCCTCCTCCTCCGGCGAAGATGAGGATTTACAAAGAATGTTGATTGCATTTGCTAGTTTATTTGCTGGGGAAAACCATGGCCTGCAGAATCAGTACATTCCTGCTTCTCAGTGAAATGAGGCTGCAACAGGCAAGCAGATTGAGGCCTGATGAGAGGAATGCTTTAGGAATGCCTGAGAAAAAAAATTCTGTTCTTCCTGTTTTTCCTCTTCTGTAAAAAGTCATTGCAAAGGAGCAAGAAGGAAAGTCTTAGACAGAGACTGAGATTCTTTGAATTCCTTAAGTACCATGCAGCTGCCCTTGTTGCCTCCCCTAAGTGTTTTCCTACAGCTCACTAAGCATCTGAACATCTATGGCAGGATAGATGTGCTTCACTCTATTCCCTGACCACAGTGACTGCAATGCACAGGAGTTCTCTATGTAGTTGAGCTGTAAAGTTGAGTCTAATTAATGTTTCAAAGCACAATTCCTAGCTGAAACTCCATACAGACAAGCCAGAAAAGCAGTTTCTCTCCTTATCTCACACTGGGCACTTTCATGAAATAGTCGAGAGTCAGGTTCAGATCTCCTTTCATCTCAGGCAGTTGTGCATTCCAATTTCCAAAGGAGAGGGTGAATATTTGACTCAATACCTTTGGAAGAGAAGACCTTTTTACGTGTAACTCTGTGGTAGGATGTTCTGCTAAAAGATGGAAAATCACAGCACTGCAGAAGAGGAACTGAATCCAAACCCAGCCTAGGCTGTTCCACTTGTGGAATGCTGCACTTTGCCAGCAAGAGCTTTCTTGGCTCAAGCACAGGGCTCTAGTAGAGAGCCTTCATTGGTGGAAGGCACTAGCAGGGTTGCTTTCCTCTTGGACTCTAGCATTACACCATTTCCTGTGTACTGGTGATTACCTATATGTCTCCATAGTTTTTGCCATGTTTTGATATGCCAGACTCTCCACAGGTGCTATTTTCTGTGAGCCTTCCTTGATCAAGGGTTGTGAATGTCACGTAACACTTAGAGCATAAAATCCTTTAATGGATCTAGCATGGAAAACTTCCTCAGGGGACCTTCTATAGGAACTCTACAGGGTTACCATGACCGCTGTTTTTTTTTCCTGGCTTTCCTTTCCAGTAACTTCTAGTTTCATGGAAAAGATACATTGGCATTTATTCTGGTGCTTCCAAAAGATACTTAGCGAGATATAGTCTCAACTACGGTAATCCATAATGCTTCATAAAAACAGTGATTGTCAGTTCATATTCACTGATGAACTGTCTGGTTTTAATCATTTTTCTGCTTATCGAAGTTATTCAAAAATAAGAAATTCCCAATATAATGCCTTTTTTAATGGGGAAAACTGCAGTATTCTATTAACTCAGAATCTTAACAAGACATGACTGTACCAATTTTGTTTCCCCACTTAAAATTTTGCACAGCATAATGGAGCAGGAGGTACCATAAAATGAGCTCACTATCTCCTTTCACAAATAGAGCGTGTACAAAGTATGTCAGCATTTCAACTAGGGCCCTTCTACTGAAGGCTGTTAATTAGTGAAGAACTCAGACTTCAATTCTTTTGCCAGGGTAGATTAAAATGATTTTGGAAGACAGCCCAGATAGAAGAATTTGTCATAGGTTAGAACTGTTCCAACTCTAAGAACTATGTGTACAGCTTATGCAAATTACTTTGCTAAACACAGATTCTGTGTTAATTTTTTTAATGCTTTTTCTTTGACTAGCAACACAAACTCACTTGTCAGGTCTTTTCTGAAATAAAAAAAAAAAAAAAGTGATTCTTTCTCTGCCCCTGAAAAAGAAAAATATTTCTAGTCTAAAACATGTTGAGAAAGAGCTGGTAAACAAATGTTCATAGGAAGTAGAAATGGAAAAGCCCAGTGATATCACCACTCCATCTGCACAGCACTATCAAACTCCTCAGTACAATGTCTCCCACAGTACACTGAAGATGAGGATGGAAGAAACACTGAGAAGTGTGTCACACTGCACTGAAGAAATTACGAATTCAATCAGAATATTTTCCCAATAATTGGCAGGTGCTGTCAGCATTTCCTTCAATGAAATTATTTATGGAGAATAAATCTGAATTGCAGGTGATTGTGGATTCTATTTGAAATTATTAACACTGAATTTTGTCAACCTTTATCAGGGTATTCAGTGCTTTAGAGTTTGCCAAAGCCTGGAAATATTGCCAAAATCAGCAAGAAGGCCATGCTTGAATGTGAATTGAGCAGTTTCACACTTTTAGATTTCCAAATCTGGATACGTACTTACATCTGAGAGAAGATACAGCTATAGAAGCAATATGCTTTCTTCAACCACACAGTTATGCCTCATTTTAATGTTCCTGAAAATGCATGAAAATGGCAATTCTCTGCAGAAATTAGCAGTCACTGGTGTTCAGATCATCAAAGGATGCTCAACATAATCATTCACAGAAGTACATTTCTGCTCATTGTCTTTAGATGACATATATAATAAGAGAAGAATGAGTTTGCTACCCCTGAGTGCAGAAACCTCACTAGGTTTGCCTTCATGTTCCCATCATATAACTCAAAAACTGCTTCATAGTACAAAATGGAAATAATATTTTTTTTTAATCCACATGAAAACTAAATCGTTGTATCTCTGATAATTCTAGAGATTCAAATGAAAGAATAATCCTCTAATATAAATAATCAAATCTAATATAAATAATCAAATGAAGAATAATCCTCTAAATATAAATGCTGTTTATATTTAGTTTTTAAGGTATGAGGCACATATAGTAAGGACTTAAGTATCAATGTATCACAAGCCATAAAAAACAGATAAAATATATTTACTATAGGACTTTGAAATTTTCTGTTATGATCTTTGGGAGTTGAAGCTTTTACAATTCCGTGTGTAATATACATACTCTTGTATGTATTATTTTTCAATAAATGTTTGCTTTCCTAAGACTATGAAGAATATGACACATAGATGATACACGTTCTTTTACTTTTCCATTCCATAAAAGGTTTTGAATCTAACGACCAGTTATTTTCAAGTAATTGCAGAGTTATATTTTAGATTCAAAATGTTAAAAAAGAAGAGCTTTTTTAACCACTGGGGATTCCTGTTTCCATGGTTCTGTACTTACTGGAAATTTGTTCTTAGGCCTACAGGAAAAGAGTTTGGTTAGATTATCTCAAAGCTGGTATCTCCTTCCTCCTCTACATCTGGCTTGCTATGCATGCTTAAGGAAACAATTCCATCCTCTGTTGCTGCTATTTTCCATCCCAGCCTTCTATCTTCTCTGTTGTTTTCTTCCCATCTTGGGTAGACTAGTTCTGTTAACAGATACCCCCATAGGGCCCAAGCCTTAGCTCCTTGTATGGCTGCTATAAAGCAAATCAGTACCACTGGTACCACTGGAAATCATTTTGGTCTCAGCACCAAACAGTACAGAAGATTTTTTGAATTGACTGGAATTTTGTCTTCACCTCAGCAATGTTTAGAAATCCCTGTCTTTAAATGCTAGGCATTTTATGAGGACCTGTGCCTGCACTGCCAACAGCACTTGCACCAGACTAGCCAAAGCCTATCACATTTCCTATGAGTGGGAGAAAAAATGGAAGGTTTTGAACCCTCTTTTTTACTGTTGCTGCTTTTTAAAAACTATTTTCACTTTGTACCTTTGTGCAAAAGTGAGGCAGTGACAAACAGTGCAAGGGCAGCAGAAAGCAGTGAACTGGGGAATGTAGATCTGCACCTAGCAAGGATGTGTCCAGGAAGCCTTTTCAGATTGCTCATTTGCTACTTATCTGTTTTTATTTTTATTTTTTTTTCCTGAGTCTCATCAGAGGAAGGGCACATTTCACATTCTGTGACATAAGCATATAATTGGGCACACAGGTCAAACTGGGAACATTAGGTAAGTTTATAGGTACAAGGAATTAAATCCTAACATTACTGATCTCAGTGACAAATTCCACTAGACAGTGGGGCGCTCTGCCAGCGCTTCCCCCAGTGAAAAATAAGAAGTTCCAAAGACAAACACAAAGAGTTCAGCAAAAAGAAACCAGATAAAGGCTTCAGGCTCCACAGCCTTTCTCTCTCAGCAGAGGCTGTGAAGTAATAAAACTACTGTGAATAGTGCCAAAATTATGTATGTATATGTATTCATTTTTAAAAAATATATATACAATTTCAGAAGTATGATTGCTTCTTTTAGCACAATTTTTCAAATGAGTGCTGAGTTCGATGTAAGGAGACCTGGCTCTGAAGCAGAGATGGTGCTGTTGGAAGTGAGATTGTCATCACAAGCAATATGCCATAAACACATAAAGGCTTAAGCAAAAAAAAAATAAAAAATCAGTGGTTGAAGTTAATCCTAAAACTTGGTCGTGATCAGAAAATATGTTTTTAAAATTTACAGTAGATGTTGGTAAGCATTTAAAGGGCTTTTAAGTGTGGTGCTGAACTATTATAGGGTTTGAGTTTGTTTTTCTGCTCTTGAAGTCCAACTGGAGCAACATTCTTGAGGTGCAGTTTCAGGCATTTGTAAAGTTTGTGGTAGAAGAAAAATCTTTCTTCAGATTTAGCTATGGGTCTATCATAGGGCTTTAGAGGAATGTTTTATTAATTTCTCTGCTGCCCGTCATTTTTCTATAGAAGTGGGTAAGTATTACCTTCTTTCTTGCTCTTTGCAGACCAGTACAGATGTGAAATAAATCTTACGGTTACATCACAGAGGGACACGTTTTGTCTCAATGTCCTATTAGAGCAACATAACTTGCCCCATTCGTGCATGTATTTAAACCATTTCAGCTGATTGAACTTACAGGCATGATTAGGGAAGAAAACATAGGTACGGACTGCTGCTAGAGATGAAGGAAAAAAGAGGAAGATTTCAGTTGCTTCCTTTTACAAAACAAATGTGTTGGTCAGTAAACTAGCTCTATTCCCAGGAGGATCTTTGCAATTGACACAAAGCATTTCTAGGAATTATGCATGTTTCTTTAAAGTGTATCAATGCTTTTCTCTCTCCCCACCTCTTACCGCTTGCCTCAACCTGTTGAAATCTTCAGTTTCAGTCGGATAGAGGGCTGAGAGCAGCTGATGACATTTTCCACAGACATAAAAGCACAATAAAACCAAAGCCCTTTTAACATCTGACATTTATAATCACACTCATGGACAGTGAAAGTTGAAAGCAGTCCCCTTCCTCTTGCACCAGGACTTTGCAGAAGGCCACTATCAGGTCACACCTGAGCCTTCTTTTCTCCAGGTTGAAGAAGCCCAGCTCCCTCTGGGCCTGTTTCAAAAACCCCAAGCCTTTTCTGAGTTCTTTTCTTATCTATGACTACAGACTGTTTGCTGTTGAAGTGAGAACCTTCCCTGCTACACTAAGACAGCTTACTTATCTGTTTGCCTCCATCACTGAACTCATTTTACAGCATATGAACTACACCTTTTCCATGCATTTCATTATTCTTCTGCTGTTGCATATTTCTGCCTTTTGCATATTTGAACAATGCCAGTAGTACTTGCATTAGTCTCTTGTACTTCCTACTTAGGAACTATGTATAGTTTAATTTTATTATGTCTATTTGGTTTATATAGCAACCATATTAGCAAAGTTTATTGCTGGGTCTGATATAAAACTGGAAAGAAAATGTCATCACTCTTTTTTTCTCCCTGTTAGAATTTGAGACTTCACATCCAGATCTCTGAGTGTGTGAGAGTTTTGGTATTTTCAGAAACATTTCAGTTAAAATCTCTCAATCTGCTGTTCAACACAATCTGAAATTATGAAGAAAGTTTTCATTGAAGCTTTAAAATCCAACCAGCACTGCTCTGCTGCTGCAGTTATAAAATACTGTAGCTTCCTGGCACTTTCCTAATAAACGTCTGCCAGTGTAGGGCAAACCAGTATCTTTTTAAAAGGATTGCTTGCCCTGCAAAGTCCATCTCACATAGTAATAATACAGAATCTGAAAGAAACCAGAAAGATACCCCAGGATCAACAGACCCAAGTTTTGAAGGCAATTTCAAGACTAGTAAATTCTGTGAAATGGCAGGGCAAGGATCTTTACAAGCACTGCATATTCTGTTTCCTGTGTTGTTTAGCACAAGAAAAACACTTTGAAATATGATCATTAACAATGCTGAAAAGGTGAATCAGAGCTTCTCCCAAGGCAACAAACTGGTTTCATAGCATGAGTAAAGCTTATCTTTCTGCTGTATTCTTAATCTTGCTTCATCACAGGCTGGCTGAAGTACTCCTTAAATAGATTGGAAGACAGCACATAGCAGAATGACCTGGGAGTGTGCCACAGTGGGTTTAGGGAAGATTTGTTGCTTAAAGCACCATGCCTGCACCTCCAGTGACCTGTGTTCCAGCTCTTGCTTCCGCAGTTCAAAGCTGCAACTCTCATATGGCAGGCACATAAAATTATAAATACTTGTAAATAAAACCACACAGGCATTGCACAGCAGGTTATTTTAAGAAAAGCATGCTGCACTGCTCCCAGTTTCTAGTTGAACTGAAGACTTTAAATCAGATCATAACAATTACAGGTGCCTAAGTGTCCTGTATTTCCTAGGCAGAACAGCATAAGAATGGTGAAAATATAACTCAGTCAAGAGTAAACACAGATCATGTAGCACCACAAAAAGCATTTAGGTTTCTATTCTCAGGTCTGTGTCCTAATGCTCTGAATAGATGCTGCTCTGTGGCCACTGAAATCAGCACCACCCATATGTCTCTGTGTGTGATCCTTGCTTCTGCTGCAGGTATGGAAATACATTAGCGTCCTACCTGGTTGAACTAGCAGAGATTTCCCAGTTAATCTGCCAGCAAATTTCCATCTGAATGCAAACAGCAGAATTTCTACTTCTACAGTGAAGCACATGACTTGAACAGACACCAGTGTTGATGTGCCAGTTCACAGCAAACTTTCCTCTGTTCTTTCTTCTAAAGCAAAATACATAATCATTTTTAAAACCAGAAGGGTGGAAAGGGAAAATTCCCATTAAGAAAGCAGTTTTCAAGTTATTTTAGACTATATCTCCTATGGACAAACAGTCAAAAGGCAAATACATATTTTATGACTGATATTGGCTAATTCTGTCCCAAATCAGCATAGCGCTGTCATTAACTGCACAGGTTGCACTGCACAGTTTCTCATGTAACAGTTGTAAAAGTAGTCTTTTCCCCTGATAATGTCTGAGTGTCAGGTTCAGGAAGCTGCATAGGTTTGGTGGCCATGCCCTCTCCTCTGACTGAGATTAGCGACCATCTGGTAATGTTTCAGAGAAAAAATGTTCCCCATTGTCACTTCCTTTGTCTGATGGTCTGTAACATCTGACCCCTGCTCCATAGGTCGTGGCCTTCACCTTTCTTTCCAATAGACATAATAACAGCAGAGTTAATTTTATATGATACCTCTGGCAAGTGCTACTTGCGAGCACTATGCTTTTGCAGCCCTTTTCCTTTCTTTGATGCTAAAATTTCTGTTTTGACCTTCCTGCAACATTAAATCAGGCTACCCTATCTGCCACCAATCTGGCTCTCTTGTTTGCCAGGATCTGCCCTTCTGTTTGTCTCTTCAGGATGACTGTCTATGAAAAACATGAGCTGAAGTTGTGTACCCATTCTTTTTGCAAGGGTAATTTTTATTTTCTGTCCCTTAGGTGGGACTTC
Organism: Tympanuchus pallidicinctus; assembly: GCF_026119805.1. Classification (NCBI taxonomy): domain Eukaryota; kingdom Metazoa; phylum Chordata; class Aves; order Galliformes; family Phasianidae; genus Tympanuchus; species Tympanuchus pallidicinctus. The sequence continues at coordinate 1,048,304 of NW_026294744.1, forward strand.
AAATTCAATCTCTTGTTCAAGTATACAGCTCTTGTTCCTTCTTCCATGTGTAGTTAATGCACTAATGGACCCCCAGTCATGAAAGAAAGAGACAGTCTTGGCCCAGAAAACACTTCCTCTCTTATCTGCTCTTATGCCAAATGAGGAACATTTTTTTTTTTTCCTTGTTCTTTATCTTGTTCCTTTTCTTCTTTATCCTTTTCCTTTTTTTTTTTTTTTTTTTTTTTTTGCTTGTTTTTGTTTGTTTTTGTTTGTGTATATATTAAAGAACAGAATTCCACTGCCAGACAACCATCAGCTACTGTAAGAACAAGATTTCATGTTGACTGACTTGCCTGCATTCATGGCAGAGGGCTCTGGAAATACAAATATGGAGTCTCAAATTCCTGAATATCAGCCCTGTCTTGAAATAAATGGGCTGCGCATCAGTGACACTGTAACACAGACAAGCATTTCTGCTGCAGATTTTGGTGGTAGGATGACTTACAATCTTCCGTTGTCACTATTCCCACCGTTCACTGCTCTGAGTGTTCTTAGGTCACTTTGTGAGGGTGTGCTGGCAGATGCAATCCCAATTTCCTTTCAAGGTATACTTAGCTTCTTAGCCACAGTTATGTAAGTGCCAAACAGCACTGAACCATTGGAAAAAAAAATAGTTCTCACTGCAGCTGCTGTCTCTTGGTGAGCATTTTTGCACTTCACTCACTGGTGTTCATTGCTGGGAGTTGGACTGGCACGTTTCTGCAGCTGCTGTTGGTTGGGATGATGAGTAAGTTCCCTTCAGTTTGAACTAACATCCATGTTTAATAATTCTCGCTTGAACAGCAGCACCCGCCTCTCTCCAGCAGCACTACCTCAGCTGCGCTCTCTGGAGTCCCTTGCTGGAGCAGCCCTAGCCGGACTCCTTCAGGTACCGGCAGGGGGCGTGCGCGGCTCGTCTCTGCCGCGGCAGTTCCACGGGCCCGGGCCTTGAGAAGCTGAGGCTCCGGATGTGCTCCGGAGAGCAGCGCCGAGCCGAAGAAGGAGGGGAGATTGCTCCGCTTGCTCTGGACTCTGGCGGCTAAAAGCTTGTGGGCGATTTAGTCCTTGTCATTGGGTGTGTGGTGAGAATTATGAGTCTCCTCCCTGGCACAGCACAGCAGTGAGCTTGAGAAGTGCCTCTGACTGTTAGTGCGATACTAAAAATTATCAATAAGGAAAGTGGCTGAGACTTCACACAGGGATGAGTTTTCTACCTGCTCTTTTGTATTTCCTCTCATTTCTCCCCTTCTCTCACTTATCTACTGAAACCCGAGCTGCTGAGAGAGATTTTGCTCTGAAACCAACCAACCTCCTTTTAACAGAAGGCTGCAGCGCAAGTAGAAAATAAAGCCTGGAGGGCTCCTCTTTGCTGCCAGCAGGACGCAAAGGGAACTCTAAAAGTGAACGAAGCTTACTGTTTCATGACTGCTTTAGTCTGGTGCCTGAGTGTTCGATGTTTTATGTACAAACTGACGCATACATATTCAGCTAATAAAAGAATGTACAGTAATTAATTTTTAGTGATCATTTCCTGGATGTTGTGGGTTTTTTTCACTTTAAATTCTTATGCAAATAAAATCTGGCTAATCTTCTTAAATAGGTAGTTGCAGCTGTGTCAGTCTATTCTGATCTGGCAGGAGGGTTGCATAATACTTGGAGTTCTCTAAACTGTTCGTGTCAGTGGGATATCAACAATTACTACAATATTAACGAATAATAAATCTCCGTTCTTGTTCTTTCAAGCTGTGTGCCGGAGCGACTGGGATCCTAGGATAAGGTATTCATATTGCCAAATATTGCTCTGTTTTTCGTACTCCCAAGCAAGTAGAATTAAGACTGTTGAAACAATCAGAATTTGTCAGTTCCTCACTTTCAGACACTTGGCTGTGGCAGTTCAGTATAACTGGTTTTGGAGGTAGGTTCCTTGAATTAATTTAGAAATAAAATCTTCCTAGTTGTGCCCTCTTGAAATCCTGCTTATTATTCTCACCAAAAGGACTATTACCTAGAATACCTGGGACTGAAGCACAGATTCACATTTTGTCTTTAGAAACGCCAGTGTTCATTATCAGCAGAAATAGAATTGAATCCCAGAAGCACACAGACTAGTTTCTCTGTAATTTGTCAATAGACATAGGATGCAAAACCAAGGCCAACTCACTGTAAGAAAGTTGCCAGATATTCCTAAAAGAATACTGCCCTGAGATGAAGTTTCATGCTGCTTGGAGAAGCGTAAGCATCTGTGTTCAGAGGTACTGTGAGAGATTCCAGGATTCTCTGACAATCACAAGGAAAAGAGAAGGGACTTTTAAAGCTATTTCCAGATCACCTGAACCTGTGTGGTATTCCCTAAAGTACAGAAGGTTTTCCCATGTCAGAAATTCCAGCAAGTTATCACTGCTGAATCCTGTCGTAACTAATAATAGAACACTAGCAATGTTGTGTTCTAAGATATACTGATTGAGGTCAGCAGGCTTGATTTGAAGCTGGAGAGTTAGTCCACTGAGACCAGCAGACTTTCTTATGTGTAAGCAAAGGGAGAAGCTGGCAAGAATTTTGCCCTGTGGAGCTGAGGCACAGCAGAGAATATTGCTGCCTCCTGCTTTCTCCTGCAGTAGGATAGCATCACACTGGAACAAAACCCAAACATTTGGATATGGCAACAGAGAAATACAGAATAAAGGTAATCACTATAGTGCCAGCAACTCAGTTTGTCAGGAACTGCATAAGTAGTAAACTATCTACTTAGTGCCATATGCACTGAGATGCATGTAAGATAATGTCTTCTTAGAAAGAGATCAAACATTAACCCATTTTGTACAGCTGTGTTTTGCACTAGTGTTTCCAGAATTCTGCAACTGTTTTTTCTTAGCTTTGCTTTAGATTGTAAAGACTAATGTCTCACATCAGATGCTTCTTAGAGAGCCATTCAGTGTGGACAGGACACTTGAGGCATCAGATTGTATCCCATAGGAGCTGCAGGATCAGACCATAGAGTTGTTTATGTTGTATGCCCTAATGGACCAGTAGCATTGCATGTTTTATCTGTTCACTTATCTATGAAGGAGTGAATCTCTCCACCAAAATTTGGCTCAAATTAGCAATCTTGTTGTTAATTTTGTTCTCTGAGACAGTTACACTTCGTGTTGTTTATTCTAAGATGGTAGATTAGAGTCATAATCTCCTGATGTAACAAATACATGGGAGCAAAAAAGCATGGAATTAAAGATTAAACATAAAGGATTTCATATCTGCTTTTTTTCAGACTTAAGGCCTGAAAAATCAGTTGGTTAACTCTGATCTTCATTCTTTTCATTGCATTCACTTCAGAGCAGGAAAAACATGATCCATTCTGGTCACTAAATATCTGCCCTGGAGAATTTCTCTTTTCCCCTTATGCAGCATGTTAAGCTTCTGACTTTTGCTCTGCCAGACCAGAAGTTGGTGAGTAGTTATGGTAATTTTTGTGGCAGATGAATTTTCCTGTGGAAGGATTCCCCTACAGTTGCTACTATTTATTGTTTGCTGGCGACATCCTACTATCTCAAAAGAGAGACTCTGGAATTTCTCTATCTTCATAATCTGCACATGAATACATGTATGTTCTCTCTTCTACATCATTACAGTGAAATCATTATTTCCCCCTTACTGTCTTCATTAGTTACCCATACAGAAACTATGCCTGGATAGAAAGGCATTCCAAAATATTACATATGATCAAGAAAGTTAGTGTCTATCTTCTGGAATGAGAACTCTCATGTGGGAGAAAATCTTCAGCTCTTCCTCCTCCAGCTGTGCAAAGCAGCCCCAAGCAGGAGACAGATTTTGTGTAGCCATGGATGACTCCAATCCACATGCAGCCACTCTGACCTTTTCCATTGGTAAGAACAATGGCAGTCCTACTGTGTGCCTTGGAGGAGGTGCAGTGCTCCTAGGACAGCTGGAGAAGAACTTGAGGAGTGGTGGGAAGCTGAACAGCTCTTAGCAGCACAGGCTTGATCCTGCTGTAATTTTAGAGTACTGTGCTCAGAACCACGTGTACCCCACAGCCAATATCAGTCATTACTCATGACAGAGCTGACTTGATCCTTCTGGACTTTGGAATCACTGGATAAAAGCTCTGGGAGAGCTCTCTTTAAGCACAAACTAGAGTCCAGTATAAGCATAAATAATACAAGCTGCCCATTACCCTCTGTTGTTTATTTTGGTATTGAAGTACTTTATCTTAGCCTTTCCCTAAACATCCTCAGCAGCCTTCCACTGAAGTGGGAAGAGCAGCACAAGAAATACCACAAATAACAAGGTAATGTTATCTGTTTTTTCAAAAGCAAACTTGGCAGATTTTTAAAGAACACCCTCTGTGGCAAATCCTAGGCTACAATAAAACCTTTTGATAATGAAAATACAATATTTCAGATACTGATAAGATTCTGCACATTGTTGTGGCCTTTTCATGCTGTGGAAGAACGGAGTGGTGGGATTGAAGCTCAGAGCCATTCCCTTCCCTGCCGCTCTTGCAACAAAGATATGACAGGGAGGTGAAGAGTTGTGGTGGGAACTCTAACTTCAGCTGGTAAAACAACTCATGAAGCACTAGTATAGAATGAACAGGAAGGCATCCATAGTATTTTCTCTTGTCTCTCACCATCCTACCTAACTCCAATCATTTCCAGTTGGACAATAAATGGACATTTGAATAGGTGAAGAATCTGCCCCTTGAACAGAGTGTTGAATAGTAAAAGTTCAACTGCAGAGCACTTTTCAAGCAGTCAGGCTTGTTAATTTTATCATTTAGTGACCAGGTAGGAACACTTGCAAGCACTTGTTCCCTCCTTTTCAGGCAAACAGTCTGAAATTTGAGCACAAGGTGATTATTAACATTGAGAAAATGTAAAGAGAAGAACAGGGAAAATCTTCTGAATTATGAAATTGACTTGCCTGCTGAGCAATCTCAGAATGTAGAGAAGACACTATATTTGAGTCAGTATGTAAAACTATGGGGACCATGCTGGGGCAAAGCAGTCCTGCGTTGACTGGAAGGGGACAGTTACACTGTGCACCTTAGCAAATTTTTCTCTCCCAGGACACAGTACATAACAGCTTTGAGGAATAAACATCTTTCTCCTTTTGTGAGTTTGATTATGTGCGTGCTAAAATGCAGGCTGTTTTAACTGGCCAGATTGCCTTTGCATCTATCTGCATATTTGTTTTCACAACTACCTAGCCGCAGGTACTATAGTACATCAGCAAATGTTTCTGAGCAGCATATTATCAGAAAACACAAGGTGAGGCTGCAGTCAGTCTGTGGTTTCTTCTCTCTTTGAGGCAGACAGTGCTTGTAACCACTTTCCTGTATTCACAGAGCTGCTGATGACTGTATCTTCTTGGAATTTGCTTGCTTGTGCTGGCACATAGTGGTAGGCAGAACCACTGCAGCTGCCTTATGGATACCTTCTCTTGGCCTGGCCTGGGTCACTTCAGCTTCTGTTTTCAGGGAAGGAGTGCTCAGTGGTCTGTGTGATCTACCTCCAGATATGCTCACAGCTAATAGCCAAGTCCAAGGTGGGATGCAGTAAGAGCAAAGAGTAGATCAGCACTGTATGGAGCTCAGCGAGGCACTAAACAGCACTGTATAGCAAATTATGGGTAGCAGACTGGGTGTGGGATGTTTGGCCCTCACCTCTACATCAAAGCTCCTATTAAAAGCAGCATCCTGAGAATAAGGGAGAGAGATTCAATAGTATCACCGTGCCTCTCTGAGTGAGGCAGAGACCACCTAACAAAAAGTAACTCAGGGCAGAAGTGACTGAATTCAGTTTAAAATCCTTTTTAACTGTCGTGTGGCCTCAAAAGTGCACAGCTCCTTGACCTATCCCTCCTTAGGGGTTTTTACAGACTTGGGCAGAAGCAGCAATACTCAAAAGACTTGTGGAAAGACTGGTTGTGGCCATAAGCATCCCAGGTCAGCTCTTAGCTAGGATAAAGCCCCATGAGTTTTCACATTTTAAAGCCCCAAGGAAGGTTTTCACATTTCACAATCTGTAAGCTGTTTTACCCTTTATACTTTCAAGAGAAGGTTTATACGTGATACGTAGGAATGTGGATATCCCTGACTACCAGAGATAGCAGCCCCTGGCTGCACTGTACCACCCCTCCGCTATTCAGGCATCACTGCTTGAAGAGCTGTGTGGGAGCCAGGTCTGTGTCTGATTCATTGACAGCTATTCTTGGAGGGCAGAAAATCATTAGTGTTCAGTCAGGTTTGATACCCCTTTCAGCTGACCCACGGGATCCCAGAGGGAAGTGGTAATAAGGAGCAAGAGCCAAAGGAAAGAAGAAGAGGACTACCGCTTCAAATAATTTCCCAGCTAAATACTTTTCTACCTTAGCATCTTTGCTATCACTTTCACTCTGAATACTCAGTCCAGTATTTGGCTTCCCCTCTCCACACACTATTGCTTGCCCTCTCCCAGCAGTCTGCTCTAGGCAGCACACTCTTCCCTTAGTTTGAATCTTCTGCATCCTCACTGTAGACTTTATCCTCACATTGATGGCCTTTCTGCAGTTCTTCTCATTCTTTATCCAGCAAATTGCCCCCTGATAGTTGAATATCACTACCAGCAACATAATTAGCTGAATTTTCTGCTATTATCTATCAAATATAGCTTTTTAGGGTAAGAGAATACTTGATCTTACTGTACCAACATGAAAGACAACATGAGAAATTAAGCTGAAGAAATTATTATTATTGAGAGATAAACACTGGTCTGCTGCAAAAAGATAGCATTTTTGTCTCCATCACTATCTACTGATGATATACACTGCTGACAAGCATAATGGAAAAACTAAGATATAGACCTAAACATCACATAGGAACTTTTGTCTGGCCTTTTCATCCTCAAAATAGTTTTAAAAGCCTGTCTCCTTTGAAAATTCAAAGTATAATCCAAAGTCCCATGAAGTCAACAGAAGGGATGTCAGTGATTTCAGAGTATCTTGGATCTTGCTTGCACGTCGTAGAGTCATAGAATCTTTGGAGTTGGAAGGGACCTTGAAAGTCATGTGCTCCAACTCCCTGTAATGAAGAAGGATATCTAGAGGTAGATCAAGTTGCTCAGAGTCTGATGCAGTCTGCCCTTGAATCTGACCAGGAATAGGGCTTCCACCAGGCCTCTGGGAAACATGCTCAAGTGCTTTGCCGTCTCTTTTTCTGTATATCCAAACTAAATCTCCCCACTTTTGGTTTGAAACCACTTCCCTTTTTTCTATCACCACAGACCCTGCTGAAGAGTCTGTCTCCTTCTTCCCTGTAGTTTCCCTTTAGTTATTTAAAGGTTGCTCTCAGATCACCTCAGAGCCTTCTCCACACTGAAGAGTCCCAGATCTCTCAGCCTGTCCTCATAGGAGAGGTATTCCATCCCTTGGATTGTTTTTGTGGCCCTCTAGACACGCTCCAACAGGTCCGTGTCTCTCCTGCACTGAGGACTCCACACCTGGACACAATTCTCCAGGTGATGTCTCACCAGCACAGAGTAGAGGGGCAGGATCATCTCCCTCAACCTACTGACCACACTTCTCTAGATGCAGTTGAGGATACAGTTGGCTTTCTGGGTTGTGAGGGCACATTGCTTGCTCATGTCAAGCTTGCCATCCACCAGTACCCCCAGGTCCTTTTTGGCAGGGCTGTGCTCAATCCTTTCATCCCCCAGTACTGGTAGTGGGGGTTGCCTTGACCCAGGTGTACAATCTTGCACTTAGCTTTGTGGAACCTCATGAAGTTCACCTGGGCCCACTGCTTGAGTCTGTCTAGGTCCCTCTGGATGGCATCCTGTCCCTGTAGTGTGTCAACTACACCCTACAGCTTAGTGTCATCTGCAGGCTTTCTGAAGATGCACTCAATCTCACTGTCAGTGTCACTGAAAAAAATATTAAAGAGTATCAATCCCAGCACTGAACCTTGAGAGACGCCACTCATCACTGATCTCCATCCAGACATTGATCCATTGACCACCACTCTCTGAGTTTGACCCTGCAGCAATTGAACAGTCCATCCATCAAATCCATTATCTTTCCAATTTGGAGATAAAGATGTTGTGGGATACCATGACAAAGGTCTTACTGAATTCCAAATAGATGACATCAATGGTTCTTTCCTTCTCCACTGATGCAGTTACACAACAACAGAAGGCCGCTAGGTTGGTCAAGTAGGACTTGACTTTTTGTGAAGACAAGCTGGTTCTTCTATATCACGTCCCTGTCTTCCATATGCTTTAGCATAGCTTCCAGAAGGATCGGTTCCATAATCTTTCCCAGCATGCAGGTGATATTGACAGGTCGGTAGTTCTCATCTTTTTTACCCTTTTGAAAAATGGGTATGATTTTGCCTTTCTTTCAGTCACCAGGGACTTCACCTGATTGCCATGACTTTCCAGATATCATTGAGAATGTCTTGGCAACTACATCAGTTAATTCCCTCAGCACTCTGAGATGCACCTCATCAGGACCCATAGACTTGTGGATATTCGTGTTGCTTGGGGGATCACAAACCTGATCTTCAATCACAGCATTGCTTCCCTAGTTCCCTTCTTCCAAATCATTAATTTGAGAGCTGTGTGATGAGCACTTATCAGAGCAGACCAAGGAAAAAAAGTTGTTGAGTATCTCAGCCTTCTTGTTCATTGTTACCAGCTTGCTTTTGTCACTCGCTAAGAGGGAACATCCTCTTGGACTTTCCTTTTCTGGTTGAGTTACCTGTAGAAGCCTTTTTTGTTCTTTTTGGCACCCCTTGCCAAGTTCAGTTCAAGCTGGGCTTTGGCTTTCCTGACCCCATCTCTGCACAGCCTAGCAGCTTCCTTATATTCTTCTCGTGGGACCTGTCCCTGATTCTACTGTGTGTGCATTTCCTTCTTGCTATCCAGTTTGACCAGCAGGTCCTGGTTCAGCTGTGCTGGTTTCTTGTCTTCCTTTCCAGATCTGCTGTACCCAGGAATAGAGTTCTCATGCCCTGAGGAAAGCTTCCTTAAATATCTGCCAGCTCTGCTCTGCATCCCTGCTCATGGGGACAGTTTTTCAGAGGGCTTTGTTGACTAACTCCCTGAAGTTAGCTTTCCTAAAATTTAGCATCCCAATTTTATTCTTTGACTGTCTGATATCCCTCAGGAGCAGAAGAACTCCACCATACAATGGTCACTACAGCCCAGGCAGCCTCCCATCCAGGTGTCACCAATCATTTCATTTGCATTGGTGAGCAACACATGTCCTGTATTGCATCCCTCCTGATGAGGCCATCTATTAATTGGCTAAAGAAGTTATCCTCAATGCCTTTCAGAAGCTTACTGGATCACCTGCAACTTGGTGTGCTACTTTTCCAGACATCTGGTTGATCAAAGCCCCCAGAAGGACGAGTGCTTGTGATCAAAACTCCTCCCATAGCTGGAGTTAAAAGACTTCGTTGACTAGCTCTGCTTGATCAGGAGGCCTGTAGTAGGCACTGACCACAATACTCCCTTTGCTACCTCGATCTCTAACTGTCACCCATAGGCTTTCATCTTGCTCATGACAGCTTTCTAGGGAGAACTCTTCACATTCTATTCCTCTCTTGATGTAGACAGCCTCCTCATGTAGACCCACTCCTATCCTTCCTTGTCTGTTCCTTCCAAATAGCACGTGGCTATCAATAGCCACACTCAGTCATGGGAATCATTCCACCAGGTTTCAGTGACAACTATGGTTTTCTGGTAGCACAGTGGCTTCCAGCTCCTCCTGTTTGTTTTCCAAGCTGCATGCATTGGTGTAGAGGCACTTCGGGTGGGCAGCAAGCCTTGTCACCTTCTTAGAGATTATTTTAAGCATTCGTTCTTTTTAAGTATTCCTCTTGAGTTTCCTCATTGCCTTCTCCTTTTGCCCCAGTGGATTTTGTCCTGATGTTGCATGGTGGTATATAAGCTTTGTCTGAGGGCAGTGTGTAAGGTGATGGACGCTAACTTAAAAATTTCTGGTCCATTAACCACAACACTTTCTGCTCCTGAGCCCAATAACCTTAAAAGCCAGGCTGCTATACTTTCTCTAGGATTCTGTCAGAATTGCTGTAGTAAGTCCATTAATTCTGTTGCTGTATAAGGGTGAGCTGTTACATGCAAATGAGTTTGGGCAGGGAGCAATTGATCAGGGGGCACCCCTGCTGGTCTATCTTGTATATTCTTTGTTTTCTGAGTTATAGGTTGGATCACAAGGGGATCCAACTCCACATGGAGTTTCGAGATCCAACCTTGAGATTTTGCTTTCTGAATCATCCAGATCCACTGATTTATGAGCCTGGGTATTTTCTAATGTAATGTTGTGGACCTGCCTAGTAGAGAAAACTAAGCTTGATTTCTCTCCTGTTAATGTGCCAAGTTGTTCTAATTTTTCAATATGATCTCATAGTCGTTGATTTTTGTTTTCTGAAGTATTGTTTGATAGTTCTGCTTGATTTAAAGCATTTAATAATGGCCATGCCATGGTGGATGAGGCTAGCTGGTGCCATGCAGGACAGGGAAGAAATATTTCTGCTAACTTGCAGAGGACCCCATTTCTCAATTATAACTGCAAGCTCATAGTAGGGTGATTCCAGAAATCCTAGAATATGTCCAGGAATAGTTTTATCTAGGGGGATGATGTTCTCCCTCTTGACCCATTTAAAGATATTCCAAATACAGAACATTTTAATATTATTTACTTCTTTAAGAAGCAGCTGAGGAAACTGGAATTGTTTAGTCTAGAGAAGAGGAGGCTCAGAGGAGACCTTTTTGCTCTCTACAACTACCTGAAAGGAGGTTGTGGCAAGGTGGGGGTCAGCATCTTCGTCCATGTAATTAGCAGTAGGCCTAGAGAGAATGGCCTCAATTTGCTCCAGGGGAAGGTCAGGTTGGGCGTTAGGAAATAATTCCTTGCTGAAAGAGTGATTACGCACTGGAATGAGCTGACCAAGGAGTTGGTAGAGTCGCAATCCTTGTAGGTGCTCAAGATATGTTTAGATATTGTTCTGAGAGACACAGAATCGTAGAATCACAGAATGGCTTGGGTTGGAAGGGATCTCAAGGATCATCAAGATCCACCCCCCATGCCACAGGCAGGGACACCAACCTCCACATTTAATGCTAGACCAGGCAGCCCACACCCCTTCCAACCTGATCTTGAACACCTCCAGGGACAGGGCATCCACAACTTCTCTGAGTAGCCTGTTCCAGCACCTCCCCACTCTCTCTGTAAAGAACTTCCCCTGATATCCAATCTACATCTTCCCTCCTTCAACTTAAAAACATTTCCCAATGTCCTGCTTTTATATACTCTTTCAAAGAGTTGATTCCCCTTCTGTTTGTAGGCTCCCTTTAGGTACTGAAAGGCTGCAGTGAGATCACCCTGCAGCCTTCTCTTCTCCAGGCTGAACAAGCCTAGCTCCTTCAGCTTGTGCTCCAGCCCCCTGATCATCTTCGTGGCTCTCCTCTGGACCCTCTCCAACAGCTCCCTGTCTTTCTTGTACACTGAGCTCTAGACCTGGATGCAGGACTCCAGATGGGGCTACAAAGCTGCATTCAACTACATGCCAGGAAAACTACCCTGTGGATATCAGGACACCTTGAGTCAACTGAAATATAAAACTCCTGAGCAGAGACAGAAGACATCCATGGTCAACATGACTACTACAATGACATTTGGATCACTGCAAGTAATTTCCGCACTGCTGCTGGCTGGCTGCTCTGTTAGGAAGCCACCCTGGATGCTGGCCTCAAAGAACAGCAGTTTGTTATCAAGATATGTACTTGGTATATCAGAGAGTTGAGAACAAAGTATTTATTTACTATAAAATAATACATTGATTCCTGCAACCTTGTCAGTTGTTACATTTTTGCTTTTGTTTTCTTGGCTTTGTAATAAGAGTAATATGTGTCTATCTTATGCCATCACTATTATGTTTCATTGGATAATGTTATGTAGCTACTAGGTATCGTACCACAAAGGTAGGAGACAGACAGTAAAATGCCATTGTGATCCTTAAACTTTGGGGTTTCTTGCAGTGATAGTGATAATGGTAAATAAATATTGAAATAAATGTTTACAGTATCTAATGGGAAAATAAAAGTAATGCATTTTGGGGAGCTGCATCACTCCAGAAGCGTTTGCTTTCAGTGAATATTCCAGAGACCATACTTTACTTTCTCCGCTGTTAACCAATTTCATAGACAGTTAAACAAGGCTCTGGAGTAGCGGAAAGACACAGATATTATGAATTCACAGAAGTTTGCCTAACTTTAAAAGCAGTTTACAAGTCCAAATTCAACAGACACCACTAGTGCAATTCTAATGCAGCATTCACTGGTCTCAAATTAACAGCCAGGAAAAAGACTAGATTTCTGATAACATTATCTATTTTTCAGAATCCAGTTCTGAGTAATTCATAACAGAACAACGTGACTTAACTCAGCCACATACAGCTATCTTCCCACAGGTGTTCCAGATACTGAGCAAAGCTATGGGGCCAAATATACAAGGATACTTAATCCCAGCAGTCACCACTGTCATAAATCTGCACCTGAGCAAATCAGACTTTATACAGACAGTTGTTCTTCAACAGTAAGCCAAATATATAAGCAGTTGGTTTATTTTTTTCTTTAGGCAAAGCAATTACACTTGATTCACCACTAAGAAGGAATATATTCCTATTATTTATAATAGTAATAAATTTTTATGGTATCTTCTTTTCAAAAAAGCTGTTTCATTATCTAGTGACAACACTTGGAGAATTAATATTTTTGCACATTTCACAGTTTTGGACATTTAGGAGAATTAAATTACTGACTTAGGATGCATAGAGTATTTCAAAGATGTAGGGATCTTTGGGATAGTCTTTTTTGTCACTACAGCCCCAGGAAAAAATGTTCCAAAATTCCTTTCTGTGACTCACTGAGTGCCACCTTAAACATCTTGAGAGCTTTCTGCCACCTTGCCTTCAGTATGGAAGAACCCCAACTGCAGAGCTTGTTTGTATGCCTTTATATTGTGGTTTGTCTTAAGCACAAAATTTTGGTTTCCTATTCTGTGCAAAAACTGTGAAAACTGAGATCAGAACCTGGCATATCATATTTTTTCTCCCAAACTGATGCTAAACAGCTGCACTACAGATAGTTCCTCTGTTGGACTCTATGGTTTTATCTTGGAAGAACAGATATGTATATACTCATTCAAATATGCAACTCCCAGAGTAGATTTTTTTAAAACCCAGGTACCTATATGTGCCCAAATGGCACGTGTATTCCAGATACCTACATGTGCCTAAATTGCCTCAAATTCCTCTGCTTTTCATATATGTCCAAAGACCCCTAAACTGTGAAGTGTTCAAGTTTACTGTACACAAAAGTCATTCGCTAAATAAGGAGTCTATTGCTGCTCACGAATCCTGCCATAATGAAGCATTCTGGTGCCTTTCAGAGATCTTTCCATTTCCCCACTCTGCACTTTCTCACATGCCCCACCAGATAAAGCCTCATGTTACACAAATTTCCTTCTGCTGTATCACAATAGAAGCTCACATCTATTTTGCTTTTACCCCCCTGGGATCAGTCAGACTGAATTTAGTTTTCACATTACTTGATGATTACTTGATGATACAAACTCCATGTCAAGGTTCTGTCTCTCCTTCATGTTTGTTCACTAATTACATGGGCATGTTTGGGCAGGTTTATCTAGAAGACTAACAATTTTTAAATTTTACTTTAAGTACTTGAGTTTTGTGTGCTTTTAAAATGCTCAGGAGAGATTTCTGTTGGGATTCACCAATGAAGAAATAAGACCACATTCAGATTTCTATGGTTAGCAAAAATGCACAGGGGTGATTTCAGAGGTAAATGTTTTCTCTGAAACAGGTAGTGGGACAGAAAGAGCTCCACACCATTCGGGCTTTTATAAAATGGAAGGTCAAAATTCAAGTCTCCAGATATCAGCAGTCTGCACCAATTTCCTCAAGGCAAACCTCAGAGATCAGTTCTCCCTTCCCATATGTAAATGATGTGAATTTATGTCAGGTTATAGTGGCTTATTTTGTGACTTGTAAAGTAATTGCATGTCTGAGTACAGGAGCAAGGAGTCAAAACCTTAGTTCAGCAGTAGTGAACCAGGAGTTCTTGTGATTCAGGTAGCTTGTAGGAAAGTTTGCATAGCCCACAGGGACCAAGACTCTGACCCCTTTTCCTTTCCCACCTTTTCCTGGAGCAGTCTCTCCCATCTCTCCACAGGTCTCTGGCACACCACAACTGGGCTCTTGTACACTTAGCACTTTACATGTGCTAATTCCAGCACATGAAGCATCTTTCATTTGTCTACACATAGAAAAAGTTGGATCAGAGGAGTGATTTGGCCACAACAGCCTGAATGAGCCTACTCACATGGAACAAGAACATCAAGAGTGAAATTCTACATGCCATGCACTCCAATAGCTCTCTTCGCCCACTGTTACTCTGCCCCCTCCACTGTCACAGTCAAGGCCAGCACCAATGCAAAGCCTCTTACAGTCCTGCCTTTGCAATGTCCTCTGTAATGAGAACATCAAGTCTTATCAAATTCCCAAATGTAGCTGCTGGCTTTTGGTCTCACCATGGGGCATGTGATTTCCTATGGGAGTTAAAAGGGGTCTTACTGATAATTTACTTGAAGTTCAGACCTTGGGATGTGACAAAGTTAAACCAGTTACTGGTGTCACATCATTTACATGGCATCTGCTTTTTTTTTTCATCAGATTACTCTATACCTATCTATTACAGGTGTAATGCCTCATTTTAGGAAGACCATCAGATTCGCACTGCTATCAAGCACATCTGAATGTCTACAGAGATGCCTAAGACCTCAGTAAATGTCTTTATCCACAAAGAACTTTATCACAAATATGAAGATTTTCTACCTTAGCACAGCTGCCCGTGTTCAATGTGAGACTGCTTACCTTCCCTGTAGTTCCTAAATACCACATCTTTCTTTTGCAGGCAACATTCTGATGATAGAGTGACTTTCATACATTTTTTGCTTGAGATGCTATGAAGATACTTTATGCATACTTGTCTTCAGATCTCTCTCAAGGTGTTTGCCACATCATTTGCTTTCAGTGTTTGTTACATCATTTGTTTTCAGTGCCCTCTCTTCCTTACTTCACTATTTCCCCTGCATATATCCACTGTACGATTGATCCTGTCAGATGGGAGGAGTGATGCAGGATATGGTTCCAGCCTGCATGTCTCCTAAATGCAAGATGGATCTATGAGCTCTTATCATACACATACTTCACCTTCTTCAAGAGCATCAATAGGAGTGTTGTTGTAAGGTATTCACAGAAAATAAATCAAAGTGTTTAGAAGTATGAAATCAAAGTTCATCTGAGACAGACTTCTAAGGTACATAAATAAATTTCAGGATAAAACTATAGTGCAGCTGTTCCTCTGCAGCAAATACACACATAAATAGTTTCTCTGCTCAATTAAAAAGAGGCAAGGTTGCATCCCCATCCCAGAGGGTGCGAGGAAAAGGGGAAAGCCTGATGGACGGCAGCATCCAGCAGAGGGCAGCGATGCCCCGCCTGTGGGCTGGCACCTGCACACTTCTGATCTCAAGATGCTCTCTGCCCTGTGTCAGAAGGGGAGTCGAACGTCTACATACTTATGCCGGTGTTCAACCTGCCGTTGCAATTGAACTTCCAGCCAGTTAACAGCTGTGTGTAAAAAAGCTCTGGGATGAAGAAACACGATGGGAGCGCTTCTCAATTCCACTCCCATTCAGGAAAAAATTGATTTTCTCAGGGAAAAAATAAAACTTAGTGGTTAATTTACTTGTAGGGGAGTTGATAAGTCAATTATGATTTAAACTAATTAATTCACATCTAATTAAAACATAAAGGGGAGAGTGGCTCATTTTATGCTCAGTTAATCAAGAGACTGCAGAAGCTACTTCTTTTCTTCTGTGTATATTAATAAATGCTGCTTGCTTGGACTAGATTGGTTAAACTGCTACTTACCATTTGAAGTATCATAGAATCATAGAATGGCCTGGGTTGAAAGAGATCATACTGATCATCTAGTTTCAACCCCCCTGCTATGTGCAGGGTCACCAACCACTAGATCAGGCTGCCCAGAGCCACATCCAGCATGGGTGGAAAATGCGGGAAGTAATATAAGAGATACTTAGATTAAAAGGCCAAGGTAGCAGTGCTAAATCCCTGAACCTTAAAATCATCTGAAATCTGATTCCAGCCCTGAACTATACCTTATTCCAAACCTCAAGCTCGTCTCTATTACATTTCATTAGAGATAATTGTTTTGGCACTTACATAATGTATGAATACTGGGATATTCAGAACTTGACTAGAGAAGACCCTGGTAACTTTTTTCTAGAACTGAAACTAGCCCTGGTCTATGTGCCAGACTTCAGAGATCTCTGTTGACCTACATTATTCTGTGCCTGACTGTATGGCTTACATACTGCAAGTCATTTATATGCTAACTGTACTGTACAGGAAGGAGATAGTGGGAATGACCTGCAGACCTTTCAGACCCTTCTGCTGTGTTTCCCTGTGCAGATAGTGCAGCCAAAGAACTGCTGAACACCACTTCTCAGCCTAGCAACTGTTAAAACAACATTTAAGAAGTTCATTTTGAGATAGGGCAAAAGGAGCACAAGGGAAGAGTGGAGTGGCAAATACTCTTGACTTTTCCTGGGATTTATAATGGAAGAAGAAGGTGCACAAAAAGATCACAATGCCTGAAAGGATATAAGCACAGTTGTCACCTCACTGAGCCTATTCCCAACACTTAGAACTAAGCAAAGACTGACATACTTGTTAGATGAGAACCATATGTCATATTTGAAGTGAGAGCCTTGGAGTATTCCTATGAATCTTAAAAAATGAATTGTCATGGCTGCCAGGTAAGAGTTAGTTTCCTCTTGACAGGAAAAAAAATTAAGATCTGGCTTATGATCTTTTAACTACAATCCACATTTCCTTAGAAACTACAACCAAGACCAAAAAAAATTAATTAGAAGTAAAACTTTTCTTAGGAAAGATTAGAAATACAAGGGCTGCTCTGCAAGTAATTCTTCCTATTTTATTATGCTGGCCCACAAGGTTAGAAGCAGATGTTGGTGGTATGGCAGTAGAGACTGAACCTTCCTTCAAATATTTCATTAAATTTTGTTGCTGTGCAACAGGCGGTGGCAGAATCAGGCTGTCTGATAAAATGGTGTCTCACATGGAAGTGTGTATGAAGTAAAGGTGTGTCACTGAATTCCTCCATGCAAAGAAAATTGCACTCATTGACATTCATTGACGCTTGCTGAATATTTATAGAGACCAAACGGTGGATATTAGCACAGCGGGGTGGTGATTGATGAGTTTCAACAGTGATGACAGAGATGTGAAAGACAAGCCATATACACATGGATGGCCATGCACAGCTTTCACACTATGAAATGAAGAGCATCTTGATCAGTTTGTTCGTGCATATTGGCAGCTTATGACCAGGAAACTGTGTATGGAGCTGTCATACAGCTTTAATGTTTTGGAAATGATGGTAGCAACAATGGAACATCACAACGTTTGAGCCAAGTGGGTCCCAAAAATGCTCACACAGCAACGGAAAGAACACCATAAGCAAACTTGTCAGGACCTATTGAATCAACATGAGGATGAAAGTGACAGTTTCCTGGATTGCATCAGTACTGATGGTGAGATGTGATGTTGCCACTATGAGCTGGAGTCAAAACAGCAATCCATGGAGTGGCAACATGAATTCCCCACTGAAGAAAATATTCAAGACAGCCCTCCATGGTTAAAGTGATGTGCACTGTCTTTTGGGATAGGAAAGGGATGATCCTTCTGGATTTCCTGAAATTCAGCCAAACCATTAATTCTGACCACTGTATCGTGATGCTAAGCTGAAGATTTGGACTTCCAGAGTCAGGTCAGAGAAGAAAACGTATCTCTTGCAACACATTAACACCAGGCTCTGTACCAGTTTGAAAACTATGGAGCACATTGGCTGCACTGTTCTACCACACACATCATGTGGTACATATTTGTCACTTTCTGACTCTCAGCAGTTTGGTCTGATAAAAGTCTGGCAATATTTTACTATCAGGGCAGCTAAAAAACAGTGGGTCACCTCCATTGGTGCAGATTTTTACAAGGGTGGCATGTAGGCTCCTGTTCATTGCAGCTGAAAATGTATAGTTAATGATAGTGACTATATTGAAAAATAGTGTTTTGTAGAATTTATCGTAGTGGTGTTGATTTAGTTTATATGCTCTTCGTTTTAGTTTCCATGGAAATATATAGAAGGCATTTGTATGTAGTGGAGTGTGCAATAACTTATTTTTCTTCGAGCAATATCAGCTGGTTTTATAGAGGTATTTTCTTTCTCCATAAATCTGACGTCACATACAGGACAAACACATGCACAGCAGCAGAAGTTATCAGTAGACCAAAGTAGATGATTAAATGAACTGATGAAAACTGGAATCTGATTTCCACAATATTCTCTTGAAAGCCCTTACTCTTGGAGGCATATGTGGACAGCTTATTATGAGTAGTTATAGAATCACAGGAGCTTGCTCTCCTTTCACATTAGAGTAATTCTGAGGTAATTCCTTTAAAGTGAGCAGAGGTATACTGATGTGAAATCATAATCAGAAATTGAAAATTCTTAATAGCTTATTTGGCAGGGGGGTTGGACTTGATGATCTCTGGAGGTTCCTTCCAACCCCTACAATTCTGTGATTCTGTGATTCTGTGATTTCTTGCACTAAAACAATATTTAATTCCTTCAAATATAAATGGTGAAAATTGGTGTTTGGGAGGTATTTTGGTCGTTTAGTGGAGTTTCTTTGATTCCTCACTGAATTTATTCCAGTTCTTATTTTTGGACTGGAAACTAAAGCCTGAACTACATAAATGAAATATGATTGAAATAAATATAACAGAATCACATAATGGCTTGGGTTGGAAGGGACCTCAAGGATCATGAATCTCCAACCCCCCTGCCACATGCAGGGCCACCAACCTCCACATTCAACGCTAGACCAGTCTGCCAAGGGCCCCATCCAATCTGGCTTTGAACACCACCAAGGATGGGGCATCCATGACCAATCTGGGCAGCCTGTTCCAGCACCTCACCACTCTCTCTGTAAAGAACTTCCCCTGATATCCAGTCTACATCTTCCCTCCTTCAACTTAAAAACCATTTCCCCATGTCCTGCTTTTATATACCCTTTCAAAGAGTTGATTCCCCTTCTGTTTGTAGGCTCCCTTTAGGTACTGAAAGGCTGCAGTGAGATCACCCTGCAGCCTTCTCTTCTCCAGGCTGAACAAGCCCAGCTCCTTCAGCTTGTGCTCCAGCTTCGTGGCTCTCCTCTGGACCCTCTCCAACAGCTCCCTGTCTTTCTTGTACACTGAGCTCTAGACCTCTAGACGCAGGACTCCAGATGGGGCCTCACAAGAGCAGAGTAGAGGGAGACAGTCACCTCCCTGTCCCTGCTGGCCACCTCTCTTCTGATGGAGCCCAGGATACCATTTGCCTTCTGAGCCGCAAGGGCACACTGCTGGATCAATATATGCCACATTAAGACAATGTAATTCTCAATGTCTCTCATAACTTTTCTCCACTGTTGGTTATAGATCACCATTAGACTTTGATACATGGAGGTTTTAGAGAAGTTATTGAAAGGGCAAAGTAACATGTAAATCCTAGAAAGCTTGGTGTATCATTTCTAGGGCTTTATGGTAGAATTTATAATATGTTGTCTTAGAAGAATACGTGGTGCAGAATGCATTATGTTAGAGATATTTCAGTGAAGTGCCTAAAGAGTCTGAAACAAGATGTGTTTTTTAAAATCCTCTATGAATCTCCTCTTCCTGCTTAGGAACAGTTTGAACAGCCACATAGAACTGAATTTGGTGAAGGATGTGAAAAATCACAAGAAGGGATCCTACAAGTACACTGGTCAGAAGACACAAGCAAGGAGAATACACCCTCTCTGACTAATGAGAAGAGAACTGGTTACAACAGACATGGAGAAGACTGAGATACTCAATAAGTTCTTTCCCTTGGTCTTCACTGAGTCAGGTTTCCCATGTCTGTCATGTTCCTGAACCTCCAGGCAGGGGCTGGCAGAGCAAAATTCCTCTCATTGTAAGAGAAGAGTGAGTCCAGGAGTGCCTCATGGGACCGAGTATGTACAAGTCTATTGGGCTGGACAACATGCATCCCAGAATTCCAAAGGAAGTGGCTGATGTGGTTGCCAAGCCACTCTGCATCCTATATGAAAAGTCTTAGGACTGGTGCTCTTTAACATCTTTATCAGTGACCTAGACAGCAGGAACAAGTGCACCCTCAGCAAGAAAGATGTGGAGTTCTTGGAGCAGTTCCAGAGGAATCAGGAAAGACCACAAGATATCAAGATTGTCACAAAGATAATCAGAATGCTGGAACACTTCTCCTGTGAAGAAAGGTTGAAGGAGACTTGTTCAGTCTGGAGATGAGAACGCTCTGAGTAAATCTCATTGCGGCCATGTAGTACTTGAGCAGAGCCTAAAAACAGGAGGGAGACCAGCTTTTTACACGGTCCAATAGTGAAAGGACAAGGAGGAATAGTTTTAACCTAAAAGAGGAAAGATTAGGACTACATGTTAGGTGGAATATTTTTTATTCAGAGGTTGGTGATATGCTGGAACAGGTTGCCCAGAGAACTTGTGGATGTCTCTGGAGGTGTTGAAGGCCAGGTTGGATGGGACCCTGAGCAGCTTGATCTAGCACCTGATTTAGTGGTTGACAACCTGGCCCATGGCAGGAGGGTGGAATTAGATGGCCTTTGAGGTCCCTACAAACCCAATACGTTCTATGATTCTATGATTTTTACCAGACCTCATAATAAACTCCTTTCAAAAAGAAGATAAGCTCTATTTCAATTTATAAATGACTAAAAAATATAGCTATTTCATTGTTTTCATGCACTATAGTTTTTCAGATGTACTTGATACAGGAGTCCTACAGGAAGGGAGCACAACTTTACTGTCACCCTGCTTGCTTAGCACTGGAGATGTTTGCTAAGAGGCATTACTGTAGAGGAGCCCAGGGCATGCCATAGTCCATGTGGTGCTTTCTGCTTTGGAAGGGATGCCTACCAGCTGCTGCAGAAGAAGCTGATGTATTCCAGGCTTGACAATGGCGCCTCAATTAGGGAATTTATTTTGTAACAAATACAACTTGAGAGGGTCCCTTGGGAGGTAGCTTTAGAGAGAGTGGGAGCCCCAGGAGGCTGTTAATACTTTAAGGAAGTAATTTGAAAGGTGCAGGAGCTGACTATCCTCAAGTCACAGAAGACAAGCCAACAGGCAAGGAGTCTGGACTGACTGAACAGAGACCTTAGTCTGGAACTCAAGAACAAAAGGAATGTTTATGGACTCTGGAAGAGTGGGCAAGCTACTTATGATATTACAGGTACGTAGTGAAGCTGTGCAGGGAGAAAATTAGAAAAGCCAAAGCACAGCTTTGAACTGTCATCCTGACATGATTTAGTGGAGGGTTGTTTTTTATGAATAAAATATGTGTCTTACATCTTTAAAAGTTGAGGTATTTATTATTGTCCTTTATCTTACTGGCCAAGTTCAGTTCTGCTGATCCCCTGGTTGATCTTTAACTGATCCATGATGGCTCCTAAGATTATCCTTTTCATAATCTTCCCGGGCACCTAGGTGAGAATGATAGGTCTGTAGCTACCAGGACCATCTTTCAGGCCCTTTTTGAAGATAGGCATCTCATTTGCCAGTTTCCAATTTGCCGGGACATCCACAGTTAGCCAGGACTGACAAAGAATGATGGAAAGTGGCTTGGCAGCCACATCCACCAGCTCCCTCAGAACTCTAGGGTGCAATCCATCCAGCCCCATGGACTTGTGAGCGTCCAGCTTTTGGAGCAGGTCCAAAATTATCTCATCATGGATCATGCAGGGCCTATTTTGTTCCCCATCCCTATCTGCCAGCACAGGGGGCTGTGTTCCCAGGCAGTAACAATTCTTACTGTTAAAGACTGAGGCGAAGAAGGCATTAAGCATCTCAGCCTTATCCTGATCCTTGGTCTCCAAGTTGCCCTCGGCATCCAACAAGGAACGAAAATTCTCCTAACCCTCCTCTTACTGCTGAAGTATTCCAATATCTGAAAGGTGATTACAATGAGAGCAGGGTTGGCAGGATGAGGGGAAATGCCTTAAGCTGCATAAGGGTAAGTTTAGGTTGGATATCAGGAGACACTTCTTTACAGAATGGGTTGTTAGGCACTGGAGTAGGCTCCCCAGGGAGGTGGTTCAGTCACCATCCCTGGATGTGTTTAAAAACCATTTGGATGTGGTGCTCATGGACATGATTTAGTGGAGAGTTGTTTTTTATGAATAAAATATGTGTCTTACATTTTTAAAAGTTGAGGTCTAAAATCAATATGTTTGTGAAAGGCTTTGCTAAAGCGCATGAAATGAATGTGACATTAAATCACACAAACTGCTAGAGTCTGACACCATCTCCTTGTGAACAAAAAGCAGTCAAAATCTCACATTTGCTGTTCCTGCTCTTCACTGACTTCTAATTTTTACTGATTAACACAACACATACTCACTCTACCATCCACAAGAGGCATCAGGTCTCTTTCATAAAAAGCACATTAGTAGGTATTGTCAACAGCTGACAGAAGCCATCAGGAACTGCTTGTTCATCCATCTGCTTTCTCAGTCACCTATAAAAAGCTGTAATCATAGAACAAACAAAATAAGGATCAGTCAGCGTGTATGTCTTGATGCTGGCAAATGAGGCTTCTTCGTTTCTGAGAGGTATATAGACATGCATGTCAGCCATCACGAGTGAGAAAATGAGTAAAAGTGAGCTTAAGCACAATGTTTCAGAGCTGGTTGCCTTTGCAGTGTATGGCAATGGCAACAGAACACACAGAAGAACCTGGACCTGGTGAACCATTCCTGGTGGATGACAGGTTGGCCATGAGCCAGCAGTGTGCCCTTGTGGCCAAAAAGGCCAATGGCTTACTGGGGTGCATTAAAAAGAGCGTGTCCAGCAGGTCAAAGGAGGTGATCCTCCCCCTCTACTCTGCCCTGGTAAGACCTCATCTGGAGTACTGTGTCCAGTTCTGGGCACCCCAGCACAAAAAAGACAAGGATCTCTTGGAAAGAGTCCAGCGGAGGGCCACGAAGATGGTGAAGGGCCTGGAGCATCTCTCCTATGAGGAAAGGCTGAGTGATCTGGGTCTGTTCAGCCTTGAGAAAAGGAGACTGAGAGGGGACCTGATCCAGGCCTATAAATATCTAAGGTGTGGGGGGCAGAATGGCGAGGCTGGACTGTTTTCAGTGGTGAGTGGAGACAGGACAAGGGGAAACGGCTGGAAATTGCAGCACAGGAAGTTCCACACAAATATGCACAAGAACTTCTTTACAGTGAGGTGACGGAGCACTGGAACAGGCTGCCCAGGGAGGTGGTGGAGTCTCCTTCTCTGGAGATGTTCAAGACCTGCCTGGATGCCTACCTGTGCGACCTGGTGTAGGGAACCTGCTTTGGCAGGGGGGTTGGACTCGATGATCTCTGGAGGTCCCTTCCAACCCCTACGATTCTGTGATTCTGTGATTCTGTGACCTCCTCAGACCATGCATGTTTCTTCATACCCCTTTGATGAAGGCTGTTGTCTCCTAAGCACAACATAATATTTGCACTTCATTGTGAACTTAGGGGATAAAAGTCCCTGGCCATGGTATCGACAGCCTTGAGATAAACTAGCCTTTGAGGAATGTGGTGTTCTTTCCACCTATGCTGATTTCTGGTTTAAGTTTTGTGAAAGTACTCTGTATATATGGTAAGGACACCTAACATATATGAAAAAATGGCTTATGAAAAACAGATTTGTCATGTGTATGCAGATCATTTCAACCAGTATTAAAATCAGAAGGTGACATTAAGTACAACATATCCTCCTGAATACATTGCACTGTAATTGTGAAGAACAAGAGTTCACTGAAGTAACAGAGGGAGCGAATGTGAGTGAAATATATTTTCCATGCTATCAGGATACAATGCAATCAGGATACCTGGTAAACACCGCTGATGCTTAGAAAAGACCATAGATATTTCAAAAGCCAAATATAGTTGTGAGGTTGGTTTCTCAGTCTTGTCCAAAATTCAGCAACTTCAGTAGAACAGTAGCACTAGAAGTTCAATAAAACTTCTTAGCACTATACACAGGTACACAGTACAACACTGACTCGAAGGGAAGAATGCTACCTACTGAGTCACAGCTCAGTTCTCTGCTGGTTATCCACTCTGGCCCAAACAGGCTTATCTTACAAGAGCTAACAAGACTGCAACCCTGAGAAGGATAGGGAGCATAGAAAGCTTTGTGGATGCCAGTATGTCAAGGTAACCCATACAAGAGTTTCAGTTTCTGAGGATTGTCGTTCAATTTGTGTTACAAACACCATACTCAGCTCAAAGAGACAAAGCACACTGTAGATTTTATCTGTACTTTCTGGCACTTCCACAAACACAGCCTGCACAAGGGCTGCAATCGTGTTCAAGCTTGTGCCGTGTAGGGAAGGATTCTATTCCATACGAATGTCTGTCTCCTATTCCTCTCCACTTATGAGCCTCCCTATAAAGATGAAGAAAAGCACAAAATACATACTAAATTTGATATAAACTGTGCTTAGCCTATCTCATTTCCTTGAAACTGTGCTGAGCGCATTTGGGGTGCTAAGTGGAGAGCTTGTGCTGGAAATTGGATGTCTATATTTAACATATGGCCTTAACATTAACTGGAATTGCAGTGGTCTCTCAAAATAAGGAAGTTTTGTTCGTATGTGCATTCCAAGGTTTATCAGATCTCTCTCATCTGCACTCTCAAAAAGGAAAAACAGCTTCTTAGGTATAATATGCTTGCATGCCCAGCTGACCGAACCCAGAAACATAATTTGGTTTTAAGATTAAAAAAATACAACTCCTCAACTCACACGTCATGCACATGTTAATAATTTGCATTCTTCAAGTACTACCCTTCACAGCCTGAAGCAGAGGCAAGGTCCTCTCTATCCTCCCAGGGCCTCTTGTTACGCAAACCTTCATTCTGAAATTCAAACTCAGGTTTGTATTTGAAATTCAGCCTGAACAATCCAAAGGAAAACTCCATTAACTCATTCTTGTTCCTCCTCTTAGGGGCAGGCAGGTTATTCTCCCAACAGCCCAGAACTTCCCACTATATGCGAAGTTTTCTGATAGAATTGGTTTCAGCTCCGCAAATAGTATTCACATGTCTCTGCTCCATGTTCTCAAACTCGTATCCTTCTGAGTCATCAAGAAAAAATGGTGAAAAGAAGATTCCTTGGTCTTCACTATGACCATATGTAGCAACTTCAAATTCTGAAGGTTGTGCTTCTGACTGAGAAGCCCTTGGGCAAACTGCTGGCATGGTGAGGAGCTCCTGGGGCTAATTTCCAACTATGAGAGGCAAAAACATAATGTAGGAATTTAAAGGAGTCCAGCGTCAAAATGTTTTTAGGAAGGTTTAAAAGAGAGTATTGCTGCATCAGAACAAAGAGAGAAAAATGGATTAATGGACTGATTAAGAGAAAAGTATAAACTAAAAGTTAAACTCTAGCAACAAATTCTTTCATGATTATGGTCAAACTAAGTCATCATTTCTGCCTATATTTTTTTCATGTCTAAAACTGGTATAATAATACTTACTGAGTACTTTCAGTATTGTGAGGAAAAACTGGTTAGTCTTTTTAAAGTCCTATGGAATATGTCATCTTCAGGGAAACAAATGGGAAAGATTGCCAGCAGACAGTAATATATAATGAGAAGGTAAGGAAATGAAATTACAAGTTTCCATCAAGGGAAACAAATGAGCACTAA
The DNA here is from genome assembly GCF_026119805.1 of Tympanuchus pallidicinctus. Lineage (NCBI taxonomy): Eukaryota > Metazoa > Chordata > Aves > Galliformes > Phasianidae > Tympanuchus > Tympanuchus pallidicinctus. The sequence continues at coordinate 1,074,294 of NW_026294744.1, forward strand.
CAAACACGAAGAAAGAGAAAAGCAGTGGAAGCTTGGTTAAGAAAGATGGATGTGCTAATTTTTTTAGTTTGTTACCACCTGAGTACCAGTCAGTGGTTTCCATGTGAGAAGCAGAAGATGGAAATAAAAGATGACATAGGCAGAAAAGAAATAAGTGTAATTTGAAGGAAATATTGTAGAAGAGCTTTTAATTATGTCTGTAGGTGTAGTTTTCTTGGGGAAGGCAATATTTTTTGTTAAAAATCTTCAGTGTTGTTTATAAGGAAGAAAAAATCTAAGCTCAATAATACAAAATCTTTCCATGTTATACTTGAAATTTCTATGTTTTCTTTTTTTTTTATTATTTTTTTTTTAAATGCCAATCTTATGTTTCTTTGGGGAAAATCATTACTTCCCAGACATCTCTATTTTTAGGCCCATGTTCTCCATTACACTCCTTTGCAGTATACCTCCCTGTAGTGTTGCAGCAAGATGGTATACCAAAAGGTAGTAAAGGAGACTATCTGGTATTAAAATTCCATACCAGTGATTTTCGGTGACACTGCTTTTTCACAACCACTGACTAACCTTCCTTTTTTTTCTCTTTGCATTTGGGAAAACATGCACAGCATGTCAAATCTTCCAGTGAGAACTTTCGCAGTTCATGATGGGGGAGAAAACATGATAAAAGTATAATACAGAAGAATAACCTTAGTAAGGCTGAATCCTGAATTGTGCCTTGGATATTGTCATGCTTTTATGATCTTTGTTCTTGTTATTCCACATCATAGCATCATGTAGTGCACTGGGAGTTCAAGCATTGATGCTCCAGTTCCGGGTACCTGAGAAGTAGAGAAGAACTACATTCCCCGGGGGGCTTTGCGGTCAGAGAGGAGATTTAATTCCTGGCAAGGTCACCTGATGCACCCTTCCTCATCCGCTCTTCTTCACTGACTCTTTTTCGCCTCCCTGCTGTACAACTGGACTGCGTGTCTCACCTCAGTGTTGTGATGAGGCCTATCCACCTTTCAGACATTCTCTCTCTCATCATATTTGCTTTATTAGCTTCAGTTCTTATTATATTGTATTATGGTGTGTTATCTTGCATTCTGATACTGTATTTAGTAAATTAGTTTGTTTCTTCTCAGATCATTGCCGCTATTTTTAATTATTCTGGGGTCCCCTGTTCCCTTTTTCCAGAGGTGTGGATTTTGTGAAATCCCTCTGCCCCTCTAGTCTTGGAGCTGGGCAGAACCAGCCCGTAAACCGTTGACATTCTCGGTGGAGAATGTGGGCATTGGATGCTTTTTAGCTTTTTAGAACGAATCTATTTCTGCTCTTGGAGAGCTTCGTTGGGAAAGTTTATCTCTTTCACAGGTGCTCACTGAAAACTTGACCTTGAAAGTCCAGGCAGACTGCCAATATTCTAGAATATTTGTAAACTTTGAGCACTGCTGTCTTGCTTCTGTAAAGAGAGAAAAAAAAAAAAAAAAAAAAAAAAAGATTTTGCTTTCTCTTTTAATCCTGTTTGCGGAGGGAGCTGCTAATTTTACAGAATTTGTGATTTTTAAGCAGGCTCCCCGTGTCTCATTTGAATCCTTTATGCAGTTTTTGAATGCTCACCTGATCGCATTGTTATGCTAATCATTTCACTCAGTATTTGTATTTATTATATTTTGAGGAAGCCCTCCCCAAAGCCAGAGAATACTGAGTGGCAGGGAGTGTGGAGAGGCTTGGGAGAGATTTTAGACAGATGGACATCTTCGATGTCATGGAACTTCACTCCTGAACATCTGAAAGACCCTGAGAGCGTAAACACATATTTGAGACAGGAATGTTGCGGCTCAGGCAGATCTGAAGAGGCACAAATGATTTGGGGTCTGGCTAATGCTTATCGGGCCTTATTCAATAGTATCCTGGAGAGGGAGGGAGTTTGTGAAATTGAGAGAGAGTGTCTGAGAGCTGAAAGGGTGAGTCTCAGGGAGACAGTACAAAATGAGCGAGAGAGCCTCCAAGCTGAAAACGAGAGTTTCCAGGAGAGACTCTGAGCTGAGAGGGAGAATCTGCAGGCTGAGTGAGAGAATCTCCTAGTTGAGAGAAAAGACCTCCAATTCAAGAGAGATACCCTCCAGTCTGAGAGGGATATCCTCAAGTCCAAAAGAGATGCCCTCCAAATTGTGGGAGGACAAACAAGAAGATATAATAGACAAACTGTCAACCATGCCTGATGCTGATGGATTCATCCAATGGGGACCAGAATTCCCAAAACAGCCTACTGAAGGGGCTGATTAACTTGATTTCCTCCCAGCCAGTGTCATCCAATGTCTCAGCTATCAAAAGAAGACGTCCTCCTGCTCGAGCAAGTGACAACAGTAAGACTACGTCACGTTTTGCCTTGTGGCATTACCTACGTGACCATGGAGAAGATATAAAGGAGTGGCATAAGCAACCTACTCCTGCACTTCAAGCCCGGGTAAAAGAATTAGAAGACAAATCAACCACCAAGGTGAACTTCTCCAAAAAGGTGATTGCTCCAGTTGCTACAGACAACGGAGTAACAAATAGAAGGGCCCTGCTCCCAGCCAGGGGAAGGGAGAAGGGATAATAGAGTGTATTGGACTGTGTGGATTTGATGGCCTGGGACATCAGAACCACAGAAATATAAGGTCCTGGTGGACACTGGTGCACAGTGCACTCTAATGCCCTTGAGTCACCAAGGGACAAAATCAGTTTATATTCATGGGGTGACTGGGGGTTCCCAAGAGCTGACTATGTTGGAGGCCGAAATCAGCCTCACTGGTAAAGACTGGCAAAAGCATCCTATCGTGACTGGTCCAGGGACTCCATATATACTTGGTATTGATTACCTCAGAAGGGGATACTTTAAGGATCCCAAAGGGCATTGATGGGCCTTTGGAATAGCTGCTGTAGACACAGAAGGTGTTAAGCAGTTATCTGTTTTGCCTGGCCTATCAGAAGATCCATCTGTTTGCGGTTGCTACAAGTGAAAGAGCAACAGGTACCGATTGCTATAAAAACGGTGCACAGGCAGCAGTACCGCACCAACTTCCTTGCTCCCCATTCAGAAATTGATTCATCAACTGGAGAGTCAGGGAGTGACCAGCAAAACTCACTCACCTTTTAACAGTCCCATATGGCCAGTGCGTAAAGCCAGTGGAGAATGGAGGGTAATAGCAGACTACTGTGGCGTGAATGAAGTCACACCCCCACTGAGTGCAGCAGATGTGTTAGAACTCCAACATGAACTGGAGTCAAAAGCAGCCAAATGGTATGCCACCATTGACATTGTTAATGCCTTTTTCTCCATTCCTTTGGCCAAAGAATCCAGGCCACAGTTTGCTTTCATCTGGAGGGGTATTCAGTACACCTGGAATCATTTGCCCCAGGGGCGGAAACATAGCCCAACCATTTGCCATGGGTTGATCCAAGCTGCACAGGAACAGGGCAGTGCTCATGAGCACTTACAGTACATTGATGACATTACTGTGTGGGGCAACACAGGAAGGGAAGTTTTTGAGAAAGAAGAGCAAGTACTCCAAATCCTTCTGCATGCTGGTTTCACTATTAAGCAAAGCAAAGTGAAAGGACCTGCTCAGGAAATTCCTAGGTATAAAGTGGCAAGATGGCCATTGTCACATCCCAACAGATGCAGTCGACAAAATCACTGCCATGTCTCCGCCCACTAATAGAAAAGAGACACAATCTTTTCTGGATGTAATGGGTTTTTGGAGAATGCATGTTCCAAACTACAGCCTCATTGTAAGTCCCCTTTATCAGGTGATGTGGAAGAAGAATGATTTTGCGTGGGGTCCTGAGCAGCAGCAGGCTTTCAAGCAGATTAAGCAGGAGATAGCCCGTGCCATGGCCCTAGGGCCAGTATGGATGTGACAGGATGTAAAGAATGTCCTCTACACTGCTGCTGGAGAGAACAGTCCCACTTGGAGTTTGTGGCAAAGAGCTTCAGGAGAGACCTCAGGCTGACCCCTGGGATTTTGGAGTTGGGTGTACAGAGGGTTCGAAGAGTGCTACACTCCAATTGAAAAGGAGATCTTAGCTGCATATGAGGGGGTTTGGGCTGCTTCTGAAGAAACTGGTACTGAAACATAGCTCCTTTTGGCACCTCAACTGCCAGTGCTGAACTGGATGTTCCAGGGAAAGGTTCCCTCCACCCATCATGCTACCGATGCCACTTGGAGTAAGTGGATTGCTTTGATTACACAGTGAGCACCATCCAGGAATCCTAGAGGTGATCATGGACTGGCCTGAAGGCAAAAAGTTTGGAACATTGCCAGCAGAAGAGGTATTGTGTGCTAAAGACAATGAACAATGAACTACCAGAAAATGAAAAGAAATATGCCCTGTTCACACTGATGGATCATGTGATATTGTGGGAAAGCATCGCAGATGGAAATCTGCTGTGTGGAGCTCCACACAACAAGTTGCAGAGGCCACTGAAGGAAAAGGAGAATCAAGACAATTTGCAGAGGTAAAGGCTGGCCAACTGGCCTTAGATGTTGCTGAACGGGAGAGGTGGCCAATGCCTTATTTTTACACTAACTCATGGATGGTGGCAAATGCTTTATGGGGATGGTTACAGCAGTGGGAACAGAACAACTGGCAAAGAAAGGGTAAACCTATTTGGGCTGCTGAACTGTGGAAAGACATTTTATTTGGGCTGCCCAGGGAGGTTGTGGAGTCTCCTTCTCTGGAGATGTTCAAGACCTGCCTGGACGCCTACTTTTGTGACTTGGTGTAGGAAATCTGCTTTGGCAGGGGGGTTGGACTCGATGATCTCTGGAGGTCCCTTCCAACCCCTGCAATTCTGTGATTCTGTGATTTCTGCCCGGATAAAGAATATGGTTGTAAGGGTGTGCCATGTAGATGTTCATGTGCCCAAGAGTTGGGCTACTGAAGAACAGCAAAATAACCATCAGGCAGATCGAGCTGCCAGAATTAAGGTGGCTCAAATAGACTTGTACTGGCAACATAAGAGTGAATTATTTCTAGCTCAGTGGGCCCACGAGACCTCGGGCCATCAAGGAAGAGATGCAACATATAAATGGGCTAGAGACTGAGGGGTGGACTTAACTATGGATGCTATTGCACAGGTTGTGTCATGACTGTGACACATGCGCCACAATTAAAACAAGCCAAGAGGATGAAACCTCACTGGGGGGTAGGGCAATGGCAAAAGTATAAAGATGGAGAGGCAAGGCAGGTTGATTATATCACCTTGTCACGATCTCACAGTGGTAAGCGTTATGTGCTTACTATGATGGAGGCAACCACTGGGTGGCTTGAAACATTTGCTGTACCCCATGCTACCACCCGAAACACCATATTAGGTCTCAAGAAACAAGTCTTGTGGCCACAAGGCACCCCAGAAAAAATTGAGTCAGATAATGGGACTCATTTCAGAAATTCTCTTGTAAATTCTTGGGCCAAAGATCATGGCATCAAGTGGATTTATCCTATCCCCTATCATGCACCAGCTTCTGGTAAAATTGAATGCTACAATGGGTTGTTAAAAACCATGTTGAAAGCAACAGGGAGCAGAACAGTTAAGCACTGGGAGAAGCATTTGGCAGAAGCCACCTGGATAGTCAACACTCAAGGATCTATCAGTTGTGATGGTCCTGCTAGCTCCCTACATACTGTCAAGGGAGATAAGGTCCCTGTAGAACATGTAAAGAACATGTTGGGAAAAGCAGTTTGGGTCTTTCCAGCTTCTGGGAAGGGCAAACCTCTTTGTGGAACTGTTTTTGCCCAGGGACCTGGGTCCATTTGGTGTGTGATGCATCATATTTGATTTATTATATTTGATTTATTAGCTTCAATTCTGGTTATATTATATTATGGTGTGTTATCTTGCATTCCGATACTATATTTAGTAAATTAGTTTGTTTCTCCTCAGATCATTGCTGCTATTTTTAATTATGTTGGGGTCTCCTGTTCTCTTTTTCCGGAGGCGCAGATTTTGCGAAATCCCTCCACCCCACTGGTCACAGAACTGGGCCAAACCATCCCATAAACCGTTTACAGATATGCGATTGCTCCTCAGAGCATCCATGAGTAATCCTCTTGCTTTTGCTGATACATGCCTGAAACGCTTACTAGCTGACTGTGTTCTGGGAGAGACTCTGTAATGATTCCCTCAGTCAAAGGCCTGAGTTGAAACTGACAGAGAAACCAAAACTAAGTGTCAGCACTTCTCCCAGTGTAACAGACACCTCGAGATCTGCTCTCTAGATTTCACCCACCTGGTACAAGTAAGCTTTTGTATTTGTAATCATCCTTGTTGATACGGCCACTGCATGTAGGTATAAATCTTTCATAGGTCCCATTAACATGAGAGAGAGGTCATAGTTTAGGAAAGGGTGCTGTTGTTTGGTTGATAAGGTTTGTTTTCATGATACATTCAGGTCTCTGGAGTTTATCTACTCAGTTGCTTTTGCCAAAAAATTCCTCATCACAGAGTACTAGTGCACTTAGTAATAATATTTTGCATCTATATTACTCAACTCATTTCAAGTGCCTACAGGCTTCTTCTTCTGATGGTAGGAAAAATCTTGGAGAGAATTTTAATTTAGTTTGTTTTCACCATGAAGGTGTTTACAAGGAGCAAGTCTATTTTGGGAATTACAGATATGTTTGCCATTTGCTCATGGAAAATGAGATCAGGCCTCCCTGTACTAAATTTAACCACAGTCAACAGGGAGGTAAGGCTAGTATAGGTCCAACTTGTGTTATTTCTATTATTTCTCTACTTGCAGTCTCCAGATTCATTCATACCTCCCTGTATGAATTCATACTCAGTTATTAAAATGTGACAGTACTCTAATAAGCAGAATCTTGGAGTCCAAAACATTTAGAAAATAAGAATTTTCTCAAAGATGAGATGAGTTAAAGTGTGAAAGTGCATTGAAATAAGTATTAAATCTTATATAAAGAGGGAGGAATTGAAGCACAGATTAGACATCCCCTAGACATGGGATGAAGTCTGTATACTTTCTTTGCAGCCGTTTTAAGCTGTAATAACGCAGTGGAAAAAATAGTATGGTAAACAGGAGGAACTGAATAAACATGGTAGTAACTTTACCCACAGCAACAGTAAACTTATGAAGCTCGGTGCACTGAAACTGGCAGGAATAGTTAAACTCTATACAAAAATGCTACTAATAATTGGATGTAAAAATTCACTAAAGTTTATAGCCATGCATTTAAAGATTTTTAATTCGGGAAGTTATTTGTAACAAATGAGTAAAAAAACCTTTGGTAGCTAACAAGCACTTCTGAGAGGTCCTCCTGCATGCTACACACAGCTCTGATCATTCAAGCTCATTGCTGACAAACTCAGAGTAGAAGAGCTGCAGAAGAGAACTTCAATGAAGGCATAGATAGAGTGGCTTGAAGGAAAAAAAAAATAGTAATTATGAAAACGAAGCAGGTCCTGAATGTTGGAATCTGTATGGGTCATACAGGCTACGTGAAGGTCTTACAATTTCTACTTCTTCTAGTTCCTGCACTGTTCTTGAGATTTCCTCCCCCACTGGGAGTCAGTACTGTTCAGTACTAGTAATCTGGTGTGGCTCTGGCAGGTGAATAGGCTTATGATTTGCATGGCCTCTTAGTATCACTTGTACTGCCCGGATACCATTACATCTCTTAATCTGAACTCTCCCACAGTTATCTGGAGAGTCAGACCCCATATATCTATGCTCAGTACACTCCAGGTCTGGGGCAAGAGACTTCTTATACTTCCAGGGTGGGAGATGCCCAACCCCTAACTTCAACCATGTCTGGGTTACAGGGATGGTCGGTCCCCCACACCCACCAATCATCACCCTATCTCTATGAAATTTAAGTGGATCACCATAAATAATGGAGGTTTCTGTGCCCATGCCTTCACTTACTGTATGTTCTTCTGGGTCCAAAAAATAGTTAATTCAACATATTACTCCCACATGGGACCAGAAGTAACTGTGAAATCACCAATTCTTTCTACTCATGCAGCTCAGGCATAATGATCCAAGTCACTTGAGGAAGCTTTTTCCTTTTGTTAGGAACTAGAAAATCTTCCAAGTTCCATGTTCTCATTGGTACTTGATCAATTATTCTTACCCCTGCATTTTTAAGAAAGCTTTGAAATTTTAGATTTTCCTCCAGCTGCCTCCATAGCTGAAGACATGATTTTGTAAATTGAATCCCAGCTCAGATTAACTCATTAAACATCTGTTTTTTGGGATACCAATATGGATCCCAATTGAGAAGTCCATGAGGTGTATATCCTAGGTTTAGCTATAGGAAGGACCTCAGCCCCTTCCAATGTAAGATGAGGTCCCTCATCCCTGCTGAGAACTTCACCAGGTCCAGACTCTTAGAACATCATAAATCATCTCCTTCATTCCCAGTTCTCTGATATAAGTTCCTCCATCAAAGTTCACTGACCAGCATTTATTGGACCATTACTTTTATTTGGCCATATGATTCTACATGGAGCCATTATCCATTGAATTAGAGAATGATTTTCATCTTTACGCATTACAATCACGTATAATCTTTGTCTGAAGGGTGCATGTGTGCTGATTGATACATGTTTAGAAATCTCCTGTCCATTAATAACCATACTTTCAGCCCCCATGTTTCATAATCTTAAGAGCCAAGACAGCATTCTCTCTTGTGGTTTCTGTTTTAATTATTGTAATAAATCCACGAGATCAACAGCCATGTACAGGCATGCTGTCTCCTTCAACATATTGTGGGCAGGGGAAACACTCTCCTAGTGGCAACCCTGCCAGCCTATCTTGGATTTTCTTAGTTTTTTGAGTCTTGTCCCTAGAGGCTCACAGATCCTCTAGTTGGACTCTGGCCTGCTTGATTTTCATTCCCTCTTCAGATTCAACCAGGATCCAAGAATTGTGTCGATTTGAGCCTTTTTCCCCTTCTAATGATACAGTTCTTAATTTTAGAGGAGAAATGCAATTGCCCCATCAGAAATGTAATTTTGTTTTTCAATTATTTGATAAGAGCTTTAAAAACTTATTTTCCTGCTTTAGTTCTTCCTCAGAGGAATGATACGCGTTAATAATAGTAGCTGCCATGCTACAGCAACCACCACTTACTACTCTTTTCTCTGTTGTTAGCAAAGCTTGTCCTAACTCATTTAAGAATTCTGCCATCTTTAAAAGATATTTAATAAAAGGATTGACCCCATTGACCCTTATGGTTCCCCATTCTTTAATAATTTGAATGGCACTCAGACACAGGGAACCAGAGTTCCTCCTTTGTACTATTAGGGGTCCCAAAAAGGTCCCAATAACCAACCAATGCATTTTCCTTTTAAGATCTTAGGTAAGCACACTGCTGTCACTACTGCCTGGTTCACCAAGCGTAACACAATAGAAAAACCAACAAAGACAGCAGAGCAGCAAAGTCCCAAACCATGGAAGCAAGGATCTGCTCAAATATAGCAGCAGTGGGTACAGAAATAAAGAAAAGAAGACATCTACTTTCATAAGATCGCAGATATGTAGAGATCTCCCAAAATACACCTTTACCTCCACTGCCAACCTTTAAATGAGGTCTGGGAAGGTGTGGATTCTGGCTCCACCCCTTCCAGTCACATTGCATGCACCTGAGCTCTCCTGGCTTGGCCCTGCCTTCCCACCAGATGCTCCATTACTGTTTCAAGCAGTGACTTAGCATTTCCACTACAGAATCAAAAACAATTCAGAAAATGTATGTCTTTCCTTTCTGGAAGCATTGAAAGTATGGGGAAGAGAGCTGTTCAAGCTAAAGACAGTGTTCACATAGAAAAATGTGTATAAGCTACTCTTTGAGAAATGTATGCAGGAAATCAAAAAAATTTTTCAAACTAGACATGTCCAACCCACATGTGACTCGGCCCAGCCCATCTTGTAGCTGCCCTATGCCCTGCACCATTTTGGCGATAGCTCTGCCCTGCCAAGTAACCTCGCCCAGCTCTGAATGCACACCCATTGCTCAGCAAAAACAAATAGAGGTGTGCAACTGGCACTATATGAGCTGCAAGCAGGGCATGGGGAGGGCACACGGCACTGCCAAATCAAGTTATGGCAAATAACTTTATGCGTTTTGATACGTTGGCTCAACAAAGTCCTGTGAACAGTAAAAAACACGCAGCCTTGCTTTCCAGCATAGTAAAACAATTTGAGAATACTTTTCAAAATTACTGAAAAAAATCATCAATTTTTTTGTATGTTTGGAACTCCATTTTCCTTCAACATAAATACATCACCGCAAATTTTTGAATGGAATGTATAGAGTTGCAATCAGATATTCAACTCAGAAATCATAATATATTTCTTTATTAGACTTCTTTAAGATCTATCTTATCAGAGAAATTTATCTCTCCGCATGGGAATTGTTGAGTCATGGCCTGAACCATTGGTTGAGCACCTGGGGAAAGGATTGGGTCAGCCCTGGGAGCACAGATGAAAGCAATTCACCTGTGTGACTAGAAGGGCTGGAGCCTGGCTGCGCCTCTCTTAAGACCCCGTTTAAGGGCTGACTGCCACTGGAGAAGGATTTCTGGGTGGAGATTTCTCCTTTGTGGAGTTTTCCCCTGTGAGCCTAGATCCTGGGAGACAGGAGAGAATTCAGTTGCTGTTTGTCCCTTTTGCTATTCTACCTCTGTATCACCTTTCCATTGCACTAATCTTTCCAGCTGTCTCACCTTTGTCTCACCTTTGTCTCACCATCACAGTTCCTTTATGTTACTGTTTTTTGGCTGTATACACATTTGTGGGCAGTTGTTTCTAAGAATAAATTATAGGAATAGTAAAACTTAATAAAAGATCCCTGATGAACACCTTTAGAACTCACTAAGAATCGCAGTCACTTCCATCAAACTGATGCACTGATTTCACAGAAACATGCTCAAATATCTCACTAGTTTTATTTTTTTGCTGTTGCTTGCTTTTTTATACTTTAAAAAAATTACTAAAAATTAAGGTATGTTTTATTACTTCTAGAAATATTATATATTTTATGAGAGCTTCTCTAACAGTGATGCCTCCTATTTTAATATATTGTCCCCAAAGTCAGAAGCAAATATTGGTGGAATGGAAATAGAGGATGAACCTTCCCATCAATATTCCATTTTGTTTTGCTTCCATGCACAGACAGTAGAGGGGAAATCTGATGAAATGGCATCTGGCAAGCAAGTACATATAAAGCAAAGATGTGGAACTGAATTTCTCTGTGTGGAAGAATTTGTACCCACTGCCATCCACTGATGCAACTACAACTCCACTGGTACAAGTTTTGACAAGAGCAGCATGCAAACAGTTGTTCATTGCTGGTGAAAATGTATAGCTAATGGTGGTGACTATGTTGAAAAATTGTGCTTTAAAGCTGAGAATGTGCTCTATTAAATAGTGCTATTGTGCTCCTTGTATCAGTTGTAGCTTCTGTGGAAATAACTAGAATAGTTAGCATTATTTTTTGAGTGACATATATGCAGCCCAAGATACTCAATATAGCCCAGGCAAGCCAAAGGGTTGGACACCTGTGTTTCAAACTGTAAGAGGAAAGAAGTTTTGGAAGAGCTTTCAAGAGGAGCAGCATGAGAAAACTTTCTACTCAACTTGAAAAAGAAATCCATCAATGCATGAAAGGACTACACTATGTATTTTCCTGCAGTGTCAGAAAATAGGACTTAGCATCTTCAAATGTCATTTCCAGAGTTATTTCCTATGTTTGTCCTTTCTCCCTGCCACCTCAGGTATTTGTAAATTAAATAATGATTTTAAAACTTAGTCTTTAACATTAGAGGGGCCACATGACAGATAAGAGTAGAAAAAATACTCCAAGCTTAAGTTTTCAGAAACTTTCTTCATTGACCCTTAAGAATGAACAAAAAACAACCCATAGATCTCTCGATAGGTATCACCTCACCCATCTTGTTGGCAGTCTTCAGGGCCCTACTTCACAGAAGCAAAATGAAACAGAGGAGCACCATAGTTACTGTTCCTTAAGCAAGTTCCAAGAATTTTCTTACCAGTATTGAAATGAAACACACCACATTCTATATATTCTATATATATATGCTGTTTAGACTTATTTCAACAACTCATAGAGCTTCTCAGTAGGGCTGACACATGCTTTTAGAAAGCATATTTGGAGATTTTTTCTTGGGAGATCTTCTGTTACCCACACATTTCGTTTCCTGAAGCATCACACAAAGACAGGAAATTATTCATAGGGCATTTTATATTCCATCAATGTATTGAAAGCTCATTTATTAAGATAATTCCACCAGATTGTTAGCAGACTCATCTAGCACATCACTATTATTTTCCAGTGCAAAAGTACATTTCGCAATGCAATTAGTATTTAAGACAGTATCATGTCTGCCACTGCCGGTACCATCTGCTCATAAATACTTGTGGAGTCTCATGATGAAATTAAGTTTGGATATTGTGTCCTCTCCTGATAAGGTGATTGTGACTCAAGGCAAACATATTTTTATGCCACTCTTGACAATTCAGTGTCTTCTGCTGTTCCTCTAGTGCCTTTACCAGATTCTCTGTGATTCTTTCCTGCTTCCTTTCTCTAGAAAACTGATCTGCAGAGAGGAATTGGAATAAGGAATGTTTGAGCTCGAGCACCGGTGTCACACTGCTTCCAACTCCGAGTATTTGGTTGATTTATCAAACAAACAAACAAAAAGTATTCCTGACTTTTCACTGAGTAATTTCATGGCAGGCAAGAAATGAAGTTTCAGAAAGAGCCAGGCCTTGAAACTTTTGGACCCAAGCTACCCCATGTGTTTGAAACAGTCTTCATTTTGCCTTCCACCACACTCACATTCTGTATGATATCCTGTTAATGCGTATCTCTGACTTTTACAGTCAGGATCCACCTACTGAATTTCAGCTCTGTAGACTCCGTAGCTGGTCTTCATTTTTCAGGATGTTCTTGGATGACTCTCCCAGTGATATGTTCTTGCATGGAGCACTTGTTTCTAATATTTCTTCCATGTTTGCTGGTTGCACTGAGTACGACACAATTTGTCTGGCACACCCAACCACAGTGCTTTATGGAAATGAGTAGGCAATTTAAAAAAAAGAAACTTTATAAGGCAAAAAAATCCTGCAACAACTGATTCAGTATCTCAGCCCATTTCTTTCTGAGAGAAGTTCTATCTTTTTGTTCAAGTCATCGATGGGATTCAGCAGCTCTCTACTAGAACAAGCAAGTCTACTTGTAGCTTCCATATGGTACCTGATGAAGTTTGAAGTTAAAACTCTAATGGTGGTCTCTAGCAGGGTACATCCTCTGCCCTTAAAACAAGTGTGGCATTCCCTGCATCCCACCCTCCTAATTGCATGTGAGACAACAATTTTAACATCCCTACAGAAGGCTGTAGGACTGGTTGCTCCTAGCCTGAGTGAGCAGTGATCTACATGATCACAGGTGAGAATAATCATGCAAAACAATCAGTTCTTCAGACCCAGGTTTGTGACAGCTGAGATTCCCTCACTAAGGGTCTGGGCCAATTTCTATCCAAGTGCCTCTAGCTTCACTGGCTGGTTCCAGGAGAGATCTCCCTACTTCGTGAGGTGAAGCCATGTCTGTGTGTATGTTTGGATAAGGAGGCAGGTGCCATGACCAAGCACTGTCTACTGCAATCCACCTTTAGCTGCCAATTGTGTTTTGGGTGCCTTAGAGGATGGGAAACTGCTGTTTGTGTACAAGGTGTAACTGTTTGACAGCCTATCCCTGCTATGTCCTCATTTCTCCATGTACTGCTGCTATTGCTGTCCTAGCCTTTGATAAGGATAGGGCCTCAGATAGCTACTGTACTTCTAAGTCAGCTTCCAAATAATCTGCTACCTTTCATCTGCTTTATTGCCAAAGATAGACAAGCCAGACCAGTGGCTGGCTAATAAATAATAGGAAACTTTGCTGAGCCCCATCCTCAGCAGATGATATATTTTTAATATGTATAGCTTTATATACCTAGGTTTGTTATATCTATAGCACCTATAGCATGAGCTGGAGTCATGGGCGAGCACATGGTGCATGTGTATGCCAGAGTTAATGCATGTCTGCTGTAACTGAGTAACTTGACAAGTAGAACAAACTCTTTCAGCCCTTTGCTCTTTCCAGTCCCCAAATATGACAGCTTAATCATTTTCTAGATGCAAAACGTCACCAAGATAAAGCAACGTTTATAAAGGTGGACTGGTCACATCACAGAAAAAATCTGGTAATATATCAAAGTAAAGAAACTCAAAGTTCAGGAAACATTTGTTTTCCTCAGAGTCTTTCCCCTTTCCTCACTCTCAGCACTATAAGGCTGAAAATTCAGCCTGAATGTTCCTTAAACAAATATAGCTCTGTTCTTTACATCACTATATGATTTGCCATCAATGCCACATTTGGTAAACTGTGAAAGTTGAAACCCAGTTGCTCTGTTCCAGTTCTTCAGAGGTATATAGGCATTTAAATCTTACTGTAATAAACTGAACTGTGTGTTTTCTGTGAATGGCTTAGAGATTTATATGGCTTATAGAATAGTCAGATTGATTCAGATTTAGGTGTGCTTTTCTCCTCAGGCAAGTGTGAACATCTTAACATTGTAAGGGCTGAATTTCAGCTGGCAGGCAAAGCACTGTTGTACCACACAGGACGTGGCATTGCACTGGGCTTAGAAAGAGGGAGTCTCCAACGCACAGGTCTGTTTCCCAGAATTACACCATTACATCAAAACTGTGAACAATCCCAGCTTTCTGAAGTGTAAATTTCAGGCTTTCTGTCTTTAGATGCCATTTTGTCAAGGGGGACTACAGCAAAAGTCAAGCTATTGCAAGTGGGCACTCAGAATAAATAACATCTGTAGCATAGCTCTGAAGCAATGCTATTTGAAGCCTCTAACTCCACAGATATCCAGCTCACACCCTTGCAGGCTCAGACAAAATGCTGGTGGTTAGGTTGGCCAATGGGAACTTCATCTCTAACTCTCCAGGTTAAGTCAGACTAGCCTTGGTGTCAGACTAGCCTTGGTATCAGCCTAGCAGAGTGGACCACTTGATGACAAAGAAGCGTAGACTTTCCCCTTCAGAAAGGGGAAGAAAAACTGAAGAATCGAATTGTGAAGAGCCATAGTTTTTCACCAAAGTTGTGCTTAGATTGGGTGGTGACGAACAGTCTGGAAGCCAGGAATATTGAGTACAACATGAGACATGTCCAAGTACAGACTGCATAGTGAGTCTACTCACATGAAGTAGTGGAAGGCAAATGAAGTACAGACAGAGCTTTAAAACTTCCACCCTATCCTTTCTGCTGCTTTCACAATGGAAAATGAGAAGCTAAGGAGCTAAAACCACTTAGCTTCTTTTGGTCCTTTTCCCATCTGTTCTGTGAAAGTCATACACACAGTAAAAAGCAAGAAGAAAAAAAAAAAAGACCTCATTTAAAATAGATCATTTCAGGACAATAAACAAGCTATCACCAGCATATATTACATCCAGAGAGGCTGTCTCCACCTTAAAAATCCTGGCTTGAATCTACAAAGATTGCTCTCCATTGAGATTCTTATGAATGGAGTTTCAGCCATAAGCCGGACTCGGTCAGCCAGTCAGTGACTCTTGATGCTTTCTTGATTTCCTGTAACTCAACTGATTATATTGTTCTGTTTTTAATTGACTATATGCGTGGGTGTTTATTAGCTTTTGAAAAGCAATCTGCATACCTTAGCTGCATTCATCCAAGGAGCAGGCATGGAACCCAACCCAGTAAATCACAACAAGGGATAAACAAAGGGGAGGCAACAAGGAGGTTCAGATCTAGAGCAGCAGGGTATTTGCCCTGCCTCCAGGATACCAGAAGTCATCTGTGCCTGGCTTTTGCTCCAGGAGATGTCATCCAACATTGATAACAGCCACAGCCTTGATGGAGGATGGCAGTCTGCTTCAGCCAAAAATAATGGGACATGAATGTTTCTATCAGCTTCTAAAAAATGATATTCTCTTCTTTAACACTGCTCCCGTTCTGCTCCAGTGTGGATTCTGTTATCTGGCCTGCTGTATCCGTAGTTTCTTCTAGATTCATACAAAAAAAATGAAACAGAAAAAATATGCTGTGTTGACAGAAGGACCAAGTACTTTTCATAAGATAAGAAGAAAGAAATTACTTCCCTATTGAGCTCTGAAAAAAAAGATGTGTTTTACAGAGGTCTAAATGCAGATTTACCTATCCTGTGAGTTTTGATGAGCTCAAAGCCTTGAACTTCATCTTTGATTTCAAAAGCATTCTGCTTTCTAATGCTTGAGATGTTTCTCAGTAATGTAAGAAATTGAGTTCTGGGGACAATAGCTATGGCTTAAAAACTTCAAAAGAAGTGAGGCACAAAGCTGTGATCTTGAACAAAATTCACTGTGGCAATTCACATTTAACAAGAAATCTAATAGTTAGCATTGCATGGATAGGCTTTGTGCAGTACTAAGGCCTGCAGGTCTGGGTGAAGGCTAGCATAACAGCAACATCATGTCATGTACCTTCAGTAGAAAAAGCACTGGACATCCACAGCTAGTGAGAATCTTGCAAAGCAATAGATGAGCATATCCAATATTAACAGTAGTGGAAAATCTCATGGCATCTGCAGCACACCACTAATTAAAGGAAGAGCTACAATTCTGCAGTCTGCTGTTGCATGAACACCTTTCCAGTTAAAAGAACCAATACAAGACAGTTTAACCCTTAGCTTTTCTTTGCCTGACCCAAGCAGCTCTTCCCATCCACAGTCATTAAAACACCTCTGCCAGTACAAGCATTCACTATATACTGAAACAAGGTATGTGGAAACATATCTCTCTGAAAGAGAGTGAACAAGGAGCTGGATGTGAGCCAACAGTGTGCACTTGCAGCCCGGAAGGCCAGCTGTGTTCTGGGCTGCGTTAAAAAAGGGGTGGCCACCAGGGAAAGGGAGGTGATTGTCCCCCTCTACTCAGCCCTTGTGAGGCACCATCTGCAGTACTGCGTCCAGGCCTGGGGCCCCCAGCACAGGAAGGACGTGGAGCTCTTGGAGCAGGTCCCGCGGAGGGCCACTAAGATGATCAGAGGGCTGGAGCACCTCTCCTATGAGGAGAGGTTGAGGGAACTGGGCTCGTTTAGCTTGGAGAAGAAAAGGCTCCAGGGAGACCTCATTGTGGCCTTCCAGTATTTGAAAGAAGCATATAAACAGGGGAGGAATGGCTGTTTACGAGAGTAGATAGCGATAGGACAAGGAGGGAGGATGGTCTTAAGCCTCCCCTGTCTCAGTTTATGTTAGATACTGAGAGGAAGTTTTTCTACACAGAGAGTGGTGACACACTGGAACAGGGTGCCCAAGGAGGTTGCGGATGCCCCATCCCCGGAGGCATTCAAGGCCGGGCTGGATGTGGCTCTGGGCAGCCTGGTATGGTGGTTGGTGACCCTGCACATAGCAGGGGGGTTGAAACTTGATGATCACTGTGGTCCTTCCCAACCCAAGCCATTCTATGATTCTATGAAAGAACTATTCATTTACTCACACACAACTAAAAATGCTTAGTTTAAAAACATATATGAAAAAATTCCACAGAATCTTTAGAGTTAGAGGGAACCTTTCAAGGTAATCTATTTCAGCTCCTCTGCAATGAACAGGGATGTGCACAGCTAAATCAGGTTGCTCAGCGCTTGATCCATCCTCACATTGAAAGTCTTCAGTGATGGGACATAAGCCATATCTCTGTTCCAATGGCTCACCATCCTCACTGTAAGACTTTTTCGTTATATCCAAGCTAAATCTACTTTCTTTAAGCTTGAAACAATTTCTTCTTGTTCTATCACCACAGATGCTGCTACAGAGTCTGTCTTCTTCTTTCCTGTAACTCCCCTTTAGATATTTAAATGTTGCTCTCAGATCACCTAGGAACATTCTCCACACTGAAGAGCCCCAACTCTCTCTGCACCTTGCACTTGGCTTATTGAACCCCATAAGGCTCTCCTAGGCCCACTGCTCAAGCTTGTGTAGGTCTCTCTGGATGGCTTCTTGTCCCTCAGGTGCATCAGCTACACCCCACAGCTTGGTGTCATTCACAAGCTTGTTTAGGGTGCACTTGCTGCCACTGTCACTGTCAATGATAAAGATGTTTAAAGAGCACTGGTCCTAGCACCAACCCCTGAGGGTCACCATTTGTCACTGATCTCCATCCAGACTTTGATTCACTGACAATCACTATCTGGGTACAATCTTGCAACCATTTCCTCTTCCACTGAACAGCCCACCTATCAAGTCTATATCTTTCCAATTTAGAGAGAAGGGTAGTGTGGAATGTCATGTCAAAGGCCTTACTGAATTCCAGGGAGATGACATCAGTGGCTCTTCACTTGTCCATTGATAACATCATAAAAGGCCACAAGTTTGGTCCTTGGTTGTATTTGCCCTTGGTGAAGCCATGCTGGTTCTCCTGTAGCTTACAGGAAGTTCTGCTCCATGATATTTCCAGGCACAGAGGTGAGACTGGAATCATCTTTTCTACCCTTCTTAAAAATGGGTGTGGTGTTGCCCTTTTTTCCAGTCACCAGGGACTTCAACTGATGGCCAGAGCTTTTCAAATACCATTGGAAGTGGCTTGGTGACTACATCAGCTAATTCCCTTAGGACTTCGGGTGCATCTAATTGGGATCCATAAGCCTTGCGAATGTTCAGGTTCCTCAGGTGGTCACAAACATGATCTTCGCTTAGAGTGGAAGGGACATTGTTTCACCCATCCCCTCCTACCAAACCAAACATTTGGGAAGTGTGTTTTATTAGAAATATCTGTCAACCAGGATAAACCCTAATTCAAACAGCTCTCTCCAGAGTCAGAAGCCTCAACTATGCTCAGCTCATACAGAGAACAGATTTATCCTGTTTTCAGTAAATGTCATACATTTGTCAACATGAAATTCTGCTGGATACCAAAAACAGAGGATGTGGAAATGCTATGAAACTGAATATGGTTTAAAATAAATAATGCAAGGACTACCACCAAATGTTCTATTCACTATTGTCACACAACTAAGTGAATCCCATTGGAATTTTTGTGTTTAGATGAAGCTGCTGCCCCCAGTGCCTTAAGTTTTAGGAACGCAAGATGGGAATTTATCTACATCTTGCCATGCTCACGTGACCTTACTGAAATGCAAAATTCAATCACAGAAGTGGACCACATAGGAACAGAAAATATCAAATAAATTAAGACCAAATAGTCTTTAAGAGCAACCAAAGCTGAGAAAATGGTAAATGAGGAACAGGTAACTAATGAATAAGATCTTCTTCTGAAAGACTGAGAAATTTAAAACAAGTGTCTCTTTCAGGACTATTAGAAACAAGGTTTAAGCAAACTGGAAAGAGAAAATGACATTGTTCTGCCTGTTTTATTTCCAGTGACTAGAAAGTAAACAAAACGCACAGAGGGAGAATGCCAAGGTTAGTTCAAAACACATTTAGCTTTAAGTTACTAGTAACACATCTGCCAGAGATCTTACCACCATGTATGGTAATGTGAAAAAAAAATTCTCTGATAAAGAGAAACTTATTTTCATCAGTTTTTTTACATGCTTCAAAGTTCTGGATCTGTTTGCATCATTGCCTTGCAGATTAGTCTGACACTTTGCACATCCTTGCCTTTATCACAAGCCAGGACATCCAGAGTGATATATCCTGCATTAGCATTGAAAGAAAATGAAATCACTCCTGAAATACACAGCAAACATGAATAAGCAAGCATTCATCAACAGTACAATCAGCAATTCCATAGGAGCTATTTTAGAAGGGTGTGTAGCTTCCACTGGGCTTTTGCTCCAGCACTAAAACCTGGTACTCAAAGCTTTTATTTCAGATTATTTTCTTTCTCCTTTGAGCCACACGAGTGACTTTTGCTGTGTGCTTTACCTGCTTCAGCAAACAGCAAGTGTTGTTTAGTATATTTCAGCAACCGAGCAGGAAATTCTTCAGATCACGCAGTGACAATACAAAGCATTCACCTCTCCTGCACGTTAGCAACATGGATAAATAGAGGAGCAGATTGGCTGGATCACAGGTAGGCAACCTCATCTCCTCCAATAAAATCTGCCTTCCTAGGCTGGGTCTCTGGAATCCTAACACTGCTGTTAGGCCAAGAACAGAGATCCTCATGCCTGTGGTATTTGCTCAGAGGGCATGACCACTTTGGGCAAGTCTTTCACGTGAGTCAGCTTTAGTTGATCCATGGGAACATTCCTTTGTGTTGTCAGGCAGAGTTGCTCACAGTTGTAAAGGATAATCTGACTGAAAGTAAAAGGCATCTAAATTTTAGCATATTTGAGTCAGCTCTTCTGTTAAACCTGATGCAAAGAAGAAGATGCACAATTTTCTTTGCTAGCCAATTTGCATAAGGAGAACCCTCAATAAGAAACCTGTGCTCTCTGGAATATGCCACTTTCTCACTGGATTCTACATCATCTCTGACTACATAAAGCATCACATGCAGATATACAGCCAATGTAGATAAAGAAGTGTAAGTTCAGGCCACGACACTGGAGAAAGAAAATTACAGAGCCAATCTGCAAACAGTTATTTGTCTACCCTGTGTATCATCAGGTTCTCTAGTCACTAAAGATGCAGGACAGTGTAGTATCATCCCACTCCCTTTCTACTTTCCTGCATGAGTAGTATCCAGAAGCCTCATCTTCCATCACTGTACAAGGCCTGTTCATTCAGGACAGAGGCACTGAAAGCCTTTGCATCCTTTTATTGTCTAGTCAATGGCTCAACAGTCTGGTCTCCATCAATTAAATTCCCTGTTGGTACACATGAGGACTAGTAATATGTACAGCATGAGTAAGAATGGTAGAATGCAGGTTTATCTTCATACACAGCTGGCAGCATCTTACCCATCCTTGTAGTCCCAGGCACTGCTGCTATACAGATAAATGAGTGTTAATGTACTACAGCAAATGCCTATTGGGTGTTCTGAGCCACTCTTCACTGTACCTGCAGCCAGACTGAATTCTCTTCTAGTACAGTTACTGGATCCCTAAGAAAGCCCAGTTTGTTTTCCATTATGTCCCACCTAAAAATCAGGAAAGGAAAATGCAATGTATTA
Source organism: Tympanuchus pallidicinctus (assembly GCF_026119805.1). NCBI lineage: Eukaryota > Metazoa > Chordata > Aves > Galliformes > Phasianidae > Tympanuchus > Tympanuchus pallidicinctus. The sequence continues at coordinate 1,095,431 of NW_026294744.1, forward strand.
TAATCACTCAGCCATCTGTCAAGAAATAAGTTCCTAATCACACTCATTCCCTCCAGTTTAAGCAGTCGTTTATTTTTTTTTTTATGAAGATAACCTTAAAAAAAAAAAAAGCCTTCAGACTCTCTACTGCTGAATGTTTGTCCAGATGACCTTTATTACAGAAATCAAATTAGTCGCAGCTCCTCTTATCTTTTCTCATAGTAGGCTGTGTCTTCAGAATGTCAAAAGACAAAGATTCACATTCTGAATTACAAATAAGATGCCTAAGCATCACAAAGTGAAGGTGGTTCAGAAATCTGGATTCTGAGATGAAGATGCAGAGCTCTGTTATAAGCCTCAGCTATGGTAGTGGTTTCAGGCTGACATGTGGAAGAAGTTAGCATGGTGCAGCAAGTTCCTGGACTACACTTAGCATTAAGCAAAAGTGTGCTCTTTTAAACTTTCTCCGCAGCAACTGCAACATTTCATCTCATGTTTAAAGGGAGTTCTTAGAAGTTACGATAACTCAACCTGATGCAATAAGTCAAATGTAAACCTAACCCTCTGGGAAGATTTCCAATGGCATGCAAATGCAGAGAGTGTGAAAAACCCACTAGATGTCTCTCTGCCCCTTTATGCACTCTTAGCATGACTTGTTGCAGCTCCATTCAGGTACTGGACCTGCAAAATGGGATCAGTAGGTACTTCCTTGTTACATTATCTTATAGAAGGGGCAACACCTAAATGTCTGGGAGATGCTCAGTTACTGCAGTAGCAGAAAGTCATGAGCAACTTATGTACCTGCATGATATCCATTGCCTATATTTGCAAATATGTACAGTTTAACAGATTCTGCCATGCTTGTTTCTAAGAGTTCTACTGCAGTTTCTCATCCGATACCAATAGTACTATTTCCAAGGGAAGATGAACAGTTTCTGCCCCTAAGTGTTGAACAAGATGTCTTGACAAACATTAAAATCCATTCTTATGGTGAAATATATTATTTGGTAGCTAGACCTTCTGGAGATGCATTCTATCTTATAAGGACTTTAGTGTTAAATGAGGTTTTCATTGTTTAACAAAGGCTTTAGGAAAATCCATTTTAAATTCTAGGCTACTAATGAGAAAATTTGTTGTGGCTGCAGTTTTCATACTTGTTACCACAAATGTCAGTAAAGACTGTGTGTGTACAAGTATTGCTTACAATAACATGAAGAACATGAAAAGTAAATACAATGAGAAATTTAGGGCATAACATTCTTCAACACACAACACTTAGAAAATCATGTGACATAAGCGTCATATATAGAGAAGTTTTCAGATAGGCTCTCTAAATTTCTGACCTTAGACAGCTCCTATACAAGGTCTCACACACACCCCTCCAGCAGCAGAAGGCTCCAAGGTCAATCAAGCAATAGTTTTGATACCATTGCCTATCCAGTCACACTTTAGAAGATGATTGAATCAGTCCCAGAGCATCTAAAACCCAACAAAATCACTGACAATTAGATTCCTAGCCATACTACCAGATCAGTATTTTGGATAGTAGCAGATGAAAGAGGGCACAACATTCACCTTCAGAGACATTAACAATAGTGACAGAACAGCTGACTTTGATATTATCCCAGAGTCAGAATCAAAGTGATGTTAACTATAGTCACAAATTAATTTTCAAAGGAGCAGGGACGAAAAAAAATATATATATATAAATCCACATTTGCTGAACCAGACATAGCTATGTGAGAAAGGGCCCAGTGCTCAAGTTTGGTCCTGTGGAAAAGAGCCCGGCATTGTGGAGATGTTCATCTTCAGTTTTCAGGACAGGGATTAGTTTTCTGGGATAGTAGGATTACTTTTACAGAAGCTGTGGGATTTCCTGGAAGAAAAAAAGTCACCTGCCTTCCAGCACTTAGACTCCTTTAAAGAGTCTGAATTTTCACTACAGCTCTGTCTAAAGGCCCTGTTTAAAGTAAGTTCTAAGCCTCCCAAACCTCTCAGAAAAACAGAAGGGACAGAACGAATGGGATTAGGAGCTCCCACTGCAGAGTCTCTCTGCTGAAGAATTGTAGCCAAAGAACTGAGGTCAGTTTTTAGGACAGCATTCTCATCCTTAAAATCCCACTAAAGCAGCTATATCAAGATTTTCATTGCAGAATGCATACAGATCACTGAGCCTCTGCAAGGTACCCAACTTCAGAAATACATGTCTTGGAATAGTTGAAAGCAGTGGCCAGTTCACCTGACTATAAACATACATCGCAGAAGAAACCACCTCAGCAAGCTTCTAACACTACAAAACGAGCTTTCCAAAAATATAAAGCATTTTTCTTTCCCCCTTCTTTTTCACTTAGATCACATCTTGGACCTTCTCTAGTGATGACTATGAGTCAAATTCTCTAAAACTGCTAGGAAGGTAGTTCACATGCTATTTACAGGATAATCAGAAATCATAATTAGCAAATATTTCGAGAGTAAGCTCATTCTCAAGATTCTTCTGGCCCAGCTTTGTACACTGGAGGCAACAGAAGTGTTATAGAAGGACACTATCATGTTAATAAGCACCATACAAACATGTATGTCCAGACCAATGTATTGCTTTAAACTGAAATTTTTAAATAAAATTTGTGATACAATCAAGAAATAGAAATAAAGGAGCTCCCTGTCAAAGTTATCTCATGTTCTGAGAGAGCCCTCCAAAGTTGTTTGTCTGTGGGCAGAAAACAAGATGCTTACTCAGATTATGTTTAGGGGGTATTTTTCTGGAACATGAGACATGAGGACTTGATTCCCTCTCCTTTTCTCTTCCCCAAGTAGGTCTTCTACTTTTTCTAGATGAATATATAATTACTGGGTTATCAGAAACAAACATTCCAGAAAGTTCAGTCCATTGGGCTTCTGCTGCATTCCAACTCTTCTGAGAATTCTTTCCTTTCGGGGCTCAGAAGTTAGGCAAGTGGGGCTGAGAAGCCCATCCCACAAAGAAAAAAAAAAAGAGCATATTGATGACTTCAGGACACGGGATTCTGCTGCCTGCCAGTCCAGAAAAAAAAGTTAGTGCCAAGGGGAATAGAGATAGATACTAGAAAATGTATCTGCAAAGCTAAGGTGTAGTTCAAATGAGTATTTCACTGTCTGGGGCACACAGCACTGGATTTGAGGACCAAGCAAACATTTTATGGTTTGGTACCAGTGTGACTATCTCCCTCTACTCATGAGGCCCAATCTGGAGTAACATATCCAGGTCTGGAACCCCTCAGCAAAAGCAAGGCGTGAAGCCATTGTAGCAAGACAAAAAGGCGGCCATGAAGATGATCAGAGGCATGGGGTACCTCTTCTATGAAGAGAGACTGATGAAGCTTGGCTTGTTCAGTCTGCAGAAGAAATGGTTTGAGGGAGATGGCATTGAGGCCTTCCAGTACTTAACAGGAGATTATAAACAGGACACAGAATGACATTTTATTCAGTCTGATATTGATAGAACAAGCAGGAATGGCTTCAAACTAATACAGAGTAGATTTAAATGAGATATTAGGAAGAACTTTTTGATAAGTAAATATTTTGTGATTCATCAACACTTAAGGTTCTAATGTCAAAATTAAACCAATTGGAAATGATGAATTATGAACTGAAATAGTATGGAAAACTTAGGACACAGGACTTAATGGCATTTCCACAAAAGCAGCAACAGGATTTCCATTTATTTTGGTGTGTTTAGTCCTAATTTTCCCAATTATGTTCAATGAAGAGTTTTGGTTTTTTTTACTACCTTTTGAGTTAAGAACAAGCAACTGTTTTTATGCTTACTAGAGAAAATAGAAAAACTATTTTTTTTTATGATTATAGTATATACTTAAGAGCAGAGACAAATATCTATTCATTTATATATTAATTTAAGTTTCATCATTCCAGCTGGAAAAATGCTGTCAGACCAAGTTTGTTACATAGAGCACATTTTATTTTTAGAACATGGAGCTAACAGTAAGTTGAAAGATTTACTTCCTAACAGAAAAGATATAGCAAATGTTTTTAGAGACTCTTGGAATTAGATCAAGTTTCAAACTGGAGGTAAAAGGAAATGGCTCATATCATTAAAAAAGGAGTGATAAAGAAAAAAGATGCATAATCAGATAGACTAGTAGTAACAGCATTTATTGCCTCTGTTCATTATTGACCCATGCACGGATCAACTGGTATTCATGAAACAGGATTTACATCGACTTGAGAGACTGACCTCTGTGTTTTCAGGAAAAATGTGACAATTTCCTAGCAGTACCTTATTCCCTTTATCCAGGGCATCAGTTTGAATACTGCATTTCCTCATGTTTGGTCTTCACAGTGATCAATACAGTGAATATTTTATGCAAAAAAAAACCCAAACATTTCTACTGCAGGGTAAATTCTAAGCAAATACTGCAGAGTAGTTCTACGAACCAGCTGCAATGCACATTTGTTATTTGTTATAGAAACCTAAGTATGGAATTTACATTCCTCAGGCAATGGGAACAGTAGCTCTGACGTCATTTTTCCTGTAAAACAGCTTGAAGTCCAAGCGTTTGCAGCAAAATTTCTCTACTGACCATTGGGCATGTGCATAGGTCACTACACTCAGAAATAAACTTTAGATGAATCAGTGAGAATGTCCAGAGCTAGTTAGAAAACAAGAAATCCAATCCACAGCAATTCCTGGAATTTTGAAAACTGCCTTAATGTAATGGAAAATTGAAAACTGAGTGTTCTAAGACATCATAGAACATACGAAGAACTACTACTGAAGCTTTGATATTGTTTTCACACATTTTAAATACACACATTTTAATTCTTGCATATAGCATGTCCTGGAAACTTCCAGTTGAACATTTTCTGATGTGCTCAGAGATGTGCCTTTCCTCTTGAAACATAAGGTATGATAGAGCAAAGTACACAGCTACATTAGATTTTTCTCAGTGCTGACATAGAATGCTATTTCTGTTCAGATCATGACTTCCAATACAAAGCTAATACCATCAAGAAGAACTACTGTAAACATGAGTGAAATTGCATTTTCCAACCAAATCTGAAAATCAGCAAAAAAAAAGTATGAGCACCACTTTCAGATGCATCCATTATTTAATTTGTTTTACCTCAGTTACTCTTACGTTACTGCAGATAAAAACAATGTTGTCTGAACCACAATCTTGAATGCATTTTCTTGATCTGAAATAATGGTCTCAAAGTTCTCTAGATTTCAAAACATAAGAAAATGAACAGCTAGAGAAAATATTTCTACATTATGACACTTCAAAAAAAAAAAAAAAAAAAAAGCAGTTACTTGACTGCCTAGTCTGTGTTAATAAAAAGGAAAAAACTGCTTGAAGCAGCTTGAACTGGAAACTCCCTAAAACTTTTGTCCTCCAAGGTCAATGCAGCATCAAAAGGAATAGGGCAGTAATGGCATCACATACTGCGGGGGTACCCGGTGTATGAGAAAGTACACAAAGGGAGGGACACAAAGTTTCTGTTATCATCTACCAATCCATGTAAATTCATACATCTAGCTAGTATTTAATTAGACTTGATACACCAGACCACCATATAAAGAGCTTGATGTAATAAAATTCTGAAGAACTCCTATTCTAGAAGTTAAGAAATATTAAGACTAGTGAAACTTGATGAAAATAGGAATAACTTGATTTTCCTTATTTAATGACACCAAGAAGTGAAAACTTTCAAGCAGAGAAGATGCAACAAAATTTAAAAACAACATATTTTCAAGAAAAAAAAAATCTGAAGAAAGATTTTTGGACTTGTAAGTGCGTGTGTTACATTTTAGCTTGTAATGTAACTTAAGGGTAATTAATTCACTGTAGCCTCCCCATCCAATAAAATCACAGTCCACCTTCAGAATTACATTGGTTTGAAAGCAAAACCCAGCCTCACAGATGAGGCCTTTCTGTATATCCTTACAGCAGAAAAGACAGTATTACTCCACTCCCTGAATTTCAAGATGTTATTTAAGAAAGTACACCTGAGGAAGTATTTATCAGAGCAAATTAAAAATTCTGGGCTATTTTTAACTACTTCCAAATTAAAATCAGGTCATCCTTTCTTTTTAATTCAGTAAGTCTTAAAAAAAAAAAAAAAAAAAAAAAAAAAAAACACAAAGAAAACAGCACGTTTAGCTTGTGTCACAACCAGAAAAGTCAGTGCAGAGGAAAGGTGACACAGGAGTGCAGTAGCAAAGTGACTAATGCAAATAGAAAGATACTCCCCTATCTCTAAAGATCTAGGCTCATAGGGAAAACTCCACAAGGGAGAGACCTCCAACCAGAGATCCTTCCCTAGTGGCAGTCAGCCCTTAAATGAGGTCTAAGAGAGGTGGAGCCAGGCTCCACTCCTTTCAGTTGCACAGGTTACATTCACCTGTGCTCCTGTGGCTGACTGGGTCCTTTCCCCAGGTGCTCAATCAATGGTTCAGATCATGACTCAACAGTTACCATACGGCTTGCTAAACTTCAATAAAATTTCCTGTTTCCTCTGTCCTAGGATAAGAAAATATCCTTTCTCATAAAATAAAGTTTTGGAAATACGTGAATAACTGAAATCAATATATTTTGAGATCACTGCACTTAATCCCAGCAGGTCCAAAAGATTCTTGCTACAGTCAGGACAAACAAAACCATTTTGGTATGCTATACTAGACTTTTCTGGTTTTTTTTAATCTTTGCTGGTTACTTTCTTTGGCAAACTGAGAAAGCCCTGATAGCATACATATCCCAGTCCCTGCTTTTCTTTTCCAAAATCTTACTTTTGTTTTTTTTTTCTAGGAGACGTGAACTGCTGGTGAGAAGAGAAGGATAGGGAGTAGGGCTGCTTGGGCTTCTGTCCATATTGCTTTGTTATGAAGTCCTGATCAGTTTTGATTTTCTCTTGTTTTGTCAGTTTTGGGTATCTTAGTTTGATTTTTATTAGATTAAAGCTAATCTAACTGTGCTGGATTCTTGAGACTGTTCTAGAAAACATGCATGAGAACTTGCTTGTGAACTTCTTTCAGAACCTACGTTTTGTCTGAGCAAGATCTTGATACAGTTGGTTGGCAATAGGAGAGAAGAATGTGCTCTTGTATTGATCCTGCACTGCATTGCGGTCACCCATTACCATCTGTTTGGTTAAGAGTCAGAGCACTGTAAAAGTTCTTCCTTTCAGCTTGACAGATTGAAAAACACTTTTCTCTGTAAGAAACGTGTCCTTGTGGGAAACACTGAGAGAGAAGCTTTCTGCTAAGGCTGTACTTGCTCACAGGCTGGCATTGAAATCAATATTCAGGAAAGCTGAAGAAAAGTGGGATTAGGGCATAACTGCTGACATATTTTTAAATTAGGTATATGCAAGACCGTTAATTAAACAGCACACTGCCTAAATTTGATCTATTCCAGGTGCATGTCATGATCACTGTACACAGGGATAAGGGTGAGCACAGATCACAAAGTTCTCTCAGTATTCAGCAATTCCCCTGTAAAGTCACAGGAAAACATAACCTTAGGATACCATATATGTGGGGCATCTCTCTGAGAGGGGTACTCATTTTAATAGCCTTGGTTAAAAAAATGGAGCACCAGGAAAGGATGCCAGTGCAGGAAGCCAAAGGCTTGCTCAACCAAAAATGCCTACAGGAGTGACCACTTCTGCTGTATGGCCTCAGCTTGTTAAGATGCTCTTTGGACAAGCATGCCTGTTACAAGAGTTGTAGTAAAGCTAGCTGAGATCCAGAATGGGTTCCTTGTGTGTATCCCACTATTCCCAGTACAGACAAGTAGAAGCAGTAATAAGGTTGTTTCTTTTGCACCCATTCAGATCCTTTCTAGTGCCCAGAGCACATCCCACGAATTTGGTGCCCATGCCCAACGCGAGTTCTGCTATTGTGCAGTTGTGTGACCTTGAATCCTTCTGGGAGTGTTGTGTGAGACAGAGAAGGGAGAAGCCTCACTAGGAATCTTTCTTTCTTCCTCAGAAGCTGTGTTTAAGCTTAGATCCTCAGTCTTGGTTTCTGCCTATGCTACATTGCTACCGTGCCTATTTTGGCCTTCGTTACCTGGACCTTGACTTCACCAAAGCCATTGGAATTGGGGACCTATTTCTGATGTAATGCAGCTAGGAAAAAAACAAACAAACAAACAAAAAAAAACCTGCATGTACATTAAGGGTGGGGAATACCTGCCCATTTGTTTTCACTGCTGGTAAAGTATTGTTCCCTGCAGTGTATTCTCCAAAGACATGCCCTGCTCAAGTTTATATGACTGAGAGACTGCAATTTCCAGCATTTCTAGGAGGATCATAATAAAGCCTAAAATGGCCTTAACATTAGGAAATCTTAAGAAAGAAAGTCTATTCGGGAAAGGGAAAGGGAAAGGGAAAGGAAAAGGGAAAGGGAAAGGGAAAGGGAAAGGGAAAGGGAAAGGGAAAGGGAAAGGGAAGGAAAGGGAAAGGGAAAGGAAGGACGCCTATGAATCATACAATCATAGAATATCCCAATATGGATTGGACACACAGGGATCATCAAGTGGCTCCACACAGGATCACCTAAAAATGCAAGCCTTGTGTCTGAGAGCATTGGCCAAACACTCTTGAAATTCAGAATAGTTTGTGCCCTGATGAGTACCCTAGAGAGCCTGTTCTAGAGCCTTTTGTTTCATTGCTGTTACAGTGAAGATGTATTTCAAGTAAGACTTCATGTATGTTCAGAAAGTCAATTTACTAGTACTTAGAGAAAACTCTCTTTATGAATTTTATGGAGACCTGCTCCTCTGCACATTTTTCTGTAGTTTGATATAAGATATCTATAACAGAACCAAACCAAATCAAACCAAACAAAAACAACATCAAAGTGCTATACAAGCAATTGCTTTCTTGTCTTATTGGCCACTCACTGACAGCTTGAGCGCTTTTCCTCTCTAACATCCCTCTCCTATTCAAGTTTTTCATCTTTATTATTATTATCTAACATTAACGTGTATTTTTAAACATTAAAAGAAGGAAAGAGAAAAAGATTTTTTATAAGCAATGGAGCGTCTGAATGAAAGCCGCTCACCCAGCCCGATCTGACTGTGAGAGAGTCTGTTTCTTTAAGGCTGGTTATGTGTTCATGTAACAGGGCAAGCGCATACATGAAACAAGTTTTTCCTAAAGCTTTAAGTCTGCAGGGGAATTTTCTAATGATCATTTTTAGTTAACAGGCACAAGTTGTTAGCCTGAGCTGGGAAAGCCTTTTTGTGTGTGTGCCAATTTTACCTCTTCTTTTTTTTTTTCTTTTTTGTCATGGATTTGGTTCCCACAGCTAATGCTCCTAATTATAAGACTGGGCAAGCAATTGCCAGCGTAATGATATGGAGTGCGTTGGCCCTGACAATGAACACAGGGAGCGGCTGGATGGCCTGAACAACAAGTCAAGGGCTCTATTCATCCCAAATGATCTTTTGTCTTGTTTGCCACCTAATCCCACGGAGGGCTGCACCTTGGTATGGGAGATGTGTCCAGAAGAGGTACAACTGCATCTCACAATGCTCTTTAAGCTCCTGTCGTGGGGCTTTTTGCTAAGTGGGGGTCAAAATTGAGACACTATCAAGAGTGAAGCCCTTGCCTGTATATTTTAATGACTGTTTCCTAACACACACTCACACCAACTGGGAAAATATCCTTCAAAACTTGTTAAAACACTCTAGGCAGGTTACAAAGAGCTTGCTCAGCTCCAGTGGAAATACGGCTTTCCCTCTTAGCTGCAAGAATTTTCTCTTCAGTGATTTTACCTCCCCTTCCCCTCTTTTTCCAGTCTGAGTTAATAAATACCTAATAACTTACTCCATGATCTCTGTGAGCAACAGCTCCCACTAAGCCAGTGAGCATGTTCTTAGGAAAACTAGGTTATAGCACTTCTCTCCTAAACCTCTGGTGAGAGGTGCTTTTCTGCACTCTGCATACAGTCCATCTCATGGATCAGGCCAAATTCCTTCCCCAGTGACTGTATAGTCACTGATGATTCCATCACCAAGCCTCCTAACTCCCATTGTGTATGTGGAATATATTGGTGTCGAGTAGGGCAGAAGCATATGAAAGTTTAGCTGTGTGCTAGAATATGTGGTTAGAATTTTTTTTTATTTTTATTTTTAACAGCAGAATAGAGGAAACAGTTAAAGTGTTGAGATGCGATGACAATTACAGTTACTGAGCACTATATTATGAGGGCTGCTTCAAAAGCAACGTGTCCTATCTTGTTATGTTGGCCCTTGACTCCAGAGCCAGTAGTATGGCAGTAAAGGTTGAACCTTCCCAAAAATATTCTGTTACACTTTGTTGTTGTGTAACAGATGGTAACAGAGGGGCAGTCTGATAAAATAGCATCTGACATGAAAGTGCAGATGAAGCAAAGGTGTGGAATTGAATTCATCCACATGAAAAAAATGGCTCACATTGACATTCATCAATGCTTGCTGAACACTGATGGAGACCAAACAGCGAATGTGAGCAGAATGAGGCAGTGGATGGTGCATTTCAGCAGTGGTGACAAAAACAGTCACCTCCACTGGTACAGATTTTGATGAGTATGATGTAAGCTCTTGTTCATCACTGGTGAAAATGCATAGCTAATGATGGTGACTTGAAAAATAGTGTTTCACAGCTGAGAATTTACTCAACAGAAAGTGTTACTGCGCTCTTTGTATCTGTTGTATTTTCCATGGAAATAAAGAGAAGGCATGACTTTTAGAGCAATCTAAAAGTATTATATATTTTCTGAATTCTCGTTCCTATAAATAGCATTCTTCTGAAATACTTCTTTTTTTTCCAGAAAATTTGACTAATATTCCAAAGAAAAAAGAGAATTAACAAAGAAAAAAATCAACATATTTTGTAGGAGTAAACTTTTTTTTTTTGGGGGGGGGGGGTAAAGAAACTATGGAAAACTAATTTGAGAGAAACCATTTACTTCAAAGTGTTTGTAGGAGAACTACTTGGTATGGCTTGGACTGGTGAAAAAGCACCTAATGAAGAGGTAAGACTGGCCCAAAGAGCTCAAATTATCCATATCTATGTTCCTCATGTGATGACACTGGGTGGAGCCACCCTGGGCTTATATAAGGGCCAGCTGCTGAAAGGAAAGTGTTTATGGGATCTTGGTGCTGAAAATCTGTGCTGTATAGCCTGAGAGCCCTTTCACCTGTTGAGTGAGTTCAGTGTTTCCTTTTGTATGTGATTCTTGGTCTACCTGCAAATGTTTTACTTGGTGTCACTAGGAATCTGTCAGAAGTGATTTCACTTCCTGAGTAGAACAGTGTTTTTCTGATTATGAAATATCTGTTAGCTAATGGTTGTAGTCTCTGTGCTACTCAAAAACTCAAAAATACTGTTGTATTGTTTCAATACTTTTCTGTTAGAAGAAATAAGTTGCTTTAATGTTGCTGGTCAGGTGAGCCTCTAACCCATTTCATGTTTGTGTTTCTTCCATCAGCATATATGTTATATATAGAAATACCTGACTTACTGACAGATTGAAATCTGAATCTACTAGTTGTTTGTGACAAACAAACTTAACTGTATGGTGGCTCACAGAAAGCATAAATGTATGTGCCAGATATTAGTATGGTTGAAGTAAATTCATATGTAGATTTCACTGAAAGCTCACAAAGAAATGCTTCTAGAGTTTTTCCTAGTTTGAACTGAAAGCATCTGGTGAGATGAGGCTGCTTAAAATCAGCTCTTGATAGATCTGCAAGACCTCTGTAAAAAAATGCGTTGTGCTGTAATTACAACTTTGTTATCAGCCACAAGATGAATTGTATGAAGACATCATGTTCTCTGCTTCTCTTCAAGCATTGCCTGTAGTTATGCCAGATAAGTAGATAGCTCATGAGGCTATGGTTTCTGCTTTGCTAGTGCATGTTGTAGAGGGGGACTCTTGAAGAACAGTACCTTTGGGTTAGGGGTAGTATTTGAGGTTGGTTGTGTTTTTGGTTGTTAAATTAGAGCTTTTTTTACTGTATATAATAAAAGCCCCTATTAGCATTTTCTTTTCAAATGCTTTTCTGCAGCACAGCTGCTATGATTCTGCAGTCAGAAAAGCAGAACTGGTGTGGCTGCAATTTAGGGTAGAAGTTGAAAAAAAGAGGAGGAAAAAAGGAGGAAAAAAACTTCAAGACAGTTAAAAGAAAGCCTGCCAATCAAATTTTTAAAGAGAGACTGGGGGATGGGGAGTGTGTGAAATAACTGAAAAGCTGGAGGAACCTGTGGAAAGTTGTGGAGAGGAGAGGACAAGGAGCACAACAGAACCATAGAAATGAGCCTCCTAAGTATGACATGAGTAATGCATTGTGGAGAAGCACTGTACACTTGGTTTGATTAAAAAACAGTGTTATTTCTTATACCTGTAAGCTTTGGCATATACAGAAGGTTTTACCAAGTCAGGATTTCTTGCCACTATATCAGCCACTTCCTGTTGAAACTTAAGAAGCAAAGGTTAAATCTCAGGTACCGAATGATGAATCATTAACAAACATGCATTTTCCTAGCTAGATACTAATTCCTAAACTCCAAGGATTTAAGACTGAAACCTTAAGGATAGTGACAAACTTAACAGGTGTGTTCCCAGCAAGGGAAAGATAGAGCCTTGCTTCATCTTCTGATTATTAAGGGTAACACCAGAAGCAAGGCAATATCTCCTAGTACCTCTCCCCTGGAGATTTATGCATTTTCAATGACTGTTAAATTAGAATATGAATTTTTGAATCATACTACAGCTTGGGTTGGAAGGGACTTCAAGGATCATGAAGCTTCAACTATCCTGCCACAGACAAGGCTGCTAACTGCTAGATCAAGTACTAAATAAGGTTGCCCAGGGCCCCGTTCAACCTTACCTTAAATGCCTCTAGAGTCAGGGCATCCTCAACCTTCTACGAAATGTCATGGTTGTCAGGCAAAGTCCCTGGGAATTGAAATAAGGAAAACATCACTCCCGTTTACAAGAGAGGGAGGTAAGATGACCCTGAGAACTACAGACTAGTGAGCCTTAACTTGGTGCCTGGGAAGATCGTGCAACAGATCTTCTGTGAGAGATGTTAAGGCATGTGAGGAATGAATGGGTGATCCAAGATGACTAGCATTGCTTCACTAAGGGATGGTCATGCCTGACCAATCTGGTGCCCTTTTCTGATGGAGTTACAGCATTAGTGGGTGTAGGGAAGGCAACTGATGTCATCTACGTAGACTTCTGCAAAGCTTTTGATGTGGACCTCCATCACATTCTTATCTCTAAATTGGAGAGAGATTGATTTGAAGGGCGGACAAGGAAAGGAATTTATTGGAAGGTTGCAGCCAGAGTGTTGTGGTTAATTGCTCTGTGTTTAGTGGAGGCCGATAACAAGCATTGTCCCTCAGGGTCCATCTTGGGACAAGTACTCTTTAATGTATTTATCTGTGACAGGATTGATAGATGATGGGATTGAGTGGACCCTCAGCAAGTTTGCTGGTGATACCAAGCTAAGCAGTGCAATTGATAGAGCAAAAGGGAGGGATGCCATCTAGAAGGACCTCAAAAGGTAGGCGTCTGTGAATCTAATGTCAGCCAATGAATCTAATGTCAGCCAATAAAGCAAAGTGTGAGAAGATCTCATCCAACAATTCCTTAAACAGCCTAAATGTTACTATCTTGAAGTTCAGGGTCCTGATTCTACTCTGCCAGACCCACATTCCTTGAGAACACAAACTCAACCAGGATGTGGTTGCTGTAGCCCAGGCTGCCTCCAATCTTCATGTTGTTGGTGTGTGTGTTGTGTTTTTTTTTTTATGATCTCCTCTGCATTGGTGAACACCAGGCACTGCAGCTCTGTATCTCTGGTCAGTCTGTTCAATACTTGAACCAGAAACTTATCATCATTGGACTCCAGGGCTGGCTTGGATCATTAAGAGTTCTGAAGTTGTATGAAAAGTAAAAGATATTTGGGCTTTTTTCCCCCACTTTTTCTTCCTATTTTCATATTTTCAAAAATATGATTAACATCTAGAAATTCTAGAAATTTTTCTCTATTCATACCATTTTACTTGACTGTTATCCTTATATTGCAAAGGAGTTTGATAGCAAGCCTTTAGTAATGATGTTTTAAAATTAATTTTTCAAGTGTGTAGATACTGAAAAGCAAAGATGGGCACTAGTAGGATTTATAAAGCCGTGTCAGGTAGGTACATTCCTATCTCTTTAAGGAACCCATGGCCGGATGCATGAAGAACTGTGCCCACATGCCCACATGCAAATACTTTGATTTTGGTGGAAGAGTGTTAACTACCTTTCCTATACTGGTAACCATATACTCAGATTACCCAAAAGTGGTCATCTGTAGTCACGCGTGTGGAAGATAAAAATCTGAGAATTTTTTAATTTTAAGTAAAACTTCAAACTACTCTATAAATTTTCCTGTGCTCTCCCAGGATTTCACAGTAAATAAATTACACTTTTTTTTTAAACAGACAATTAATCAATAAGACTATGATGTGGTTATATGCCATACATTTTAAGCGCAGACGAGAACACTCATGCATTTAAATTCACCCTATGAGACTTGATTTCACCCATTTCTTAACACTAAGATATCAGAAAGAAATAAAACTTGGTCTCAGAGTCTGTGCCTTTGAAAACACATAACATACACGACTCCTGAAGAAATCATAAGTTTGTATAAATGGCAGCTTGATTTTTATCTAGATTTTCTCATCCAGAACTCTCAAATTCTACCAAGTGATTTAATGCTTTCTTCAGTGCACAGGCAGAAAAGCAGAGGAATAGGAAGGCATATATTAGTCTAATAATGGTACTAGGCTTCTGTTCTCTTCTTTCTGTAGACTTATGCTCTGGTATCTATTAGAAGGTAAAGAGGCACAAACCATTTCACTTCTGTGGCACTAGAAAATCCAAATGTTTTTTTCTTTGTCTCCTATGTTTACTATTCTTTTACCACCTCTTTCAATTCTCCTCTGAATTTACCATTTCAGTGCAAATAAAGAATTCATATTCTTAATATGAATTATGCAATAAATGTGCTTCCCTCTGACTGTAAGGACAGCAGATAGAATGTATTAGTCTTTCACATATTATGAATATTATGTGTCCTAATTATTATGATATTTTAAACCACTTGAAGATCATGACTTACCATGAAGTTTTTATAGTAGCAGGGTAATATTTGTTAATTATATTTGGTGCATATGGAGCATAAAATTTTTTTGTATTAATGTTTCTTGGATGATACTGAAGTGCTTAAATGAAAATGAGTCATTACCTTACAACAGTATTCAGTTATTTCTGCTGGTTTCAAGTTTGTTAGGCTAAAGCCTAATGAAAGCAGTAGCTCTAAAGTCTCAAACATAGTTAGAATCACAGTAAATTCACAGCTATGTAATTGGTTTTCATCCTGATAGTAAGAATAAATATTTGATAAGCTTTTTGTTGTTGTTTTTTTTTTTTTTTAAAGGAAAAAAGTAACAATTTTCTGCTTATCAGTGCTGTAGATTGCAGGATATCATGTATACATTATGTTTACATTTTCCCATTGTTCCCAATGTAAACAATGGCTTTGAATTTTGTGAACAATGTTAAGTTGTGGGACACAACCAGTTCTTTTTGCAAACTTGGGTGTGGAAAGCCAGCCTGAAGGCAGCTTCATAATTTAGGTGTAGAACTAAAGGTATCTCCAGGCAGAGGGAAGACCAGCCTGCAATGGTTATTACGTGTTACTACAATGCTTATTGCTATGCTGAGTTTACCACAGAGATATGGCATAATAGAACTACTCAAAGGAGTGTCTTGTCAGAGTAGCTGTGCTGTAATACTATTTGAAGTTAATGAGAAATTGTAGGATTCATGATAAGTTCACGGAGTCACAGAATGCCTTGGTTTAGACATTAAAGATCCAACTTAAACTGGACATTAAAGTTCCAACTCCCCGGCCATAGGCATGGTTGACATCCACAAGATCAGGCTCCTAAGGATCCTGTCCTTAAAGGCTGCCAGGAATGGGGCATCCACTACTTCTCTAGCTGTTCCAGTGCCTCACCACCCTCTGAATAAAGAAACTTAATATGAATCTGACCTCCTCAAGTTAAAAAAGATTTTCCCTTGTCCTGTCATTATCAGACTGTGTAAAAAGTCAGTCTCTGGTTTATAATCTTATTTATAATTCTTCGTGAAGTACTGGAAAGCTGCAATAAAGTCTCCCCAGAGCTTTCTTTTTTCCTAGTTAAACAAACACAGCTCCCTAAACCTTTATTTGTAGGAGAGGTGCCCTAGTCCTCTGATTATCTTCATGACCTTGCTCTGAGTCTTCTCCAACAGCTCCACAACTTTCTTGTACTGGAGTCTCCAGTCCTGGTTGCAGTATTCTAGATAAAGCCTCACAAAGGAAGAGTAAAGGGGGATAATCACTTCCCTTGCCCTTCTGGCCACCCATCTTTTAATAAAGCCCAGGAAACTGATGCTCTTTTTAGATATAAGAGCATGCTGCTGGTTCATGTCCAGCTTTTGGTCTGCTAAGATTTCCTTATCCTTTGCTAAGATATCCTTCTCCATAGGGCTACTTTCAAGCAGTTCTTCTCCCAGTATGCACACTAGTATTGCCCTGACCCAAGTGCAACACCTTACCCTTGACCTTATGGTGGGTCTGCTTTTCACTCCTCTCATGTCCCTTTGGAGGGCATTCCTTCCTTCTATTGTAACAACTACAGCTTTCAGCTTGGTTTCATCAGCAAATGTGCTGTGAGTGCACTCAATCTCACTATCTAGGTAATTGATTAAGATATTAAAGAGTGCTAGTTTCATGATAGAGAGTTGGGGGACACCACTCATCACCAGCCTCTACCTGGTCATGGAGCTCTATTTTCAAATAAAGCACTAACCACACAGATGATCACTGGTCTTTCCTGGTCTTGTACCATGACAGGAGTTCTTGGGCCTACATCTTGGGGCAGATCCCTCACAGTGATCAGCCACACCTTCCAAGCTGATTAAGTGACTATTGAAAGCATTTTTGAACTAACTGAATCCCAGGAGGTCTTTCAGAGAAGACCTCATCTTAAAGAAGACTTAACTTATACCATAAGTTTCATGGTTGTCTGGAGTCCACAGAAGCCAGGCCTGAACAACACTAAAGTGGTTTCACATCTCCTCAGCCAGAGGCGCATCTTACAGCTTTCAGCACTAAAGGCACCCTACTTTTTGAAATAACTGCAGCATCAACAATTCTGCCTGTCTTTCCAGCAAATCATAAGGCTTCTCAAAAGAGCACTTCTCCTTGTTTGCTTCTCTGATCCTATGACAGGAAAAGGTTTTCATTTTGGCTTTTTTTGTCTTTATGCGCATTGGTTCTGTGCTTCCTGGTCTACCAGCAAGTACATTTTTATTCCACATTAGCTGCAGCAGCATATATTCTTATCTTGTGGTATTTTTTAATTATTTACCAATTTAGCCAAAAGCATGACTTCCTCAATGTGGTTGCACTATGCTTCTGGTCACTTACAGTGGTCACAAGCAGAGCTACAGTCCAAAGCCCTTGAAACAACTCTTAGTCAGGCTTGCGAATAATAGGGGAAGAGTTAGCATTGCTGTGTGCCCCCTACAGTTGCTGTGTAATGTAATAGACTTTCAGACTGGGAGATTTCATTATGAGCATCTAAGACTAGAGCATCCAGGCAGTAATGTTTGCATGAAGACAATAAATTCTGGCTGAATTGGATCAATTCGTTTAAAGTAATCCAGAGAGACGATGAAGATCCTTTCAGACCTTTCCTGAGAAGTTCTGCCAAAAGACTTTTTGCTCCTCCATGTTAAAAACGTGCATGTTATTTCAGATGTGATCAGTTTGGGGAGCTTTAAAATGACTGGATTTATTATTTTTCTTAAATGGCGCTCTCCTGGTGTAGTTAGACACTTCACGAAGGTGTTCTCAATCACAGCCAAATGACCACTTTACCTGAGGCAGCAACTTTTGCATTCCAAGCTCCCTGATCATGGGCTGGCACATCCCATCCCAATACTGAAAGTATTTCACCTGATGCATCTTCTGCTCAGGCTTTTCCCTTCCCACCAGACAGTTCCAGCTCCAGCAGCAGACTGAATAGTACCACATTCCAGAAACTTCACAGGGAAAAGATGCATGTGCATGTCCACATGCATGTTCATAGGATCTGCTGGTTAAATGTTTTTCTTTCCCAGAGGATATATTTGACAGCAAGATAAAGGGGGGAGCATGGAAAACAAACTTACTTCCCCCTCACACACCTCTTTGGCTATTGTAGAATAAGCTGCACTAAGTCTTTTTGAAAGCAATTGGTTATCTTAGCAGCTGTAATATAAACCACACTCTCCCTGAAGTATCCCTGCTATAGCAGAGGGGAAGTGAGGGATGTCACATACCATAGTATTCACAGGGAATTGGTAAATTCAGAGATTTTTTGATGTTTTGGTTAATGTAATATCATACTCTTTCTTCGGTGGTTCTGAAAAATCCACTAGTTATATTTGTGCAAAATCTTACAGAGGCTATGTCTCTATACATCATTAGCAGTATCTGCCTTGCCTTTTGTTTCAGTCATTAAGGACTACAGTGGGAAGTAAAATGGTTGATAGTTATGAAGGGTGTGAGTGGATGACATAATCAGAGTAGTTTTGCATGAGTGTTGCTTGGTTTAATGTTAAGACTGCTTGAGGTGCCAAACTGCATCCCATGCAAGCCAGCTCATGTGCTCATCCTGCAGAGAAAGCGTTCTTGTAATTTTGACACCCTGAAGTATGAGCACCTGTGTGTTATGCAGTCTGTCAGACTTTCAGCTAGTACCTGCTATGTTTGCCTGAGGGAGCTTTTCCTCTTCTCACAGTCTTTGGCCTTTGAAGGTAAGAGATGCAGCCCTGTGGGGAGGCTCACAGAGCTGTTCAGGCTGTCTGGCAGGCAGAGAACTCCACACTCATACTTCTCAGCCCACTTCATTATTTTTTTTCCCCTTCCTTTTTCAATTTCCTCCTCTGTGGATATGAAAATGGCTGGAGAAGAAAAAGTGGAGGTGTCAGGCTGCAGAAGGTATTGGCTCCCCTTCCTGCGGCTTATTTGCCACTACAAGCAGCAGCGAAAAGCCTACAGCTGCCCCAAAAGCCTCTGGCCCTCTTCCAGGCAGGTAAGATTATCAGGCACACCACTGCTGAAGTCCTGCCATCAGGTAAAGCCTAAAGGCATAGCAATTCAAAACCTACATGAACATTTTCCTTTACAACCTTCTCTGGGGAACCTGTGTTTGCAGGGGAATTGGACCAAATAATCTTGAGAGATCTCTTCCAACCCCTATGGTTTTGTGATTCTGGGAATAGAGAAGGAGAAGGGCATGGAATCCTGCTTCAATTATTGTGCTTATAAATAGTCTTATAGATTATCTCTTTGATTATCATATCCTACCTGCACTGTTTCCATCTCCAAGTTACTGAGTACTTTCAGACCTTGCAGCAGCATGGACTGGAGACCAATAGGTACCAGACTCAGTGATTCAGTGTCTCTAATACAGCATTTTTCACCCATCTCAGGCAGGCTCAATCCTTAGTTACCCAAAGTACTAGCTGGAGGAGAAGAAACGCACTGTGAGAGCACCCATTAATCAAGTTCATTGCTTGGTGTCCTTTAAAAGTCAAGTCCTACAACTGAAAAGTTTTTTTCTCTTGAGAGTAGATTTGTGACCCTTTCAAACTCCTTCAAAAGAGGCAGTAAATGATGGATGGTTTCAAAGCTACCTGAGTAACTCAGGAGCCTATACCCATTATTTTTCATACTAAGCAATTCTGAGGTTTTTAAAAACTTGGATCAAAACCTAATTATCAAAATTATTAGGGTGGTTATAAACCACTAAGTCTACTTGTAAACTGAATTTTTTCTCATAAGTCACTTGCTTTGGAACTGCTAACCTTGATGTTGCAGACACAGCGTAGCAGCATTCATCACCAGTTGTTGGGGTTTTTTTAGATTATTCATTGACAGGATGCAGAGCTCAAACAACACCAGTCACCAGAGCCTGGCAGATTAAAGTACTGAGCTAAGGTAGCTAGTTATATGTGTGTGCTTAATCCCTGTCCAGCATGAGCTGAACAGTGTTTAACTTCTGTGGCTTTCATCTGAGGTTTAATGTAACCTGGTTTACCTCATGTTTGCCCCAGGCTGAGAGCATGCACTCAGTTGTCAGCATTCAGGGACAACTATTAAATTATGAAGTGGAGGTGGCTGTCATGCAGCTGCACTCTGTTCTTTCCAAACGGCCCCTCACAGTAGCACAGTGCCCATCTCCCATTATCTGCTGGTGCCTTTGTTTCCAGGCTCAGCCAACACACCACGTGTTGGGGTAAAAATGAGAATGAATAAAATGTTTTTTTCAGCTCCCCAAATCCGGGGAAAAATTTTCTTTATTATATGTGGTGATGCTTTTCTTTCCCCTTCCAGCAACCCAAGTGTCATAGTATTATGATTTTTTTTTTTAATCAGTATTCCACACCATATCTGTACAACATCATGTAGAGCATTGGGAGTTAAAGAGCTAATACTCCAGTTCCATGGATTGTCAATAGTTCCAGCTATACCTGTCTCAGAAGAACTACATATAACAGAGGACTTTTCACTGTTCTGTTTCTTGTTTTCAGAGGGAATGTTAAAACTTTGCAGGTCATGAGACATCCCATTTTTTTCCTTTCTGCTCATCTCTGTAGTGTGTGCTCCCTAGCCATTTTGCCTTCAGAGCAAGAAGCATTAGAGTAAGGCCTTCAGGTTTTGGACGCTCTCTCATGTTATTTGATTTATTAGCCTCAGTTCCAATTATATTTTATTATTTTGTGTTATCTTGCATTCTGCTATTTTATTTAGTGAACTAGCTATCCTCCTCAGATCGTTGCTGTTTCATTTTTAGGCCCATCTCCCTACTTTTCTCCTTTTCCCCTTTTCCCCCTTTACCATTTCCTGGGGCATGGGTCCGTGGGTTCCCTCACCCCATTAGTCATAGAGATGGGTTGAATTAGCCTGCAAACCTGCAAACTGACACTAAGGAGTTGTGATAAGCAGAATTGTCCTGCATTAGGTACTGCACAGATCCCAGGCAAGAGGCAGCTTCAGTTGCAGAAAGCAGCCAGGCGTTATAGATATACAGGTGAGGCAGGGCAGATGACATGATAAGGAGAATGGAGAGCTGGCAGGAAAAGGACACAAAAGTTCACTAGCTTCTTGGTGTAGATTTTAGTCTTCCCCAGTGACACTGACAAAATGGAAAGTCAAAGGAAAAGAGGATAGCAAGGGCCAGAATGGAGCAAAGTGGAGGCTACCAGGAAAAGCTTCCACAAGGGGACAAGGGCAGATGAAAAAAGGATTTTCATTCATACAGAAAAAGCTTCAGCTTTCATTGTTTCTGTGTGTAGTAAGAGAGATGATGTGTGGGGGCTGCTCCAAAAATAATGCCTCATGTTTTATTATGTTGACCCATGATGTCAGAGGCATATATTGGTGTGGCAGTCGAGGTTGAACCTTTACAGCAATATTTCATTACAATTTGTTGTCATGCAGCAGATGACAGAGGAGCAGTCTGACAAATTGGCATCTGACATGCAAGTGCATATGAAGCAAAGATACATAAGTGAATGTGGAAACAATTGCACCCATTGACATTCACTGACACTTGCTGAATGTTGATGGAAACCAAACAGTGGATGTGAGCAGAGTGAGGTTGTAGGTGGCTTGTTTCAGCAGTTTCAGCAGTTTTGGCGACAGTCACAGTGGATCACCTCAGCTGGTGCAGAGGTTTACAAGGACAGTGTTCAGGCTCTTGTTAATCGCTGTTTAAAATGTATAGCTAACGGTGGTGACTATGTTGAAAAATAGTGTTTTGTAGCTGAGAATTTGCTCTATTGTATGGTGTTATTGAGCTATTTGTATCTGTTGTAGTTCCCATGGAAATAAATAGGAGGAATTGCTTTCAGAGTGACCTATATATATATTTATGAATTTTGACATAAGTTTATTTCCAAATTTTTCAAGTCTCCATCAAATGAAAAGCTGTTTCACAAAAGTGCTTTAACATGTGACATCTGCACAGTTCCATGAATAACAAGGAAATGTGAAAAGCCATGGATAACTCTGCAGTTAAAAAAAAATCACAAAGATCACAAAAAAAAAAAAAATCACAAAATGATCACAAAATGAAGAGCTTCTCAGCTGCTAATGCAAAACTTTTGCCTTAATGTTAATCTATTGTGCAGTAAATCAGAACAAGATGTAGCTGATGCTGGCTATCTATGTCTCTGTCATTGGTGCCTCTGCAACAGTGAATGGTATATAAATTCTGCCTCATATTCTTTAAAATTATTAAAATAATATGATAATACTTTTAAGGTGTTTTTGTTTGTTTGTTTGTTTTGTTTGTTTGCCAGTACCTCAAACCCAAGCGTTTTTATGCAAATGTCAAAAATTTGAGAACAACATTGGGAAGAGTTTCTTAGATCCCAGGTATGTTGCTCATGTGTCAGTGCAGAAGTTGCAGCTCTGTTGGGCCTCCTGAGTGAGACTTCCTACATGTTAGCGCTACTAATTCATCTGGACTGTGTCTGCTGTGCTTAGAGAAGAATTAAGAAGGTATTGTTTTTATCTGTGTTAATGGAAAGAACATCTTAAATCTCTGATTACGAAATGCTAGAAAATTTTTCCAGTAACACTGACATTTGCCTGCTTTGTTCTCTCACATGATCTGCTATAAGAATTAATGCAGAAATGATTACTGAAGAGTTTGAGAGTTTTCACATCCATTTTTATCAGAAAACTCGGCTTTACAGGAAGGCTAGAAATGAAAATCTTACATATATCATAGATTCATAAAATGGATTTGGTTGGAAAGGAACTTAAAGATCGTTGAGCTCCACTTCCTTGCTGTGGGCAGGGTTGCCAACCACTAGGGTTGGCTCAGGTCTCCGTCCAACCTGGCCTTGAGCACCTCCATAGTAGTGTTCTTCCTACTTGAGCCCAAGTCTATTTGCAGCTTCCAAACACTGACAGCAGAAGAAACCTGTATATGTATATAGAGGCCTGTCAGACTAACTTTGGCATCCTCAATATGCTATACTTACAAATACTTGAGTATATTACTTGTCTGCATATATAAGAGCCTGAGATTTGCCCATGAACTCAGATTTACTTGTTCACCATTTATACCATCATAATAAAATTACACAGATAAATCTATTACATAAAAGATCCATTCATTTTTATTAATGCTTAATCAAATGTTTTTACAGTCATTATTTATTATTCAAATGCTAGAGACATAAGAAGTAGCAAGATCTAAAACAAAAATAGTTTCTGTTTCAGAGCATCAATTTGAAGAATTTTTCCTTTTGCTATTGCAAACTTCATTTCAGTTGAAAACATTTTTTTTCACACTCCTGACTGGAAAAAAAAAAAAAAAAAAAAGAAATTTCTCTATTTGGCAAAAAATTTATGAGTGGCTGATTCTTTTCATCCCAGTTTAGAAAAGTGTCCAAATTCCTCATAAAATGAAAGTTTTATTTTGAACCAACACTAAATTATTGCATGAACAACTGGACTCAAAGCTCTTCTCACTCCCATTTTAATCCTTCCTTGCCCGTCTACTAAAATATATCTGCTGTCCTAGAGAGCTGGTTCATGAGGACACCTCACCACACACAAGTTTGCCAGTGTGAGAAGAACATCAGCACAGCCATTGTGCACCATAGCTCCCTTCCCAGGGAACTGTAAAATCACGCCTATCTCTAGCAGGTCTTGTTTCCTGAGCCATCATACTAAAATTTAGCTGAACTATCTCCACTTGTACTTACAGGCTGAAGAAACTATGTGGCTGTTTGAAAAACTGTGACTTCAGATTCCTTCCATCCTGCTAGTCAAGACAAGAAGTAGGATGATTTTAGATCAGATGATGATTTATTAGTTGCTGTCTTCCAGTCCAAAGCAAAACATTTCAGTCTGCATTAAATAATTCATGCTAGACTTGAAACAAGATATGCTCACTTCCCAATCAAAATAGATAAAATGAAAGGCTGAAAACATTGATCATGGAGAGAAAGTAGTTGTGTTCCATTTTTTCCAGTGCTATGTGGTAGGGCTGCCCAGCAAAGCTCTATGAGTCTCAGGCTCAGGCCCTTCTTTTTTCCCTAGAAGGTTTGCATAGGGCTCTCACATGAGGTAGCATTGCCATTACCACCTCAATACTTTCACAAGCACAGGAGGAATGAAAGCTACTCTCAACTCCTTTGCTGATTTGAGTCTTCTTTGCCTAAACAAATATTCAAAAGATCAGGCCCAAATGTCTGATGTCAAATGCACCCTCCCATGGGCAAGTGTCCTCAGGACAGGCTTTTACTCAGTCCCAACTCTCCTTCCCTGCCTCTGTCCCTCAGCTTGGTAAACATTAAAGTATTCCTCAGAAAGCAGAACGGTTCTTGTAGGAATGGCAGTCAACAACACAAACCAAGATACCCCAAATATGAAATCCCTGTAGAAGATGATTTAGAGTAACATCCCCTCAGGAAAAAAGGAGACTTGAACTCTTCCAGGTTTTGAATGCTAATAGATAAAAGGGAGTACATCTTTTTTTTCCTTTGGTGTTGTAGTAGTTTTTTTCACAACATGTAAGCAGGTACAATTAAAATTTGTGAGCAGTTTCTGAACAATCAAAACTGCATTTTTTTTCAGCAAAATTCTTATTTACTGAGAAAAAGAAAGAAAAATCACCTGCATCAGTGTTACTACACACAGTCTAGGATTTCACATGATCTCAAACTCTAGCTTGAAAGCCATCTAGTCTTAGCCCCAAAACGTCTTGCAATTAATCATTATCAGTACTTACACGAGGGACCTCAGCTCAGTTGTCAGAAAGTCCCAAATAACAAATTTTGTTTAGAATATTTCCTGCAAGAAAGATGAAGATCTGGGGACAGGACACCATCATGACCCCTCCTGTCTTGATGGAGCCATAAGAAGCACCTTGAACACTCCCATGTATTATGTTCCATTTCTCATTGTCACACTGCACAATGTTGTTTCTGTTCTGCTAAGAGTGTCTGCATCTCTCCTTGAGTAATCACTGGGCACTGGAAGGTCTCCTCTGGAGCTTGAGAATTTGATTCCTGATGGCACTCATTGAACAGCGACACAGATAAATGTGGCTCCCCTTAGTTCATCCTCACCCACCCCAGGAGTTCTCCTCCAACAACTTCTTAGCAAAGGATATCAGACAAAAGATACCAGGGAAATCAACAACTGAAGGAATGTGGCCCTCTGACCTAACAGCCCTTGATTGATACTCTTTATTTCAACAAAACCTTAACTTGGTTAAAAATATAGTGCACAACCTGTTTTGGCATTCCCAGACAGGACATGACTTGCAGAACTAACAGGGTCACTGAGGCAATGCATTTCAAAACAAATAATGGGGCTCACTTTCAAAACCACAAGGTCATCTTATCTGTACGTATTTCTTCTGTCATCTGCCAAGCTGCTGCTTTAAAAAATAATCATGCCAGTGCCCTTATTTACTATCTGCGTTTACAGCAATGTTCAGAGGCTCAGCAAGATGGGGGTTTCCTTGTGCCGGAAGCAGCCCCCACCCTGAAGGCATGGATGGCTGTGTGTTCATGCTTTCTGCAGATGTGGCTGGAAGCACAGAGCTGGGGATAGTCACATCCTGTGGAGCAGGGAGCTTGGCACGGTAGCAAATGCCAAAGATTATTTGGAGTGCTACCCAAGCCCTGCAGAAGGCCCAGCCAGGTCCCCCCAGCCCACACTGGAGAACTGGCCTCCCTCTTCTGACTGTAGCAGGAACCCTGTTCCAGGACATCTTTCCCCTGGGATGGTGGTAAGCAGCACTGACTCTCGGCAATCCTTGGACACCATATCCGCCACATAGCTGCTCTTAGGCATGAGAGAAACAGAACTCCTTTGCACACTCCTGCAGACCACAAGAAGTTTCATAGTCCCTTTCTTCCCTGAGAAAATTTGCAAGTCTTGTATAAAACTGGCAGTATTCAGCAGCTCAAGCTGTAGCTGGTGTCTACTCCAGGCTGGAGTTTGGTGCCTTTAATGAAGAAATCCCAAAAGGTCCATGAGAGATACAGAATTAGGAGAGATTTCATGTGTGGAAACCTCTGTCCTACAACAATATTTTACTGAAATGCTAATTACAATATTGTGGTATTTTACAGCTCCACCCTTTGGAAATGATTTTCTTAGAGAAATAATTTTTAATGCCCCAGTTTTCTAACAGCCACCCACCCCCTACTTGCAAACAAAATTTTTTCAAAATATTTTTCTTTCCTATCACACCCTTTCTAGTTTTTTTGGCTGTCAGCAAATTCTTCACTGTGTTGCAGCAGCACTGCTTTAGACCTGCATTCTTGGCTCCTAGTCCTCTAACATTAGGAAGGAGCCTTGTGTTGTTATCTTCTGCAAAAGTAACTGTCAGGTACTCACTTGTTACAAAAATCCCCAACATTTCTTTAGGCAGACCTGTCTCATCTCCTGTGTTTCTATCTGGTTAATGAATAGAGCAGTATCCAGATCTCCCAATATTTGAGAGACATTTCCAAAGAAAACATACAAGTGAAAGGAAACATACTTGCACATCAGGAAGGTGGAGTTTTCTGTCCATGACTATGTTTAACCCATCCTTGAGCTGAGGGAACAAAGAACCTTTCTGCAACCTGTAAAAAAGACTGTTGATGACCTCACTTACTCAGAGTTTTAGTTTTTACTTCTGCAAATGTGAGCATCCTCACCACATAGGCTCTCAAGCTGCTGCGTTTGCACTCATTACTGATAGCGTGTATCTTTGCAGCTTATTTTCAGATGAAATGATTTATGTATGTGAAAAAAAGCCTTTCTAAAACCCAAAAGGTAGCAGTCATCTCTGTGGACTGGCAATACATGAAAAAGCATCAAAGTAAACAATCAAGTATAAAATTACAACAAGTACCAGGAAGAAAAAAAAAAAAAAAGCAGGAGATAGAATCCCATAGTCCTCATCCTGGAATGTACACATCCAAAATCAATACAGTCTCAGGTTATTTTGTATGTTGAATACAGTCTCAGGTTATTTTGTATGTTGAATACCTTGGTCTTTCTGAGTAAAAGCTGCATTTAATATAAGAGATCAACAAATTTTCTAAGTTCCTTCCCTCAAAGTTTCAAAGTGTGGGTGAGATATACCTATTCACATCCATACATGTACTCTTCTCTACCTTTGTTGTACTCAGTAAATTCTGCCTACAGTCATGAACAGACTATATCTCACTGAAGGATGTACTTTGTTATCCTGGCTATTTGTTGCCCAGCATCGTTTTTCCTCCAGAGCTCAGCAGATGAGATATGATGGCCTCGTTTTTAGCAGACTTCCATTATTGGAATCCCATCTCCAATCAGATGGCATTTCACAAGATGCGTCTTTCTGATTTCCTAAACTACACAAATGTCATTGCTTCCTTGAGGCCCTGGGAGATGTAGAAGTGTCCATTCAATTTGACTGAAAGCCTCTGGACAGAAAACAGCTGCATGGACAACCTTCCCTTTTACAGAGATGGATGGTCAGAAGCTGCTAGCAGCTGAAGTCCAAAACTACTTTGTTACCAGTGATTTATGTGACATCCTTATTTTCTAAAAGCCAGCTGCTTCCAAAAACAGCCACAAAAAAAGGGGGCTGGACTCTAATCTTGGTTTTGCCCATTTATCTCTGCAGTTACTTACAGTTTACACCAGGTAAACAGAGATTGGATTCTAGCTCTATCTCACTTTACCTTGCCCATAAATAAGCAATTTAGAATCTGTCCCAATGATGTAATGCTTTAATATAATATCTCACAACTATTTATGTTAGTGGAGTTGCTGCAGGAGCAGACAGAGCCAGGATTAGCTATTTCCCATGCTTCTCGCACAGGAAAAATTAAAATGTTATTGTCAGTCACTATCCAGATGTTCTTAACTGTCTGCTCCAGACAGCTACTTGACTTTTGTTCCCAGTGTGCATTATGGGCAAGATACAACAGTACAGCCTTCCCATTTATTCTGGAAAATCCGAGAATGAAACAGCACAGATAATGATCATGCTTTGTAATAATATAGTAATGCTTTTAACTAAAAAGTCCTAGAATTACCAGGCAGGAGGAGTTTGTCACTCTTGGCTAGGGAACCTCCAGAGGGTTGGCTTTTCAGACAAAAACATCTTAAAGGCAGTTGCTACAAATCTGGACAGTAACTAGCAACACAATTATATGGCCTAATTAAGACTTGTGTACACTTAGAATATTAAACAACCATTTAACCACCTACAGCTAAAGATATAAATACATAAACACGCTATAGTAGAAGGAAAAAGTAGCTTATAGTAGATAAAAACTTAGAGCTTGGTACTAGGATATGCTGACTGCCTTTTGGGAAAAGTTGGATGCTTTCAGTTTCTATGTCTATGGGAACAGAAATGCATACCTACTAGGTATAGCATCTACATATAAAGGTCCTTAGTTTAACATCCAGTATAAGAGCACAGAGTACTGCAGCTCTGTAATCTTGCAAATCTTATAGTAATGTTAAATGAATTTTTACCTTGAGCCACTAGAACATTTTGAAGCAGTAAGAATTTCAGTTTTTAAATTTAAAAATAATATTCTTCCATCCATAAGCTGCAGATAAATGTTTGAAAACGTAAACTAAATGAAGACAATTCTTGCAAAAAATAAAAAGGCAGTAAGAATGCCAAATGAGAGTACAGTGGATTTTGGGAAAGATTCTCAGACACCGGAAGAAGTGCACAGGCAACCTCTGTCAGTCTCCCACATGCATCCAGAATGTTGTTCATACAGCCTGTCCCATTAGAATGTGCTGTGTGTTGTGGCACACCAGTCCTTTGCCATCCATGCAAATTTGAGGAGACATCTGAACACCAAGTACTGAGAGTTCCAGAAGTACTTTACAGGCTGCAGCCCTCACTGGGTCTGAATAAAGAGTCATAGTTTTCAGTGAGTCAACAACAGGTGGCTTTGCTAGAGAAGCCAGAACAAAATGCTACAAATATCCTAGGCGTAATTTCTGTAGTGGTTACAGAGAAGGAACAAAACAGCCCTTCCCAGGATCTGCCTCTGAGCATAGACCATACAGCAGTAATAAAACAAGCATTGAGTGGGATCTTTCCATCGCAGCATTTTGACATCAGGCCAGGACCCTGTTCTACTGCTGCTGCTATTCCTGGTCACCTGCTAGCTATAGGGAGGGCCTGTCTCCCTTTCACAGCCCTCTACTCTCACTTCTCCAGTTCACTGTTCTCCAGCCTTCCTGCACAAGCATCTCCCAAGCTGCTGCCTCTGCATGGCTGCTCCTGCTTTCATGTAGTTTCCCACTGATTGAGGTTTTGTCTGCTTAGAAGTATTTGGGAATTTTAACAGCATAAGAATGACACTTCATCAAAACCAAACATATCCAAGGAAGTGCACTCATGTGAAGGCAACAAGGGAGGGAAAGACTGACCATAACAATAAGGTGAGTGTCCTGTGCCATGTGCTAGGAAATTTCTCATTTTCTTCCCTGAGAGATTTTCATCTTCTTACGAGAAGAAACAGCAACTCTGAGAAAGAAGACCTTGAGAAAAGTTCTGCTGTCGTCTGTTGGAATATTTCCACTGGCCATGGAAGAAGAAGTTTAACATCTTTATAATAATTCTGGCCAAACTGGAATTCAAACCTTATCCCCACAGCCCAAATAGGCATTTTTACCAGCCTTACATTCAGTGCCACATCCCTGATTTCCCATCATCACCTCTTTTGTTTACAGACTCCGGATGAGTCCTGATGACTTCTGCAGATTTGGTAATAAGCCACTAGACTCATCACTTATGTTCATCCTTCTTCAAAGCAATAAAAGTACATTTAAAAAAAAGGTGTAAAGGCATCAAATAATTGCAAAATCTACCACAAACACACAAATAATAAGCCTTTAAATACTTTTTAAAAGAGATTGGGATGTATATTTTACTTCATTAGAGACCATACACAAAACACATTGCTAATTCTGGGTACATTCCATGAATAAATACCAGTGCAGCAGATAAATTCCCCATGCCATGAAAAAAGCACCACACAAGATTAAGTAGTTACTTTTGTGGCAGTATTTGTCAGTATTTCTCAGCCTTGCTCCTGCTCATAAAGGAGGACATGAGTGTCAGGTTTAATGAATAAATAATGTTAGCATTTGATTAACGCACTAGTCCACTGAAGCTTATGTCATTTCTTAAATGTGAAAATGCAATACTGATATTAAAACCAGTGCATATATATATATATTTATTTATTTTAAAATTAATATTTATTTATTTATTTGTAATCTCCCAGCAATTTGAGCTGGCCTTCACATGAACATCAGTTGGTTTGTAATACCATGTAAGTGGAATGTTACTGATTTCTAGATATTTTATATATTCAAACACTTGTGTGAAACTTGTAATTGTTTCTTGGACATGAAGGGTGATTTAAAAGCAGACATTCTTTGGAGTAATAAGAAAGTGTCAGAAAGAATAACATCGTAATTCAACACATAATATTCATTTCTCCAATGGAAACAGGAATTCATTCACAGGATTTACGCACTGCATAACTCAATAGTCTTGAAATCCATAGAGGATGTGATTTTACAGCATTAGTCAAATATAGCTTTGTCTTTAACTATTTTTCTGCAGCAATGAACAAGACATTTCTCTACACATAGACCTATAGTGAGACTGTTTATAGGGCAAGGTGCTGCTCAACAAGAGTTCAAGAGTTCACTTGCTACAGAGAGTAGCTTCAGAGCAGGTAAGACTGCACTGGGCAAGGGCTCTAGAGTAAAATAAAAAGGCCAAAAAAAACAAAAAAAAAACAAAAAACAAAAAAAAAAAAACTCTTTTTTTTTAAGGCTTTTTTTTTGAAGCTAGTAACAGTGCTGCACTGTGTAGGGGGGCTAGCAGGTTGTGGACAGGCTCATGAGTCAGCAGGGGTAGAGCTAGCACATTAGTGGCACAATTTAAATACCTGCCCTTAATGTTCACACACCTGACAATAAGCTTTAAATAGCTTTGAAGAGGGCAGAAGCTAGCTTTCACCCATAGAGCATACTGGGGGGAGTAACTGTTGTTGCTACAGGGAGTGCCTGAACTGTACTGGCAGGGGAGGGTGGGGGGGATTCCACCTGTGTGAGGTGGGTGCTGGTGGATGAGCTGCTCAGCCTGGTGGTGGAGCTCAAGGAGGAAGACCAGACACTAAGGACCATCAGGGAGTGTGAGTGGGAGATTGACTGGTAGAGTGACTTGCTAGCATGCCAGAGGGAAGGGTGCTAGGGAGACATGCCCAGAAGATAGGTGGATTTCCTGCTCTGTCCCAGTCATACAGACCTGACTGATGAGAAGGGTTGAAAGAGTCCTGACTCAGTGTCATAGGAGCCCCCCTTGTCTGCCTAACCTGCCTCCCCAGGTCTCACTAAGCAATAGGTTTCAGATGCTAGAAATTGAAGGGGAGATCAGGTGGTCACTCTCATGACTTAAAACTGCCTCTGTCAGGAAAGAAAGAAGGATGACTGTGGTGGGTGAGTCTTTTCTCAAAGGAATGGAAGGCCCCATATGCAGACCAGACCCAAACTGTCGCGAAGCGGTGTGCTTTCCTGGGGCCTGGGTCAGGGACATAACCAGGAAACTCCCTAAACTGTTTGGGATTATTTCCTTTACTCATAGTTCTGGTGGGCAGTGATGAAATTGCTCAGAGAAGCCTACGAACTATGAAAAGAGATTTCAGGTGTTCAGGGTGTTTAGTTTGGTGGAAATAACTAAATAATTTTTGTCTCTGATAAAAGTAGATTTTATTTGTGATTGCAATGGTGGGCATCCCAGAAGCAGGAGCACCGCTAAGTACACAACAGTAGCTTTTTGCACCTTTTTTCCCCCTTTGCCTATCCCCCTCCTATTTCCCCATTGCTGTGTACTCCAGGTTCACGATCTTATCAAAGTTTACATTTGCTAATTGGTGTGTTATCTGGTGTAAGTCAGTAGCTATCCTGTTGTTTCCAAGCTGTCTCAGTGCTCTGCTTGTCGTATTGATACGGTGATTTTCTTCAAAGTCTTCGTTAAACAAAGAGCACCAAGGACAGGGGTGATGCC
The DNA here is from genome assembly GCF_026119805.1 of Tympanuchus pallidicinctus. Classification (NCBI taxonomy): domain Eukaryota; kingdom Metazoa; phylum Chordata; class Aves; order Galliformes; family Phasianidae; genus Tympanuchus; species Tympanuchus pallidicinctus. The sequence goes on from NW_026294744.1 coordinate 1,127,624, forward strand.
AGGCCTTCCTGATGTCTCTTCAGGCGCTTCCTTGGGCATGCCATAACTTGTTCTTTGGTTTGATCAATCTCATGCAGGATATTCTCACAAAGTGTATGATAAAATATACATAAATATATTTATATTCTGAGTGTGCATTCCTAGGGAAGGTTTGTCTAGAGGAAAAGTGATGCAAACCATCAGAGTTTTTCCCTCCCCAAGTAAAGTAAAAAGGCTCCCAAAAAGAGCTATGAGTGAAGACCATGAAATAAAAAATATTATCCAATTCTAATGCAGAAAGAACATTTGATTCCCACAAGTTCAAGGAGCGGGAGCTCAAGTGATTTTCTGCTCTATACCTTTAGGGGCAGTGAGGGACACAGAGCAGGCTTGGAAAGCACAAGCAATGAATAATTGGCTCAGAGGCTGGTGTCGAGGCAGAGACTTTGGGTTCTTTGATCATGGGGCAGTTTCTCGGCCCGTGGCCTGTTTCGCATCCATGGAATCCACCTATCTCAAAGGGGATGACAAATCCTAGCACAGGAGCTAGTGGGGCTTATTGAAAGGGCTTTAAACAAGCTACAGTGGGGGGAAGAGACAAAATAGGCCCCAGAAGAGATGAGCCCAGGGGAACGATACTTCACTGGGGGGTGAGGCAGGTGACTTACTCGGCTGAAGTGTGTCTACACCAATGAACGCAGCATGGGCAACAAGCAGGAGGAGTGATAAGTGATTTTGTGGCAGGCTAACTATGACCTAGTTGCTATTCCCAAAACATGGTGGGACCACTCCTACGACTGATGGATGGCTATAAGCTCTATTTGGAAGAAGGGACAGATGGGGAAGGATTGGGTGGTGGTCCTTTATATTAAAGTTTTGATGTTGAAGAGTTTGGGGTTGGGAATGATAAAGTTGAGTGTCTATGGGTAAGGATCAGGGGGAAGGCCTGTAGGGGTGACATGTTGGTGAGGGTCTGTTATAGACCACCTAATCAGGATGAAGTGATGGATGAGATGTTCTATGAGCAGCTTGTGGAAGTCATGTGATCACCAGAACTCATTCTTGTGAGAGGTTTCAATTTCCCTGATGTATGTTGGAAATATGATACAGCACAGGGGAAGCAGTCTAGGAGGCTTCTAGAGTGTATGGACGACAGCTTCCTCATGCAGCTGGTAGGAGAGACTACCAGGGGTATGCCCTGCTTGTTCTTCACTAACAGAGAAGGACTGGTGGGAGATGTGAAGGTTGGGAACTGTTTTGAGCAGAGCAACCGTGGAATTGCAGAATTCTCTATTCTTGGAGATGTCAGAAGGGTGACCAGCAAAACTGCTATCTTGAACTTCAAGAGGATGGACTTTGACCTGTTCAGGATGCTTGTAGCATGGGTCCCTTGGGACTTGCTCCTTAAGGGTAAAAGGGTCCAGGAAGCCTGGATGCTCCTCAAGATGAGAGTCTTAAAGGCACAAGAACAGGCTGTCCCTGAAAGCCATAAGGTGAGCTGTAGGGGAAGAAGACCAGTGTGGATGAACCAGGAACTACTGCTGAGACTCGAAAAGAGAAAGAGTCTATGTCCTCTAGAAGAAGGACAGGGTAGTTGGGGAGATTACAAGGAAGTTGCCAAGGTATGCAGGGAGGAAGTTAGGAAGGCAAAAGCCCAACTTGAACTCAGATTAGCCACTGCAGTAAAAGAGAATAAGAAATCCTTTTATAAATATATCAATGGTAAGAGAAGAACCAGGGAGCATTTCCATCTATTACTTGATGCAGTGGGGAATGTGACCACTGAGGATAAGGAGAAGGCTGAGGTCCTCAATGCTTTCTTTACACCTGCCTTTAATAGGCAGATCAGTTATCCTCAGGCACTCTATGCACTGATCTGGAAACCTGGAATGCTACACAAGAATATACCCTCAGCGATTCAGATGAAGACAATTAGTGAGCTCCTCCTCCATCTGGGCTGTCGCAAGTTCATGGGACCAGATGGGCTCCATCCCAGTGAGATGGTGGGGGTGATTGCCAAGCTGCTCTCCACCGTCTATCAGCGCTCCTGGTTACCTGGAGAAGTTCTAGAGGATTGGAGACTTGCAGATGTGACTCCCATCTACAAGAAGGGCTGTAAGGAAGATCCAGGGAACTACAGGCCTTTCAGCCTGACCTTGCTACCAGGGAAAGTTATGGAGCAAATAATCTTGGGTGAGATCACACAGCATATGTGTGGTGTCCAGGGGATCAGGCCCAGCCAGAACGGGTTTGTAAAAGGCAAGTTGTGCATGACCAACCTCTTCTCCTTTTACAACTGGGTAACCAGACTGGTAGATGAGGGAAGGGCTGTTGATGTACTCTACCTAGACTTCAGCAAAGCCTTTGACACAGTCTCCCACAGTATTCTTCTGGGAAAACTGGCAGCCCGTGGTCTGGACAGGTATATCCTTCTTTGGGTAAGGAACTGGCTAGAGGGCTGCGCCCAATGGGTAGTGGTTAATGGAGTTAAGTCCAGCTGGCAACCCATTACAAATGATGTCCCCCAGGGGTTGGTACTGGGGCCTCTTTTTGTTTAATATCTTTATTGATGATTTAGATGAGGGGACTGAGTACACCCTCAGTAAGTTTGCAGATGACACCAAATTGGGAGGTGGTATTGATCTGCCTGAGGGTAGGGAGGCTCTTCAGAAGGATCTAGATAAACTGGATCGCTGGGCTGAGGTGAATGGGATGAGGTTCAACAAGGCCAAGTGCCAGGTCCTGCACTTTGGGCACAACCCCATGCAGCGCTATAGGCTTGGGGCTGAATGGCTGGATGACTGTGAAAAGAGGAAAGGGACCTGGGGGTGTTGGTTGATGCTCAGCTGAACATGAGCCGACAGTGTGCCCAGGTGGCCAAGAGGGCCAATGGCATCCTGGCCTGCATTAGAAATAGTGTGGCCAGCAGGAGCAGAGAGGTGATCATCCCCCTCTACTCAGCACTGGTGAGACTGCACCCCAAGTACCGTGTTCAGCGTTGGGCCCCTCACTACAAGAAAGACACTGAGGCCCTGGAACGCATCCAAAGAAGGGCAACAATACTGGTGAGGGGTCTGGAGCACAAGTCTTATGAGGAGTGGCTGAGGGAGCTGGGATTATTTAGTCTTGAGGGGGCTCAGGGGAGACCTTAATGCATTCTACAACGCCCTGAAGGGAGGTCGTGATGAGGGGGGGGCTTGGCTTCTTCTCCCAGGCAACAAACAGGACCCAAGGAAATGGCCACAAGTTGTACCAGAGGAGGTTTAGGTTAGACATAAGGAAGAACTTTTTCTCTGAGTGGTTTGAAACCGGAATGGCCTGTGCAGGGAGGTGGTGAAGTTGCTGTCTCTGGCAGTATTCAAGAGGTATCTGGATGACAAGCTATGAGATATGGTTTAGTAGCTTGTGGTAGCAATGGTAGTGGAGAATGGTCAGACTAGATGATCTTGCAGGTCATTTCTAACCTTGCGATCGTGTAATTTTATGAAGAGCAGAACCTGGTACTTCAAGTAACATTAGAAGTGGCATGTTACATTCAGAAATCTGAGCAATAAAAAAAAAAAAATTGAAGAAATCTTGTCCCGTTATAACACATATTACAGAGGTTTGAAATTAAGAGCTCATTTTTCTTTCTGTTTTCACTATTATAAGAATAACTACTATCCCAAGATCATTCCCCTTTGAAAACTTTAAAATCTGCAGTGTAGAGGCACAGTAACCTCCTTAAACAAAGCAGTCACTAGTTTGAGTATTTTTGTCAAACCCACCAAAAAAAATTTATCTTGACAAGTAGTGATTTCTGACTGTGACAGTAAATCCCCTTCTAAATGAAAGATGGCCTTAATTCCAAGAAGATAGAGTTTTATTTTCAGTATTCATATGATACAAAATTGAAATTCAAATACTGTGAAGTTCTTAACCTGATTTTCTTTGTGTTGCGTAGTTCTCGTGTACAATTCAAATGTATTGCCACAAAAAAATTTCATCTAATTGTACTTCAAATTCCCATTCTTTTTGTTCTTCTGTCATACAAGCATAATTTTTCTGCCATGTGTTTTGTGACAGTAAAAGCAGTTCAGTCCAGTAGCTCTTACAGAATTTTTTTATTATGATAGCACAAAAAAATGAAGTACTTTTCAAACTCATGACAAACCTATGCAAGAATACGGGGTTCAGAGAAGGAATTGCTCTATGACTCCAAGTGGTGAAGAGATGCTTATAGGAATCATAGAACCATAGAATCACTGAGGTTGGATAAGACCATAAAGATCATTAAGTCCAGCCATGACCTAACCATACTACCCTACCTACCTAACAACCCTCCACTAAATCATGTCCCTGAGCACCACATCCAAACGGTTTTTAAACACATCCAGGGATGGTGACTCAATCACCTCCCTGGGGAGCCTATTCCAGTGCTTAAAAACCCATTCTGTAAAGAAGTGTCTCCTGATATCTAACCTAAATTTACCCTGGTGCAACACGAGGCCATTTCCCCTCATCTTGTCACCAGCGAGAAGGGACCAACCCCGTTCTCCCTGTAAGTACCTTTCAAATATTGAAGAGAGCAATAATGTCTCCCCTCAACCTCCTTTTCCCCAGACTGAACAGCCCCAGTTCCTTCAGTCTCTCCTCATAGGGCATATTCTCCAAGCACTTCACAAGCCTTGTTGCTCTTCCTTGGACCTGCTCCAAGGCACCTCAATGTCTCAATGTCCTTTCTGTACTGAGGTGCCCAAAACTGAACACAGTACTTGAGGTGAGGCCTCACCAATGCTGAGTACTAGTCCTGCTCACCACACCGCTCCTGATACAAGCCAGGATGCCACTGGCCTCCTTGGCTACCTGGGCACACTGCTGGTTCATACTCAACAGGCCAAGTACACCAACTACACCAAGGTCCCTTTCCAGCAGGCAGCTTTCCAGCCACTTCTCCTCAAGCCTGTAGGGTTGCCTGGGGTTGCTGTGACCAAAATGCAGGACATGACACTTGGCCCTATTGAATCTCATGCAGTTTGCCCTGGCCCATCGATCCTGTCTATTCAGGTCCCCTTCTCCTCTCAGGCAGATTAACACTCCCTTCCAACTTCGTGTCATCTACAAACCTACTGAGGGTGCACTCAGTCCCCTCATCAAGATCATTAATAAAGATATTAAATAAAAGCAACCCCAGTACCGAATGCTGGGTACAGCGCTCGTGACTGGCAGCCAACTGGATTTAACTCCATTGATTGCTGGTTTCCGATTTGCCGGGGCATCCACAGTTAGCCAGGACTGACAAAGAATGATGGAAAGTGGCTTGGCAGCCACATCCACCAGCTCCCTCAGTACTCCAGGTGCAATCCATCCAGCTCCACGGACTTGTGAGCATCCAGCTTTTGGAGCAGGTCCAAAATTATCTCATCATGGATCATACGGGGTCTATTCTGTTCCCCATCCCTATCTGCCAGCACAGGGGTGTGTTCCCAAGCAGTAACAATTCTTACTGTTAAAGACTGAGGCAAAGAAGGCATTAAGCATCTCAGCCTTATCCTGATCCTTGGTCTCCAAGTTGCCCTTGGAATCCAGGAAGTATTTATTATTGTTCTTTATCTTACTGGCCAAATTCAGTTCTAGCTGGGCTTTGGCTTTTCTAATTTTCTTCCTGCACCGCTTCACTACGTACCTGTAATCATCATAAGTAGCTTGCCCACTCTTCTAGAGCCCATAAACATTCCTTTTGTTCTTGAGTTCCAGACAAAGGTTCTCTATTCAGCCAGTCCAGACTCCTTGCCCATCAGCTCTTCTTCTGTGACTTGAGGATGGTCAGCTCCTGCACCTTTCAAATTACTTCCTTAAAGTATTTCCAGTCTTCCTGGTATCCCATGTTCTCCAAAACTACCTCCCAAGGGACCCTCTCAACCATGGTCCTAAAGAGGTTAGTCTGCCCTCTGAAAGTCCAACATGGCAGTTCTGCTGACTCCCCTCTGTGGTTCAACCAGGATTGAGAAAACTAGCATCTCAGGATCACTATGCCCCAGATGGCCTCCAACCTTAACATCCCCCACAGGACCTTTTCTGTTAACAAACACCAGGTCCAGGATTTTGCTTCCCTTATTGTCTCTTTCACCAACTGTGTCAGGAAGTTATCTCCCAACACTCTAGAATCCTCTGGGACTGTTCCCTATCTGCTGTATTATAAATCCAGCAGATCTCTGCAAAGTTGAAGACCCCCCCCAAGAACAAGGGGGAGAGACCTTGAGACAGCACCCGACTGTCTATAAAGTGTCTTGTCTACCTCTTCATCTTGGTTGGGTGGCCTGTAGCAGATTCCCACAATAATATCAGTCTTGTTGGCCTTCACTTTTATTCTGACCCATAAGCTCTCAATCCTATCATCACCATCAGTAATTGCCATACATTCACATTCTTTCTTAACATAGAGGGCTACACCACCGCCTTTTCTGCCTAGCCTGTCTCTTTTGAATAGTAAGTAGCCATGCATCACAGCACTCCAGTTGTGTGAGTCATTCCACCATGTTTCCATGATGTGACTATATCATAGCTTTCTGACCGCACAATGGCCTCCAGTTTCTCCTGCTTATTACCCATGCTGCATGCATTAGTGTAAGGGCACCTGAGCTGGAGGAAATTCTTGTGTTTCCAGTTTGCGCTTGTTCCCTCTTGTCCTGGCAATAGGTGCCGCTAAAAATAGCATGGATCATCCTCTTTGCACCCACTCTTTACATATCTACACTCACTGATAAGATTCCCGAGTCTTCTCCAGGCTAAACAGAATCACAGAATTGTAGGAGTTGGAAGGGCCCTCTAGAGATGACTGATTCCAGCTGCCCTGCTAAAGAAGGTTCCCTACGGTAGGTTGCATGATAAAGTTTCCAGATGGGACTTGAATGCCTCCAGAAAGACAACTCCACAATCTCTTTGAGCAGCCTGTTACAGTGCTTTGTCAATCTCACAGTAAACAAGTTCTTTCTTGTGTTTGTATAGAACTTCTACATTCCAGTTTCTGCTCATTGCCCCTTGTTCTTCTTCTACTGCTGCATGCCATTGAAAAGTCTAGCCCTAGCACAGTTGCACCTCCCTCAGCATCTCCTCACAGGAGAGATGCTTCAGTTCCTTATCATCCTAGCAGCTCTTTGCTGAACTCTTTCAATTCTTTCCTTTATGTCCATATTAAGGTCTTGAAAAATTCCCCAGGTGGAGAGTGCACAAGCTTTTCTGGGCAACTTGTTCCAAATTTTTATTGACTTTAAGGTGAAAAAGTTATTCCTATAACCAATGAGAATCACTCTTGTTTCAATTATGCTCCTTGTCTACTTTTTTTCTCTTGCCATTGCACCACTGTGAAAAACCTAACTCCATCTGTTCAAAAACCAGAGCCTTTACATCTCAAAGCTGAACAATCCCCATTCACTGCACCTCCACGTAGGGTACATGCTATAGCCTCCTTATCATCTTGGTGTCACTTCACTGAACTCCCTCTACTGTGTTGGTATCTTAGTTGCACTTAGTAACACATGCTTGTTATGGTCTAATGAGTACTGACTAGAGCAAAATAATCACTTCCTCAATCCAGTTATTCTGCAAATACTGTCCAGGATACAGTTGACTTATTGTCTTGCCAGAGTACACTGCTGGTTTGTGTTTAGGTTGCTGCCTACCTAGATAACCAGGTCATTTTCAGCAGAGCTGCCCTCATGCCAGCCAGTTCTAAGCCTGCACAGTTGCTAGAAGTTATTCTTTCTCAAGTGCAAGATTTTGCAGTTGTCCTTGTTGCATTTTGTAAACCGTGGTCCATTCTACACTGACACTGGAAAAATGTTATCCTCATGCTTGTAGCCTTGGTATAAATCAGAAGCATCTCTGTCACTAAGACGCTAAAACTAAATTAGAAGGAAGTTGGACACTTTCCTTTAATTTCATTGAGACCATCCCTTAACATGAGAAAGAAGGGAAATAAGGGGAAGGTATTCTTAAGGTCACTGAAAATGAAGTGTTAGAAGAGCTTTTATATCTTCTGCAGGGAGCCTAGAAAAATGAAATCATCATCAAAAGGTAACACTGAGTTTTAACAAGGATTTCACTGTATTCAGTGTATTTCACAAGGTTAAACTATGTAAAAATATGGGCTGCTTTTTCACTCAATACAGGGTGCAGCTTGCAAAACAGTAAGTAATTTCTGGTTGCACTATCTCATATATGATCTAGTAGCCTTATTTTCTCTTTCATATTAGAAGCATGTATTTCCTATTATAAATGTATTACTACAAATAGGTGGTGAATAGACAGACTTTCTTTCTCCTTACGAAAAAAAAAAAGAAAAAAGAAAAAAGAATTGCTATCAGATTTAATGATATGATAAGCTTTAAAGTTCCCTGGGAAGCTACCACAGTCATACTGATTTACATAAGCATTTTGCTACACATAATACAGCATGCAAGCTCTCTGATCTCATTATTCATTAGAAAATTAATGATATCTCTTAAATGTGAAAGCAGACCAGTTCTGCAGAGAATGCTGGAAATTGGCTAGTTCTCGACGCGGTAGTCATTTTCAATTTACTGGCTTGAAAAAAAGATGCTTTTAAGAAAATAAAAGGGTGCTGACATCAAACAGATACTTGTCCTGCTGCCAGGGAACAAGATGCCATTTAAGGCAATAAGGTGGGACTTGAGTGATGTGAATAGGAAGAAAAGAAAGCGAGCCAGTCAGAGTTAAGCAGCTCTATCCCATTCATAAAAAATGTCTAGGCTCATTTCCTCATTGCCAGAGGTCTTCTTTTTTTCTTTTTTTCTTTTTTTTTTTTTTTCTCCTTAAATTTTAAAGCCTGTTCTCTGTTTCTGCCAATAATAAATGGCAGCCTGTTGTTAGAAAAAGTGCAGGCTATGGATTTTTTTAGGTGCATTTTCCCAAGTTACATAAATTGTTACTTTCCTCAGATCAAGAGACAGCGTTAATAAGCCCCTTGAAATTTTACTGATAACTGTATCCTAAAATTGAGATTGTCTGAGTTTGTTGTGGAACAAACTATGGCATATGCACATATGAGGTGTGAACACTTGTAATCAAAGATGGCATGAATTGCCTTATGACTGACCAGAATAAGATATGATTTTTATACTAGCTCTGTCATGGTTTTATGATTTTTGGTCATCAGTATTCCACACCATAACATCATGTAATGCACTGGGGGTGGGGTTTGATATCTGCCGAATGTTCGTCCGTCGGAGAAGAACTACATTTCCCCAGGAGGCTTTGCGGTCAGCAAGGGGATATAACTCCATGCAAGGTCACCTGAGCTCTCTTCTTCGCCTGCGCTTCGCTGTCTGCGCTTCGCCGCCTGCGCTTCGCCGCCTGCGCTTCGCCATCTGCACTTCGCCGTCTGTACTTCAGTCACTCAACTGGACTGCACTTCTCACCCCAGGATTGTGGTGAGGTCTATACAATTCAAACAGACTCTCTCTCTCTCTCTTTGTAGTTTACTAATACTATATTTAGTAAAATCATTTGTTCCACCTCAGATCAGTGCTGTTGTTTTTTTCAAGTATTTTGGGGTCCCCTGCTTCCCCTTTTCCAGAGGCGCGGATCCGCAGATCCCTCCGCCCTGCTGGTCACGGAACTGGGCCGGACCAGCCCATAAACCGTTGACATAGCTCTATTCAGATGAAAGGACAAGGAATTAGCAAAGGTTAGTCTGAGATATAACTAACAAAGTTGTGTCACTGCAGTGACACATCAGAGCTAATAGCAGTGGTAAGAGATCTTGCTGTGTACTATGTCCAAGTAGAACACCTTTGTATTCATCTCTTAAAGAAAAACTAATAAAACCTGTGTCTGCTGTTTGTTGAAGCAGATGCAATTTTGCTCTGTGCAATATGACTGCTGATTTTTCATGCAATTTATAGCTCTGACAGCAACATAAATTGTTTTGGTTGTAGTAAAAAAGGAATATTAGACATGAACGGCAGCATCCTGTTTTGGAACTATTACGAGGCTCTTGGCATTACCAAATACTGTACTCATACTCTTATTTGTCAATTTTTTTAATTATTATTATTATTTTTTTCATATTAAAGTGTGGGTTTTTTTGTTTTGTTTTGTTTTGTTTTTTTTAATGTGATTGGTAGGAACATAAAAGGAAACATCTGGTTTTACAACATCTAATATAGGGGATGCTGTAGGAAAAACACAACAAAGTAACATCAGATTTGGAACAACCAGGCAGCACGAAAATTTGCTGGGAGAAAACTAGAAAGGCAAAAGCCCAGCTTCCACTTAACTTGGTCATTGGTGTAAAAATAAACAAAATCTTTTTACAGATATATTAACAGTAAGAGGACAGGCTAAGGAGAGTCTCCATTCTTTAATGGATGTGACACGGAACTTGACCATTGAGGATAAGGAAAAGGCTGAGGTTCTAAATGCCTTCTTTACATTTGTCTTTAAAATTCAGATCAGTTATTCTCGGGATACTCTACCTGTGACCTGAAAGTCTTGGATGGGAAGCAGAATAAACACAATTCAGGTGGAAACACTTAGAGACCTGCTACTCCACCTGGACTATCACAAGTCCACATGGTCAGATGGGATCCAGGAGAGGGTGCTGAGGGAAATGGTAGAGCTGACTGTCAAGCTTTCCACCGTCTGTCAGCATTCCCAGTCAACTGGTGAGCTCCCAGAAATTGGAAGCTGGTCACTGTGACTCCCATCAATACGAAGGTATGTAAGGAGGATCCAGGCAACTACATGCCTGTCAGCCTGGCCTTGGTGCCAGGAAAGGTAATGGAGCAGATCATTTTGAGGGAGATCACATGGTATGTGCAACAATACCAGGGGATCAGGCCCAATCAGCATGAATTCATAAGAGACAGGCCCTGCTTGACCAACCTGATCTCTTTCTATGATTGAATGACCAGACTGGTGGATGAGGGAAAGGCTGTTGATACTGAGACTTCAGCAAAGCATTTGACACTGTCTCCCAAAGCATTCTCCTAGAGAAGCTGGTAGCCTGTGGCTTGGCCAGATACATTCCTCAGAACTGGCTGGAGGACCGGGACCAGAGAGTAATGGTGAATGGATTTAAATCCAGCTGGTGACTGATCACAAGCAGTGTTTCCCACGGATTGGTATTGGAGCCTGTCCTGTTAAATATCTTTACTGGTGAGCTGGCATTGAATGCACCCTCAGTAAGTTTGAGATGACATCAAGTTGGCAGGAAGTGTTGATCTGCCTGGGAGTAGGAAGGTCCTACAGAGGAATCTGAACAGGCTGGATAGCTGGGCAGAGGGCAACAGGATGAAATTTAAGAAGATCAAGTGCTGGGTCTGGCACATTTGCCACAATAACCCCAGGCAACACCATAGGATTCAGGCAGAGGAGCTGGAAGACTGTGTAGAAGAAATGAACTTGGAGGTGCTAGTGAACGCTTAGCTGAACGTAACAAACATAACACAGTAGTGTGGTCAAGGAGCCAAGAAGACCAATGGCACTCTGGCTTGTATCAGTAGCAGTGTTGCCAGTAGGGGCAAGGAAGTTATCATCATTCTGTGCTCTGTCTTGGTGAGGCTGCCCCAACTGTGCTCAGTTTTGGGCCCCTCAGTGCAAGAAAAACATCAAGGCCCTAGAGCATGTCCAGAGAAGAGCAGCAGAGCTGGTGAGGGATCTGTAGCACAAGTCTTATGAGGAACAGTTGAGTTTGTTTCATCTGGAGAAGTGGAGGCTCAGGAGAGACCTTATTACTCTCTACAACTACTTGAAAGGAGATTATGGCAAGGAGGGGATGGGCCTCTTCTCCTGAGTAACTGGAGATAGGACAAGAGGGAATGGCCTCAAGTTGTGTCAGAGGAGATTCAGATTGGATGTTAGGAAAAATTTGTTCTCCAAAATAGTGATCAGGTGCTGGAATGGGCTGCCCAAGGAGGTAATTCAGTCACCATCCCTTGAGATGTTCAAGAAATGTTTCAATGTTGTACTAAGTACCATGGTTTAGTGGGGAAATAGTGTTGGTAGACAGACGGATGGAATGGATGATCTAGTCTTTTTCAACTTTAATTCTGTGATAATAGTGTGATAATTCTATAATTCTGTGATAATATTATTTGTGCAATTTGCATACTCTTTCAATAGAGAACCAGAAGTGTTCTCACTCACCAGCAGTGAGAATCCCACAAGGCTTCTAACCAGGGCAGAAATAGAGCTGTTGTTGCACTGATGTTTTGACCATATCTTCAATCAGTATTATATTCAACAAATACAGAACGAAAAAAAAAAAAAAAAAAAGAAAAAAAAAAAGCAAACTAAAAATCATCCACTTACAACTGTTACCCGAGTGTCAGTTGTGGTTTGGAAAACAAGACTTGCAAATGGTTTTCCAGTTGAGATGAATGTCCTCCAAAGGAAGCAATGATTTTATCAGAGAATTTTGGTATGAAGGTTTAATGAATGTATGTTTGGGTTTTAGACTAAAATATCTGTTCTGTTTTTATTAATAATATACTAAATTATCAGGATGTGTTTGGGGAGAGAAAAAAAAGTTTTCCATTCTGGAAGAAAAGAAAAATCTCTGTTCTTATATGATTCTCCTTCTGGAGGACTTTTACATGGAACCCTTCTTATCTTGCACCAGAAACTACTGTGCATGAAATAAAATTCTCTTAGCCATGGGATAAATCTGTGCAGCCCCAAATCTTTCTTCTTAGAGCAGTATGGTAAACATGTATAAATGTATGGAAAGGAAAATATTTTCCAGACAATAATGTCTGGAAAAACAAAGGAAGGGTTCCACTCAAAGCAGCAATTGTGTCCTCACTGACCTTTCTGAAACTGTTGGCTACCAGAATTGAACAATTAAAGATGCTTTAAAAGCGGAGTAGTGAAACCCTTCTACTATTTGTGGTATGAATCTGCCCCTGCTGCAAAGATCTTATAGCTGAAGAACAGATTCAGAAAGTCCAGTAGTCTAGTTAAAAGTTGAGGATACCTTCAAATGGATTATAGGTAAGGATGCTCCTAGGACTGATGAAGCTCAGAAGGCTAACAGTATCCTGGGCTGCATCAAAAGAGGGGTGGCCAGCAGGGGAAGGGAGGTGATTGTCCCCCTTTACCATGCCCTTGTTAGGCCTCATCTGGAGTACTGTGTCCAAGACTGAGGCCTCCAGCAGGGGAAGGATACAGAGCTGTTGGATCAGGTCCATAGGATGGCCATGAAGATTATCAGAAGTATGATCGTCTCTCCTATGAAGAAAGACTGAGTGAGCTGGGTTTCTTTAGTTTGGAGAAGAGAAAGGGGATATGATTTCAAACTAAAAGAGGGGAGATTCATGTTACATGTTAGGCAGAAATTTTTTACTCAGAGAGTGGTGAGACAGTGGGAGGCATTCCTGGAGGCATCCAAGGCCATGTTGAATGGGATCCTAGGCAGCCTGATCTAGTGGTTGGCAGCCCTGCCCATGACAGGGGGGTTGGGACTAGATGAGCTTTGAAGTCCCCTCCAACCAAAGCCTTTCTATGATTCTATGCCTTCACTGTTCCTTCTAGATTTGGCAGTTATGCAAGAAGATCTGGTAAAGTCAAAGTAGTTATTAATACTGATATAATTTCATAACAGTTGATCTACTAAATACAGACAATAAATAATCTTGGGCAACAATCATCCAAATCAGGATGGAAATTTGAAGGCAGTGGACAGATTTCTCATCAAGCCACCAACATCATTTTGAGGACTGGTATTACCTTGTGTTAGTTCTTGCGAAGGCATTTTCTTATGAAGGGAGTAAACTCTTGTCTTTTTGGCAATAAGCAAGCCACGGGCAGACACTGCAACAGGACAAGTGTAGAGCATCAAACCTCTAGTTCACTGCCCAGGTTTGGAGTCTGGATGGTAATGTTCTGCTGTGGGCTAAATTTTTAACATGGGTGCCTAAATCCACGCTTTGCTTCTAAGAGCGGGTACTTAAGAGTCTTAAAATAGGGCTGCATAATTGTCTTTGGAAAGCAGTTTTTAAAATGCAGCTGAGACTTGGGAATTCCAAGTGGCTGATCAAACTGAATAGAAAACTGTAGCTGTAAAGAATGAGCCACCAGACGATACTGAAATGACTTGTTTATTATGACAAGAAAACCCAGTAGCACTTTTCCCATGAACACCCTTCAGCACTTTGATTTCCACAGTACAAATTCCAATGAAGACAAGGAGAATTTCATCCACTAACCCACATGTGGATGTTGATCTATCCTGCAGTCTGTTTTACATTTTTATTAGACTTAATTTTTTGGTTGGATGTTAAGAGGCAACTTGTATATTCAGGAAACTACGAACTACAAACCTCAGATTCTGGAGGAAGAGGAGGGGGGGCAAACTGAGATTTAGAAAAAGATGGTGTAGATATAGAATTGAACAAAGCAGAAAACATTGTCATATGAAACACACTGAAAGGGAGAAAACTTGGGATGTGCAAGTTCATTTTCAGTGTGTCTCACAAAATTACTCTCTTAAGGTAATCATACCTGTGATACGCGCCTAGTATCAGCAAAGTAATATTCACACAAAGAAAATAAGTTGATCTACATAGTTACAGGTGTAGAGTTAAGTCCCAAAGTAGTAAAATCTAATGCCACTTTTATTATTGCTATTCCTGGTGTGATCACTGTTTTAAGAAGTGTCTTGCCTTTAGTCTTGATCTAAAAGCAAGTTTGAGTCTTTGGATTTGTCACACTTAAATGATAATAGCACAAAGCTAAACAGCAACAGCACACAATACTTTATCTGGCATAGATCCTGCTTATCCAAAATTAAGCTCTCAACCACTTCCAATGCATTTGAACTGACACAGTGACATGATGCAATGCTTGTCTTGGTGTATAGTGGATGTAGCATTCACGGTCTGATATTGTAAATCTTAAAGTTCATTGTAATGTCAAACTGCATCCAGAGGTATATAGTTTCAGATAAGCTGAATGAATGAGATAAGCTTCTTTTTCAGAATAGGTGTGTCTAAGACAAGTCAGCACACTAAAGTACTCTAGAAGTCCACATTTCTCTCCATTGACTCCAAAGTGAGCCTACAGATATTTCAGATGGAAACGCCTAGAAAGAGGGAACATGACTGCCTTTATTACTGTCTTTGGTCAGCTATACCACATATCTAGACTCACCTGAATACTTAAAGGTAGGTAAGCTGAATCTTGACTTAGAGAAATATAGCATTTTATAGGACATCACATAAACTTTGGTTCCTGGAAGGTTTTTCTGTTAACCACAGAGCTTAGGATAGAGATATTCCAGAGTGGCACAAAGCATCTGATACAATGGCCATTGCCTGCTGCATATCCTGGAAACTAAATGTAAACTAGATCTAAAGCTCACCTTAGAGGACAGAGAAGGCAAACCAAATTTATGGTTTTGTCTGGTTCTGTGCATGAGGTGATCTGGAAGGGGTGCCTCACGGGTTTTTTTCTCCTCTTCTCTGCAAACCAAGTTCTATACAATGTTTTTATTCCAGCAGACACTCTAATGTTCATTTAGATAACATTAAATAAACATGTGCTACATTTAGGTCTATATTATTGTATATTATAGTATAGTACATTAATACTGTATAGAAAAGTGATTACTCATCAGTTAAAGTAGTTAAACAAATGCACATGTGCACAAGTGCACAACAATGGAAGAATGTTAAATACAGTGCCAAGTGATAGACTTCTTACAATGGTATTTTCACTTTTCTCACATGAGCCAACTGCTGTTCAGTTTGTTCATTTGTAGAGCTCAGTGATAACAGCAGTATCACATTTTTGGAAAAGATTTTATTTTGGATCTTCATCTTTTGAAGCTGAAGACAAGTTCCAAACTCCCATGACACTTATTTACTGTGCATCTTCCTGGAGGGTGTTTTACAGCTTCCCATTGTTGCAGCAGGATTTGAATTGCTTGGATGATAAGAGATGAATTCGTAGAATCAAGGAATCACAGAATGGCCTAGGTTGGAAGGAACCTCAAAAATCATCAAAAATCAATCCTCCTGCTGCCTGCAGGGTTGCCTCTACATCAGGCACTAGATTAATTGCTGAAGGCCCCATCCAACCTGGCCTTGAACACCTCCAGGGATGTGACATTTACAACTTCTCCAGGCAAGCTGTTCCAGTGCTTCCATTCTCTGAGTGAAAAATTTCACATCTAATCTAAATCTTCCCTCTTTTAGTATAAAATCATTCCTCCTTGTCCTATCACTAATTACTCATGTGAAAAGCTATTTTCCCTCCTGTTTATAAGCTCCCTTTAAGTACTGGATCTCCCCTGAGTTTTCTCCAAACTAAACAAGCCTAACTACCTCAGCTCAACTACTCAGTATTTGTAGGAGAGGTGCTCCAGCTCTCTGATCATCTTGTGGTCCTCCTCTGGACCTGCTCCAACAGCTCCTCATCTTTCCTGTATTGGAGGCCTCAGGCCTCCAATTCCAGATGTATTCCTCCAGTATTCCAGATGGGGCCTCACAAGAGTGGAATAGAGAGGAACAGTCATCTCCCTCTCCCTGCTGGCAACCCTCTTTTGATGCAGCCCAATTGTTGTGGTACATTTCAGCATGTGTACTATGATCTAACTGAAAGGCTTTTACTTTCTTTGGGATATCTGAGACAAAGCAGGATGAGAGTATTGTGACATTACAAGGAAAAGTATTATTCATCAGATATGCTGAGGGAGAAAATTGAAAATGGTGAAAAAGTAGGATAAATGTTTGTAGGAGTCGGTAAACCAAAATCTGCCTGGAAGTTTAGTTTCATTTATCCCTTTTTTTCTCCTTTCCAATGTATCTGGAGTAGATGGGAAGATGTTGGCAAAACTTTGATACAAAACACAAGGGAATTAAACTGCCATTTGGCTGAAATGAATTCCCTCATGAGGCAAAGTTCTGTCCCACACAGTGAAGGAAGGGGGAAGAGCCAGAATTATGTGAAGTTGTGTCATCTTTCTTCACCAGTGTCCCTGGTTCTAGAGACAGCAAATTTCAGTGCTGCACTGGGAAAAGTTGCAGCAGAATTGCTGTGCTATACCAGCCCATCTCCTGCTGAGACTAGTGGTATGGCACCATATTCCAGAGGCTACCTAAATTTTGAAGATCCCATTTCTATGTTCAGATAAGTACCAAAACACCAAAGTTTTTTCTTGGTTATTCTAAATGTATTTCAACAAATCTGCAAGACATCTGTAGAAAGGCCCAAAACAAAGGTCTATCTTCTGAGCAGAGGAAAAAATAAATAAATAAATAAATAAAATTCCAACAGTGTATTTTTTTATCTCAAAGTGTGCAAAATTCATCATACTTTAAACTTTCTGTTGAGACTTGCCAGTTTTGATAATGTTGCCATGTCAAAACCCTCGGATGATTAAAAGAAGTATTTTAATAAGATATATGGAAACACAAACTATTTTTTCCTTAAAAAAAATTTTTTTTTGAAATTTAAAGAAATAAAAAACAAAAGTAAATGCTTACATCCTTCAATCCTTAAATCCTTCAATGTTTCTGTAACTTCAAAATTTATTTTTACAATTTCTCTGTTTGCTTGATAGATGCGAAATAAGTCAAATAAATACACAGTGCTAATCTGCATGTCTCAAATGATGGATGTTATGGGTTTTACCAACAGGTCTTCTAAGAAAAAATGGAGAGACAGAACCATAAACCTCTTCCTTTATTCTCTCGCTGTTCTTCATAGATTAGTTCTGTCATGAGAGCCTCAGAGAAGATGTTGGATGTTCTTGGAACCTACTGTCAGTGAAAATATGCGTGAGTTCTGTGCCTAGAGGATTTCAGTGGCATAAGACTCCCACTATTCATGTGGAAAAGGTCACTGACTGGGGTGGAATTGAGCTCTTCACAAAGAGTCTGTGTGACAGTTCTGCAAATCTCTTTTCATACCTCTTCATGAGGTCATTTCAGTACAGATTAGGGGCTGACCTGCTGGAAAGGAACTCTGCAGAGGAGGACCTAGATGGTGGACAACAAGTTGACTATGTGCCAGCAGCGTGCCCTTGTGGCCTAGAAGAGCAACGGTACTCTGGGGCACATTAAAGAGAGTGTGCCCAGCCGAAAGAGGTTCTCCTCTTCCTCTACTCTGCCCTGGTGAGGCTGTACCTGGAATACTGCATCCATTTCTGAGCTTCTCCGTTCAAAGAGGACGAGAGAGTCCAGCAAAGTGCCACAAAGATTAGGGGATCTCCTGCACAAGGAAAGGCTGAGAGACCCTGAACTATTTAGCATGGAGAAGACTGAGAGTGATAGGATAAAAATTTATTATAAAAATAAACAAAGTACAGGAGTAACTTCTTTACTGTGATGGTGACAGAGCACTGAAGCAACCTGACCAGAAAGGTTGTGGAGTCTTCTTGTCTGGAGATATTCAAAACTCACCTGGACACTTCCAAGTGCAACCTACTGTAGGGAAACTGCTTTAGCAGGGAAGTTGGACTAGATGACCTCTAGAGGTCCCTTCCAACCCCTGTGATTCTGTGATCCTGTGATTTCACACTTCAGAAATTGCCCTTTCTTTGAAAACTCTTGCTTTTTGAAAGGCACAGCTCACTCAACCTGAGTCCTCTTTTCCTTGAGAATCAAGAGGCTTCACAGCTGCAAGTCCGCTAATTAGCACCACGCAACAGCAGATCTCTGCACCAAAGCAGAGTGCGGATTAAAAACAAGGAAGACAACAGCAGAGCATGCTTTGGTGCTAGTACTTTACCAAAAAGTAATTCTACCCCTGAAGTGTGCAATGACAAAACACACTGCATTTCGAAAAACCCATCTACACAGCACTGTAGCAGGCCATTTGGAGATAGTCAAACCAACTTGAAAGACTATTGAAGTATCCAAATCAATCTACCTGCCATAGTGCAGTGCTCTGTCTGGGTTAACGGAACATTCATATCGAAGAAATTCAGTCCTCTGAACAGAACTGATAAAACTCAAGAGGAGGGTAACACATAACATCTCTGCCAGGCCTGACAAACATGCTAATTTATTTAAGCTGTGGGATACATCCAAACTTCACTGTATCTTGTGATTGTAGCCTCTCTGAGAGTTGTACCTCAGTACAAAGAATACTGAGGCATCCTCACCACCCTTGAACTAGGGCGCAGATGCTGACAAATGGAATCATAGAATCGTAGAATTGCTCAGGTTGGAAAAGACCTTAAAGATCATCAAGTCCAACCACAACCTAACCATACTACCCTAACTCTAACAACAAACCACTAAATTACTACATCCAGAAGGGATTCAGGGATGGTGACTCAACCATCTCCCTGGGGAGCCTATTCCAGTGCTTAACAACCCTGTCTGTAAAGATTTTCCTAATATCCAATGTAAACCTCCCCTGGTGCAACTTGAGGCCATTTCCCCTAGTCCTGTCATCTGTCTCAGTGAGAAGAGATCAACCCTGCCCTCACTGCAATTACCTCTCAGGTATTTAAGAGAGCAATAAAGTCTCCCCTCAGCCTCCTCTTCTTCAGACTTCAGTCTCCCCTCATAGGGCATATTGTCTAAGCCCTTCACAAGCCTTGTTGCCCTTTGAGCCTGCTTCTGCACCTCGATGTCCTTTTGGAATTGAAGTGCCCAAAACTGAACACAGTACTTGAGGTGCGGCCTCACCAATGCTGAGTACAGGTGTACAGGTGCAGGATGACTTCCGTAGTCCTGCTCACCACACCATTCCTGATACAAGCCAGGATGCCATTGGCCTTCTTGGCCACCTGGGCACACTGCTGGCTCATATTCACAGGCTGTCCATCAGTACACCAAGGTCCCTTTCCAGCAGGCAGCTTTCCAGCCACTCCTCCCCAAGCCTGTAGGGTTGCCTGGGGTTACTGTGACCAAAATGCAGGACCTGACACTTGGCCCTATTGAAACTCCCTCTGTAGTGTCTTTCTCCCTTTTGGCAGATCAACACTCCCTCACAACTTGGTGTTTCCCTTAGAGTTACTGAAGGTTCACTCAATCCTCTCATCAAGATCATTAACAAAGATGCTGACTGGGAATGGCTGCAAGCACACACTGCTGCCTCGTGTCCAGCTTCTCATCTACCAAGACCCCCAAGCCCTTCTCCGCAGGGCTGCACTCAAGGAGATCTTCCTCCAGTTTGCATAAATACCCGGAATTGACCTGGTCCGAGTGCAGCACTTTGCATTTGGCCTTGTTGAACTTCATTATGTTCTCATGGGTCCACTTCTTCAGCCTGTCCAGGAACCTCTGGATGACTTCCCTCCAGTGTATAAACTCTAATGTTTAGCTTGGTGTTGTCTGCAAACTTGCCGAGGGTACACCCAATTCCATTGTCTATGTCATTGATAAAGACGTTGAAGAGCTCTGGTCCCAAGACCAACCCTTGAGGGACACCACTTTTGACCGGCCTTCACCCAGACATAGAACCACTGATCACAACCCTTTGTCTGCGTCCTGCCAACCATCTCTTAATGCACTGAACAGTTCATCTTTCAAACCCATGCCTCTCCAATTTAGAGAGAAGAATGTGGTGAGGGACCATGTCAAAGGCTTTGCAGAAGTCCAGGTAGATGATGTGTCACCCTTCCCCCGTCCACTGGTGCTGTCACTCCATTATAGAAGGCCACCAGATTGGTCAGGCAAGATCTGCCCTTGATGAAGCCATGCTGGCTGTCTCAGATCACCTCTTCATCTTATATGTACCTTAACATGGTAATCAGGAATATCTGCCCCATGATCTTCCCAGGCACAGAGATGACGCTCACAAGCATGTAGTTCCCCAGGTCATCCTTTCTTCCTTTCTTAAAAATAGGAGTAATGTTTCCCTTTTTGCAGTCACCGGGGATTTCACCCGACAGCCATGATTTTTCTAATACAGTGAAGAATGGTTTGGCAACCAAATCAGCCATCTCTCTCAGAGCCCTGGGATGCATATCATCAGGCCACATGGATTTATATACATTCAGTTTCATAAGGAGGTCTTGGATTTGTTCCACTGTTACAGTGGGACAGAATCTGCTCCTCTCACCCATACCTAAAGCTTCAGAGTCCTGATAGACATGGGAAGCCTGACCACCAGTGAACACTGAGGCAAACTTATTGAGCACCTCAGGTTTTTCAATGTCTGAAATACAACCGCACTTCATTTATCTTGTTTTCTCTAATGCTGTAGATAATAATGCCCTATTTGGGAAAGCTATTACAAGCGCCACAGCAAGCATGCACTCTATGAAGTGTGTAGTGCTATTGTAAAACTGTGTGTGTGTGTATGCACAGTTTAGCAGACATTATTTTATTGGTATGAGCTGCAACAGCAATAAAATCAGACATTTTTAAATAATATCAGTGGTGACCACTGTGTAGTTAACACTGATTGGGTTCCTTAACACCAGGGACTGAAATTCTTGTAACAGGATGTAAGGGGTTAGACCACATTTAAATTTGTCTCTTAATACTCCCATGAAATTGATTGTTTGGGGCACATCAGAGAGCAAAAGAAGTTGCTGCAGAAGATATTTGCCAGACTTCTATCCCTGTGACTTGCTCCTCTGAAGCCAATGAAAATACATCAGTAGCAGAGTTCTGAAATCTTTTTCTTCCTTGTGATTAAATTAGATGGAGAGGAACATATCCTACGAGATGATTGTATCAATTCTCCAAAGCCATCTATTTCCCCCTGATATTTTGTGTTGGTTGAGTATTCTTCAAGATTTCGTATCTCAGGAGCTTTATTAATCGGTGGATACTGGGAACAAAGACAACCAGGAATGCGATGATACTGACGTTTCTCACTCTGAATTAAAGTCATCCAAAAGCCTTGCTGATGGCTTAGAGCACATTGCTGAACTGCTTATCACTCCATACAAGAACAGAAAGCCTAAAAGTGTTTGCCTCTGCTACAGTTCAATCAGGGTGCCTTGGAGCTTGAATTGCCATTATTTTGTGGGTCACTACGTCCTCCAATGTTCTTTGTACCTTCTCTTATTTTCATTTCATTTGCTATGCGGGCTCACAGACCTTCCTGCCAGATTTTAGTTTGGAGGCCCAGAACCCTTTTTCTGCAAATCCTGACAGGACCTTGATGGATGCTAATGTCTCTGCCTTTCATATCATTTTACCAGTAAAACCTTTGATCTGTCAGCAGTCTTTATATCAATGCAGTCATATCGTAAAATGGAAAATATGACCAAAATATCTGTTGTGCTGACACAGAGTATGTCCCCACCCCCAATAAAAATGTAGCATTAGGGAGTTTACTTTAATCTCTCAGAGCCAGATGTGCTATGAGATTAGGTAGAACTGGGAGATAAAGCTGAATTTTATTTTTCAAATATTTAAAGGCAGTCTAGTAAAGGAACTTGTAAAGCAACAAGTACTGCCCATTATGATTCAGAGCAGCAAGGGACAGCTGGAGGGACTTGATTGGCTCCAGCCCAATGAAACAGAGGCTTCTTGTGACCAGCTGCTGTGCTGCAGTATGAATGACAAGGATAATAATTGATTACTAACTGGCAGCTCAAAAGGAAGAAAGAATTAATGAAAGCGATGAGGTGCTTTACAGCTTGGTAACTGTAAAACCAGTAGAACAATTAGGGGAAAAAAG
Organism: Tympanuchus pallidicinctus; assembly: GCF_026119805.1. Taxonomy (NCBI): domain Eukaryota; kingdom Metazoa; phylum Chordata; class Aves; order Galliformes; family Phasianidae; genus Tympanuchus; species Tympanuchus pallidicinctus. The sequence goes on from NW_026294744.1 coordinate 1,150,199, forward strand.
CATTTTCACTAATTACCTTAGAGGTGCAAAAACAGTGCTAGTTATTGTAAATCACGTGACAAGAAAATCAGAGGGATAGATCAGTAAGTAATATGGGGCTTCACCTACATCGAAGTCCTGCAGAACCATTCAGCAGATTCATGAGGAGCAGCTCAAACTCAATCAAAAACGTCCATCCATGCCAATTACATTGGCAGTAAAGGCAAGGTCTCTGAGCCATCAGCCATAATATCACAGTGGATTAGAAATCTCCAGCAAATGGTGTGTTGTGACAGACCAATTCTCTGCCTTTGACTAGGTGCTCAATGGCATGTTTTCTGCCCTGAAAATAAGCTCATGCCTTTTTCTTTTCCTTCTCTTCTCCTCTCCTCAGCCAGTAAGTGGCTTTTGTGTTCACCAGTAAATGCACTGGATGCACTGTTGCTACATCTTTTTTCAAGGGTTTTGTACTGACCTCATACTCTAGGCCATGTAAAGCCTCTGGTCACTGCCCCTTTTTCATGCAGAGTAGAACCTCACTTGGGACCAGATAATGGCCAGCATGCCATTGCAAGAAGTAGAGGGCCATTGCCATCCTGTGTCTTGCTTGCTTCTCACACACGGGAATAATAGCCTCTGCTGACTATGCCATTTTATTAGCCCAGAAGGGAAGAAGGAGAATTTGATGGATCCTTAATTTCCTTTCCCAAGGCATCTAACAGCGGGAAGTATGTGCTGTCAGCTACCGACCCATCATGGTTTTGTTCCTTCCCAGAGCAGCAGGGAGACAGCAGTGTGTGGCTCCCTTTCTGGGGCCAAAGCACCATGGGCTGATCAAGTTCTCTGTGAGCAGAGCCAATAAAATCAATGAGACTAATCATGGGGAAGAGTATCATTCAGCTTGAACAAAGCTGGCAGCTTCTGGTCTAACATATGGAAAATGATCTTCTAGCTGGTTGAAGTCTCTTCAGTTCAGTCCAGTGTCATCCCTACTCCCACTCCAGAATCTGCTATCCTGTTTATAAAGCAGTGGTTTTTAATGTTATATGCTATATTTATGTTATATTCTATATTCTAGAAGTATATCCTATATGTAATATATATTTTCACTGGTAAGGTCTCCAACTCAGTGAAAATTGATCTCTCTCCTACTCTTAGCCATCTAACATCAAACAGCATGCTCAAAGTGGGTTTTTGGCCACTTTCAACAGACAGTGAAATGGAACTACTCTCTCCAGAGGTGAATTCCTACTATCTCAAAAGCGTTCTATAGGATGGCCTGACACTGGAGATGCATCACACATCTCTTCCACTGCATTAGGGACTTCCCTCAACAATTTGTATGAGCAGACTTTTAATTTTTTGGAGGATAAAGATATGGGAGAGAAATTGTCGTGCCCTTTTCGGATCTTATTCAGACATTTGAGGCTAATGAAGTCAGTGTATAGCACAGTAAGTGGACTGGATTTTTTGTAGTGAGAGGCATGAGTCCTTTGGCTGTCTGGCAAGAAGGGTGGTAGGATCAGGTTGGTAATGTGGCATTCCACCAAGAAAAGCCGCTGTAACAGAGAAGAGATGAGCTGCTCTAGAGTGGAGTAATTGGGGCTTTCCTCGCTCACAGTGAGTGGAACATTCATTAATGGAACAAATTTCAGGCAGAGGGTACTCTGATGAAGCTCAAGGTGTACAAATGCAAATGGAACAAGAAGCATATCTTCATTGGTCCAACTTTGAAGACTCTCCTAAAGACAGTAGAGGGAACTTCACTAGAAAATCAACTAAAAATGAGAGTGGGATGTCAGGGCTGGGATTTTTGTTATTACAGACATGGTGCAAAAACGTGCTTGAATTTGTGCTATGTTGTACTGAAAGAGGAATTTTTGCTGTGAAAAAAAAAAACAAAAAAAAAAATCCAGCACATAATCTGATACAGAAATACTTTTTTTTTTCTTTTTTTTTTCTTTTTTCAATTTTGATATCTTTATACTGATAGGATAAAGCCCATAATCTAATTGGTATTCATTTCCTATAACTGCTGAGAAGGGACTGTTCCCTCCTCCATGCTTCTCAAAGGGCTGATGATTAGAAAGAAGGCTATGCAAAACTCAATGAAATTAAATCCATCCACCACATAACACTGTTGAACTAGGGAAAAACAGAAAAAAAAAATGCAGTGCTTTCTCCCAAAGTCCCTGGTATCTCTGCTACACTGTACATTGTAAACAGTGACTGCAAATCTAGCCTTCTAGAATGGTGAAGAAACAAGCTAATTTTGCCATTCATTTAGGAAAATAAGAAGCAATTCTGCTTTTTTTTTTACTGAAGAACATTCCTTCCACATCTTCTTATTCACTCATACTACTATTTTTTTTTTCTTAGAAGTAATATCACAGCCATCTGGGAAGAATGAAAGAAAGAAAACCAGGAGGACCAACTTCTGCTTCTGTCAAAGCTAATAGACCTACCTCAGTGTGTCAAGCAAGTTGCCCTTAGTACAGATCAATGGAGACACAAAGTGGAAGATCTGCTCCAAAAATAATGCCTCCTGTTTTATAATGCTGGCCCATTACATCAAAGGTAGATGCTGGTGGGATGGAAGTAGAGGTTGAATCTTCCCACTAATATTCTGTTACACTTTGTTGCCATCTGACAGGTGGCACCAGAGAGGCAGTCCAACAAAATGGTGTTTGACGGGAAAGTGCGTATGAAGCAAAGGGGTGGAATTGAATTCCTCCATGCAGAAAATTTGTACACATTGACATTCAGTATCATTTGCTAAACACTTATAGAGATCATTATGGTGGTTGTTAGCACAGTGACACTGTGTATGGTGCACTTTAGCAGAGGTAACATACCTGATACCTGGTAGGCTGACATGTCTGCAGTTCCTCAGATCCTCCTTCCAACAATTGTAGATGGGTGTCCAGTCATCTGGAACCTCCTCAGTTGACCAGGACCGTTTATAAATGGCAGAAAGTGGTTTGGGAAGCACTTCTGCTAGTCAGCTCCCTTAGTGTAGGTGGATACCATCAGGGCCCATGGACTTGTGATAGAGGTGGAGTAGCAGGTTGTTAACTATCTCCTCCTGAACTGTAGGGGGTTTATTCTGCTCTCTATCCTCAGCTTACAGCTCAGGGTTTTGAGTATCCTGAGGATAACTGGTCTGACTGTTAAAGACAGAAGTAAGGAAGGCATTGATAACCTCAGCCTTTTTCTCATCCACAGTGATAATGTTCCCAGTCATATCTAATAAGGGATGGACACTCTCCTTGGCTCACCTCTTACATTTACTATATTTTCATCTTTAATAATGGTGGCCAAATTAAGCTCTTCCTAGGCTTTTGCCTTTCTGATTTTCTCCCTAAACATCCTTCAACATCCTTTGTACTCTTCCTGAGTTGCCTGATCCTTCTTCCAAGGATGGTAAATTCTTTTTATCCTTGGAGTCTCAGAAAAAGCTCCCTGTTAGGCCAAGTCAGTCTTCTCCCCTGCAGCTCATCTTATGGCAAACAGGGATGACCTGCTCCTGTGCCTTAGAGATTTCCATCCTGAGAAATGTCTAGCCTACCAGGATGTTTTTACCCTTCAGGACTGTTTCCAAACAGATTATCTCAACAGTCCAAAGTCTGGTCTCTGGAAGTCCACTTTTTCTGATCCCTATCCTGACTTCACCAAGAACCAAGAACTCTCATTTATTACTATGCCCATGATGGCTTCCAACTACTACATCTCTACCAGTCCTTCTCTGTTTGTAAACAGCAGGTCTAGCCTCCCCCTGTAGGCTCTCTTACTAGCATGTCAGGAAATCATCTTCCACACATTCCAGCAACATCTTAGACTGCTTCCTCTCTGCTGCATTGTATTTGTTAGGAAGTTCAAGTCCCTCACAAGAACAAGGGCTAGCGATTGTGTGACTTCTGCTCTCTGCTTGTAGAGTGTTTCATCAGCTCTCTTCATCCTGACTGGGCAGTCTATAATAGACACCCACCAAGATGTCAGCCTTGTTGGCCTTACACTTGATCCTAACCCATAACGACTCGACCTTATCATTCCCAGCATTGAGCCCTACAATATCAAAACACTCTTAACAACATAAAGAACAATCTCACTGCTTCTCCTTTCTTGCCTATCCCTTCTAAAGAGCTTACAGGCCTCCATTGCAGCACTCTACTCCTGAGAATGATCCCACCATGTTTCAGTGGTGGTGACTGTGTCATAATTTTCCTGCTGCATAATGGCTTCTACCTACTCTTGTTTGTTGTCCATGTTGTGTGCATTGGTGTAGATGCATTTCAGCTGGACTACTGGTCTCACCCCCTGTCCTGCAATGCTCCCATTAAGCTCATCTCTACCAAAACTGGTTTTATCCTCCTTTTTATTCACCATTAAATCTACTTTAAAAGCTTCTCAATTAGCTGTGCCAAATCCTGGTTTGGTTCTTTTTCCCCCTTTGAGACAGATAGACCCCGTCTGTTACCAGTAGCTCTAATGCTGAATAAAATACCCCATGGTAAAAAAAAAAAATAAATCACCAAAATTCCTCCAATGGCATCAGCCTTTGCTGTGTGTTCACCAGGTGTGTTTTCCTGTTTCTCTCAGTATTTTTCCAGTACTGAAGGAATCAAGGAAAATAAGTCCTGAGCTCTTGCTTCTTCAACTAACTGCCCCAGCGCCCTGAATTCCCTTTGGATAGCCCTCAGGCTTCTTCCCACTACTTTATCACTGCAAAACTTAACAACTGAAAGTGGGGAATAATTGGAGGGCTGTACCAGATCAGGGAACTTCCCAGTAATGTCACTAATTGGGGACCCAGAGAGGTAGCAGACTTCCCTGTAAGTAGGGTCTGGGCAGCTCATCAGGCCTCCCATTGCCCTCAGAAGGGAGTCATCTGTAGTCAGCCACTGAACAATTGTTTTAAGTGCTGCTAGCAGACAAGACCTTGGTTTTAGTGACTTATCACTTTGCCTCCGAAGTTCAAGTTTTAACTGTGCAAGACCTCTGGATATAGTGGAGAGGGATATCTTGGAGTTTAACTGTTCTCTATTTCCTAGACATTAGTGAAAAAATGTTAGTTATTTGTAATAACAAGGAAGCATGAAGCCAGATTGTCTTGCCATGTCTGAAAATAAATATGTATATGGTGATTTTTGTGTTTAAGTTTTCAAAGAGTACATTCTTACTATATCCCAGCTTCTCCCAACCCTCTTCTGTGACCTGTCTATGTATGCACAGACCAAAGGGAGCAGAAGGTACCCTCAGGCCTCACCAGGAAAATAGGAACGAACCAAAACTTTCCCTGTGAAATGAACTACAGTTTTTCTCTCCTGACCAGCCTAAGACAAATCAAGGGGGATCAGACTGCTTCTCTGGGGTTTTCTATGGTGGTCTGCCACTCCAGCAAAGAGCAGAGAAGACCAAGGCTGGCTCAAGAATAATAAAAGCCAGCAAAAATAAGGAGTGCAACAACACAGACTACACAGAAGGAGACGAAAGTGTTAGATGCTTTAGGGCATTGACATCCAGCCTTTTGGCTTGCCTGGGCCACACTAAGTGAAGAGGAATTGTCTTGGACCACATACACATAGGTTACACCTAAAGTAATGCCTTCTATTTATTTTCATGGAAACTACAAATGATACAGAGAACACAATAACACTGTTTGATAGAGCAGATTCTCAGCTACAAAACACTGTTTTTCATCATAGTGAAAAACATAGTCTCCATTAACTATTCATTTTCACCAACAATGAACAAGAGCTTGTATGCTTTGCTCATGAAAATCTTCATGTCTGATCAGACTGTGGCTTTGTCTTTTACACTGCTGACGCCATTGCTGTAAGACAATCACCCACCATCCTACTGTGCTCACATCCAGTTTGATTTCCTCAAGCATTCAGCAAACACTGATGAATATCATTAGGTGCTATTTTTTCTACATGGTAAAATTCAATGACGCACCTTTGCTTCATGTGCACTTGAACATCAGATGCCATTTTGACAGATCGTCCCTCTGCTGCCACCTGTTGCTTGGCAACAAAATGTAATGGAATATTGTCAGAAAGGTTCAACCTCCATGGACATACCACCAACAGCTGTCTTTGATGTTGAAGGCAAACAAAATAAAATAGCAGGCATTAATTTCAGAGCAGCCCTCATAAGATATAAAATTTAGTTCATATATATATATATAACTAACAAAGTATTTTAATCTTTAATATTTTTTATTCAAACAAAACAAAAAAAAAGAGGGCCATGTAAACATAAAACTAGTGGGATAGTTGACCTTGCTTTTGTGAAACTAATACATCAGTCTGGTTCAATGAAAGTAGCTGCAATTCTTAATGAGTTCTCAAGTTCTTAGCCAGAGATTTTTGATGGAATTTTACTATTCCTGTGCTTCATTCTTCAAAACAGTTGTTCACAAATGTACATAGTGCCAAAAAACAATGACATGAATAAGGCATGCTTGTAAAGTGAGGGATACTTTTCTCTGGTAAGACAGGTCTTACAAAAATCAAGTAAACAGACATGATCAAATTTTTTTTTGAGCTGAATATCTGATTCCAACTCAATACATTCCATATGAAATTTTGTAGGTAAAATTTTGTAGCTGGTTTTGTGGTTTTTTGATCATAGGAAAATGCAACAGACCGGACCTCCCAGTTATTCACAGATTAACTTTTTAAAGGTTCCTATGGAATGTACTCAAAACAGGAGGCAGAGAAGGATGAGAAGCACCTTAGAGAAGATTTAAACCAACCTGAAAGCTAAGAGCATGTCCCTTCTATTATGCATACCTTCAGTCTTCTGTTCTATTATATTTTCAAAGGCACTTTCCTCTGCTCTGCTTCCTCCTTATTGTTTTCATCTGCAAGTACAACCCTGTCTGATTTATCACAATTCCATACTGTCAATTCCAATTGACATAGTGTAGTAAAAAAATTGCTGTTGCTCTCTTCAAAGAATGCAAACAGTGATCTGTCATCTCCCCTCTCCCTTCCTCACAGAAGGGACAGATTTCACTGGAAAGGAACAGACCATTCCCACCAAGCAGTCACTGTGGTCTTACCATGCAGAGGGCTGGCAGGTTATTGTTTGGAAATTGCAGTTTTTGATCAGGCTAAATTCTCACTGTCCTGTGTATGTTTATGTAGTCAGTGCTGAGATGCAAATCATGCATCTCTTATCATGCAGAGAAAGAATGTGAGCTCATTCATAAAGAATACCAGCTCTGGGGTGCCCAAATTAATCCAGGCATCGCCCTGCACTTCCCTTCTTCTGATAGGGTAGAATAAAAGCAAATTACATTCACTTTAAAAAGTGGGATAATGTATTTTAGAAAGGTGCTCAGACAGGAGAGGAAATGAACCTGGCAAACTGTCATTTAAAATTAGAAAGGCAGAAAGAAATTTGAAAAGCTCATTCAATTATTTCATGTAAATATAATTGGCTGGGTCAAGGTAAGCTGATGTAATTATAAGATACTGAATGAGAATAAAGGCCATTTTCCCCCTCTAGGTAGATTTAGCAACAGCACACTGTTTACTAATCTCTTTGATAAAGAAGCAAATAGATTATTGGCTTGGCAATTGCTGACTGTGAAAATTATCAAGGCTCTAGATGTTGTATCAAACCTGTAATCCTGTTCCCTGGGAAAAAGGCCCTGGAACTGGCACAGCACTCAAATCAGAGGGATCAGCCTCTGTGGTATGCTTTGCAGGTCTGGGCTGAAATTGAGAGCAATGAGTAACTCATGTTGTAGGCATGTGACTCGGCGTGCACACAAGTATGAGTGTAACTGGGAGAGAAAGGTTTTCTAGCAGGGTTTCATCTGGAAAGTATAACACTCAAGTAATTCATAAACAAGATTTAGGTGGAAGAGCAGAAAGGAAGAACAGGGAGAAAGATGTTGCCACTGAAAGCTGTGTTACTACTTAAGGCTTATTAAAACAGAGAACATTAAAAAGCTGGGAATGGTTCAGAAAGGATCTGCAATGTTCCTCAGAATCTGCAGTGAGAGGAGAGCTGACTGTGCCACCACGGGCAGGGCAGGCAGTTACCACCACAGCATAGCCCCAACTGGTCACACTAGCAATGCTCAACCAGGCCATGGCCAGGCTGGCTGTGGCTATTATTCCATGGGAGAAGGGCATATCACACAGCCACACATGTGCTGGGACACACATTTCTCCCACCTTTCTGGCCCACCTTCAACTCTTCCCCATAAAAAAACATCCACCTCTGACTCCACACCAGTGTTGATAAAGCTAATCTCCACATACAGTACCAGGGTCCCCAGAACCAGACCTTGCAAAACTCTGGTACAACATCAGACTGTTTACTTTGTCTGAAAGATGTGGCCAGACAAAGGTTTCTATGTGCTTGGAATGAACACACAGCAAACTGTGTGTTACTTCAAGGTGAAGGCAGAGACATTTAGACTAGGGGTCCACTCCAAGGAGAGTTATCCACCAGGCATGAAGCGGGTGCAGTATAATATGATGTCTTTGAATCCCAGTGACTTACTTCCCCCTCCAGGCATAGACAAGTTCAGCCTCTGGATTTGAGGACTTGACACAGGGACTGCTAGACAAGGCATCATTTTCACTGTGATCAAAGGGCTCAGACAAAATTATTTCAACAGCCTCCAGCACCTATAGTGCCAGAGAGGCTCAGAGCAGTCCTGTCAGTTAGGACACTCAAAACTTGGGAATGCAGAGGAACAGAAGCTGCAAAGGGTAGAAGAAAGAAGGTGGTGTAATCTGCAGTTGGCTGGCAGACAGGGACAGTCAAGCTGAAGGGGGCTGATGGTATCTCAGAGGGGATACTCTAACATCACTCGGTTTCACAGTACTGAAGCAAGAACTGAGCAAACCCATGCTATTCTTTATTCATGCAAGCTAGGCCACTCTCAAGGGGAGTAGAAGTAGGTTTCTTCCCAAACCCTGACCCATTCCACCATTGGTCCCACCATCACTCATAACCACCAGAACTCAGGGTTTGGAGAAATTCCACAGAGCTTTATCTCCTCCACTCCTTGCAAAGGTGCTGTGCAGATGCACAGGCACAGTGTCACACTGGCACCTTCAAAGACTTAATTAAGATCACACAGCAAGCTTGTGTGAATGCAAAGTACGGACAAAGTCTTTCAAATCTTGAACTAGGAACTAAACCATGGGGCATTTTTTTCCAGAAAAACATACCTGAAATATTCCCCATTTGCTTTTGCACAAGAAAGTGAGAAGACCATATTTTTTGTTAGCAGGTACAGGACCACCTATGTATAGCACTGATTTATAACATTAGAAATATTTGCATATTACAGTGAAGATAATTTAGCGAATGTATGAGATTTATCATGACTTCATGATATTTACTCTTCTGATAAAATTTTGAGCTCCTGAATATATGTAGTGATTCAAGCAACTCATTACTATCTTTTTAGGTGAATCCTCAGACCTTGTTGACAAGAAAGCTCAAAAATGTAACAGGCGATGAATGATAATTGAAAAATGTGAGCAGAACTTGAACTACTTTCTGAATCTAATTTTTCAGCCACTCCTGTAAATACTTGCAGCTTGAACTTTTGGCACTGACAATATTTCTTAAAATTATGCTTTAAACTGTTGGGTGCAGATTATAGTGTTTCAGAATTTATGGGAATTTACTATCACAAAAACACAAACACCTTTTCTAAGACCTGTAATTTTGTCAATGGTTTGTAATTTTCAAAAAATACTTCTAAAACATTTTCTTTGAAATCTCATGATGTGAACTGGCCCCATTCTTGGCTTTTTTTTTTTTTTTTTTTTTTTTAAACCACATGACAATTAATAAGAATCATTTTAAAAGAATATGAAAAAAGATACAAATTGAAAGTGAAGATTATTGCAAAAATGTTAATCTTCTATATTCAACTTCCAAATAATTCAGCTAGTAGTTTTGGATTTTATTTTCAGAACCTAAAGTTGAATTAATTCAAAGGAGCTCCATAGTCAAAAGAAATTCAGTTTCAGCTGTGAACATGCAGTGCACAGAAAATTGAGTCACTCTGTTGAGGTATCACATTATGAACAGCTGGAAGCAAGGTGCAGAAGTTCACTAGTCCATTTAAAAACTGTTGCCCATAATGAACTGCTGTACTTAACACTGTTTAAAAGGCAGAGGATTGAATATATCCATGCTGAGTTGCTTTTTTACATACATAGTTTCTTCAAATTCAAGCCCGACTTGCCTCTATCAGGACATCACTTATCTTGGGGCACGTTGGAAAAAACTGGAACTTCAGATCTTAAATAGTAAGGTACATGATAGTAGATAATTTTTAAGGAAAGTATCTAGGTAAATATTTGGAAAAATACTCATGTGGGAAGGATGCTTATCATGACAATCACCAGAAGGTGGAAATTCACTCTCTCCCCACAGCAGAGTTCAGAAGTGGATGGTAAAATGCAGAGTTGTACAATGACCCTGGAATGACCCTGAGGTTATTATACCCTGAGATAACCTACTGAGAAACACATGCTAGGCAGATATAGGTAGGTGGGAAGAGGTATTCCCCCTCCAAAAAAAACCAACACATTTTCACTACAAGAGTAACTGGATTTTTCGTAGAGAGGTTACTTGTAAGGACACATATGCAAATTTTGGTCCCATTTGTAGTTTGGTTTGCTTTAGTAAGTAAACATGTGTATGCGTAGAGGTGGGCCGACTCCATCATTGGAAGACTTCTTGACAAAACCACTGATGCAGAGAAGACCCAGCTTCTCTCTGCTTGCATGCAAATTCATGCTCAGCGCACCCCACTGATATCATAAATGGGGTTGCTTAGTTTTGAGAAAAGGAGGCGGAGGGGGGGGGCTTTATAGCTTTCTTCCAATATCTGTAAGGTACTTACAGGGAGAGAGGAGCTGGTCTCTTCTCACTGGTGACAGGATGAGGGGAAGTTGCACCAGGGTAAGTTTAGGTTGGGTATCAGGAAAAACTTCTTTGCAGAAAGGGTTGTTAAGCACTGGAATAGGCTCCCCAGGTAGGTGGTTGAGTCACCATCTCTGGATGTGTTTAAAAACCATTTGGATGTGGTGTCAGGGACATGATTTAGCAGAGGGTTGTTAGTTAGGGTAGTATGGTTAGGTTGTGGTTGGACTTGATGATCTTTAAGGTCTTTTCCAACCTGAGCAATTCTATGATTCAGTAATTGCTAAATTTGTGGAAACAAGTTTTCCATGGTGAACTCAATTTTGACACTTTCTCTAGATGAAAAACATTCAGTCTAAACTTTCATTGGCATGGTAGTATCCTGGGGTAGAATGTCTTTTTAAGAAATCTGAGGCCGACTGAACAAAGCTTTCAAGATTTTGGGGAAGGGAAGCAGGAGGAGGAAAGGAATGACAAGGATGTTTACAAAATTGAGCTGATTTTGTATTTTCTTAGTTTATGGCTTAGGAAAACACTTTAGCACAAGAATGGTAAAGGAGAACAAGGGACATCTTCTTTTCAACAAGACACAGTGTGTTGAAGACTCCACAGCAACAGCTGTAAACTCTAACTGACCAAGTAAGCCCAAAGCAGGCTTTGCCAGGAGCGGTGATATAGAATAGAAAACAACTCTGCAGGAGCTAGAAGAACTTCCACCAGTTGAAAGTCACTGAATAATTCAGGCGAGAGAGTGTTCTGAATATCACTACTCCAACCCCTTGATCACAGCAGGGCTAATTTCAAAGCTAGATTAGATCTCACGGGGGCTTTGTGCAGTCAGCCTTAGGCCGTGTTCCAAGGTGGGTAAACCACAGTTTCCCTAGACTCCAGATCCTGTACAGTACTGTTCAGAGAGAACAATTTTTCCAAATAAAAAATCATAAATTTTGTGTTGCAACGTGTGCATTTTGTCCTTTCTCTGTGCAGTTCCATGAAGAATCTAGCTCTGCATTTTCTATAACTCTCATTTTGCCAGTGGAGGACTGCATCTAGACCGATCTAATTCTTCTCTGGGCTGATCAAACCTAATGTTCTGAGCCTCACCTCATGCACCATGTGCTGCAGCCACTTGACCATCCCAGAGGCCCTTTGAAGGACTTGCACTAGTTTGTCAGACATCTTGTTCTCTCTATCAGATGGATACATGCAAAAGTGGAACATGTCTTTCTTCCAGAAGAAGAGATAAGCAGTCACATTGCAGGGAAATGATGAGGTGTGACTGCAGCATGGCATAATAGAACTAGAAGCTTGTTAGCTTCAGTGAGAGTAAGGAAGTGATTTTGTGGGCTTTTCTATCATCTGTCAACAAAAACTACCCTTGGCAGGCTGGAGTAGCCCACATTCTTGTTCATGAGCTTCCTACTGTATTGACTCAACCCACTTTCAAAGCAAGCCTGATCTGGCTTCAGATGAAATGCACACAGGCGTGCAGGAAGGAAAGAGGGAAGGCAGAAAGGTGGATGTCAGTTCAGTGCCCTGGTCTTATGGTCCAGAAGGGGATCTACAGTTTACCCAGAGGCTGAAGAGAAAGGATGCGTTTCTGCTCCATGCCAAGTGCAGTCCACTCCTATTTTCTTGCCAGGTCTCTCTTTCTACAGCCATGCCCAGTTTCCCAGCTACAGAGATAGGTAAATTTCTGGTACATTTAATGACAAAAAGAGTCTCCTTATTCTGATAAATCTTCCATTGACTTCAGGGGGACTGTCTTAGCAGGAACAGCACATTAAGCTCTGCTAACATAGGCTTCTTTGCCTCCCCAAGGAATTTTCCAAGTGACAGGCTTTCCATCTCATTCAATTCCATCATGGTCAAATGCAAAATTCAGTGCTGCTGCAGTTAGATTTTCATCTGTACTTGCAGAGGATAAGCATGTAAACGGCAATCAGAACAGAAATTAGGTAATTGCACAACTCTTGAGAACTGGCTGTTCTGCACCAGAGACGTGGACTGTGGCTTCTCAAGGCAAAGTAACATATAACAATGGCCCAGTGATATCAGTTATCTGCAATGTACAGAAGGAAAGTGCCTTTCATTCAGCCTGGAGAGAGTCTTGAGCATTAGAGGTGGCTGAATTGTTTAGATTCTCCTCCCAGCAGCAGGATACATGGAAAAAGAGACATGATCAAGATGTTCATGGACAACAGTTGAGACTTCTTGACTGAATTGCTTTCTGGGGCCATTGTTACAGAGGACAGCAGAAATAATAGCTACCTCTAGGGGAGCTGTCTGGTCCTGGATCTTAGGAAAACAAATTGTTTTATGTTTTTTTAGTGGCCCCGTTTTTCCTATTTAAGACAGACTGTAAGCTCTAACTGTAGCTGTGAACTGGAGTTTTAATAACTTCTGATAAGATTTCTTTTCTTAAATAATTCAAGTAAAAGGTATTAACACAAGTTTTTGCTTGGAAATTAAAACCTAAGTTTGTCTGGTATACAGTAGAGATAACCATTGAAATACTGAAGTAGTATATGACAAATTTTGTCTTTCATGTATCTTTTTCCAACACCCCAGTACTTTTGCAGTCAAATCTGTCCTCCACAAGAGTTATTCCTAATCTTGGTATTGCTTCACAGTGTCTCCTAAAATAATAATTATTATTATTATTAAAAAAAAAAAACACTTGTCAGGGGAATATTTTTTCACTTTCTCTGAAAATAAGATACTCACACACCTTAAAAACTACAGCATCCAGTACTGCAGAAGAAGAAAGAAAGCAATTTAAGTCCAGTTGCAGAATGAATACTTAATATGCTGAGGCAAATGATGACAGAAGTTAGAAATTCCTACTGTTAAAAATAAGAAATTTCCAGATCAACAGCAGAGCATGTATCATTTTCTTCTATCTCTAGAACATCCATTGGCAATAGGCTTTTAAGTACACAATGTTATTTTTGGTAGAAAAATCTCTTTTAGCACTTTATAATAGCTTTCTGACATACACTAGTCATAATGTTTTTTAGCTGTCTGAGGTTTATTCTGTCAGAGACTCAGTAAATAAGGAAACTTAGCTTTTCAAAAAATAGTCATCTAAAAGCTCTGTAAACTTTGAAAGACTTTTCTAAACTTTTTTTTTTAAAAGCTTATTTTTAATAAACGGAAACCTTACTGGCATAACCTTAAAGATGTATCAGTACATACACGAAACAAATCCATATATTGTTGCACGTCTTTAATATCCACAGATAATGAGGCATCAGCAGTGTGGGACACCACTCATTCTCACACGTGAGAATTTTCATGTGAGAGAAGGAGGTTGAGATAATCTCACTATCACCAAATTATTGTAAAACAGCAGAGCTTCTGGGAACTTTAACTCTCTTCTAAATTACGGACTGAGAACATTGCAATTATGTTGAGCACAAAGGCAGAGCTGTAACTTGACAGGCTTGCATAAAAAGAGGAGTATTTATTAAATTACTAACTGAATTTCTGCAGCCACTTCAGAGTTTGATAATACTGGGGAGATTTGCATCCTTCAAATCTTTCCATTTCACTTCATAAATACAGCTGAGATTCCAGTCCAAAAAACTTGTACAATTATTTATCTACTACTGCTCATCAATTCAAAGCAGAAGCTATTTATATGGATACCTCATTTCACACACCTCAAATACATTTTCCATTTTGTAAAGCTGAGTTTTCTTTACCAAATAAGCCTTAGCTGAACAATAAGCAATATCCACTTTGCATAGAAGGCATGTTTTGAGTTCATTTATTCACATTGCTACTTAAACTAGAGAAATACATGATAAATAAAGAACCAAAGTTTTTTGCTGACCAAATGTTAATTTGTAATATGGAGACATTTTTACCTCTGTGCTGAATAGAAAATATGAGTATTTGTACACTTAATGTGGTAAAAATACTTTTATCAGCATCCACTAAAGAATATTTTAGCAATGATAAAACAGGACTAGGCAAAAAGGGTGGGTGACTTCAATCTCAACATTACATTGCATACTCTAGAAGGATGTTTACACTGCTGGAATGAAAACAATCCATAAGCAAGCTTTTAACTTAAAATATGTAATATAAATATTTATCAGACTGGTGTTTTAAGGCCTATATTACTAAACTATTTCTGTATAACATTGGAAATGACAGCTATTGTTAAAATTGAAATGCTTTCATAGCAGAAAATTAACTGGGATCCATTTAGCACAGAACTTTGCCTCAGAGAATAAACTCTTAACTGGGCTTAGAAAACTCAAGTCAGAAGTTTTAGACAGACCTTATCTTGGGAATGTGTTCTGTCTTAGCTTGACTTCTTCTGCAGATCCCATGGATACTTAGAAGATTGTCTGCATCCCTCTCATTTTTAAGGCAGATCCTAGGAGATGACTGAGATATTCCACAGTACACAAGCATCTGATGAGTTTTAAGCTTGTGAATGCTACTACTGACTCCAGTACAAGCAGTTACACACTTAAAGTTAACTAAGTGCCCTTAACCGATGAGAAACCCTCAAACTCTTGCAGTATCAAGCGTTTGTGCTTCAGTCAATAATCCTCAGGTCACCATTCCTCACTGTAAGAAAGAGGTTCTCTTGCTTTTCTATACCACTTTGATTGACATCCCTCTGCAGCCTTCAGAATTAATTTTTTAATCAACCCGCCAAGCACTCTTTTGAGGTGGACAACAGTAGAGCATGACAACTCTAGGTAAAAAAGGAAAAAAACAACCCACAAAAGATACAGAGAAGTACATCTTCAAGTCATCAACTTGCATTCTTGCATACAACACTTTCTCCTGCCTTCTCCTCTCACAGTACTAACACAACACAATACATCTCTCACAGTCTACTGTGAGTACTGGAGCCATGCTTAGAAAGACAATAGTGCTCAGTGCCTCACTTGGTGAAGCCTCAACTCTCTCACTTTGAAGCATCATCCACTCCTTCCCATCCCATCTTTCCAAAAGCAGTCCTGTATGCCCCACACCTATGCCACAGATCCATCACTGAAGCTTATGATGATAAGCCTCCTTGGATCCACCTGGCTCCTTCCAAAACCCCAGCACCTCTATTTGCAGAACTACGCCCAGAATACGAGCAGAGCAGCCAGTGGGATTCACCCACTTCAGTACTTTGTGATAAATAACTCAGCTGAGACATGTTTATGCCTGTTCTGGGACTACATATGCTGCATCATCTTATCATGTAAATTCTGCCTCATTCAAGATGCAAGCATTTGTTAGGTTGTTTTTTTTTCCCTCTTACTTTGTTACAGCTGGTGCAGGAATATGTCATACTTAGAAATGCTGGTTTGAAAACAGGTGTGTTTGAAGAAAAAACATTAAAGGGAGAAAAATAATGTTGTCAGAAGGCCAGAAATACAAATGAAGAATATGGACAATGACATAAAAGCATGGCAGGAAAGATGCAATATGCTCCTAATGAAAAAAGAGAGGAGAATTCATCCAATTTCCCCAAATTTTCAAGTCTAAACTGAATGATGTCATAAGCCCAATTGCCTCCACTCAGACTTTACCTAACAATTTCATACCAATTAGCCACAAATATTAACTGAAGAATATACACTGCATTTTAGAACTATTTAATGGCATCATTCTACCTTCCAACTAATTTCAAGATACTGATTTAATGTACTAAAACAGAAGGAATTACATTTGTCCGCAGAAAAGCACACTCCTTATTGCTTTTCCAGGTGGCAATATTATTTTTCCTCCACTCTTATTATCTCTTTTTCTGGGAGAGGAGTGTGAAAATTTTAGAACAGACAGCACTGTGCAAGTTTCTGAGGATATCCTGTACTCATTTCCAAAAGGATATCAGTCAACAACTTTTAAGAAAGCCACAGTCCCAAAGCAGTTTCAAAGCACTGAGACAGGGAGAAATCCCATGCTCCAAGCATGCAGGTTTGATGCTGGACCTCTCCATGACAGAAGAGAGATTAATCCCCAAAATGTGCCCCCACACAATGTCTTTCTCCCTGGGTAATTGTGTCCAGGATTTAACTTAACTTCTTTCTTTAACTTAACTTCATTTTCAAACATGCTTTCTCCTTCTGACTTCACTGACAGACTTCTCTTCCATCACAGATCTGGCAAGGGTTCCCAGTGGAGATTCCCCATCTCACTTCATGCATGCTTTCTCAAGAACATCTTGTTGCAAAGGAGCTGCATTTCAGTCATGACGTACTGGATTAAAAATAGGCTTCACCAGAAATTATTTCTTAGTTGTTACAGTAGAAAATGCTGGTAAGGAATAACAGGGTGAAAGGTTTTTTACTCCCCAGGAACACTTTGGACAACTTTTGAAATCTGTGAATTCTTCAAATCACATTTTTCAGACTAAGACCTGAAGAAAACCTGAGCTCTTTCAGAAGCATGGTTAGTTTTGTAGTTTTATCCAGCAGCAGTTCAGCATCACACAGCCATTCACTCACTACACCGATCCCCAAGAAGGACAAGGGTGGAAGCAAAATAGACCTTGTGGGTTGAGATACAAACTAAGACAGAAAAGGAAAATAGGAACAAAAATGTGATGAATATATAAATACATGTATGTATGTATGAATATATAAATACATGCTATTACCACCTGCCAACAAATGCCTCACTAACAATAAAACCATTTGCTGACTGTGCCTTGCTAGCAACACAACATCTCACCACCCACCAATACCCAGACAATCCCCAAGCAGAAGCCCAAATACCTAGCCACCTCCCCAGAGTTTTAAAGCCTTCCACATGGAAGGTGGAATAGAATA
Organism: Tympanuchus pallidicinctus; assembly: GCF_026119805.1. Classification (NCBI taxonomy): domain Eukaryota; kingdom Metazoa; phylum Chordata; class Aves; order Galliformes; family Phasianidae; genus Tympanuchus; species Tympanuchus pallidicinctus. The sequence continues at coordinate 1,167,886 of NW_026294744.1, forward strand.
ACCCCTTGCCTAATCCAGGCCACCCTTCCTGGCTTCACCCCAACCTCTGCTGCTCAGCTTTCTCATGTGCACTATAGACTTTACCTTTTTCTGCAGTATGTAAGAGGTTTAATTGGGCAGAACCAGCTAGACTAGCAGATCCTCAAGTATTAACTAAGTGGCTTTTGCTAGATGTGCACCCCAATGTTTGAATGAACCAAGACTTGTTGCTCTCAGTATAGTCTTTAACAGCCCATTGTATTGTTCAATTTTTCCAGCAGCTCACGCATGACAGGATGTGATATATCCACTCATTTGTCCACATGCTTATCAGTTTGTTTTGGAAATGAGTCCCATTACCTGAATCAATTTTTTCTCCAGTGCCAAGTTGCCACAAGACTTGCTTTTCAAGGCTCAGGATAGTATTTTGGGTGGTAGCATGCGTATGGGAACTGCTGAATCACAGCCTGAACCTCTGATTGACCACCTGAGGCAAGCAATGAGTCAGCCCTGGGAGCACAGGTGAAGGTAATTTACCTGTGCTACCAGAAGGGATGGAGCCTGGCTCCACCTCTCCTAGATCCCATTTAAGTGCTGACTGCCACTGCCACATGATCTTTTCCTGGAGATCACTCCTTGTGGAGCTTATTGTGAGTCTGTTACATTAGTAAACAATTTTCATTTATTATCTTTTCACCACGATAATCCTAGTTAGCCTAACCTCTGTAGACCAATTGATTTTACACTTCTGTACACTTATGGTTGGAAACATGCTGTACAATCAATGTGGTGGTTGCTCCCACCATTGAAAGCTTGTGACACTTGCTATGCTGCATTTGTGGGAATATGATATAATCAAGTTGTCAGACCTCCCCATATTTATATTTCAGCCATTGTTCTCCATGCCGAAGAAGCTTTATCCTCTATCTTCACATTAAGAGATGACCTGTGCAAGAGTCCATGATCAAGACCACCCTTGATCCCAAGTCTGTCTGTATGTTCTGTCTCTTCCCTGATGTCCTGAGGGGCTATCACCTTGATGGGCCCACTACACTAGAAATAATTAACCCCTGTGTTGCCAGTTCAGATCTACCAGAGCAGTGTCAACCCTGGCAGCCCGATCTACTTGCTGGTTGTTCTGACGTTCTTTTGCGGCACAACTTTTGGGTATGTGGGCATCTACATGACATGCTATCATAGTACTGTTCTCTATCTGAGTTACAATATCTTTGCACAATTCAGTGACCCTTTGCACTGTCAGTTGTTCTATTTCCATTGTTGTAACCACTTCCCACACTGGGGCATTTGCCACCATCCATGAATCAGTATAAAGATGGAGCCCTGGCCAATTACTTTGTTCAGCAATATCTAAAAGCCAGCTGAATGCCCTTCTGCAAATTGGCTTGATTCAACTTCTCGTACAACAAGTTATAGAAATTGCTGAAGCAGGTTTCCTACAGCAGCCTTCCATCTCCGATGCTTTCCCACAGTACAATAATCTTGGGTTATTGCAATAAATATATATGTATAATAATATATGTACAGACTGCAAGAAGAATTCCTTGAGAACAGCCCTGCAGAAAATGACTTGATGAAATAGCTCCTGTTGGATGAAAAACTTCATCAAAACTAGCAGTGTGCACTTGCAGCCTGGAAAGCTAATGATATACTGGGCTGCATCAAAAGAAGGGTAACCAACTGAGCAAGGAAGGTAATAGAACCCCTCTATTCTGTCCTTGGGAGGTCTCACCTGGAGCACTGAGTCCAGGAAAGATGTCCTCTAGAGGAAGACCACAAAGATTAAGAGAGGTCATCAATAAAGATATTGAACAGGACAGGCTCCAATACCAATTCCTGGGGAACACTAGAAAGCAGCTTGGCAATCAGCTCTACCATCTCCCTCAGCATCCTCATCTGGATCGCATCTGACCCCATGGACTTGCGACAGTCCAGGTGGAGTAACAGACCTCTGTTTCCACCTGAACCATGGGAGTTTTATTCTGCTTCTTATCCAAGACTTCCAGGTTACAGCTGGAAGTACCATGAGTCAGTGTGACTTTTAAAGATATACGTAAAGAAGGCATTGAGAACCTCAGCCTTTTCCTTATCCCCTCTAGTCAAGTTTCATGGGAGAAGCATGGAGAAGCTCAGAGAAGTTCCTTAGCCCTTTCTCTTACCGTTAATATGTTTGTAAAAAATTTTTTGTTCTCTTTTAACCCAGCAGTCATGTTGAGTTCAGGCTGGGCTTTTGTCATTCTAATTTTCTCCCTGCACATCCTAACACCTTCTTTGTATTCTCCCTGAGTTGCTGGTCCCTTTTCCCCAGGAGATAGATTCTCTTTTTCTCCTGAGCCATTTTGTAGTCATTCTGTCCAAGACAGTTCCTGACCTTCAAATCTTCCTTCTGCCCTTCTCTGTTCGTGAAAAGCAGGTTTAGTAGAGAAAATTCCCTGGTAGACTCTCTTACCAGTTGCATCACAGAGAGATCTTCCACACACTACAAATCTCCTAGACTGCTTCTTCTGTGCTGTGTTGTATTTCCAGCATATATCAGGGAAGTTGAAGTCTCCCATGAGAACAAGGGCTGGCAACTGCATAACTTCTGCCAGCTGTTTGTAAAACCTCTCATCTGTCTCTTCATCCTGGTTAGACAGTCTGTAACAGACCCCCACCAGAATGTCTACCTTGTTGGTCCTCCCCTTGGATCCTTACCAATAGAGATTCAAGTTTGCCATTCCCAGTCCTAAGCTCAACTACATCAAAACACTCTAAATAGAGAGCCACACCATCACTTCTCCTTCCTTACCTATCCCTTCTGAAGATCTTGTAGCCATTCCTTTTAGCACTCCAGATGTAGGAGCAATCCCACCATGTTTCTGTAATGGCAACTAAGTCACAGTTTGCCTGCTGCACTATGGCTTCCAGCTCCTGCTGTTTATTCCCATGCATTGGTGTAGATGCACTTCAACTGAGCTCCTTGCCTCATCCCCAATGCTGTCATCATTCCCCTAGGCTCATCTCTAGTGGGCCTGGTTTTATCCCCTTCATACATAGTTTAAAGTCCTCTCAAAAAGCCCTGCCAGCTCCTGGACTAGGTATTCATTTCCTCCTGACCATCTCAGACTGCTCAGACTCATCAGCAAATATCAGGCCAGGCAACAAGTAAACCACCCATGGTCAAAAACAATAAAATTCTTGCAATTGTACTAGCCTCTCAGCCATGAATTTATGAGATGGGTTTTCCCTCTCCTCTCAGTATCTTTCCCTGCCACTAGAGGAAAATACAACTTGTACACCTGCTCCGTCCATTCACCGCCCCAGTTCCATGAAGTCTTTTTTGATAGTCCTCAAATTTTTTTCAGCAACTTCATTGCTGCTGACCTGAACTATCAATAAAGGATAATAATCAGAGGGGAGAATCGGACTGGGAAGTTTCCTAGAAACATCCCTGACCTGGGTCCAAGGGAGGCAGCACACCTCCCTATGGATAAGGATGGGCCAACATATAGGGCCTTCCATTGTTCTTAGAAGGGAGTTGTCTATGACAATCACCTTTCTTTCTTTCTTTCTTTCTTTCTTAGCGGAGGCAGTCTTAATGTGTGGAGTTGAACACTGCACCCCAGAGAGCCTAGTTTGTGAACATCTCACTGCATCCTCCTCACTCCCCTCTCCTACAAATTCCAGAACCTCAAACCTATTATGAAAGGGGACCTGGGGAACTAAGGTAGGTTGGGATGGGGGTTGCCTGTGACACCAAGCTGGGACTTGTTTCCACTTCTCCTCTTAAAACCCTTCCTTCTGCTCTATGATGTCAGAGCAGGGGGCCCACCACTGCTTGGGGGAGATCACCCTGGCATGTTCCTCACAATTTCCAATTTATCTCCTGCTGGCACTCTTTCATGCTCAATCTCTCCACCTTCTCCTTGAGCTGTGCCACCATACTGAGCGAATCATCCACCTGCTCACACATCATACAAATGAAATCCATGCTGCCATTCACCAGCAGCAACAGGCTCCTCGCAGCCAGAGACTTGAACCACAGCATTTTTAGGTGGACATGCTGTCTGAGTTGTCACATTCTTTCCTGCCAGAGCTTCCTACCTAACGGAGACCACGGCATCTGTTGTCAGGGAGGCAGCCGATAGGTGAGCTGGTCTTCTAAGTGAACAGAGATACTCTGCCCTCCTTGCCCACCCTGTGCAAACTGCCCACACAAACTACCATACCATACCTTTTTCCACACACCATGCTGTTTCCCCATCCCGTTTGCGCCACTCCTGGGTTGCTGCGCTCCCTAGTGGAAAGGTTTTATACACGCAACGGGTGACCCGGCCTCTGCTCCTGGCTCCACCCTCAAAACGTCGGAGCACTACTATCATGCAGAAGGCATTGGCGCCTAGCTGCTGCTCTCTGACAGGGCAACCCCTCAGTCAGCCGAGGCAGCTGCTTCGGCATAGAATGCCTGCTCCAGAGCAGAGTATCTCACCAAAAAGTTACTCTGCACTTGAGCAGATGCATTCCAAGCTTATTCAGCTTGGAGACAAGTAGGCTCTGGGGAGACCTCATAGCAGACTTCCAGTACTGTACTCCAGTAAATGGAGCTTATAGGCAAAAGGAAAAACAACTTTTTACGTTGGTAGAAAGCAACAGGACAAGGGGCGAATGATCTTCAACTGCCAGTGTCAGTTGTGAGGAGGATTTTTTTCTCTGAAAGTGCATTAGGCACTGGAACAGGCTGCCCAGAAGAGTTCTGGTAACCCATTCCTAGAGATGTTAAGGCCAGGTTGGATGGGGCCCTGGGCTTGGGGTTGTAACTAGATAATCTTTGAGGTCCATTCCAATCAAAGCCATTCTGCAGTGTGTGAACAAGAACATATGTTGTTCTACATGTCCTGGTAACAACAACAGCTCTGAACCTAGCCCTTGAAAAATATTCCTGACTGTAAAACACAGGATAGGCTTCACTTTATTTGTATTTTTAACACTCTTGTATTTTGTTGCCTTCAGCAATCACTGTACAATAGAAAGACAATTAACCCAGTCTTTGGCTTTGAGAAAGAAAGGCACCTAACGTATGTTCAGTCATATACAAGCAGACCCCAGCTCTGTGGCCTGATTTGCACTACCTCCTTGCCAGCCAGCTCTTGAACTGCATGCTCAAACACAAATAAATACTCTAAGGTATACAAATAGTGAATTGGTCAGAAGTTTCAAGATTTTCTGCAGGGGTTGTTTTACTTGGGCTGACTCAAGCAAAGCAGTAGGCCACAAGAAAAGCTCTTGCAAGCATGCAGCCAGGCAGAGGTCTAGGGAGAATTTCTCCAACACTCCAGCCTTTCTCTAGCGTAAGACACACATAGAAGATTGGGACCATTGCAGATAATCTCTTTGATTGAGGCCACGCCAGATACAACTTCACAGCCCACATATAAAGGTGCTTTAAAAAAATAATAAAGTCCCTATGTTACTCTATCCCAGGAAAACTGGCAGAAGTGCATGACAGTAGGTGTGACAATAGATTGGATGTGGCTAAGAGCTTCCCCTACCTGCCTGCCAAGGTCTTCTGAACTTTGGAATCTTGACCATTTATGTATCTCTCCTGCATTTACGTGCAGTGATCAAAAAACTGGAGTTAAGACTTACTTACCAACATATTTTTCTCCTTTGTGTATGAAGTCCAGCCTTTAATTACACCATTACATGGTATTTTTTGATCACTACAATACAACATAAAAAAGTGAACTCATTGAGATCTGTTACCTTTTAACTGAGCAGCAATTCCACAAAGATTTTCTGTGAGTGACAGATTAATTCAAAAGATACAGTTTTATTTTGTAGGTATAGTGCTCGTACTGGTTTCATTACAACTTGTGACAGAGATAAGGCAATCTTCCTCCTCTCCTCCAGATCTCTGGAGCTTACAAGCTGCAGAGTTCAACCTATCTCCTGCTGAACTCATCTAGGGTGCAGAGTAGGTGGTGGGAAACTTGTGCAGCAGAAACATCAGAGCAGCTGCCTGCTGCATCATATCCCTGTGCTAGCTTGCCAGCTGCCCATTAAAACTTCATAACTGGAACAAGAGAGGCAGTGTGGATGATACAAAGGAGGCTGGTCCACCCCATGAGGCATCAGCTCAAAGCATGCTATACCCTCAGGTACACTAACTCTGCCTTCTTCTGATAGGAAGGATGATTTTTAGTCTTTTTCCAGATGTGAACATCATCCACAGATACACGTTGATGCACAGCAGATACATCATCCACAGATACAGGCGAGTGCAGAGCCTGCACTTACTCTTTATAATTAGCCCACTGATGCCCCAGGTATCTGTTGGTAAAGTATATTGGAAAACATTATTATATGCTTTCATCTTTTCTTCGGCGTGTAAAGGAAGCACATCTGCTTTGCCACCTCCTGGGCGCTCCACCTCCCCAGAACTCAGGAACCTGAATGCTCCCAGCTCTGATGCAGCATTAAACTGCCCTTGTATGGCAGGCACCTCACTCAATTTGGCCAACTCTTCCTGTTTCAGCAAAGTAAACATTTCATCTCTGAAAGTCGTGAAACCTCACTCCAGTTTGGTGGGGGAATTTAGGAGCATATTTTAAGCTCTCAGATGCCTCTCTTCTGGGCACAAATTTGTAGCCAAGCTTATTTAGGATTGCTATTAGAGAAACAACCAGGCAATAGTGGGAAAACAAGCAAACCGAAGACTCTGAAAGTTTTTTTAAATGCATTAAGCTAGGTGGAATCAGGTGGGAAACACATTAGGTATATTAGGTCTATATCTGAGTAGCACAGTCAGATTAGTTATCCCGATTCACAAAAAACAAAACAAAACAACAACAACAACAACAACCAACCAGCTAAAATGATGGAAAAGTCTAGTATAAATTATCTACAGAAAACTGAGAACATTTGTGATTACTTTTAAATGAAAGAAACAACCCCAAAAGAAAGAGAGAAGTACAGCTATGTTTATAATGGTAGTACATTTTTTCATGTGAAGGGTCATATATATACTACTTAACTGAAGGTCCACTGGTGTAACCATGACATGAGCATTATACTACAAAGTATTCATTTTGTATGAGAGTTTACATAGTAATGTACAGTGTATCAGCATAGATGCTTGGGAATGGAGCTAGAAAAGAAAATAGTACAAAGTAGTGGACCACCTTCTTAGGGGAAAAAAATAAAAATAAAAAGAACAAGCTACTGCCATTTACCAGTTCAGTCTCAACTCTACTGATTTAATAATATATGCAAAGAAAGCCAGAGTAAGTGCCAAATACAGAGCTTTAACTCATTGCCTAGAGTTCTCAGCAACATAGGCACAATGTTACATTTACACACACACCCATTTAATCAAACACGACATTACTGGATAAAAAAAAACTAAATAAAACAAAGTAATGTCTGAGATTTAACCCAAAGTTTGAAGTGGGCACGTTCAACATACAGCCCAGTGCTGCCCTGGACAGCTAGTAGAGCAGCCCCACAGGATTGCAAAATTTTAATATAATGTATTTGATTAGTGTTTCTGCCAATACCAAGAGTTTCTCTGAAGTATGAATGCTGATAGGGACACCATTTACTTTTCAGAAGGAAGGTAGCTAAGTCAAGGTAAAATGCTGAAAAGATTTTACGATTTGTGAAATGACATGGAGTTACAGAATCAAAAGGAAAATTTGTGCCAGAACTTGAAGATGAAAACTGGCTCACAGATTTAACACTTTCAGTGGACTTGTTTAACTCATTCAAATGAGTATTCACATGTCTTCAAGGTGAATGCTATGTTTCAAACCATAACAGTATTTGAAATGAAGTTTAAATTACAGCAAACTCAACTCATGGCAAATAATTCTACAGTTTGATACAGTGACCAAACACAGTACTGTGAATGGCAAAAAAAACAAAAAAACAAACAAACAAAAAAAAAAACAAAACAACAGCTTTCCTTTCCATTTTGATAAACAAATTTGAGAATAAGTTTCAAAAAGCCTAAAATAAATAAATAAATAAATAAATCAGTTTTTGTACATTTGCAACTAATTTTCATCAACACAAATACAATTACCTGTGGATTGTCAAACTGAACATATTAAGTTGCAACCAGATAAACTGCTTTTGAAGGCATTGGGGTCCATCAGTGCCAGCCTTTTTTAAGTAACACCTCCTGAAAGTAAAAGGACAGGCAATCCAGCATCAGAAGTCAAGCACATGGGGCAGGAGGCTGGCGTGAGTGAATGGGATCTCTGAGATCTTAGGTGCTAAAAGAAAGTTCTGGCAGCAAGGGCAGGCAATGCGCAAAGACTACAGGGATGGTCTTCACCTTTCTAGGGAAAAAAGTCATGTGGCCAAAGCACAGTTAGAATTGAAGCTGGCCAATATAATGGAGAACAATAAAGATGTTTTTTGTTTGTTTGTTTGTTAATATGCTAACAAAAGGAGGGCCAGAGAGGACATTGGTTCATTACTTGATGAGAATGGTCACCTTACAAACAAGGGTACAGACTAAGGAAAAACTTCCAAGACATTCTTTGCCTCTGTCTTCAACACTGATGATAGGTTCTAGCTCCCCAGGTGCCCCAAGTCAGAAGACTATGACTGCAATAACAGCCAACTCCCAGACAGCTTATACAGGATTTGCTGCTACACCTGGATAAATACAAGTTCACAGAGTCTGATGGGATTCATTCCTGGGTACTCAATGGCTGATCTCATCACAAGAACTCCCTTAGTTATTTTTCAATAGTCTTGGGAATGTGGAGAGGTCCCAGTTGACTGGAAGCTGCAAACACTGTTCCAATTTCAGAAAAGGCAAGAAAGAAAACCTTGAGAATTACAGGCCTGTCAGAGAAAAGTGTTCTAGAGCTATTGAAGAACAGCGTAGTCACTGAATCACAGAATCACAAGGTTGGAAAGGACCCACAAGATCATCTAGTCTAACCATGCTTCCATTATCACTGCTACCACAGGATACTAAACCATATCTTGTAGCTCCTCATCCAGGTGCCTCTTGAACACTGCCAGGGACAGCAACTCCACCACCTCCCTGGGCAGCCATTCCAGTGCCTGACCATTCTGAGAGAAGTTTTTCCCTATGTCTAATCTAAATCTCTTCTGATACAACTTCCCACCCTCAGGCAGATTGACACCCCCTCCCAGCTTGATGTCATCTGTAAACTTACTGAGGGTACACTCAATCTGGGTCATCAATAAAGGTATTAAACAAGATGGGTCCCAGTACTGACCCCTAGGGGACACCACTTGTAACAGGTCACCAGCTGATCTTAACTCCATTAACTACTAACTGCTGAATGCCAGTTCCTTACCCAAAGAAGGGTACACCTGTCTAGACCACAGGCAGCCAGTTTCCGGAGGAGAATACTGTGAGAATACTGTCAAAGGCTTTGTTGAAGTCTAGGTCATCAACAGCCTTTCCCTCATTTACCAGTCTGGTCATCCAGTTGTAGAAAGAGATGAGGTTGAAAAAGACCTACCTTTCATGAACCCATGCTGACTGGGCCTGTACCCCTAGATGCCACACACATTGTTGCTTAGTGAGATCTGGGGAAGCAGGGTAGGCAGGCAGGGGCGACTCCCATGACGCCAAGTCAGGACTCTCATCCAACCCTTCTCATCTTTCAGGACCATCTGACTGTCCGACCAATTGATCAAAGCCAACACAGGTTCATGAGAGGAAGGTCCTGTTTAACTAAGTTTCCTTTTACAACAGCTCTTCAAGAAGGAAGTCTTAAAGGCACAGGAGCTGGCTGTCCCCCTGAGCTGCAAAATGAATCAGGGGAAAGAAGACCAGTGCGGATGAACAGGAGCTATTCTTGAGGCTCCAGGAGAAAAAGAGAATCTACCTCCTGTGGAAGAAGGGACGGGCAACTCAGAAAGAGCACAGAGAAGTTGTTAAGATGTGTAGAGAGAAAAATCAGAATGGCAAAAGTCCAGCTTGAACTCAACCTGGCTACTGGGGTTAAAAGGAACAAGAAACCCTTTCACAAATACATCAACAGTAAGAGGAGGACTCAGGAGAACCTTCATTCTTTACTGGATGAGGCTGGGAGTGTGATCACTGAGGATAAGGAAAAAGTAGAGGTTCTGAATGCCTTCTCTACCTCTGTTTTTAAAGGTCAGATTAGTTATTCTCAGGGTACTTCACTCTCTGACCTAGTAGTCTCAACTGGAGTGCGGACAGAACTCCCTGTGATTAGGGAGGACACAAAGACTTACTACTCCAGCTGTACTGTCACAAGTCCACAGGGCCAGATGGGATTCACTTGAAAGTGCTGAGGGAACTGGTGGAGGGGATAGCCGAGTCGCTTACCACTATCTATCAGCGCTCCTTGTTGACTGGTGAGGTCTCAGAAGACTGGAGGCTTGCCAACGTGACTCCCATCTATAAGAAGGGTTGTAAGGAGGATCTGGGGAACTACAGGCCTTTAGCCTGACCTTGTTGCCAGGGAAGGTTATGGAGCGGATTGTCTCGAGGGAGATCACGCGACATGTGCGGGACAACCAGGGGATCAGGCTTAGCCAGCATGTGTTCACAAAGGGCAGGTCCTGTTTGACCAACCTGATCTCCTTCTATGATCTAGTGACCTGTCTGGTAGACAAGGGAAAGGCTGTTGATGTAGTCTACCCAGATTTCAGCAAGGTCTTTGACACTGTCTCCCACAGCATTCTCCTGCAGAAGCTGACAGCTCGTGGCTTGGACAGGTACGCTCTTGGCTGGATAAGGAACTGGCTGGAAGGCCAGGTCCAGAGAGGTGGTGCATGGAGCTAAATCCAGCTGGCGACCTGTCACAAGTGGCGTTCCCCAGGGGTCCTGAACCAGGCATTGATGCATTAATTTCACAAAAGCAAGATTAAACGTCCCCCTAGTTTCATGTCTTTGTTGCCCTTTTAGAAAATATTTTAGTTTAAAAAAAAGAATTTTAGCTACTTGTGTACATTAACTATATTTTATATGTGGCCCAAGACAATTCCTCTTCTCTCAGGGTGGCCCAGTCAAGCCAGAAGGCTGGACACCCTTGGTTTAAAGTTTAAAACAACCCTCCCTACACTTGAAATAAACATTCTAATTTTCTTTCAAGGCCCGGAGTTGCCTAACATAGCACTTTGTAGAGAAGTAGAACTGAGTTTTGCATACCTTCTCTCTCCAAATAGCAAAGATGCAAGCATCTGCATGCTGGAAAATCCAATTATCCAGAACCCGAGATGAGCAGAACTAGAAAGTTTCACAGTCACAAAAACATCCTTGTTGTCCTCCTTGCCTGCAGAGATATCCATTGAATATTAAGCGTTCTGTAGTTTCCATGCAGTATTTTTATTTTCATCGCTCTATATGACAAGAATTCCAGCATCCCTTAATTGATATGCTTTGACTTACTGTGTTGAACTTATCTCATGTTTATTTTAATTTTTTTTTCAGCATTCAGCAGCATCTTCCAGTGGTGCAAGTGCTGCTTCCAGACTCTCATGCCAAATGAGGTACTCAGAGGGAAGACTTCACTACATCATGGGCATTTTGCTGGACCATATAGCCACTGAAGTTCATTCTCACTTTTCATATAGTTGCTCCTTTTCCTCATCACTTGCAGACCAGCAGATTTTGCAGATTAGGTGGACTCTTAATTCAAAGATTTCTCTCTTCTCTGCAGTAGCTCTTTTCCTGGATAGCCATATTAAATTGAGGATTATTCATAGCCTCATACAGTCATTTTCAATTACTTCTTGAAGTCATAGCTAAGGCAGCAAAAGCTTTTTCAAGATGGTTTTTGGTGTAAGAACTTCCCTCCCTCTGACTTCCCAAAAATGCAGTATGGAAACAACTGGTGGACTGACAGGGAAAGCAGAGATGTATCATGAGATACATCCAAGGTAACAGAACAGCAATAGACAGCAAGAGGTCTGAAGTCTGGGTTTTGTCAGGTATATTTGATTAATTTTTGGATGGATTACACCATTAGTGGGTGATGGAAATACAAAAGATGTGTTTAGATTTCAGTAAACTATTTGATGACGTGTTCCATGAAACTATTAGAGGATAAATTAGTTCATATTAGCTTGAAAAAAGAATTACTAACACATGGGCTGCAAACTGGCTAGAAAACTGAAGGAAAGGGAACTGATAAACAGCAGTTAATCAAACTGGAAGTAGTGAGGATTTTTTTTTTTCTTTTCTCAAATGTTAGTACCAGCATTATTAACTCACATGCATTATGAAATCAAGGATTAAACTCACAAGTGATAGTAAATCAACTTAATCTACAGTTTCAGAACCAGGAATGATAGGTTATGGAAGCATTTTAACATTCAAACAAAAAAAATGATAAGCCTGGAAGTAAAGCTTCAGTGTTCAAGTGCAAGAGAAATATGATATTCCATTGTTTTTGAGCTTATGCATTTTGAGTGACCTCTGCATTCAGAATGTTAAGGTTTTATACTGGCAGCATAGCAACTGTTACCCTAGGATGACATCTAACAACTTACCACATTACTATCTTACCAAAACGCCATCTAGCATTAGTTACTGAATGTCCTAGGGGGCTTTATTACAAAAAAAATGGAAGGAATTAAAGGAAATGCCACTGTTCACTTGCTGGCCACTAGAACACATACACACCATTTTGACTTTCCAGAATTCTGATATATGATTTCTGAAGACCATAAGTAGTTATGACATTGGCTGCATCAAAAAGTGCCTTCAGGAACGGAGACTGTTTCCATTAGTAATGTTTCAGCAACAGCCAGAAAGATGACAGTTTTCTGACTCCCTCTCAAGATCTCCCTAGCTACCTTAAGTTGCTACTTATCTCCCATTCAGACAATAACCAAAAACCTATCTTGCTAAGCTACCCAAATATGCAAGTAGGTCTAGGTGAAAGACATGAAGCGAATCATTCAAATAGCTTGGATCGCACCACTACTCAGAGCAGTCTCCATCATTAAGAAGAGAATAAAGCAGGAAATTCTTCGACAGCTCCTTGGAAGCATTTTTTCTGCTACATCGAACTATTTTGAGTTGATAGTGATACTATCAACTCCAGAAGAGCTCCAGGTAGAAAGTTTATACAAATTAAGCACTATCACTAACTATCCCTCTCTCAATCAGGTGGTAAGAGAGCTCCCTCCCCAAAACCCTCACCAGCCCATCAGTATCTCCCAGCCCCCCTTACAGATAGGCCTCCTCAGTTTCTCCAAACACTGACAGGTGCACATCAGCTGCTGTCAGACTCACAATACCTGCTACAGTTTTACTAGATCAAATAAGGAAAAAGCCTTACAAAAATTAAATACCTCAGAAGATGCTAATGCTGAGAAGATGGCATAGCCCTCAGCCTACTAGCAAAGAGAACTTAAGCATTAACAAGTATTAAGGGCAGCACCAGGACATCTTATCTTGTGCAATATCTTACATTAAGTTTAAATTCTAAGCTACTCCTCTAGTTTTTTTTCCTTTATTACTACCTAGCAAAGATGAAGCATTAGAAAATTATGGAGATAATGACTAAATGGGATGACTCTCAGAGAGAGTCATGTTTTCATAGGCATAGTAGGGGTCCATAGATGATAGCATCTCCAGGGGAGTTTGCAAGAATATTGAGTCACCCTTTGTTCCTATCAGCTGATGAACAACATGCTTCCATGAAAATCATGGTTTTTTTTGTTTGTTTTTTTTTGTCTTTCCCTAGACAACTACAGTTTGAAGGAAAACATGGATCACCACACAGCACAGAAACTTCCATCAATTCTGGTCACGCTGACATTCTCTGAACATAAGCAGTCTGACAACCAATAGAGCCTCTGAAATCTTTATGAATGTTTGTCCTGTGAAGTAACAGAACTGCTTCTGTAAAGATCTTTTTATTACAAGGGAAAGTATAGTCATCTACAAGAAAAAAACTGACTCACGTAGCTGGTGATGAAGGTCTCTGGCTATAGAGCACTTCTTCCTAGAAAAGGACATTCACGCAGAAGATATTCTCCTTCCAGAAGCTAACCTTTAAATGAGCCCAGAGGGTGGGCAGAGAGGGTAGACCCTGGGTCCACCCCTTCTGGTCATGTAGGAAGCACAGGTAAATTGTTTGCACCTGTGTTTCCTGGGTCAAGCTTGCCCCTTCCCTGGGTGCTCATTCATTCAGGCTGTGACCTAAAAGTTCCCTTACAATGATGAAGATCCAACTTCTAAGATCAATGGGGTAGTAGAATTTCCTGTTAGTTAGTTAGTGGGAGCTAACTATTCAGGCAAAGTCCTTGATCTCTCCCTCTCTTCTCTAATACCCTCTTCCCATGTATTTGCTTAAGGCTTTTCTTTGGACTCCTGAAAAACCTTTTGAGCTATGGCAGAGTCAGTGGGAACAAATGGGTTGTGAACCGTTTCAAGATCATGACTTCATTTCAATGGCTTGTGATTTCCTTAGTGATGCCAGCTATTCCTCCCAATCCTATGCTATTTTGGAGCAATTTTCCTGCCTGCTTACTAAGTACCATCCCTCTTAATAAGGCTCTGTAGGCTGTGAGACTTCTTCAGTGTAAAATATTTTCGCAACAGTCACTTTGTAAGCACTTCCCTCGACACACTTTGTTTTCCTTAATTCTTTAGATAAGAGCACTTTATGATGTTCGGGTGGTCTCTGATACTGTGTTCCTTCACCTAATCTCCTTAGCTCACTCAGATTACTGCCAGATTTCTTAATTCTCTCTCATGCCTACTGAGCTGATGCAGTATCTCTGGGCTAGTACCATGCTGCAGCCTGTCAAACTGTGATGGAAGATGGCCCTGAGTCTTTCCTCGACTTAAACTGCAGCTGTCATTTTACATCAGTGCCTACTGATGTAGCTTAGCTCCTGTTGGCACAGTACCCTGTACAGTTTTTTTTTAACTGTGTTTTTTGCTGAAGGTCTCCACTTTTCACAGAACTTACACTTTTAACTCCACTCATTTCCTTCCCCTCCTCCCCCTCTCAAAGAAAAAAAACAAAACAAAACAAAACAAAACAACAACCTACAAACGTTGAGTTTTCTTTTGCTCCTCTAACTTTTCTCCTGTGATTCTGTTCTCTCTTCACTTAAGGTTCCAGGAAATCATCTACACTCACATACATTGCCATACACACTGCTATCACCTCAACAGCCTCCTATATTAAGCCTTTATTATTAGGAGGAGAAAACAAAAAGATGCAGAAGAATTTTTTCCTAAGTTATGAGCTTCAGATGGCAAATATTTTCAATAAGATACAGCTAGCAGCAACTTCTCCTAGCATTAGATTGTACTCTTAGGATGACACTTCATCAACACTGGCTTGGGAGTAGGGTTGGTACCACATCCCAGGCTCCCATTAGAGTACTGGACACACATATGGCATTATAATGAGATGCAGCAGGTGGATCTAAACTGGGGCAGGGGGTCCAGAGAAGAAATTAGATGTTACCATTCAGCATGCTGAGCAGAAATCACAGGACACCAGATACATCACTGAAAAGTCTCTGTAGGAGTAGAGGATGAGAAGAACAGCATGGGAGGGTCTGATGAGTGATGAAGCTCTGCTATGCTTTATTAATTTATTGCATTTTGCCTGTATAAGAAGTGGAAGAGAAAGTGCACATTTGTTGGAAAGTGCCCACAATGGACTTGCCATGTCCCATATTCCACCAACTTCTTTACCCTTCTTTTCCTCACCCCTTTCATTTACATGTCTTCATCTCACTGACAAAATAAAAACAGCAGAAAAACTCTTCCAGAGCAGAAGCTGTATCATTGGCTCTGTATTTGTCTAAGAGCTACCTTAGTCACAGTGTTGCATTTCTTTTTCAGTATACTGCAAGATAAATGTTTCTCAAGTCTATTTTCCAGAAGGCCATAATGCACATAGATCTATATAAGGAGAGTGACATGCCTTGGCAGGCTGACATCCACCCAAGGCTGGCTTCACTGTCTAAAGCTGTTAAAATCAAGTAATATGTTCCCTCTGGTCTTCTGTCTGCCGTAAGCACTTCATACAACAGGTAAATGCAGTGGAAGCCTTAATATATTTCTCCTTGCATCTCTCATGTTACTGGGAAGATGGAGTGCAAGTCTTCCTTAACAGAACATAGAGCATAACCCAGGTCTTCTTGCTGGCACACGGGCATGAGGACCCACACATCAGACTCACAGAAGTGCCAATTGTCTAAACTGCTGCACAAACACAAGTCTGGGCAATAATCTTTTCCCCAGCAACCTTGAAATATCACAGACGAGGCAGATGAAGCAGAGCGGGACAACAGTGGGACATAGTCAAGCCAGCTCAGACCAAAGACTGGTATGCTGTCTACAGTTATGATTTGCTTTCTTTTAATTTTTTTTGCCCCCTTTTGCTCTCCCAGCATCAGGCCTAAGTTTGGTGTTTCTCCCTGTTCTCAGTATGCTAACCTCAAAGCCCACATATACAGTGTCCCAAGCAGTTATGACACAGGACTGTTTTCATGAGGCTGAGCAGAGTTGGACATAACCCTGCTACCCTCCTCTGTCCATCTATCTGAATGTTACTCCCCCCATTGTGAGCCCATGCTGCTCTTCCCTTCACACACAAATGTCTGTGTTGGCAAAGCCCGTTGTCAAATGGGACAAAGAGTGGCCAGTTCTGTACATTCTGGCCTTCCTCCTCCCTCCTCAGAAAAACATTCTGCACTTCATTCAGGGTGGGCTGGCCTGGCTATTACATGTGGTGTCCCCTTTCTGGGCACCATGATCCTTGTGTTCATTTGTACAAGAATGGACAGTGAATGGGGCCAGTTAAATGGGTCAGTTGCTAACGTTTTGCTGTTTGTATCTTTTTTTCCCATGTGTGGAAGAATTACTTAAAGAATAAGGGGGGGGGGGGGGGGGGGGGGACGACACTTAAGGAAAAAGGTGAAGAAAAACAAACAAACATACAAAAAAAAAAACATCAAAAAAAACCAAATAACACTGATGTCCTCAGGGTCCACAGGCAAAAGCCAAAGCCCACTGACTGCAAGGAAGCATCTATTTGATGTAAGAACAAGTGTATGTGATTTTTCTCCACATATGCTCCTGTTACTGCCCTACTGAGGACACAATGGCAATCAGTGTGCCTGGATGCATTCACTGTCCTATGTTTGCCAAAAAGCTGGCAAACTTTACTGAATCAAACCTCCTAATATGCTTGAGATTGACATATCTAGAGATAGCTATATCTGCTTTCTCTGCAGAGAGAAGGAAGTTCCATAATCAGCACTGAGTTGAAACCACCTGGGAACTCCTGATCTTGAGCTCTGACCATAAGAAACAAAGCTCTCATTAGAAGGGAACATTCAAGTTCCATGGCAGATAGAAACACAAGCATTGGGCTGAGAGATAGTATTTCTCTTTCTGTCACATGAAAGATTAGTTCATTGTAGAACATCCTCTCTCAAGCCTACAGGGAGAAGCTTAGAGGCTCACAGGTAAAACATGTTGAGTTATGTCTTCCTTTGCTTCAAACGAGTACAAGGATTTTTATTGTCTGCAACGCTAGCAACATTGTCCAAAAGACCTTGTTCACTTATCAACTTTCTTAAAAATCTTTTGTTCACAAGCCTGCTTGGGTGCGAACACAGAAAAAAATCAACTTTCACTAGTATCACCCTGCAGCTGTTCAATGACAGGAGTCAAAAGTTGTGGATACGAACATGGGAAAATCCACCCAAAGCAAGAGGAAAACACAGTGAGCAACAGCTGCACGACCAGAATATGCTGTTTCTGTAGTGTAAGGGGAAAAAAAGTTTCAGTTACATTAAGCATCAGAAAGAAGTTGTCAGCAAACATGAGAATTGTGATTTAGTTCAGAAGATAAGTTATTTCTCCTTCTAACTTTTTCTGATGCTCTGATTCTCTTCTTTAACTTCATCTGATGCTCTTCTAGACATCCGCTCTTCTGAGGCAAATGTTTCTTTTCAGGTACTGTTCTAATGCTGGAAAGGCAGTGCTACTCCAGGTTTTGTCTTGAAATCCCAGACATTGTTTTACATCCTATAGCCTCTGCTTCAATTAGTAAATAGAAATTATGTTTTCCTAACCCACAGGTCACTGTGAAACACCTGTTCCAAAATGATGATTTCTACCAATGAGTCCTAAAAATAAAAATTTGAATACCCCCACCCAAAGAAAAAAAAAAGTTGAAAAAAAACAACCAACCCACAAACAACAACATCAAAAACACTTTATGTCTGGACATCACATCAGCTTCTCAGGAAAGTGGTCCCCTAGTCCACCGGGCAGAACCTACAGAACCACGTAAAACAATGAGGAGATAACAACATTGCTCTGGAACTTCCTGTTCAAAGTTGCTATGAACATATCAAGAAGAAGTGAATACCCAGGTGAGAGTTTCAGCATAAAGAAACAGTAACATAGCAGTGTTTTCTGGAAGTACAAATTTGCAGCTTCAGGGATGAGGAATGAGTAGAACTCACAACCAAGAACAGAAGCAACGGAGGAGAAAGTAGAGATGATCCAGAGGTTCTGAGGAAGGAGAGCAAAATGGAACATACACTAGTGATTTTCTTAGTTAATAAGCCAATTTAGTTACATTTACTAGTAAAATCCACATCCTCTGCAACATATTCTGAACTATGCATGTGGGTTATGTTAATGGACAGCAAGGACCTATCAGTTTCTCGCCTTTTTTGAATATTCATGAAACTTCAAGGCAACAGACAAAAGTTGTAGCCAGGCAGGACTGGCAGGACACAAGGAAAAGCTTATTCCTCTCTGAAATTGGTGTGCACTAGGTCAGGTTGTCCAGATTGGCTGCAGGATCTTCATCTTCTCAAAACTTGGCTGGATGAAACCCTGAGAAAATCTGATGTAGCTTGGAAGATGGCCCTAGATGACTTCCAAAGGCCCCTTCCAGCCTAACTAAGACATAAACAAGTCTACATACAAGACTGATGTTTCTCTCAGAACTGTGTGTATTTACATTTGATTAGAGACATCAGGTCATACATACAAAGCATACAGGTTCCTGAAGACCAATTTCAGAACCAGAAAACAACACTTGAGAATGGGGGAGGAAAAAGAAAAAAAAAAAAAAGAACAAAAGAAAAAGAAAAAGCTTACTAGCCAGGAACAAACCAACATGCTGTAAAAATACTGTAGAAGTGAGCTGTGGAGAGGAGACTCCTGATGAGTATGGAAAGAGGTTGCTTGTCAGAAATTACTCACCACTACCTAGCTATTGCCCACGTGTTTTGCCACTTTTAGGAGCTGGAGGTGCTTTGGGAATCCTTCAGGAATAGAAGCAGTGAATTTCAGAGGCCTGTGAGAACTGCTTACCACTTCAAAAGAACAACTTTCAGTTCAGCTGCCTTCTTGTCTCAATCTCTGCCTAAGAAACCTTCCCTCCCACACCAACAGGAGTTTTGTCCTAGCTGAAACTGACACAGCAGATGTGACTTTTACCATGTCTATCAAGGCAACCTCATCAGACAAAAGCTACCTGTATGAGAGTGGTAGGGGGTTAAACCCAAAAGGATTGCAGGTAGCTCTTGAAAAATATTCACTGCCTCATTGCACAAAGACAAGGAGCTGGTCCCTGAGGCCTTGTAAAAGCCTAGCAAAGCCTCAACCTTGGCAACAGCCTCTCAGCAGTCAGGTTACCAAGGGTGGTAAGGAGCTCATGGGTGAAGAGGGTTTCACACCATCTGCAGATTCTTGTGTTTTCAAAAGCCATGAACCTCCTGGCAAGAGACTGAAGACTCCAGCTGTAATTGGAGTCAGGGGTGGAGACTTTTAAAAGGTTTTATATCATTTCTAATATTGAAATATACACACTTTTTCATTTGTAGCATGCTGGTGCCAAGATACTGCATTGCAGGAGTAAAATACTGAATTCAAAAAGAGAAGGCAAGGGAAAAAAGCAACTAATAGAATTGCATTCAGATGGTCATTAACACTATATGCAACATAATATTTTAGCCTAACATATTCTTAAACTAAATAATTTTCCCAGATGTGGATATAATTGATACAGATCCGAGTAGTAAAACACCTAAACTATTTGTCTGTGAGAAGAACTTATAATGCAACAGTTTTACAATAGAAAATTGATAAGTAAAATTGTTTTCTTCAACAAAGGACATTTACCACTTACTTAAGCTTAAATTGCCTTCATAGCATTCAGTGTATGACCATGTTAAGAAGACTAAAGTCTAGTATCTAAAGATGTAGTAGTATTTCATAGTTCCTGGAATGCAAAGGGGACATCCAAAGTACTGTATCAATGGCTGTTTAAACCAGAACAGTGGTAAAAACAGTATTTTCTTACAGATAATTCTTGGTGTTTTTATAGATGAAATAAGTCGTGTTCTGAGAGAAAACCTAGTTTCTCTTCCACTTAAAAAAAAAAAAAATTGACCTATTTTCACAACTCAGATGATCTCTCTATTTCTGAACAAAATTAGAAGCCCTACTTATCCCACTGTCTGTTAACACAATTATTCATGTGGCTTCCAAAACAAAATTTCATACTGATGTGGCACCCCATAAAATATCTTGCTTCACCAGAAAAGATATACCTTGTTCATTTCAGCAAACTATTCAATGGGCATTAGCATAGTTTTCTTATTAGAAATGAAAAAATCATTATACTTGCCTTTAAGATATTGCTTGTGGGAATAAATTTCAGGATTATCCAACAGCTCACAGGAACTTTAAGACAACTAGGGCATGAAGTAACCTTCCCAATGCCACACAAAAGACAAAATTTGCTCTAAAGGTCTTCCTCTCTTGTTCTCTGTTTATAAAGACCTAGGTGCACTATATGCATATATTAAGTATACAGTATTTGCTTCACTGTAGACAGAAAAAAAAATAGAAGTGAATTGAAATAATATATTTGTTTTGATAAGAGAAAAAATGTATGTATTAGATAAAGAATGAGATACTGCGTAGAAAAGTCATATAATTACTTTTGAAGGAAATTCTGTGATAGCAAGATGCTTCAAAATTAGGGATCAGCTGAAGACTAGGGGGCAGAGAATCTTTTATTAAACTCTCCTTCCAGTCTGGAAAGAAAATAAGATTATGCATTTAATCTTGAAGCCATCTTTGAACTATGAACTGATAAAAACAACCCGGAAGCATAGAAATCACACAATGGGATGCAAAAAGTTAATAACAGTAAAGTAAATTTTAAGCAAGAAAATGCAAACTTATTCAAAAGCAGATCAAGAAAAAAAGAAAAAACATTATGTTGTAGTTAGTACCTTTCATACTATTGTTAATGATGAAAAAGATACCAATTGTCCATACCTGTAATTCATCAGAACTATTCTTGCTCTTTGAAGTCTCTCCTCCAAATCTAACCTTTTCCCCACAGTACTTAACAAAAACAAAATAGAGTTTATGTAAATTTCTGCATATCAAGGGCCTGATCCTGTACAAATGTCAAGTGCTCTGTATTTCAATTGATTTCCTGGCATGTAGGAAGTACCTGTTACATGTTCCTGCTCCCTGCTCCCTGTAAAAGAATGATAGCCTTATAACTGAGTTCATCATAAAGCAGATCAAGTCTGCAGCATTCACTGGAAAGTGTGTGGCATTCCTGCAAGGTAAGGCTGTGTCACCAGGAGAGTTGAGGAGTACAAAAATTTCCCACAGTATCCCACATAGTGAGAAAAATCATAATTCTAGACCCCTAGTTGAAGCAGACATTTCCCTTCCTCCGGGAAAAACTGAAAGATTCTGCCCCAGTTATGTGCATACCTGTCTTACCAGAGATTATAAGTTCTATGCAGAGTCACAGATCTGATAATTATATGGCCAGAATACATCATGGGGATTATGTATCTGATTTTCTTCTGTAATACCGGTCATGTAGTAAAGCCTGCTTCCACTCTGGTTGCTATTTATTGTAGAATACACTTTCTGGGCTTTAACCCCACTTAACATTAATGATACAACCCTAAATTAAAAATAGAAGAATTAAACTTGCAGAGTTCACTCTCTTGTTAGCCTAAATGTGCTACCATATCTTTGACTTTCCTATTTTTTTTTCTACTTTTCTCTCAGCTCATGTTCATGTCAGACCTGGGAACGTCCTTGGGCTAACAGCGACGAATTTACAGTATTCAAGATTAAAACATCATTTCCAGGCATGTGATCATTCTTTGAGGTTTTTTTGTTTTTGTTTTTGTTTTCATTTTTGCTTTTGTTTTTTTGAATCCTTTCCAATCTCAGCTATTAACGACATTTAAAAATGGAGTTAAGAGCTGCTTGTATTCTGCACTGCACAAACACGTTTTATAATTATGACTCTGAAAAAGTTAAAATTAAGGAATAAGAAAGGATAATGAAGAAACTGCATAAAAAAGAAGGGAATTAAAAATATGTTAATCATCACTCAGAACCTATTAAAGCTGTAACTGTTTTGTCTGCATAAAATGACAATCTAAAAGCAAGTATTATTACAGGACATATTTCACCTGCTTGGCAATTAAGTTGTTTGAAGGGGCAGTTAATGATAAAGCTCCAACTAGACAGATCTATAGCGATGAAAATTGCACTTACAGTTGGAAATTACTCCTTCAAAATACATAGGCAACGTGCAGCAGTTCCTGCGGGATACAAATCCCTTTCCAACCTTTAATCAGAAACCAAAGGAAAGAGTGAATTATATCACTTTGTTCCCACTGAATGCACAACATGAATTTTACAATTAAGCAGATAATAATCAGATATTAAAGAAAAAGGGGGAAGAAAAAAAAAAAAGAAAATACCAAGATAGGCTGTATCCAGTGACCGCAGCTGGAATAATTTTCTTTCAAATCTAAAGCATATTTTATTATATATGGTGTTTGCTTCTGGGGCTTTCCTCAGCATGGAAAGTGGAAATACATTCATCTGTTTCTGTTTTTGGTTGTGTTTTTTTTTTTTCTTCTTTTTTTTTTCCTGCCTTCCAGTCGGTTTCACTTTCAGATTCTCATGTTTCACACTCCAGTCTTCAGGTTTCAAGCACTGCAAGGGAATACTTATTTCCAATAAACAAACAAAAATCTTGTGTCCACCCAGCATGCATACGCTGTTCCTACTAATCTGTGGCTCAAGAACAAAACTTGATACGATACCATCCATCCTCTGAAGCGTTTTCAAGAGGGTTTTTTTTAGATTTTCCAAAGAAAACAAATAAAATAAGTGGGATTAATGACGAAATAAGGGTATATCTACAATAATAATAATAATAATGAAAGAGTCATAGTGTTTTACAACGCTCCTGGGGTGACATTGATAAATCGCAGTTATGTGTTACTGACTTCATGAAAACTGATCAGGAATCTGGTAATCGGTAGCCGTAACACCGAACCAATCACCTGAAGCGACGAGCTGGGGTCTGTTCGTCCCGTCCCGCGGATCTGACACACTGCTGCACCGCGCCGAGAACACGCCGGCGGGGCTCACTTTGCTGACGTATACCTTTAAGTGGCCGGAGTAGCTCGGCAAAAGGAGAAAAGTTTGTGTGGGGGGTTTTTGTTTGTTTGTTTGGGTTTTTTCTTTTTCTTTTTTTTTTCTTTTTTTTTTTTTTTTTTCTCCTGAAGGGCGAGCGGTATTTAACATACGGCACTCGGTAATCTCTCCATGTAAAAACATCTGTTGTCTCCGGGAGCACACGTGGACGCGGGGACAAGGCGAAGCGGCGGCGTCGCGTATACCGCAGCCAGCGGCGCCGGTTGGGCATCGCCCCGGCCCACTGGGGCTCCCCGCCATCGGCCCGGCTTCCTGCAGTGCGGTCTCATTTCAGAGGACCAGCGTTTTCCGTTTGCGAACGGTTAGTGACCTTAAAAGCCGTGGCACCGAGGTTGTTTTTTTTTTTTTTTTGGGGGGGGGGTTAGGGGGGAGAGGGTTGGGGGGATATTGTTGGTTTTTTTTTGTTGTTTTTTTTTTTTTCTACCCCGACGTGGCTGCACATCTGTGACACCTCCACGTGTGGGGCTGAAATGCTTCCGTGGACTGACTTAGCGATTTATATTTCTTTTAATTGGGCCCTCCCCCAACCAAAACGGTGGGGAGGCAGGACTCTCTGGCGGGTCGTGACGGCCTCCCTGTAGTGAGGCGCATGGTTCCCAAGGCTCCCCAGGTTCCCTCCGTACCCCGGACATCACTCCACTTCAGAAAGTCGGTGCCGAACAGTTAGAATACTCGTCATCCTGCCCCTCGAAACCTGCATAAATCACAAACGCTGCACTGTCGGGCTACAAAGTCAGACGGGAGCACTTAGGAATTTAAGTTTGGAGAAGGAAAACTTAGGCTGACACAACACGCTCCCTGTTTACAGGAGTAGTCAGGAAGGGGAAATGAATGGTGGAAGTTAAACAGCCTTTCACTGCGGAGCTCAACGCGCCGCAGCACATCGCTGCTGGCCACTCCCGACGTACAGGGGGACCCCTCACCGTCGTACAACGCAACCTCGGGCAGGCGAATCCCTGCCCAAGCGCGCGGTGAGTACTCGTCTTGAAGAATAAAGGGGCCGAACACGATACCCGCAGCCGCCGTGTTCCTCCTGTGCCTGAAAGCTCCCCTCACTTCTTGGACGGGACGAGGAGAGGGAGACGCGCAAATTATTTCGTGGGGAAAATGCCGGCAGCAGCGCGCGGACGGCCCGGCTGCCTACCGTTAGGTGAAGGGTCGCGGGATGGGAGCCCCGCTTGTTTTATGGGAGCAAAAGAGAAGGCTGTCTAAGGGGCCATCCCTACCGGTGTTGCAGAGGAGCCTCGGTGACTGCACCCCGAAGAAATGCAACCCAGGGATGCCATCCCTCCCTCCCTCTCTTCCTCCTGGTCCACTGCGGAGGAGCGAGAGCTGGAAAGGGCCCCCTTGACCACTTGCAGCTCCAGGGCCGCCAGCACGGCCAGGTAAAGAGCTGCACCTCGCCCCCAGCCCACTCGGGCTGCTTTCCATATCGGGCAGCACGCGTCCTTAAGATCCAATCTGCCCGGTAACAATGAGCGCGCAGCAGCGAGAGCCCCAGAGCCATTGGCTATGCAAATAGAGGGAGGGGAAGCGGCGCCCTAAACTCCACACTCGCACTTTTAAGGCGGTATTTCCCTACCAGCAGCCAACGCCGGGGAGTGGGGGCGGTTGCCGGCAGCGTGCTATCCGCACGCACCTCGGGGCCGCCTCCGCGCCCCAGGAGCTCAGCTCCGGCGGTGGGCGGCTCCTTCTCCCTCGGGAGCCTCAGCCTCGCAGCGGGCTGCAGCACAGGCTTCACAAAGTTGACACATTTTCCAGGCGGCTGCTTTGCGCCGGCCGAGAGGTAGGCGAGGCAGCGAGGTGCGGGCTGGGGCAGGTGGTTCGTGCAGAAAGCGGACATGAAGCGTGAGCGGTCGGCCCCGTGCCGCGGACGCGCGTGGTGGGCTGCACTCGGCGGCAGCGGCGAGCATGGCTGGCGTGAGGAGGGCTGAAATCGCACGGTGCGGGACTCCCTGCCCCCATCCGGCCCTCCCTTCTCCACCCGCGACATTTCCTAAAAGTTGTATCGCTGTGACTGTGCGCTGCTAAAGCAGCTTGCCTGCTAGAAATGGAGCGGAAAAAGTAACAGTGTGATTATCGCTACATTTCTCCCTGAAAACGCTGCCGAACGCTCACCCTTCAAGGAGCTCTTCTTCCGCGTTTGCTGTTAGGCTGCAGTTAACAGGTTCTGCCCCCATGGCTGCGTAGTCAGGGTGTATAAGGGGGAGGAGTGGGTAAGGCGCCTGGGGAGCCGGGACGCGCATCTGGCGCTGACCCAAACCAGGGCATTTCGCGTACAAACCATGTAGTGTCTGTGGGTGCGGGGGGAGCCCATGGCTTCTCAGAAAAGGGGAGGACGGATTCAGGCAGGCTCCTGGAGAAGGAAAGTGTGGAACAAGTTCGGTTCTGCCGCTGGGGAGGGGAAAAAAAAAAAAAAAAAAAAAAAAAAAAAGGAGAGAGAAACTGACGTTTGTGAATGTGTCTCCCTGTTCGAGGGCCTCCGGGTTCCTTGTTAGCTTATAGAGTGGAAAAGAAAAAAACACACAAAAAAACCAACAGCGACCCGCGTTTGATGTTACGCCTGACCAGCTGCAGTGCTCCATAATAACGAGAGCTGCCTGCCCTAGTGGTTTGCGTCACTTCGCTTCAACTTTAGGCTAGAAATCAAGAGAGAAGGACAAACGAACTTCAAGGGAGGCAGGAACAGGCTAGAAACGCCGCCGCCCTCCTCCTTTATCCTTCTTCTTTCCCCACCCCCTTCCTTCTCCCCCCCTCCTCCAACCTCCCCCCTCTCCCCCCCCCCCCGTGAAAACTTTTCCATCAGAGTAAGAGGAAGATCGCTTTGGGAACATGGAGTTGCTGTGCTGCGAGGTGGATCCCATGAGAAGAGCTTTGCCGGACCCGAGCTTGCTCTATGACGACCGTGTTTTGCACAACTTACTGACGATAGAGGAGCGGTATCTGCCCCAGTGCTCCTACTTCAAGTGCGTGCAGAAGGACATCCAGCCCTTCATGAGGAGGATGGTGGCCACTTGGATGCTGGAGGTTGGTGCAGGCAGACCCGCGAGCAGCACCTACGTCTGTCCCGTCCTCTCACCCCCCACACCCATTTACCCCTCCGGTAGCGGGGATTGTACTTTTTGTGTATGTTTCTATTTTCTCGCCTTTTAACTCCACCTACAGAGCCTGCCCAGCACCCGTCGGGTTGAGGTGGGGGCAGGGGCTTCGAGCATCCCCCAGTCCTCGAAGTGAAATGGCCCTGCCGGGGCCTGCCGCCGCTCAAAGCGGGGTTCCGAGAGGGGAGGAAGGGATGGGGGGGAGGTTGGAAAAGTCATTTGCAAGTAAAAAGATGAGCCGTCTCCGGCTGCGAACGCCTGGGATTGAGGACCTTTTGGGAAAAGGGAGCCAGGGTAGGGCAAGGGACGGAGGGTGAGGAGTGCCCCCCACGTTTTGCTCGGCAAGTATTTTACGACCACGTATGCACTGGTTAAGACGTGCCTTTTTTTTCGCCATATTGAGCTGCATGCAACTGCTCGAAGGCGCTCAGCCCGTCTTCCCATTCCTTCCAAAGAAGGGGCACCCCGAAGCACCCTGCCGCCACGCCCCGGGACCGCAACGTGGCCGGGGGCTGCTGGGAAGAGCGCAGCGCGATCGTGGGCCGGAGCCCCGCGGATTTAGCTGCCTTGCCCTGGCCCCACCGTCCTGATTTGCCCCTTTTGATCTCTAGGGGGTGGATTTTTACCAGATCTTCCCCCTCAGCTCCCTCGGTTGAGTACCGGACCCCCTGTTCTGTTTTCATGTGCAATTTGGCGCGTTTTCTTGCCGGCTCCGATTTTTGGTAAATTTTTGAAATAATTTTTTCTGTCTCCTCTGCGTTCTAGCTGCTCAGCCTCTCCCCACCCCAGCTCGCCCTTGCTGCGTTTCTCCCGGCCTTCCTTCCCCCCCCCGGGACGACTTACGGGCGTGGGTCTGGAGGATGCCCCCCGGGGGAATTTTTGCAATTGTCGGAAACGATGGGGGACCGCCCCGGGATGCCACCCGCACCAAAACTAGGACCCTTGGAGAGGCTCAGATATTTTTATCGATTTTTTGAAAATATGACGAAATTACTGAAAAAAAAATCTCGGAGGCTGCTAGCTTGCAGCTGGATGAGGCTTTTCGGCTCTCCCACACAGTGTCTTGAATTCATTTCTCATTCAATGGAGTAAAGGAATGTGAAAGCCGATTGACAAGCCTTCCCAGCCTCTCCAGAGGTATCCCCCTCCCCCAGAATTTAGCTCCCCGATAAAGAAAATCAGGAGGGGCTGAAGTGCCAAGGCACTAGTATGTTTTGTGGGATTAGTCATTTGTTTATTTTTTTTACTTGTCTCTTTCTCCCCCCTACCCATGCTACTCGCCTGCAGGTCTGTGAAGAACAGAAGTGTGAAGAAGAAGTTTTCCCTCTGGCTATGAATTACTTGGACAGATTCTTAGCTGTGGTGCCCACTCGAAAGTGCCATCTGCAGCTACTGGGGGCAGTGTGCATGTTCCTGGCCTCCAAGCTAAAAGAGACAATCCCCCTCACAGCAGAGAAGCTTTGCATATACACGGACAATTCCATCAAACCCCAAGAGCTGCTGGTAAGCAGCCCCCTTACGCCTCAAGCACATCCGCTCTCTGCATCAGCACTTGCTGACAGCCTTCTCTGCTTTTCTCCTTCTTTCCCCCCCACCCCAGTAAGTCGGCACTTGTACCACTCTGTTGCCCACCCATCTTTGAAAATCACGCTTTCCACTATTTTTTTTTTTTTCCCACACGCTCTTCTGCGAATTGTCAAAATGTGCTGGAGGCACCCACGTGACTCAGAGGGATCGACCCAAAACTGCGGGCGTGCTGTGCCCGAGGGGCGGGACCGCAGGGGGGGTCACCGTCACCGCCTCTGGCTCCTTCGCAGCTGTACGCCACGCGGTATCCAGCTCCCGTTTACTGTGCCGCTGTCTGGCGCGCTGGCGGCCGGAGCTGCCGAGCGCGCACGCCTTGCACCCTGGCGCCGGGCTCTCGCCGCGGGGCCTTTTCCCCGGGGCCGCGGCGCACACGTGCACCGCGGGGCCACCGGCGCTGCGCAGTTCAGCGTGGCGCTTCCTCGCCACCTGGTGGCAGACACGCGGAACCGGGCATGACTTCATCCCTTGAAGCGCTGCCAGGCAGCCCAGCTCCCCGACTGCTGCCTGCCGGCCTTGCGCGGTGCAGGGAGACGCAGCCATCTGCCCTCCGGGGTCTTGCAGAAGTACCACCTGGTGCTGCGGTTAGAGGCTCTGGTTAGAGGCAGTGCGGTTGCTCTCGTTCTGCAGCAAGAGGGGACTTTGGCTGCAGGATGTCGTCGAGGAAGGTTGAGGTGCCAGGTACTGTGTGGCCGATAGGGGTTGGCCTCAAGCACTGTTACAGTTGAGGAAGTTGTGTCTTTGTTGTTGCAGGTCTGGTTTCCAGTTATCTCCGAGGTGAAAATCGAGCTTGGTTAAACGCTATAAGTTAACAGGCCTGTCTGGTACTGATGACTTAAAGGTGAAAATAGACATCAGGAAGGGTGGAAGCAGAATCATAGTCATTTGTTGGAATAACTAACATTTACAGAGTACTAGATGAGTGTTGGGCCTGTACGTGAGATGTATTGCTCAGATTTTTTGTCATGGAACTATTGGTTACGTGTAGCAAGCTGAATCTCACCAGAATTAATCACTTGGTGAGGCCAGTGAGAATTCCCCCAGGGAGGGGCCGGGAACTCACTCATCTGTAGAATAAGGGGCTGTGGGCTGCAAGCCCTGGTATAGCTGTCACAGATGTCCCGTAGATGGTGTTGGCTGCCCCAGGATATGTCATGTCCCATATGAGAAGGAAGTGATAATGTACCTCTTCTTATGTCACATTGATTGAAGCCTGTTTTAAGAACTTCCCTGCATAGCCTTCTATGCTTTTCCCTATCAGAATCTGTCCTGTTAGTTGTGTTTGGACCCATTACTGGTCCTCAGCTTACATAAGTTGCCATTTTGTTCAAATGTTTCACAAATCGAGAAAGAGAAGAAAAACAAAAACATTTATAGGCTCTGTTACCTACGTGAACGTGACATTTCCAAGCTATGGTGAGCTTTGCCGTAATCCAATAGGAATGTCTATAGGAAAGTAACTTGCTGTTACAGCAGGCATCTATTCAGAGAAATGGCTGCAGAAATTGCATTGTAGGGTCCATGTTTATGGTTTCTCAGCAACCCTTATTGACGTCTCCTTGACTGCAAAATTAAAGGACTTTTATTTTTTTGGGTTTTTTTTGTTTTTTTTTTGGCTTGGAAACTCTACAAACTTAGCTGGGGCACCCTGCTATGCTGGGTTCCATCAGGCTAACGCATTATTAAGACTCAAGAATCAGGGCATGGAATTTAGTTAATGACTGATAGTTGTTGCGTGAGACAGGGACAAGGCCTGAGTTTTGTTCACAGTCTGGGGCGCTGAAAGGTATTCAAAACTTTATTTTAAATGTTTACAAATGTAGATATAAGCCCTGCGAAGAGGATCACATTTGTTGATGAGGTATCTCTTCTGTGTCACATTGTAGTGAATGGCCAGTAATTACATACCCACCCAAGTTTTCCTTTGATTTCACTTGGAGTTTGGGGCATGCAAATAATGTGGGGTTAGATCCTACATTATTTATTGGTTTATAATTTACCCTAAAAATAGACTACTTCTTGACTGTGTTAATGAGCGTTTTCTTTCTGCAAAACTTTAAGCACCACCAGGTTTGTCTGCAGGAACTTTTTACTATAGTTTTGGAAAGAATGCCATCAAATGTATTTCCCCCATTTTGAAAGGGAGTGTAAATTATTTTTGTGTCATTATCCCTAGGACCTTAAATGATAAGAAGGAATAACTATAGCCATTTAAAAGAAGTTACTAGGAAAGGACCACAGTGACCTTGTCAGAATGTAATTGCAGGCTAAACTTTCTGGGTGGGCATTCAACACAATACAGAAAGAGTAAAATCTTGGTTGGAGCTGCCAGGTCTCATTATTTCCAGTACAGTTTAACTTTTCCAGCGTTGATGGGGGGGATGGGGAGTGGAGAATGAAGTAAACAGCTTCAAAGCAGTAGGAGCATACTAAAAAAAAAAAAAAAAAAAAAAAGTTTGAGCAAAAACCAATTTAGTAGTGATATAATTACAATCAGAGAAATAAAGTGTTTTCTGCAGGTTGCTTACGGCTTGTCTTCTCCACCCTAACCCCCTGCAGGAATGGGAGCTCGTGGTACTGGGGAAGTTGAAGTGGAACCTTGCAGCTGTCACCCCGCATGATTTCATTGAGCACATTCTACGGAAGCTGCCTCTACCTAAAGACAAGTTGGTTTTGATCCGAAAGCATGCACAAACGTTCATTGCCCTTTGTGCCACAGGTAGGCTAAGGTGCTCTGGGTATGCCTGCATGTGATGTGATGGAAAGATGAGTTGCTGGTGGCACAAAGACTTTTCGTCTCTGGATCCTTATTGTGGTGTGGAAAGAGCTGTTCTTGCTCTTGGGACTGTTTGCAAATAAGCCTTCGTGCTGTGTACTGATGATCTTGTAACGGGGAGCTGTAAAGTGCCGGCAGTTCTGTACCTGCTGACTAATGCATGGTGCCAGTAAGACTGAATTAGTGTGATTTTCTGTTTTGCCCGATTCACTACACTTTTCAAAGGGCCACAGATTGTTTGTACAAACAGATACGGGATAGCCAAAGTAGTAGAAGCGTCACGACATAACATTCATTTTGGGCTAATGACAAGTTTTATAACTTTAACTGGACCCTGTCCAGTTAATGTGCCTGTTACGTTACTGAAGCACAGGGAATGCAAATGTTAGAAGTAATTTAAAAAAAAACAAACAAAAAACACAAACAACCCAGAACATTAGGATTCTTTCTCAAACTTGTTTTCAAGTAAGCAGCGAAACTACTCCTTTTGTAAGGAACCACTATGTTTTCCTTTTTTCCTGTGTTTGGTTGTACATGGTTTCTGAAGTGTTACGTAAGAGCAAAAGTCTCTATTCCATGGAAACAATTACTAGATATTGATCTGTAAAATTCTGTTTTGTTTTTTTTTTTCTTGTATACAAAAGCTAAAGTACCCTAATTTTCATTAGAAGGATTAACACTATTAGACTTTCACAGGAGCTAAATCTGGAGCGGATGGGCAGCATGCTATGTTTTACAGGGGTGTTTCGGGGTAGTACATGACTTAATGTGTAGGTTCTCTACAGTTTGATATGCTTAGTCTTTTGTGATGGGAACTTGATGTGCAGTTATGAGAGAGTCATTTTCCACTGGGTATTTACAGAGGGAAAAGGAACATCAGCTACAGCTTTTGGGTCATACAGATGCATAACTGCTTACCAATATGCCTGCTTTTTTGGTGTTTGAGATGTAGAGACTGTTTTTACAATGTAGGCCAGTTTTTGCTACCTCAGCTGATATGTTTTAAAAAATGCTAATTTGGACTGCTTTAGGGTGATTAACATTTCAGTTACTGCAGTGCTGTAGCTTTCCCTTTTTTTCCCACTGTTGTGTGATCCCTTTCAGGCAGAAGGACATGGAGCTCATTAGAAATACTGCTCCAAATCTACAGGATCAATCTTGGTAAGCCATCAGATATCTCTGGCCTAATTAGTATTTTACTTTAAAATTAATCGATTACATCAGCTTCATACTGGCTTTGCATTCTCTCCCTGCCCACTTAATGCTACCCTACTCTTTTCAATGCTGTTCTTACTCTCCTATGTGAAAAAAAGACCCTTCTTACCAATCTTATTTCCAGATCCAGTTGTTATTTCCTTTTTTTCTCTTATTTCTTATGGAGGTCTCTTCATCAGCCACTCTATTTCTTCTTTCCCTTTCTCCCTGAGAGCTTCTGCTCTCTGCCAGCTTGGATTAAGCCTGTTGTTTCGTTTCTCCATTTGCATTCTTTCAGCTAGATGACCTCCTTTGACATATGACGTGACATGACAGACTTTTCCCTTGCTCCTTCCATGCATGTGTCGAGCCTGTTTTTGATTCTTAAACATTACTAGACCTGGTCTTAATGGTTGGCTAATGGCTTCAGTCAGAGCTCGTTTTACGTCCTGATTCATCTCAGTGTGATGACTTCTGCTCTCCAATAGTTTTTCAGTCTCTGCATTTTTCTCTCTGTGCCTCTCTCCCCATTCATTGTAGTGAGTAACGATTCACATGAGCATGACTTAAACTGGAGCATGACTCTCCTTGCTGTTAGTTCCATATGAACATACTACTTCTAGGCAAGACAGAAGCATATTCTCTGAACAAGAGGTTTTCTCTTTCCCCTGCCCTACTGTTGCAGTGCTTTCTGAAGCCTCATTCTCCTCTGGAAGTATCTGGCAGTGAAGAACTAGGTCTAGAACTAGGTCTGCCTGTGTTTGTAAAGCAGCATCTGTGCCAGCAGGATACTGCTGAGTGAGGGAGAGCATAGTCTTTTGACTGGGAACTGACTGTACATAGGACAGCTTTCTTGAAGCTGCTTCACTCACTCACTGCACAGTAACAGCGTTCAGATGTGTCAGCATGTGCTGACACATGCTTGTCTTTCACAACATCATTCATTTTCTTACCCTGCTAGTGGCTACTGCTGTAAGCTAAAATCTTCTTCAGGAATCTTGTGAATCTTAAAGGCACTGAGAGCTGCAAACAGACTCTCTGCATTTACTGTATAGTAAAACCAGATGCTTACCTCTGTTTCAGAGTAAGAGGATCCTACTTACTTGCAAGCCCAAGATAAATCATTATTTTGACCTCCAGAGTCACATCTCTTTACCGCTCTTATCCTAGCTATATCTGTTAGTAACTTTTTATCCTTCATTGCTCATGCCATGGGCCCATTTCATGTGTTTCAAGTTGCAGAGTTGTACCTGGAGGAGCAGGAAATGTCCTGACTGCAGAGCTATATACCTGACTTGCCACATTGCAGACAGGAGGAAGACCTCCTGTCCTCGTTTCCACCACTACAGCTTGCCTTTTATTCTTCTTTTAGGTTGTGCAGCATTAGAGATGTCTGACAGCTTCCCTGTGCTAAGCTGTCACGATGGAGGCTGTGCATGGCACTGTTTTGGCAGAGGATAGATTTTTGTGTCTATGGACTGACGAAGGAATGGTTTTTGAGGGAGGAGAGGCAAACCAGGCTTCCAATAAGAGGAACTGTGCATTTCTGGGCACAGGCAGCAATGGAGAAGCTAATAACAGTGAGCAGATTTTGGGCATTTTATGTGAATGGTGTATAAAACTTGAAAGCAGAAAGCGCTGCAGATTCTCAGAGAGAGAAGGCAACTGTATAGATCTCTAGACTCATCTCTTTTGTATGGACTTTTGCTTTTGTATTTCAGTTTTAAGCCAGTTTTGTAGTGTGTGTTAGATATCTGCCCACTGTTTCTGGGGCTTTAACCATCTATGCTTGAAAGCTAAAAAGGGTGAAACGTGTTGTTTGCTGTTCCCTCCCCCTCATGTGTGTGGGTCTTTGTTTGTTTACTTCTGGACCAAATCAGACAGAAGTTCTGTGAAAATCAGTGCAATGGAAGTGTTGTGTGAGCAAAGACTGCAATTACTGCCCTAATCCTGGTGACCTAGAGGATAACCACATGGAATGCTGTGTAACACCGAGAGGTTCTCAGGGCTCCTGCTGGGCAATGTGCTGTGCATTCTTTCCTTTTTAGCCAATGTGAGACATTTTAGGTTCGGTCCCTGCAGAACGTGAAATGCACTACATGTTTTAGTTGGGATCTGCTCTTCACAGAGAGAGGAAAAAAATAAAAAGTCCACGGAGACTTTTAAGTGGATCAGACTCATAGAAGGAAAATAAGTGTTGTGAAGTAATAGTAGTTGCATAAATAGTTCTTGCATGACACATGTCAGAAGAAAGAATAATCCTCATGATTTTATTGCTAGGCAAAGACAATTTGCTTATTCCTGGGAAGGACAGTTCATATTAGTATATCAAGCTCTCTGTCAGAGTGAAGCTGCAAAAGCCATTACTGGTCCATCAGCAAGTAGGCAGGGCCTGGGGTGTACTTGTATGGGCAGAACCACTCCTTAAGTTGCAGAACCATCTGACTGGGGAGGATGAGGCGGAAGAAGATGAAGGAAAAGAGCCTTTGCTGACATATGCTGGCAGAATTCCTGTGCTGTCAGATAAGTTACTGTTCTTCCTACCTGTTGCAGTTTTGACCTTCTGATGGCTTAAGTGCTAAATGTAATCATGATCTTGATTAAGTTATCATATTGAATTTGTAGAACAAATTACAATAATCATAAAAAATAGTTGTTCAGAAATAGTTTATCATCAGCTAATGAGCGTGTTGTGTTGAGTGCTCATATACTTGCTTATGTAAAGTGCTCAGCATGTTTTCCAGTCTCTATCTCACTTGGGTTGTGAGATAGCATTAGCATTTAGGATGGTTTAAATACATTCATACCAAGGCCAATCTTTTTAGCATTAGTATAGCCTATGAGTAGAATTAAATGTCTGCCCTCCCACCTACCTCAAAGGAAAGGAGCACTTACATCTGCATCCTATTTTACTTAATAGTCTTTTCTTTGGTTATACTTGGCACTGGTGTAACATTTTTTGAAGTGCTAAGAAGTCAGCTGATTATGCCTTTAAAAGCAGTAATAGTTAACACTGGGGAAAAAAATTCTGTGCATTGTGAAGTACAAAAGCAAGAGGAAAAAAGAATCTACCAACTGCATTCAAAAAAGCATGTGAACGAGTGTTCATGTGCTTTTTTTTTTGAAAGCAGCTGATAGAAAGTGCATGCACTTGGATCAAACCAGGCAAGAATCAAAAGCATTGCGTGTATTGTTTTCCTATGATTTTTTTGTTTTTAAACTTATCTCCTAAAATGAAAATTCATGCTTTTCCTCATGGTAATATCACTGGCTGGGTAAAGTTCAAGGCTAGGTGAAATTGAGATGTAAGCATTTAAATAGCAGTTTATAGACGGATATTGTTGGTTGTCATTATTCTGTTCTCCTGACGGACTTAACACACCATTCTTTACATTTTCTTTTCTCCCATCCTTAAGAACTGTTTTCAAGACAGGAGTTTCCTGTGCTGTTTGTTCGCAGAGCTGCAAATGCCTCTGTCAAATTCTAGGGATGAATGCTGGCTGTTAGAATAATGGCCTGCAGCCAGAGCAGTAACAGAGGTCATTGTAAGAAGGTGGAGTTTGCACCTGATCTTGGCACACTGAGGATGTTCAGCGTGGTGTTGATGTACTTTGCCTTCTAGCAGTTTTCTTGCACAGGCAACTGTGAGTTCCCGCCTCTGGTTGTATCCTTTAGTCTGACTGCCAACTTCTGATTTTCCTGATTTAGATACATAGTGAAGTTCACTGGATCTGCTTGCAGGAGTGAGCCAGCAAAATAGCTCAACTGTTCTTCGCAGGGTACCTGACTATTTGTCAGTTTTGCTGCATGTGCAGAAAAAACATTCTTGGCATGTGCATACATTGGTGTAGAGCATACTGTTTGAAAGAAGAATGTCTACTGTCTAGGTACCCTGATTTGTTCTGGCTGTCTGGTCCATAGCTGGCTGTCTTTCAAATGATGCTGTTTCTTACACTTTTTTTTTTTTTTTTTTTTTTTTTTCTTTCCAGCCCTGAAATTGCCTGTAGAAGTCAAAGGGTTGTGCAAGGTTGGACTAGATTTTTATTATCTTTCAAGGAAAAAAAAGATAGTTGGAGATGAGGATGGTTCACTGTGCTTATTACCTGGGGATAATAGAAGGCAAAACAAATCCTGCTTTCTAAAAAGCCATTTCTTTCCTTGAAGTGTTTGAATGTTTCTATTTTCTTAGACTAGACATTGTTGTGCTACCTCTCTTGCTTTCAGCAAGACTTCTGTATTTTGATGTAGAGTTGCAAAGTTAAAAGTCAGTGCTATGTCTTGAGAGCAGGCACTGGGTTTGCGTTAACCAGGGTTATGTGTGTATCTGAAAGAGAGATCTAGCTCATAGCCTGATTTCGGGTGTCCTGTAAGAAGTTCTTGTTATAAGATTCTCTCTCTAATTCAGATTTTATCAGCACCAGCATGTATTTTAAGTGAAAATACATGTCTAAAAGCCAAATGTTTTAAATCCGCTCCTCCCTTTTATTTTATTTTATTTATTTTTATTTTTTTTCTTAAATGTCAGGACAAGCTTTTGTCCTGTAAGTCTGGGGGTGGGTTTACCTGTAAGGATGACAAGATTTGAGTTATAACTGAGGAATTGGGGTATGGGGATTATAATCTAAAATGACATGTAAAAAGCTTGTTTGGAATTTCTTTATAAAATGTAAGAGACTTGGGGAGGGGTTTTGCATCCCATCAGATATGGTGCTTAATACTTACGCTTTCATTGCACCTTGAAAAACATTTCACGTAGTTATTACTTTGTTTGAATATGGAAATATGTTAATTAATGCCTTTGTTCCACTGCCTGCTCTTTTCCTCAGCTTTTTCTATTCAACCCTCTAGGTGGCCTAGCACAATGTGGCTTCTTTTCTTTCAATGAGCTCTTTCTGCACTAATAGGGTCCAGGGTGATGTGGAGAACCATGTGCACAAAATTGGTCCACCACCCCCCCCATCCCTTTATGGGCATGTCAGGTTAAATTCATATCAGCAGGAGGGTCACTGTCATGATTTTCAATAGCGTAAGATGAGGTGATGACTTCAGACAATGGTGCCACACTCTCCATTTGGAGACACTTGCCTCACCAGTTGCATTAGTTAATTAATATGCTAAAAATAGGGGCGAGTGATACAAATCACTGCCTGTTGTACAACAAAGGCTGGGCATGTGTAGCTTTGATAGCCAAGTTTATGGTGCTTGTTATGGAGGGAAGTTAGTTTAGAGCTAGAGGCAATGTAAGACTTTCAGGATGCTGAGCTTTAGTCAGTCTGGGCCTCTGGCCATTTGCTTGCTGTCTCATTTGCATTATGAATGACATTAAGGGAACTAACAAGGTTACTGGACATAGAAATGTTCTCATGTGACCCCACGTGGAAGCCGACCTACAGCAGTGCTAGTTGGCAGGGGCACTGTGGCTCTTTTATTTGGCTTCCTAGAAGACGGTTTTTGGGAGTGTGCAACTTGCAGGTATAAAAGAAAAACCAGTGTTCACGTAATATGGAGATCCTAACGTAAGCTTCCGGGAGCCAAGGAAGTTCGAAGGGGATGCTGGACATGTGGCTTGAGCTGTACTGAGCATTGATTTGACATCTGGTGACAGGACAAGGAGCAGTGGATGCAAGTGGGACATAGGAGGTTCCACATAAATATGAGGAAAAAATTTCTTCAGAGTAAGGGTAACAGAACACTGGAACAGGCTGCCCAGAAAAGTTGTGGAGTCTCCTTTGGAGACATTCAAAACCCACCTGGACATATTCCTGTGTGACCTAATCTAGTTGTTCCTCCAGGGGGATTGGACTAGGTAATCTTTCAGGTCTCTTCCAATCACTGACATTTTGTGATTCATTGGGTGCACAGCATAAGCATCCCCCATTACTCTTTTCTTCCCTGCCAGACACCTTGAGTAATGCTGTGTTGTGGAAGTACTCACAAGGATGTGGGCATCTGGGCCTTCAGGAGGATCTGTTTCCCTGTTGCTGGCATGAATGTTGGGTTGCAGTGGAGGCATTTTATTCTTACCTGCTGCATTGTAGCTACTGTACAGACCATCCAAACTCTGTAAGAGTCATTTATTTATTTATTTATTTATTTTTACAATGTCTTACCTGAAAATTGCAAGAAAGAGGAATAAATTGTGGAAAATCAGTTGTCACTGGTATTTCCCTAGTTCTTGTGCACAATTAGAATGCAGTTTGGTAAGTCTGAAAATCAAATACTAGAGATGCATCCCACCACCTCCTTGGTAAAGCACGGCATTGTTCCTGCTAATGAACAAAAGGATTTGCCAAATACAAGTCAGTACTCTCACAGGTATTAAGCAGGTATTGTCTCTCAGCCTACTTTGTTATGCATGTTATCAGCCAGTAATGCCATCAGCTCCCATGACAACTTGCTGTGTCTGGATGTCTGAATGTGTCTGAAATGTACTGAAGTCAAAGAGCCTGAACTCATTGTTCCCAGTTGAGGGCTTAACCTGGGGACACTAAACCCAAGCAATTGCAGCATGTGCAAGAGTGGAAGCAGATCTGTGAAGATATCTCCTTCCCTAATTCCTTTCTGTAAAAATTAGTGGATTCACTCATGAGTCACTCTGTGGGAAAATGTTCTTGGGACCCATAAATGTTGCTTGAATATTTTTCAATTTTATAAACATTTTTTACTTTCTTCAGGGGCTGAATGAATTACAGAATGGCATGGCTTGGAAGGGACCTTAAAAATCATCTAGTTCCACTCCACTTTTCTGTGGGCAGGACTGTCAGCTGCTAGGTCAGTTTTCCCAGGGCCCCGTACAACCTGGCCTTGAACACCTCTAGTGGGGGGCATCCACAGCTTCTCTGGCAAGCCTGTTCTAGTGCCTCACCACCCTCCCAGTGAATCTCCCCTGTTCTAGTTTAAAACCGTTTCCCCTTGTCCTCTCACTAGCCACCTGTGTAAAAAACAGTTGGATTTTCTCCTGTTACAAGCTTTCTCTTAGTATTGGAAGGCCATGATCATAGAATC
Organism: Tympanuchus pallidicinctus; assembly: GCF_026119805.1. Taxonomy (NCBI): domain Eukaryota; kingdom Metazoa; phylum Chordata; class Aves; order Galliformes; family Phasianidae; genus Tympanuchus; species Tympanuchus pallidicinctus. Next base: position 1,207,046 of record NW_026294744.1, read on the forward strand.
ATTAAGGTTGGAACTTAAATCATCTAGTCCAATCACCAACACATCACCACCATTCCACTAAATTATGTAGTCAGTGTTGCATCTGTCCTTCTCTTGGAAAACTCCAAAAATGGTGACTGTAACATCTTCCTGGGCAGCCTGTTCCAATACCTCACTACCCTTTCTGAGAATGTTGGGGGTTTTTTTGTGGTTTTTTTTTTTTTTGTGTTTTTTTTTTTTTTTTTTTTCTTTTTTCTGAACATCCAACCTCAAACTTCCCTGGCGAACCTTGAAACCATTACTTCTGGTCCTATCACTAGTTAGTTACTTGGCAGAATGAGACCAACCCTCACCTCGCTACAACCTCCTTTCAGATTGTTGAGACAATGACCTGAGCTTCCTCCAAACTAAACAACCCCAGTTCCCTCAGCTGCTCCTTGTAATATTTGTGTTCCACACTCTAGACCAGCTTTGTTACCCTTCTCTGAACATGCTCAGGGCCTCAATGTCTTTCTTGTAGTGAGGGTCCTAAAACTGAACACAATATTCAAGGTACAGCCTTGCCAATTAGGAGTTCCCAGAGCCTTCTGGACAGTCATTCAAACATATAAATGTTTACTTACTTTACAAAAATACCTGTTTATTGGAGTCCTGGAATCATTCCTGATTTTCATGGTTGCACTTTGTAAACTGGAGGCTCATGCTTCTTCCACAGAGCCATTAGCTGCCCAGTCTGTGGGTGAGTTTGTGCAGGAATGAGCTGCTGCAACAGTCATCAGATTCAAGACCTAGGCCCTCTAGTAACTGAGAAGAGACAGGATGTCTTAAAAGCAAAGGCTGTTTTGAGCAAGCATCAAGCAAGATGTCTTGTCAGAAGAAGTAGTGAGTTCTGCTTAAGATCTCACTGTATTTATTACATATTCTTGGGGAATGGCTCAACAAGAACTGTAATGGGCAGAAGCACTGAGGATAGCATGTTCTGGGAATGCTTGTGCTATATGTGTCTGGCAGCACTATTTGTTTACACCACATATTTACAAACTGGGCGGTTCCTCTGCAGGATGAATTTATGTGAGGCAAATATGAAGCGCTGATTTTGACGGTGGAATTGTAATTCTCTGAATGTTAGTGTTGTGATTTGTGATGTGCACTGAGATGAGCTCTCACTGGACTGTGTCCGGTACTGACAAGTAAGGGTCAAGGCTCTCCTGCTGACTTAACTGTTAATTAGAGCAATATAAAAATTGTCAAGTCCATCAGCTTTCCTATATATACACTACTACAGTATAATTATTGTTTTTGTAATAATAATGGTTCATACTAACTGGTTCTGTTAGTGGGAATTTACTCATTCAGAAGTATCTGAGTGTGATGTCTTCTGAGCTCAGCTTTTGTGTGTGAAAGAGTCATTTCTGTGCAGCTGTGACCTGCAAGTAGTTGTCTTTTAGTGGCTTCATGAGTCAGGTAAGTCTGTGTGAGGATTTCAGCTCTTTCCTTTATTTCCCTAGTTCTGACATCCATTCTCCTGTCCCTGTGGGTAAATGTTATCACCAGAATCACAGTTTTCTCTGTTCCTCGTGGATACCAGGGACGTACTTTAGCCTGGAGAACAGTATGACATCTCCACAACTGTTCCACTGTCTGCCACTTAAGCATTTGGGAGACTGAGGGAGAAAAAAGCTCTGTTTAAAACTTCTGCAGTCACACAGAAATCATCAGAATTCCAGTATTTATGCTAGCTAAATAGAGAAGACTTGGCACGTGTCCTAAGCAGAAGGGCAGTTTTTAGTATCCATGTGACTGTATAAGTAGACTGAATGCATCAAGAGCTTTCCTTTTTTTTTTTTTTTTTTTTTTGTACTAGATATTGCTTGGATTTCTTTCTCCTCCTCCAATGGAAAATTGGTAGAGAAGTGTTTATTAATGAGCTATTGCTGATTAAAACAACTTGCAAACTAAGTTTTATGTTAGGAAGGTATTTGTAATCTAGAAAAAATGAGGATCATGTTAGGTGAAAGAAGTACAGGTAAGCCAGTGCCTACAGCAGGATAAAACACAAGGTTGCCTTATAAAGGTCACAAGAGCATTCAATTTAATTTTCACTTATCTCCTAATTTCCACAGATAGGTGAGAAGTTTTGAAATGCCTTTCAACTTGTCATTACTATTATTTTTTAAGAAACAAATGTGGCATTTGTTTTTTCTTTGATGGCATAGCTGTAAGTATTCTCATTTGCTAATTGCAAAGGTACTGAACATAGAGTAGTAAAGATGAATTGTTAATTAAAATCTCTTTCCCAAACAGCTCTTTAAATGCTTGAGTTAATCAAGTCTTTAAATTTGATGTGATTTAAAATCTTAGTTCATTGTTTTTTGAAACCTTATTCCAGTTAGTTTTCTATTTATACATGGAGCTCTAATGTGACTAAGATCCAAATTTCTGATGTTGATTACAGAAAGCCTTTCTCTTCTTTCCTTTTTTTTTTTTTTTTTTACTAAGTCTGTTGAAAATTTTCCAGATTTTCTTTATGCATCAATGAGAATAAAAGACTAAACTACATTTCCATCTTAATTTGCAGATCTGTTTCATCTCCTTTGACTACTTGTGATGAGTAGTGTGACTAATGAGCTCAGTCAGACCCAGGAGTTTTTCTACGTTTTTACTCTTGGGTGTGGCTTTTATGTTGATGCCTCTGTTCTGCAGCTTTTCTGGTCTGGGCTTGGACTAATTCCCAGATCTGTTCTTACAGATTTTAACTTTGCCATGTACCCACCATCAATGATAGCAACTGGAAGTGTGGGAGCAGCCATCTGTGGCCTTCAGCTTGATGATGGGGACAGATCGCTCTCTGGTGACAGCCTAACAGACTTTCTGGCCAAGATTACAAGCACAGATGTGGTGAGTGTCATGGATTCCTGTTCTTGTTTCACTTCTGAGAACCCTGTGGAAAAACTGAGCTGTCCATCAAACTTGGCCTAATCCTGAGAGCCCAATGGAGTGAAGGGGAGGGGGGGGAGTTCTACTGCAAGTGGACACCTTGTTGGAAGACCTCTGGATGTCCAGAGCTCCTTGACCTCATGGGAATCACTCCTCATCATCATGTTCTGTTCAGCAGCTTTGTGAGTAGAGCCTGCTTTGCCTCATCTTGTACTTGGGCCTACTCCATCCACCGTGACTGATGCTGAGGCTTGTTATAGGGGAGCAGTCACCTTTAGTGCCCTAGGGCTCTGATGTAGAATAGCAGACAGCATCTCCCTATAGCTTAAGGTAAACTAGTATGTGCACAGGAACAGCAGGCCTGCGCTCCCAGTCTTGAAACTGCTGTTCTGACCCTCACTGGGATACCTTCCAAAAATCTTTGGCATAAAGGAGGAGAATACTGAGCTAATCCTCCAGCGCCAGCATAGCAGGAGATGGGTATGACCCAAGCTGTCTGGATTTCTGTCGCTAACCTCATTGTAAGCACTCATTTTAAGAAATTAATGCTTCAGATTGTCAGGAAGTCCTTTTGTCAATAGGGAGGTGGATCTGATATTGATTCAGTAGTGCCTGAAAAGTGATTTAGTGAGTACATACGAAAAATGCAGACCAGGCAGGTCTGCATGATAGACTGAGCTGGGAGGACTAAAAGGGAATGCTCAGATCACCTTTACTAGGAGTGGTAACTCTCCAGTTGCATTGCTACGTTGGTAGTGGGCCATGGAAGGTAGAGTCTGTGCTACTGCAAATCCATGTTCCTTGATCTGTGGAAAACATGAGTTTAATCTGTTGATAACCTGACAAGTTTTGCCATGTTGAAGTACACCTGAAAGAAAACGAGTGGGACCTAATGGAAGGCAGGCCACAAATAAAATACTTACCATAAAATTATCAGTTACCAATGTGTCCTTAACCCTTTATCCTTAACCTGTGTTCAACATAAATCCTCTAACAGCTTGTGGAGTAGATATTCTGTGCGATTATTAGATTTGTAATAACGTTGTGAAGAGAAAATTGGTGGTGTTTTTTGGTTTTTTTTGTTTTTTTTTTTTTTTTTTTTTTTTTTTTAAAAACGTTCTAAACGTTCTAAATTTGGGCTAAACTTTAACGTTCTAAATTTGGGCTAAAATATTCCAGTTTAACTGAAAGGGAAGAATTTCAGTTTTTTTTCTTTCTTTAGGTGAACTGAGTCTAATTTCAAAGTGCATTTCTAGGTCTTCCCGTTTCTTTTGGTTGGAAGTGAATTTTGCAAAGGAAAAGAAACATTACCAATTCTGAATGCTTGTAATGTAAATCATGTAGCTTTTGAAATTAAATATACACTCATTTCAAGTGAAAGTTTCACATAGGTGATTTGCCTTTTTGTGCCATTTTTATAGACATGGAGGAACAGTGGTGGTACATTGCAGTAAACAGCAGAAGCACGCAAGAAGAATCCTATATAACAGTTCAGACTTCATGGCCCTATGCAAGTAATGCATAGCACTCATTTGTATGGTTGTTCCGTTTAGAGCAAGAAAATCTATAAAGTTTACTTAATATATTTAGAAAACAAGAATTATCAGTTATTAAAATTGGCAGTTATTGGCTGACTGAAATTTTCTACTTGGGTGTTTGATTGGATGCAATGTGGTAAGTTTTGGATGCAGCATCCATCAAATGTCAGGAAGGACTCTAGACTCTAGATATCAAGTTAACAGATGTGAGTGGACATGAGAAAATTGGATAAAGGAAGACTAAGATTTATAAAAGACTTGAGACTTGTTAATATGAGTGCTGCTTTTGGTAATAGTCGTGGATATCCTAATAATAAGGAAAACTGTTGCTGCTATCCATTGAGAGCTTGTGGAACTACCAGTAGTATGAATGTTATGGAGTTTTGGAAAGATTGGAACTATCCTGATTTTGCTTGTTACATGGAAAAGCAAGGTGAAATGGACTCCTTGACTGCTTCTTGTTTTCATGCTCATTTTTACTGATGTATGCCCCACAACCATTTATGTCCTTGTGTTTCAAACCCCATCCTGGGACTCATCTAATTTAAATATGAGGGAAAGACCATCTGTTCTTGTTTTGAAGTTGATGATGGGGAGTTGCTTGGCTTCTAAGAATACAGTGTTGTCTGAGTCAGAGAACTTTAAAGATGCAATTTTTCCATCACTAGACCATGTTCCATACCCGTGCACTCCAGATAAATGTCTGAAACTATTTTCACTTGTCAGAGGGGAGATGCTAGGGTAGTCCTGTCGTGTTTCTCTCTGTTGTATTTAGTAGGTTTTGATCAACCATTGAGTTCTGTCTTTCTGGAGATGTCAGGGAGTTGTTTAGGATAGTCTTCAGTTTCCCTATGCAGTCACATGGATCTTTTTCCTAGCTCATCTTCATTGTGGACAAGTCTGGCTTTCAGAGACAACATGCTGCTGATCATACTCAAGTTTTAGGTGAGGGTAAGCGGGCTCAACATAAGGGGCACACGGGCTACATAACTGGAATCTTGCAAAACACTTGTATTTACCTGGATTCCTCCACAGTAGGGGGAAGGGCATTTCCTATCCTTACCTTGTCAGCATCTGACCATTGCTTTCTGTCTTTGCTGTGGCAATCTGCTCCTTACTCACATTTAGACTAGGCTATTGCAGTTCATGCTGCATGGGACTCTTTTTGGATAACATTTATATACTCAAGCAAGGCTGGACACAGCTGTTTGCTTACGTAGTTGCTTGTTTTGGTGGCGATTAAAGCCACAGGCGATAAAATCACAGGTTTACCTACTCTACCTCCTTTTGTGTTTTTTTTCTGGTTACTGTCAGGTGCGTTGCTGTTCCACCTTCGAGACTGTACTTGAATGAGGATCCCAGCTGTTGCAGAACCTGGCTCTTCCCATGCTCTGTTTGCATATCAGGGTTGTTTTTGAAGGCTTTTAGGGACAAATGAGAAGTCACAATAGGGTGCCTTTCTCTTTGGATTTTCTTTCTTCTACATCTAACAGAACCCTTGTTAATTGACTTTCAGAGAATGCTGCAGGCATATCGTGCAAGATCATGTCAGAGAAGGAATATATGGCTTTTATTTTTTTGCTCTTTTAGGAGCGTTTTTGGATTCTGTTCATTTGATGTTTATGTATTTAAGCTCATGTTATTTCTTATAGGAGATACTGGAAGCTTTCTCAGGTGTCCCAGTGCTTCTTAATGTAAGGCCTTTTTGCAGTACCGTGCAGGTTGTACAACTGTTTCTCATTCTGAATGTTTTAACCTGATCAATTCAGTTTGAAGGAAAATACCTGTCGGAACAGCCTAGGATCTCCTGAATGGTTAGAAAAAAAAGATATAATTTTTCTTGTTGAAAAACTTATCATGCCTTTTCTTTGAAATTTTATTGATGTTTTGGTCAAAAATGTGCTTTTTGCTCTGTCCCAGTGAAAATCTTCCCAAATTTGGCTGAGCTTAAATGTCCTTGAAGGAAAAAAAAAAAAAAAAAAAAAAAATTAAAAAAAAAAAAAAAAAAAAATCACTCTTCCCAAATATCAAAGAATTCTTAGAATGTTACTAGTCACATCCTCTCCAAGAATCTGTTGGCACTGAGAAAAGCTTTCTTCTCTTTGCATCTGATCATAGCCCACAGCAGCACGGACTACTAAAAAGCTTCTTACTGAAGTGAGAGCAACCCTGGTACAAAGGGGATTTCTAGATAATTTTGCTGCTCAAACATTTAAACGTTTAAAGAACTTAGATATGCTGTAATTTTTCAAGATATTCACATGTGGCCAAGTTTGGAAGATGCTCATTTTTGGAGAGCTGGCTGTAGTTCGATCTGTCTCCTGCAAGATTCAAAGTCTCAGATCAGCTGAAAGGAGCCATAATTGTTAACTTCTGCAGAATAGTATATTTTTCATTAGCCAGATATTTAGAAATGGCAGAAATAACTTGGTAGATTTGTTCCCCATGACTTGTGTTTTGGAATTAGGAGCCAGGACTGAAAAATCATCTCACCTGTTAAAGTTTGGGAGACAGGGAAAAGCAGCTGAAAACAGGGTCTCAGAGTTATCAGGCACTCTAAATGATAGGTGGTAACATCAGCGTTATCTGTAAAATATATCGTTGAGAAAAATGTACTGGTTGGATTGTGTAAAAGTTAGCTCAAGGCTTTGTTAATGAAGAGTAAAGACTATTGTAATATACTTTATGCTGGGTCTTAATTAAAATGGAGTGAAAAGCTTCAGTTCTCTGATTTCCTAATTTCTGATGCTTGGAAGTTGTTCTTGCAGTGACACAATAAATTCATCATTGCTGTGTGAATAATGTTGTTTAATAAAGGGAGGTTGGGGAATACCAAGAATTTAGAGCTTGGAGGCTGCAAGAGCATCACAGTGTGAAAAAAGCAAGGTGAACTTATAGAGTTCACAGTTCTGCAGAGGGAAATGCTCTTGTCCCTTCCTGCCTCTTGATAGCCTGCAGAAACCTGTGGGCAGCTGGAAGAGAGTCCTTCCTGACCTGTACAACTTGCAGTAGAGAGCTGCAGGGTTCTGCTGCATGTGGGAAGTGCTGGGGAGTTTTGACATTTTGCAGTTGGCCTCAACTTGTAAATAAAATAAGTTTTCCTGATATGCTACCCAGGCACTATGAGGAATGTAAAGACACCTTCTGAACTGGCCACACTGCATGCTACTGGTATTTGAAACTGTTTTTGAGATACTCAGGAGCAAAGAAGTGTTTTAAAACCCTATCGCTGCATGAAGGAGGTGGAGAGATTGCTTAGCTTGGAAACTGGAACATTTTAATGAGCTTTCAAAAAAAATGACACTGTCTGAGTTAAAGCATGAAAAAATTGAGCTTTAAATTTTCAAGCATATGAAAAAGGAGAATGATAATGACATCCTGTTGTAACTAAACTGCAGAGACTTTCTGAACTTCTACTATTTCTTGAAGATAGTTGAGGGTGCTGTTTTCTAGGAAACAAAACAGTAGCATGAACCGAAAAGCTGAGATCGGTGGAGTTATTTTAGGCAGACACTGGTGTGGCTGAGTGGAGTTTGGCATTAAATGCTGTAATGTGTTGGGTGTTTCATTAAGAATTAGACCAAAAAGATGTTATTAATGAACACCATTTAATTTAGAACTCTGTTGCTGGATGGGCAAACAGCTAGCATGAGTGTTTCCTTCAAAAACACACTGATGTTGTTTTTCTGTGTATCAGTCCAAAGCAGTGCTCTGGACTTTAGCTGAAATGGTACAAGGCATCTTGTCAGTATCATTGTAATGATAACAGTGGTTTTTGATAAATAGCTGTCCTTGGCTATTTGGTGAAGGTTGAATCACAGTCTTAAAAAGGCAGTGACGACTACCCCATGCAAACCTTTAATTATTCCTTCCATCTACCAAAATAATACTCAGAGAGCAACTCTTGGAGAAACTTCAGGACACTCAACAGCCTTATGGGTAGCAAAAATATGCTCTACTGGGTATATTTGAGTGGGCCTTTTCTGATAATTATTGTTCTAAAGAGTCGATAAGAGCTAGTCTAGCACAGCTTTACGCAGTTTTTGCAAGATAGGGATGACACAGTCCAAGCTGTTTTGCTGCCAAAATGGGAACACTTCCTTTGCAATTTCTTGAAGAGGAATCAAGAGGCTGGTAGGCAAATAGTTAACAGGCTTCTTACAGGAAATGCATGAGCTCCCTGTGCATCACTTGGTGGATCATTGCAGTGGAAAAATAAACAGCTTGGCAAGTCAAGAATTTTCATAGCATCTCAGACAAGGACTCCAGTGTGCGCAGTATCCTGTCCCCAGTGGAGCCAGATGCTTCGGAAGAGGATACAAGTATTCCTGTGGTGTAAAACTATGGGATGTGAGGACGGATAACTGTGAATGGGTAAGGGGTAAGCCTGGCGTCTTGAGAGCTTGAGTTCAGTATTCTGCTTTGTCACACATCTGCCTTGGTTGAGTCTCTCTCTTCGCTTCCCAGAAGAGTTGCCATCAGTTTAGCATGTCAGCTTACTAGCCATTTGTCTGGAAGTTGCCTCTTTCTTTGTGCCTGGGATCATTCGTATAAATCATGTGCTTGTCAAACATATTTGACCCAGTTATTGCTTGCATTTCCCTCGAGTCTGGAAAACTGTCTGTATGTTCTCTTGTTCCCCAGATCTCCTAATGGAGGAGAAGTATAGAGGACTGACGAGCTTAAGAAACTACTGCAGTGCTAGATAAATGAAGGTCTTCTCTGTTACAAAGCACCTTAGAGAAGAATTCTAGAGGCTAAAATTTATGCAAATTAGGCATGTAAGGATTTTCAGGCAGACCATATGTGCCTGCATACAAGTCCACAAGTCTCTTTCAAGTCTATTCCTACATGGGACTGGTGTGTTCTGAGAGTATTTGTAAATCCAAGACATACTTGAGGGCCTGTGGTAGGATGCAAAAGAAACCAAACTTTTCTTAATGTTGTGTCAAAAAACAACTATTTGTGAACTGCTGAAAATGTGGATTCAAGCTGTTTTGAAAATGGGGTCCAAAATAAATGGCATTTAAAATATCTGCATTTAAATGCACTATATATGATAGTGCTGGGATTTTTTTTTTTTCCTGAGGTCTGAACAGTCCCTTCAAAAAGATCCTTGCAAATTGCTGTACAAAAATGGTATTTAGTACCATCACATTCAAGAATTTGTTTCCTGTTGAGCTGCAGTATAAAATCATGGAAAACTGTCCTTGAACAGGCAGCATTTGAACATTGTCCCTAAGGCACATACACCATTTATTCTCCTGTTTGCAGTGTTCAGAGCCTGTGGTTTTGGAACCAAGTATCAGGACTTGTTGTATCTCATCCAGCTTTATTTGTTGCAGACCACATTTTGTATGCGAGGAAACAACAGACGAAATAGCCTCCAAAGAAAGGAAGAATGAGATAGTTTCCTAAGTTGTCTTTGCCTGAGTTGGCAGCTGCTCAGGTTCATTCAGCTTTTTGTTCCCCAGTGAGTGCTGTGCGTGTGTAGTAACAATGGGGTGATGCAGTTACACTGTAGGCTAATAGCCGAGTTCCGTCAAATCCATTCATAAATGCAGAGGAGAGTGCAGTGCTGTGAGAGCCAGCCAGCGCACAGAGGAAGTGAGGCCCCCAAGTAATGAGCTCCACATCACAAACATAGCTGTCAGAGCTCAGGGACTGGTGATAGACTGCAGTCATCTGGTTGGAGCCTTGCCCTGACCCTTGCTGCTGCAGATGTGCGACCTGCTTGAGTTGACAAGGGATGCTGATAGCAGCCAGCAGAGCTCCCCTCCAGGCGTCCTCTGCCATGAAGCGGCTTGGTGTAAGGCAGACAAATAGGTTATTTCAGAAAATCCAGTATTTTGATAAGCAATCACAGCATTTAGTAAAGCAGGGTAACATAAATTCACAGCTTTTGTCTAGCAGTTTCAGATATTTGTATACTTGATGGAGAGAAATCAGCAACTTGAAATCTCAAGCTGCATTAAGCAGGGGGGAATGTAAATTAAAGCATGGCATCTGCCCCCTGGATCACCCTGATAGTGTTTTGGCTTTACTGTCACTTTTTCCAGTTCTTCCCTGTTGCTATGAGAAGTACCCACGTGAGCAACAGGAAACCAACAAACTGACTGTTCAAGCAAAGAGTCCAACCAAATCTACAAAATATACTGCTCAAAGTGCTAGAAAAGCTGAAAAATTTCCAAGAAAAATGTGCCAACTTTCAGATACTTCATACTAGTCATATTACATAATCTCTTTGAAATGTTTGGAACAGTAAATTTTTTTTTTTTTTTTCCAGATGGAAATCAGTCAGGCTTATCTGTAATTGATGCTATTTGTCACAGTAGCAGAAATAGTCGCGTTTAGCAGGGTAAATATTTCTGGTTTTAAATTGCATCCAGTAAATGTGAGAGCAGTGAGATAGAATAAATGCAGTAAATGGGCATAATATTCCCACAGCTGCTTTTCAGGATGTTTGGAAGTATGGTGGTGTGCTGATGATCGGTGTTTTGCAAATGAAAGGCTTGGTTGGAGAAGGAGCCCCTGTTTATGTCAACAATGAAGCAGAGGAATCCAGCCCTCTTCTGTATAGATATGTAGGATAGATATGTATGGGAGTATAGATGATACATTCCTCGCTAGAATTACTGTAAATTCCAGCTCTTCAGTGCATGTTTCACTGCTGTTTTCTCAAGTTATCCAAGCAAGGATTACACAACAGCTGAACAGTATTGTCATTTAAAGTATCTTGGGCTTCTCCATTTATCCTATCAAGTCTTGCACCTAAGAAAGTCCTTTTTTCCTTTGTACAATTAGTTTTAAGGAGGAGATATTTAAAGCAGACATCAGGAATGTTAACAATTATTTGTGAAGTTGTTAACCTGTATGTGGAAAGTCGACTGTGCTTTAATACCACGAAGCCAGAAAAATTTTGTAGGGTTCTAAACATTGGGAATTTCAGCACGTGGCAAAGCATCCAGGGTTTAGATCCAGGCTTCTAAATCTTGTTAGGGAATGCGGGAGTGTAAAGAAATACTGGCTACGTGTTTTTTTAGTCACCTGTGTGCATATTTTATGCACATTAAATAATTAAACAATAAACAGTCCTACTGTTGTTCATCTGCTGTTGGTTGTGAAGGTCTGCAGTTTTTGGGTTTAGAAAATCCTTGAGAAATGATCTGCTCCATGACTTGAGCGTTTGCCCTCATACTTGTCATTACAAAGGATTTAATCTCCTTTGCCATTGGCCTAGGACAGTAGTAGCAATGACAGGCCTGCTGAACCCTGCCAACTGCAGTTGTGTTTTCACTGGAGTAGCCAGGCTACGCTTTTGACAGCTGGATGTCCATACTTCCCTGGTAGGGTTCTGAGATACAGCTTTGTGGTTTCTTATTGGTCAATCAGTGCTGCTTATTGAGATTCTGCTGGTGCCCGCCTTAATCTTACACTTCGTGGTAGAGCTAAGATATGTTAAAGGTTATCCAGTATTTAAATTTAACAGAATTAGTGTGGAATTTTGGTAAACAGTAGTGTTGCAGTCTAGTTTATTTCTTAAATGCTGCTATAATGTGTTTTCTCTGAACAGTGGTATTTCTAAGTGAATGCCATTCTGGATGTGCAAAAGCAGGCTGGCTGTGAGGTTCAAACCAGTTTCTGTGCCCCCAAGTGTTTTCCTAAATTTAATTATTGATAAAATAATTAAAATATTGGGAGGCTTGCCAAAGTAAAGCAGAAACTGTGATGCAAAAGGGAAATTGGAAAATTGTGACACACTAAGTACTATGTCCTGAGCCACTGTGGAGAAGACCAGATCCAAGTTCATCACAAGAGCTTACTTCTGCAAGGCAAACCTTCCTGCCTGCTGGAGACAGTGAGCATCAAGTCTGAGAAAAGCACTGATGGTTGCTGACTCTGGTGGCTAGATGCCTGGCAGAACTGGGTGTTATGTGACTTTTCATACCTATCAAGCCCCCTTGCCTTCTGCTTCCTGCTTTCTTTTTTTTTTTTTTTTTTTTTAATCAGACTGGCCATGGTCTTGCAAGATGGAGAAGATGCTTTATGCTTTGCATCTGTTTATTTCAATAAAGCTAGAGAAAATACGTGAACAGATTGTATGAGTTGTGATGAGGTAGTTCTAGAATTTGGAGCAGTTAGGTCTGAAAATTTAGTGACTACCAGTGCAAAGCAAAAGTCTGTTGGTTGGATTGAGTTGAGTGGGATTCCTCACATGATGGCAAATTGCAACCATTGTGGCATTACAAACATTAGTTTCAAAGCTAGGGGACAGTTTAGGTCATATATTAGTATGTTGAAAAGCTCAAGAAAATGAGTTGTATATGATATTCTGTGTGATCTTTACTAGTCTGTTTGCTTTCTTTAAAGATTGTCATGCATGGAAATGGAAATTCTCAATTATTGTTGATAGGAATAACTAGATTCTTCCATTTTACTGGTGATTGCGCCTACCAATCATTTTTACTATCAACATTTCTGTTATAGCTACGAAGTTGCTCATCATAGAACACAGAAAAACATTTATATTCCTTCAACTGCTTTTCAGTTCTAGTAAAACTGTCCAGGAATGAAGAACTCTCCCAAAACATAATCAAATGGGAAAAAAAAGAAGAAACAATAAAGTTAATTGGCTTTTCAGTTCTGCATATGCTAAAGTTAAAATAAAACTATGGAGTGGAAAGTACATGAACTATTTTCATGATTAAATCTACTGGACCATAAAGAAGAATGAGGAAGTTGGTCCATGTGACACAAAAAACAAAAGGAATTACATATATTCTGAAGGAATGGCCTATTCCCTGTATGGCAAAATCTGTAGCCCTTACTTCAGTACATTTTACTGCTCTTTCAAAGAACACCTGCTGAAAATAGTGTAATTCATTTATATTTCTTATTTTATATGATGTTTAAAGTTTTAGTTTGTTCTTGTCAGTACTGTCTAGAGCTTGCAAAATGAAAGTCTACTAGTAAAATATTTATCTGTTCAGCAAAACCATGGATGAAACTTGTAGGGGTTAATACCACCGTCTCAGGGAAAAGCCAGATTGTTTACCCTGATTGCTTTTTCCTTCTTTGTTTGTATTGTATCACTTAAATTTGTCTTGATGCTTCCAGTGAGACAAACTGGAGTGGTAACCCCATCTACAAAATACATCACTTCGTGTTACACTCATTATGGTCATTGGGCTGATTAGGTACCGTAAGTTCATTATTTCTTCTATTGCATGTAACGCTACCATCCAGCTGGTATATATCATAATTCTTAAAGTTAGTTGCGGATTATGGCACAGCAAAGGTGGTTTTAGGATTTATCGTGTAAGAATTCTAGCATTTTTATCATGTGTCATATTGACGAGGTCTGAACTTTGTCTGCCAACTTCCATTTTATTAGAAGAGCCGCTGACGTGTTTAATTAGTATCTCATCTTGTACAAAGCATGTTGCTCTATGGTATCCATACCATTCTATGTTTTGCCAGGTTTCACCTGTTGTCATGCAGATAGCGTGATCTGTGAAAAGCCGTCTTGCAATCTGAATACCTGTGTGGTTCGACTCAATGATCTTTAAGGTCTTTTCCAACCTATCAGAGCTAACTCGTGACAGTAAATGTATTGGTGGCTTGTGGATATCTATGTAAGGTAAAATTCATGCAAACTGTGACAATTCCAGTCTGGACAGCTTTATTGGTTTTAAGTACAGCATGACCCATTTCTGTATGAAAGTACTAAGAGACTTCAGCCTCTTAATAAATTAAATAAAGCACTAAATAAATACTTTTAACAAATTTTTATAATTTCAGTGTAAATGATAACATGTAAGAATATTTGGAAACAGAGTATTGGCTCCAAGTGCTCAGGCCTTGTGTTCCATATGTCACCACCCTTTCTTCCCCAAGCCTGGCTGTAAGGAAGTTGCCTCATTAAGTTCAGTAGTCTATAGCTGCTTGTAAAAAAATAAAGTAAAATTCAGAAGGACATGTTACTTTGAAATTTCACATCACTCTGCTTTAGAAGAAGAGATTCTTATGCAAAAAGAACATTGGTAGTATAGTAGTATAGTTTGTTGTAGAAATCTACAAATGGGTGAGAACATTGGTAGTATAGTTTGTTGTAGAAATCTGCAAATGGGTGGCTCTGCTCTTTCTTCTTTTTATAGATCTGATCCTGCTCAGTTTGACCATTGACTTAAATGCAGACAGGTTTGAAATCTGCTCTCAAAATACTGATTAGGTCTCAGGCATTTTCTCAGAATCTGTTCAGGAAATGTCAGCATCTGTTCCTACAAGCAAGAAGTGTTTTCTTTGAGTAAATGGCTGTTTCAGCCACGTAGTCTGCTGTTTGTCAGCATAGCTTCCTCAGCTCTGTGCTCCTGAAAAATGATTTGAACAAACAGGTAAATGCTTACGATGGACTTGAAACCCACCCAAGCAGCAGGGGATTTTCTTCATCTGAATTTTCAGTCGCTTTTGGCAGTAAAGTACTTTGAAAAAAGGCCAAGGAATTTATCCAGTTCCCATCATTAAAAAAATGATTCCAATGCTAGGAAATCACTGAGCTCCCAATAGGCAAGAGCAAGACCCACCTATGAAAAACATTTACCTGATTAAATAAAAGTACATGCTCTTACCTTAAAAAAAAACTAGATAGGCTTCCTCCTCTTTTCACTTTTTTGTAGCTGCTGGCACATCTTTCTCCTTACCTTCTGAGAGAAAGTGAGCCATGCTAAAATCTTGCTTGTTGGTCTTGTATCGTATCACAGAGTTCACTGTGCTAACATTTTATTGCATCTTCAAAGACATTCAACTTGTCTTCACACTGCTGAGACTTCCTGCTTGCTCTGAGCAAACTTCCCTTAAAGCTTCCCTTCTCTGCCTTCTGTAAGAGCCACACATAAATGTGAGTGCAAGCAGAGACAGGCAGCCCAGTCCCCTCCCTTCTGGGGGTAAGCTCTGGAATGTTGGATGTTAGGCATCCCTTCCTCAATCCCATTTTTATCTAATTAAGCAAATTCTTAAAGTGTGTGTTTGATAACTATGTTTTTTTTTTTTTTTTTATTAACCTTCTGCTGACATGGTTGCCATGTGAGGAGTTTTGCAACATGGAATGCTGGGAAGGGCAGCTGGCATTGGTGAGGAGCAGAGGCAATGTGCAGCGGAAACTCATGTGGGCATGCAGCCCAGGGCTGGCACTGGGACAAACTGGTATCCTGGCTGCAGAGCAAGGGAGGCAGTGATCAGGTGACTGCCAGTATAGTGAAGAGCAGGCACACTGACATCAGCATTTTTTAACATTACTGGGTACTGCTTTTTTAATGAGTTGTCATTTCCTTAGTTGTCATATACTGAGAATCTCCACATCTCTGAATTAATTTGACATTTTGGATTCTCTATGATTCTCGGCTCCACAGTTATCCACTGGGTGACAGTGACACTGGTTGTGATTGGCTGTGGCAGTGCAGTTATTGTGCATGTGCAGTACCTCTGATCTTCCAAGAGCATCGTATCTGAGCACTGGGATGAGGTACAGGTGTGACATAAATCAGGGCATGACCCAGAGACAAATACAAAGAGGGTGATCTCTGGAACACAGCTAATGCAGGAGTACTTCCAGTGCTTAGATGATGACTAGCACAAGCAAGAGCAACTGCTGTGCTCTGTGAGATCAACCTACAACGAGACGCCTGAATTCAGTGTTCATTGCTGACCGGACAATTTTAAATAAACTCTCCTTGTTCCAACTTCCCAGCTTTGGCATCATGTTACATTGTATTCTGATCCTTTGTCAGTGATATGGTGGATTTTTACTATAATCTGGATAATTCCAGAGGTTGGAAATACAAGGTGCTTGTAGGGAATTCATTGCATCCCTGTGGATTACCTGCAAAATGCTCTCTTCAGAATAGGAGAGTAATAACTTTTGCCTTCCTCCAAAGCACAGATCTTTTCAGTCTTCAGGTTTCTGAATGAAGTTCATGAAACTTGCTAACACCTGTATTAGAGTAGCAAGATTTTTGAGACTGTGTTGCCAGACTCCTGCTGTCCAACATCTGGGCTCCTGTTTGGCTTTGATGTCCTCTAGACTGAGGAGGCAACAACTGTTACAGGTGTGCTCACAAGTATCTGCTTCATTGTTTCATGCTACAAGAGGTGAGCACCAAGCCTTCCATAAGCTACTCTGAGCATAGGGAAGTGATGGAGCTAAAAACACACCATGATTGAAAATTTTTGTTAAAGGATGGCTAATTTTAGTAAAATTACCTGCTTTCCTTCATCTCAGAAACAACATCTCTTTTGTTATGGTTTCTCACCTTTAATAAAATTATCAGCCTGAGGCAAAGAATGAAGCATGGAGAAGTTTAGCTCCAGTGACCGAAACTTAGGAAAAGTTGTTAGTAGAAGTATTGTTTATTGTGGAGCTTTATTGGGGTAGATAGAGTATGCCTGCAAAACAGTGAACTTGACCACTAGTCAGATTTTTCATAAGCAGTCCCACAGTTGCCTGCTTTCAAGACAAATGGAACACAGGGAAGGCTTGGTCTGTCTACGTGCATGTACTGTGATAGCAGAGGTTTTTAGACTCATTATGCTCTGTTTCACCATGGTGTTACTCGCTATAATTATTTTTCCTGAAGGAACAAACTTGTGGGTTCTGATTACATGGAGGTATCCCAGATGCTCAGATTCAAAACACCTGTTTCTAGTTGTTGGCTTTAGTTGGTGTGATCCACATCGCTGAATATTTTTGTCTTCGATACAGCCAGCATCCCATCAACCCATTTTTCCTGGGCTAATTCGGAAAGCCATTTTTCACATTCTCTCTTTGGCAGATGAGTCTTCAAATAGAGGTCATTATAGGACAGCTTCACAAAAAAGAGAGGACGTGATTTTACAGCTAGCAGTTGTTGACTAGTACCCAAGAAAAATGGATGTTTGTGACACAGCAAAGCTAACTGCATGCATCATAAATGTAAATGCCATTAGCGGAACAAATGCTTTGCATTTGGTGTGTTTTTGCAAGTCTGACCAGGATGCCAAACTGTGTACATTAGTATTTCAAACTCACCTGAATAACTTGATACTGTATGGAGAAAGTGGATGTTTCTAGTCAGTCTTGCTCTCCAGAGTTGCATTTGCATTCTGTATTCTGTTTCTGGGTTGACATAGTGCCTGCGATCTGCCTGTGTGAGATCAGTGCCAGTATTGACAGTGTCTCAGTCCCAGCACATTACACACTAGTGGCACTGTGTTCATATAGTTGTGGCCCAAGTTTTATTTCTTAGTTTCTTCTATAACTAAGAGTTCATCTACCTTTTCTCACATTCTTTTTTTTCAGTAACCACATTATTTGACCATCCAACACACTATCAAGGACGTGGAATGTGTGGTAATACTTTAACAGTCTTGTTTTTTGTCACTGTCTTGGTTTAAGTGCGATGAGTCCTTCCTATTTATTTGTTCATATTGTGTGAGGGTTGCAGGAGGTGTAATATACAGAGCTTCCAGATTTGTTTTGCTACACTGTATGCTGCTCTTTCTGCTAAGTTATGTTGTATAATTTGTAGTATAGTGGTCTCAGAGGTTTGGTTATGCATTTTTGGCTCATAACTTTTTTTCGTAGCTGTCTTTTCTTCAGCATTCTCTGAAACAATGATCAGTGACTGTTGGTGCTGTTAAAATACTCCAATTTTGCAGGTAAAGATGTGGAGAGGGTACCCTACACCTCTTCCTCCAGTGCTGCTGAAATCCCTTCTGTGGAATGTGCTCAGAGAACAGTGCTGCTGGCGTACTCGGGGCTGTATAATTAGTTCCCTTGTTGTGAACAATGCTTTATCTCCCTCCACAGTGCCCAGCTACGAAACAGCATGATTTTTTCTGGGTTTAAAGTTTGAGTGTGTTATTCAGAGTTTGGGATTCTTGTTTGGAGACTTAACTCAGAGTTGGTTCTTCCTTCTTCAATAAAGACTTTTTAAAAGAAAAATCAAGAACGGTATGAGTCAATAGCTTGTGCCACTCCGTGTCATGGTGTGCAATTTGGAAGCTGTACTGTTCAAATTCTGATGTTTCTTTTGTTCTGGATCTTTCTTTCTTGCTTGAATTTTCACACCTTTCTTTTGCCTTTGTCTTGAGGTGCCAAACACATGACCCACACAGTGACAGGGCACTGCACATTTTTGGGAACCTCAAAACCCTTCACTTTTATGTGGTGAATTGAGTTGGTGCAAAACTCACTTGCCTCTGTGTTTTGTTGGTATAGCACAAGTTGGTAATGTCAGGAGAAAAACCTCAGTATTTTTTAAGTGAAAAACTGCTCAAATCACTGAACTTTGCATATGAAAGTACAGATATACCTTACTTCTCATTTTTTACAGGAGCACTGAGAAGCACTTTGAGTTCTTATTCAAGACAACACAAATGAGCAAGGGCAGGTAAAATGTTAAGATCTGGAAATTCTAATGAATGTAGAGTTAGTGTTGTACAGCTTAGATGTGTTTAACCTGTGCACCTAGACAGTAATAATGCAGCTCCACAAGATCATAAACTTATAACGTTATTATTTTAGAGATATTTTTTATGAGTCAGTTGCACACAGCTTTACCATGGGCTGCGTAGAAGATGAAAATGCTGTGGAGAGTGCAATGCAATGCCAACTCTGCCTCTCACACCCACCATAGTGTGCACAGTTGAATCGAAGCCTGTGTGTATTACACATTACATATGCTTGTGCCAGTTGACAAGTAAAATACAGCAATTATCAATAACAGTATTTCAAATTACCTACACATGCATGTGTGCCTGTGAGGACATGCTATACAATCAGTAAGCGTACAGAGGTTAGGCTAAGTAGGATTATCACAGTGGAAAGACAATAAATGAAAAATGCTCACCAATGTTGTAGGCTCACAATAAACTCCACAAGGAGCAATCTCCAGAAAGAGATCCTTCCTCAGTGATAGTCGGTACTTAAATGGGATCTAAGAGAGGTGGAGCCAGGCTCCACCCCTTCCAGTACCACAAGTGAATTGCCTTTACCTGTGCTCCTGTGGCTGACTCACTGCTTGCCTCAGGTGGCCAATCAGAGGTTCAGGCCACGATCAACAGTTCCCACGGACATGCATTTTTTGTTATTAAACAGATGTGGTTGTTTTATTATTTAATTATTAAAATTGGCTTTGTGTGATTTTGAAAAATAATAAGGTAACACATTAATTGCAGAAGAAATATCCGGAACACTTGTGTATGTCACAGTTTTAGCTGAGGCAGTGTTAAGAAAGCATCAATGTTTTGGTTGTTCCTGAGTGACTGGAGTGTACCCAGGGCTGGGCTGCTTGGTGGAAGAGCTGCTACCATTATGGCATGGCAGCGGATGGAGTGAAGCCAGGATGGCTGGCTTGAATTAGGAAAGGGTTTAGTGCATACAGCCATGCAGAAGGCTGTAAAGTTGTGTGGAGTTGACTGAGGGCAGCTGCTGCATGGGAATTGGTTGGGTGTTGGTCAGGAGCTGGTGAGACACTGTGTTAATAATTGGGCTGTTGGTCAGCAAACAGTTGTATTGTTAGGTGGGTGCTGGTCATCAGATGTTTTAATAAAAAATGTGAAAAAAAATACAAGACATTTTGTTACTTTTATATAACTATATTACATATTTTATTTACAGCCCAAGACAATTCCTGTGCACTGAGTGTGGTCCATGCGAGCTAAAAGGTTGGACACCCATGATTTAATCCAGGGGAGTTTGTAAATAGTGCTAATCTCTGAGAATTCAAGGTTATTTTCTGCTGCAGCAGATACGCGTTTCCTGCTCTTCAAACTTTACAAGTTCAGTATGGAAAATATATATCTAACGCACAGATCAATTTGCTTTTTATCTCCTAGGACTGCCTTAAAGCTTGTCAAGAACAGATTGAGTCGGTGCTAATAAGCAACCTTAGGCAAGTCCGGCAGCAACAACAAAGCAATCCTTCTAAGACCGTTGAGGAACTGGACCAGGCCAGCACTCCCACAGATGTGAGAGATATCAACCTGTGAGGACATCAGCACAGAAAGTCAGGCTTGTTCTCCCACCCCTTTTATTTTTGTTACTATTCTTAGATTTATTGTTTTTTTTCATCTACTCCCACATAGAGCGTATGTAAAGCTCTTTTAGGTGAAAAAAACTGAATAATGAAAAAAACATTTGGTGCCCATGATGTTCTACAGAAGGGAATCCCGCAGTATATTTGGTAATTGTTATTTGATTATGTATCATTGATATTAAATGCTTATAAAAGCATACAATAGCTAGATAAATGTAAGCCTGCATTTGTGGGAAGAGAGTATACTTGTCTGTGTATTACAACTTACTGCATACACCCCTTTTTTAGATTTAAGAAAGGAACTGTGTGTGCAATTTTATGGCTTGACTAGATTTCAAAGCAGTAGAAGAAGGGCTAGGGCAATGTGGGAAAAGGTCCCTGAAGCAACTGAACCATTTTCAATGCAGAAGAGATTTGCTGATCTGTCACCTCTGTTAGTAGTCAGAAGTGTTTGTTGGATCTTTGTATGTTAGTTTTGTTTACTCTTGCTGTCTGTGGTAGCTGCTACTCAAGAAAGATGTTCTATTTTGCCAGCTAGAAAAGAAGGTGTTGTTTTGTTTTGTTTTGCTTTAAATTCCCCTCTCCCCTATGACTATTTCTACTTCTCCTTCAGAAATGGTTCATTCTAAACACAGCAGCATCTTTGGCATGAGGGCAATCCCTTCTACCCAACTGTGGGCCAAGCTGAAGTTATAGAGTACTCACGGTAAATGAGGGAAATGTAACAAATAATTTTGACAGCTAATCAGACCACCTCCGAACTTTGGATATCAAGATGCAGTGGATCATCTGTGAAAAAGCATTATGTTCCTTTACAGAGATAATGTTTCACATCCATGTTAACTTTTGGCAGCTCTCCAGCTTCGTGTAAAGATAATTAAATGATGCTGTGTCCATTTTCCTCTTTAACGTATACTCACTGTGTTAAAGAAGGTGAGATTCGGTGTGAGACCTATCTACCCAGCTTCCTCCACTGCCCCGTCATGCTTTTTGAGCATTTCAGTAACTTTACTGATCCACAGTGAACATTATTATAAATCATTTCATTCAAAAAGCACTTTGAAAATTGTTCGTAAGGGATTAAATGAAATGGTTTATGACAATTTTGCCAAGGAAAAAAAAAAAAAAAGGAAAAGAAAAAAGACACAAAAGCAAAGCATATAGCTTTTTATAGTCAATATTCTCCAGTATCTGGTGTACTTTTTTTAGTTGTGGTGTTTCTGGAAATACCAACACCTGCTTCAGGTGACATTCCCGTCATGACATTCCGGATAAAAGCCTCATGATTTGTATTGTTCAGTGTCACAGAAGGATCTGAATACCACCAGTATGTTATCCATGGACAATGAAAGAAAATTTGCTGGTGCAAAAGATGTAAGTGGTGAACGTTGAGGTTTGAGAGTTGGATTTTAATTACAAAGGTGTATTCAGTGTACTTGAATTTATTTTTCTGCTCCATCTGTAAAGAAGAGGCAGTTAGTTGGCAAAGAAGTTGGAGCAATTTTTATTTTTTTTTTTTTGCACGATTGTATTAACAGTTTGCAAATATACAGAATGAAGTTGTTGGTTGCAATGTTAATGGTTGCAATGTTCAGACAAAGTCCAGAAAGAACATGCTACTTTGAAGAATATTATATGAATGGACTCAGCTGCATTTGGCTAGATGAGGGTAGAAGATGGAGTAAAGTTTTGGTTATTTGTTTGGGTGTTGTTTTTTTTTTTGTGCGCTGCTAAGAAGCTATGATTTGTTTCATTCTTATTCACATTAACAGTACTTAGCTGTATTGTTTCACTGAGTGTGCTGCTATTTTATAAACGTTTTTATAATATATTATTTTACTGCTTAAATTTCAAATCCTGAAGTAGATGGTTAAGTGGAGATATGATGAATTCTGTGATTTACTGGAAATGCCCTGTACAGGTTGGGTTGTTTTGTTTTTTTTTCCTAATAGCGTGTTTCATGATTTATTTTTATTTTTACTTCCTTTTTTTCTTTCTTTTTCTTTTCCTTCCTGATCACATCCTTCAAAGATGGTATACTTACCTCAGGTTTACTGGACAAGATAAAAATGGTTCCCATTTTCACAATACCTCACAACATGACAGTTACTTATTCCCTGCTGAAGGCCTCAGCAGAGCTATCGGTGCAAGTGGCTGCTTAGGGCCTGTGCTTTGGTCAGTGGAACACAGTTGCACCAGCAGTGTTGGGGAAAAATTGCAGCAAGCAGGGGCATTGGCTCCCTTATGGTCTTTCATAGTGGAAAAAATGCACTGGTTCAAGGGCATATCCAGGAGCACCTCTTGTGCCTCCAGACCCTAATCGTGGACGCGTGGATGATGTGTGTGGTAGCTACATGTCTCCCTCTGGGCACTCCAGTCCCTTGAGGTGCCCACACAAGCACAAGTAATGCCTGGCTCCCACAGGCTTAACAGCTTAGCAGCAGGATGGCGGCCAGCATGGCCACACTCGGAGTCTTGCTGTTCAGAACGGCCAGCTCTGCCTCACAGCCCATGTGAACAAGCTGGCCCAGCTGCCTACTGTGCCTCAGTGGTCGAGTGTCAGCACTCTCCATATCCTCTCTGAGCCCTGAGCCATAGTGCTCAAAACTGCTGCTCTGTGTGCAGAAGTCTCCATCTTGTAAAGAGCCAACAATAACTGCTCTTAGTGAGGCTTGAGGGCTCAAGTGCTCTTCCCCCAAGTGGCTTCAGGGCCACAGCAGCTATAGGGATGGGCATAATACCTCACAGCCTGCAAGAGCAGGTTTCAAACAGCTGTGTTGCTGAAAAATGGTAACTGGATGGCTTTGTTCTGACAATGGCTTTTCACACTGAAAGCACATAAAATTCAGCAACTGCATCACTCTTAAATGAAAGATAGTTAATTTTTGGAAGCATTGTGATTAGCAAGACTCCAAAGCCACATGCAGCACACGCATGAGGTAATATTCCCTGACAGATCAGATCACTCTCTGGTAGCTTTTGCATGCACAAGTTTTTGTGCTAATGCTTAATGGAAAAGCATTCAGACTGTGGGCAAAATGTTGCCTTTTAGCACGGCTGCACATAAAAAGCATGGGCATAAGAGCACTGTAAGCGTTGCACTTACATGCTCTGCTCTTCTCAGTTCTGCCATGCAGCATGGCTGAGTATAGACAGGAGAAATAGCTGTGAGAACTGCCCTGCTCTTGAGAATTACATGAAGTTTTCTTCTATCTTTAATGTGCCATCAGGATGTTGTAGGCTGTTGTAGTGGAAACACAGCCAAGTCAGTGGACTGAGGCGCATGCTTTTTTGCCCTGACAGGTGTACTTGCATGCAGGGAATGAAGGCTGGCCCCATGTTCTGCAGTGTCCTTGTCCACCACATGGCTCCCCATTGAGGCTTCTGTCTGCTGTGTCTGCCCATGCATGGACTGTACATTCATGGTTCCATAGATTTCACTAGAAATATTTGTAAGTGTTGTGGCTCTCACACCTCACTGCAGCTGCAGGGGCAAGTAGTAGGCACAAGATTTGGTTTGGAAGCAACAGCACCTTGCAGGCTCTTGTGCAGCGGAGACTTGTCCACCGCAGAGCGGGCTCATGCAACCACTGTGAGTGTTGGGAGCATCATCCACTGCGTGGCATTCTTTATAAGAATGCGACATACTTGTAAAGAACATGAATAGTTTCACAGGAGCATTCATAACAAAAATATTCTGTAGTGCCCCTTTTAGAAGATGTTAACAAAAAATACTACTATTGCAAATGAGATGTACGATTTTTTTTCTGAATTGCAGATATCATAAAAGTTTCCTGTGGGTTAATTAAAAAAAAAAACCAACTACTGCTGATGTGCCAGATGACTGGCCTGAGTAAAGCATTTGTCTCTCAGCTATTTGTTGTTGGTATTTTGATCTTCTCCCTCCAATGAATGTACAGTAGGAGCACCTCATAATCAATTTATTTGTATTACCAACATGCTCATAAAAAAGAAAAATAGTATATTAGATATTTATTTCTGTGATTTATGTGCATGTCTCTTAAATACTCAGTGAACCACATGGCCACTGGATTTTTTCCACTATGTTCGTTAGTATTTTCTCATGTACCTCAGAAATCACTCTCAGTTGCACAGTTCCTGTTCTCAAGCTCTTTTTTCTTTTTTTGCTTTAATGAGTGTGATGAAATATCAAGTCAGCTATTCTCTCACAATATGTTCTTTAAGAGATATGGATGTTTATATGGTCAGGGAATGCTAGGAAGTGTGGTAGTAGACATGATCAGCGTAAACAAAAGTATTTAGAAAGTATATGAGATTATTTTGGATGGATAAGACTCTGATACAGTATAGTCTTGATTACCTTTTAAAAGGTCTTTTCTGTTCAGTGTTGTCCTTTTTATTAATAATCTGTTGTTTTGACTAGTTTAAAGATGGTTTTAAGAAAAGTGTTCTGGCGGAACTAGGTATGCTGTATAGACAATAAACTCACCTTGACCTAAATTTGCGTGTCTTGTTTTTATTCAGTGTGCAAAAGACAATGTGATTCTACAGCTTTTTATCTAGATAGATCACATTACCAGATGTATAAAAGGAGAACTGTTGAATTTTGCAGTCACAGAAGTTTTCTTCTAGAACATCATTTATCATTAATAAATGATAATGACAAATTCTGATGTGTTTCTTCTGTGAAAAGATCCAGTGAGATTTAAGGAGAACAAAGTCCTAAAAATGATAAGCTTCTAGATTAAAATATTTCTTGGAAATGAAAATGAACTGGTAGAAAAGTCCTTGTAAGTACATGTGAGTGCACATTTTTGCAAACAATTTAAATTTTATTTAATCTCCAATTATCTGTTGTATTTAAAAGTCAGCTGTAACATTCTGCAGTTTTTCTTACTATAAGCTTTGAGCAAATGGTGATTGAAAGGAAAGGGTTTTATGGTGAAGCTGGTGAAGCCAATGGGAAGAAATGACCCTCTGTGCATCCAGACTTCTTGCTTAGTCTGTGATCAGGAGACAGGACAGTAACTCTCTCCCAGTTCTGTGTTTCATGCAAATGCACACGTGATGCTTGTGGCTTGAAATCAGTATCTCCTGCTTCGCAACACTGTAAGAAGGCACTGCCTCTTTTCTACTGCATTTAAGGCTTTTGAATGCACTTGGATATAGCAAAGAGGCACTGAAGAATGAAACTGTTTTGGCATGGAAGAAAAAGTAATACCATCATAAACTGAATAATACTACAGATAAAAATAGACAAGTGAAGTGAAAGAAAATGAAGAAAAAAAAATATATTGAAAAAGGAGAATAAAAAGTACTTAGAGGAAGAGAACATGTTCCTAAAATGAAAAAACATAGGACTAAAAAAATATGCATGAACAAGTAGAAGAAAAATAATTGATGGGATGGGAAATATGATGTAAATAATGATGTCTAAGTCAGGAGATACAGACTTTTCTAGTAAAAATCACGCAAAATTGGAGCTGTGGATTCAGGCAAGGTCTTCTGAAAATTTCCTGAAAGTGACTCTAAGCCTTTCATTTCACCAGTTACCAAATATCAAGCTTTTAAAGCATAATGAGTTATCGTTTTCCTCTGGTCACCACTTCAACGTAATCAGCAACCTACAGCATTTCATAGACATAACTATGAGTCAACTGAAATATGTAAGGATTGATCTTTCAACTTCCATTTGTAATTTATAGCTCAAGAGATGCCCACTGATCTAATTTCAGGTCTTGTAGATACAATTCTTTTCCCTCTGTACTGTTCAGTAGTCTACTGAAGCTTCAGTGATGTGCTCTGCAGTTTTGTGTTTTAAAGAAGTTTTACTAAATCCAGATTTAACAGAAAAGAGATTTTCTGTTGTAGCTTAAATAAACATGTTGAAAATGAGTTACTGGATATAGTGTGCAGAATTTAAAACTCAAATTAATTGGACAAAAGCCTGTTTTCTATAGAGAAAGCTGGCTGAATGCCAAGAAGCCACACCTGATAGGGTTAAGTTCCGTTATATGCCTGGTGTGTGTCACAGTCTTCTTACCATCAGTAAACAATTTCTTACATGATGATCCTATATGTCAGGGTGGAGGCCAGTCACAAGCAATGTCCCTCAGGTGTCGATCTTGGGACCAGTGCTCTTCAGCATCTTCATCAGTGACATAGATGATGGCATCAAGCGCACCCTCAGCAAGTCTGCGGGTGTCACCAAGCTGAGAGGTGCAGTCGATACATTGGAAGGAAGGGAAGCCATACAGAGGGTCCATGAAGTGGGCCCATGAAAACCTAATGAGGTTCAGTAAGGCCAAGCGCAGGATGCTGCACTTTGTTCAGGGCAATCCCAGGTGTTTATACAAATTGGGGAAGATCTCCTTGAGAGCAGCCCTGTAGAGAAGGACTTGGGGATCCTGGTGGATGAGAAGCTGGACATGAGCCAGCAGTGTGTGCTTGCATCCCAGAAGGCCAGCTGTGTTCTGGTCTGCATTAAAAAAGGGGTGGCCAGCAGGGAGAGGGAGGTGATTGTCCTCCTCTACTCAGCTCTTGTGAGGCCCCATCTGCAGTACTGCGTCCAGGCCTGGGGCCCCCAGTACAGGAAGGACGTGGAGCTCTTGGAGCAGGTCCAGCGGAGGGCCACTAAGATGATCAGAGGGCTGGAGCACCTCTCCTATGAGGAGAGGTTGGGGGAACTGGGATTGTTTAGCTTGGAGAAGAGAAGGCTCTGGGGAGACCTCACTGTGGCCTTCCAGTGCTTGAAGGAGCTTATAAATAGGAGGGGGAACGGCTGTTTAGGAGGGTAGATAGTGATAGGACAAGGGGAAATAAACTTAGACAGAATGTTTAGGTTAGATATTAGGAGGAAGTTTTTCACACATAGGTTGGTGACACACTGGAACAGGTTGCCCAAGGAGATTGTGGTTGCCCCATCCCTGGAGGCGCAAAGCCAGGCTGGATGTGGCTCTGGGCAGCCTGGTCTGCTGGTTGGCAATCCTGCACATGGCAGGGGGGTTGAAACTTGATGATCATTTTGGTCCTTCCAACCCAGGCCATTCTATGATTCAATGTTACATGAGGGCAGCCTGAAGACTTTAAGGAGCAGCAACATAGCAAAATCATGCTCTAAAACAACTACATGCTAGACTGACTTTTGTGTTTAAGAAAATTACGGAGGCAAAGGAAAGAAAGATTTAGTATTGAGATTTCGGGGGAAAAAAAAGCAATTCCTCAGTGTTTCCAGTCTCAGCATATGAATTAGATTGTTAAATTTTTTTCAGAAATCTTTCTAAAGGGACTGCAAATGTAATGTCTTTCTAAATGCAGAGTTTAGCTTCATGTTTCAAAGATACCCTTCATGCTTGTTTCAGAAGTCTTTTCAAACACTTCTGTTGCAATTATTATTTTTAAATGTATTGAATTATGTTATGACTCTTCATTCTATGCTGCTCTAAAGAAGTAAAAAACTCTACAAATCTAATGCAACCAGTACTAGAAGAACTAAATTCTATCCCTGCTAAAGGCTATGGGAGCTCCACTGTTGAATTTTAATAGGTATATAATTTTCTCACTAACTTCAGTTCATTTGTGCCTTGTACTGTAAATTAACAGTCACATCAGTAAATGCAAAACTGTTGTGAAAGCAGTTAGAATCTCTGGTAAGTCTCACCAAGTCATTTTTTTCAATAGAAAACATTAGGATCTAAGTTCTGAGAGTTATGAACTACATCTTTTGTCAATGACAATCTAGATAGAACATGCATAGGTTAGGATAGAGTATAGTCTTGTTTATGCATCTGACTTGCTGATAGTTTGCATGTTTACAGTCACTTGCAGCCATAAATACAGAGTAGTTTCTAGAGAAATTATCACAGAATCACAGAATGGCCAGGGTTGGAAGGAACCAGAAGAATCATGAATCTCCAACCCCCCTGCCACATGCAGGGCCACCAACCTCCACATTTAATACTTAGACCATTATATTAAAGCCTTCTCTGTACTACTTTGCACATCACAGACAGACCATTAGCACTAAGGGAAACAGACTAGGCTCTCATACTTTCACAGCACATTTCTTCCAGTTAGATGAAAGTTTCTTCTAAAAAAATCTTGGTGGTCCCTTTACATTTTTTGGAGAAAGCTGGCTGTACCATGCTTATTCTGCACCTCCTTGAAATACTAAAAGAAATAATCCCCCCCCCCACCTCAGAAAATTTTAATGTTTCTTAATATCATATATTTTAAAGTATCTTCAGAGAGAATTTACATTTCATCTATGTGCAGCTGCAAGGGCACAAGTACACAACATTTTTACAGAGTGAAGGGCAAGTGATGTTACTGTCACTACTGGCCAGGGGGAAATAGTGAAAACTGGTGAGATCTTACTATAGGCACATGCCAGGAAGAATGTCAGGTTACAGCTCAGTATGGGCTTCAGGTGCACTGTGGCTACTGCCTGCCCAGAGCTGAGTGTCTAAGGAAAGGTAGCAGTTAGTAGCAGATACATTAAGCAAAGAACTATTAAGATGTTAAAATAAGTAAAAGCTGGGAAACTTCTCACTAAGAGCTATGTAATGTATGTAATATGTAGGGCAAAGAGGAGCTGCTCTGTGTTCTGCTGCAGCCTACTACAGAATCAGGCTGATGCACAGTATAGTAAATAAGAAAAAAAAAAGGGAAAATGTATCCTTAAATGTCTGTACTCCTACGGAAATGATGTGCTGATAGCTCTTTATTACTAATGATTTTTCCCTAAAAATAAACTGGGATGTGATTTTAGTTTTTTTTAAATGTAACATGCAAAAACTACTGAAGAACTAGGACAGACCAGTGAAGGAGAAAGGTCATCTGACCATGTTTGGGATTAGAGTTGCTCAGAGTATTTGCTAATGCTTCTTAGAGCAAGATCTGTAGTTTTTCTGACTGGAATCAGAGATTACCTGAAGAGCAAAAGATTGCCCTTTCTGATTATTAGGTTTTTCAGCAGCTGAGCAGAATTGTGAATGGGACAAAATCTGCTGGAGGATAAGCAATGAATGTGGTACTTGTTATCCTGCACACCCAAACAGTAGTTTCCCTCTGTTTTCCCAGCTTCCTCATGGTCAACCTCTTTGCCTCACTGAAAAGATTCCTATTTCAGTTTCTCTGGGTTTGCTTCTTACACATAGTATTCAACGTACTGGAGTGCCCTGACAGTACTATGTGTTTTCCCAAGTATAGTTATTAAGACTTGGCCTTACAAAACAGAAATTTGCAACAGAAATCTGTAAAATTTGGATGTGATTATCCTTGATAGCTAGCAGCACCAGAGCAAAAGATTAAATATATAACACAAGTAACACACAGAACTGAAATGGGAACCTGACTTGAACTGTGAAACCTGAGGGTGCATATTTCCTGAGGGCCACTAGATGACAGTAATGTAACTGATGGCTGCAACTACTCTTGGAGCTCCTGGAGGAAATGAAGGGGGTTTAACAGACTTCTGGAAAGCAAAGTGTTTACCTGAAACCTATCTCTTAACCTAGAGCTCACCTGAACACTTTCATCAGACAGAGAGCATGCAACCATGGCCTGAGCTTCCACAGTTCAAGGTCTATGCAAATTAGCTTGGAGTGCTGTTGAAGAAGTGCTGAAGGTTTTCTGTTTAGCAGAACAGTCACACAGGCCTGCAGCTGGTATTATCACAATTAAAGCCATGTAAAAATAATCAAACACATTCCTAAAAGCAATTAACATATGAGGGCTGCTCCCATTACATCAGAGGCAGATGGTGGTGAGATAGCAGTGGAGACCGAACCTTCCCATCAGTATTCCATTAAATTTTGTTGCCATGTAATGGATGACAGCAGAGGAGCAACCGGATATTATTACGTCTAACATGGATTTGTGCATAAATCAAAGAATGTAACTGAATTTCTCCATGCAGAAAGAAATGCATCCATTGACATTCACTGATGCTTACTGAATGTTTACAGAAACTGAACAGTGGATGTTAGCACAGTGAGGTGGTGGGTGGTGCATTTCTGCAGTGGTAACAGTGGCAATTGGTCACCTCCTCTAGTCCAGATTTTTGTGAGTGCAAGATGCAGGCTTTTGTTCACTGCTGATCAAAATGCATAGATAATGGTGGTAGCTATGTTGAAAAGTAGTGTTTTGTAGCTCTATTAATACTGTTACTGTACTCTTGGTTGGCATTTCCATGTAAATAAATGGTTACTGTAGTTACTGTAAAGGTATTACACAACCATGTACTTAAACTTGTCAACTTTGAAAACTGGCTAGAGCAGTAGTCTCTCTGCTAGGACTTGACCAAGTCACGAACTTCTTCATACCAGCAGATCCTTGGCAAGATTATTAGGAAGGAAGAGGATAAAATCAGCGGAGGTTTCTGCATGGGTGGCGCCCTTATAAAATCAGGATGCAAGATCAGAACGCAAAATGAAGAGGGAATACAGAGAATACAGCCCAGCTGATGACTTCTGTTTCGCATTTCTAGTAGCAAGCTGTTATTCCAGAGGGATAACTCTCCCTGGATTGCCAATATTGTCTAATGTTAGTGTTATACAATCCACATGATAATGATTTAAGTATATAGTCAACACTGTTGAAATTTATTTATTTTTTATTTTTATTTATTAAGTTACCCATTAAGAAAAAAAATTACAGCTCCACAAAATATTTTTCTTCCTAAGATGATTTTCTCAAAATACTATTCTTCATTTGATAAGCTACATTGCTTGTTTTAGCAGTTATGCTTTATAAACATTTTGTTTCACTGGGTCAATTTAGAACACAGGCCCATAATCACAGAATGTCATGATGTGCTACAGCAGATTTGAGAAACAACTGAAGAAGAAAAAATAAAAAATAAGAAAGGTAAAACAAGAAGCAAAAAATATACATGCTGTGAAGATGAAGAAGATGTCAACAAAAAGAAGATGATTAAACAATGGAAAAGAAAACTTGAATTATTTATAATGGTGAAACAACAGAAATAGGTCGGAGCTGAGTCATTTGGCATTGGATCATTCAGAGGCTAGACATGTCACTAATTTCACCCACTGAAAATGTCAGTTCTGAGACACAGGTTATGCCACAGTACTAAGGAAAGATAAAAGGGAAGTGAAACAGACCCGCTGCTGTATTAAGTATCTATCAGGTGGTTTAAGGTGTTAGAAAATGAAAACTATATTTTAGTCTTCAATTATATATATATATATGTATATATGTAATTATATACATGTATATATTCAATTATATACTTTTTGTGTGTGTGTGTTAAAAAAATTTCAGAGTTAGGTCAGATCTCTGGCAACCCAGAATCATTTGTCACAACTCATTTATTCTACTATGTTGTGAAATTCTATTGCAAAACACTCAGCTGTCTGACCAACTAATATTACGGCTAATTAGACTGTAAACCATAAAACTTCAGATTTCTGAAGGGAAAATGATTATCTTTGGTTGCCTCTTCTGTTACTTTGTCATTTTACCAGCAGTTAGGTCATCGTTCAGTGTTAAAGAATACATCCTCTCTATAGACCTTGCAGGTTGCCAAGATACAGTTGGCCCAGAAAGTATACTAGGGAACAGAGCTGATTTATTCTATGTAGCTCAGATGCCAGCTTTAATCTTGAGTTACCAAACATTACTGTGATATGCATCATGTGTGAGACATTCCTTGCAGGTGGTAAGTAGGTGAGTGGGATTCAGTTCAGTTTAGTTTCCTTTTCACTCTGCTTCTCTCCCCACTTCCTCTTCATCCAAGAATGGTGATGGCTGCAGAGCAAAGCTGGTCTTCCACCAATCTGCAGCAGTCCCACCAATCTCCCATCTGTACTGAAAAGATTTGGGTAAATAGGATCAGAAGAAGATCACATTCTGCCTCATTTTTCAGAAAAGGCATGAAGGCTCGGGATTGCATAAAAACAGATGGTCAGCAGGACCATCCAGCAGGAGGGAGTTCATTCTCCCTCTCTATTCAGTTCTAAGGAATCAGAGTACTGTGTTCAGTTCTGGGCCCCCAAGAGCTTTGTAAGCACCTTTTCTAAGGTGTGCTGCAGCCCACACCTCCATTATATGATGGATCTATCACCACACTAAGCTGGAGTTTCTCCCCCAGCATGCTTTCTTCTGCCAAACAATGGGTGAATCTCCACTGGTACCCACAGCCTCTGCCAAATATTCTGACACTGAAAGCACGCACTACTTCTTCCAGTGTATCCCAGCATGTGGGAAAAGGCCACTGTGAAAGCAGGACAGGTGATTCCATGCCTGAGCACTGCAATGAGCTTTTGGAATGGAGGCACTCAGCTGTCAAAAAGTTCCTACAGAAAGTGTTCTGGCAGTTGCCAAAGTAGAGGGGCTTTTTAAAATACAGTTACTTTTATTTGCGTGTGTGAAAGAAACTGCCTG
This sequence comes from Tympanuchus pallidicinctus, assembly GCF_026119805.1. NCBI lineage: Eukaryota > Metazoa > Chordata > Aves > Galliformes > Phasianidae > Tympanuchus > Tympanuchus pallidicinctus. The sequence goes on from NW_026294744.1 coordinate 1,239,963, forward strand.
CTTCCCAGAAGCAGCAGCATGCCCCCAGCACACCTTAGCACCGCGGCGGCGCGCAGAAGCCTGCAACGCTCAGGGAAGGCCGCGTGCTCCCGGCCGCTGAGGGGAGGTGCGGCGGCAGCTGCCCTGTGACGTCACCGCCGGGCGCGGGGCGGGCGTTGCAGCGCAGACCGAAGGAGTCAACGGCGGGGCCTGTGCCCAGCTGCGTGGCTGTGCCATGGTTCGCTTCGGGCTGACCGTCGTCCGCCAGTGAGTACCGCCGCTGCACCGTGCCCCTTGGGTTCTCCCGCTATGGGAGCGACCGAGCGCTCTTGCCCTTCCCTTGCCCTTGCGCTGTCTACCCTCACCCATCCGCTGCTGGTGCCAGCGCGCACCGTGACGTTAACGGACTTCCGCCCTTCTCTTCCACGGGCGGTCCGTTTCCTGTGGCGGGGCTCCCCCGTGGAGTGCCGGTTGGGGCCGTTATCTGACCACGGGGCGGCGTGGCCCGGTGCCACAGCGCGCCGGGTTGGGGCCGGACGCCAGGCATCCCTTGTCTCCTTCGGCGCTGCCTCACGTAAAGAACGGTCCCACCGGGACAAAGCGCTGTGCGCGGGCGCTGGAGACTCTCTTTCAGCGCTGATCCGCCTGCTGTCAGCAGTGCCGCTCTGCTAGAACGCTGCGAAGGTGTGGAGCTGCACTAGTTTAGCAGTGTCACCAGAAAGCAGAGCCAGTGCCTGGCTCGTGAGGAAGGTGTGGACCAGTGCTCCTAGCTGCGGTGTCTCAGGGAACCGCTTGACCCAGACGGGCCGTTTGCCTCTGGCGGTATTAGCATTCACTGCGTGCACGAATCTGGTCTGGTATGCTGTAGTTAACTGTTGAGTCAAGCTGGGTCAGAATAGTATTGAGAGAAGTACAGCATCACACCTAAATTTAGTCAGCACTGTTTGTGAACTCTGTGGTGATTGGTCATAAGCCCTTTCTCCTGCCAAAAGGTCTCAGATGAACTCTTCACACTCAGGGGTGAAGAGTTCATTTAGGATTGGTAGTCTAACCTTTCTTCTGTGAAATGGCATTGGTAACTTCTTTGGAATTGTTACTTTCAAGCTTCAACAGGATATTCCCAGAGACTGTGGTTAACTAGAATAAGCCTCTCAAATTGATAGCAATTAACAGTTTAATTTTTATTAAACATGTTTTTACTCTTAATCATAATATAGGTTAATATTTGATTAGAGCAGGAAACAATGACTTTTTTTTTTTTTTTTTTCCCCTCTAATCATCCTCCTTTTAAGAGTTACTCTTCCCTTAAAGACCTGTATCTAATGACTTGATGTTCAAGTTACAGCCTTTTACATCAGCTAGAAAGCATGAAGGCCTGACACAGTTTGTTAAACTTGAGATCTTCAGCTAGGATCTAGCAGGCATTCTGGAATTAATTAACTCATCAGAAAATGTGTTAGACTCCACTTGTGTATTCTATGCTGCTTAGGAAACAGTAAATATTGCTCTTCTCTACCCCCTAATTGATGACCAACAGGAAGGACTCTATCCAGCCTGCTGCATTTTCCTCAGCAGACCAAAAGTAGCTGTCAGAGTCTGGGGAGAGTTTGAAAGATTAAATTGCTGCCGTGTGTGCTGGAAAGAGTTTAAAACGTGTTGTAAAATGTACTGTTCTCCCTTAGAAGTACTTGCTTTCTGTGTTTGGTTATCTATTTGAAGCTCATCTTGAGTTTTGCCCAGCAGTGCTGATAGATATTTGAAAAGCAAGCAGCATGTTTGGCACTCAGTGCTGCAAAAACTTAAGCAATTGACATTTCACTCAGGTGAGATGTCTTGACAAAGCATGCTTGACTTTAAGTTTTTCCTTCTAAATCTGTATGCAGTTTTACTTGTTCTTCTCCTGGAAAAAAAAAAAAAAAAAATCATTTAAAATGTTCAAGACAAAATATTCTGATTTCCAAAGCACTCCGATAATTATCAGATTTTATAGTTCAGGCTGTCAGCAATGAAGTTGATGGGAGAAGCCTGAGAACTATCAGAAGGTACTTCAGGGCACTGGGGCTAATTAGTTGGAGGAGTGGGAGTCTGGGTGGTCTCCTCGGTCCCTTCAGTAGCAGTGAAAAATACTGAAAGGAACAGGAAAATCCATCCAATCAAGGTATGGCTAACAGCTGGTGCTATTGGAGGAACTTTGTTTTGTTTTTTATCATGGGGTGGTTTATTCAGCACCATGCCTGCTGGTGACATTTGGAGTTCACCTGTTTCAAGGGATACTAGCCCAGGAGTTGTTGGGAAACTGTAATGGTTCAGCCTGGTTCTGTAACAAGGGGACCCAAAGATCCACAGCCCAGGAAGGTATGAGGAAGGAAAGGGAAAAGGTATGGAGATGGGCCTGAATGAGAAAAAAACAGCAGCAATGAGCTGCAATGAGTAGTGGGGGGGGGGGGAAGGAAAAAAAAAACAACAAAAAAAAAACTTAATTTACTAAGTGTAGTAGCAGAATGTGAGATAATATGTTATAATACAGTATGATTTAAATTGAAGCTAATAAAGTAATACGTAAAAGAGGGAGAGTTTCCAAAACCAAAGTCTTTAAAGCTGTAGGCAAAGTGGCCGGAGAGCACAGAGGAAAGTCTCATGACTTTATTTGCTGTACATTTCCCTCTGAATGGAAAATGGAAATGGAAAAATGAGCTCTTCTGGAAGTTGTAGTTCATGCTTTTTGAGACCAGGAAATTGGAAATGTAAAAAATCCTTGGAGCTGCAGCATTATTCTTTAAATCCCAGTGCACTGCATGATGTTATGATGTGGAATACCGACAGAAAACCATTACATGAAACCACGACAGGAACATTGAGAGGGCTTTAAGTAAGATTCAAAGGAGGAAGGGGATAAAACCAGGCTCACTAGAGATGAGTCTAGGGGCAGCATGTCAGGGTTGGAGGGGTGAGACCGTTAACCCACCTGAAGTACACTTACTCTGCTGGCAATAAACTGTAAGGTGGCACATCACAATCAGAGGGGCTGCATGCTAGTGAGATCCTTCAGTCTGCTCTACTTGGTTCAATGAAGCAATCTGAAATGTTTTTCCACCAATGCACACTGCATAAAGAGCAAGCTGAGGAGAACTATAAGCCTTGGGCTCAGTCGCAGAGCTACAACATCATTGGTGTAAGTGAAACTTGCTGGGAAGAGTCCTCTGACTGTTGTGCTGTAGTGGATGACTACAGACTTTCTAGAAGAGACAGGCAGTGCAGGAGAGGAAGGGAAGTGGCACTGTATTTAACAGAGGGGCCGAACTGTATGGAGCTGTCAGTTGGTGGTGAAACAGTTGAGAGCCTCAGCCAGGATGACAACACTGATTGATTATTCTTTGAGGAACTAAGAGAGACATCTATATCAACCCCTCTTGTCATTACGGGAGGCTTCAACTTACCAGATGTTAACTGGGAGCACTGCACAGCTGATACAAGCAGGTCCAGTAGTTCCTAAAACACCTCAATGACAACTTCATGCTACAAGTACTAAGGGATCCAATGAGGAAGGTTGCCCTCCTAGGTCTGTTGCTTCTGAACAGAGAAGGTCTCATGATTGAAATGGCAATTGGTGACTGTCTTGGCCATAATGACCATAATCAAATTTAAAATCCTTGGTAGTAATAGGAGAACTGCCACCAAAACCTCAACCCTTGATACGAGGAGAGCAGATTTCAGGCTGCTCAGGAAACTAGTTAGTAAGGTCTCCTGGGAAACTTCTTTTGAAAGGGTATTTTTTAAGTACCACCTCAGAGTTGAAGTTGGCCAAAAGTGTGAGGGAAAATAAAAAGATTTTTTTTTAAATATGCTAGCAACAAAAGGAGGGCCAGAAAGAATATTGGTGAGAATGGTCACATTACAAACAGGAACACAGACTAAGAAAACACTTCCAAGACGTTCTTTGCCTCTGTCTTCAATACTGATGATAGGTTCTAGTTCCCCAAGTGCCCCAAGTCAAAAGACTATGACTGCAATAACAGCCAACTCCCAGAAAGCCCTGAGCTTATACAGGATTTGCTGCTACACCTGAATGAATGTAAGTCCACAGGGCCCAATGGGATTCATTCCTGGGTACTCCCTTAATTATTTTTTAATAGTCTTGGGAATGTGGAGAGGTACCAGTTGACTGGAAGCTGCAAACATTCCAATTTTCAGGAAGGGCAAGAAAGACCTTGATGATTATAGGCCTGTCAGTCTCACTTCAGTGGTTGGTAAAATTATGGAGAAAAATGTTCTAGAGCTATTGAAGAACGCCTGAAGGACAGTGAAGTCATTGATTGCAGCTGACACAGGTTCATGAGGGGAACATCCTGTTTAACTAAGTTTCCTTTTATGACAGGATCATCCATGTAGTTGATCATGGGAAGCCAGCTGACATTGGGAAGTTGATGGCAGTTGATGATGGCAGTTGATGATGGCAGTTTTTGGCTTTCACTAAAGCTTCCAGTACTGTTTCTCTCAGTATCCTTCTGGATAAGATGTTCAGCATGCAGCTAAACAAGAACATAATGAAAAATTGGCTGATGATTTGGGTCCAAAGGGTTAGAGTAAACAGTTGACTCACAGCCAGTCACTAGTGGGGATCCCCATTTCAGAGCAAGTTCTCCTCAGGAGGCTTTCATAAACAACTCAGATGTAGGATCAAAAGGTGTTTTGAGCAAGCATGCTGACGATATTGAATTGGTAGGAGCTGTTGGCTCCATTGAGGATGGAGAAGCAGAGAGGTTTAGTCAAATTAGAGAACTGGGTGGGCAATCACCAACTGTACGAAGTTTAACAAGAGCAAGTGCTGGATTCTGTGCCTGGGAAGGGGCAACCCTGGGCTAGGCATACAGATTAGGGGATAAGATGCTGGGGATCTTGATCAACAAGTTGAATATGAGTCAACAGTATGCACAGGCAGCCAGGAAAGCTAAGTATATGCTGGGATGCATCAGCACTGCTAGTTGGTTGAAGGAAGTGATTGTCCTGCTTTACGCTTTACTGGTGTGGCCTCACCTGTGTGCAGTTTGGGAATCAGAACAAAACAGAATAGAACAAAAAGTACATAAAACTATTGGAGAGCATCCAAAGGAGGGCTACAAAGATGGTGATGGGTGTGGTGGAGAAGCTCTGCCTTATGCTGTGCTTCTTCAAGGTGTGTTGCCTGCTCTGATACTATCTTGAATTGACTTCCCTCTCTTGCACAGAAGTCCCACTGACTAGTCCAGTCAGAGTTTTCCTTCTTCCCTCTCTCCAATGAGGAGATGTCACTTTAGTAGATTAATTATGCTGCATTTATGATAAATTTAAGATATTACTTTCCTTTTTGTCCCATATCTTAGTAAATACTGATGGCGTGTTTGGAATTGACTACTTGAAATGATTTTATTTTAAACTCTTCAAATACATCCTTTTAAAACGAGGCTGTGCTATAATGTACATCATTATTTATATTTAAACTTTTTCCATTTGGCGTGTATTACAGTGTTTGTGAACCGTGATTGAAAATGAAGTCAAATGAATTTTTTTTGTATATAATCTTTTTCAGTGGAGAAACAAGATACAACAAAGACAAGATACTGCAAGGTTAGTATCAGCTGTTCTATTAGTTTCTGTGAGATTGAAAATTATTCTTCCCTGCAAAATGAGAAATCCCATGATCAACAACTGAACTGATAAATAAGAGGGCTGCTTCACAAGTAATGCCTCATATTTTGTTAAGTTGGCCCACAACATCAGAAGCAGATGTCACCAGTATGGCAGTAGAGGTTGAACCTTCCCAACAATATTCTGTTACACTTTGTTGCCTTGCAACAGACAGCAGAGAGGAACAGCGCGTGATGTGGAAGCGTGTATAAAGAAAAGGCATGTAACTGAATTCTACTATGTGGAAAAATGGTACCCACTGAGATTCATCAGTGCTTGCTGAACTTTTATGGAAACCAGAAAGAGGACGTTAACACACTGAGGTGGTGGATGGTGTGTTTCAGCAGTAGTGGGTCAGTCCACCTGCAGATTTTTCTGGGCACGGCATGCAGATTCTTGTTCGTCGCTGGCAAAAATGCACAGTACACGGTGGTGACTATTTCAAAAAATGGAGTTTTGTCATTGAGAACTTGATCTATCAAATAGTGTTATTGTGCTCTTAGTATCTGTTGTCATTTCCATGGAAATAAATAAGTATTACTTTCAGACAAACCTACATATTGTTACAGAGTAGTATTGTGTACTTTAGGCTAGAAAAATACCTTTATTAATGGATCCAAATGTTAGCTTGATAGTTGTGGAAAATGATACGTTTCTAATTCAGTCTCTGCAGAATGTCAGTGTAGAGTGGTGCATTTCTGGTTTTAACAGGGGTGTCACAGTTCTTTTGCTAAAATGCAGAAATAACTTACCTGTAATCAGATAAGAAAAATCTGTAGGTAAGAATGGCATGATATCCCAGACCACAGTACATTGTTTAAATGTACTTGAATTGTTCAGTTCTAGCTAGAACACAGTTTTTATTCAAAAAAGTTATCTACCTGGACTTTAGCAAAGCTTTTGATGTGGTTCTGCAGCACATCCTTATCTATAATTTGGGGAGATGGATGTTTGAAGGGTGGACTGTTCGGTGGGTGAGGAGTAGGTTGAATGGTCACAGACAGAAATTTGTGATCAACAGCTCTATGTCCAGGTGGAGGCCAGTCATGAACCTCTGGGTTCAATCCTGGGACCTCTCTCTAACATTCTTATCAGTTATGTAGATGGTGAGGTCGAGTGTACCCTCAGCAAAGCTGCAGACAGCACCAAGCTTAGTGGGCAGTCAGTATGACAGAAGGAAGGGATACCATCCATTGGGACCTAGACAAACTCATTAGGTGGGCCCATGTAATTATGATGAAGTTCAACAAAGCCAAGTGAGAGACGTTATGCTTCAGCCAATCGCAGATTTGTGTATGGGCTAGGAGAAGAACTCTTTCAGAGCAGCCTGCTGAGTGGGGGACTTAGGGACCCTGATAGATGAAAAACTGAATGTGAATTGGCAGTGTGTACTTGCAGCCTGGGAGGCTAACAGTACCCTGGGATGCATTAAAAGACAGGTGACCAGCAGGGCAAAGGAAGTGATTGTTGCTCTGTACTTTGACCTTGTGAAGCCCCGTAAGTGGATGCATGAGTACTGCATTGTCACGGTTTGGACAGGGGCTTCCTGGCCTCTTTTATGCTCCCTCGTCCTTTTCAGGGAGACAAAAAAAGGAATAACCCAGTTAAGATAAGGAGAACTAACTAATTTACTACAAATGGTAAAATAACGTAATGATATAAAAAGGGAATTATGGTAACATACAAACAGGAAAGGATTTCAGACAGTGCTGCTGTCTGCTCTGTCCAGAAAGAAAAAAGTTCTATCTTATCACTTGGAATGGAGAGTACTGGAGATTTTGGAGAACTGTAGTTTGTCTCTTCTCAGTATATTGTTTGTTTGTGGATGCCCCATCTCTGAAAATGTTTGAGGGCAGGCTGGAGGGATCCTTGAGCAATGTTATCTAGTGTCTAATCTAACCATTGGCAAGCTGTGCCTGTGGCCAGAGGTGTTGCAACTAGGTGATCTTTGTGGTTGCTTCCATCCCAAGCCATTCTGTCATTCTATGAAATGTTGGCTTACCAAAGTTCTGATTCTCTCAGCACTGTCTTAGAGCATTTGGGACAGTTCATTTCATAAATTATGCTAGCTAAAAACCACATCTGCAAGGGTTACTTTTCAGCTAGATCAGTTATGTCAACATACTTTCTGAGCAACTGCATGAGCATTAGCATCAACACACAAGGTGGAGTAGAGCAGACAACAATTTGTATTTACATCAACACTAAAATTCTTGTGAAACTGTCTTTGGCAGAGAGAGGGTATGCTGCTTTCCACATTACACAAAATCCCTTCTTGTTTCCTCATCTTCAGGGCATTATCATAGTTAGGGAATGCAGGGAAAATAGCCTATCATGTTTGTTAGGACTTCCCTCTCCTGGTGTCCATGTTTTTCCGTGTGTGTATTTTAGTATCAACAACAGTATCACAGTTGTATTGTCTTATTTGCAGTAACAACCATTTTCAGACTTTCAGTTCTGGGACTCCTCTAGTAGGGAGCCTAGCAGAGACTAGAAAGGACAAGTGATCTGAAATGACTACCCGTGTTTAGAAAATGTAGATCTGATTCATGTTTAAGTTTTCATGTTTCTATTTCTCTTATTATATATATACATTAATATCATCAGTAAATGATCCTTCTGTCTTTCTAGCCTGTACTCCCTTTCTTTATACTACGTGACCAGAGGAATAGTCACTGCACTCCACTTGCAGAATGAGAGGTGTTTTACGTAGGTTTGTCTGAAAGTAATGACTCCGTTTTCATAGAAACAATAACAGATACTAAGAGCACAATAACACTATTTGATAGATCAAGTTCTCAATGACAAAACTCCATTTTTTGAAATAGTCACCACCGTGTACTGTGCATTTTTGCCAGCGACGAACAAGAATCTGCATGCCGTGCCCAGAAAAATCTGCAGGTGGACTGACCCACTACTGCTGAAACACACCATCCACCACCTCAGTGTGTTAACGTCATCTTTCTGGTTTCCATAAAAGTTCAACAAGCACTGATGAATCTCAGTGGGTACCATTTTTCCACATAGTAGAATTCAGTTACATGCCTTTTCTTTATACACGCTTCCACATCACGCGCTGTTCCTCTCTGCTGCTGTCTGTTGCAAGGCAACAAAGTGTAACAGAATATTGTTGGGAAGGTTCAACCTCTACTGCCATACTGGTGACATCTGCTTCTGATGTTGTGGGCCAACTTAACAAAATATGAGGCATTACTTGTGAAGCAGCCCTCTTATTATGCCTGAGTAGATTCTCTCAACTTTGCTTGCTAAACTGATAAATTGTTTGAAATTTGTGTGTTTTAATGTTGATTTTTTTTTGTTTTGTTTTTTTTTTGTTTTTGTTTTTTGTTTTTTGTTTTTTTTTTTATAGGTCAAGGAATAGATGAGCCACTCTCTCCAACTGGTTTCAGACAAGCTGATGCTGCTGGTTTATTTCTCAGTAATGTAAAGTTTACTCATGTCTTCTCAAGTGACCTCCTTCGAGCAAAGCAGGCAAGTGCTTTTACTGGAAACTGAATGTAATTATAAGCTTCACCTTTTGCTGCTTATTTGCTATTGCTGATACAGAAATAATAGCATGAAGGAAAGCACAGGTTTTTTTAATGGTTTTAGAACTGAAGGTTGAGTTGTATAGAATTTCATAAGGCCTCTGTGTATATGGAAACTTCAGTCATACAGCACATTTAAGAGCTGATGAAGGCCAATTCACAGGATGTTGTGTTTTTCTTATAGATTTGCCATTATTCTGTATGTGCATATGCCTTCTTGGTAAAGGAGTAATTGCGATTTGAAGGTAACAGACCAAATTCAGTTTGTTGTTTTGATGGAATAAAGCAAATTGGCATGGATATAGTTTGTACTGTTTTATGTACTGCAGCTGTTGTGTTTTTCAGAAGAATGCATACGAATTAAGCAAAAGTCAAGTCTTGGGGTAAAGTCTGCACAAGTACCATTAAATGTGCAGAGACATTAGATTTTGGAAAGAACATAGTATTGTATCTCTCGCTTTGATATGCTATTTTAATAAATTAAAGAAGAAACACGTCCAGTTACTGGGTGGAATTTTGTGTGCAAGGTTATAAAATATGAAAAAAAAAAAAAAAAAAAAAAAAGAAAAAGAAAAAGGAAGAGAACAGAAGTTTTGTTTGTAGTGGCATTGATCAACTAGCTGTTCTTTGAAGATTATATTTGCAATGCAAGCCCTATGATTTTTTTCCATCTCCTGTTCCTGATTCTCTAATTTCAGGATATGTGAAAGGCTTCATGTGATTGAAACTAAGAAATTCTTGAATGCGTTGGTTCCTTGCTTTTTTTTTGTTTTGTTTTTTCTTCAGTTGTGATGCTTCAAGAGACTGTAAAGCCATGTTGTAAACGAGAGCAACAAAATTTAGGTTCTCTTTTATTTTTAAATTAGATTATCTTGTTCATCTGTTTTGTACCTCAGTCCTACTTGTAGCAACATAATATAAGCAGAAAACAAGCTAGAAATGGTGGAGAGAAATGAAATAATTAGATATTTTTAAATTGCATAATAATGATTAGTTGACAGGTAACTTCCTTTAATATGTGAATAGTGTTAATTACTTTTTAAAATATTAATAGTGGTTTTTAATATTTGTAAGACATTGTGTGCTATGTGCCCACCTTAGGGAAGTTCTTTTTGAAATGCTCAGCTTTTTGAGAGTTAGTTTTGTAATTTTTTTTCCTCTTAAGTTAGAGAAAAGCTTTTCCTTGAAAAGGATTTGCACTCTTTTAATATAGAAAATGTCCTTTGCATAAAGGGAACATGTTCTACCATTCTTTAGAACATCTGTTCAGACTTTGTAGAAGCTTTTTCAATGATGCGTAGAGCTGTAGCTCCCATTTGTTTGGAACTTCATTCTTTGGCAACTGCAGATCTCTGAAGAGTGTGCTTTACTACACTGTCACTTCCCAGCTTAAATATGAGAGGAGTTTGTAGTTTGCCTTGAAAAAGGGGGGGAGGAGTTTGCAGTTTGCCTTAAAAAAGGGGGAGAGTTCATCACTGTTAGTGATGAATTTTAGTTTGTCTTGCAATGTCTCCTTTATCATTTGTGGGTCAGGATATGCACTGGAACTAGGAGTTGCATGCTGTCCTCTGGATACTGCTTCTGCCTGCAACTGAACACTGAAGCTTGAGCAGGACAGGAGTAAAACAAGTAGGAAATTTAAAGAGAAAGCATAGTAGCTGGACAGAAATTTTAGGAACTAATAGAGATGTGCAAGTGAGCATGTACAGGACATGGAGAGAGTGGCTTTGCAGAGAGGTCTGTTTGAAAGAGCAAGAGTGAGGAGTCAAAGACTTAGCTCCAGAAATTAGCAGTATAGATGAGAGCTGACAGACCTGAAATGTGAAAATAAGAACTGATCAGAAAGACTGGAATTTGGTATGAACAGAGCATATCTCCAGAAGAGCTATAAGATTAGCAGAATGCAATGCAGAAGTCTGCAGGAGAATATTGAGCTCATAGTTATGATCTTGCCACTGGGACAAAAGCTCAGCAATAGTGAAAGTAGATTCAGGAATGGAACAAGCTGGGTCTTGAAAAGGACAGTAGAAAAATTTTGAGTCCTTTTCATGTGTAATAAAATGGGGCTATTATCCCTGCTATTGCTGTGATGCTGTGAAAATTCAGAAATGTTTCTGAAACAGACTAGTGCTTAGAAATGGATGATATAAGAAAGGTGAAAGAAAGTTAGTATTCAGAACAGATTTTCATTAAAGTAGATGGATCATGAGGCTTCATGTTTAATATTTACAGTTCAGAATGAATTTGCGCACAGTAGATGAATGTCGTCTATTCTAGGTATTGAACAAATCTCCATTCTGGAGAAATTTCTGGATATAATCATAAATTAACTATACTATTCATACATACAAGGAAATTGATTCAAGCATGTCTGTTATGATAGTGTTGTACGACAGAAATTTAAAGTTGAAGCATAAAGCCTTTCATAAGCGGTATGTGGAATAGTACATATAATCTTAGTAGTACAACAAAGCTGATTATTATTTGATAGAATCCAGGGAGTCTTTTCAAAATAAGTTCGTTAGATGTCTGAGTAAATGTGGACGCTTGCTAAAGACTTCTGTTATTACTAGTAAGTGCCTGTGTGAATCCATACTGCCTTCGTGTTTTCTGGTACATATAAGAACAGGAGCATGTTAGTCATCCTTTAGTTCTCATTACTGCCTATGCAGCCAGAAGCATCCAGCATACTAGAGCCCATGTTAAGCAATGCTTTTTACAAAATGGTATCAGAATTTCCTCTTGATCAGGTTTCTTTATTAGCCATATTAGCCCTCCTTGCATCCTCAAAATCACATGCTTCTTTGGAAAAGAAATGTGCAGCATAGAACTCAGGACATCCAGTCTGTTATTAAAAGTAAAGAAAACCCTTTTGGGCTTTTTCTGTCTCTTTTTGACAATGTTATCAAATGATAAGTGAATACAATAACCTGTTCTTTGTGGTGTTTTTTTTTTTTCTTTTCCCCAAGTTTATCAGCCAGTGTGTGTCTCCTCTCTAGGATCAAGGCTGCCACATCTGTATATTGTCAGCAGATACCCTTTTTCCTCTTTAAATGCTTCAGTAGTATACAGGAGATTCAGATAGGATGTTAGGAAATATTTCTCCAAGAGAGTGGTCAGGTACTGGAACAGGCTGCCCAGGGAGATGGTGGAGTCACCATCCCTGGAAGTATTCAGAAAACATTTAGATGTTGTACTGAGGGACATGATTCAGTGGGAAATACTATTGATGGTTGGACAGGATTATCTTAGAGGTCTTTTCCAACCTTGGTGATTCTATGATGCTATGATTTTCTTATTTTTTTTTTTTTTAGGTGTATTAAAAAGCTACTTGCCAGAAACTGATTTAATGTGTTAGATGCTGTATTTTTGTCAGTTGTAGTAACTGATCTGTTTTTAGAAATGCACTGATTGCAAGCACAACCCACATACAACATAGATCTTTCTGAAAGTAATGCCTTCTATTTATTTCCATGAAATAAAATATAAATATAAAATATATATAAATAAAAAGTAAAAGATATATGATATAAATAATAATATAATATATATATATATAATATAAAAAAATAAATTACAACAGATACAAAGAGCACAATAACAGAGCTATGAAACACTGTTTTTCAGCATAGTCACCCTGTTAGCTATGTATTTTCTCCAGTGATGAACAAGAGCCTGCATGCCATTCTCATCAAAATCTGCATGGCTAACTTGTCTTTCACATCGCTGTTGCTAATGCACGAAACACACTGGCTACTGCCTACCTGTGCTAACATCTACTGCTTAGCTCTGTAAGCACTCAGCAAGCATTGATAAATCATACTGCTGTTGTGGGTACTGAGTGTCTCCAATTGTTCTGGACATTGAATTGAGAAAGATCTTTCAGAAAATTGCATCTTTTCTTTTTTTATGACAGGTGATATATACAATTTTGACACTACTAGCTGGAAATTTTTAATCTTGTGTACTTGGGATCTTGGGTACTACTAATGTAAATCACACTGGATATGGTGTTGTAATATAGTTCAGGCATTCCATGGTAAAATAGAACAGTTCATTGATGTAACTGTATATTCACTTTTTAGACTGCTGCCACAATTATAGGAAAAAATAAGTTCTGCAAAGGTTTGGAAATCAAGTGTGATACAAGACTTCGAGAGAGAGTAAGTGCCATAAGAGTTTGCTTAAATATTGAATATTGAAAATGCAATTTGTTGCTGATCTTGATTTAGTAAGTGGTAGATTTAGCAGTGGAGAGTGCTATATGATGTGTTTTTAGTCACTGAGAATTTATTTTTTACATTTGGTACTCAAAATTGTCTGATTTCAAAGGAGAGCCAAAGTTTAGTGATAGTGGTGTAACTGTGATGCCTGAATTAAGTACTGTATGGCTTGCATGTGGAGAGAATTATTTTTGTTTCCTAGCCCTGTGTATGAAGTTGAAGATGTTCCCTCTGCCTCTCTTCTCTAGCCTGATAATACAACCTGATGTTAACTTTTTGTTTGTTTTTACCTTTTAATTAATTAAATTAAATTAATGAATTTATATTAATATATTAATTAATTCAATTTAAATGAAGACTAATGGAAAACTTTCTGCTCAAAATGGAACAGTCTTCTTTCCTGATTAGCCCCTTTGCTTCATTACAGGCATAATAGTAACGCCTGTCTGTTTTTAACTGTTTTAATCCGGATAAATTGAGATGTTGGATGTTTCTGCTAGTATTAATCACCCTTCCTATGCTGCATTGACAGTATCAGCTGAATTTTAAATAAGGAAGTGCTACAAAACCAGAAGTGGATGACATATTAGCAGCAAGCAACTAAGTGTTTAAAGAGCAGAATGTGATCACAGCATTTCCCATTGTGATCCCTTTGTCACAAATTCTGGTTCAGCCCCTTAAATCAGCAAGTTACATCCCTTCCAATCTTCTTTAATGGCTTAATCACCTGGTATTTTCAAAAATATTTTGGGCTGTGGTACGGAGTTTTACAAGGTATAATCTTAACTTGTTTCTTTTTTTTTCCTTACCTGGTGTTGATACTGTAATAGAAATTCCACTAAATAGAAATTCCACTAAAGTTTCTGCAGGCCACGAGTTTTAAGGCAGTGTTGTAGATAACTGAAATTAAGTTTGAATAGCATGAAAAGAAGCTACGTTCTTTGAAAGAAATATGTCGTTGATTCTATTGAAAAAGCTTTATTCTCTTATGGCTTGCATTCATGCGAGAAATCCAGAAAAATCTTCAAGATTAAAATCTTCAGTAGTTTCTGAGAATTTATTTCTTTACATCTTTCTTAATTCTTAAACAGTGAATTTTACTTTAGGAAAAGAAACTGAGAATGTGAAGTAAATGTGCTTCAGTACAATTAAATTCAGAAGACTATAGTAATTTATTATGGCAGCAAACTCCGCTTACATAGCATAGAAATCAGAAAAGTCTCAGCAATAAGTATGTGTCTGTTTCGCAGTCATCAGCATCTCAGTCTGTGAAATGTGCATAGCTGAGGGTTTTGACTGTAGAGCAATAAAATGGAATATTGATGGGGAGGTTCGACCTCTACTGCCATACCTTTGTGAATGGCAGCATGCATAATAAGAAATGTGGCATTTGTCATACTAAATTATACTGCTGTTGTGGGTACTAAGTGTCTCCAATGGTTCTGGACATTGAATTGAGAAAGATCTTTCAGAAAATTGCATATTTTCTCTTTTTATGACCTCACACAGGTATATACAATTTTGACACTACTAGCTGGAAATTTTTAATCTTGGGATTAAACTTGGGATCTTGGGTACTACTAATGTAAATCACACTGGATGTGGTGTTGTAATATAGTTTAGGCATCCCATGGCAAAAGTCCTTGTTTTTATCAAAGTCTTCATAACTATAGTTTTTTCAGTGGCTTCAGGCCTTCCAAGAAAGGACCAAAGCTGTCTACTTGAATACATTGTTTTCATCTGTTAATGATAGTGAAGTATTAATCTTCAGTGGTAGAAATGTTAATCCGTATTGCTGTTTTTAAGAGATGTGCCTTGGAGATATGTTCGAGATAAAAAATGGTAATACGCATCCAACTAAATCTCTTCTAAACTACATTAGAGATTATAAATCTTAATTTATAATGTGACTACTGTTGATCCATAATGACTAGTTAATATATATGTGTTGTTTGTGGTGTTTCTCATATAAACATTTCATTTGGAGGAATTATGAAAGAATGTGCCATTGAAAATCATGAATTCCATTAGTTCATTTGTGTACTGTTTTTAAGATCACTTCTGTCTTCTTTGTTTTCTGATAACTCTGTTCATAGAAGTAATGTACATCCTGAAAAAAGGGGGAATAGAATCTCCTGTAGAAGTTACAGAGGTCTCTAGAGAAAATATTTGTTTCTTTTGAGAAAGAATTTATTGTAATATTTCTGCAGATGAAGAGTTTATCCGCTCATGAGGTGCTTGTAATGCAACCTCAGTTGAATTTTGTATACTAAGAATTTTGTGTTGTCAAAATGAGTGTCAAGAGTATATGAGTCCGAAATGTATTTAAAGGCACCTCCTCTCCCAACACTATGATGAAATGTGAAGAGTAGTTAAGCTTGCACGTTATATTTGAGAATCTAGAAAACAAGTCTGTTTGAGAGTTGTTTGCATTGGAAGTGCTGTATCTTGCTAAATTCTTTGTAATTTGCCTCTTACAGAAATATGGTGTTGCAGAAGGAAGGCCTTTGACAGAACTCAAGGCTATGGCAAAGGCTGCTGGACAGCAATGCCCTACATTCACACCTTCTGGAGGAGAAACACTGGATGAAGTATGTCATTTATGTTATAGGCCCCAGTTTCTAGGCCATTTCATTAGGGCAGATATAGCTATTGCTTATTTAGGATCATCTTACTGAAAGTTTAGCCCAATAAAAAATATTTATTTTTCCCAGTTAAAAACACCATTTGACCCAATGGCTACTCATTAGAGAATTTCTTTAGAGGTAAAATATTGATTCTGAGATTGATTCTTCATGAAACTGTTGTATGCAAGAGGCTGATGGCAATTGCTTTCAACCTTGTCTTTGAAGTGCAGAGCAGTTCTTAGCAGCATTCAGTAACTTAAGCACTGATTTCTGAGTCTTGTCTGTGATAAACCTTTTGACTGAAGTAGTAATATCTCAGGCTTTTGAAACCTAGAGTCTCTTACATTCTTCACAACATACTATTCTGACTTCTCTCTGTAGGTAAGAGAACGTGCAAGGGATTTTTTTGAATTTCTGTGTCAGCTAGCTGCTGAAGTGGGACAGATCAGAGAGAAGAAAGATCAAGAGATGCATGGGGCAACAAACAGAAGCTCAGGAACATATGAAGAAGAGTCAGTTTTTCCTTGGACAGATCACTGTGGTGTACATGAATTTAGCTCTGATAACGATGGAACTTCTAAATTGTTACTAGATGCCAATATCTTAGTGGTGAGTCATGGAGCCTACATGAGGAACTGGGTCGGTTATTTTGTTTCAGATCTCAAGTGTACTTTGCCAGCAGATTTAACAAAGACTCAACTGTCTTCTGTCAGTCCCAATACAGGAGTTAGTCACTTTATAATAAAACTTGAAAACAGATCGGTGTTAAAACCTGAAATCATATGTGTTTGTCTTAATCAGGATTCTCACTTGGTGGATGTTGGTGCTGAATGTGTAGCTTCAAAAATATTTTAAGAGTTTTTATAGAGGGAAGTAGTTCTCAATTACAATACGCACTTGGAAAAATTATATCTATAGTAATTAATGAGATTGACGAGTTATTGACACTGAACTGCATAATGGAAGACATGCCTACCATGCGTATCTTTATGAAGAGAAACATTCTTCCAGTCACCTGCATGTCTTCCACACACTTGCTATTACAGTGCATACTTTCAAAAGCTGCTTATTATTTGCCCATAATTATTTTGGTTATCTCCATCAGAAAGAATTAGTGGTGGAGGAGAGGAATGGTACCCAAAAAAATGAGCTATACTGTATTCTTGTTTTATTACAAAATGCTATATTGTAATGTTAATATATATGTTGTTTTAAAGTAACTTTTTTGACTGCAGTAATGTAACTTAAAAAGGGGGATTGCCTAGTGGAACAAGTTTGGTGCAGAGCCAGGTGACGTGTTCTTGACTCTGATACTAAGTAGCTGTGAAACTTTGGGCAAATCTTTTCTGTTTGTAAAGTGGGGATGATGTTATACCTACCTCGCAGGAGTTTTGGTAAGAAATGTTACGCTTGTTGAGACCTCTATTGAAGAGCGCTGTACACAACATATTTATTTTTAATTGTAAGCAGAATGAGCACATAATTGAAACACCAATCTGTATTTTAAAAAGTAACTTTATCAATACTGTAAACTGTACCTGACTGGAATCCCGTTGTCAATCGCAGTCATATACTTAATGGATGAGTATTTTGGCCTAGAATTAAGCAAGCTTGATTGCTTGATGATTGATTGTTTGTAGCTACTGTTAGTGCTGCATTACATCCCCACTGAATTGTCTGTAGTGTTACTATGTAAGCTTATCCAACCTTTTTATCATCTCCGCATACCTTTTCATCGTTTGCATATTTTAAGCTTTAAAAATAAAGCCTCCTGAATATAACTCCATTTCCTTTGAGATCATAATTCTTGTTAATAATGCTCCATGAAGCCTTGCCCAGATAACACGGCTTCTGTTTTTTGTTGTTGCTTTTCCTGGGAAACTCCAGGCTATTCTTCAGTAACTAAATGTTACACTTTTTTTATTCGTGAAGATCAGTGCTATTCTAATTCTCATACAAACAAAAAAACAACACACTAATGTTAAAATATCAAGGATGAACTGCTAGCAATTGTATGAAAATAGCTATTCAAATGAAGATTTTTTTGTCTTAATGTGAACTTTACCCTATTTGGCTTCTTTGCCTTGAAGCAGACACTTGAATTTTGAGAAGGAAAAAGAGATTGCTGTTGTTTTGTTGAATAGATAAGTACATATGCTTAAATGCTGCTCAACTAAATGACAGCAGAATTGTTCAGTCTGACTAAACTGACTGTACTTGGCTTCTTCCAGTCCTGTGGCAGTGATTCAATAGGTAAGTCCTCTTGATTCTTAAGTGAACATTGAATGGGGGTCTGCTTCTGTTCTTTGTGTTGTTTGTCTGTTACTAATACTAAAATGTAGAGGGTAATTGTGAAGTGTTCAGCCTTGTAGTAATCAGAGGTAATGTTATAAGGCAGAATTCTCCAGAATGTGGAAATCAGCCTGTTGCTTTTACTTGCAATGGGGCTTGTTTGCATAATAAAGTATGAGGAAGCCATCTGCTTCTGTGTCTGAAAACTTGTCAGCGGAAAGGAAAGTAGTTTGTCTGATGTGTAAATATGGATACTAGTAACATGTCAGCAAGGATTTATCTTTCAATTTGCAGGGCATTAAGTAACATGAAGGACTGGACTCTCTTAAATTTGTATCAGCAAGTTAAAATTGGAGGATTTCTGCATTGGTAGATCTTATTATTGATCGGTCAACTACTTTGTTTTTATTTATTTACAGATACAGACAAAAGCCTTCCTTATAGCTCCTCTTTTCCAATATGAGATAGTTCATGAATGTACAAGGATATATAGGGAGGTTGTACCTGTAAAGGTAAACAGGAAAACTGTTGTGTTGCGCGGGTATAAAAGGTGGTAAGCACCTACAATAAATGCCTTTTGTTTTGCACCAGCAAAGGAGTCTGCACCTCATTTGCCTCTCCAGCAAGAGAGCCCGGGGCAGCCCTGCGAGATAGGCGCCGGACCAGAACAGGGGGGCACCAGAACGAACAGAGACTAGAGAGGAAGACCGGACAGAAGCAGGCAGAGAAAAGCGCCGGGCTAAGAGGCCCTAACAAGAGGTGAACTGAAAGAAGCTCTAAAACCGGCTGCAAGAAGCCCCGGCCGAAGAGGGCTGCCAGAAGTCCCAGTCGAAGAGGGGGCTGAAAGAAGCCGTGGCCAAAGAGAAGAGCTGAAAGAAACTTTAAAATGAGCTGCAATAAGCCTGGACTGAAGAGAAGGGCTGAAAGAAGCCAGAGGGCCATAGGACAGGCTGGAAGAAGCCCGAGCGAGAAACGAACTGAAGGAGACGCAATCCTGGTGAAAGTGCAAGACTGAGAGAAGTCTTATCGTCCCTGGCTACTTTGATTGTCTCTCGCTGGACGAAGGTAGGCGATTGTGTATTATGGGGAACAAAATTACTTTTGCTTCTATTGCTCAAATTCATATTTTTGTTTTGCTTGCTATTATTGATTCAGACTATACTGGTGAAATTAAGATAATGCTGTGAACAGCAACCCTCCCTTGTACTATCCCTAAGTCGCATAGCACAATTGATTTATTTTCAGCGTAAGCCACCTCTGAGAACCAGCGTCTCATGAGGCAGGAGTGGGACCATGATAGGGGGAGCAGAGAGGGATCGTTTGATTACATATAGGGAATGGGTTGTGAAAGGGATGGAAAGGGCAATCCCCAAAACAGTTAACTGGTCAGTGTTCTATGCTATTAGGCAGGGACAAAAGGAAGCTCCCTCAGAATTCCTGGACAAATTAAGAGACACCATGAGAAAGCATACTTCATTAGATCTGGGGTTGTAATTAGGTGTTCAACAGCTCATATCGTTATTTATTGGGCAGTCAGCTGGGGACATAAGAAGGAAGCTGCAAAAAATGAAGGATCTTGATGCATGCAATTTGGAAAGCTTGCTGGAAGAAGCATGGAGGGCATTTAGCAACTGAGAGGAGGGGAAAAAGGAGAGAAGGGTGTTGGTAGCATCTATACAGGGGATGGGGCTAAGAACATTAAGGAAGCCTCTTGAGAGAGACCAATGCATGATTTGTAGGAAGAGGGGACACTGGAAGAGTGACTGCCCACAGAGAACTTGGGTTAGGATGCAAGCAACTGTGGAGAGTGAATGATGGAGACCTGGGGAATCTACCCTAGCGGACCCCTTTGTTAGAGTTAAGCTAGGGGACAAACAATGAAGTATAGAGTTTCTAGTAGATATGAAGGGTACTTATTTGATTTTAAATGAATTTCTGATACCACTAAGTGAAAATTTAACGGTAAGGGGCACTACAGGTCAACCAGAACAGGCATATTTTTCTAAACCACTGAAGTTCAAATTGAGAAAACAGGTGGGAATACATAGATTCTTGTACATGCCAAATTCACTGAAATCTCTCTTAGGAAGGGACTTATTGGAGCAGTTGGAAGCAGTAATAAGTTTGAAGAAGGGAATATAAAGCTTAAAGGAAGAACCAAGGATAGAGCTGCTTAGCCTGGCCTTAATAACCACATCGGTACTTATAGGCATTCCAGAGGAAGTAAGGAATTAGGTTTATCTGGGAGTGTGGGAAGCTGAAACTCCAGGCTGAGCAAAGAATGCATCTCCTGTGATAATAAAAATCAGACAAGGGAGTCAGTCCCTGAGAATTAGGCAATATCCCTTAAGGGCAGAAGATAGGGAGGGAATACAACCAATAATTGACTGATTAATGAAACATGGTCTATTGAGGGAATGTGAGTTTAACAGAGTTTAACAACCCAATATTAACGGTGAAGAAACCAGACGGGAGCTATCGGGTGGTACAGGATTTGAGGGCAATAAAAAAAAGGTAGTAGATAATTTGTGTCCTTTAGTAGCCAATCCGTATACCTTACTCACCAAGCTGTTCACTGAGTTAATATGGTTTACCATGTTGGATTTAAGGATGCCTTCTTTTGCCTGCCTCTGGCCGCAGAAAATCATCAATTATTTGCTTTTGAATGGGAAAACCCCAGCATGGGATGAAAGTCGCAGCTTATTTGGACTGCACTCCCACAAGGATTTAAGAATAGCCCTACGATATTTGGGAATCAGGGATTAGGAATAGTGGGAGCATCCATACACTGAAGGCGTGTTATTACAGTATATGGATGACTTCTCTATAGCCACAGAAACAAAAGAAGAGTGCCTAGAATGGATGATTAGTTTCTAGACTTTCTTGGACTTAATGGGTACCGAGTCTCTCCACAAAAAGCGCAGATGGCTCAGCGACAAGTAACATATTTGGGTACGAAATTGCTGCAGGGATGCGGATACTTGGGACAGCATGAAAGGAAGCGATTTGCCAGACTTCTGAGCCACACATTCCTAAAGAACTTCCAATGTTCCTTGGAATGACGGGAGTGGTGCTGCTTATGGATCCCCAACTAGAGAATGATAGTAAAACCTCTTTACACAATGTTAAAGTCCAGCTCAAAGTATTTAACCTGGGATGGGGAGGCCAGGAGGGCATTCCAGCTGCTGAAACAGGAACTGATGAAAACCTCTGCCTTGGGACTCCCAGATGTCACTAAGCTCTTCTTACTGCTCTCTCATGAGAAGCAGGGAATGGCACTGAGCGTGTTGGCACAAAGTTGCCCTCCATATTGGAGGGCAGTGGCATACCTTTCTAAACAGCTTGATGGAGTGAGCAGAAGTTGGCCTGGATGTCTAAGGGCTGTTGCGGCTTTGTTAATTAACATTCAGGAAGCATGAAAATTTACGGTAGGATAGAAGATAACTGTATTGATATCACACAGTCTTCACAGTGCTAGAGGCTAAAGGGGGACACTGTCTCTCCCCTCAGAGATTTTTAAAATACCAAGCTGTTTTAGTGGAGCAAGATGATGTGGAAATAACAGTAACAAACATTATTAACCCAGCTGCCTTTAGTGGAAATATGGGCGAGCCCATATCGCATGACTGTCTAGAGGCTGTTGAAACTGTATATTCTAGCCATTCGGACCTGAAGCAGGAACCACTGGAAGATGCCAAAGATTCCTGGTATACTGATGAAAGCAGTTTTGTCCGACAAAGGATTCGCAGAGCAGGTTATGCGGTGACAACTGTTGATGGGGTGGTGGAAGCTGAAGCCCTGCCCCAAATACCTCAGCTCAGAAGGCCAGGATAATAGCTCTAACCAGGGCTCTGGAATTGGCAAAGGGGAAAAGGATAAATATATGGACTAATTCAAAATATGTCTTTGGTGTCATCCATGTTATGGAGCTATATGGAAGGAAAAAAGACTATTGTCAGCTCAGGGAAAAGGGATCAGACATGCTGAAGAGATGCTCAGAGGCAGTACAGCAGCCAGAAAAGGTTGTAATTATGCACTGTTGGTCGCATCAGAAGGGGAACAACCCTAAAGAAAGAGGAAGTACGTTGGCCAATTGTGAAGCTAAACAAGTGGCAGAGGGTGAGGTGTTGGAGGCCTCCTTGATCCCAGATGGTAAAATCCAAGTGGACAGTGAGCCAAGGTACTCAAAAGAGGATTGGAATTTAATAAATGACCTAGAAGAGCAGGTGAAAGAGGAGGGATGGGCTGTCACACCACCAGGGAAGATAGTTATACCAACAGCCATATTATGGGCCTTAGTAATGACAGAACATAGGAAGACCCAGTGGGGAGCTGAAGCATTATATAAATTCCTTACCCAACAAGTGGTAGCTCGGAATATGTATACTACTGTTAAGCAAGTAACCCAACAGTGTGAAGTCTGTTTACAAAATAACCCTAGGAAAGATCGTAAGATTCAGCTAGGGCAAATAGGAAGAGGAAATTATCCAGGACAGCAGTGACAGATGGATTTTTCTGAACTCCCAAGAAAAGGGGGGTATATAACAGATATGTGTTAGTCCTAACAGACACCTCTTCAGAATGTCCTGTGGCATACCCTTGCCGAACAAATAAAGCTAGAGAAGTAACAAAAATTTTGTTACAAGAAATAATTCCAAGCTTTGGGGTGCCGGGGGTAATCTCATCAGATCGAGGTCCACATTTTATTGCTGAAGTAGTTCACCAAATTAGCACATTATTGGGAATTGATTGGCAATTGCATACACCTTATAGGCTGCAATCGAGTGACCAGATGGAAAAGATGAACCATCAGATCAAGCTGCAAATAGTTAAACTCAGTCAAGAGGCCTGGATTCCGTGGCTACAGGCATTGCCCTGGGCACTTTTAAGAATTCGAACAAATCCCCAAGCGAATGAAGTCTGTACGAGATTCTTTATGGGCAGCCATATGCTGTACAGGAAGAGATTTCCATGCAAGTGGGGGACGAAACAATAAACCAATATTTGATCAGCTTAACAAAACAATTAAAGAAAATTGAAAGAGTGGTGTTTGGCACCAGAGCACAAGGCCGAGATGGACCAGTACGTGATGTATTGCCTGGCAACTATGTTTATGTTAAATCCCTATCGGATTCACCTCTGCAGCCGAATTGGGAAGGATCTTATCAAGTATTCCTGATGACTGATACAATGTTTAAGGTGGAAGGAGTGGTACTGTGGATACAGCACACCTGTTTGAAAAAGACTGTTCAACCACAGTGGGTCACAGAAGAGAGAGGTCTGCTTTGAGTGATATTGAAAAACTGAAAAATGAATAGGAACTTCAAAGGACTTGTGGTGATGGTATTGAGCATATTCGTAAGAAGGGAAGCACAAGCATTACATATTATAGATGTTCAAACCAATATGTGGGTAACATAGGCAAATCATACTAAACAAGGCTCCTGTCTTGCATTGCAAATGGCATCTGATCCTTTCCAGACATACCCTATTGGGGTACCGTAAGGTTTTCAATGGTCTGCATTTCAGGACTATGTAAATGACGGAACGGGATTAACTGGTAATCTCACAATCCTGTGTAAAAGGTTAAGGATAAAAACAGGATCCACACTTTCCTGCCCTGCATGCAAAGCAGATACTGGGGTAGAGGACACTCTACAAATGGGTGTTATAGTCAGTAGTCTAAATGTTAGCCATACAAACCCGGAAGAATTAGACTTACTGGGGTCAATGGTTCACGACTCCACTAACAGGAGGGAAATAGGGAATGGAAGCTGTTGCTTTCACTTTGGGGGTTAACGAGCAACAAATGCAGCCCTAATGGCCAAATACTGGAACAAGGATGAGCTGAAACTATGGAGCAACAACTCCTTGTTTATCTATGTATCTGAGAGAGCCCCCCCCAGCAAGGTAGAAATAAACGACATATGGGATAATGGTCCACCTGTTGGCTTTATCGGTATACCAGGCCACGCTCTATCTCCACATACTAAGAATATCCCAGGATAAGGAATCTCTTAAACAGCATGTTTTGGGCTGGTGAGGGACCGCATCGATCAATGTAGGAGCACGCATCAATTAACAGAAACATGTAACAGCCAAATTACATTCTGGAATTACCCTATGAGGGTAATAACAGCTCTCTTTCTTCCAATACTTGCCTCAAAAAATGCTAAGGATTTAGAGAAGTTAGCGTGTTGGACAGCAAAGGAGCTGAACCTCGCATCTGTAAGTAATACAGGATTAGTATATGATGTAGGTAATGTATGTCACGCAGTCCTACAGAGCAGAGCCACTACTGATTTTTTTTACTACTTGCACAGGGCATGGTTATGAAGACTTCAGTGGGGTGTGTTACTTTAAGCTTTCAGAGTCCACACATAAGAAATTGGAAAAGATAAAGGACAATATGAATCAGATACGAATTGGTACTGGCCCTATATTAGAGGGTCTGGAAGAGCTGTGGGAAAAGCTTACCAGTTGGTTACCTAATTTTTGCATGTTTAAAGCAACTCTTTGTAATTTGTATTATCATAATCATTTTGCTTGTCATAATGTGTGTTGCAATGAGATGTGTATTATGGCTTTGTAAAACATCAGGAACAGTTATAAGGAATGGAAAAGGCATAAGTTAAGATAGAAGGTGGAAAGTGGGAGCTATTTTAAGGCCTCACTCTCCTGTAATGGAGTTATCTAGCAAAAGAATTTGCTAGGATAAAGAAAAGGGGGGAATTGAATTAAGGAATGACAGGTTATTGATTAGCTATTGTATTAGGGTGCAAGCTAAGCAGGAATTTGGAGAAAACAGGATAAGGGACAGAGTGCTGTGGTAAACTGAATGGGAAGAATGGAAATATCAGGAGGAAGTGCTGAGGCATTGTCAGCAGGAACCATAGTTGAACACAAAACTAGGCTAAAGATGAAGACTCAAAGAGAGGAAGACAACTAACTTCATCCCCACAATCACCGGATGACCCCTGCTATGAACCACGCATGCATCAAGGGGATAAGCAGCATGCAGATGAGTTTCCAGAAAATTAATGAATATCTAATTAAATCCCAGGACATGTTTTGAATACTCATGGGGTTGCTTTACAAGTTTGTACCACTCTTGCTTTTTGGTGTGAGTGTTAGGAGGAATTATCCTCCATATACCCAATGGTACACGTCTCGTTGAATAAACATGCCTGCTTTATAACCTAACTCTGGGTTATAGAGTCTGATTCTGCAAATCAACTACTACTTTCGATGTAAGCTTCTCTATTCACTAAAAAGTAAATTGGTAATTTTGGAAGCCTTGAAGTAAACTGTAAAAAATTTTTTGTGTAAGTGTGCAGAGTTCTTAAGTCTTGGAATTGATGCTATGATTAAATCTCAGTTATGCTTCAAAATATAGGGAGTTCATGCACAAGCTGTGTTTTAGGAAGCCAGGCTTAATTTGCAAAAGGTGACAGGAGAGCTAAGATGAGTACAAAGTTCCTTGCATGATAGCACACTTGTTCTTTAGTTTGGGCTAACATTGTCTGCTTGCAGGTCTGCTGTATGTCTAGCAGTCATCAGGAATGCTGTTTGGCAGAGTCCACTGGTAGTATCCTCTAAAGTGTCAGTTGTTTTTCAAGATATTTGCTTTATTCGCACAGTTCTCCATTGGGTTTATGTTTTCCAGACATAGCCCTATTCTTGCAGTAGTGTTTTGGTTTGTTTCTTGTTGGCTATTTTTTTTTTTCCTCATTCATTTATTTATTTGCACAATTTAGATTAGATGGTTTCTCTATCCAGGTTTTTGTTACTTCATGAGATAGCCTTGGATCCACAATCCTCATGCCTGGCCTTGAAGTATTTCAAGTCCAGATGTGTTTGTCATGAAGGCTTTAGCAGTGAGCCTTGGACTTTTGTATACAGGGTAATCCCAGACAAATAGCAACAGCTTGGGCACAAGTCATCTGCATGGTATGTGAGCATGGTATTTGCCTGTTATCTGAGTGTATGGCAAACCTGTGTGGATTATCTATATGTGCATCACAAATTTAGCACTATTCATGCAAGTTTCATGTACTGAGATATCTGTAGTGTCACTTGCAGACATCTGTGGGATTCCCTAGCATGTAGAAAGCTGTATTTGAGTCTCTGAATGTCCTACCTGAATTCTAGAAGCTTATAGTGCAGCTGATGGGAGCACAGAGGATAAGAGCAGAGGCCTTAAGAATACAGACTCAGGGTGATACAGGGACCCAAGGATAAAAACATAAAGTGTGAGTAGGCAATTACAAAAATACAAAGATTAGATTTTAAAACTGCCTTGAATTTGCATCCCAGATAGACAAAAATTATGAGGAAGGTTTCTAGGCCCAGTTGGATGGATAATCATCTCAGAGTCACTAACAGTGAGAAGTCTGTATCATACATAAAGTTGTATCTTAGATATGAAATTATGAGAATTTCCATAATAGAACAAGTAACAAGAACGTCTTGAAATGTGTATGTATTTAAATTAGAGAGCAAGGAAGGGAATTTTTGAACTGTTACAGGGTGTGGATGGAATAGCCGTTAAGAAGCTTTAAACCTTATTTCCAAAATGCATTATTTCATTTACAGTAGTATTGAGCACGAGGATAAATAAGGATGGGTAATGGGAATGAGAATAGGAAACATACCACTTGTAAAGCAAAAAAAAAATTGAATTCTATAAGCTATCATCAGGGGAAATGACTAATCTTTATTTCAGAATTCTGAAAGCATGTATAAAGTTACAGATCTGTATGCAAGAATTTTAAATATATCTGTCAAACTTAGTGTGGGACTGTATGACTAGAGAATAGGAAATATTTTATTTGAGAACAGAGGACAAAATAATCTTGCTGAACTGAACATTTAGAACAAATTCTGAAGAATATAATTAACAGAGAAATAAATGAAACCTGAAATATAACTAAATAAGGTTTTACCATAGGTAGTTCACACAGGTAAACTGATGGTTCTTTGATTAAATAATTTACGCCTAGGCAAGGGAAGAGTGGTGGAATAAGAACCAAGTGAATTTTAACTGAACACTTAATGCAATGCCATGATGGAAATCCTCAACTCGGCTGGAAAAGATGAATGTTACTAAGGAAAATAATAATAATAATAAGTCATGCAAGCAATTTACACACATATAAGTAAGAAGTAGTGTTGGAGATCAAAGTTCTTCTTTGGGCAATTTTTTTTTTGTAATGACTTTGAAGGAAAAAATGTAGGAATGTGGAAATGTCAGGAGGCATCACCAACAACTAAGTTGGTCAAAATATCATGTAGAGGAGGAAATAATGAATTTGAGAATAGGATTAAAGAAATGGCATGAAACAAGCTTCTACAGACTGCAAGCTCATACATTTCAAAAGTAATGATGCTACAAGCTGAAAGTTGTTGAAAACAACAAAAGAGGGGAATTATTTGGGGTAGTATAGACCTTTGATGAGTAGTTGGTGGTGTTGCATTTAGATAAACCAAATCCTGATAGGTGTCTCTGGTAGAGGTAAGGAGTCATTAATGCTATTGTATGAGAGGTAATGAGATTGCGCCTGCAAAACTGCATGTAAATTTTGTCACCTTTGAGGAGTGGGCAATACTTAACTTAGGAAAGCTGTTCTTTCTGAATTGTGCCTTCCTACACATTTTGCTAACTGTTACTAACAGTTAACAACAAAGTTAACAATTAACAGCTAACAACAAGTGAAATTCACTGTTGGGCAGGTGAATCATACAAGCCAAGTTGCCCAGTGGGACTGTGAATGGCCCATCCCTGGAAGCATTCAAGGCCAGGCGGGATGGGACTTTGACCAACCTGGTCTAGAGGGAACTAGATGATCTTAATGGTCCCTTCCAACCCAAACCATTCTATGATTCTGTGATGTAAATTATATGGAATAAAGGGTAGATATCATCCTGATGTCAGCTGGAACGGAGTTAATTTTCTTCGTAGTGTCTGATATGATGCTTTAGGAGAAAAAAACAATGTTGATAACACACTGTTGTTTCTAATTGTTGCTGAGAAAAGCTGCACAGAGCCAAGGAGGTTCCAGTTTTTCAGCTTCTCATACTGTCTTGCCAGCTAGGGAGCTGATGGATACAAGGAGCTGGGAGGAGAAAAACCAGAACAGCTTACCTAAACTGGTCAAAGGGATATTCCATTCCATATGACATCATGTAACAAAAATGTAAAACTAAGGGGTGTGCACTGCTGTATGAGTAGCAAGAGCATTCAGAGGAGATTTAGATTTTCCGGTGGGACAGTCTCAGTGAGTGGCAGAGAAAGTAAGAAGCAGCACTCTCTGTTGAAGAATTCCTCTGCATCTTTCTTCTAAGTCCTATTACATATTAGAAGTCTGCTGTAAGGTTTCCCCAGACCCTTCACTTCTCTTGGCTAAATAAGCCTTTCTCACGCCCTAAGCGGGACATCATTCATACTGCTGCTCAAGTATCATTCTTTATTGTCACTATTTACAGACACTTCTAGCAAAAAGTGACGTTTTTGGGGTTTTTTTTCCTACAATTTGTTTGGCCCTGAGATAGGGATGAAGGTTTTAGTTCCTTTTGTTTGCTTGTTTAGTTTTGTTTCATTTAAAGATATTTGCTTTTAGAAAAGTACAGGAACAGTATAGATTTCCTTGATTGTCCTTTGCCAGTATCAGCCATGCTCTTGCCTTTGGTGCTGTAGTAATCACAGGATCACAGAATTGTAGAAGTTGGAAAAAATTTCTAGAGGTCATCAAGTCCAACTCCCCCTGCTAGATCAGATTCCCAATAGCAGGTTACTCAGGAGGGTGTCCATGTCAGTCTTTCATATCCCCAGAGACAGACACTACACAACCTCTTTGGGCAGCCTTTCCCAGTGGTCTGCCACTCTGACAGTGAAGTATTTCCCTGCATTAATATGGAACTTCCTGCGATCCAGTTTCTGCCTGTTGCCCCTTGTTCAACTGTTTGCTCACCACTGAAGATCCTACTTTCACCATCTTGACTCCCGTGCTTTATGTGTTTGTAGACAGAGATGCAACCTCCTCTCAGCCTTATCTTCTTCGGGCTGAAGAGACCTAGCTCTCTCAATTTTTCCTCAGACAGGAGATGCTTCAGGCCCTTAATCACTTCTATCGCCCTCTTTCTAGAAGATCCCTGTCATTTGAACTGGAGAGTCCAAACTTGGACACATTATTCCAGATACAGCCTCACCAGGACAGAACAGAGGAGGAGGATCACTTCCGTCGACCTGTTGGCCACACTCCTTTTAGCGTACCCAGAATTGGCCTTCCTGGCCACAAGGGCACACTGCTGGCTCATGACCAACCTATTGTTCACCAGAATACCCAGCTCCTTCTCTGCAGAGTTCCTCTCCAGTTGTCAGCTCCTAACCTGTACTGATGCATTATTCCTCCCCAGTTGCAAGACTTTATACTTGTTCTTGTTGAATCTCATCAGGTTCCTCTCTACTCAACTCTCTAGTCTGTCCAGGTCTTGTTGAACAGCAGCACAGCCTTCTGTTGCGTCAGGTACTACCCCCCCAGCTTTGCATCATAGCAAACTTTCTGAAGGTGTTCTTTATCACTTCATCCAGGTCATTGATGAAAATGTTGAACAAGGCTGGACCCAGCATCAATCCCTGGAGCATACCTCTAGCTACAGGCCTCCAACTAGACTCTGTGCTACTGATCACAACCCTCTGAGCTCTACCAGTCAGCCAGCTCTCAATCCATCTGTTCTATCCCTCATTTTCTAAGCTTACCTATAATGATGTTATGGGAAACAGTGTCAAAAGCCTTGCTGAAGTCCAGGTATGCAACATCCACCGCTCTCTCCTCACATACCTAGCTGGTCATGACATCATAGGAGGATATCAGTTTAGTAAAGCATGATTTTTCCCTTGTAGAATGCACGCTGGCTGCTACTGATAACCTTCTTTTCTTCACTAACTTGGAGATGACATTCAGAATAAACTGCTCCATCTGCTTTACTGGGAGTGGAGGTGAGGCTATCTGGCTTTCCTCCAGTCCCCAAGCACCTCTTCCATTCTCCATGATCTTTCATAGATTAGATAGAGGGTGGTTCAGAAATCACTTCTGCCAGCTCCTTCAGCCGTCGCGATTGCATCCTGTTGGGGTCCATGAATTTTTGTGTTGAGTTTACCTAGATGATGTCTGTTCAGGTCCTCCTCAATCAAGGGGAAGTCTTTCTTTCAACAGACTTTCTGTCTCGTCTCCAGGGCCTGGGATTCTCAAAGGTCAGTCTTAAAAGAAAAAAGGCATTCGTTAGCTCTGCCTTCTCAGTGTCCTGTTAGTGGGGTACCTGCCTCATTCAGCTATGCACTCACATTTTCCCTAGTCTTCATTTTGCTACTGACATTACTGACATGCTTTAAGAAGCCTTTGGTGTTGTCCCTGACCTCTCTGACCAGATTTAATTCCAAGTGGGCCTTATCTTTCCTTGTTGCATCCCTGCATGCGCTGACAACATTCCTATACTCATCCCAATTGGTCAGACCCCTTTTCCGCATTTCCTAAACTTTCTTCTTCTGTTTGAGATTTTTAATGAGCTCCTTGTGAATCCATATGGGGTCTCCTGCCAGCTTTGCCTGATTTCTTACTCTTAGGGATGCACCGATCTTGAGACTGGAAGAAGTGGTGCTTGAATGTCAAGAAGCTGTCTTGAGCTCCCCTACATTCCAGTGCTCTAATGTATGGGATGCATCCAAGTAGGTCATTGAAGAGGTCAGATCTTCTATGTTAACAAACAACACATCCTTAGTCTGTTCCCCTACTACCTGTGTCAAGAAGTTGTCATCCACACGTTCCAGGCATCTCCAAGTCTGTTTCTTCTATGCTGCATGATTGCTCTGCAGCATGCTTCTTTTTATTTCCCTGTGCACAGCTTGAGTGTGCTCAAAAGTTCCCAAGTCAGTACCAAGATTTTAAATGTGGGAAACTAAGTGATAATACTGATTTTTGTATAATGCCTTGACATCTATGAGGTTTCACATATGTTTCAATCCATATTGCATATTTCTATTGTGCTTCTTCCTCCTTTTAAGGCCATAGATCTAATATTATAGCAATGGGAGGAGAGGGGGATCTTGGAGGAGAGAGAACCCCACATACCTGATTTCTCCCACTGAAGTCCATTATCTTCATACCATCAAATGCAGCAGTACTAAGTGGTACTTAGTAACATGATGTTTCTCTTGGTAATGAAACCATGGAAGATGCGAAAGATGCTACCGCTTTCATTAACACTGACTGTACTGTACTGAGCACCGTAGGTTACCCATGGTGAGGGAGCACTGCAAGGAAATAATCTGTCAGACCCAAGAGCACTTAGTCATTTTGATGATCTCTTTTAGGTCTTTGTAGGCCTGGGGGCCACCATGGGAAAGAAATGTTCTGCAATTTATTTAATCCATGATGTGCCTGTTGCAAAACAAAGCCTGAGTACAGCAATACGAATAGCGTTGGAATACAGCAGTAAAATAAATAGCAGCAACAGTAATTTGCCTAATCCTAAGACCTTGAAGCCAGAATCACTTTTCCTAGCAAGACTGAACTGCTAGACCAGTAGTTTTCCATTGCTATTTTGTTGATGCCAGTAGATATGACAATCCCTTCCAAATCTGTTTATACCTACTAAGGCTTTGTTTTTCTCATCGTATTTCACCTAGTTTTCACAGATGTGGTGCATGAAACAGCCAGGAATCCTCAGTTTTTAAAGCTGAGAATCCCAGAGGATAGTAGGACAGACATTTTCAGGAACAAGTAGTACTGTTTGTTCATGCAAGTACTTCTTGAACAGTAGGCCCAAATGAACAACATAAAATCGACCATTTCTAGAGAAAGAAATATTTATTGGTTCTTTTATTTTAATAGTCACTATAATAGTCAGCACAATTCATTGTTATAAATATTTATAAATATTCTGTAGGACATAAGACCCACTCAAATAAATAAATAAATATTGCAATATTTAAAATGTAGTGCTTTCTAACTAGCTGGTGATGGCCAGCATCTCCATTGAAGAAATAATTCTCCTGACACTTTTGATAAAGTTCTTTATAGTTGGAAACGTGTTTTTGATGCAAAATTTACTGTGCATTCATTCAACACACAAGGATTAAATCTCTGAGCAACACTTTTTGTCTTCTTATGCACTGATAGAGATATTATAGAGTTTTAACCTTAGAGATTTTGTCATCAAAGCTTAATATGGGTTGAGACAGAACTTTTCATGATTCAAACTTCCGTAGGTCTGTTGACTTTGTGTCCTAGAGAACTCTGTGGAGCACAGAAAAAAATTCTACTTCTGTAACTGCAGTAAAAAGTTCTCAAGGAGAGAAAGCCAACAATGGTAAAGGAATTAAATAAAATTATTAAATAGAACATAAAATCATGTGTTCCCACTGTACAGGCAGCAAGGTAAAAATTCTTGTGGTATTTTGAATAAGCAAGAAAACACATAGCTATCTCCCTGACCTGCAATTCCCCAATCCATTAGAATAACTTCTTTCCTTTAAAAACTAATTATAAACATGATAGTAATAAATAATTTGTGAGACATAACACTTGATCCAATCCTAATCCTGTATGAATTAAGAACCACATTATCTGGCAAAACCTTCATTACAGCAGAATGAGATAGTGTGGTTATTCTAACGTAACTACTTGGAGGTTGTAGATGAAAAGATATTTTATGTGTGTATATTTATATATGTTTGTGTAGATTATTTAAAATGCTGTCAGCAGGACAGACTCTGCAGTGAATATTCAGCAATTTCCATGAAAACAAACAGAGGGCCTTACTTTTGATATTGTAACACGATTCTGACTTCAGTGGCTTCAGTGAATTACTTCACTAAATAGTAGGAAGAGAAAGACTAGAATCTAGCCTGACATCTTATGATGTGCTACTTCTATGAAAAAAGCTGGATGAAACACATCATTTTCAGACTGGTGTCAGGCTGTTAAATATGCTATTAAATAAAATGGAAGAAAGTGCACACACACAAAAAACACAAAGATATTTTCACATATCTGCCATGCTGGAATTTTCTCTATCTGTTGATTTCTAATGCTATTGATTTCTGCTGAAGTATATCAAGCACTTTTTCAGAATCACATATGTTTAAAATTCCAGGAATATATGACTACAAGCAGATGAGATAAAGGAGAAGAAGTGCTAAATATGTATACAATATTCAGAATTTTCTATGTAGCTCCATTAAAACCAGTGAAGCTCTACTAAATTTAACCATTTTTCACCTAAATTAGAAAGAAAACTCAACTCTGCAAATATCTTATCTTACTTAAAGATTGGTAAACTTCAAATATATACATGGAATTTACATTTTGGTAACTAAGTTACCCATGACAAATCTCAATCTAGATGCCTAGATTTTGTCAACATTTAGAAATCTGATAATATTGAAGTCATTTCACTCTTACAGATATAAAGCATCTGATGTCTGCTTAGAATTAGATAAAAATTTTGATGTCAAACTTAGATGCTCCTTTTCTAAATACATGCTTAATTTTTTACTCATTAGATGTGAGTCTGCATTAACTGTTAATAATTCGCCTATGAGGCATAATCCAAGGGGATTTTTTTTCTTGGAGAGCACTGGGCAAAATAAACTAGCCTATTTGGCATATACTGATCCTGATACTTCCCTCTGGGTTAGAAACATGCAAAACTAATGAATGTTTCTATATTGCATTTCCATATTGTGTTGCTATAATTAAGTGAATAGAGAGATGTGACAGAGAACTTGAGAGAACGGTGAGACTCAAATACTCATTTTTCAAACCTCAGCCTGGATTCAATAGGTGTCAGAAATGACTCTACACAAGGCCATTTGATCCCTGTCAGCTACTCCAGTTTTCCTTATGCTTTTTTTGTCACCAGAGTGGTCACTTTCTGACTCCTATGGGCACGAAAAGAGACCGAAGCTCCAATCTCAACACTTAAGAATATATATAGCAAGTTTTATGTGATGATATAACACACTGTTGGTCAGTTAGTCTGCTGTGCTTGCAAGTGAGTCTCTGCCTCTGCTGGAGTTTCTAATCCTAGAGGGCTCAAGTCTTCTTCCAGACACATCAGTAACATAACACTAGTTCATCATTACATTCAAGTGAATTCTGTTTTTCACTTAGGCATACTAAGGGTATTTCAGACCTTAAAATATTTAGTTTCTATTATACATTTTGAAAATGGATTGTCTTTTCAGTAAAACAGAGTGCAACATCCTTTTTCAGTAAACCATCATGCATAAGGACAAAATTTGAAATAATTTTTTTTTTCCAATGTTCTTCGGGTTTCTAGCAGCCCACCCTGAGGGGTAGAAATCAGATTGAGTGTTTTAGACACTTCTGTCTGTTATATTCATTCATGTCATCAATTTGCAAGTGGTTGCCATTATCTTGTAATGTAAAAGCGAGGACTAGCATATCTCCTGGCATCCATCATAGCGTGTGGGTCATCTGGGTTGACCACATCGTTCTGATTGACTCTCATGGGTTCTCTGGGCACATGGGAAAAGTCCATTTGCAATTGCAGCTGAGACTCTAATGCAGAGACCTTTCTCTGTGGGACCAGGATCTGGTGAGGATCCATTGGATCAATATCTGCACTCCTAGTGTTTCTGTGGGGTTCAGGTGTGTTGAATCGAAACAAAGGGATTTCGTTTCTCCTGGACAAAAACTGGGAGTACGGTGGTGGATTCATACCAGGGATGAAAACTTGCTTACTTCTGCCTAAGCTAACCAGAAAGTGGTGCTTGGGAGATTGATACACATCATATCCATTTTCCAGTGTTCTTTGGTTGAACACGCAGTCCTCTTGGCTGAAATAATGCTTAGAGAAGAAAAAAAAAAAAAGACAAATGTCAACAAAGGGATTTGGTGAAGGACAAACACCTGTTAAAGAGGAAAAGACAGACGAGATCCTGCAGAAGGTGTTTTCCGATCTTCCAGGTCTGCAACTCAGACAACTCATGTTAATCCAATATGGAATTTTCAACAGAGGTGTTACTTAGCCAACACTGCTTTCAACAGAGGGCTACATTGTTTGAGCTACTGTGAATCTATACCACAGCAAGATTATAAGATCTCATTGGATCTCTTTCTGCTTTCATATATTCCAGAAGGAACTCAGATGTGCTCTTTATCAGCTCTACAATTCAGAACAATCAAAGAGGAGAGAAAGTTTAACATAAGTGGCAGGTTCTCAGCTTGCCAAAATCTACATCCTACTGCTGTAGTTGTACAGATTTGCCCTAGCTGAGGAAATGGGTTGTATGTAGCAGACTGTGCCTGTGCCTGTTATCTGTAAAAGTAACTCACCGATCCAAAAATGTCTCCTTTCATGTCCATGCATAGGTAGCGTCCACTCTTCACGCCTGTGATTATAACACAGCCAGCACCCTCAGACTTGATCATTAGAGCACCTGTTTGAGAAAGCAAATATGTCAAATCCAGAATCCCATTTGACACCACACTCTTGCCTTACTGGTCCACACACTGACTAGAAATGTCCATTGATGGATTTGAACCCATCTTCTATATCATTTAGGACTATTTGCACCCTAGATCACGTTCGATGTGGCTTTGTTTGATCCTTGAAAAGTTCCTAGAGTGGAGATGCCGCTACATGTCTTGATGCCTTGTTCCAGTGCTGAACTAACATTCCAAACAATTTTTTTTTCTGACATCCCAATTGAAGACCCAAGCCCACTCTGGGACAGTTTCTCCTATGTTCTGTCCCTGGCCATGACTAGAGGGAGTTTGATTGCCTCATCTTAATGGCTGCCCTATGATATTCACTTTAAACTACTTTTTACTACGTTAAATAAGCTTAGCTCCCTCAACCTTTTCCAAAATTGTTTGTGTTCAAGGCCACTGACTATCCTGAAAATTCTCTTTTAGAACAGTTCCAATTTTGCCACATCCATCTCACAGAGTTTTTTATAGTACTCCAAGACCAGGTTTATTGGTAGTAAGTAAAGGCTGAAAAGTAATTTTCCTTGATCTGTGGATCATGGTGGATGGCTTGCCATCTTCTTAAATGGAGTGTGTCCCCTGTAACCCTTAGTCTCTACCCAGGAGGGCTGTACACATCCAGCCTCCTCCCAGCCTGAGCAGCACTTTGGACTTTTTATTTACCTGGAATCTCAGTGGCAGTGGTAGTGTGGTGACCTGGCAGAAATTCAGTCATCTTCTCTTTCATGAACTCATTAACTGTTTGATTTCAACCCCTCCTGTGAGCATTTCAAATATATGTGGATTTTTTTTTCATGACAGATATGGCAAAACATGATTTTTTACTGGCTGTTTTCTTTTTTGCATCTCCCTGATTATTGCCCAACATGCCTAAAAATAAATTTTATAAAACCCATAGATATACAGGAAAAATAACACTAAGACAGAGCAGAAAATCCTACAAGTGTTTCATCAATTCCTTGAAAGAGAAATAGGGGAACTTGATTATTTTTTCTCTTTGATAAATTAAACTTCTAAAATTGCCTTTTGTTCCTTATATTATTTTGCACAAGTATCACAAGAAGTGCTTATTAAATATAATTGTGTGGATGAAGGGCATGTTATGCAGTAGTAATAAGAATGACTTTATGATGCATAGCTACTTGTGTGCATAGCTACTGCTAAAAGATAAGTAATTTTGGAATCCTATCTAAGAACTCTGTGTCCTAAAAAATGACTTACAACAAAACCAAGCCAAACTACACCTTTTTATTTTTATTTCAATTATTTATTTCTTTATGTATTTTTTAACTAGCTAATATGTTCAGACAGGTATCCAGCAAAGAATTCCTGAATTTTCCATGAAAATAAACTATGATAGAACCTTCTAGTTACAAAAGGGAACAATTACTTCTGATGAACTCCAAAGGCTTTGCACTTCATTTATTACAGTCTGGACTTTCACAGTTTCCCCCCATTTTATCAACTGTTGCATGCTTAATTACCCACATTCTATGCACAACTGATTTTCTGCCATGCATCTGCATTAAATACACATATCTATAGATTCTCTTATAAATCAATTTTCAATAAAGAGTGGTACTGATACACTTAGAAGAAAATGACCTAATTTTAGTAGTTAGAATATCTCCATCCCAAAATATTTTATGACCATAATCAGGTTTTCACAACTGCTATGGTGATTTTTTTCAGCGCAATGCTATCACTGCAGTGGAAAGTAGCCCTTTGGGATATGTCATTATCAACTACTAATAAAAAATTCCACAAGAAACTGTGAGTAAAATCATGAAATGAAGGATAATCCAGGTAATTTTTACTTGCAGAGCATCACAGGAACCACACAACTTTAGTTATCTTCAACAAAGATATTCCTCACCTGTTATATTTCTTTGAAGAAAATTATTTCTTAAACAAAATGAGTGTTATAATTGTTTTTTTGATTCCATAGCTCTGCTCCTCTCTTTGCTTTCCACCCAAGAAGATGGCATTTTCTACAGGTAGTGAGAAAGCAATATTCTAGTTAGCCCTCCCCTGCTCCCATGAAGACAGAGGGTCCGTAATAAGTTACTTACTGTAAATGGTTTGGTAAGGAACACCACTGATGTGGCCATCAGCATTGATTTGGAGATGGAAGCTGTTCCTCTCTGTAGAAGTGTACAAGTGCATCAGCTGATCTCCATTCCGCCAGCTGGGATTCAGCAGTGGAGAGGAGTTGGGGAAGCCAACTGCAGCCTTCAGGATACAGAGCACAAGCAGCATGTACTCCAGGCAGCTGCAGAGACTGGTGTGCGGCATGGTTCTCAGCTCTTAGTGGCTGTTCAGTATCTGAAACTTGATACTCCTTTTGCTTCTCACTTTCCCTTGTTTGTCTGCGTCTGGAGCAAGAATCCTCAGATAAGTTCCCTTCTTTGCAGGGGCTTATGAAGAGCAGGAAAAGTGACATCACACAGGAAAAAAAAAAACTTGTCCACATCCTTGATTTTTGTCAAAGCAACATTTTAAGTTTTCCAAAACCTCAGGGGAAGGAAAGCACGTAGGATCTCTGGGCAAGGTGTAGGGGGAAAAAATATAAGGTTTCTAAAGACAGCTCACGAAAGCTAATCATATGTTCAAGTGTTATCGGCAAACTTGTGACATCTGAAAATTTCCCATGCCTCTACTGTTAAATCCAGAAAGAGCAATCCACTGTAATTTCTGTGAAGAGAATGACCTGTTAAATGTATCTTTTTTCTTCTTCTTCTCAGATTTAGATTTCTGCCTCCCCTCTTCATTTCTAAATTGCATTCTGATTTTTTGAAAACAGCAAATTAAAGCCAAAAACACAAATTAAAAAAAATTACAGATACATCACAATCTGAGAGTAAAGTTGTTCTGGGTCTGATTCCTTCATTACGGTGTGAGTTTAGCAGTGAGTTTGTTGGACTGATATCTGTGTTGCCTCATTTAAGCAAGTGAAACTTGATGTGCACACACCTCACTCCAGCTAAGCTCTCCCTTTTATTTCTCCTGTTTGAATCACTTAGATAATTTGGAGTTGACCAAATAGCTGAAGATCAGCTCCAGAACACTTAGAATCTGCAAGTTCCCTTGTTGCATGTTTGGTTAGCAGTCTTTTATTGAGCCACACAGATTAGCATGGCAAGAAGATCTAGGATCTGAATCAAAACTAAAATCATTCCTACTGGCACATTTCTATTGCTTCAGGTATAGCAAACAAGCTTGGAAAAGCTACAAAGGGATGTGAGTAAATTGAAAATTAATAAATGTAAAGTGATGTTAAAATTGTTCCAAGATACCTTATCTGCTTTTCGTTTGTCCTGTCAATGTACAAAAGTTTCATCAACAACTTTTCTGACTTAAAACAATATTATTCTGATTATTGTATAAAAGTACTGTACTAATGGGATGCTGGCTATACAGATTAAACAACAGTGATAGGAATAGTTGTGAAAGTAGGCTGTGTTTAGCTATTTGCTTGTTCGTTTTAGAAATGAGTATTTATGATGAAAAGAGTACTAAACAATAAATGAATCACTTTTTAAGAAGACACTGGAGATTTTAAGTCTAGTGGTCCTGGATTCACAGGCAGAGATGTTAGTAGGTTACAGGTTTTAGTTAGACACTGCAAAATTCTTTGTTCTATCAACACCTGTGAAGCAATGTCATCGGCACAGAAATATATTAAAACTTGGTAAAACTATGACAGTTGACCTGATATTTTAAAGCTTAAAACTAGCAAAACTCTGCCAAATTCTTCTATTACACCTGTGTAAATCTAGAAACTTGCACCTGTGTAAATGACAGCATTCTCCAGCCAAAGTGTATAAGGGTCAATCTGAGCAGATTGACAAAACTGTATTTACTGAGAAGCAATCTAGCCTACAGACATTTCACTGATTGTAGCATCTGAAACATTTTGCCATAATAATTTAAAAGCTATCTAAGAAGGGAAAAACCACCTTTTTTTCTTTTCTGTTTCCTTTTTTAAGTGTATCTATTTAGTGTCAAAATTATTCACTATTTTTTTTTCTGTCTGGTATCAAACATAAGCATTTTTATTTTTTTTTTCTTTTGCTCTCTTTCATTTGACTACTGTAGAAATGTGGATGTGAATATCTCAGAAGCAGTTACAAAGGTTTCCACAAGAGGCACATATATTTTTTGTTATTTGTGAATGCAGTTTTTCTCATTCAATATTTCATATACATGATAAAGCCCTTCTGTGCTTATCATTACACAGTGTTCTGAACTCTTTCTGAGATCTTAGCTGCATAGAAAGAGTTCTGTGATGAAATTCAGGCCATTTCTTAGCATGTGTCAGTTTTGAGAACCTATTTCTCTCTCTCTCTCTTTTTTTTTTTTTTTTTTTGTTAATATCTCAAAGAAGTGAAGAGTACTTCCACGTGCTTAAATTCTTATGCATTTTCAGAAGATTTTCATTGTATCAGCAAAATTCCAGACAGTTGAGTATAAGCTGCTGGGCTAAAACAAATATATTAAACTCTCTGCGGAAAAAAGAATAGTAATGTGGATTTTACCTTTTCACAAACATTTGTGTTCCAAAGTGCTGTGCTGAAACATGGAAATAGGCTAATCCCTGCTCTGAGGAACCTACGATTTTAAAAGGAATGGAAGTAAAGTGGATGCTCTGAAAATTGCACTGTGAGAACATTTGGAAGCTTGAAGTGTGCTGGTGGGGAAGGACAGGGCTGGCTTATGCCTTAGTAACTAACACAGAGGTTTCTACCATGAGGATGGCCACATTGCTGTGCCTTCCACCTCCCCCTGTAGGGATACCTGACAGCAGCTGGAGAGCAAACAGATACACAGCAACCTTCAAAGGGCTCCTCTGGGATACTCAGTAATTTAAGAGCTGGCATTCAGCTGTTTGTGAAGTATTTTGCCCCCAGGAGTACTGTTGACTTTCACTTCAGTTTTTCGTAATACTGGAAACAAGATCAGTATAAATAGAAATGTGCCCTATGAGAATCCTCGCTTTCCTATGCCACTTTTCAGACTCCCAGAGATGAAGTAGAAAACTCAGCTCTTATGAATGCTGCTTCTGACTTGCAACTACCTATTCTCTTGTAAAAACCTAAAGTGGTTGGTAGAACTCAAGATGAAGTACAATGTCATAAAGAGCAGTTTGCTAGCATAGCAAACTTTCTGCTGTCTTTGAAGGGCATTTGTTTTCCAAATGTAATGCAAGTTCGTATTTGAGAAAAAAGAGAATGAATTGGATAATAATAATGTCCATGAAAAACGTTTTGTTTCAGATGATCTGCCCATTTGTAATGTACAATTTCTGTACAGAAAATATATATTAAAATCCAGTAAGATTATCAGTCATTTAGGG
Source organism: Tympanuchus pallidicinctus (assembly GCF_026119805.1). Taxonomy (NCBI): domain Eukaryota; kingdom Metazoa; phylum Chordata; class Aves; order Galliformes; family Phasianidae; genus Tympanuchus; species Tympanuchus pallidicinctus. Next base: position 1,281,168 of record NW_026294744.1, read on the forward strand.
TAAAATATACTACAATCACATGTTGCAAAAATTTTAGTTGGAAATAAACTAAAAATTCTTCCCATGAAAGTGATAAAGCACTGCAGCAAAAGCCTGAGTGATCTGATCCTTCTTGGGAGTTTACCTTATTGTACTCTTGGGCTGCACTAGAAACATCCAGGGACCCCTTTCCATCTATATCTTTCAGTGTTTCCATGACACTGGTTAAAGAAATTTTGCTACTGCATTTATTGACAGTTTCAAATAAAATATTAGAATAATTCTCCATACTTAGAAAGAAAATGAGAATAGATAATAAACTGTGCTCTAACATAGTTTTAAACTTACTTTAGTCTTTTTGATTCACACATTTCACTCTGATGATTCTACAGTCTGGAAGAAGAGAGAGAAATATTTAGGCCAAAGAAATTAAGAGCAAAAAATGCGAAGCGGGAGAGAGGAAGAAAAATCAAAAGGCAAAATATGAAGACAAGGAAAGTAGAAAGGCTTTACGAACTACTGCAAGACCAATGCACAGTTCTGGACTCTTCCAAAGCAGCATAAAGGTCCAACTTTGTGAGCAGCAGGATAAGATAAATAGAAGTATATAATAATGGGGAAAATGGATATTGATAGCACATATGCAAGGAAAGATTAGGTTGGATGGAAACATGGAAAATAGGTGTCTCGAATGCTACTCTAGTCCAGATCTTAAATCACATAATAGCTTTTCAGATATATTTGCACCTCTTTGCAGCCACAGTATTTCTTCGTGTTGCCTTCTCGCCCTGTCTGTTGCTGGTGAGAAGGATCTTGTATGACCCACAGTGCCCTTGGGTACAGAGGTTCATCAACTGCTGGGACACTGATCCTGCACCTGGCCCCTGGTGATCTTTGGCCATTTTCACAGCTGGCACAAGTTGGTGTCATGCCAGGAGTGGTTGGGAAATGCATTTTGTTTCAAGGAATAAAAGCAGGCTGACTTTATCATCTTTATTGAAGTTTTGGACTAATCAAATTGCTCAGTTTTCTAAAAACAAAGATTTGCTGGCTGCCATGCCCTTTAAACATAGAAATCCAACCTAAGGCGCCTTTTTTTTTTTTTTTTTTTTTTTTTAATAATATTCTTTACTGTTATCCATTCCTTTGCCCTAATCTACATTTTTACATGTCAGAGGCTGACTAACCCACGTATCTGTCCCAAACATGTCTCTGATACAGATGTCGCTTCAATACCACTTGTTCCATGGTTCATTTAGCCATATTTCTCCTCTTCTGGGGAAAGAGACACTTAAAAATGATAAAGATGAAACTTAAAAAATGATAGAGAACTTACATAAAGATGGAAATGAAGTTAATGTCTTCCTGACCTCTGATGATAAGCTCAACAGTAAGCTGAAATTGCATGGAATACAAACATACATTAAAAATTTAATACAAGAGAAATTTCACGGTCATACAAGTGGCTTTTAGATCTGCATGTTGGCTGTTACAGGATTATGAAAAATAACATAAAAATCTGCAGCACAGAATGTCTATACATTAGGTCAAGAATTCCAGAGCGTGACACATATATGCCCCCTATGTGTCACTGTCATTGCAGAATATTGTTTTCTGGTGAGCTGCTATGGAAGGGCTGCAGCTGAAATTTGCACTAAACAACTGTTTTTCTTTTACTGGCACATCCAGTACTGTTGACCTGTATATCTAGGTAGTGATGTCTAGAGAAGTGTAGTCTTAATCACTGAGGTTAGCTGCTTCAGAACTGTGCTGGCCATAACTGCAGTGATAGATCACAAGGTACAGTGGGGTTTCAGGAGGTTCCTTTGCCAGGGGAACCCTGAGAAAGCAGAGCAGCTGGGCAGCTCTCGCGAGAGGCTGACAAAGCGTAGGCATTGCCACGGCAATGGAACCGCATCCACGCCCTTTGCCTTAGAAAAAGCTTCTGGGAGGGCAGAGACATGTTCAGGTACAGTGAGAAGGCAGTGCATGCAGAACCCACAGCATACTGCAGCAGCAGGTGTGGTAGCATGGGTGGCAGGACGTGGAAGTACAGTCCCTCCTCGCTCAGGAGACAAACTTACCTATGGGCAGTCTCCAAGACCACAGATTGACCATGGTCTCCAACAGGCAATGAGCTTGTCCCACAAAGACTGTGGTGACTCAGACAGAGTTCCTTCCCAAGAATGTGGCTGTTCAGGTCTCCGGCTGCAGGGAGTGCCTGAGCCTGCTGCTGCCTGGGGAGGGTAGCAGGAACTCCACTTGTGTGAGGTGTGAGCAGTTGGGAGATCTGCTTAGCATGGTTGCAGAGCTCAAGGAAGAGGGAGAGAGGTGAGCAGGAGATTGAGTGGTGGAGTAACTCCCAGGCATGCCAGAGAGAAATGTGCCAAGGAGACACATGCTTGAAAATGATGTACCACCTGCCCTATCACTGGCAAAGGGGGAGACCTGAGAGATGGGAAGAGTTGGCAGACAGTCCTAGCTTGGCATTGTGTGTGAACCCCTTCCCTACCGACTTTGTTTCCCCATATGCTCCCTGAGAAATAGGTTTGAGGCACTGGAAATTGAAGAAGAGGTGAGCGAGGAGGCGTGGGAAGGCTTGTCTAAGACATTGCCAAGGGTGAGGCAGTCAACTGCATCTCCAGACATCCTCTGCCAAGAAAGAAAGAAGGGTCATTGTTGCAGGTGATTCCTTCCTCATGGGAACAGAGGGCACCATATGCAGACTGGACCTGACTTGCAGGGAAGTGTGCTGCCTCCCTGGGGCATGAGTCAAGGACATAACTCCCAGCTCTGATTCACCCCTCTCATTACTACCCATTACTGATAGTTCAGGCAGGCAGTAGCTCAGATAAGCCTGCGAATGATCAAAAAAGACTTCAGGGCTTTAGGGCAGTTTGTGAGGGAGCGGGAGCACAACTGATATGTTCTTCTACCCCTTCTGGAGCAGCAAGAGACACACAGTGGGCTAGGAAAACCCAGGTAATGAATAAGTGGCTGAGAGACTGGTGTTGCCGCGGGAACTTCAGGTTTTTTGACCATGGGACAATTTATTCAGCACCTGGTCTTAATGACTACAGATGGATGTCACTTGTTCTACGGGGAAAACAGATCCCAGCCAAAGAGCTAGTGGGGCTCAGTGAGAGGGCTTAGGTAAGGGAAGCCTGCTGATGAACCCTTCTTCATTTAGCTGCAGGAGGTGGTGCACTCACAGGCACTCCTCCTGATAGGAGATTTCAGCCACCTGACTATCTGCTGAGAAAACCACACAGTGGCTGCAAAGAGATCCAGAAATCTTCTCGAGAATGTGCAAAGAGAGATGTTAACAAGTTGGAACTCAGGCAGAGAAGGTCCACCAGAACTGGACTGGAGAATGTTATGGAAGAGCAGGCTGTTGGATCTGGTATTTATCTTGGAGAAGGCAATGGGAGAAATAATCTAGATGGAGTTTCATTACTTGAAGAGCAAATACAGAAGAGGGAAATAATATTATTAGTATGCAAAAAATGGGTTGATGGCATATTTACTGCACCCCATTTGGAAAAAGTGTCCCAATACAGAATGTATGTTTAAAGCATTTATTTACATTATCATTTTTTAGTGTCCCCTGCATAGAAAACACTGCACCGTGTCTTCTGTCATGTAAGAAGCTTGTGGCAGAGCTGAGCACTGATCCTTTATCTCCCAAATGCTGCTCCACATCTTATAAACTGTTAACTACTACCTGTTCAATTACAAATCTCCAACATGAACCTTTTCCCAGAATTGTCTTTCTCCTCCATTTATGAAATCAGAACTGTGGATCGTACAGTATTGTAAAAATGCACAGTAATCTCTCATTCTAATGCTACTAATTTCTGAAGACGCATTGTTCTTTAGAGTTATGGTAATGTATCTCAATCCAGTTTTTCCATTTGATTCTTGTATGATCATGCATGTGTAATTGTGAAGCATGGGGTATCTGCAAACTGCTTTTTCTGCATGAAGCACTAAATTCTTTGCCAAATACATCATCAAAATCTATTAAGTAGAAAAATTGTTTTCTCTGGAGCATTTGATCTAGAATCCTGCTAGGATATGACAATCTTTTAACAGAGAGAAGTACTTCTCTTTTCTGACAATCACTCACTGTAAGTCACCGTGATAAACAGGTGTCAAGGAGAAGTGTGGACTGAGCCTGATCCTTAGCAGATGACCTGAGAGCTGAGGTGAAACATAATAAGAATAAATCACAAGTATCAGGTCAAGTCCTCACCAACCAGGAACAGTCCAGCAACAGTGGTCAAGATGGGGAGCTAGGCAGACACAGAAATGATAGTTGGGTCCACTCACAAAACAACATCATGGTGGTAAGAAAGGTCTAGGGTCTAGTAAATAGGTGCATTTGCCCATCAGGATCAGGTCGATTGATGGCTAGGCAGGTCCATAGTTACAGAACTGAGCAGAAGCCAGGCTGTAAAGTCAGCCCATAGTTTAGGGGGTTCTATGGCTGAACTAGAAATGAACTAGAAAAGAATAGTATGTTGAGACAGCTCAGGAAGGGCGTGAACTAATATAGAGCCCCTGGCCATGGATATAGGAAGAAGTTTTAGGTAAGGCTGGTCAAGACCATTAACTGAGATTAAGAACTGGTTGGCTGGTTGCAGCCAAAAGGTTGTGATCAACAGTTCTATGTCTGGGTGGAGGCCAGTCACAAGTGGTGTTCACCAGGGGTCAGACTTGGGACTGATTCTCTACAACATCTCTATCAATGACATAGATGATGGAATCAAGTGCACCCTCAACAAGTTTTCAGATGACACCAAGCTGAGTGGCACATTCACCTCATTGGAGGGAAGGGAAGCCATCCAGAGGGACCTGGACAGGCTGAATAAGTGGGACCATGTGAACCTAATGAAGTTCAGCAAGTCCAAATGCAACGTGTTGGGCTGGGGGCAGTCTCAGATATTTATACAGACTGGAAGAAGATCTCTTTGAGAGCAGCCCTGCAGAGAGGGACTTGGGAATCCTGGTGGATGAGAAGCTGGACATGAGCCAGCAGTGTGTGCTTGCATCCCAGAAGGCCAGCTGTGTTCTGGGCTGCATTAAAAAAGAGGTGGCCAGCAGGGAGAGGGAGGTGATTGTCCCCTTCTACTCAGCTCTTGTGAGGCACCATCTGCAGTACTGCGTCCAGGCCTGGGGCCCCCAGCACAAGAAAGATGCAGAACTCTTGGAATGGTTCCAGCGGAGGGCCACTAAGATGATCAGAGGGCTGGAGCACCTCTCCTATGAGGAGAGGTTGAGAGAACTGGGCTTGTTTAGCTTGGAAAGGAGAAGGCTTTGGGGAGACCTCACTGTGGCCTTCCAGTACATGAAGGGAGATTATAAACAGGATAGGGAACAACTGTTTACATGGGTGGATAGGGATAGGAGAAGGAGGAATGGTTTTAAACTAAGACAGGAGAGATGTAGGTTAGGAAGGTAGGAATTAGGATGAATTTTTTCACACACAGGGTGGTGACACACTGGAACAAGTTGCCCAGAGACACTGTGGATGTCCCACCCCTGGAGACGTTCAAGGCCAGGCTGGATGTGACTCTGGGCAGCCTGGTGTGGTGGTTGACACTGCTGCAAACAGCAGGGGGGTTGAAACTAGACGATCGTTGTGGTCCTTTTCAACCCAGGCCATTCATGATAAAGTCTAATTAATGTCTACAGTCTGGCAACATACTCCTCTCCCAGTGAGGCATACCTCACGCAGTCCTAGGCTCAGGAGTGGCTTAGTTGCTGAGGGTAATCAGTGGGCTTTTCTGCAGCACAGAGCTAGCAAAGGGACAGCATACCAAGAAGGGACATAGTGACTTAGGCCTGGGTGGTGGTGGCAGTAATGATGGAGTTTGGATTGCATTCAATGAGCCTGAGAGATCAGATGGGCCCAAAGCATAAAATGGAATTCCTCTAAAGGGCTGGTGCTGTGAGGAGATCAGAGACGATGGAGGGTCTGGTACCTTGGGAGAGTTGTAAATCAGAGGGCATCTCCATGGCACTTAGTTTGGGAAGGCCTAAGCTCAGGCTACAAAGTCAGTCTACTTAGTGATGCTCATCTCTTCAGCTTTCCTGTTGTGACGAGGTTGGAGATGAGATTTCTGATCCTGCCCATTTCACCAGGTAGTGAGACCATTGAGCAGGCAGACCCAGCCCAGTTCAGGCAACATAAGCCAATAAGGCAACCTGGATGTGTACCGTTTGCCTGATTTTCTGAGTTTAGTTGGTCCGTGGCAGGCTCAGGGAACCTTGCTGCTTGCACAAGGTTTTTCTGATCTTTGAGAAACTGGATCAAGATCTCACCTTTGCTTTTTTTCTTATGGTTCTTAATAGATAGGCTCTTCAGAGCATCTGGTTACTCTGAGACTCACTAGCATGATATCAAGATTTAGTGAGAAGGAAAAATGCCTAGAAGTCAGCAAGGTTAGGTTCTTTGGGATTTCACAATTTGCATCTCAACTCCTGTCCTGCTCCTAAGATCAGCATTGGAAACCTGAGAAGAAACTCACAGAGGTTGCACTGAGGACTTAGATTAAATACAGGCAAGCCTGAAATGGTTTCCTACTTTCATTATAGCTTCATAAATAAGCTTGGGTAGGAGAGAGGTCATTCTGTCCCTTTGCTTTCAGACTGTTACAGAATCACTGAATGGTTGGGATTAGAAGAACTTCTGGATGTCATCTGATCCAATCCCTGCTTAAGCTGGGGCACCTAAATCCAGGACTGTGGTCAGGTGACTTTTGAAGATCTCCAAGGAGGTATACTCTACAGCTTCTCTAGACAACAGTTGCCTTCTCAGTGACAGGTCAGAGAATAAGGATTGAAGTAAGAAGCTAGAGAGCAAACAGTACAAGGTTCTAAGGAGATGCATCCTCTGTAAGGCACTTGATTAATTCTTCTGTTTAAATTGCATTTGCTCTAGTCTGTTAAGAGCAAACTGCATTTGTCTTTGTCCTTCCCTCACAAGCATCCCATGCTTTATAGTTTTGGGAACAGAACCCGAGGTGAGCAGCCAGAGTTCCTTGGGCAGAAATGTAGGTCAAAGTGGTAAGAAGAATAAGGTTACTGCATCACAGTGTATCCATAGAGACAGGTACAGTTCTAAATTCCAAATGACTGGGAGAAGTGAGAAAATTATGTGAATGGAGTAAAGCATAGCCATTTTTTTTCCTTCTATTCATAGAGATGTGGAGCCTAGTCATCATTTTTTTTTTTTTCTCACCAAAGTTCACTGAAGATTATTTTCAGTAAGCTGGGAGCACACAATGAGAAGGGAGCACAGGATCAATCTCTTTCTTCCAGGACAAGGAGGCATTCATCTAGCTGTGCCTGGCTAGTGTTATATTTCAAAAGGCAAACTGTGATACAGAAGCAGAAACCAGTCTGTTTCCACACGTAGCCTTTTCCTAGCTTCTGCAGATGTTCTCCTTACCAGGAGGATTATGTCTCTGTTTTGCTTGTTTGCCCTTGTCATTTCCAGTCACTGTATGTCAGTTGTGTCGCTTTTCCAGTTCCTACTTTTGCCTAAAATTACTGTCCTTCAGAGCAGTAAACAAGGCACTACTACAGCAAACAGAAATGTTGGTTAATCCATCCGTGAAACGTAGTCTTTTCCTATGTGACGTTCAGTTCATAAGCACAGCAACAATATGAAGAATTTATGATTATTTTTAAACAGAAAGAGCTACTGCAGGATAGCTTAGACAGACAAAATATGAAATATAAATTCAGAGGATGGCATTTAGTCATTGCTAAAGTTTGCAGGCTCCTCAGAAGAGTCTTCCTGCAAGAAGAACCTTGGAGATCTGTCCAGTCTGCCATGCCATACTGATTATGGATTGATTAATAGTGTGCTTAAATCACAGAGTGAGCAGCAGATTCTCAGCTATTAGTTTTTAGTAACATCTCAGTCCTAGCTCTCAGACTGGGAGAAGTCTGTATTAATTTAACTAACTGAAGAAATGATTAAATGGCAACACAGAAGAGAGGGAGAGCAAAACTTACCACATCGCTGAAATATAGCAAAACTTACCAAACTACTGGAATGTGTCATTCCTTCTTCCTCCACCCCTCCCAGTTTTAGGGGATAGTGAGTGAAAAATCTTCAGATGGCTGCAGGAAGCTGCCCTCCGAAAGTAGTTCCAAGCAAGAAGAAAAAGTGATTTAATAAAAGAAAAACTATTATTCCATATTCAATGAAGAGATTTACTCAAGAGCTTCAAAAATAGGAGAGTAGCACTAATACCTCCCTGAGTAAAAAGCACAGGAATTTAGACAGGTGAACATGACAGCTCATCTTCAAAAAAGATTACAGTTCTAATTTCCTTCTTTTCTGTGAAACTTAACAACAAACATAACTCCCTTATGTCTTTCCAGAGAAGAAGTCTGAAGAACAGAAAGGTCTACCACGGTTTTAAGGGTACCAATATGTTCTATGGATCTAGAGATGAATTAAAACAGCTTTTTTTTTTTTTTTTTTTTTTTTTTTTTTTAATATAGGAGCTGTGTAGCAAGGGGTTAAAAATGTTAAAAAAGATTTGGAGTCAAAACACTACATATAAAAGTTTATTTTATGAATACATTAACCTATTGTGCACAGCACATGTATAAAAATAGACACAATCTCACAAACAACTGGACAGTTTTATGTTTCTTGTACATTTACAGTCTTGGTTGTGAGCCTGTATTGAGTCCTAATATGAGGTATATTTTAATGATAAAAAATAATGTGAGAACGTTGGCACTATTTTACTGTGCAAAATCTTGGAATTGAAATAATTAGTCAGGTATATATAAATTTCTCTGCTTTTCCACTGTGTGTGTGGCTGTATCTTTACACGTCTAGAGAAAAGTGAATTTATTTTGATACAAATCGTACTGATATCGTTAAGCTTGTTAGTGTTCATTGATGGATAGACCTGCAGTTTGTTTAGATTACAGAAAGAGCTGAGTCTCTGGACCAACTGAACAAACTGGCTAACTTGGCTGCAAAAGGGCTGCAGAAAAATGTATAGAAGCTAACGTGCTAAACCTGGTCTAAATTTGATAACAGTGCTAAAAGCATAAAGGCAGAGAGATGGCTGGGCAGTTATTCCTTATGCCTAGAGGTACTACCATACTATTTCATGAATAGCCTAGTGAGGGGAGAGCACAATGCTGTACACTGGGGAACAGAAAATTGGCTGAAAAATCTTCAAAAGTCATTTATTAGTTGGAATATAATAGTCAGTTACCAAAAGGTGTGAAGTATGTTGTCAATTCAGAAAAACAGGCACATGGAGAATATTGGCAGATTGATTTTACTAAATTGCTTTGTAATTCTTTTCCTAAAGCAATTCTTTCTAATTGCTTTAGAGGACTGAAATATTGGTTAGTCATAGTGGATACATTTACTGGTTGGCCTTTCCATGTTACAAATGGAGCACAAATAAAGCAGGGAAGTGGTGAAAATATTATTGAAATAATTTTTTTCCAAGATTTGGAATACGCGTAGGAATGTCATCTGATAGAAGCACACATTTTGTAGTTGAAGTAGTCATTGAAATCAGTGAATTGCTAAACATTACATGGAAGCTGCATGCTCCTAATAGACTCCAGTCTAGTGAGAAAGTGGAAAGAATGAATGAAATGCTCAAAACACAGCTGAGCAAATATGTCAAGAGACCTGTATGGATTCCACTTGGGTTTTGCATTTAGTCTTGTTGAGAATTACAGTCCAGACTTGAGGCCTTAGCCCATACAAGCTGATGTACAGATGACCATCTCGGACTCCTGAGTTACCAGGAGAGATGGAAAATGATACAAGATACAGGGAGAAAATGATACAAGAAACTAGTTGCTCTCATGAGAGTCTTGCAAGAGATAAATAAATATGTGGTCTTAAATAAATCTCTGAGACTGGATTCCAACCAGGACACTGGTGTGTATCAAACCCTGGACTTCTGAAACATTGCAAGAGAAGTGTAAAGGACCCTTCCAAGTTTCCGCCTATAATGGAGTGAAACTGGAAAGAAAGGGATCCTGGATTAATTATTCTCAGATTAGGAAGGCATGGAAAGTTGAATCAACTACCTCACTATTGAAAGTTAAGATAATTAAGCAAGCATAATGTAAAAAGTAACATTGCTGGTGGGAATTAGCTGTGTAGGCTATGAAGGATGGAAATGTAAAGTACATTTACAAATAGTAGGGAAACTAGCTAATGTACTAATTCCTAACCGTTGCTGAATATGTACCCAGTTACCAAGAAACATGCAAACAGGGTATCCATTAGCAGGAGCATTATTACACCATACCAAAATAGGTAGAATTGGCAACAGCAGCAGTCCAGTATGTGTTGATATGGAATACAAAAATGAATCCAACACTAAAAATGCACAATTCCCATTCCTTATGGTCTTCTGTGGAGAGAACAGAAAAAATAGCACATGGTTTAGAGAAAACCAACAAATCAGGTCCAAATGTAGGAACAAAATGAATCATTCTATACATTTATCTTGCATTTTCACACAAGACTTAACTGAACAAGACACTAAAATGTGAGGAAGGGCACTTACAGTCACCTTTGGTTCTGGTGGTCCAACTGTATGCTTCATTACAGGAGCCAATTAATAGCTGGTTTTAGGGGCCCTACAGGAAAGTCTTGGTTATATGAGGAAAATAAAGGTATGTTTGCTGGTAGACTAATGTCCCTCAATCAGGGTCAATTTTCCTGTGCACGTGGGGAAATATTCCCAGCAATGCAAATTCAGGACAACAGTGCAGTGGCTGGGATTTACCTAGAAACTGCTTCTGATAGTTATTTTTATATGCTGCAATTATTGTTCTGACTATTGCTGGAGATATAATAGATTGATATAGTGAAGGTTTTTGTGCATTATTTACAGACCCTCAAAGGAAAAGGAGGGATTGGTACAAGTTGTGATGATATTGTTAAGCTGGCTAGTGTTCACTGATGGATAGCCCTGCAATTTGTTTAGATAACAGAAAGAGCTGTGTCTCTGGACCAAGGAGGATTTGAAGTTCTGCTGAGCTTTTGTGCCTAACAAACAGAAGTCCTGCTTGGAATCAGTTACTGAGTATGTAACATCCCCCTGGGAAATTTCCACATATATAGCATACCTCTGGGAAAAGTTCTGCCTATGTAACACAAGTAATGCATACAAGCTGAAGATCTTTTTTGTAAGATCCATCCAGTGCTGATAATAAAATATTCCTGCTCTCTAACTTGAGTTTTAAGAGAGTTTTCTGATTGACTGATCTACAGTATCAATCTAAGATCATATTAAAATGGCAGTAAAGATTGTTTTGTAACAGAGATGGATTAGTCCTTAAATTATCATGGTATCTCCCCATGGAAAAAGAAACATTGAAAATGTGCAAAGTCTGAACCACACAGGCCCGTAGGGGGAATTCATAGCAATGCTTTCAAAGATGTAGCTCATTTCATGACTCTGTGCTAATGCATGCTGAGATGCTTTGAAAGTGACCATTGAAAAAACCTGTCAATAATAGGTTTCTTATTTAACCCTCACTTGGAAAACTGATTTATTTTCATGAGTTTGACTTCACATAGTCACATATCCATGGAACTATTCTTTTCAAAAATGTCTTGCTTAAGAATTTGACAGATTATACCTGCATGCTCACTATAACCTTCATTTTTTGTAAACTCTGCTTGTGAATGGTATTTTTTCCTTCTGTGCCAGCTCAGCAAGTTTATCAGGAATAATCTGAGTGGCAGTTTTTCAGAGTCTCGTATCTACTCTGAGCTGCCTCTGGACTGCTTGCACATGCACAGCAATTTGTCAGTAAATGCCTTGACTCCTCTACTGAATGTAGTCAAGCATTCACTTAAGAAAAGTCTCTATCAAAGCATTCTATCCAGCTAGTTTATAACAGCACAGTGCTGCAATACTGCACTAGATGTATTTGAGGGGCTTGCTGCCAAACTTACGCACCTGTCAATAGCATTATTTACTCTGATATTAATCAGGACTCCTGACATTGAAAACTTCTATGGTTTCAGTGTTGGCTTCAAGTGTTGATGTGGCTGGCATTGGTATGTAATATGAACAAAGCAATGGTGTGAAAAGAAACTCAGCAGAGTGACTGGTTTAGGTTTCCAAATGTCCACCAAAACAGCATCTTGCAGGAGTATGCACTTCTTGAGTTTGGCCCAGAAGGATGCATTTGAAGAGACTTCTTGTGATGTGTTTCTACAGTTTGTTCTTGTTGACCCATATGTATGAAACAGAGTCAGTGAGTCTGATTCTCATCTTTCATGCCAGCTGTCCCATTACTTAACAGTACTGGCAACAACAAATTACTCCAGACTGTGTTGGCTTAAGAGGGAAAAGATTTCATTCTAACCTAATGATTCTGGTGTAATCAGAAACAAACATTTGTGTCAACATTTAGACAACGATTTCTTCTGTCCATACACTTCCTACTTTTTTCAAACTTCATTTCATAGACAACTAGGAATATAACACAAGAATACAGATTGCTAGATAACACTGCTGTAGTCTGCCTATCCACACCTTTAGGAAACAAATTCTAACTTAACAGATATCCTACAAACTTTTCCTTGACACAATCTGCCCTCTGCTTTTTCTCTTAAAATGCATTCATTTTTTCTAACACAAACTGCTGCACACATTGTGGATGAACAAAATATGCCAATCTAGCTTCCCTCTACATACTGCCAGATCATGGGCTCATGTAATTTCTTTTTTCTTCTCATTGAGGTATGATAGAAAAGAACCAACTATACTTAAAGTAGTAAATAGAAGGGAATTAAAGAGAGAGAAATTTCCTACAATAACCCTTTGCTAATGACTCATTTACTCATTTCTTTTGCCATATATAAAGCACCCCATTTGCGTATGTAAGTAGTCCATTTTTTTTGTTCTTCGCTTATGCTGTGATCACCACTTAATTCAAGAAAATAAATTCAAATTCAAGTGTAAGTCACACAAAACTAGCTGTTAAACTTTGTCATATTCACAAAAGAATTGTTTTGACAGTTATTCAGAAAGTGTGGCTGTAAATGTACCTTTTGTAGGCATACTTCTGCACCAATAAAATCTTCTGCACCTATAAAATGAGAGTCTGGTTTGGCTGGTTTACACCATCTGAGAATCTGTCCCTAAACATTGTTTTTCATACATCTCAGAAGGCTCAAATTCATTATGAATAGACATCCCCTACAAATAGAATGGCATGTCAAGGCTGGACGTAGTTGCATTCTAGCTGGACATGGGAGATATTATATTGCACTCAGATGTTCACTTCTGCAGCAGCATGGTCCATCTATGATGAAAATGCTCATGCTCTGACATTGCACTGAATCTATTTTCAAATTTAGGAGCATGTCATCAATACAAGAATCTCAAGGCTAATGGTAACCAACATTTATAGTGACTATTGACTTTAGGCCTCTAAAAATACCCTTTCTAAAACACAGAGGGGGTAGCTTCATTGGTAATATGGAAAAAGATTGTTAAGATACTTAAGAAAGGTAATGCACCATTTGTATAGTTTCTAGGAGAGATTTGGGAAAATTCCACATAGCTTGCCATGTTATTTTTGAATATGATGATTTTCAAATGATGGAAATAGGAATTATTCCTATTATAAATAGGAATTTATTATTTACTATTATAAATTTCTGTGCAACTATCTGGGAAGATGGGCTTATATAATTTCTTTCTTCTTCTGTCCTCATTGAGGTATGATAGAAAAGAGCCAATTATACTTCAAGTAGTAAACAGAAGAGAGTTCAAGACAGAGAAATTTCCTACAATAACTCTTCGCTGGAAACTTCCACGAATTCCATACAATTTATACATTACATCCTGAAGTTCCATTTTAGTTCTTAAAGACAAAAAGATTAAACTGAAATTAAAAATGCTGCCATTAAGTATTTACTGTTCTATGCGTATATGTACTTAAGAGCACCTAAGTGTCTAGAGACAGGATGCATCTAGAAATACATTATAAGTATATAATTATTTAGATATACACACACATCCCATGTCTATGTTTATATTGTAAGTGTACACTTCTGTATTGGAGGTAGGTCTAAACTTAAATAGCATACAAAATGCTAATTGGGTGGCACTCAATTTCCTCATGATCTCATGTATTTTGCATTTGGGATCAATTTCTAATTTATCCTGTGTTTCTTCCCGATGGAAATTTACTGTAGGTTTTCATTTAATCAGCAAGTTCATGTTAGGATAACCTGCAGAATCTTTTGTGAAACAGAGGAGCTCCAGGGACAGACAGTTTGCTTGTATGGAAATGCCTGTGGAATGAACACCAGCATAATCAAAATCGCGAGGACCTTATGAGACAGAACCCATGTGTACAGGTGTACAAGAGGAGGTGCAGGCAGATATTCAGATGGAGCAAACTACTCGAATCTCTGATGAAGCAGTCATCTGATGTTTTGGCACATGATATATAAACAGCTCTCAATTACAGTTTATTATCTGAGGTAATCAATATTAATTTGTAAATAATAAACAATTGATTAGATAATTATCACAGAAATTCTACGTTTTTCAAATACTTGTTTTCCTTTGCACTCCAAGTTGTATTTCGTTTTGATCAGCAACAAAGGAGTCACACAGCATGTAAAATCTGCGCAGAGTAGAGGAGAAGCAGAATACATATTCTCTATGTTGAATCTAGTACAAATATTTTCATCCATATATATATCTATATTATTTTTAGTGAACAGCATATATATTTTACCTGGGAAATCATTCCAATGTGCAAGATGAAGCAGTTTTTCTTGGACTTTAGATCTTCTCCTTTGATCCTGCTCATATTCTCGGTAAAAAGTGGGTCGCTGTCATAGCAGGAGAAACTTTATTTCCTTTCTTCACTCTGCCATGTTTGCTGAGTGCTATATAAGCACCATGGTAAGCATTTGATTCATATGCATTGTAGTTGTTGGGCAGCAAGGTTTCTTTGAATTTGCACTCATCATGGAAAGCAGCCTATAGAATAGGAAGAGAGAGAGAAAAGAAAAAAGAAAAAAGCAGGTATAATTAATATTTCAGAAAGACTCAAATCACATATCTTGCTAATGTTTTTACAGATAATGAGTTCTTTATAAAGTGCAACTGGTGGTGCCATAGTGTCTATATCTAACATTAAATCTCCCCACTCTGTGCTTAATTTCTTGTTAAAAGAACTCGGATGTCACCTGTCTGGATAATGGACTGTGTTATCATGTCCTTTTATGCAATTGCTTTATTTCACACCTCCCCTCTGAAAGAGGCACTGTGATTTATTAAATGAGACACTACCAGTGCTGTTCTACTTGAACATCTTTGTAATAAAATGATTCAGAGCTTAATTGAGCTTAGCTTAGGACATCATGTGAATGCACACCTATTACAGCTTTTAAAAATATGTTTGAAAACAATTGAGACCGAGTAGAAACTAGAATATACAGATAGATAAGTGGGTGGATAGATAGATAGACAAATATCAAAAGGAGCTCTGGATCCAGACCATGAACTTTTTTAGAAAGTCTCATTTAGCACAGCTATTGGTCTTCTGGAACTTTTATGTACTTGAAATCAAAATTGAGCAAAATAATATTCTCAGATTGAAAACTTAAAATATCACATTGTTCCTCTTTCTGTGAGAAGGAATAAATAATAGTTACCAATCATTCATTATTTGGTATTTTATTAAGCAGTGAAATGTTTGTATAGATTACAACTGTTTTAAAGGAACTGACTTTGTCGTTTCTTGATCAAAAATAAAATAAAATTTAAAAGCTTAATTCATTCAGTATCATTCATTACTTTGAGTTGGATTGGTTTTGCTCATTGCCCAGAGTCAGACTTTTTCAAACAAGTTTCCTGACAGATGTCTTTTCTACTAAATTTTGAGACTAAAGATTCAGGTATCAGAGATTAAACTGTATTTAAAAAGCACAGCTAGCACTTTCTAGATGAGAATGATGGTGATTATGTTTCAGTGTGACTTGCGTACCATAGTTAACAGCTATAACTCTTTCTCCACTCTTTGAGAATGATCTCAAAAAACATTCTTAAAATAGCCCCAGATGGATATGTAGGCTTTGTACAGTAGAATTCCCTATTCTTCCTGGTAAGGCTGTTTTGGTAGGAAGAGGAACACTGTCATGATTTTACTAACTACAGTTAGCATAGCTGTAGCATAGCTATACTAACTACAGCTAGCATAGCATAATTCTCTCTCCTACACATGCATATACACACACATCAGTGCAGATTCGCACACACACTTTACCTCTTAGGGTTTTTTCACAGCACACCTGTAAGCATAACACACTGCTGGCATGAGTAGGATTCCCTGTTACTAGAAGTTGTTTGCAGTGCCAAGCCCTTAGAAGACACCACCTAATTGATCTGTCCTATTTGCAAAATACATTCAGCTTCCTAGGACACTCTCTGTACAACCTACTGAAAAACTTTAACAGGCTCTTAACAGCTGCACCACTTGTTGTTCTGAATAACACTAATGACATTAGGCTGGGTTGCCTTATGTAGTTGGAGGGCAGTTTTCTCTACTTGAAATCAGAGATTTCTCAGAGGAGGAAAAACAAACAAACAAACAACAAAAAAGTTTAAAGCTTTTGTTTAAAGCTTGAAACATTATTCGCATTTATACTCACAGTTCCATACAGCTTCCCCTTGTTGTTCATTCCAATGAAGAGAGCACTTTCCACACCAAACAGGCTTACAACACCTCTTTCTACAGTAGATATTTCAAAGAGGCCTAAAAAATAAGAAGTTCAATAGAAATGTTATCACAGAATTTATAGCTAATTAAAGACAATTCAGATATGATTGATTCATTTTAAATCCCTAGTGAACATACCTTATTTTTTATTATTATTATTTCCCTGACTGTGCATAATAGAAGTACAAATAGAAGTACACATAAATTATCCGGGTTTTTTGTTGTTGTTGTTGTTGGGTTTGTTTTTTTTTTTTTTTTTGGGTTTTTTTTTTTTTTGGTTTTTTGTTTTTTGTTTTTTTGTTTGTTTTCTCCTACATACTGAAGGATCTTATAATGATTATTCTGGAATCATATTCTAGTCCTATAGAATCGATTTTGCTCACAGATCTGTCAAATTCTCAAATTCTCCTGGGCTAATATTTAAATTTAAATATTTAAATTTCTTGTAGTTTATAATTACAGAGTATGTTATTGATCTTTAGAGAAGTATGGCTTGTATTTGAAGCCCTTTGTGATAGCTACAAGATTTATATCTACTGCTTTCAGGGACAAATTCAAACCCACAGGACAAATGCTTTTCTTCTAATCTTACAGTTGCAGAACAGCAGCTATAAGAACAAGCAGATCAGTTGTAACTCTGTATCTCTTCAGTTACAGCGCTTCCCAAGACTAGGATTCCAAAATCATGCGAGCTCAGTGACAGTCTCCTGAATTCAAAAGGCAGATGAGAAGGTGAATAGTGAGCAAATGCAGTAGAAAGCAAGTTTTCAACCTGGTTTGTCTTCTCTGGTCTGTGCAGTAAAGTACAGCAAAAATAAATTGTATCTAAATTTGTCTAAGCATTTTTAACATGTTTCAACATGGAGGATTCCAATGTCTATTGATCTCAAGAGAATTTTAAAGGGCAACAGATGTAGCACAGATTAGTAATATCAAATAATAATATTTGCATTCTATGAATGGTAATTACAAGAGTTCACAGCAATTAAGTGACATATATTCTATTTCATTTCTGGATGCAACTCACTGTATTGGTTTTCATTGTGAACTCCATTTATCCTTCCATCTGGGAGGATTTGAAGATGAAACCCGATGCCCACGTTGCAGTAAAGCCTCCGCTGCCTCTTGATTCCTAGCAAATAGTCATTCTCCCAGTTCACATTTGACTTCTCCCCTGACATCTCAGAAATGGATCTGGATAACAGAGATTGCCATCCTCTTTCCAGCAATGTTCCATTAGTTCTGCTTACAACTGGGTGTGTTGAAGCAATCCCAGCTAGAAAACCCAAGAGAATAAAAACAGTCAATGTCCAGTGAATGGTAGCTTCACAAGACATAGTGATGAGAAGTCTTTGTGCAGCGGTCATCTGGTCAACCTCCAGGGCACGTGGTCAGAATTAATGGCACTAAAAATACCACCCCTCTTATTTTTCTCCCTTCAGCATGGTGGCGTAGGCTTATTTTTGGAAAGCAAATGGAGAATGCTGACATGAAACTAAAGCCTAAGAGCCGTCAGGTTGGAAGCAGAGACAGGCCAACAGCACTCAGTTTGGTGGGGACCACGTTTTGGAGATCTTGCACTCCCATGGGTGGCCTCAGTATTGTTCTCTTGACCAATCTTTATAGTGCAGAGGCTGATGCTCCCCACATCATCACTGACATCAACAGAATACCAGAGGTAAGATTGCTATGGTGTAACACTAACCTGCTCTTCTTCTGGGATGGCTGAATTTTGATGAGTCTGGTCATCCAAGACCAGAGGAAGGAGTGAGGTTTCACTGGCTGCAAAAAGCAATGGAATCAAATTGTTTGGGCAGGCAGAGGTCTCGCAGGGACTTCCTTATTTAGAGAAGAGGATGTAAAAACAGTAATGGACCTCACCAGAGAGCAATGAAAACTTTCCAATTTCTTGCTTGGCAGCATGATCACTGTACATCAGAGTAGCTCAATATCTGGGGAGAAGTGGCATGATGTGGCTATTTCTGTTTTTATGCATACCCAGAGAATCCAACGCACCCCTTACTATAGTGGTCCAAGCACTAACAACTTGTCTGTACCTCTGAAAGGACTGCTTGTGGCCCATTACACAGAGGTAAGCAAAGTGAAAGATAGGACTTGCTCCTGCCGCTTTTATTCAAACATACTTATGTTTGCAGCGGCAATTCTACTGAGCCAGTTGTGCAGACAGAAGCACTGAACTTGAAGTTATAAGCAGAAGGGGGCATTGCTAATGTTGTTAAGTGTTTGTGTTTTTCACTGAGGTGAATTACAGGTGATCACATTTATTTGGGAATGATGTGTGCATTACACAGTGAATCTTGGATCTAATCTTTTGAATACTCATTCAGTTGTGCAATTATGAGGGCTGCTCTGAAAGTAATACTTCCTTTTTTATTATGTTGGCCCATGATGTCAGAGGTGGACAGTGGTGGTATGGCAGCACAGGTTGAACTTTCCCACCAATATTCCATTACATTTTGTTGCCATGTGACAGATGGCAGGAGAAAGGCAATCTAACAAAATGGCATCTGACATGGAACTGGTTGTCCAGAGATGTGGTGGATGCCCCAGCCTCTGGAGACAATCAAGTTCAGGATGTCCCAGGCTGTGAGCAACCTGATTTAGCTGTAAATGGCTTTGTTCATTGCAGGGGAGTTGGACTGGATGACCTTTAAAGGTTCCTTCCAACTCAAATGATTTTACAATTCTGTGATTCTGTGATTCTATGGAATCACATATGAAGCATGTAACTGAATTCCTGCTTGCAGAAAAAAAATGCATCTATTGACATTCATTGATGCTTGCTGAACATTTGTGGAGACCAAACAGTGAATATTAACACAGTGAGGTGGTGTGTGGTGTGTTTCAGCAGTGGCAACAG
This sequence comes from Tympanuchus pallidicinctus, assembly GCF_026119805.1. Classification (NCBI taxonomy): domain Eukaryota; kingdom Metazoa; phylum Chordata; class Aves; order Galliformes; family Phasianidae; genus Tympanuchus; species Tympanuchus pallidicinctus. Next base: position 1,300,804 of record NW_026294744.1, read on the forward strand.
TGATGTGAATGACAAGCCATGTGCTGGAAAGCCATGCAGATATTGGCAAGCCCAGCATGTAGGTTCTTGTTCACTGTCGGTGAAAATGCATAATATATGATGGCGACCATGATGAAAAATAGTGTTTTGTATCAAATAGTGTTACTGTGCTTTCTGTATCTCTTGTAGTCTTCAAGAAAACAAATTGAAATCCTTCCTCTCAGAGCTACCTCAGCACATTTGTAAGACAAAGACTTTCATAATGCTTTAAAGAACTAGAGAGAAGGAAATGGCTATTCCTCCCTACTGTTTCACAGTCTCTTTTTGTCAAGATCAAATGCTCCTTTTTTTTTTTTTTCCTGTAAATTATGAGCATCTTCATTTCCTCTTCTTGAGACTGTCTAACTTAATTGATTACATTTTGCACTGATGCTGTTTTCATTCTTCTATCAGATGTCTCTGTACATTACAGGGGATTTGGACTAGATGACCTTTCCAACATGACAGATCCCTTCCAACTCAAAAGATTCTATGGTCAGTCATCCATCCTAATTGGTTTTATGGGGCTCATTAATACACTAGGTCCATAAAAACTACTGAGCTTTATGCAAATACTTTTGCTAATATATCTGGCATTTTTTCATAGCACAGAATGTGTGTCATTTGAGATGCCCCAGCATTAGTAAAAAGAGTCCCTAGAGGTACAATTGAAATGAGCACACCAGGTGTGACACTCAGTTTCACTTCGACAGGAGTGTAATATGAGGCACAAATCTAAGCACTGTGAGTGACAGGGAAGAGATGGCAACCTTGAAGGTGAGAAGTCGGAGCCAGTGATGTACGAAATACTGATTATGCTCTTGAGAGGGGATTGTATCAAGCAGAATTTGAGAAACTCTCTGACTTGGTTGAAGCAAGTACTCAAGTTATCTTCTGCCTTTTGTTCACAATGAAAATCTTCATACCACTTTCTCTACCACTTTTTATTTTGTCTCATGATTTTTCAGCTATGCAAAGTTTGTATATAATTTTTAGCAAGGAGTGCCATTGTTTTTTTTTGCAGCCTTTCAGCACAGCTACAGAGCCTATGTGGGAGGTGAAAGCAAATGGGAAACAAGTCTCATGGCCACTGTTACAGGGGTAGAATATGGACTTCCGATGTTGTTTTATAGTACAGTCTGAAGATCTGCTTATTCCCAAAGCGTGTGACTCCTATAAAGAAAAAGCTTAATCTCTCAGAGACATTACTGTCTTTAAAATTTGTATTGTAATATTTACTTCCAAGTGTTGCTTGCATTCCCCTAAGAAATTTTTGAAGCATAATTTTGCAGTTTTCGCATTATTAGTATCCTACGAGCAGCAGAACATAGTAGACACAAGAGTATGCAGAGCTGGTTTTCATCCCAGATTTCCACCACTTTTGTCAGTTTTCTTATAGCAAGGCTAGTACGTAGACTAAAACAGCTTCTGTAAATTGTGCTGACATATCTTCCACCACAGATTCCCACCAAGCCACTCTGTTGGCCCAAATGAAAGGAGCACTTTGTGGGAAGTACCCTCTTGTGTCCTGGTACCTTTGATCTTCCTGAATTTCTCCCTGCAGTAGAACAGAGGAAAAAAGACAAAGACTGATCATGGCATCTGAAAATCCCCTTGTGCTGATAACATCCCAAAATGTTGAAGGCAAGAAGGTGAGAGGGGCTAAAGTTTTGGGTTAAACACTGTTGTTAGATGTTACTACAAAAAACTAGGATAAATTCTTTTGAGTCTCTAGGATGTATTGCTTTTGCATTTAGTCAGTCCAGTTGGGAAGTGACTACCGAGACCTGTTATGACCCAGAGTTGCTAGAGTGGGGCACAGCTTCCTACTTACAATTTCTTGCTAAGCATATGCAGCTGACAGAATACAGTATGGGGAGGATGAAGAAATTACCCGCACTTCTTCCACTTGATCCAGAAATTACACAATAGATAAAAAATGTGATTTCACTGGAATATCTGGCAGTCCTAAGACACAGAGTCTTGATACCTAGCTTAAGACAAAATGATGTGCAGTTGAGAACTGAAGTTTGCATCAGAACATTATGTTGTTCAGCAATTCTGAATTGGAACCAAAATGAGTCCATCCCATATATCTGCAGCCAGCAGGTTTCTGAATTCTGGTGTATTAGCAAAGAGATCCGAATAAGAATTTTTGTGTAAGTTCTAGAGCACCTGATTGCACTAGAAAAGCTTTATATAAAAAAAGATATTTCATTTTGGTTAAGCTTTGTCTTTTTAGTCTGTGAAATAATTGTCTCCAGAAAACACACAGGCATCTTTTTGATTTTTCAGATATACATTGTTCTGGCATTGTGAGCCCAGCAAAATTTGGGAGACATCAAGAAAGACAGCAATAGCATTTACAGTAAAATAAATCCTGTGAAGTCCATGCTGGTAGAAATTTACCTCAGCACTCAATCTTTTCTTACTCAAAGTTTCAAGATCCAAGATTGCAGTAGTTGCCACCTAATTAAAGTAACAAGATTTCATTGTCAGTATTTTAGTGCAATATTAAAATAAGCCCCCTTTAGAACACAGCAGCACATATCCACTTTCAGATACTCCAGGAAAAGCCAAGCAGCTGAGCAGTAATGTGATACAGATGCAGAGTGTGTCTTTCAAAAATGCACGATGACCTAGGCTCCTAGGTTCCTTTTTCAAATCTCTTAAACATCTCTTCCTATTTTAAGGCCTGGGAAGAGCAGTCCCTCATTCAAAAGCAGAAAGTCATACTAAATCTGTTCTCTTTGCTGCGCTGAATATCCAGGCTTATGGTGGAAAAGAGGAGAAGGGGGTAGAAATCTGACTGTTGTGGCAGGGCAAATATTGCTGGCTTTGAACAACTTCCACAAAATTCTCTTAACCCTGATATAAACATGGGGCCATATCATATCATCTTTAGGAAAATGGGGCTTTCTGCAGTTGAGTTGGCCAGCATGAAGACATTTGTAACAAAAAAACTTTTACAGACAGAACATCTGAATGCTGTATGAAAGCAGGAGAAAAAATAATACAGCAGGGATTATGAAAATGGTCTATCTGAGTATGCAAGAAGTTGATTAACAGCAGTAAAACCACTAGTATGTTGTTGGCACTAAGATCAGAAGGCCCGCACTGGATTGGACCACAGTGCAGAAGACTTGAACATTGATCACAGGACAATAACAACAGTTATACTACCCTGCATTTGTTATTCTCTTCTTGTTAGCCCACAAATGAAACAGATGTGCAAACAAATAGATACTACCAATTAATAAAAAAACAATAGACAGCAACCTTGCCTAAGATAGTTAGAGACTGATGCGAACAAGTTTCTGAAGAAAAGTATTACCTCACTACCACTACTGACTCCCTGAGCATATATAAAAGATGTGTTCAAAAACCAGATTATCATCACCACGCAAAAAGAAACCAAGATATGTACTAAGGATGTAACAGCTGGCCTCCATCATCTTCCATGTCACAGATACCAACACTGGCCAGGCCACTTGGGCACTCAGGTCTTGGTGCATGTGAGACTATGGGTAAGAGAAAATAACTTAGTAAGCAGTTTAAAATGAACATCACCTTCCCATTCCAAAACAAGGGCTCTCGCTGAGATTTCATGTGCTGATTTCCTCCAGGCAGGTACAAATGACAGAATACCTTCCTGACATTCTTTGGATGGAATTAATTAATAAATTAATTAGAACTTATTTTACGTTTAGTTTATTACATATATAGTCTTTCTTTACAGTAGGAACAGGGACACTGCATAAGAAGGGACATTAGATGGCCCATTCAAGTAGCATCATTAATAGAAAAGCAGAAATGACATTTTTTAATTGGTGATTGTAGTGATGTTTTGACCACGAGACTGACTGTGAAAATCATTCAGATAATTTACAGTAATCAGTGTTGGAGGTTAAAGACAATTTCTGCTGCTTCTTAGGTGAATGTAACTTTCATGTTTTATGTTCCATTAGTTCAAACAAGGGCTTTCTCTTGCACATCAATTCTGTATCTCTTGGTCTGGATCTGGATATCTCTCGGTCTGGATCCTCATGTGTCAAAGAAAAAGTCTTAATAATGAAGTTTTCATGCAGATGTGATTTCTTTCCTGTTTTTTGTTTTGTTTTGTTTTGTTTTGGGGGGGGGGGAGGTAGTGAGGGGATTATTTATTTATTTATTTATTTATTTATTTTTGCATGGTGGGCAACACTGAAAGTCTAAAGCTTAGAATTCAGCTTTGACAGCTGTTACTCTTTGTTGCTTAATTTCACAAGGAAATGACCCTGTCTTTGACTTCTCCTGCATTCTTCCCATAGCCTCTTCCAATCCCCCTTGCTGTGTTAGTGAAGAAAAGAGGAGATAGGAAGATACTAGGCTGATCTAGCTGATCAGTGTCAGGAACAATGCATCCCAAGTCCTGACCATAGCTACCTGGGTGGAAGTGATAGTCCTCAGATTCATGGTACCTAGGAAGTGTGGTTAGATCTTAAAATGAAATACAAGACTTACTCCAAAGTAGAACAGTATTTCTAGTATACATCTGGAACTGCATGTTGGTCCCCAGGAATGGATGAAAAGTAACATCACTTCATAGTTTGACTATACTCACCATGTCTGAAGACATCAAAATACCATGAGGCAGATAGATGTGTAACCCTTGTCATGTTTCTCATTCACCGGAAAAAGGCAGAATGGGTTAAAGGAGAGTCTGAGTCATGGAAGTGGTCAATACCTCACTGCAAGAGGAGAGAAGAAAAGAGACCAGTCTTAAGAACAGTGTTTCAGAGCTATTTTGGCTGCACAACTGCTCTGTTCAGACACAGGTGGGAAGATGCCTACACATGTACTCTGAGGATCTAAGTTTGCAGTCAGCAAGTGCATGTTAATTAATACATTCAGGAAGCCCAAAAATTGAATCATCTTTCCAGACAGTTGATGTCCTCTCCAGGGTGAGTTGAAGCATTCTCAGGACTTCACCATCATTGTCGAAAAGGTTTGCATGTAACACATCGAGGCACACATCAACACTAACATGAAACATCTAACAACTAACATTTACCTTGCAGATGAATCCCTCCCCTGTTGTCAGCAGTTTCATCAGGAATGCAGCAGCAGACGGGTTGCAAACAAAGGTATGTGAGCTGGTCACCACCAGGCCAGGTTGTGTTAGATCCAGCTGCATCTGCAGTGATGGTATTTGCTTAGAAATCTCTTGCATTTCTCTCCCAACAGCATATATGTGTCTCTCAATTGAGCTCAGAAATGTAATCACTAGACTATAATCTAAAGTCCTGCATACTTGTGTCAGAAGGGTGCCTTAGTCACAGGCTGTAGTATTCAGGATGCTCTGAGATGTTCAAAGGCCACATGCCTTTATTCTTTACTACAACATTTGTACATTCCCAGCTAAATAAGGGTAGATGGACAGTTGTTGCAGCGTCACATTAGCATTTTGCTTCCATCTAGATATATACTTAGGAGAAATTTTTAGAGGGCATCAAAACCCCAAACTGAACTAAGCCACTCATGCAGGGCTTTGCCTGGCTTCTGCTATCAGCTGTATGTGTTTTCCATGATATTAAGTCTCCTAGGGCTACTTACCTAGCAGGAGTTCAAGGACACAGATCTCATCAACCACATGCCGCATGCTAGGTCATGGTTGTCAGAACTTTTGGCTTGCCTGGGCCACCCTGAGTGAAGAGGAGTTGTCAAGCCACACACATGTAGACTGCTTCAAAAATAATACTGCCTAATTATTTCCATGGAAACTAAAACAGATACAGTGAGTACAGTAATAGTATTTGATATAATCAGTTTTCAACTACAAAATGTCAAAACGTTATTTTTCAACATAGTCACCACCACTAGCTATGCATTTTTGCCAGTGATGAACAAGAGGCTACATGTCATGATCATCAAAACCTATACAAGTGGAGGTGACCCTTGGTCACTGTTTTCACTACTGAAATGCACCACTATCACCTCACTTTGTTAACAATTTACAGTTTGGTCTCTACAAATGTTGAGTAGGTGTTGATGAATGTCAGTGGGTGCAAATTTTTCTGCATTAAGGAATTTAGTTCTGCACCTTTGCTTCATACACACTTCCATATGAGACATTATTCTATCAGAGAACCCCTCTGCTGCCATCTGTCACACAGCAACAAAACAGAATGGAATATTGGAAGGTTCAACCTCTGCTACTATCATGCCAGCATCCACCTCTGTTGTTATGGGCCAACATAATAAAACAAGAGGCATTAATTTCAGATAAGTTTTCATAAAATATATTATACGGTTAATGTATATAAGTAACAAAACTTACTGAAACTGTTAATATTTTTATTAAAACATTAAAAGAAAAAGAGCAACAAAACCATAAAATTAGTGAGATATTTGATCTTGTTTTTGTGAAACTAATGCATTAGTCTGATTTGATGGCAGTGGCTGAAATTCTTATTGAGTTCTCAAAGTGTTCATCAGAGATTTTTGATGAAATTTTTCTGTTCCTGTGTTCATTCTTCAGAACAGTTGCTAACAAATATACGTACTGTGAGAAAGCAATGACATAAATAGTGTGACAAGAATGTGAATAATGTAAAACAAGAGATATTTTTATCTGGTAAGAGAAGTCTTATAAGTAAAGTACATAGTATATAGTAAAGTATGTAGTAGAGAGACACGATCAATTTCCTTTGAGTTGAATATATGATTGCAACTCCGTTTGAAAATTTGCAGGTAATTTATTTATGTCAACTGAAAATAGAATCGCAAAAATAGGCCAAAAATTGATGACGATGATTTTTTTTCAGCAACCTTGAAACTTATTCTCAAATTCCTTGATCAGAATGGAAAGCACAACTGCATATGTTTTGCTGTTCACAAGACTGTGTTTAGCCAATGTATCAAAACGCACGCAATCATCTGCCACCACTTGAGTTAGCACTGCACTGTGCCCTCCCATGGGTGCATACTTCGGGCAAAAATTCTGAAATCAATCTGCAGCAGCTGGAGGACTCCAGCTCCCTGTCATTGCTCCTTGCATGACACTGGCAACTTTCTCAAACTAAGTCACCCCACCCACTGTCTTTAACTTGGGTGTTTATTTAGTTTCAACATTCTGAAGCGTTCATATCACGTTATTGCATGTACAGAAAGAGCAGTCATGTTATATCTTGTGCATGGAGGACATTTGAAATGTCAGTCTCCACTAAGCATCTGATTCTCTACACCTCTGACCGAGTCACAGTCATAGGAACATTAACATTAAAAGGCACCTATGGAGTTCATTGAGTACAGCCTCCTGCTCTAAGCAGTACTAACACCATAGCAAGAGCAGGAGGGGTGATCAAATTCTCCACAATGCCAGGCAGCAGCAAGATGGGAAATAAGCAGCTGAGGAAATCACAACATGGGCTTAAAGGCCATACCGCTTCTAAAGGTAAACAATCTTTCCTTATAACATTCCTCATAAATATCCAAAGTTTGTCAAAAATGTCATAAAGCTTTAGGAGTCAAAATCCGATGGCTATCATCTTGAACTATTTGATGGCTCAAAATCAACATTTGTGCTGAAAGATGGAGCTGCTTATTAAGGCCTAGCAAGCAATGGAAGTTTGCCAATTTGCTAACGGTCAGTCAAAAGTCTCAGTGATGAAGGTGATGGTGGAAAAAATGAGGTAAAATAAGCCAGTGTATGATCACTCTGGATTCTATCATGTGTGCTCAGAGGAACATTAGTGTAAATTAATGAATTGGAAGAGAATGAATACCTATGGCAATGTACTGCGTATGTACGCCTTAAGTGTTTAAATGTATAAAATGAATTCTGAGAGTACTTGCTTGTTTGTCAAGTCACCCAGGATTGTGAGGGATAAAAGAATGACCACGCAGGAATTAGAGAGTTCTTTTCCCAGATTTTGAATGACATTAGGAATGGGAAGAATTCTTCCCAGGAAGTGAAAACGGAAAGAGAGAAAAACTGCATCATTTTGAAACAGAAACTGTGATGATGCAGTACTCAAAGATACTAAGGATTATGAAACAAAATCTGCAGTTATGTGTGGAAATCTATCTTAGAAAATAGAATTAAAAAGAAAATAAAATAAGAATAAAATAAATATAAAATTATTTTATAAATAAAATAAAATAAATAGAATCTTAGAAAATAATTAGAAAAAGGGGAACAAAACAGATTTGCTAAAAGGCTACATTCTTGGTACTGCAGTGTGATGCAGTTGTTCTTCCTCACCATAGCTTCTCGCTCAAGTTCAGTTCACTTTCAACCAGGATTCCCAAAATCTTTCACAGAGCACAGCTGCTTCCCCAGCCTGTACTGGTGCCAGGAATCATGTCTTGGAAGCGGCAAGGCTGTTTATTTTTTCATGCTGGATTGCATAAATGTTTTTCAGGTTTCATCTGAATGGCAATGCTATCTTCATTGTGTCAACTTTTCCTATCTTTTTTGTCAATCTGATGCTAATAATGGATTCTTCTGTTCAAGCGGCATGGTGTTTGTACTCACTAAATGATTATTAATTGGGATTGTCCATGACTGTACTGTACAGTTGAACTGACTGAAGACAACTAAAGACAACGTGAGATTAATAAACCTGGAGTTTAAATCCAATTTATTATCATGGCCATTGTGTATTTTCATGAAGTTTCAAGTCTAGTTTTCAGAAGGAAAACCATCTTTGTGTCAAAATATCTTTCAATTACTGTGCATCAAGTCCTCAGAAGTAGCACCATTTTTCAGTGGAGTCTGGGAGACAGTGAAGTGCTGGCTGTAAGTAACGAGTACATCAGTGCCCTCTTTCTAAATATCATGAAGCTTTACAATGTTTTCTGACTTAAGATTATCTCCTTGCCTGCCTTTAAATGGTCATTTCTGACACGAGTGGCTGTCACGGTTTTATGATTTTTGTTATCGGTGCTCCACATCATAACATCATGTAGTGCACTGGAAGTTAAAGAATTAATGCTCCAGTTCTGTGAACTACCAATATTTCTGGGTACCTGGCTCTCAGAAGAGAAATACATCTCCCAGAGGACTTTTTGTTTGTGTTTTCCATTCAGAGGGAAAGATAAAACTGCTTGCAAGTCATGAGATGTCCCTTTTTTTTCCCTTCTGCTCATCTGCAGTGCATTCTCCCTAGCTGTCTTGCCTTCAGCATCAGAGTAAGACCTTCAGTTTTGGAGTTTCTCTCTCATTTGTTTAGTTTATTAGTTTCAATCTCAATGAACTTCATTTCTGCTATTCTAATTAGTAAATAAACTTCTTCCCTCATATCACTGCTGCTGGTTTTTTTTTTTTTTTTTTTTTTTTTTTTTTTTTGTTATTATTATTTATTATTATTCCTTTCCCTCCCTTCCCCTTCTCCCCCCACTCTTTCTGTGTTAGTGTGCCTGCTGTGCTCCTGTCATGGACACAGGTAGATCTAGAGATAACTGTGACAGTGGCAAATGTGAATGTAAAATTAATGCTTTATATTTGAGGCTGCAGCCACTTTGCTATTTCTTCCCTAGGAACAATAGTGTAAGGTATTTGTTGTGATGATTTCTAACATATGGAAGATCAAGATCAGATCCCTAAAATACTCTGAAAGCCACTTACAGCTTTAACAGTGACTGTGGTTAAATATGAAAACTAAGATTTTATTCTATTAAAGAGACAAGAGTCTTTACCAAGTGATGTTATGGGAACATGTTCTATATCAGCCAGAAGCTCTTGTAGCTGTAAGACCTTCACTTATACACTTTTTGACAGCACAGTTAAGATTGTGTATATTCTTCATTCACGGAATTCTTCTTTGACACTGACAAGGTCAGGGCAGCTCCAGAAGGTTAAACTTTTGAAGAAGGTACAGGTGAGAAAAATGCAAGAGCTGAGTTAATTTATCTCCTCCAAAGACGAGTCTGACTTGGACAGTGTCAGGTTGTGATAGGAACACAAAATTATAAATAAAACCACACAACTAGCTCATTTGTATAACAACTGTCCTCTTGTTATCCTTGTTGCTGCTATCATGCTCTTTTCCATACGTATGGCCCAGTACTCTGCCATTGATAATGTGCAACTATTCCAAGCATCCTTTAATATCGTATTCCAAGCAGGATTAAAGAATAATTTGTTATGATGCGCACTGGACAGGCAGCATGGAGTGGTGTCAAGGCAAACAAACCTCCAGAGCAGAGCTCTGAAATTTCCTTTTTGACCAAGCAGTAAGTGGGCATATGTTCGCAGCTGGAATGTGTGTTCAATTCACATCAGTGAGGTTTCAGCACTGACCTTTTGTTGCATTCCTCCAGCAGCAGTAAAATGCTTCTTCTTAAGTAAACTGGCATATACCATATGGAAGTTCAGCTGTCTCCTCTAGCCCAGCATTCCTCCTGATGTTACAAAATGTCTGAAGACATGCAAATGCTGTAACTTACTGTGAAATAACCTATCATGAAAATAGTGCTGTGACAAATAATTGTGCTCGTGGCACAGTGAAATCCACCATGAGAAACCAATTTAAGAACTGGCCACAGGGATGAATGTTAATGCATCCTGGACTGTTATAATTTATGACTGTTTGGCTGACACATACAGGAGGTGAAAACCTCTTACAAATCTCCTGCTAACTCTTGTTGCCATCTCAAGCTTGACCCATCCCTACCTCTGTCTGGTTGCTTTGTGTTTGCCACCTTTGTTCTTGTCTTGCTTTGTTTTTCTATGTGTCTGGCAGGTCTGGCTTGCGTATGATTCCACTGTAAAAATTGAGATGGTTTATGTAGCAAGAAGGTAATTGTGCAAGTACTTATTACTGGGTAGAATGCTATTTATTGAGAATAGTTGCACTTACAGATCTACCTGTGACAGCAAGCATCACCATTAGTGTGATCAGAACACAGGTGGCAATCCAATTGTGTCCTCGTATTTTTCCATGCACACTTTCCCAGATGACTTGGGATTCTTATTATCACCAATTTTGAGATGCATTCAACTTCATACGTGTGGACTTGGCAGAAAGTGCAGAAAATCCCATCTGAGATCCAGCTTGCTTAAAATGCCCTAGCTTGAGTACTCAAAAATAGAGAGGTTAGTTGATATTAAGATAGACTGGGGAATGCTTTCCTTTATGTGCATGGCCTGAGGATTCTGAACATCACAACTGAATGTGTCTTTCACCCAGTGATGGTCTGATCACCAGCCTATGCAGCATACAGTTTGCACTGACACATTCTTGCTGACTTCTCTTCTGAAAGCTGAAAATGTTGGTGAATGGCAAGGGACAAGGGAAAAAGGGCACTAGCATGAAGTATCTGAGGTTACTGAGTCCACTGCCTTCCTCTGTTAACTATGTTGCTCTTGACTGAGTTTTCTCCTCGCTCTCATCAACTGAAATATCTTTACCTTCTACTGCTTGTTGCTGCTGCCTTTCACTCAAACATTGGTGGATCAGTTAATACATGGCAACTGAAGTGTTCAACTAAGCCATCTCTTTCTGCCTACTGAGGTTCAGTGAGCATTTTGATTAATACTTTACCTACTGAACGTAGAGATGTGGGTGGGGGAAGAATTGCAGCTAGAGAATGAAGAGGGTCCAGAGCTCCTTCTAGTTTTCTAGTCTACCTAGCTCAAGCCTCCTCTCCACTTCTGAGAGTTTACTCCAGCCTGTGCCCACACACTGTACTAACAGCATGGTAGCACTTTCTCTAGGGCTGGATCCAGAGCTTTGTAGAGATGTGCAGCACCACAGGAACATTAGTGATCCCAGAATGACAGCAGCCAGCGTAGTGCCTGTGGACACATTGTCTACTTTAGTTACAGGGGAGCTCTAATGGGTGCCTCCAAAGTCCACAGTTTTTCCTGGATTCAGGCCCCTCTGTCAAGTCTGGATTTATAGCCCCCAAACATTTCTGGAGGCACTGAAGAGGAAGGAAGCAGTCAGCCTGGACTGTTATTCCCTGGCAGAGATGTCCTACTTTTGTATATATATTTGTTTGTACTTAGTACTGTATCAGTCTCTTTGATGTGGCCCACTCTGGTCTGGAGATGTTCAAATCCAGCTTTCTCCAGAGAATGGCTTGACCACTGCCATGGTTTTATGATTTGTTGTTATTGGTATTGTACATCATAACATCATTTAGTGCACTGGAAGTTAAAGAATGCTCCAATTCTGTGGGCTGTCAATATTTCCAGGTACCTGGTTCTCAGAAAAGAAGAGCACCTAGATGACTTAATTGTTCTCTGTCCATTTTCCATTTGGAGGGGGGGAAAAAAACTGCTCACAAGTCACAAGATGCCCCCTTCTTTTACTGCTTGTCTCTGCAAAGTGTGCTCCCTAGCTGTCTTGCCTTCAGCATTAGAATAAAGCCTTCAGTTTTGGACACTCATAGAATCATAGAATCATAGAATATAGAATCGCAAGGTTGGAAACGACCTGCAAGATCATTTAGTCCAACCACCCTCCCATTCCCAATACCACAAGCTACTAAACCATATCTCGTAGCTCCATTCTCATTTATTTGGTTTATTATCTTCAATCGCAATTAACTTTACTTCTATTATAATTAGTAGATTAACTTTCCTCCTCAAATCATTGCTGCTGTTATTTGTTTGGTTTTTTTTTAAATTTATTTCCCTCTTTGTTCTCTTTCCCTCTTCATGCTCAACTCTGCCCTCTTCCCCCTTCCCCCTTCCCTTATTTGGGCTGGTGGGCCTGTGGCCTGCTGTCCCCCATCACAGACACAGATCTAGAGATAACTCCATGGCAAGCATCCAGGAAAAAGAATAGCATTAGAAGCTGAACTTGGCTGAAATTAGGGATAAAAGAAGGTGCCACTCTTGTCACATGTCCCAAAAGCTGGGGAACCTGTGGATGCTGCACATACTCGCTGCATGGCAGATGTGTTCCCAGTAAAAGCCCTGCTCATGCACTTCAAAATATACCCAACATGGGCTAGAAGCATGACCGAATGCTGAGTCCATTGTGGATAGGAGGACAACACCCTTGCCTGTCATCTCAGCCATGACAATCCGTGTTGCCATAAATTCTGATTATAAGCATAATTTTAAGCCTGAGCATATAAGTCTAACTGCAGTCAGACAAATACTTGCTTTCTGAATCAGGATCCTACACACTTCTGCAGAGTTGTAGTTATATGTAAATCAGTTCTCCATCTCTTCGTATTTATTGTATGCAGTGGGCATGATCTATTTTAGCTGGAAGACAGATGACTTGTAAGTTACACATCAGCTGAAAAGGCTTTTAGGGATTCAGAGTAGGGGGGTGTCAAAGGATTCTGGAGAGCTAGAGGTTGCTGAATCCAACCTGAAGGAACTGAGGCTGCTGCAGCTTCTGGTTCTCATGTCCAGTGAGGCTGTGTGTGCATTCCCAGTAGGCACACATGCACTGAATACCTACATACATCTCTACACACCTGATCCTATCAATCAACAGAGGCAGAAAACAGTACTCGAGCAAACACGATCAACACAAATTGCCTCATCCTGTTACTTTCTCTGACCAGAATGGAAAATATATGTATGTATATATACATAATATGATACATATCCCTTCAGTAGTTGATGTTCTGTTACACAATCTGACTATACAGTAACATCCTTAACAATCTTTGATCTCTCCAATGGCTGATACTTGGACTTTAAAGCCACTGAGGTCTGCAAACTCACTTTGCTAGTACTCAGACTTCCTTGCACAGATACACAAACACATGCACTGCAGATCCCTCCAGTAACTGCACTTAGATGTTGAGTGTGGCCAGTAGCTGCCTCTGGATCCCTAGCCTCCTTGTTGCCCTATGCACAGGCATACACAAACAACTGTGTATGCCTCTAGATAGTTGATCCAGAGCTATGGCCTCCAAGTAGCTGAGCCCCACATGCCCCTATCTCCCCAGTTGCTGATTCTCAGATGCTCTGGTTGCTGATGACTGCACAAATACGTGGTTGTCAAACCCCTCATCCTATCTGTGGTTAGTCCAGTGTGACACAGGCAAGTGCACACACTGATGTGCCTACCTGCACAGGAAGCATTCCCTCCATTTACCTAGTTGCTGGCACCTCAGGTTCATAGCTCTTTTAACCCGGGGCCACTTGACAGTGGCTGGCATTTAGACCTCTATGCACACATACGCATGGAATAGAGAGCCCCTTACTCAGAAAAACTGGAACAGAGTTAAACGAGAAGAGAGAAGAGAATACAGAGTACAGGTGCAGGACGTGACCTGATGAGTGTACTGAACACAACGCTAATGCAAATGAAGCATGGAAGAATCTACTCATTTGTTTGCTTTTTCACGACATTTACGTTACCTACACCAATCCGCCGTCCAAAGGAGATTTGGGAAGTATGGTGAGGAGATGTACACATACACTTGTTGGAAAACCATGTGTCTATTGGAGCTTTAATTATGTTGTAACATTAATCTAACATTCTTTTGCTTTATGTCTCAATTTTGCAAGAATGAGTTTCAAAACCCATGGTTTTCAAATGAAATTGAAAGGGGAAATGTTGGCAAAAGATGCCATGAGGCATTGCTGACACTGAGGAAGTGAATCATTCTTCTGAGGCCCAGTTTGGATTTTGAGCTGTTAGATCTGGATGCTATATGCCTTTTCTACATTTTCTTTAGAAGAGCTGCAAACATTTGATGTCACAGAATCATAGAATTGTAGAGATTGAAAGGAATCTCTAGGTACTATAACTCCAGCCCTGAACTTGTCTTAAGCATGTGGCTGAATGGAGGAGACTAATTGCAAAATCAGCTCATGTAATTGTATCCAGCAAAGCTCCACTGTGTGAAGGCCTTGTGCTTTAGCTTCTCAATTTCTGTGATTTCTGAGTAAAAGGCCTTTAGGGAGGAAGAAGCTTAAACAGATTTGGTAGGAACTGTCTGATAAGAATTTTCTCATTCATCACATTGAAAGGCTTCCCTTAGCATTCCTTTAATCATCCTCTTGAACAGAGTGTTTTATTTTTATTTTTTTATTTTTTATTTTTATTTATTTTTTAAATTATTTTAATTTTTATTATTTTTATTTTTATATTTTACTTTTTGTATTTATATTTTATTCTGTTGATCAGCAAAGAATTTTTTTACTTTCACAAGGTTTTTCTATTTGAGTGAACTGTAGTTAAGTTGGTAGCTCAGAGATAACAGTCATTGCAGAGCAACTGAGCAATCCAAGGTCAAATCTTGCAGTTTTCCAGAGATGGGAGAATGGCTGTTTTAATATGTTGGTCTGGCTGGAAGCCTCTTGCAAAGGTCTTGAAATGCACTGAATACTTACTTTATTGTTCTGGAGTATGTAATGCAGTCTACCATCATAGAACACAGCGCCCAGTAGACACTGCATTAAAACATTAAAAATAATCATCCAGCCAAAAGGGAAAAAGAAGCAATATTCCTTCTCACTCAAGGTGCCTGGTGGATTTGATATGCACCTAGGGCTGGAGAGAAGGCAGTGGGAATGATGAACATCCTCTTAAGTCTCACAAAGAGGAAAAGCTGCTTTATTCTCTGCATGACAGCTAGTACATTCCTAATGTGATTTATAACAGCCACATGATTTAAATCAATTTAAACATTTGTAGAGCCTGATACTGTTCCCTGGAAGTAAAGTTTTTCTCATCAATTACTTCTTGTCCTTCCATAATATGTCCTAATATTACATAGTGGATAGAATGTAGTTTCAGTGCCAAGCCCTGAAGTCTGCTGCCTGTCTTCTATGTGACTGTCTACCATATAGATCATTCAATCAGTTGAGTCTTTCAGTTTTACTACTGACTTAGTAGAATAACCAGTGCTAGCCAATGCCAGGTGTTTTAGAAGGACTAGATAATTTGATACATGAAGAGTTCCACTTTCCTGGGTGTTAGGTACTTTAGAAACTGGTTGATTCCCCCCCCAAAAAACTGTGGTAACTAGGACACAAAGTTTTGTTCTCTGTACTGCCATGGTCACTTGTGTGCCATGGGCTAATCATCCAGAGCTTCACTGAGACCTGGTCATGCTGGAGAGTTGGGCAAAGAGAAACTGCCTGGGGTTCAACAAGGGCAAGTGCAGAATCCTAAACCTGGAGAAGAACAACTTGGTACAGCTTAGGGCCTGGGCTGTTGGAAGGGAGTTCTGCAGAGAATGACCTGGGTTTCCTGATGGACAACAGGTTGACCTGATCTTGTGGTCACAAAGGCCCTTCCCTCTAATCTGCACTGATGAGGCCACATCTGGAATACTGCATCGAGTTCTGGGATCTCCAGATCAAGAAAGGGAAATTCTAGAGAGTCCAGTGGAGAGTTACAAAGACGGTCAAAGGCCTGGAGCATCTCCCTTGTGAGGAAGCTGAGAGACTTGGATTGTTTAGCCTGGAGAAAACAGAGACCTTATTGATACATATAAATATCTACAGGGCAGCTGTCAAGTGGATGAAGCCAGGCTCTTATAACTGGTGCCCAGCAACATGACAAGGGACAAGGGGCACAAACTGGAACATAAGGTGCTCCATCTCATTATAAGAAAAAAATTCTGTGAAGGTGGCAGCATGATAGAACAAGCTGCCCAGAGAGGGTATGGAGTCTCCTTCTCTTGATATATTCAAAACCTGCCTGGACGCTTTCCTTTGCCCTACTCTAGGGAGCCTGCTTTATCAGGGGCTTGGACAGATGATCTCCAGAGGTTCCTTCTAATCACCAAAATTTTGTGATTGTGAATGGAGCGCTACACCCATCACTTAGCTTTGCCAGCATGTCATCATCTTTGGTGGGATTCATTACAGCAGTCAGCTATCAAGTGACTCACAGGCATAGGGACCCAAGACTTTGTCTTTCTTGAGAACTGTGTGTAATGCTCATTATTAAAGGCAGACCTGAATAATCAGTGGGTCAGAAGGGCACATCAACTTCTGTCTGCTGAAAAACATCAGAAATTGACACTGTGCCAAGGGAAGTAAAACATCCTTAAGTGTTATGCAGCACTTTCCTGAATTATTTTGAAGGCTTAGAAATCAAGTGAAACTTGCAGAGGTGAAGCAATTGCCAACAATATTTTTATCTGCAGTTTGTATGTCTTAACAGGAAGGCTCCATAAACAAAGCTGAGCAGGCTACTTATCAACACAAGAGTGGTATGTATCATTTTGCATTTAGTAACATCAGCTTGCAGGACTTACCCATGATTTATGGACTGCTTGAAAGAAAGAACCACTTCCACGGGCAGGAAAAATGACCAAAAATGGCTAAAAATATATCCAAAATAACAACTGGTTGTCAAACAGTGGTTTCCAAAAAGCTAGTCAACAGAAGCATTCACATACTCTCATGTAGCTGGTCAAGCTCATGTCATCTGACCTGCTGCAATTTCCGCTGTTTATTGGTGAACAAGAAAAGATTTACGTCTCAAAAAGGAGGCTTCTTTGGCTTGTGCTGGTAGAGATTTTGCTGCGGAAATAGGCAGGCAGAAAAGTGATAATATGGATGCACACAAGGAGGGGCAGGCCCTTGTTTGTGAAGTGATGCTATTTCTGCCTGGATTTGAAAGTGTTCATTGGAACAAAGTTGAAACAGTCACTATAAATTACTTGTATGAATGAGTACAGAGCATTTTGGAGAATTATAATTTATGCTGGGCAGATGCTGTTATGGTTCAGTTTAAGGCACTTAAAATAAGACTTTTGGGAGACTACCAAACCAGCTTCAAGTCTGGTAACAACTCATCTCAAGACACTGAATTTATATGTACAGGTTCCATTACTGTGAGGAGGAGAACAGGCCTTGAACTACTATTGAAACCACTAGGTTCAAAGACAGTCTGGTGATAGTTAACACTGCAGCAAACAAAGCAATGTACGTTAGGAAAGAGATGATAATGCCATGTTCACATGACTCTCCTTGTCTGGACCCAAATCAATTCAACTAAAAGATTTGCTACCCAACACTTTGTCTTTCACAGTAAAAAGATCTTGAAGGAATGGAGAATTCTTCATGGTAAGCTGATTTGTACACATTTAAAACTGGTCAGCATATCAAGTCAACTTGAAAAAAGATGTCTGTCTAGATTCAGCTGGTCATACATGTCCTTCCCAATGACAGAACAGTAGGAGGGAGAAATCAATCCAATTCTTCTGAGAAATCATAAAGGCAGACATCAAGCTCTATTTTGGTCTCCACTAAGCAGCTTGAGAGTGCTTTATAAAACAATAGCAAAGCTGTAACCTCATGTCATTTTGTAAATTACATAGCGGATGTCCCTTCATTCACATAGAAATGCTTACACATTAGGAGACCGATTTCTAAGTTTTTTACTAATAATGCTTCCATAACTTTTATATATTTTTCTTTGCTCAGTTTTATCCCTGCACATTAAGTTAACGCCCTTCTTGGAACATGCAGTGGAAAATCGTCTCCTGTTTAATCATGGTACCTACCATGGCTCTTCTGACAAGTTAAGATATGGTTCAATAGTCTGCTTTGAGTTCATTTATGGTTTAAAAAACTTCTATGACTTAAAAAGCTACTAGCTTTTCCTTTTTTTTTTTTTTTTTTTTTTCTGTGTTACAGATAATATTTCATTCTAGCTGCTCATATTTATATGTATGCATTACAAATAAGACACGAGAAATTTATTTTGTTCTGTGACTTTTTTTCGTTTAGAGGTACAAATACTTGTCCACACTGGAGAACACTACTCAGTCTTTCCCCAAAAGCACCTAAGATTGGTTGACAGCACTGTTTCACACCTATTCTGAAAGCCGAGAAACTGATAAGACAAGATCCATGCATCGTGTACTTCAGCCCATACTGCATTTCCCATTAAAAAAAAAAAATAAAAAAATTCACAGTGAAGAAAGTCCCCAGAGGAAGATTATCTCAACATAACTCTTGAGCTGGACTTGACTTGTTACAGTAACAGGGCAGAACTTACTAGACCTACTTCACATCTTATATTGACTAGTTTCAAAGGCTTTTATCTTTCAAAATCTTCACGGTGAATGCTGATTTTAAAAATTATTGTTATATGCAAGATATTCCAGCAGATCTGTGAATTGAAATAATAAACTGTGAATCACTTATATTTTCCTAGGATCTGCACTAATCTTCAGGAATTGATCTTAAAAAGAGCTTTACATGTTTCTGATGGATTCCTCTATAGCCTAAAGTCACCACAGCAGCATGGACTGTACAGAGAAAGAAGTCAGTGCATTCCGAACTGGATATGAGATGCTGCAGTTTTGCTGTCCATATTTAGCTGCTACTTATCTACAGAAATATTTGGGAATGTAAATTTTACTGGGGACGTAAAAGATCTGCTTATAGGTATTCATAAAAAAATGGCTATGTCTGAGCTCATTCAGATTATCAATTAAATTGTTTTCATTAGACACACTCCCAGCCTAGTTATGTGCTGAGTTTTTGATGGGAATCTTGACAAACACTGTCACTGTATAGTTTCCCATTAAGTACAGGAGCCCACCAATTTGAATACTTGCTCAACTTCTCCAAGATCAATGATTTTCAATTTATTTTTCTCTCTGTGGAGATGCTCTTCTACAACTTTATTTACTTTAAGAATATCGATGAAGGTAGCCCTTGGAGGTAGTTTCCAAGCACAGCAAATTTTGCATAGATACTGAAGTTTATCACTGTCTTGCTTTTTCTGACTGACAGGAATGATCTCTCAATGCAGCTCCTCATGATGTATTCTTACTTTGTTCCCCCTACTTCTGAACTTTGTTGTAAGATTACAATTTCATGTTTAAACGTAATTTTAGTATAACGTCAAGCCCTCGCACTTACACAAGCAGAAACAAGGTTGTTTGTAATTGCAGTTAACAATACATTCTTCTAATTTTGTGGTCCCATGGGACTGCAATTTTGTGGTCGCTACTGAAACCTGCCACATCCAGTATGCGGGATGAAATAACAAGTTTATTTTTGTACAACACTAATGGTCTTCCTGATACCACAGTGAAACAAAGACACAAGAAGACAGACATTCCTTTACATTTCTGACTTGGCCTGAATACCAGGCAACAGCATTGTATGTTTGGGTATAGTATAGATAAGAAACAGTACTATTAGTGACATTTAAGACCAATGCTCAAAATACTGTACAAGCATAAATTAAACTTTTCTCTGTCAAGGGGAAAAGCCAGGCATGGAACAAATGAACTGATCAGCTCAATGCTCACATAAATAACATACCTGGATTAGCCGTGATTTCCTCCTTTAATTTATACTCTCTCTCCATAACTGCCTTCTGTAGCTTTGCTCATTTCTCATACAATGGGAAAAGTTGTGAAATAACATATTCCAGTTGCGCTTCATCAACTTATGTTCTGTTATGCAGAGTGGACTACTGTAGAAGGAAATACCCCAGATCCAATTTCTTATCTCTCTAGGCAGTGATAGCTCATAACAGTGGAACTTCTGTAATTACAACAGGGTAAAATCATTCTGGCGAGAACTGTACCTATAAATCTGTTATTGCTCTTCATAGCAAGAACAACTCACTGAATACAAGCCCAGCCACAAACACAATTCAAGACATTTTTTAAGGTATTCAGTAGTGTTAATCTATCAAGGAATGCTGATGTGCATGCACTAACAGAAAATCTGCCTATCGAGTTGTTTTCCTCTTAATATCAAACAGTTTCTTGTGGTGCAAATAGGATTTCTCACAAGGCTTTATTTAAATTGCATTTGTGGTACTACTGATCTGTACAGCTGCAGGATACAGATCAACCAGAAAGGGCAGTTTAGGTCATCTCAGTTCTGTATTCTGATTTTTTATAACAAATGAGACCTAAAGATCACTGCCAACACTTTCGTGTGAACAGATAGGAAGAGCAACAATAACAGATTTATCAAGAATTCTCATGACAAATTTTGGCAGCTCAATACAATGTTTAAAAGGGACAATGTTCCATACAATTTTAAGCATAACTAATAGTTTCCCTGCACTTCCATCATTTTGCCTTTCCAAAACCTCACCACTAGATTTTTTTAATTTGTTTTTATTTTTTAATCAAAGGTAATTAGGGTGAATTTTACGTATTCATATTTCAATACTCCACTGAGAACTGAAATAACAGAGCTTCAAAAAATTAAAAACAGTAAGGCTTATCACAAAAGGTAATTTTTTTCTAAGAAATTTCTTGCATTTTTACAACAAAAATTACCAAATTAAGTAGCATTTCTTGGGATTTTGTCAGAATAGGAGAACATGGATGCAATTTTTGTTAACAGTTTGACAGTATAAGCCAGATGATTTGCTAAAGGATTTATGATGTTCTACAAGTTGTTCGTTGGTAGATAAACTGACTGGAGAGAAAAAAAAAACCCACCCAATTCCATAATCCAGACCTCTTTTATAACACAGAGTAAGTCTTAGAATTGATAAAACAAAGGAGTACTCTGCTAGCACATCTTTCAGAAACAGAACCATGGTTAGAGCACTTCCTTTTCTCATACTGGAGTTTGATTTCAGCTTCCAATCAGCAATGTAAAATGAGCTCAAATAGGATTAATCAAGCTCCTTTTAAATAAGCATACATCCTTATTTTCTAGAAAAGCAAATTAGGTCATTACTTGCATGACTTTTGTTTCGAAGCTGCTGGCACAGCAAATAAAAGCAGTTGATAGTTCAGCAATAGGTATCAGACAGGAGACTTCTGTACCACATGAAGGATTCAATAAAAATACCAAGCTAAGCTAATAAAATACTGAGCTAAGAATTTGTTACTTACACAGTGAATTTATAAATATCATGAACTGATTTATATTACTTCAGTTCTGTAAGGATTCTAAATTGCAACTCCTTCAGAGCAAAATTTTACCTTCTTCACATCTACTAAACTAAGTAAGATAGTAAGTCACACTGACAAAAGTCAATAATTTCAAATGTATTTACAGTTTTCAAATGCAGAATCTAACAATCCATAGAAAGACTGCATATTCAAAGTGAGCTCTATCAGGATTCCCAGTGATTTCTATAGAACAGAACTGTGGACTTCAGAAACCTACCTGAGACCTTCGCTACCTCAGCTGCTTTCTTGTGATGCTAACCCTGTAAATACCAGCTTCAGACAGGATTTTCCCTGTGCCTAGTCTCTACTAGACTAGAATTTAAGAATTGCTTCCAGTCACTAGTGTTCAAAAATAAGTCAAAAAGCTTGAGTGTCCCAACATGGGTTAAAAGCAGCTTTTTCTGCAGGGAAGTAGGAGGTTATGAGATTGCTTATTTTTCAGTAAAAATTGAATCCTGTCATAAAGAAAATACCATAAAATAAAGAAGGAGTGATAATTTCAAAAAAGCAAAATTATAGATATATTGATTACTTTTTAATAGTTCCAGTGATTTACAAAATGTCTTTCTTGCAGTGAGGGGCCCAAAACTGGACACAGTACTCGAGGTGCGGCCTCACCAGAGCTGAGTACAGGGCACTGCCCTGTCCCTGCTGGCAACGCTGTTCCTGATGCAAACCAAGATGCCATTGGCCTTGTTGGCCACCTGGGCACACTGCTGGCTCATGTTCAGCCAAACATCGATTGATACCCCCAGGTCCATTTCCTCTACAATCAATTAGGGCTTCAAGCTGTGCCAGGGGAGATTTAGGCTGGATGTTAGGAAATACTACTTTTTTGGAAGAGTGGTCAGGCACTGGAATGGGCTGCCCAGGGAGGTGGTGCAGTCACTGCCCCTGCAGGTGTTCAAGGAACATTTAGATTTCGTGTTGAGGGATAAGGTTTTTGTGAGAACTATTGGTTGGACTGGATGATCTTGTAGGTCTTTCCCAACCTTGGTGTTTCTGTGATTCCATGAAAATGCAACAGGTTAAAGAGTTCTCTCATGTTTTTTATTTTATAATGGTTAAGTGCTGAAATGAAGCAGTAAAACGCTTTATTTTGTGGTCACCTTTAAAAGACAACTCTGACAAATGATATCAAAATTATTCAAAGGAGATATCTGACATCATTTTTTCCTCCTTTAACTACCACTGAGAGCACTTAGAATGCGTTTTTAAAATCATCACCTGTTCTGCCAAGAGGATCCTACCTCTTCCATAAGCCCTTATTCCTACTATCTATGAAAATTACTTCTGCAGATTCCATAAGACTAGCTGCATTTAATTTTTTTCA
The DNA here is from genome assembly GCF_026119805.1 of Tympanuchus pallidicinctus. NCBI lineage: Eukaryota > Metazoa > Chordata > Aves > Galliformes > Phasianidae > Tympanuchus > Tympanuchus pallidicinctus. The sequence goes on from NW_026294744.1 coordinate 1,323,965, forward strand.
GAAAAAGATGAAGAATTCAATATTAATGCATGCTGAAAAAGAATGAAAGAGGTAAAAATGAAATGCTAACATCCAAATACAGGTAGCATTTTGTCTTTTATTCTAATAACATTATTCTTGAAATTGCAACAAACTTCAATTCAGGATCATCAGGCTTCAGAGAAGTGAAATTCCAGTACCGATTCTCCAAGAACCTTTTCTTCTGTCAACAGGATACAACCTACTTTCACACAAAATTCAGTGCTTAGAGGTTAGAGTTAATGTAGAGGATACTCGGAAGATTTGGGGTAGCATGTTACTCAGCTGGTAAAACAATTCCTCAGAAATTGTCTGGGGAAAAAAAAGATAAAGTAGTAAGCTTCGTTTTTTTTGCTGTACTTTAGAAGAATGGAATCTCTCTAAACTTTATTTTTTACATTTAAGAGTGTCATTTTTCAGAAGGCCAAAAAGATTTTTTATGTAATGCATGCTATAATTCCATTTAATTCAATAAAAAAATGGACCAAAATACTGTTTGTGTATTCATGTGACATATCTGTCCCCAGCAGATTTCTTGTTCCAAGTACTTCTGTCTAGAAGAATGAGAATAGTGCTCTTTGCTTTATACAGGACTCCTGCTCCCTGAATTCTAGAATTATATTCTGCTTCATTTACTCTTATCTTCCTCTTGTTCCTTAGTTTATGACTCCTGAACAAATACATGCTATTTCTTTCCTAAGATAACACTGATTTTTTAGACAACTTTCAGCACCACTTTTCATAATGAAAACAAAACACAGAAAATCACCAGCAACAAACAACAAAAACACTTCAGTTGGCCATGCTTGGAAAGATTCCTGTTCCTGAAAATGAGTTTAAGCTCCAAATTAAATCATTTAGGAATCTTCATTACAATTCACTTCAAACATCTAGTCTAACAATTTTGTGGAAGCATAAATGAACTCTCTTCATTGCAATTTTCCAAGATGCTCAACAGTATGACTAACAAAAGCCTAACATTATATAATGCAAGGTTCATCTCATCAGAGAAAATAAGAGCAAATGATATCTTTTTCAAAGTTTATATATATTCACTATTTGGAAAAACAAATTTCCCAGTTTGAATTTTTAGTACTCCCAGGATATTCTAAAGGATACCCCAAAATATAAAACCCTTTAATTCCTATTTTGTAAGCAAGGAATCAAAATAACAGTGGACTAGTTTAAACTCAAACAAACACAGCAAAAAACAAACAAACAGGACACAGCAAAGAAATCAAACCTAAGTATACTGACATTTAACTTCTTGTTTGTATCTAACCCAGGGGACTATTGAAACTTGTTTAACCCACCTGTGGTACCAAGAATTGTACAGTCCGAGAAATTCCTCCATCCCATGAGGCCATTTCCATCATGAAACCTAAAATCCAATATTCATAATACATAATTCATAATGGATTACTTATACATGCTTCCCTCTTAATTACACTCTTATCTAGCAATGAGGAGGTTAGGAAGTTTTCATATGCAGTTAGGATTTTAACTGCCTTTACTATTGTCATTGTTATTCATATTCATATCTGACCTGGCTAATCTACTTTGAAACCTTATTTAACTGGAAAATCTAATGAAGAATTGATCAGAAAATTTGTTGAAGAGCAAAAAAAAAACCCACTTACAGTACAGAAACAGTGTTTATCAGCAGAAGTGAGAGGTTTCTCTAGACATGACTGCTATGTGTTCTTCCAATAGCTTGCTTTCACTTTAGAAATAACTCTTTCCTTTAGATCAGTTATGATCAACTGTATGCTCAACAGAAGTCTAACATTATATAATGTAAAGTTCATTTCATCAGAGAAAATAAGAGCCAATAATACCTTTTTCAAAGCTTATATATATTCACTATTTAGAAAGACAAACATGCCTGAACTAACTTACAAAGAAAGAACGTGGAGTTTATTGCTCAACTTAAGATTTTGATTTTACGCTAGCATTTCTTAACTGTAACTGATGAACTATAAGGTCCACAGGAATACATTGCTGACAGTTAAGGATTGGATTTGGAAAAATACTATATAATGAAAGTGATTACATGGATACTCCACTGTGAATCACTAAAGGTCACAACAGCACAAAGTTCCTAAAGTATGTAGTAGAGAGAACACTACACTACTTACACTTTAAATGCTCTAAATGATTGCTTGCTGTAAGTATTTAAGCACAGGACACAAGAATGCAATAAGTAATAATACAATTGGAATAGATAGGAAATAAATGCTAAATCTGATGACTTTCCAGCAAAGAGATGAGTTAGCACATAAACTAGCTTTAAAAAAAGAGTGTGGAGTTTACATTGTTTGAGGAAATTAACATAGATAAGACACTGGAAAGTATATTGACAACTGTCAGTTCCTGCCTTCCTTCAGAGATTGCTCAAAAGCAGTAAGGAGTTTTTCTTTCACTAAGTGCAACTCATAAAAATATTTTCAAAACATTTTCAGTCTTCATTCTAAGTGTGAGATTATTTCCTGATGCTTAAAATAGCCCAAGAGTAACATGGTAGTTAATAATCTCAAAGAAAAAATACCAGTATTTTAAGAAACAATAAGTTACTGAAACAACTTTTTTGGAGCAGTGGGAAATATACAGCTTGAGCTAAAATCACCAAATTCAACTCTAGAAGTGAGCTGCAGCATTCACTAACATACCTTTGACACATTTGAACACAAGTTCTGCCCTCTTTAAGCACCATGGAATGGTCATTTCCTAAAATTAAATGAATAATGAAAAGACTCAACACAAATGGATCAACCAACAACAGCAGCAAGGAAATTCTTTAAAATAATAAATTGCCATAAAAGCCTATTTTCCCATCAGGTATTCTAGCAGTATATATACATATATCAGAAATGAAAATTGTGACTGTCAGATTTGTGGTTCAGGTAGCAAAAAACAGGCTCCTGACCACAGCTTAACAGCAGTAACTGATGCTTACCAGGTATTCCTGATGATTCTGATTTAGGCTTATTGGCTTACCCACATACCTCATGTAAAATCCTCCTTTCCTAAAGGTGATTTTTCTGAACAAACAAAAGCTAACTTCATCTGATGGATGATTTTCAGATTTAATCAGACAGCAATTTCTTACATCAAGTTAACCAACAAGATAGGATATGAAAGCCCCACTGATAAAAGTTACTGTAATGTGTGGCTACGTGCACCAGTCTAAATCATTTAAGAAACAGTTTTATTACATACAACATTCTTTTCCTGTAAACCATAACATGAATTATATTAAGATGAATTTTCCTAGTTAGAGGCAGAAAGGCCGCCACAGTAAAGAGTCAGAACTTCTCAGAGAAAATAATGTCCATAATAAATAAGATCAATTTGTTCAGATGTGCTCTACAACTGAATCTCTCTCTCTATGTCTTAATCACATAAACCTCTGCATCACAAAGTGCTGCTTTTAGGTTATACAGCACATGAATCAAACAGAACAATGCAGACAATACTATTTTCATTTCTAATCTTTATGGAAAAAATAGTTGGCCTTTATTACAAATTAACTGCCTATGTTTGCTTTCTGTCACAAGCAATGTAGGTGTTTACTGCTAGTTTTGATCACTGTTTTGGCTTGGTTTAAGAACAAATGTCTAAAAAGAAAGGTCCAGTTACTCTAAGAGCAATTCAGAAGTACATTATGTAATCAATAAAAGGACCTGGCCTAAAAAGGACCGATTGAGGCAGCAGGATATGACACTATTCCTTGGACTATTTCAGAGGAACATAGATGCTAAATCTTGTGGGCACTCAGGGAAATAATAGGTTCAACCTAGAACGTCACAGTACGCAAGCCACAAGAACAGACAATGACACAGTAGTGATTCAATTTCAATCCATCTTTAAAAAATACATTCTTGTAATTTTGGCATGTTAGAATTTTTCTCTATATGTAAATTAACAGTAGTGAAAACAAAGGATTGAGCGAGTACTAATTCACAGCACAGCACAAACGATAGGAAAACATAAAAAAAAACCATCACTTTTGATGAGCTTTCATTAGTAACATTCCAGCAAGTAAAAAAAAATGCCCGGGGGTTTTGTTTTGCTGTTTGAGACCACACACCACTCCGTTTTAAGATGAAAAGATCTGTTATCAGATTAACATCACTTCTGTTGGTAAAAATAAAAAAAGGTCAACTTCATTGATTAGAAATACATGCTGCAAAGCTGCACCAACAGACTCTTGCCATGTGATTACCGCTTTTTTAAATTTATGAGCACATTTAAGTTTCTGCAGAAAGTCATGTCATAACCAAGTAATGGAAACACTAAATTCCAGAAACTTCTTGTGGAACAAAGCTTTCAGATCCTTTCTCAATGGTTAATTTTCAGATGTGGTGAATTAGCAAGGTGTTTACTTGAAATACACAAAACCTTCACACTGTATGAGCAGCTATACACTTCAAGGTGGGAAACTGTAAGAGGTAAAAAATTAAAGGTTAATACACACACCGATAATCTGTCTCAGAGTTGTCCAACCTTTTGGCTTGCCTGAGACACAATGAACTAAGAGGAACTGTCTTAGGCCACATATACAATATATAATATAGTTAATGTATAGAAGCAACCATTTTTTTTAATATATATCAACTCTGACATTTTTAGTTTTATGCTTTTTTTTCTTGTAATTTCATTTCTTTTAGATCTTATCATAAAACATTTAACTTACTGTGCTACTTTCACATAAAAAAGAAGTTGCCGTTTAATACACAACTTAGTGAATTTACAGTTTCTGAGAAAAAGTGCATAAATGTAAGAATTACATTCTCTGTAAACTTGCTTTTAGCATGGCTGAATTAGTAAAATGATGTATTTGTTTAGGCAAACATTACAAAAACATTAATCAAATACAAACCGTATGGTTTATTGAAAACATACTGCAAATTATATTGTTTGTGAGCTTTTGGAGATGTTGAAAATTACAAAGTTTGTTAGCAGTGCACAAGTATTCTGGATATTTCTTCTCCAGCAATCACATTTACACAGTAAATTATTTTATGAAATAATACAAGCCCAATTTTAATAATTAAATAAGAAAACTTACATGCCCACTTAATAATAAAGGACATGCATCTTCACAGGCATACACATGTAGGTAAGCTGAAATACGTTGTAGTTTAACACAGAAGGCAACTAAACACCACACAGCTGTTCACTCATTCCACTCCCCTCCACCCTTGCTCCCATTAGTGAAATGGGAGGAGAGAATTGGGATCAAAATAGAACTCCTGTGTTGAGATAAAAACTATTTACTAAGACTAAACAGAAGGAAAGTAGGAACAAAAATGTGATGATAGTTATATATATATCTCTCTGTGTGTATGCATATACAAAGAAATATTTATAAATCCACAAAGCAATTAGTTACTATCCATCAAATGGAGTCCAGCTAATCCCCAAGCAGCAGCTGGCCCCGGTCAACTCTCCACAGCTTTATAGCCTTCTGCATGGTGTCACGTGGTAGGGAATAAACCCTTGCCTAATTCAGCAGAAGATTTTTTGCCAAGCAGCCTGGCCTGGTCCCAGTCATGGCCCTGTCAACCAGCAACATTCAAAACACTATGTTGTGTTAGATATATGAGAGTGTGCAATTCACACTCTCTCAGCTGAAACCAGGACAAAATATTATTACTAGTAATCACTGCACTTTATTTGCTAAGTGGCACATATGCATGTAATGTGTAACATATCTGGCTCAATTAAACTGAAATTTAATTGACACTATGAGCAGGCACAAGAAGCAGAGTCAGCCCTGCACTGCACTCTCCACAACATTTCATTGTCATCTACACAGTCTGTGCTCAAGAGAAGCGCAATCAGCTGTTTAAAAATATCACTAAAACTCACAGTAATGTTAAAGTTTATGATCTTGTGGGACTGCATTACCAGCTGTCCAGGGCTGTGTGCAGCCCAGGGGTTCAATAATCTGCTCTACATGTAAAAATTACTGTTCACAAATACTTGCTACACAGCCTATTTGCCTTTTATTTTACTTAAAAATAAACAAAAAAAGAAAAAAAACCCAACACTTTTGTCTTAACTCATAGAATCATTGAAGTTAGAAAAGATCTTTAAGGTCATTAAGTCCAATTGTCAATTCATCACAACCGTGCTTACTAAGCCACTCCACCACGTCTCTGGGCAGCCTGTTTCAATACCTCACGACTCTTTCTGAGAAGAAATTTTCTCCAAATACCCAACTGATGCAACATGAGGCCATTACCTCTCATCCTATTGCAAGTTATCTGGAAGAAAACAAATTCTCAGCTCACGACAGCTTCCTTTCAGGCAAGTGTAAAGAATGATGAGAAAGTCTTCCCTGAGCTTCCTCTATTCCTCAGTGAACAATTCCAGTTCCCTCAGTCTCTCCTTGTAAGACTTGTGCTCCAGAGGCTTCAACAGCTTCACTGCCCTTCTGTGGATATGGTCCAGGGTCTTTCTTGTAGCGAGGGTCCCCCAAAACTGTGAAACAGTACTGAGTACAGAGGGGCGATGACCTCCCTAGTTCTGCTGACTATACTGTTTCTAACACAAGCCAGGTTGGCCTCCTTGGTCACCTTGGCATACTGCTGGCTCATGTTCAGTCAGCTGATAAACAGCACCCCCAGACACTTCTCCACCATGCGGCTTTGCAGCCCCAAGCCTTTTGCATGGGGCTTGTTGTGACCAAAAGGCAGGATCCAGGAAGTGGTCTTGTTGAACCTCACACAGTTGAGCCTCAGCTCACTGATCTATCCTATCCAGATCCTCCTGTAGGGCCTTCCTGACCTCAAACAGATTAACACTTACTCCCAGCTTGGTGTCATTTGCAGAATTATTAAGGCTGCACTCAATCCCTTTGTCCAGATCATCAATAAAAATATCGAACAGGACTGGCCCCAGCACTGACCTGCTGACAGCTGGATTTAAGTCTATTCCTGGACCCAGCCATCCAAGCAGTTTTTTATGCAGTGAAGAGTGTATCTGTCTAAGCCATGAGCTGCCAGCTTCTCCAGAAGAATGCTGTGAGAGACAGTATCAAAGGCTTGACTGAAGTATACGTAGACTGCACGCAGAGGTGAAGGTCACCGAATCAGAGAAGATCAGGTTGGTCAAGCAGGACCTACCTTTCGTGACTAGCCCTGATCCCCTGGTTATCCGGCACATGCATGACAGACAGCTGCCCGAGAGCCCTGAAGTGTCCTGTGTTCTTCTGTGTTTCTGTATTGATGGCAGCATAAAATGGCCTGCATGTTGAAACTACCAAGGAGCTATGCCAGCTCTAGCCATGTCATTAGAACCATTTAATTCCTCAATTCGGTGTACATTAATTTCAGTGCAATTATCAGACATTAATACCTCTGCTGTCCTAAATTTGATCTTGTCTTCCCCAGATATTAAACTCAGTTTCCTTCCTTTGTTAAAATTAGTGACCAGAACAGAAAAGAAAAAAAACAATCTTGAATTTCTTGCTATTCTAGACATAAGAAAAATTAAAGAAACCATAACCTTATCTTTTTCTTACAAAAAAAAAAAAAAAGTAGCTTTTTACGAAGTCCCAATAATAGTGAAATGTGATACACTCCTTACTTCTGTGATGCTATAAACATTACTCATCTACTCAACCAGCCATAAAAGAAAACCTTTCGGAAACACACAAAGCAAACTCGTGATGAATGTCTGTCACAGAGAAGGTGGCACATATCTTTACAGCTGTGCTCTTGGTTAACCACTTTACAAAAACTTTTTTTTTTTTTTAATGTAGGTGGTAAATGTGGATTCAAAACTGGAGCTGCTGAAGGCACCAAGTTCACGTTAACCTTCAGAGACCTGTTATCCACTCAACAACAAGTCGCAGATTTGTGAGTTTCAAATTCAGTCATCTACAAAGCACTGTAATAGGGTATATGCTGCTAACACAGTTCATTCAGTTCAGTCTGGGCTTAACACATGCTTTATCATACAGGCCACTTTCTGCTTAATCCATAAGCACTTAAAAAGTTTAATATCAAAGGTAAAGTGTTTTACCAAAACCTTTTAATAATCCAATGCCACACAAATAGATAATTCTTCAGTTTCACACATTCAGCAATAACACTTTCTGAAAGCACAGCAAACACATGGTCTTGTGTTCTGTTTGTATTTTAAAATACATACATATAAAGCAAGGTAAAAATAGCACAATTGAAGAAAGAAAAAGATGAATAGAGTCACACGGTGACTTGATTAAGAAATAAATGTCTACACATTTCTGAAATGCAGTAACTGTGTCCCAGTAATAACTCAGGCAGCTACCCCTAAAAAGGACACTAATACAAAGATGCAGAAGTATATTTCTGATATAATATAGTCTGTTACTAAGAGTTAACATGTATATAGAAGCATATCCTTTAGAATTTTCACTATTGGATATTTTTAACTTTTGCATTGCTTGAACTTTCACAAATCTTGCAAAAGGTATCTCAGTTCTGTATATGTTCAGATCAAATTTTGTTAAAAAAAAATAAAGAAATCAGCTATTCCATCTGTTGAAAACAATCCAAAGGTGAGCCTTTCTCTTGCTACGAGTCAAGCACTTTTACGGAAGGAATGGCAGTCTTAACATTTGTAAGGTTATTCAGAAAAACCCAAAACAATGATAATTATACATATACAAGGGTAACAGTAACGGCACCATTATCTTTTTTTCTCATTCCTTTAAGTTTCTAAACTTAACTTTTCTAAACTTCCTTAAACACAAGGAAGTGTGGCATGTAGCTGTACTGCCTGTCTGCTAGTTCTGTCCCCACCTCCATTTCCTTTCCTGCCAGCATCTTTTGAATCAGAGAAAAGAAACTGCCAATGGTATTAAACTATAATTTATACACTGTGAAAAAACACGTGAGAGACAAGTTCTATGAATTAGTGTCCCATGGAGGAAAGAATACGAAAGTTCAGTATATGAATCACATGTTTATCAACAGTGTCTTGCAGTATGCTGCTTCTTGCCCAGGTGGTACATGGTGGGAACACAAAAGGTAAACAAGGGCAGAAATTGAAGGTATTGATGATTAGGCATGAAGAAGGTGACCAATCAGGGCAGAGGTGAAATCTGGTTACTGCTGCATGGGGCTGAGGTGATAAAGAATGGTGTTTAGGGATACAGAATTAAAAATTCTTTAAAAACCAAGCTAGTTCTACTGTTCCTAAAAAACTTAGTTTTAAGATTTTCTTGATGACAATTAAAATTGGGATCTGATATAACCAATGTATCTTGCAATTTCTAAGCAATAAGTGTTGCCAAACACGTGCCATTACTTCTCTCGTTAATACCTGTGCAGCCTTGCAATGAGCTGGATCAAGAAGGGGTGGGATTAAAAACAAAGAAGTTCAGCTAACCAAAATGCTTTTAACTGCTTCAGTTCCTTAACTCTGGTCACCATATAAATACTTGTGCTATTACAACGATGTGGCAGGAGACTGGGATAAACTTCCTCATCTGTGTCAAGCAGCATGAAATGTGCCTTTAAAAAAAACAAAAAACTGCAAACAACTGCACTCTAGAAGCCAAAAAGAGAACAAATTTACTTACTTCTGACATATCATGTACCAACAAGAGAGGAATACTAATGGTAGTAATGTCGTGTGTGCAGCAAACTTTGAGAATGTTTCTAAGTCCCATGATCGCAGGATCCCGAGCAGTTATGTTTCCAGATCTTACATTATCATCCACACAAAGATGAAATGCAACATGAATTTCAGAAAGATTTGAATGGCGAGTGATGTAGAATTCTCCTGCAGAATAACATATAATAAAAAGGCAGAGTATCATGGCGGTGACTTATACTGAAACATACTTATTATGCAATGTAGGAGTAGAGTCAGCAAGTTAAGACAAAAAGCCAATACAAGTAGACAACACAGATCAGAACACATACATAAGGAGAGAAATAAAAGAAATGAACTGGTCTAAAATCACGGAGTATCGCTGTTTTACGTTCATCCAGCACTCAATTTCCTGCTCTAATGAATTTCACTAGCATCACAGACACCCGGTGTAGTAAGATGTAATAGTGCCAGTACAGGCGGATATGATCTAAATATAGTATGAAACAGAAAAACAAGCACAGAGGAGGTATAATACTCAAAATATATTATGTAAGCACTGAATTGCAGACAGATGTGGGAGGCGGAAATACCAAAAATGGATGGGTTAAAATAAAGGATACAAAAAGTCTATGGAAAAAGGGTAATTGGTTACATTACATACATGATACATACTAGAATGCAAAAGCATCAGTGGTTATTAGAATTTAAAATAATTTGCAGCAATGGAAAGGTGAGTTACAGAGTTGGTTTTGAGAAGACACCTTAAGGGAAATTTTTCAAATCAGTTTTCATTTATCAAACACAAGCAGCAAGAAACACTCAGGTTTCTTCATGTTACCTTCTGTTGGAGAGCAAAATGTCTAAAGTGGAGTCAACAGAGAAGTAGGTATGTGATAGCCCTACTGTTTCAGTCAACAGATAAGCATCTTTCTTTAAACCTACTTTCACTGGCAAGTCAAGACTGCATCGGCATACTGGAGAATGGGTATAGTCCTTGTTGAGAGCCAAAGACGAAGTAATCCCCAGCAGTGACCATCTAAGAATAATGATATACAAGTCACTGCAGCAAGATTTTACCAGGATATATCTGTTAAGGATCCAGAGTGGATTTATAATCCACTAACAAGACCTAAAACAACCATGAAAGCAATTTTAACAAGCCCTCATATTCACCTATGGGTTACAGTGGATTTATCTCCTTTCCTCTCAACTGTGCATTTTTCTTCAAGCTACTCTGCAGCCTTCTTTATTAAAAGCACAATATATTCAAAATCTATTTCCTCTTTTAGAGGAATGAATTCTTAAATTCAAAGATCAAAAATCAAATACCTTCTAAAATGCTTTACTGTATCTGAAAGAAAATAATTTGCTAGTATTTAAGCTTCATCTTTTTCCAGGATCCTCAGAGATAGCCTTTTCTCCCCTCAAATTCTGAAAACAAATTTTAAGCACAGAGAAGTTAAGTGATTTGCCCCAACGTCATATGATGTGGTAGCAAAGCTGGGAATAGAAACCAGATGTCCTGACACCCAGTTCTCTGCCTTAGCCACAAGAACGTCCTTCTCCTTTGATTGAGGTCAACTCAGGTTTAGTTTATAATTTATGTTCTGAGTTTAGAGCTAAAAATGTGCATCTATAAAACACAATTTGCTGTGAGAGGGGAAATGCAATGGAACTCACCTTGTAAAATATTCGACTGGTTACGTTCAATATTCTTGGATTTATCTTCAATTCCACTATCTTTGCTTCCTGTATATAAATAAATAACACAAACATTAAATATATCATGTATTAATGTATTACATTAAATATATCATGTATTAATGTATTATCTGCTTTAGCATATAAAATGCATTGAGCTGGTGTCTAGCTTAAATTTTCACCATAAAGTTAGAAAAAGTTGGGGGACAAACAGAAAGTGCTCTCACTGGCTTCAATAAATGCTGAACTGAATCCTGAAATAAATCATTAGCTTTCTTCCTCAATCACCCTATTCAGACGAAAAGAAATGTTCTCAAACATAACACTCAAAGTTAACCCCACAACTACATAGTACCTTTCTGTTGCTTTTTAATTACGCATCTATTTTTAAAAAAATTGTTCCTAATACTAAAAAATAAAATTTTAACAGAAATTTGCATGCATCATCACTATAAAAACAGCTTTCAGTATTTTCCTTAGTCTACAGCAATATGCAGGTCTCTAAGAGAACTTGTTTCTCTACTTGAACTCTTACGAATCTATTCGCATTACTGATGTATTTAGCCATACAAGTAGTTGTCTGCAAAAAAAACAAAATTTCATGATGTACATGTTGTTAAAGCAGTGCTTGTACTCAGATGATTTCTCTGCCATTTGTAAATATAATTGCAAAGTAAACCATTCATAAGGATTTAGTCAGCACTAAAGAGAATACAAATTTAGTGAATGTATTGTTCAGTTTTAGCACTCATTTACAACGAGGGGAAAAAGTCAAAGCATGTATTTTACAATTTTTAAAGCTTTTCATTTACACAGAAAGAAAAAGAGTTAAGTAAAATAAATTCCGTATTGTCATAGGCAGTTTAAATTGCAGAGGAAAACATAATGAGCCTACACACTTTGCATATGGATTGTGATGTTAGGCTGATCACAAGTATGATTAGAACCTAGTGACTTTCTTTTTTTTTTAAAGGTGTGTATGTAATGACATCAAAAACATCACATGGATCACATAGGCACACAGTCTGTTAAGACAAAATTCCACAAAGACTTCTTAACTTATAAACCAGAATATTACATTTTATAGATAATCTAACAGAATAAGAGAAAAACTAAGGTGCCCATAACCACAAATATTCCACTGAGGACTATTACAGAGTAGTAAAGAATGTAATTTTGGTTGTCACTGACCGTGATGCTTTTTTGACTTATTGCTACGCTGTGCTCTGGCCTTAAGTACAACCTTCTGGACAATTTCAAGTTGTTCTTGAATTCCAGGAAAATGAAAATCTGTGCATTCTTGGCAAACAGTTGCAAAATCTAGGAAAATAAAAGATTTAAATCAATGTCACAGGGCTATGCTAAGTAACGTTACATAACTCATTTCTAGCGTTCAAGCAATGCTAGTTACAATGATAAATAAAAAATGAAAAATAAAGCCAGACCAAAACAATATCACCAACAAAAAACAAAGCTTTTGAAACAAAAGAATTACTTCAAAAAACAACACTCTTACTGTTCAAAGAAAATCATTTATATAAAAAATCCAAAAATAATAGCAGCAACATGTTTTACTGTGCTTTAAAAACAACCCTTCAATCCGTGATGCTTTATTAAAACATGTATAGAGATCCATCCAACAGCAACTACTGCTCTCCATTTTGTTTTGTAAAATGACTGCTGTTAATTAAATTCATAAACAGTTCATCTGGAAATTTGGAAATACTGTTCCTCTTCTGTTCCCAAAACTATTTTGCTCTCTGAAAGCTAAAGAATACCACCAGCTGAGAAGAGCTGCAAATCCTTTTTCCCAATAAGAAAGTCTGATGTCAGACTTAAAAAAATTAAATTAATAATTAGGTTCATCACATACTGCCCCTGTAAATGGTAATCTAAGCTACAAATCCTAGTTTCTAGCCTTTTCTCCAAACAAGTTAATGACTGCCAGAAAAAGTTATCAGCAAGAAGATCAGCTAAACAACTTTGACTTGCTTCCTTTTTTGAAGTACCTGCTCTAATCTTCTTTAAGTACGTAATACACTTTGATTATCTAAGGAGCTCCATATATTCCCATGAAGAGCTGTGACAGGAATCGGCAAGATATAAAGAAAATCTTAATATACCTTATGTACTGTCTCCAACATAAAGTGTATTTGAAATGCTTTACTAAATTCTGGTGTCCAAGATCATAGGAAGAAACAGCTCATATTCCAAAAGATTATTTTCTGGGTGCATCAAAATAAAATAATGCTAGGACTGAAACAACAACAACAGAAAGTCTCTCATACTTAAGCTGAAGTTAATTGTAGTCCACTGATTGAGTGTGCTATACGCACTTAAATCTGAGTCACAGCAGCCCTACAGATTCCTAATGTAAGAGGTTTGCACCACAAATACCAAGTAAGTAAAGAGACAACTACTATTCCTTACAACAAAAAGCTGAAAGATCAGTTTTCCATGTGTAATAAGAATAATACCATCCTTTTCTAATCACACAGAGATTTGAGTCATTATAGCCCATCAAAAGCAAAAGCTATTAGATTTGTGATCTTCTGGCTTAAAATAGAAGCAGAAAACCATTGCTACACTTTTGTAACCCAGAAATGTAATGTACACACACCATTACCTCTCTATTTAAACAGCATCAATGTACTATGTAAAGGCCTTCTATATATAGCATTTTTGCCCACATCATGATACCTTCAAACCTCCCAGTACATTTATTTCTTAACAGGCCTTCTAGTAAGAAGAATGTTTTCAGAGTAGTGCTCTTGTAACAAACAATTTAATAGTTTAAAAGGAAAGTTTCTTCTCAAATGTGCTTATTACTGATCTTCAACCAGTAATAATCACAGAGCATATAAAGAGATGTGGCCAAGCATCAGTTGCTGCCTCAAGTTGTTTGGGGTCTTAGCATAACCAGATGCTCGTTATTGATTTAAAGCAATATATTTGACTAGATTAGAGGAACAGAGACATGAAACATTCATTTCCGCAACATTTTGAAAAGAATGGTAGTGCGAAAGCTATGGAAATTGCTTAAAGTTAACTTTGCCAAAGTTCCTTTGGATCTAAATGAAATCAAAACATACTAAGCATTATATTTTATAGATTGCTTGGTAGCCCCTTACTTTCTCCGGCTTTCTTCTCTGCTAAGGCTGCAGTACCTAATTTTGTGTTTAGTGGCATTACTTAAATGCTGATATTCTCTTGATCACCCAAAATTTATGACAAAACAAATTTTTGCAATTTGTTAATAATTTAAATACATAAGCACTAATAAGAACAATAAAAAAAAACTAAGTGAAAACAAGAGCAAGCATGAAATAATACTATGAGAATTAAGCAATTTGGAAATCATATACAGAACAAATCCATCTGGTATTTTTATGGGCACACTTTCCTCTTCTATTTTTTTGATTCCACAGCGTTTTCAGTTTGTATGAAAGCCTATTTTTTCTTCCCTCCCTTTTCTCAAGAACAGATATGCTAGAAAAATGACAATTAGAATCATAGAATCATAGAATCATAGAATCACAAGGTTGGAAACGACCTATAAGATCATCTAGTCCAACCATCTCCTCATCACCATTGCCACCACTAGCACTAAATTAATACTGGCTACAGATAAAAAGATGTTTCAAATGTAACTTTTTTGGTTTTAAACTTCAAGGAGATGGGAAAGTCTATAATATGGTTCACAGAATGCTTGAGCAATCAAAACTGTAACAAGAACAAACAGGTGTTTAATTCATTTGCTTTCAAACATTCATCATCACCTATTATTGGTGCACTTAAAATGGCTATTAATCAAGCTTTCCAAGAGCAGGCAAATAATACTCCTATTGTTCCTTTTTAATGGAATTTATGGTACTGGAAATATTTAAAGCACATGGCGTTTTAACACATTTACTCACCAATTTTAGAACTATTTAACTGTTGTATTTGCAAATATGTTTTGGTACGGTAAGTTGCCATAAGAGAGTTAGAAGACCCTACTGATCGTTAGCCAATCTACAGCAGGCAAATCAACATTAATGATTCTACTCTAACATCCTCCTAACTAAAAAGCAAAACCTAGGACAGAGATGAAGGAGTTAACAGCATATCAGAGTTCAAGCTACTCAGCAAAACTGTGTCCTATACCTGCTTTTCCACTTGTTACTCTTTTGTAGTACCACACACAAAACACTCAGTTCTCTAGCAAATTAATTTGATTGCACTTTTAGTGGGAGAAGACAGCAAGTTTTTCAAGAGTCACACTGACTTTTAATGGCATGTTGCACTCCATTAGAGGACTCACCTCTTTTGATGCCGCTGTACGAACTGATACGGTTATCTACCAATAAAACGAGGCCACAGAGAGATGTTGAATAGAGAGACATTGCAGTTTGAAGTCTGTGAAGCTTTACTCCATTTCGATGATTACGTTTGTGTTTACAGAAATCCAGCATATCAGCCCTCAGTAATCTCAAATTATGCATGGTCTTCAACTGAGCTCCTGTATGGAAAACAAACAATTTTAATACAAACAGTAAAGGATGAAACTCAGGATTGTTATCAAAATGCAATGAACCAAAATTTCCACCTAATTTTTGTGAGAAAGACCCATAAGAGAAACATAAACAATCATACACAAAGTTCTTAATCAAATGCATGATCTTATACGCATATCAGCAATTTTAAAAATAAAAATGCAATATTGTAACCAAAAAGGCATATTTATACCTGAAATGAGACTTGTTCCCTGTGATAAAGCTAGAAATGAAAACTATCTGGGAGCAGTTACAACAAACAGCTTAAAAACCTTCAATGCACAAGCAATAATAAAATAATTTTTTTTTTTTTTTAAATCAAACACCTATTATTCTAGGAATCGAATCAACACTCATATTTTTAATTGTTATGTGCTTTGACGTCACCATACTTTTTCTTTAAATTATTCACTTTAGCAGAGTGTATAAAAATTTGCTTTCAGAATGTTTTCCATTAAGTATTTTTCTGACAGCTAGACACTATTTAATATGGTTTATGATGTACTGCTTTTCTCTTACATATGCAAACAACAAATACAAAACAATCCCAATCTGTATACAATACACTGACAATTAAATACTGTAAATAAGACATACACGTATAATTCTCTTGTCTGTTATTATGTTTTGGCTTTGCTGTCAGTTTGTTTTACTTACCCAAGTGAATAGTAAAACTTTCTTCTAAAAGTCTTTGCTCTTCGTAAATTCTCCCATTTCCTTCTACAGATTCTCTCAATTGACTGGGCTGAACCTTAATTTCATCGCTAAAATAATAAGAAACCTACTGAGAAGTTTATACCAGCTGCTGTACACCAACAATATTTCACAAATGCTATAAAAAAATTTCTCAGCCTGTGGAAATCAAGATACTAAACTTCTTTTGAATGAACTCTTCACATCTGAAGACCTGCATTCCTATCATGCTGCAATGAAGTCATCTGCTTGTCAGCAGGAAAAGAAAACTTCACTATTAGATTTATATTATCAGTTTTCTTTGTAAAATATTTTGAGACTGAACGACAAAATGATGCAAAACTGATGCAACAGATGGCAGCAGAGGGGCAGTCTAAATGGTGCCTGGCATGGAAGTGTGTATGAAGAAGCATGTCATCCTCCATGTGGAAAAAAATGCACCTGTTGACATTCATTGCTGCTTACTGAATGTTTATGGAGACTAAGCAGTGGACATTAGCACAGTGAGGCAGTACACATTATGTTTCAACAGTGGTGACAGCAGCAGCGTGTCACCTCCACCGGTGCAGATTTTTACAAAAGTGGCATGCATACTTTTGTTCATCAGTGGCAAAAATGCACAGCAATGATGGTGACTTCTGAAAAACAAGAGTTTTTTTTGTAGGTGAGAATTCATTCTATCAAATATAACTTCATGTGTATGCTGCTCCCGTGGAAATAAACAGGAGATATTATTTTCTGAAAGATCCATGTATAAGTATATGCATACATAAGCAATTATCTTTCTACCTCCAAGCTTCAAGTTGCCCTATTATAGACATCCTATGCATTACTTCCACATGCACTAGGGACCTGTAGTTCTCAGAACTCAACACAGCCTGAGTGAACTGCCACAGGGGAATTAAATACCTGATTGAGCTGTTGTTGGGATTCTTCAGATCCTGATGAAGTTTTATCA
Organism: Tympanuchus pallidicinctus; assembly: GCF_026119805.1. Lineage (NCBI taxonomy): Eukaryota > Metazoa > Chordata > Aves > Galliformes > Phasianidae > Tympanuchus > Tympanuchus pallidicinctus. The sequence goes on from NW_026294744.1 coordinate 1,341,464, forward strand.
CCCATTCCTGATACTCCTGCTTCTGGATAGCAGTAGATTGTTTTAATTCATTGGTCCATTTGTTCTCTAAATCCTAACAAGAAGACAGTTATTTGAATGTTTTGAGTTTTCTTTTTAATGCAAATATATACGTGTTTTACAATTTGCTGAACTTAGTTTACCTGCTGAGATTCAAAATGCCGAGCTGCTAATGAATTTACATCTTGGTCTGTTAGAGATTTCCCTAGTTCCTGCATCACCTTATCCATTTCTGCTCCTTGTCTGAAAGGGAAGCAAATGCAGATTTATAACAAGTAACACTTTCAATAAACTAGCAGAGGAACAAGCACTGTTGTTGATACTGTCACTGATCAGTTCTATCAGTCAGGTAATCAATGCTAATCACACAGGCCTAAGGTCGTCAGGGCAATCCCAAACGTAAGCACAGGCTGAGCAATGTGACTGTATTGAGAGCAGCCCTGTGGAGAAGGAATTGAGGGTATCAGTGGAAATAAAAATAAGCTGGTATTATGCACTGGCAGCCCAAAAAGTCAATTGTATCCTGCAACAAAAGATGAGTAGCTAGTGGGTTAAGGGAGGTGATCCACTCCGTCTATTCTGCTCTCATGAGATCCCACCTGCAGTACTGCATTCAGCCTGCAGCATGAGGAGGACACAGACCTACTAGAACTCAAAAACAGTCAGAGGGGTGGAGCACCTGTCCTCCTTCAAGGAGACTATGAGAGATGGGGTTTTTCAGCCTCGAGAAGAGATGACCTTACAGAGACCTTATAGGGGTCTGCTAGTACTTAAAAGGATCTGCAAGAAATATGGAGAAAGACTCCTGAACAGGGAATAGAGAGACAGAAAAAGAGGTACAGGTTTTACAAGTGTAGATTGAGATTTAAGGAATAAATTCTTTACTACAAGCATGGTGAAGCTTTGGAACAGTTTACCTAGAGAAGGTGTGGAAGTCTCCACTATGGAAGTATTTGAGGTCAGGCTGGATGGGACTGTAAGCAGTCCAGTGCACTGGAAGGTGCACCTGGTCACTGTCGGGGGGAGGAACTAGGTGATACATAAGGTCCCTTCCAACCCAAACCATTCTATGACTTTACATAAAACTCAACGTAGCTGAAAGATATGTCATGTAGTACTTCAACTACCTGCTTGTTTTGGAATCAGAATCCACACATTTCAAGTCTGCCTGTACATATGTCAGTTTTTCCATACTAATATCTGGATCACTTTACTATCCTCATCATTAGGAAGGTTTTTACTAATACGTGGTCTGAACTAACTGCTGAAATTCAATTGTAGTGCTTCTTTTCTACTGTTCTACCAGGACACAGAAAAATCAGCAAGACTTATCAGCAGAAACAACACTTTACACAAGGGCAGGGGATCCAGAAGACAAACATGACCCATATTGAAAAAATCCAATGAGGACTGTACTACAGTACAGTGAATTAAGTGCATTTTATAGTAGCTACTTCGGAGTCAGACACTTAACTCTAACAATTTTAGGGGGGTAGTTCTCTATTTAGTTAACTCTTTTCAGTTAACTGTTTTATCCAAGAATAATGGAAAAGTCACTGGACATAAAAGAAAAAAACTCAAACTTTAGGTTAGGAGCATACATATTTTCAATTTAAAATAGCTATCATGTTTTGATTTGTTGGTTGTTTTTTTTTTTCCCAAATAAAAATTAATTGGACAGTCCAGAATATGTAAAATTTCCCAGCTAGCTACTATAATGCAGACATAACTATTGTTTTGAAATAAAATTTCTCAACCCTTTTTGCTTTGCTCCCTCACAAATACAAATGATGCAAACATGTAACCACCAGGAAGTAGGCTAAACACACTTATTTTTAATACCCAGATAAGTTTCCAGCTCTTGCTGTATTCAAAAATGGGCACTGGAGCTAATGAACATGATCCTGCTATCAGCTGTTCATCCAAATACCTCATCTCTCCCTCATCTTCCAAATTTCCTGGCTTCACTTTGTCTTTTGTATTCACCCTAGTCTTCAGAAATAAATAGATTTACTATAGCAAACTTAAGTTGATGGTCACAAATTCCAAACCACCTCCTGTGTAAACAGGTTACCTGCACTCACAGTTGAGCTGTATGCAATTACTGCTATTAACACTAAGTGGTCTCTCTTCTTTATAAATAGTCAAGACAATCTAAGAATCCACAAAAAAAAAAAAAAAAAAAAAAAAAAAAAAATTATGCTTACACACATTACTGGAGATTTTCACCCACAAATTAGAGATATGTAAGATTTATTCTCGAGGTACATTAAAAATAAACAAAAAAGCTACATAAATAGCTATACATCATATAAAAGGAGCTTAAAACCAAAAATAGTGCTGCTTACAATGCTAAAACATACTGTTTCGAATATTTTGGTGTTTCACAAGCATTGCCAGCATTTGTATCTAGCACTTTAACATCCCGCAGTGCATATTCTCCCCCTTGTGGGCAAAGCAGCCACCTGCAAGTTTACAATCTTAGGGAAGTCGGGATCCCACACACACTCACATACTTTCTAGAGTTTCTGAATTGAAGTTCATTCAGTTCCATTCCTCCTCCTTTCATCTGGTGGAACTTCCAATTTCTCATTTAAATTACAACAAGGGCAAAGCACGGTCCATACTTATACTTCGTTTACCAGACATCCTTAGTGCTTATAATAGAACAAATGGGAATCAACACCATCAAACCCTATATTACTCAGATGCCCTTTTCTAATTCTCAGTGACCAAGTAGAATGGAAGATAGCTGACCCTAGTAATATAGGCTAAGTATTTATTACATACTTAAAGACAGAAATATAAATCTGGTGATGTACACCCATATTTGGCATAACAATAAAATAAAATAAAAATAATACCTTTCCTGTAGTTTTTTCAATTCCACATCTCTTTCACTTATTAATTCTGAGATGCTAACAAAATAATTGTGTTCCAGGTTTAACAGGGTCTCAGAAGCTGGAGAATGTATCAGATCATGATAAACATCTGCAAAATCTTCATCCCAGCTGTTTTCTTCAGGTTTTGCATACTCTAACGTTGTCTAAAAATTATAAAAGATACATCCTTAAGGGTTCCAAATGATTTAAAATAAAGATGTCTTATAATGGTGGCACAAAACCAACTGGACATTCATTCTGATGTACATCCTTCAACATACATTAACTACCTCTTTCCTATTTTAAGTCATCTATACTCTGGCTTAACTATTATTATTTTCTCTTTTCCCATATACTCTCTTTTTGAAAGCAACCAACAGCAGAAGCATTTTGATTACAGAGAGGGATAATCAATTTTCAGCCACCAACCCATTGCAAAGAAGAAAATTTAGCACTTTTTTTTTTTATAGTACCTTAAAATAATATCTGTACAATATTTCATCATTTGATGAATTTTAGATTGGGTTCAGAACATCGGCTATGAAAAGAAAAATGTTTTATTACAAAGGAGAACCAATTGTTGATATAATTAGAATGTGATCAACAATGATTTCAGAAAAGCAATTTTTACTGAATAACGAATGACCCAAACATGTCAATTCAGCAAGCTCTTCTACACTGAAACACTCTGTGTACTTTTATATATCAGTTTAACCTGACAAATGTAGCTGATATATTGAATAATAAATTAAGGAATATCAAAAGACAATATAATTCTAATCCTCACACAGAGACAAGGTTTTGAATAGTCTGCCTAACCTATTCATTTCTTCAGAGAAAAGAGGGTAAACTCATTGTTTCATCACACCCCTATGCTCCCCAGTAAAAAAAATCCTTCTTAAATGTTCGGCTAATTTCATTTTGTTGGGATGTTCATTAAGGCAAACATTTTGTTTTGCCAATTTTCTTTATAACGGACATACATTCCAGCATTTTCCTGCAATATTCTTCACTCTTCCACGACAAGTTAGGCCCTCAAACTTTTCCACAATAGCTGCAGTTTCTGTCATGCTTTTTTCTCTCCACTAGGACTCCTCCAATTCCTCTGCATTCCTCTTTTTTGAAGTTTAAACACAAAACAAATAACTAAGAGTACAGTACTCATGTGAACTCAGAAAATGAGCTGAAAACCATATACCTCCTCCTTTGGAGTCCTCGTTGATATTTTTGCAATTTACTATCTTCTGATTTGGTTCTAATGCACTGTAACCCATACATCCACTTCTGTTTGACTGTAAATACCTGTCTTACCTTTCTATTTTGATTTTATAGCTCAACTAAATTTTTGCCAGTAATGACATAAATTCAGGAAAAACCTGATAAAGAACTTGCATGATCACTTCAGAATAAAAGGGAAAAATTACAAGAATTGATGAATAAAAATGAATTTGTGTAATTCTGCACCTTTGCAGAAGTGATTATCTGCGTATACGTGCACATACACTCACAAAGCAAGTTCTGAATATTAATCTTACCTCTTTATAAGCTTTAGCCCAAGTATCTGCCAGCTGGTTTATGTCTACTTCTCCTGACTTCACAGCTTCCAGAGCCATTTCAGCTTCTCTATCATAACCCTTTATAGTTTCATCTTCTATAAACTTATTAAGAGATTGCTTCAGGTCTTTTATAACAAGAAGAGAACATCAACAAAACCACGTCAGTGGAGTATTAGTAATCAAGTAAGATACAAAGGTTTTTCTGAAAAGCTTTCATTTGGGCATCATACTTGCTCGTACTGACAGCCATATTCATAAATGTTTTGCTGTTCTTGTTTTTAATTAAAAAAAAAAAAAAAGACTTTTTTTTCAGTACTTGTTTCTTAAAGTACCTTGTAAAACATTTATGGACACTGATACTTGACATGAATTTAAAAAAAAAAGTTCTTACCATTTTCTACAAAGCATGGCAGATTGTGCAGAAGCATTAGACGCCCATGCAAATGACTAATATTCTCTTGCACAGGAAATTTGAGAGGCACTGTAAGCACAAAATGTTGATTTCCAGCATTGAGTGTGTATACATAGTCTCTCTCTCCAGCACAGGCCTTTCCTCTATTAGGCTTCATTTTCTTGAGTTCATTTCCTGCAGTAGCAATGAAAACAGCAATAATTACATTCTCATAAAACAAATAAATAAATGCAAATGTCTTCGTTAATAATTTACAATTTCTAGCAAGAAAACTTTTAATCCTGCATTTTTCATTGGTGTTCATTTCAGCTTTGGATTCCAAACACACAGATAGAAGCTGTAAAATGAACACCAGTTTCCAGAACACTGAGTTATTCCAAACTGGGATTGAGCGCATTATGGTACTTACTTTCAAGAATTACAGTATAAACCTTGTGACTAAAAGGCAGAAACGACAGAAGAAAAACACACAAAAAGCTATCTTTAACTGAGAAACTGTAAGTGCAGACAACTATGTCTCAAAAACAGAAATACTTTGGAGTGCATTAGGATTTTATTGCCTCTTCTCTATCGGTGGTAGAGTTGTGGGGAGGGGAAGACAGCAGCAACTTCTGGAAGAAGCTTACTTACTTCTTTTGAAACTTGCCTAGGGATAAATTGGATTTATTTTTAAAGGAAATCATGAGAAGAAAAAAAAAAAAAAAAAAGAAAAAAAAAAAAAGCAAGAGAACTGTCTACAAGACAAAAATGAACAATGGGAGCTGTCTTCTGTCTTGGTGGTTTTTCTTTCCACAAGGTCTCCTTCATAGATTTACAGTTCTCTTTTTTGAACATACCCTGCAATGTTGGGCATCTTATTCTAATGGGAACCTCCTCAGTGCTAAAAGCCACTGTCCAAGGAGAAGAAAAGCAGAAAACAAAAAGTTTATTCTCCACAGAAAAATTTATGGGATTAGTCTATAGGGTCACAAACAAGTCCACATGCTGGGAATCGATTAAACAAATGACTTTAATACTGTTTACTCCACCTTGAATGCTGCATTCAATTCAGGGACTTCCAGCACAATAAAGACAGACACCTGTTAGAGCAAATCCAGAGGAAGGCCACAGAAATGATCAGTGAACTGGAGCTCCTTTCCTATGAAGACAGGCTGAGAGTTGTTTATTTTCTTGCCTGGACAACAGAATGCTCCAGGAAGACCTTGCAGCACCCATCCAGTACCTAAAGGGAGCTAACAGATAAGCCGGGGAAGGACTTTTTATCTGGAGTGATAAGACAAAGGATAACAGTTTTAAAATAGAAGGTTGAGACTCTGGAACAGGTTCCCCAGAGAAGCTATGAATGCTCAATTCCTTAAAGTACTGAAGGCCAGGTTGGATGGCACCTTAGGAAATCTGATTTAGTGGGAGGTGTCCAAACATTTGGAAGTATCTGATCTTTAAGGTTCTTTTCAATCCAAACCATTCACTGATTCTGTAGAAAACTTAACACATAGTTGAAAGATATATCATCCTGTATTTTATCTATAAGTTCCATACATGAACGAACATTCCAAGACAACCAAAACTAAATCGAGGCCGGCACATGTCCAGTTGCAGAGAGGGATCTGAACAGCACCACTTAACATGCAAAAGCGACAAACATCTCTGTACCATTCCTCGAGTAAACTAACTTTAAGAGGGGAAGACAAAGGATGTGAAAAGTTTTCGATCGCCATGCAACAGCGCACTCAGTCTGCATTTGTGTCCTCAAACCCACTGCAGGCTCAAGGTTAACAGGCTCAGAGGAAAGGCAGCAGTAGCTGCGGTTACTGAAAACGCAGAAACAAAGTTGGTGACAGAAGGGAAGAGGAGAAGGGTCTACAGTAACGTGTTCCCCGGGAGAACAAAGCCCCCCGCCTGGCTCCGAGGCAAGCTCGTTCAGTCACGAGACCGCAAGGCACAGCTGCGGAGATACGGCACAGGAGGGGCGGCCCGGCCGACAGAGCAGACGAACGCCGCACCGGCTCCGGAGCGGCCTCACCAAGCCGAGGGGCGCTGGCCGACCGGTGCAGGGCTGACAGGGGCTGGGGTCGGCGCCTCGTACGAAAGGCAGGAGTGACTTCCACCGCACTCATCTCTCACCTGGATTCCGGACGAGGTATTCGATTTTTCTGTCCGGGAAGCGCCGACGCCAGGACCTCCTCCCTTCCCTTCAATAGCTTCTCATCCGGAAACGCAGATTCGACGCCGTAGAATCGGCTGTCTCCGCTCCGCCTCTCTGTGGCGAATGTGCAATTCTGCTGGAATCAAAAGAGAGGAACAGTGTCGTCAACGGCGCGCGTCTTTCGCGGCCGTCGCCGGCTGCCTCGGCGATGGCGGGGATGGTGCGGAGGTGCGTGATGTAACTCGGGTCGGGTCCGGTCGCGCCGCGCGGACGGGACGAGGGACATGAGCGCGTGTTGCGCGGTTCGGTGGCCGCCGTGCCTTCCGCTCCTCGGGGCGCAGAGGCGTTGGGAGTGTGCGCCGAACGGTGCCGAGCGGTTTTTCTTCGAAAGCCTCTGGTGCGCTGCATCTGCCTGTCGCTTGCGTGACGTCCACCCCGCTCTCCCCTGTTGTCAGTTCTGCTGGACCTGTTCTTGGAGGCGAGATCTTTTCTGTGGGCTGCTGCAGAGCGAGGCTTGTGGGCGGTTTGGCGACGTTTCTTCTCCAGCTGAAAGCACGGGGCTCTTCCTGCAGTAGGAAAACAAACAAACTGTAACACAACAAGTAGGCAACAGCCGCCCTTCTGTCCATCAGAGAGCTTGTGCGTGAAGGTGGTGGCCCTCAGGTGGGCTCTGAGAGGCAGTCGTACACCTCATGCAAAGGGGCCCTCTGGGTACAGAAACACCTGCAGTGGTAGCAGTGTGGCATGGTAAACCATGTAAAAACTGCATGGAAAACACACCTTGAGCATCTGGAAGTGACCAAGGAATTGAATCTCTGAGAAGGTGTGTGTGTGTAAGAATACCGTGCTTCCGTAAGGAGAACAACAAAACCCCTTATTTAGGAGCTATTCAGGCAAGGAGATGAATGGATTGAGAGCAGTGCTGCAGAGGATTGGGAGTGTTTGTTGGTGAAAGACCCAACGCATGTCAACATTATGCAGTTCCAGCCCAGAAGGCCAACTGTATCCTGGGCTGGGTCAAAAGAGGGGTGGCTAGCAGGGCAAGAAAGGTGATTGTTCCCTTGTGCTCTGCACTCATGAGGGCCTGCCTGGAAAACCATGCTGATGCTTAGGGCTCCCAGCAGGAGAAGGATGAAGAGCTGTTGAAGCAAGTCCAGATGAGGGCCGTGAAGATGAGCGGGTCTGGAGCACCTCTCTGTAAGGCATTTTCAGGGGGCTCAGCTTGTTCAGCCTGGGGGACAAGAAGACCCTATAGCAGCCTTCTAGTACCTAAAGGGAACCTACAACAAATCTGGAAAGGGACTCTCAGGAGGACAAGAAGAAACAATTTTAAACTTAATGAGGGTAGGTTTAGTTGAATATTAGGAAGAAATTCTTCACTACGAGGGTGGTGAGGCACTGAAACAGGTTACACAGAGAAGCAGAAGTATGCTAAATGGGCAGCCTGATCTAGTGGGGGTGTCCCTGCACTTGGAAGGGGAGGTTGGAACTATCACTTCCAACCAAGCTATTCTAATATTCTTAGTAACCATGTTTGCAATAGTTACAAGTTACACATGTATTTGGACATACATTGCTTTTCTCCTTAAATACATGATTTAAACCAAATCAAGAATTAGCTAGTAAGGATTCTCAATATGAAAGGCTTAATACTGTGTTCTTTTGCTACAGGAACAGGAAAATTGTTAATTATTCAGAATTTGGGGATTTTGAAGATGGTGGTAAGTGATGTATTTCTGTACATAACTGAAATGCCAAGCACGAATGCCACAACCTAAAGCATCAGCAGAGTGGTCTTCTTTTTTGTGACTTAGTTAAGTGACAGTTAAGTTAAGGCTATTAATGTTTTCAGTGGATGTAAACTGAGCACATTGTTAAAAATCTTGATTCAACAAGAATATGATGTCTGTAAGCCAGAGCATAACAACAGTTTGCCAGGGACCTGTTGAATGCACTATGTCTTTTGCTTGCAGGAAAATCTGTTTCTCTGCCTGCCTCAGTTTTCAGAGAGAGTTACTTGTTCCATGTCCTCCTTATGATCATTTCACAAGTCTGCATATCAGAATATGAAGGGAGTTATGTAGTTGGTTGTGCACAGATCTAATATTTCTCATGGAGGTCTGTGTCTTAAAGGATTTTGGATAAGGATTTAGCAATCAGATTTTGAATTCTATGGATAACAAAAATAGATTGCAGTCTATTCGTTGTCTTGACAGTCCTCCTTCTAAGCCCTAATGGGTATTGCATAATTTTCCTTTATGAATTTGGATTAACTTTTTTTTTTTTCTTTTTCCTGTGCTATTCGTCAGTTTTTGGTATCCATTGAACATTTTGAAGTGATAGGAAGGGGAAGGAAAAATTAAATGATCTTGAAGATCTCTTGTAAGTCATGTTAGTTAACGCAGAGTCTTAGTTTCGTGAGCTTAAATGTGGTTCATAACTTTTCTTATTTTTTTTAAGTGACCACTTGTAATATTAAAAAAAAAAGTTTTCTTCTGTCTCTTAGATTTTTTCTCTCAGAAGGGACTATGTATCTGTTCCATGGCATTTAGAAAACACATTGTTGTCTTGTTTCCTTATTTTACACTGAACTGCATTGTAATTGGTCAGAAGAAAGAAAGCTGTCATACCTTCAGGTATTCTCGGAAAACCAGAGAATGTGCTTTGTATTTGGTGAGAGGCATTATGAGAAGGCTAGAAAATAGGAAGCAGTCTGCATTGCTTGTGAATGGGAGGCCATTAATGCAATTAATTTCCAAAACACCAAGACTCTAAAACTAATGAATGACAGCAATTGCTATTATAATTGATTATTATTAAGTATTTCAAAAGGTGAAACTTGCAGCTGTTGAGAAACTCAATACTGAACCATTAGTCACATATTGTTAATATAAATTGCCTTTAACACAGATGCATAACAGGTCTTGTTATATTTTCATTTAAATTGCATTGAAGAACAGTAGATTTACACTTGTCTCTTTATTAACAGATTTAATTTCAGAAAGGTTGTGTATTCTGTATTTTCAGTATATGATGAAATTGAGTTGAGTGACTTCTTTTTGACCACATAGAATATACTGAAGGAAAATTAATTAAAGCTTGTTAATATCTCTTACACAGATGAAGACTTTGCATGCATAGGTGCACCTTTAACAAAAAAATCCAGAACACAGCCTAAGGAACCAAAAAAGGAGACAAAGAAGAAGCAAAAGCCAAGAAAAGAATCGACTCCATTGCAAAAAGAGTCACCTATTGGAAAGTAAGAAAAATTGAAATGTGGTTTGCTGCGTTTGTAATAGGAGCTTGGACTTACAAAACAGTATTTTTTCTTTTTTTTCCTATCATTTTATGCATTTGAGAATGAAGACTCAAAGTGTTATTTTAAGAATTAGAATGTTAAGAAAGTACTGCTATAAAGGAGAAAGTGTTGTTGTTGTTTTTTACCCTTTATCTTCATTTAACACTCTGCACACTGTATTTTCAGGGACAGTCTTTTGTGCATATACGATTTTTATGACTATTATTTTATAGAAGTGGAAGTCGAGATGGATGATGTTTGTCTTGTTTTCTCCTGTAATAATACTTTTAAATATATTGTGCTTTAAATATCAGTAGATACTTTCTTTGAGTCTTTTCTGGAACTAATTTGTGGCATGATGTTTGATAAAGTACATATTGAAATATTAATTTCTGTAGAAATATTGATATTTGAATCTTAGTAAGTCAGAAATAGGTTAGTGACTCTTGTCTCATTATACTTTCATTTTGAATGTTTGTTTTTTTCAGGACATCCTTGGATGATAGTTTCTGTGAAAGGGATTTGAACGTTACCTTGGCCTTGTCCATCAAAGAAAAATCAGCAAATATCCACGAAGTGCAAAATTCAGAAGAACAAGGTTATTGTACAGTTCAGTGCAATACTCTGTTTATATGTGCTGAACTCAACGTGACTTGTTTTATAAAAAAATAGATTGAAAGTCATGTTTTATTCAAGATGTCATGATAAGAAAATGTGAATTTCTAGGTGGTACCTGCTTTCTTATGTTAATAGCTTTTACTAGGAGAAAAATAACTTCTCTATAAGATCTTTTGAATAAGTTGTTTAGAGAGAGATGAAAATTTTATCTTCATTTCTTAATAACTTGCATTTTTATAATGTAATTTTCAAATACTGCTATTCTATATTTTTTAAATTTTATTTTCTGGATACCTAATACAATAAGAATATTGAATCAGGAGATAGGAGACCTGTTTTTCCAACTGCAGTGTAGACAGTGAACTTTTAGGTGTTTTCATACTCCGTCTTTTCAGAAAAAGCATTTAAATTCACATTTAAATACATTTTTCTCATTTTTCTTTCTCGTGTTTCCTGTTTTTCAATTATGTGGGGAAAAAGAAAGTGTCTATATTTTAAAATATGCTAAATGTTGAAGAATTTAAAGGTCCTAACATTGGAAAAAAAAACCTACTGTGAATGAAATAGTTACAGATCACTAAATATTTTCTGGAAGAAACAGCAGACACAGTATTTTTAGATGATGAGTTTATTTGCTTTTACAAGAAGCAACGCTTATCCTCAATTTCTTAATGTGTCTGGAACTTGTAAGCATCAGATTTGCTGTGCCACTGGAAACTTTTTCATGTTTCTCATTTTATTTTGGCTTTCTGTCCCTTAGTTAGTTTGATTACAGATAAACACTGATCAGTTTTACTACCAGAAAGTACAGTTGGATCAGTTAAAAAAGTGAGAATGTGATAAAAACAGGTACAGATAATATGCTTCTCTAATAGCGTACTTTAGAAAAACAAAAAAGAATTCAGAGCCTCAAGACTCAAATACCTGCTTCTCTTTGAGCAGAGTTACTGGGAATTTGGATTAATTAGACCACCTTCTGTTCTCTAGGTCTCAGTCAGGTTCTAGATGATGACATACCTATGAATGGCTGTAGGCAAAGGACAGCAGCATTTAAAGCTTTCTCTCATCAGAAGTTACTGACCATTGACAGTTGTGACAGAGAGCACGTTACTGACTCTGAACCAGTGACTGTACCAGGTAAGCTGTCAGTAAACACCCTCTGCTTAGATGTGTATTGAATGTGATTACTTACCCTCAGGTTATATGTTCATTGAAACACATACCACCTTTTTATCTTTCCTTCCTCTTTACTGAATTGTTTTAATACTAGTGATATATGAAGCAGCACTTGGACACTAAATCTAGACACGGGCTTATTGATACACATTCCCTAAACTGGCAGAAATCATCCACTTCTCTGTACAAGCTGCAGTATGTCAGAAAATCATTTTTCTACCCACGCTGTCTGGGGAAAAATGGTCTCTTGAAAGAGCTACTGTTCATTCTTGCAGTTGTATTGCAGAGAAGTATCATATGTTCTTCATCACAGTTCTTTCAGTGTTGGCTTTATCTAAGCTTATTAAAGAACAAAGTAGCCTTCCTTCTTTCCATTATCAACTCTCAAAAAACCTTGCTGCAGCTGGTTATAGGTCAATAAGATTCGGGTAGGATCTAATTACTGCATGTCTGTAGCTCTCTCTCCCTCTTATTCCCCAGTAGTTGACATGTCTTTATCCAGACTTATCCATTACAGAAGGCTTACTGAAAATATTTCAAAAATTATCAGTTAAATAAAGTATTTGGAGAATAGTCCAGATATTCCTGCTTGGAAGTTATTCCTAAGATTCCTAAGATTCCTACTGCATTTAAAAAAAAAAAAACTTAAAAGATAAATGTGTAAAATCTTTCCTGCAGCTGAAATTTGACATATTTTTCTTCTTCAAATATTTGTGAACAAAATTATGTGAAAATCAGAGGCTGTGACAGTTTACCTTTTTCATCTAGCACATGGGGATTTTTTTTAACTGATAATTAAAAACTGTTAATTGCATTTTATACCAGTGTTGAAATATTGAAAAAAACAGGGGGAGAAATCTGTAAATGCAGAATATTTTATGACAGCTATTTCCTTCACATTTCATCACATATATATATTTTACTATATTCTCAATATACCCTGATTCTTTACATTCAACATGAGATTAGAAGACTTTAGCTAGCATAACAGTAAATTCTATTTCCTCTAACAAGTTGAGATCCTTTTTCCTTGCTGTAGATGAGGAATCAGAAAAAGATTCAGATTATAGTGAAGGTAATGATGAAGACTGTGCTATGGAAAAGATGAATATCAAAGGAAATAAAAAGGAAATAAAGAGGCAGACTGGAAAAGAAAAGACTCCTAAATCTGAGAACAATACTACTGGTAAGCTTCTACTATGAAATTGAAATGCACTTCTTTTAGTATAAAGGTTCCTTTTGTTTTAATCCGTACCTTTCACAAGAAATATTTCATGTTTTTTTGTTTTGATATTCATAATCATTTTTCTTATTTAAAAACCAAGTATCTTAAAAGGGACCTGCAGCAGCAGATAAATTAGGCTGACAAACTGACTCTACAGAGTTAAGGGAAGTGACAAAAAATCTGAAAGAAAAAAAGCTTTAAAATAAATAAACTCTGCTTACAATAAAAACAGACAAAACTGAATAGACAGAATTCATTTCTTTTTTTTTTAAAAAAAACCCAGCATTTAAGAAAAGGCTGAATTAATATTGAGTGGTATGAGGACTTAAATACATATGTACAATTTCAGAGCCTGTTCTTGCAGTTGTTGTATGTCATTGCACATGTAAGTCTGTAAACCAAGGACAGCCAAACAAGGCTAGTGCTAAACACTATTTGGAGAAAATGTTAAATATTCACGTCCTTCAGACTTGAATTTTTCTCTGTATTGCTAACACAATTTAGTTTTATCTAAATAGTATAGGAAAATTCTTACTGTCATGTTAATCCTGTCTGACTTGATAATGTGTTTCAATTTCAGGCATGAATTTACATAATTTAGTTTACATTTAGTTGTAATTGTGACAAGGAATGGTTTGTTTTATGTAGCTGACAGAAGAACCTTCCCTCTTAGCAATTCAGATCTGGAATATCTTTAACAAGAAATAGTTGCAGTGCTTATTAACAAACCAGGGTTGAAATTCCAGAGTATAATAAGTGTAACTCTTTAAATATATGTTGTTTGTTGGAAGACTTGATAGTCAGTGAACATCCACATTCGTTTCACTCAGTTCAGAGAGGTCTTGCAGTAAAGAGATCTGTCATCTTATACTATGTAATGATTTCTCAGTAAAAATGTCTTTCCAAGCTTTTATTTTTATCTGTGTTTACTCCTTCAAAAGTAATGAAAGTAAAATCTGAGCAAACACAAAAGAAGATGTCCACGTCTTCAGAACCAGTTGGAAGGCCTCTACATACATCAAGTCCTGTAACAAACAAGAAACCCAAATGGGTACCACCAGGTACATTAAAGTTTGTAACAGATAGATTTGTTGTCTTATGTTTTTAGAAATGCCTCCTAAAAGTGTGCAAACAAATAAACTGTATTTCAGAACAATGACTACAGAGCATAGATCAAATCGTAAGCAAGAGATCGTATTGTGTCCCTTTCTAGCTTATTAAGAGTTTTCTTTAGCTCTGGTATGTGCTTTGTTGTTTTGTATTCTAAAATAATATTGGAAATATGTTTGAGTGTTTTAACTGCTTTAGTAAGATTAATAGTTAGGAGTTTTAATGTTTTGGGATGTTTAAGCATAGTGCTGCTCACTCCTTATTTTCCTTCATATTCCTTTTCTGCACACATTTCTTTCCTCTTTGACTCCTTTCTTTTCTCACTTGGCATTATGTTCCACTGTGTGATTGTCTGCCTGAAAATGCACAGTAGGCTTGTACCAGTAGTTTTTCTGTGCCTGTCCAATGCCACGTGGTGCTATTGGTCTGATGCGTTACTGGTTACTTAAAAATGTGTGCTATGCCTGCTACTTTGGCTCCCAAATGGATTGGTTCCTCGTGAACATGCTGATTTTCTTGTACTTTCATGGTATATTATTCAGTTCTTCTTGCAGTGCCTTTAGAATATCTTTTTTTTGCTCTGCTTTGAAAGCTATGAAAAGATTAGGTTTATATTATTTTTTTCTCTGTGTTCTTAAACCTTTTTGTTTTAATGTTATTTTCAGCTGCAACAGGAACAAGTAACAACTCTACGAAGTATGCTTCAGTTAAATCACCTACTCAGTGTCTTAGGCTTGGCCTTTCCAGACTAGCAAGAGTCAAACCTCTGCATCCCAATGCCACCAGCAGATAGGTGCCACATGAAGGCCTGTATTGAAGAAAGACTTGGGAATGTATTTTGTGTATAAATAGAGGCTGGAAAACCACTGGGCAACAAAAGCTTCACGACATCATTGGTTTTCTAGGATAGTTGTTTAGTACACTTCTAATATTACAGAGTTTTATTCTGTAAAATGCTAGGCATCCTTAAGTGCTACTGCATAATATTATTTAATCAAGGTCATCTGGGTCACCAACTCATTATGAATTATAATCAAAGATACAGGTTTATAATCTAATTCTCTGCTATGTGAACTCAGCATTAAGATAGTCTAACAGCACTATGTCAATTATGGAATTCACTATCTCAAATAGATTCTTTAATACAAGTGAAAGTGATGTTTTAAATGTATTTCTTGGAAGACTTAAGCCATCACTTTTATGCCCTCTTCTTCACTTTCAGAATTCGTTAATGTTTGCATGTCTTAAATGTATTTTTAATTGCTTTTTAAATGTATTTTAGATAGAAATTGTATTTAAAAATTGTATTTTGAAAAAAAGTGAAATAAAATATATAGTCTAATGAATCTTAGTAATTGATTTTATTAATTTTGAAGTTAACTTCCAGATTTTGTCTACAGCCCTGCAAATGTGGGAATAACTTATTGGACATCAATAAACATTAGTTAGGCTCAGACAATTAGGATTTTGGCATGGACTGCTTAGTCTTTGTTGAAAACCATGATGTCTTGTATGCATATGGGATTCATAAAACTTGAAGTGACTGGTACTGAGTCATGAGACTGATTTTTTTAGACAGTTTCCCACCTAAGCACACTATGCCAGACACTACAGTTGGGCCTGTATTAAAGGATTTTGTCATAATTTGCATTCATGTAACTTATGATATCTGACTGCTTAACATATACAGTAGTGTTAAAAGAATGCATGATCCTATTGCTCAAAGTAGTTATGCAGGCAAAAGCATGGTATTACCTAAGGTAAAAAAAAATATATGGTATGACTGATTTTTAACTGCATAGTATATACATGATAAAACAACATAGTAATAAATACATGCATTACATTTAGTATACATTATAAAAATAATGTGCATGTTGCCTTATGGAAGGAATGACAGAGTATTCATGGACCAAAGATTGTTTCTCAGAAACAGGGAGATTTGGGCATTGTTTAGTATAAACTCGTTTTATCCAAACGGAATCACAAAGCCTTTAGTGAGCGGATGAAGTGGGTCCTACTGAACTGGGCTGAGTGAGTGTAGGGAAGGCACATGCCTTCTGTCTCTAGTACCTGCCTACCTCATTTGTGAATTATCTTAGCTTGCTAAATTGACGCATGAAAAGAAAATCAACCCACCTTTACAGCAAATTGCCAGCTGATGTACTTGAAACAGCTTCCAAACAAAAGTGAAACAGAAGTACCCAAAGGAAAAGATAAGTGCCTAAGAATAACACTTGTGATAACTAGGAGGTCAGAGTTGTGTTATTCCTCTTTTTTTACTTAACCAAGCTTTTTCTGAGATGTGTGCTGATTAAGGAGCTGTAGCAGAACAGGAAGGAAACACAGAGAGCCTTGGGCCTTAGGGTGACTCAATGCAGCATCCCAATCCACTACCTTCCCTTTACACGTCAGTCATTTTCTTTCTACTGGGAGTAATCATGCTCAACAGTCCCCTATAGTGTCACAGTGCCTGGTTTCCTTTTCTGCTGAAATAAGTCTGTCAAGAATTATTTTGCTTTTCTATTTACTTTTCAGAGTAAGTACGCATTTCATCAGGTTAGATCTTTTCTTGCTGTAGGGAAATTTACATAACAATGATAAGTGTTTTCTCAGTGTGAAGCTTTTGGAAAATTCCTGCAATTGGTAGATTTATTAAGCCCTATTTTCTCTGACTTTCCATTCATCCCATTTTTTTTTTTTTCACAAAACATACATTTGAAATTTGTCTCACTCTGGTCTCAGTCTTGGCATCATCTTATTTTAAAAAATTACATGTCTATCAAAATTGCTCAATCAAAATTCCACACAGGCAATTGGAAAAAAAAAATCCTTTGAAAGGTTCTTGATTGTATCTTTCCATTCCACTCCATCCAATCTGAAGAAGCCAGGTCCTGCCAGTAGATGGGGTTATTTATATAAAAGCTTATTTAAAGCTTATATATATTATAAGCTTTATATATATTATATATTTAAAGCTTATATATATTATATATATATTTATATAAAAGTTATATATATTTATATAAAAGCTTATTAAAGGGAATGCTCAGAAATGGCCAAATTACTTGCAATTTTTACAACAATATTTGTAAACCATGCTACATAGGTATGTCCATGCATCATTTTTCCAGTTGTTGCACAGCGATGGGTTGTGGAATGCACTTGATTTGAATATCTGAAACTGTCAAAAAGATAACGTATCTCTTAGCAAATCACAGTCTGCAAATTTTAGATTAGAGCAAATTTTGCTCTTTTAGAACTGCATTATGTTATTAAAAAAGCAATAACAAAGCTGTTAAAGGAGAAATATTTTTAAATGTAGACTGTCAACTCCTTCAAAGTCAAAGCTGTCTTGAGTAGATAGCTTGTCTGATCTAGAGATCTCTTGCTTCAGAACAAGTCTTTTTTAGGTGTTGTTTGTGGCTCTGCATATACCACATTCCCAAAGATGGATTCAACAGTACACTCTGTGAAGTGGAATCAGCATAAGTGAACAGTCTTTGCATTGCTGTCTGCAGTTCCTGTTGTCATGAATCGGGGGGTGTATGTTGGTCATACAGAACGAGGTTGCGTCACAGAAAAACTGCAGAATTTCACCAGCCTGGAAACACTGTACTCCAAATCTCATGCTCTAAGTCTCAATCCAGAACAAGAGCAAAAAAAAAAAATTTGAAAATACCTGCAATTCAAGAATAAATGTATGAAGTTGCCTTGAATATTTGTAAAGCATATAAAAAGATAGGTATTTCTGCATTAAGATCTGTGGGCAGCAACATGGCAATTAATACTGATGCTTCTGCAGAGCAGTTCTTAAGTGCTGATTTAGCAGTACCTTTTAGTACTTCAGTTATTCTAAAAGTATTTGTATTTATTTCCATGAAAACTGCAGCAGATACAAAGAGCACAATAACACTATTTGATAGAGCCAATTCTTAGCTACAAAACAGTACTTTTCAACATAGCCTTCACCACTGATTATGTATTTTTGCTGGTGATAAACAACAGCCTGCATGCCAGACTCCTGAAAATCTGCACCACTGAAGATGAACTACTGTCACAATTGCTGAAACACCACCCACCATCTTACTGTGCTAACATCTACTGCTTGGTCTCCAAAAACATTCAGCAAGCATCAGTGAATGTCAATGGATGCAATTCTTTTTTGCACAGAGGAATTCAGTGACACACCTTTACCAATCTAGTGGCATTCTATGATGGAGTGACAGAATCAATGGACAAAGGGCCTTTGACATGGTCTCACACCACATCCTTTACTCTCAATTGAGAAATATGGTTTTGAAGGGTGGATTATTTGGTAGTTAAACTGGTTGGATGGTTGCAACCAGAGGGTTGTAGTAAATGGCTCCATGTACAGGTAGAGTCCAGTGACGAGTGGTGTCCCACAGGGGTCCATCTTGGGACTGATACTCTTTAACATCTTTATCAATGACATATGTGCTGGGATCAAGTGCACCCTCAGCAAGTTTGCAGACAACACCAAGCTGAATGATGCGGATGATGTAACGGAAGGAAAGGATGCCATCCAAAGGGACCTTGACAAACTCAAAAGGTATTGCAATCACAGGTATGTATACAAAGTGGGACTACAGCTATTTGAGAGTAGCCCTGCTGAGGACCTGGGAGGTCCTAGTAGATAAAAAACATAAGTCATCAGTGTGCACTTGCAGTCCAGAAGGCCAACTGTATCCTGGATTGTATCAAAAGAGTTGTGGTCAACAGGGCAAAGTGATAGTCCCTCTCTACTCTGCCCTTGTAGGCCCCTCCTGCAGTTGTGCATCTAGTTCTGGGGCCCCCAGCTCAGGAAAGATGTGGAGCTGTTAAGAATGGGCCCAGAGGAGGGCCACAAAGATGATCAAAGTGCTGGAGCACAGGGGGAGCTTGGCTTGTTCAGTCTGAGGAAAGTTCTAGGGGCACTTCATTGCACCCTTCCAGTATTTAAAGGGAAATTATAAACATGAGGGAAATGGTAAAGTGGTGAGTGGTAAGTGGTGATAGAACAAGGGAGAATGGGTTTAAACTAAAGGAGGGGAGATTTAGATTAGATACTGGGAAGTTTTTTCACTCAGAGCATGGTGAGGTGCCGCAAAAGGCTGCCCAGAAAGGCTGTGGATGCTCTGTTCCTGGGGATGTTATGGCCAAGCTGAAAGGGCTTCAAAAAAACTTGACCTAGTGTTTTATCTAGAAATCTTGATCTAGTTGGCAACCTTGCCCATGGCAGAGTGATTGGAACTAGATGATATTTAAGGTCCCTTCTAACACAAGCCATTCTATGATTCATACACACTTGTATGTCAGACTTCATTTTGTCAGACTTCCCCAATGCTGCCATCTGTCACGTGGCAACAAACTTTAACAGAATATTGCCTCTTCTCCCAGGCTCTACTGCCTACCATCTCTGCCCTCTACTGCCCTACCACCATCTGACTGTGATGCCATGATCCAACATAATAAAATAGAAGACATTACTTTTGGAATAGCCCTCATACATTAAGGTTTAGAATTGATGTTTAGAGTTGATGTTCTTAATAACACAGAGTATTTAAAGAAAAATATTTAAGCAGAATAGAAAGCAAGAGCAAGTCTTGGTCTTCCTGATTTGGAGGAACATCAAACCATGCTGAACAGGCTTGCAGCAGAAATGGGTATTGGGATATTCCAGCACCAGAATGAAATCTAAGCTTTTAGATCTGGCTTTCTCATTTGTGTTCACTGATTTTTAGCCTTGTTTAAGTACTCTGTTGCATATTCTACTTTCATTATCTGTACAGAACTAGCATTTATTTTCTGTAGGAGTTTTGCTCACCAATGAGTTTAAAAGAGTGCTAAGTATTTTGTCATTGTTGTCATTTTTGTATTTATGAGGTTTGCATGTTGCACTGAATTTGAATTTTTCTATGTTGTACAAAGTAGAGCTGAGACCATAGAATCATAGAACCATAGAATCATGGAATCACAAGGTTGGAAACAACCTGCAAGATCATCTAGTCCAACCATCTTCTCATTACCACAAACTAAACCATATCTCATAGCTCCTCATCCAGGCACCTCTTCGCTTGAACACTGCTAGGGACGGCAACTCCACCACCTCTCTGGGCAGCCATTCCAGTGTCTGACCACTCTCTGAGACAAAAACTTTTTCCTCATATCTAACCCGAACCTCCTTTGGTACAACTTGCAGGCATTTTCCTGGGTCCTGTTTGTTGTCTGGGAGAAGAGGCCAAACCCCTCCTCATCACAGCCTCCCTTCAGGAAGTTGTAGAGCAATGAGGTCTCCCCCGATCCTCCTCCAGACTAAGAATTGCTTGTGCTGCAGACCCCTCACCAGTATTGTTGCCCTTCTCTGGACACGCTCCAGGGTCTCAATGTCTTTCTTGTAGTGAGGGGCCCAAAACTGAACACAGTACTCGAGGTGCGGCTTCACCAGTGCTGAGTAGAACGGGATGATCACCTCCCTGCTCCTGCTGGCCACACTATTTCTAATGCAGGCCAGGATGCCATTGGCCCTCTTGGCCACCTGGGCACACTGTCGGCTCATGTTCAGCTGAGCATCAACCAACACCCTCAGGTCCTCTTCACACTCATCCAGCCACTCAGCCCCAGGCCTATAGCACTGCATGGGGTTACTGTGCCCAAAGTGCAGGACCCGGCACTTGGCCTTGTTGAACCACAACCCATTCACCTCAGCCCAGCGATCCAGCTTATTGTGTGCTATTTGTGAGTCCATAATCATGGTGGTTCATATATGGAATGCAACCAGACTTATAGCATCAAATTGGGTATCACTTAGAATTGAAATTCAGATTCCCCCCAGTCTCTGATATCTGAGAACAAGATGGAATACAAAGGGGTTTGTTTTCTGCAAAATCATGTTGCCCTTTACCACGACACATGTTGTCAACATCATTTGAAATGCAGCGTAATTCCTTCTACTCAAAATGTTAACAAACAAAATCGTTGTCTTAAGACAGTATTATCAGTCTGATCTTTTCCCTTATGTTTCTCTATCCTCCCTGTGTATGGGAAGCAGCATTTAAAAATATCAGACTACTGTAGGTGAAAAAGTAGCATCACGGACCAGCAATTCTTAGTGAGCAATCATTTGCATTCCCTTAGAATTATCTTGTAAAAAGGGAACAGTGGAAAAATATTTAGCTATCATTAAATAGTAGTCAAATACATGTATTGCTAGCATTATCTGTAATCCATGCCTTTGCAAAAAAAATCCCTTAATGGCTTCAATGACTTTTTGCTTGCAAATATTCAGAGATTACACCATGTTGGGCAGAAGTATTAATCTGCTTGAAGGTAGAAAGTTTTTTGCAGAGGAATCTGTATAGGCAAGATCAATGGGCCATATCAACAAGGATATGGCATTGAACAAAGCTAAGTGCTGAGTGCTGCACTGGGATCGCAGCAACCCCAGCAGTGGTACAGGCTCAGGAAAGTATAGCTGGAAAGCTGCCCAGCAGAAAAGCACCTGGTAATGCTGGTCAAGTGAACTTGAGCCAGCAGTGTGCCCAGGTTGTCAAGGCCAGTGGCATCAGGCCTAAAACAAATTAGTGTGGCCAGCTGGACTAGGGAAGTTGTTGTCTCTCTGTATTCAGCACTAGGGGAGACTGTACTTTGAGTACTCAGTTTTAGGCCTCATTACTTCTGAATGTGTTTGGAGAAAAGCGACAAAATTGGTGAAGGGACTAGAAAACTGAATATGCGAGGACTGACTGAGAGCACTGGAGTTAGTTTGGACAAAAAGTAGGCTGAGGATAGACCTCATCATTCTCTACAATTACCTGAAAGGAGGTTGCACTAAGGAGGGTGTTGGTCGCTTTTCTTAGGTGACCAATATTATTCAGAACTGTAGGTTAGTAGTACTGAGTTCTCAGATCTACCTTCTGGATCTATGTCTTTCACAAGCTTTCTCATGGTCTTTCTTCAATACCCACTGCAAGAACTATTCTACCAAAATAAATATCATTTTCACAGTACTTTAGTCTTAAGTTCTTATACTGGCAAAACCTCCATCTGGTCTTCACTTCCTCACATCCAGAAATAGAATTCAGGATAAGCAAGAATCATAAAACTCATGGCTTAACTCATACAGTTGGGAAAATTTAGCTCAAATACACTGTATTTATTCCAAAGAGAGACAGAGGTGTCTTTAGCTTTATTTACTTGAATAAACTCTAACTTTATGTCACCCAGGCAGAGAAGTTAATATGAATTAAGCTAAGCCTGCACAGCAAGTCTAAAGTTCATAAATTCAGGTTGTTTATCTACCATTTTAATTTCTTCTGGTCTCAACTGGTTCTTCTTTCTGATAGCCTTATTTGGTGAGAGTGCAGTTATTCAAGCAGAGAGGAATTTGCAAGACCTCACAGTTTGCATGGACACTGGACACCTTGCTCAAAAGCCACTTTTATCACAATATTTTCTTTTTTTGAGAGAGAGTGCATACTGTAGTTGTTGTAATCTCTAATGCATATGCTGAGAGGGGTAGGATGACTGATTTGTGCACTTTTTGTGTTCTTGTTATTTATAAGCCCCGTATTTGCCTCAGACAGTTCTTGTGAAATACCAGTCATCTCCAGGTAAAAAAACTCTGACTTTAAAATCAAACATTGCTAAACACAGTGATTTGGAGGATGGCTAACTAAGCAGCATGTATTCCTTCCTCACTGGGCTGATGAACATTCAATAGCTAGTAGTTATTTTATCTAATCTCTGTCATTGTCTCTGACATTGTCTCATCTGTCTCTGTCATCTATCATAATGTTGAAGACTGCAGGTTAACCTTTAAGTCTTATTTTTTTAGAACAAATTTGAGCTTCTTGCTGATGGCTTTGATTCACTGATGCATCTTAATCATCTTAATGGAAAATTGATTTTTTTTCCCTAAAAATTGCATTTACATTAAAAAAAAAAAAAAAAAAAAAAAAAACCAGAAAGAAAATTATACTTTAAGGAAAGATTTGATAACGAAATGAAAATGATGTCTTTGATGTACACCCTGAGTTTCATGATTTGAAATTACTTTCATTAAGAAAAGGCACATAATAATGCTATGATTTTATTGCAAAAAATTTTTTGCTATATTGCAAGGAAGTAGATTATTACTAGACAGTATTTCTTTTTTCTCTGTTCTTAATTTCCAAAACTAGTAGGGCTGAAAAACTTGTCTTTAATTTGTGCTCTAGAAAAAAATACAATAAAACAAACAAGCAACAAACAAACAAGCAAACTAATCTGCAATATCCACCTCTTTTCTCACTGGACTAAGATCTAATAAAAATCTTGCAAAGCCTAGAGTAATAGCAGGATGCTGTTCTGCTGAAAGAGTATTGTTAGTAAGTCGATACCAAATACTAGTAAGAATATCATTAACTTAAGAAGAGTGATGACAATTTATGTTTAATTTGAATAGCAAATTCAAATTAATCCAATTCTGGTTTTATTCTAAATTCTGTTAGACAAGATTGGAACAAGGCTACAGTGACTGCAGCAGTAGCAGGAAGCCTAGGCAAAGACACTTCTGCCTGGAGCTCTTCCATACTAATGGGATGGTTTCCTTGTTCTTTTTCTCCTTGCCCCTACTTTTGCTTTAAGCTACATCTAAAAGCTGGGGACCATCAAGTGGATATTTAGGGCCTGAAAATGTCAACTCAGTTCACTTTCTTATCTTTACAGTAAAGCTGTGAAGAGCCAGCCAACTTTCCTTCTAATCTTGGCCTGCAGACACTCCAAGGCTCACTGAACTCTCCTCTCTTCCTCTTCTCAGATACAAATGTTCTTATAATAAAGGAATGATATAATGTTTGGAGATGTGTGTGGGGTGAGGAGAGTGAAGCAACTGTGAAGAGAGAGTGAATAGAAGATGCATAACTTTCAGAAGGATGTAAAAAATGTGAAACTGGGATAGCAAAGGTAGTGAATTTGGATAAAATACAAAAACAGCCAAACTTAGTATGGGCAAAGATGTGCCTTTGAGAAACGTAACAGCAAGGATTTGTCCTACGTCATAATTAGTCAAATTCCCTTGTGTGTAGCATTGGATTAGTCCTGCAGAATTTGTGGAACTACAGCTTACATGCATATAAACGCACAGACATATATATGTATGTGCATATCCACACACATTCAAAGACACTTCCACTCACACATTTTTGTATCTATTAAGCCTGTGTAGTTGACAAGACAATAGCTGTATTTGCTAACACTTTATGTACTAAATGTCGCATAAGACCTCACTGTTCAAAAGAAATGGGCCAGCTGATGATGATCAGTGGACTATTTGCATGACTGCCTGTTTACATGATAGGACAAAAGGCTTCTCTTTCAGCATTACTGGTACGAGCCAAATACCACCTCAGTTTTCCAGTTGTTCTGGGATTTTATTTTTTTCAGAGTTGGTCCAATTCATTCTTGTTTTGTTTTTATCTAGTTTTCAAATAAGACAAATACATATCTATTTTTTCCCTTTTGGGAAAAATCTGAATGAAAATACACTTATGGTTTGGAAAAAGAGACCAACACAGTAAACATTCAACAATATGATTGTTGGAGAGGAGTCAGTGAAATGACTTCTGAGTAAAATAAAGTTGTTGCTTTTTTTTTTTACCTTGTAAAACTAGGGTCTTGGGGAATATTATCAGATGAAAACAGTAAATTTTGCAGGAAGTTGGTTGATTATTACCAGTATGTTCTTGCTGAAGACCTGTCCCTATCACTTTCTGGGGAGTATTTAGTTCAGATGCTCTCATCCTGGTTGTGGGTATCTGGGTTAATGTCTCACGTCATTACTTTTTAAAAAGTAGAGATTTTTCTCCCCTGCTTCTTATTTCCCCTGTCCTGGCCTGTGCAGGAGGTGCCTGTGGTGGCAGCTTCCTGTAGATGGCGCTGTGGTTGCACATAGGCTGGGACCCGGAAGGCAGCGTGGTACAGATGAGATACAGACATGAAGCTTGCGCTGAACTGCAAGCAACCAGCTCCTTTAGCAACTGAGATAGACATATACCAAATAACCATAGTTTTAAAATATTCTGTTTTATTAAATGTTTAAAGTAACATAAATATCATATTAACAATTTTATGGCTGAAGTTTTCAGAATTTGTGAATTTACCCTTTTATCTGATCTGTGAGCTCAGAAGCTTACACCTTTACCTTAGAAATTTGTAAGCATGATTTATAAGATTTATAGTTGTCTCATAGCTAACAAAAGAATAGAAATAGCAGATAGAACCATATAAACTTTGGATAGCGGGAAAATATTTGTTTTACTAAGTAAAACTGGAGTCTGCCAAGATTATTTAAGAACAAGAAACCTTTTATAAGCAGCTTCATGTTAATCTGAACAAAATCATTCAGTTTACAGTTCGATTTTTAGCAATAGAGAAAAATAGGATAGTACTTAATTATTCCCCAATTTTTTTTAAATTGTCTCAAGTAAGTCTGTAATTTCTTCATACCAATATTTAGCACCATATAGTGAAATATTCTTCCTTTTATTTTATGGTGAATATACAGTATATTACTTACTCAGTACTAGAATAAAGGATCTAATTGTAATAAAAGTTTAAAAATTCACCTTTGTTTTCTGCAGTAGAATGTTAGTGCTGGAAGAGCAGCACCATGCTTTCAACCAAGAAGCTGTAGCATATTTACAAATAAAAGAATGCTCCCCCCCACCCCCCACCTTCTCCCAATTGCTCATACAATGTAATTATTTGATTATTTAATAGTACTACAGGTTAGATCTTCTTTACATTTGAAACGGATAGGTTTTCTTGTTTAATCTTAAACTGATTTAGAATAGAGCATATCAAAGAAGGGAGACCTGTCATTTCAGTATAAACACCTCTATATTACCCTCTCTGTGTGTTGCATGAGAAGACTTGTGTGGAAAGATGTAAACATGCACACACAGCTATAGTGATGTTTTCTTGTAAAATGTAAAATCACAAATCCATTGAGGAGGTGGGCAGTGTGCCAACATTAAGTTGAATGTCAGTTGTCTGTTACCCATTTCTACTACAAAGAAATAATGTAGTTTTCTTAATAAAGTTATCGGGGTAAAGAAGGATAGAGGAGAGAAATTTTATTTTTCATAGCAGACATGCTGGAGATAAACAGCCTTGGTTGTCAGTCAAATTGCAGTTTCAATTCTGATTCAGTTAGGGATTTTTTGTTGTTGTTACAGCAATTCAATAAAAAGCAGAGATGCTTCTTAATTGCAAGTTTGTACTCATTGTTCTTTGACAATGAAATGATATTTTCATAAAGTTACAGCCTACAGAACAGTGTTTACAGAACATGAGTACACTGGGCTCAGCAGTGATACATGCTGTTTCTGTAGCAGCACTGAAGGCTTTCAGCACTGTGAGTGAGTAGCTACATTGCAGGTTCATAGAGTACAAACAATTATAGATGATTCACCTCATTATGTAGTCTTGTGGCAGATTTTTTCTTTTCTGGCTATGCAGGATGGTCGCTAAAACTGTTCTCTATGCCGCCTGTTGGTTTCTGGGGAAAGAACTGAACAGGTTGTTAGGGAGCCTTTGAGTTTATCCATCTTATGAGAAGAAGCCAAACTGATAACAAAATGCTGATGGAGCTCCTCCCCTGCCCATTGGGACGCAGAGTCCTCTAGGTTTGGCAGCTCATGCTTCTCTGATTTCTTGCATCGCCCTTTCCTCACTGAGCAGGGTGTGCCATATCTAGCAATTCTGCTATGAGCACTGGCTGTAGAAATGTCCCTTGTAGCTTCTCCCTATCACTGATCATGCTACCTTGATAGAGGGAAAAAAAAATTAAAAGCCTGAGTGAGTCCATTTTCAGTCATACAGGTAGTAAAGCCTCTAGCCTTCAGCCATGAGTAGTATTCATTTCTGATCTGTTCACATTAATTGGTGCACAAATCAGAGGTCATCGCAGGACCTCTGATTTAACTAAACAAAAGCCCTAGCTTGCTTTTCTTTTGAGAACAGATGGTGAGTACACATGAGAGAGAGACATGGAATAAGAAAAGAAAAAAGTTGTCAATCAGCATTTTATATATTGTCTGCAAGACTTGGATTTCTTCAGAGTACATATAAGTACACAGAGAAGTACAAGTAAAACATGTCAAAGGTAAGTCACTACTTGAGAACAAATTCTTTTGCTAGGTGCAGCTTTTCATGATTACTGTCAGAAATGGCAGACAAATGCCACTGCCATGTGTGAGTTTCTCCACTGGGATTTCTCTATCATTTTTCTGTGTTGTGGTTCAGATGATCACCTGAAAATGTCACAATCCACAGGAAAAAAGATTCAAGTTTCACATGAGTTTATGTCTGTGTTAAAATAAGCTAACAGCTTGATCTCCCTCACAGGCAAGGCCAGAGCACTGGAACCAGCTTCTGGCAACATTGCATAGGCTATGAAAGGTCTCCAGAATAGCATACACCATCTGCAATTGCAATATTTCTGTAACATTCCAGCTGTTTTTCAAGGATGAGCAGCAGCTTTGCAGTAATGATATCTTCAGCAAAATGCTGAAGATTTAAAATGTGATACCACCAATGTTCTGAGTGAAGCCTGAAGTGTTCTTTTACACGTGGAGAAATCTGGTCCAAATGTACTCATAATGAGCAGTTACATATTAGACTTGTTGGAACAATACAGCCTATGCAAATAACTATGAATGCCTACAGGCATATCTGAAGGATGCATGGCATGACTAGCATTGGTGACGGGAAGGCAGGAAACTGTACTCATAGCCCAACAATAGCATGTCTGGTCTACATCAGCCATCTGCTGTAGGTGTAGCACATCTGCAGTATTTGACTTTTCTGTGAGACTCAGTATTTTTCTTACAATGAGTGCAGCTTAAGATCTACGATCCCCTTAGCTGTTGCTTCTCTTGATATGTAAGTCAGGCACTTAAAAAGACTTCTTGGAGATGAGCTAGAATTCTTACTTTTTTTTTCACTTGTTTGTTTCAAAACAGTCTGCAGTTTTGTTTTGTTCTGTTTTAAGCCTTTAGTGTAATTAGACTGGAAGCTGGTTGATGATCTGATTATTCACTTGAAGGAATGCAGTCTTTCTAGAGGTATCTCTGTGGTGACCTGCCTCGCTCTACTAAGGTAACCATAGTCCCAGTCAGTTAAGTACAATGCAGCTGACCTTCACCATATAAGCTGTTACAGAAGGAACATACATAAAGTATCTGGACCCCAGCTTGTAAACCTGGTCTTCTAGGCAGTGACATCTTACATAAGCACAATGCACAAAATGCACTGCCAACTTTCTAGCACTGAAAAACAGATAGCTAACAGTTTCATTTTGAAAGTACGTTTTCAAGTCAAGAGCTTAAAAAAATGGTATCTTTGTTAGCTGTGTGCTTAACCTAATTGAACACTGGTCAGAAGGAATGTAATAGGGGCCTTTGCTAGGGAATGCTGGAGTCCTGCCATTTTGGATACCAGGTTTCTGGCTAGGGCATGCTGCAGGCATCATTTGGCAGCTGCTTAAAACTAGACCCATGGGGCATACAAGCATATCTTATCTTGTAATTCCTTGCATCTTTACAGAGACTTCTGAATCAGCTTGGATGCTCAAATAAAAATACACTGTCATCATAACTTGTTCTTGCCTTTGCTACCAAAGCCTTTTAAAGAACGACAGTTTTGTAAATACTATTCTCAGCTCTCAGAAGAGCCACTATGTCATTTTATGAGATGTAGCATTAAGACAGCTAATGTGACACAAGTGTAGGCAAACTGGATGCTGCAGTTGTGTCAAAAACTAACTGTTTTGAGGTCTCATAATCTTATCATACTTATTCAGTGCAATCTGAATAAAATATATTCCAATACTACTTTTGATTTTGAAAATCTGATGGCATGAGTAAATTTGTTGCACTGAAACTGTCATTGCACCAGCTACTTTGAAGAAAGCTCTTTCTCCAATCTTTCCCAAAGGAATTCATACTTCACTAGGTGAAACAAATATCTCCAATAGCCATGAG
This sequence comes from Tympanuchus pallidicinctus, assembly GCF_026119805.1. Taxonomy (NCBI): domain Eukaryota; kingdom Metazoa; phylum Chordata; class Aves; order Galliformes; family Phasianidae; genus Tympanuchus; species Tympanuchus pallidicinctus. The sequence continues at coordinate 1,370,931 of NW_026294744.1, forward strand.
CTTTAATAAGATCCTTGAATTCCTTTCTAAACTGCAAAGTAGAACAATTACTTTCAGAGCACATGATAATTTTTACACAAAGTCAACCTTTGAAACCTTTCTTAACCTCAACAGAAATAAGTTTCAGACTCTCCTGACAAGTGGTAGCAGAATTGTCCTGATTGATAAGATTCCCGCCATACATGTCTGTACGTATTTTTCACCAGCTGAAGTGATCAACTGTGAAGTGATTTAGCTGTAGTGAGATTCTGAAGGACAGTATCAGCTTGTTTTTGAGCTACTGGGCGGCAAATGGAATGGAGAAAAGGACCTACTTCTCAAAAACAATAACGAGTTTCAGAATTTTTCTTCAATCTTTTAGGTATTCTTCTCTTTATCCTCAGAGTAAATAGAGCATTTTTCAAGCTGAAGAAATGCGGCAAGCAAAAGTGATAAATGCAAGAACAAAGCAGTTTAATGGAAGATAACTGCATCCTTAACCAGTGAGAGAAAAAACGCCTCTCCATAACAAAGCAGCATGTGAGTGAGTACAGTTAGCATAGGTACATAAATTCTCTTTGTGTCTTCAGTTATGGCTTGAAAGTATCAGTCCTCAGTAGGATTATAAGACAAGATCTGAAAACTGTTCAGTGTGTTCACTGGCCTAGTGTAACTGATGGTTTTCCCCTCTAGGTTTTGAAAAATGGAAAATGTAAAATTTTTGAATGAGAATAAAGGAATAAATAGCCTCTTAGGAAGACCTCTTAAAGGTTAATTTCCTTGACTGGTTCTTCTCTGATGGCATTATTTTCTTCCAAGGTTCTGTGCTTTAAATGTGCCCCTTTTATGGAGGAGGATGGGATTAAAATAGTCTAAAATAGGTAGTACACGGGAAGACTGCAACTTTGGTTAATCTTTACTCTTGCACAATGAACTTTCAATAAAAGATTCCATCTTCATCTCTTTCTAAAGCTTTATGGTTTTAAGAATCAGTCTGGTCCTATGGAATAAATACCACCATGTATTACAGCATTGGTTAAAACTAAAAAGGTGAACATATATCAGTGCACAATAAATGCAGGTTGCAGTTGGAGGGAGTGGATTTTTCTGCTACTTTCAGATTTTGATGCCCATAGTTGCTGGTTAGAGGGGATTGGAGGTCCTTCTGGAAGAGGCTGGTTGTTGATGGACAGCTTCAGTGCCTGAGGGTGCTGGATGCCCTGAAGTAGGAAAGGAACTTGTAGCAGAGGCTCACCACAAAGTACCAGATGTTTCGAGCCATCTGTGACCTTGCGATGAAAATGCGCCAGATGATCACGAGGAGGGTGGTGTTAAATGCATACCGGATATTCCTCAGTCTGAGAAAAGACAGAGGCATGTTATGGAGGAAAACAGAAAGAAAAGCTTACCAGCTTAGTTAATTTGCTACAGATAATTTTCTAAGAAATCTTGTTTACAAGTGGCCTTTGGGCTTTTTGCCCCTCCTATATTAGTGAAAATATTAGGCCTAGATGTCCCTACCATCCCACAATCTGTGTTGAAGTTGCAGTGTAGTGAATAGTTAATATAATAGGTGGAATGTCTGTATTCTAAGTCTCTCTTGTTTCATGTACTCTACTTTTAAACCAAAATAGGCTGAATTCATACTGAGAATTGGTTGCTTTTTTTTTTATATGATATTGTAGGGCATGTCAATGCCTTCTTGATTTGGCATATTAGTTATTTTTGACTACGTAGGATTGGTGATAAGCTGGAGGAGTTTTACAGGAGCTGATGAATACAGTTCTCCTATCTGAATGAAACTATGTTTTTCATGTTAGGAAATTACTCAGTAATCATAAAAGATCTTAACTTTTGCAGTACTTTAGCAGCTCGAGTACTACATTCGCCCCTGGGACCATCAGCAACACAGATCTGTTGGACTGGGTCCAAAAGAGGGTCATGAGGACGATCAGAGGGCTGGAACAACACCACTGTAAGAAGAGGCTAAGAGAGCTGGGGTTGTTCAGTACGGAGAAAAGGCTAACTGTGGTCTTCCCGTACCTAAAGGGGGCCTACAGGACAGATGGGGACAGACTTTTCATCACAGCATGTAGAGATATAACAAGGGAGAGTGACTTTAAACTAAAAGAAGAGAGAATTAGATCAGATATTAGAAAGGAATTTTTTCTCAGAGAGTGGTGAGGCACTAGAACAGGCTGACCAGAGAAACTGTGGATGCCCCATCCCTGGAACTGTTCTGTGTCATGTTAGGTGGGACCCTAGGCAACCTAGTCTAGCGGGAGGTGTCCCTGCCCATGGCAGGGGCATTGGAACTAGAGAATCTTTGAGGTCTCTTCCAAACAATTCTATGATTCTAACACCCTTTACTTTAGCAACAATCTGTTTTTCACTTCTCATAGTGCACAAGAATGGTTTTCTTAAATCAAGCTCCAAGAGAGCTTTTTGCTTGCACGTCTTTGAGTAAAAGGGCTTGAGACGATGGGAAAAGCTTTGACTGAAAAGGAGAGGGACAATCTCCTATTGTTCTTTTAGGAGCTCTTAAAACTTCCAGGACTTGAAAATATAAGCTTTGCTCCAATTTTGGAGAAATTTCCTCATTCCGCATCACTCCCTCCTCCCAAAAATTTAGAATCTTCAATTTTAAATTAAATTCAAAATAACATAAACAAAGTTTTTATGCAATCCCTTTCAAATGCTAGGAGCTTCAAGGAGCTTCACAATATCTAAATCTACCCTTGTTTTTTCTACTTTAATTCTGAATTACCAGTATCTTCTGTATTCATTGATTATTCTTATTCATTGCAACTTGTTTATTTGGTCATCTGCTGGGAAGGCATACTGTTTAGTCCTTGCCTGTTAGTGCCATCACAAATTAGCCTCTCTTAAGTGCTGGGAAGATCATGGAGCAGATCCTCCTGGAAGCTATGCTAAGGCATATAAAAGAAAGGGAGGTGATATAGGATAAAATGCATGGCTTCACTAAGGACAGGTCCTGCCTGACCAACTTTTCATGATGGTGTAACTGCATCAGTAGACAAGGATAGACCATTCATGTCATCTGTCTAGGCTTCGGTAAGGCCTCTGACACAGTCCTCCATAATATCCTTCTCTCCACATTGGAAAGGCATGGATTTGATTGGTGGATTGCCTGATGGAAGAGGAACCAGTTGTGAGATCATACTTCGAAAGTATGATCAGTGGCTCAGCGTCTGGGTGGAGGTAGATGCAAGTGGTTTCTCTCAGGGGTCAGTACTGGGACCACTTCTTCATCAATTACATTGACAGTGCGATTGAGTGCACCTTCAGCAGGTTTTCAGATGACACCAAACCTTGTGGGGAGGTTGACGTGCCCATGGGACGGGATGCCATTTAGAAACACCTAGACAGGATTGTACAGTGGGCCCTGGTGAACATCATGACATTCAATAAATTCACGTGGAAGGTCTTACTCCTGGGTTGTGGCAAGCCCTGTTATCAGTACAAGCTAGGGGATGTAAGGATGGTGCACAGCCCTGCTGAAAAGAACTTGGGCATACTTGTGGATGGCAAGCTGGACATAAGCCAGCAATATGCCCTTGCAGCTTGGAAAACTGACCATATCCTGGGCTGCATTAAAAAGCATGGTCAGCAGATCAAGGGAGGTGGTTCTGCCCCTTTACTCTGCACTGGTGAGACCTCACCTGGAGCACAGTGTCCAGATGTGGAGTCCTCAACACAGGAGTTCCATGGACCTGTAGGAGCTCATCCAGAGTAGGGCCACAAAAATGATCCAAGGGATGGAACACCTTCTCTATGAAGACAGGCTGAGAGAGCTGGGGCTGTTCAGCCTGGAGAAGAGAAAGCTCCAGGGGGACCTAATAGTGGACTTTCAATATCTAATGATGGAGTACAAGAAGGAAGGGACTCTGGACTCTTTACTAGAATCTGTTATGATAGGGCAAGGGGAAACAGTTTCAAACTAAAAGAGGGGAGATTTGGATTGGACTTGAAGAATTTTTTTTACAATAAGGGTGATGAGGCACTGCAATGACTTGTCCAGAAAAGTGATGGAAGCCCTGTCCTTGAAGACATTCAAAGTTAGGCTGGACGGGGCTCAGAGCAAGCTGATCTAGTTGTAGATGTCTCTGTTCATTGCAAGAGAGTTGGACCTGATGATCTTTAAAGGTCCATTCCACCTGAAAAAATTATGTGATTCTGTGATTCTAAGTCTTTTTTTTTTTACAGGAATAAAAAACAAAGCATTGACAATGCTCTGCCATAAAAATAAATAAGCTACGCCACATTTATCTCCACCTTATTCAACAGTAACACACTGCAAGGTAAAATGAACGATTTTCCTCACAATTCATTTCAGATAGCCAGGAGCTCTGGTCCTTGTCATTGGATATTACTTACTTTCGTAAGTGCTGCTTTGCTGCGGGGATGCCAGACATGTCCTCATTTAGCAAATACTTCTTAGCACCTAGGCAATAGCTTTCAATATATTCTGACCAATGCAGCTGACGAACATCAAAGTTGTATAACTGGGATATAAAGACAAACAGCAGAAGTTAAATGCAAGTATTCAAAACAAGTTCACTTCAAGCACTGACATGATCCAGACCAGGCCATCTCTATTAAGTTTTTAAAGCCACTGTTTCAAAGAAGACATGGACACTTAAAAACTATATTTCGTAGCTGTCAATTAATGTTTTACCCAGACAGAAATTTCAGAAAAGCAAGTAAAAATTCAGTGCTAACTGGCAGAAAACAATGAAATCTTTTTCTTTCAGGTAGACACTTTACATAAATACATGTGAACGTGCACCAATCTCCACACAGAATCATGCAAGAAAAATGGCAGTCCACTCAAACAGATCTGAAAGCCTCCCTGCAGTTTTTTGGATTTTTTTTTCTTTTTTTTTTTTGGTGTCACTTGAGTTAATTGTGAATAAATGAACAGGACACTGAATCAATAGGTGCCTCTGCATCAGTTGCAGCTCTGTGTTGTGCTGCATTTACTCTCGTCAGCTAGACTGACAGAAATCCATGGAATGGGTTACTACGTTGTTTGGCATCAATAAATCTCATTGCAGAGCTATTTAGTTAATTTCAGCACTGATACTGGAAAAATTGTTGGCAAGCTTTCAGGTTGTTGTCTGTCTATTAGGACAAAGAAATTATTTGTAAAGAGAAAGTGGTTTTGTTGGAGAGAGATTTTTTTTTTAATGGAGAAGTATTTCTTACATACAAAGCCCTAAAAGGGAAGATACGAAAAAAACAACCCTTTCTTTCACCTTCAAGGCAATCTGAGCCTATTGGTTTGGTAAAGGAACTTTGATATTAGAACAGCAACAACTTGAGTGAACTGTGTATAATGCAGGTTATGCAGATCCCTGTGTGTCTGTCAGATATGTATAGGGAACTATAGTCTCCATAAAATACCTAACTTGAATACATTGCATGCAATATGGCAGTGGCAACACAGAATGTGGAGAATAATCCATAATCTCATAAGCAACTTGGGAAGCCTGCAACACTGTCTAACTTGCACTGAAGTCCTTGCTGCTGTGCCTTTTTGTTTATTTGCATCAATGCAAGCTTCTGAATTACCAGTTAGGCTCCCTCTACATCTGCTATAGTCACAGCAGTACCACTGCCCTTAGCCATTTGAATTTTCTGCGTGCACTATCTATACAGAGTAGGGAAGAAGCCTTTTGGCTCTTTTCTTGGGAATCTATGTGAGAATCTCATGTGTGACTGGTTTGATGTGAATGTCTAAAAAGCTCTTTGAAAGGAGATACTGAACAAAAGTGCATTCAGGCTTATCTAATCTCTGTATTCCTTCAGTCTTTCAGTTATAACCCCATTCCAAAGGAGTAGTATTTCAAACCTATAAAGACTACAGTAGAGCTTGACATCCTGGAAAGTAATTGCTGTCTGGGGACTTAAATCAAACAGGAACATTTTTCATATTGTTCATGCTAACTCACCATGTGTTAACTAAATTTACTCATGCAGTGCCATTAAGACCAATGTGGATAAAAATGCCAGAATCTTTCAAGTAGTTTCCTTCCAGGCCTCCTACCAAATTCTGTACTGCCAGAAGAGATGAGGGAGAAAATGATACCATAAAGGAGCTTCCTAGTTTTCCAAAAATGGGACACTAAGAATAGGATGAGAAACTACTCAGAATGCTACAGTTATCCAATGAAAATTGTATTAAATTAACCACATATATTCGTATTATCACTGATGCTGTCTTTTTGGGGTCCCTGTATAGCACAATGGTTTATATAGACACATCCCCCATGAAAGGGGACGCCTGAAATTTTTAGAGTTGTTATGTGAAAACTAGAATTGACCATTTCTTCTTAGAAAGGGAAATATGTTTCTATACAAAAAGGAATGACTTTCCAACTCCACTAGCTATTCCAGTGTATGCAGCCAACTCAAGAGGGCTGAGTACAGCTGGGTCATTGGGGATATAAACTTATGTCCCCTTTGTGCACGCTATTTTGTCTGTGGAAACAAATCTAGCTTCTTTCTATGCCAAACAGAATAGAAGGTAAAGAGTTGCTATGTTAGCTGAAATGAACAGTGATTGATTTCTCCCAGAAGAAAGAGCAATACATCTCAGGAGAAAACATTCTCCTACATGGAAGTTCCTGATACCTTCCTAAATGGAAGGTTCCTGATAAGTTCTTGAATAAAACATGAAGAAATACTTTTTTTTTTCAGGTTCAAGTCAGTTACAGTAATCTAGGCAGATTCATTTGAGGACTCAACAGTATAAAAAAATAATTGCTGCAGATGAACAGAAGTGGAGTTCAGCAGTCCTCACACATGACATACTCACCTTTTTGTCCTCTGTGTTAAGCTGACCCATTAACATATTCATATTATCTGAAGACCAATCCCAGGACTGGGTGGAGAAATACTGCAGGAGCATCATAGACTTGTGTAGTCGATTGATAATCTTCATCATTCTGAAAGAGAGGAGGAGGATCAGAGATGGAGAGAAAGTATGTCTTAATGCAAAAAACTGTACTTTTAGTCTAGGTGTTTCTGCCAGTCCAAGTGCATAAGACTTGCAGTGCTCGATGAGCCTTCCACTGGTATATACAAGGCTGAACACCAACTCAGCAAGATTCTAAAAACTGCTCCAGGGGAGGTCCTGAACCTATCTTTAATGTGAATGCAAACACACATTCTTCAGGACAAGACTGATTAATTTACAGATTTGAACTGAAGTCTGTATCTACTCTACATGGCATGCATATCCATGAACCACTACCAAGTCAGCACAGTAGACTTTGGAACCACAAAAGTATCTTTGTCTCATAAGATGGATACTTCTCTCTTTCTATCACAGAAGAGCTCTTCTGTTCTCATGTCTGACTTGGCCTGAAGTGAAGGCTCTGATTTTGAATTTAGCTCATACTGAGTCAGCTCTAATTCAAAGGTGACTGCTTTAGCAGCATGGACAAGTTATGAAGCCTATTACTAAAGTTCAGCATTCAGATAATGGCAACTTTTTTTTTATCTTGGGTTTTCTTCCATCTGTCTGTTTTTCATAAAGGCCACAATTCTCCCTGTGTAATAAAGTGGCAATGTGGAGTGATTTTTATGTCCTTCCTTACGCAGGAAGTTCTAATAGCAGCAAACTCCTGGTGGATAAAAATTTTCATAGGCATTTTTGTGGTGAGGGAGAATGGGAGCACACAGATGAACTGTCTCAATGTCTTTGGGAGTCTGAGTGTCCTGGTAATGATGAAAGCCAGTTCAGGGCTGTTAGACAGGAACTTTGGAAATGAAAGTTCAGGTATCACATGTTTCTTGGCTTTTTTTTCTTTTTTTCTTTTTTCATTTTTTAAATAACAAAAGGGAATGACTGTAATGGTGTCCTACCTCACAAGATTATTTGACAAGTGTCTCAGTGGTCACGAGTACAAAAGGCCTATAGGGGGCAGTTGCTTTAAAGTGCTGTGATGTTCAGTGCTTGATCTGTTTGGAGAGAACACCATGTTCTTTCAAACTGGGTAAGGGCAAGAGAAAGCATCAAAAGGCTGATTTCTGTGGAAAACAGAGCTGTTTTCATGAGGAATTTTGAGCTGCCCGGAGGGTAACAAAGTCACTGTGACAAATAAAAAGTGGCAGTCTGTGGAAGAATGGTGCCAGGCTGGCCTCTCCTCCTGCAGATGTGACTGCCACTTAGATAAGCATTAAGCACAGCAAAAAAGACGTGATTCTCCTCAATTCAGAGCAAAGCTGTGCAGCTTACTAAGTGTATTTAAAGCACACATAGAGACTCCTACTCAGAATTAAAGTGGCTTTCATTTTAGAGCAAAACATCAAATTAAGAGAACTTTCATTCTGAATAATTACATGCACATGGATTAAATGCAGTTTATTTAAACTACTTCAAAAGTGCTTCAAATTAATCTCTCTGTCTGTGTGAGCAACAACTGTGGGACAAAACTTTGAATATTTTAATGCCTTAAAGGAACTCAGGAAACAAAGTATATGATTAGATTGCAAAAATCAGGACCCTTAAACTGTCTCTCGAAAAGCCATCAGTATCTTTAAAGTGCTTAGGGTTAATGAAATCTGTCAGAAAACAAGCAAAACAAAAAATCCACACAAAAAAAACCCAAACCAACAAAACAAAGCAAAAAAAAAAAAAACACAAAAAAACAAAAAAACAAATACAAAGAGAATCAACAGTGTGTCTCTACTTTTGTTTTGAAAATAGGCTGTTACACTGGAAAACAAATACCCTATTCATATGGCCTTCTGTCAATATGAGCCCTACCTATAGAACTACTCAGTGCAACTTATCTAAGCAGCTGAAAGTGTGCATCAAAGAGAGAAATGAAGATATCTAAACAGGCACATATAAAAACTGTGGTATATGCTAACTGGTTCATCTCAAATGCACTTACTAGTATTTACTAGTTTGGATTAAGCATTAGTGCAATGAAAAATATCAATTAAGCAGAAACACGAATTTCTTCAGGTTCTGAGCAGCTATAACAAAGACTCTTTTTAGAATATCTCCTTCTCCATTGTGAATGAAGTAAGAGGGAAAAAGAAAACAGTAGCACCTGTTACTGACAGCCTTATTAGTTACACTTAAAAAATGCACCTTGTCTTCTAGAAGGATGTTTAGAACAATGATTTCTTTATTTACTCCTGTACTGAGCCATGCATGAGCAGAGAGTCTTGGGTGCAACAGACTGCTCCAAGAGACTAGTAATGATATAAAACACATTATTACCTTGGCCATGGGTGGAAACGGAGCGATAAGAGTAAGCTAAATAAGGCACTTTTGCTAGACACCTGGCAATTTATATGAAGCGAACTAACATTTAAAGTAAAGCTCTAAGGAGTGGCAATATATAAAAGCTCAAGGCAGATAGAGATGGCTTTTGTACCTGCACTTTCCCAATTCTGGGAGACATAGTACTGCAGTCTACATTAATGAAGCTCACAGGCTGCACCTGAATTGCAAAACCTTAACCAACTCCCTGATATTCTGTTGCATGTGATAATCCATCACTTTATGATGAGCTGAGTATGGATTCAGTAGAGAAATAAAGCCTGAATCTTGTTCTTGACAAAGAAGATTCTCCTGCTTGCAAATGTGGCATAACGTCATAAAGGTAATCCAAGAAAATGCCATGAAGATGGCTTGTTCTTCTATATGTGGCTGTGATAAGTGACAAATAAATTAAGCTTAGGTGCTTGTTTGAATGAGCTGTTGCCATGCACTCTATCCCACTGTTGTAGTATGTGGATGAGCTTAAGTAGTGCTGTAGAAAAAAAAGGAGGATTATTATTTAAAAAAAAAGAAAAAGAAATAGAAAAAAAGACTTGGTGACTTCACAGATTCATTGCTCAGTCATGTTTGCTCAGGTCACAAATCTGAAAGTTCAGATCCTTCTCAGCATGCTGAAATCTAGTTGAAATTCAAAGAAGGTATTATGGCCAATGTCCACTGACTACCAACAACAATCAGATTTATGAAAAATGTCAATTATAAAATCAGTGCCAAGATTTCACTGCTGCCTGTTTCAGCAGAGTACGGAGACTCCAGCCTATTCCAGCTCAATTTTACTTCATTTCTAGGGCAATTCTTGCCTACTGGATAACTGGAGGATTTTTTTTAATTGACACGTTTCCCTCTGTAGCAGACCATCAGAAAAGAATCAGGGCAGTGCATCAGCCAGGGATTTCCCTGCAAACAGGTGAACCCAGTCTTCTAATAAGAGATGTATTCTCCTGGCTTGGGAAACTCTGAAATGTGTAAATCATAGAATCACAGAATCATAGGGGTTGGAAGATCACCTAGTCTAACTCCCATGCTAAAGCAGGTTCCCTAGAGTGGGTTGCACAGGAAAGCATCCAGGCTGGTTATGAATATCTCCAGATAAGGAGAGTCCTCAATCTCTCCGGGCAACTTGTTCCAGTATTCTATCACTGTGAAGAGGTTCTTTCTCATGTTCAGATGTAGCTTCCTGTGTTTCAGTTTGTACTCATTGCCCCTTGTCCTGTTGCTGGACACCAATGAAAGGAGCCTGGCCCCACTGTTTTGACAAGACTTTTAGATATAAATATCAAAAGTCTAAGTATTAAGTATAAATATTTAAATATCTAAGTATTGGTGAGATCTCCTCTCACTCTTCTCCAGGCTGAACAGCCCCAGGTTTCTCAGTCCTTCCTCCTAAGAGGGATGTTCCGTAATCATATTTGTACTCTCCATTGGACAAGTTCCCCTGTCCTTCTTGAACTGGGGAGTCCAGTACTGGTCACAATACTCCAGATGTAGCCTCAGCAGGGCAGATTAGAGTGGAAGAGAACCTCCATTGACCTATTGGCCATTTTCAGTGCTCTTTTCAATGCACTCCAGGATATTATTGGCCTTCTTGACCACAAGGGCACAGTGCTGGCTCATGGCCAACCTGTTGTCCACCAGGACACCCAAGTCATTCTCTGCAGATCTCCTTTCCAGCAGGTGAACCCATAACCTGTACCGATGCATGCAGTTATTCCTCCCCTGGTGTAGGACACTGCACTTGCCCTTGTTGAACCTCATAAGGTTTCCTCTCTGCCCAACTCTCAAGCCTGTCCAGATCTCGCTGAATGGATAGCACAGCCTGCTGGTGTGTCAGCCACTCTTCTCAGCTTTGTATCATCAGCAAACTTGTTGGGGGTGCACAGATGAAGATGCTGAACAACACTAGAACCTATACTGACCCCTGGGGAACACCGCTAATTGCAGGCTTACTACTAGACTCTGCGCTGCTGATCACAAACCTTTGGGTTGTCAGTCAGTTAGTTCTCAATCCACCTCACTGTCTACTCATCTACCCCACAATTCCTAAGCTTACTTAAGAGAATGTTATGAGAGACAGTGCCAAAAGCCTTGCTGAAGGTACACCGCATCCACTTTTCTCCTCTCGTCTATGAAGCCAGTGATATATATAGAAAGCTACCAGATTGGTCAAGCATGGTGAATCCATGTGGATTATTCCTGATTACTTTTTTCCACTTTCTTTGAGATGACATCAAGAATAAGTTATTCTATCACGTTCCCAGGGACAGTGGTGAGACGGACTGGCCTGTAGATTCATGGGTACTCTGTCTTCCCTTTTTCAAGACTGCAGCAACAATGACTTTCTTCCAGTATTCAGACATTTCCTCCATTCTCCAAGATTTTTCAAAGATAAGAGTAGTTCAGCAGTCACTTCTGTCAGTTTCCCCAGAACTTGTGGGTGCATCCCACTGGACCCCAGGGATTTGTGTGTGTCAAGTATGTAGAGCTGATCTCCAGTCAGATTCTTCTCAACCAAAGGGATTTATTTTTTTTTTTTGTCTAGACTCTCATTCTCTAGACCAGGGTCTGAGATTTCTGAGGGACAATCTTAGCAGTAAAGACTGAAGCAAAGATGATCAGCATCTGCATCTTCTCAGAATCACCTGTTAGTAGGACATTCCCCTCTTTAAGCAGTGGACTCATATCTTCCCTAGTATTTCTGTTGGTATTCACGTACACAAAGAAGTCCTTCTTGTTGCCCTTGATCACTCTTGCCAGTTTTAATTCCAAGTGGGCTTTAGCCTTCTTTGCTGCATCCTTGCAGACCCAGACAATGATCCCATATTCTTTACAAATTCTTCCATGTTCTCTAAGCTTTCTTACATTTGAGGTTTTCCATGAGCTCCTTGCTCATCCGTGCAGGTCTCCTGCCACATTCACTTGATTTCTCAGGGATGCAAAGATCTTGAGCTTGAAGGAAGCAGTGCTTCAATGTTACCCAACCCTCTTGGGCACCCTTACCTTCTATTGTTCTAAGTCACAGGATACCTCCAGTTATCTTGAAGAGGTCAAAGTTGGCTCTTCTGAAGTCCAACATTGCAATTCTACTTACTGCTTTGTTTCTTTCATGCAACATCTTGAACTCCACTGTCTCATAGTTGCTGCAGCCAAGGCTTTCCCCGAACTACGTATCCCCAACCAGTTCTTCTTTGTAAGAATAAAGCCTAACAGCAAAACTCTACTTGTTGGCTCCTCTACCACCTAGACCTGGAAGTTATCTTCACTTCAGGAGACTTCTGGATTGTTTGCAGCCAGCCATTGATGTTTTCCTAGCAGATGTATGAGTGACTGAAGTCTCCCATCAGGATAAGAGCCTGAGAGTGCAGTGCTTCTTGTAGCTGAAGCAAGAAGGCCTTGTCAACAAGCTCCTCTTGGTCACATAGGCTGTAGTAGACCGCAACCAACAGATGTCCTTTATTGGTCTAGTCTGTAATTTTTACTCACAAGCTATCATCATGATCATAGCTGTTTCTCAGAGGCAGCTCTTTGCAATTCATTCACTTCATAATACTACCCTGCTCCTCCTGCCCTATTTCTTCTAAAAACTTTGTAGACCTCAGTTGTAGCATACCAATTTTGTGACTCATCCCACCATTTTCTTATGATTGCAATTAGTTTGTATTTTCTCATTGCATTATTCCAGCTCCTCCTGCTTATTTCCCATGCTTTGTGTATTGGTTTAAAGGCACTTCAGCTGCATTACCTTATTCGAGGAGCCTTTCCAGATTCCTGTGGGACATATTTGAGGTTTTCCCTTGTTACTTCCTAAAGCGTCAGCGTTGCTTGCCTCTCTTACTCAGAAGTACATCCCCTTCCTTCATCAAATCTAGTTTAAAGCTCTGCTAGTCAGTTCAGACAGCTTGCTACCCTGAACGTTCTTTCCCAGCCTGGTCAATTTCATCCCATCCAACATTGACATGCCTGGTCTTTCAAAGGTACATCTAAGATCAAAGAATCCCAGGTCCTGAACAGGACACTATCCATGCAGACAACCCATTCAACATCTTTCCAAGGGACAAAAAGTGTGTGTTAATATTTTGCAGGTCTTGAAGGAATAGGAGAAGATAGTAATCCTCTGGCTTTATCAGACCTGGTAGTGTCTTCTTGATGTCACAAATGTGGGTGCCCAGTAGGCAACAAAACTCTCTACAGAGATTGTCTGAGTGGCACATGGGTGCTTCTCAGCAAGGAGTCCTCAGTTATTATGCACTCTTCACCTTTTTTTGGTGATAGCGGTTCTAACTTTGGTCCTTGGTCGAACCAATTTAATGCAGTTGTCCTTTCTTGGGTCTAGAGCTCAGTTTAAAACCTGTGCTGTGCTCTGGCAACTGGAAAGGTTGGGAATGCTAGATTATCTTTTCTTTTTGAATAATCTCAAGACAAGGCCTAAACTGATGAAAGACCAGTTCTCAAAAGCTAGAGATCTGCTCTCTGTAACAGCAGTGCATGTGGAGATGGTTGAAGGAATGCAGATTCTTACCTGGGCTTTCGTCCTGTGAGCCTCATGTACAGGTCATAGAGTATGGCAGGAGCCTTGTGACTAACAGTTATCCAGTACTGGTTTATTAAGTAGTTGGATGTCAAGTGAGCGTTGGGTGTTCTGAAGGCCTGTTCCAGTGGATTTCTTTTGAATGTGGACATGACATACTGCTCTGTAAAAGAACAGGCATTTTACTTAAAAGCAGGTGCTCAAATGAGTAGGGCACAGTCATAATGACATGCTGCAATAAAGTCCAAATTATGGTGCTTCACGTGTTTAACCTGTAGTTCTGTGAACCATGTAACCAGGATTTGGACACTATGATCCTATAGTGCCTTCTGGCATTAGCAGAACCACAGAATCATAGAACATCCTGAGTTGGAAGGGACCTACAAAGATCACTGGTTCCAAGTCTTAGCTCTACACAGAACTATCCAAAAATCAAACAGTATTTCTCAGAGCATTGTCCAAATGCTCCTTGAACTTCAGCAAGCTTGGTGCTCTGATCACTGTTCTGGGGAGCCTGTTCCAGTGCACAGTCACCCACTGTGTATTTGTTTTCCCTTACACTCTCCTGATGGCAGCTCCATACCATTCCCTCTAGACTCATCACTATCACTAGAGAGAAGAGATAGGTGCCTGCCCCTTCAACTCCCCCTTATGAGGAAGCTGTAGGCTGTGATGAGGTCTCCCCTCAGTTTTCTCTTCTGTAGGCTGATCAAACCAAGGGACCTCAGCCACTCTTTAAATATCTTGTGCTTTAGACCATCTTTACAACTCTTCTTTGGACGCTCTCTAATACTTTTATGTCCTTCTTATATTGTGGCATTACACACTACTTGAGATGAGGTCACTCCAGTGCAAAGTAGAGATAAATCCCTGTATTGCTTATTTAGAAAATATGCTGCATTTAGACTTAACACTGGCAAACCTAAACTTTCCTATCAAAACACAACAATTTAATGGAAGAAATGCAGGCAGTTGAAATGCCTTAAAGCATTTCAAACCAAGAAGCTACATTTCTGATTTTGCTTGTAGCAGACATAAAGAAACTGGTAAGTTTTAACATCTTTAGATTATTCTCAGATCACTGAAAGCAAACTTTGAACTATTAGCATAAAACAAAGATGATGTTTTTAATTTCTTATAAAATTTCCAAAAGAACTATAGTTAATATTGCTGAGTCAGGAAAAAGCTGCTTATTTATTATATAGTACAGTCCCACTCCTCAAAAGCCATCATTAAGATTTTCCAAATGACATCTGACTTACAACATCAAGTACTGTAGCTTGCTCTCACATGAGCTATGGATGCACAGAGGCAGCAAGTTCTGTTGCATTATTAACTTGAAAAACTCCCAATAGGGTGGAAATCATTTCATTCACTTTGCATGGTAAAGCGTGAAGTATTCTGGGCCCAGCTCTTGCAATGGTACAGAGCCACAGAAATGGCACCTAACTGGAACTAACTGGAGTATTTGCATATTGGAGAGGCTTAATGGAACAACAGTAGTTGAATATAAGACTATCATTGTAGGGACTGACAAACAGATGGTGCTGCTCTTTTTGAGTACCAATGAGCTAACCAAAGAATATGTCCATTTTTTTCCCTTTTTTTTTTTTTTTAAGTTGAACTATTTGCCCTCCAGTGAGTCTGAGAGTTATGACAGCAATCTGTGCTCATATTATAGTTTACAGTCTAAGCTTATGTTAGAAACAGAAAATCAGATTAGAATTTGAAAGTCACAGAAATATCCAGATCATCTTTAGATAAGCAGATTTCAGTCATATATTCAGACAGTCCTCACAAGCATCTGCAGTCAGCTCATTAATGCAATTCAAGTAGTGATTTTTGCTTTACTTGGTGAAAGCAACTGGAGTAGACTTGATCTGGAGAAGACTTTAGTCACAAAGTTGCAAAGTTGAGACAACAAAGACTTAAAATAGTTCAATTTAATTTGATTGCAGGTTCACTGTTAATTTTTTTCCCATTATATGGCATGTTTAATGGCTGAAAGCCAGTTCTGAAACTCATTTTACATTTCACTAGATAGAACTGACTGACTTCCTTTCTGTTTTATGTAGCCAAACTGCAGTGCTGTGGTTATTTTGCAGTCATCTTGTGGAGTGTGATATAGAAACATTATGTTTTGCAGCATGTTCTCTCATTGAAGCAGGCTGCAAATGAAAGCCAGCTGGTCTGTGAGAGTAAGAAGAAGGCCCAAGTCCTCTAGTGATGTTGCAGAAGCAGCAGGCTGGCTGGGAACGCGTCCTTTAAATTCTTCTCTCACTGCAGGACAACAGCCTCTTGGCTAAAGCTGCAAACATATCAGAAAACCAACAGGCTGCTTTTTCTTTTTTATTTTTTTTCTTATATGAAAAGTAGAAGTACTAAAACTCTTTCCCTATCATCAGATAGAAATGAAATTTTCTAAAAGAAAACTTCAAATTTACCTTCTGTATTTCCAAGCATACTTACAGGCTTAAAGAACATCCTGAACATACCCAGGCAGACAGTATTTACCTCTAAACTCCACAACTTTCTGCCTTGAGCCTGGGCAACCCTAGCTCGGCAGCAGCAGGTGGGAACAGGGATTAGTTTTTTTTAATAGAAGTGGGTTCATTTAATATTATGGTAATTGTGCTCAATATATACAGAAACTAACTGAGAGAGAAACAGGTAGGTAGGAATAAAGCTGCCTTCAAAAAATTACTTGCCCAGTCAGAGGAGCCTTTCAGCATACTGCAAGCACATATGAAAAGCTTGGTGAAAATGAATGTGTTGAGACCATGAACCTGCAGGAAGGCATTTGCAGAGCTGAAATGCAGCAAGCAGCTGTGCAACTAGCTTTGGAAAGAGGATAAATGTATCAGTAGCTTGGTCATAGAAGAGTGACATTTCTCTGTGGCAGATTTAACAGGCAACCAATTCTATCCCCAGTGCTTATGGATCAGGAGAGCAATCCCATGAACTCTGCTTCTTTTTCCCTCAAGAAAGTTTCTCTTACAGACACTAAACGACAGTTTATGTCTAAGTTCTCACCCACTTATCAACATTTGAATTCTTCTAGTCTTCTTTGGTCACTTCCTTTCCTCATGGAAACCTATCAGTTTCACCGAGAACAACTGATATTTTGGAATTGTGATAATTTTGATACTGTCTGTATGGCTTTGGCTCAATTCAAATCCTGATGTTAATACACCACAAATCAAGTTATCAGCTGTAAGTGATTGTGAATATTTCCTCCTGGAATCACATTAAAGATAGATGTTGCTGCCCTTACCTCTTGGCATTTTTTTTTACTTCCATGGCCAGAATAGCAAGAAGGAACAAGTCAATCTTATATGCAGAAAGTGCAACTCTTGCCATGTCAGATGATTGGCCATGTTCAGAATTCACACAGATCAGCAACGCTTTTCACATTTTGGTTACATAATGCTTCTAGTGGAAAATGCAACTATAGTAAAGCAGCAGCAATATTATCACAGAATCACTGAATTGCAGGGGTTGGAAGGGACCTCTAGAGATCATTGAGTCCAACCTCCCTGCAAAGCTGGCTCCCTACAGCAGGTTATACAGCATCTTCAACATCTCCAGAGGAGACTCCACAACCCCTCTGGGCAGCCTGTTCCCGTGCTCCATCACCCTCACTGTGAAGAAGTTCTTTTGCATATCCGTGCAGAACTTGATATGCTCCAGTTTATGGCTGTTGTCCTCTCCCCACAGACTGCTGAAAAGAGGTTGTCCATGTCCCTTTGTCTTCCATATTTAAGATATCTATAAACATTAATCATTAATTTCTCAAGGCTGAACAGACCCTGGTCACCTAACAACTGACCAGTTCCACCCTTACAGGGGAGATGCTCCAGGCCCTTTATCACCTTTGTGGCTCTCTAAGAACTCTCATCAGGAGATCCTTGTATTTTTTGTACCGGGGAGCCCAGAACTGGGTACAGTACTGCAAGTGACGCCTGATCAGGGTAGAGCAGAGGGGGATGATCACCTTCCTTGACCTGCTGGCCATGCTCCTTTTAATGTAGCCCAGGATGCCATTGGCATTCTTGGCCACCAAGGGCACACTGCTGGCTTGTGGCCAACCTGTTTTCCACCAGGATTCTCAGGTCCTTCCCTGCAAGGCTTCTCTCCAGCAGGTAACCTCCCAGCCTGTACTGATAATGAGGTTAAAGTTATGCTGTTCTCTTCATGTGAGAAGCATCTCTATTCACAAGCAGATACTGCTGAAAACTTAAAATTCTTGAAGTCAGAAATGAAAGCAATTTTGTTTTAAAATAAACATAAGTGGACAGAGAGGCCAGTCTGAGACTTACTGAAAGGAATTCAGGAAAATGCCAGTTTTGCGTGACATCAAACAGTTAATCCTACCGTATTCTGTATGAACCTCCCACTGTCTGAACACGAGTGCTTTATCTCCTAATTTTTGGAAAGGGTTCCAATTTCACAAGACTAAAAATGGCTTTTTATTCTGGAACCATTTGTGTTCTGGAGAGAAAATCAGACAAATAGACATTCTGAAACAGATGTGTTATACAGGCAAAAAAATGTGATCGAGAAACACTTCACCTCTAGGAGCTACTAAAATGGGTTTAGGGAATGAGTGGAAGAGTGTGTGGAAGATAGTTTCATTACATAGCTGGTACGAGAATCCAGCAGGGGTGGTGCCCTGCTAGAGTACCAGGGAAAGTCATGGAGCAAATCATCTTGGGTGAGATCACATAGCGCAGGGGGGGTGTCCAGGGAATCAGGCCCAGCCAAGCACGGGTTCATGAAAGGCAGGTTGTGCTTGACCAACCTCGTCTCCTTCTACGACTGGGTGACCAGACTGGTAGACAAGGAAAAGGCTGTTGACGTAGTCTACCTAGACTTCAGCAAAGCCTCTGACACGGTCTCTCACAGTAATCTCCTGGGAAAACTGGCTGCCCATGGCCTGGACAGGTGTACCCTTACCCAAAGAAAGGCACATGTCTCTATCCTTCTTCCCTTTTCCCCTTTTCCAGAGGTGTGGATCTGTGGGTCCCTCTGCCCTGCTAGTCACGGAACCTTGCTGAACCAGGCCGTAAACAATTGACACTGCATTTTCTAACAATCTGTGAAGCTTCTCCTGTCTTCTCAGACTGTGACAAACCACAGCATTACATCTAAAATTAAAAAAACGGTCAGGAACCTGGAATTTTCACAGAGCACAGTCAACTCTGGACATCTTTGCTGGCAGACCACTTGATCAAATCTCATAGCAGGACAGTAGTAATGCTTTCATACTTGTCTTATTCTGAAAATGTAGTTATGGTCCATTTCCCTGCTGACTTAAAGTTTGCCTGTTAAATAATGGAAAGCAAAGGCTGAGAGAAATATCACTGTATTTTAAGTGCAAAGAAGTGAATGATGGTATAATAGAGGCAAATCAGGCCCTATACATCTCTCTATTGGTGTATTAATTATACATAGTATTTCGCAGTATGCAGCTAGGCCAAATTCTGTTACTTAGTTTGTGTGTCAGTTTACCACTGAAAAGGTGTTACAATGTGTCTTCCTATCTTTCACACCTGCCTCAGAAGCACATCCACTTGAAGAAGAGCCATGAAAATCATTTGAATTCTTTCACTGGCAACATTTACTATCAAAAGGCATATTTATCATTTTGAGGTTTCCCTTCTCAGGTATCTATAACGATATCTATTTAAACTATTCTGCACAGAGTGAAGAGGAAAGGCTACCGTCTCAATATTCTTGTCTTATGATTTCTGAAGGTTAGAGCTTCCTTTATAAGGATGTAAGATTAGATCTCAAGGTTCCCCATGTGATTTCAAAGCACAAAAAAAAAAAAAAACCCTCTAAAAACCATCTCAAATCCAACAACCCCCAGCAATCAGAAAAGGAAAATTACCACTTATAATATGTAGAGTTGTTTCTTCTAGAACCAAGGGACTGATTCTCTATTCACTTTTCCATCATGTTAATATCTCAGTTCAGCAAAGCATGTACTTTGTGGGGCTGCTATGTGATTATGCTCACAGTGAAAAACAAATAAATGCTTTCCTGAGCTGAATGCTCATCACTGGGAACTTTTGCTCCTGGGACCCTTGCTAACTACAGTTGGGCCTCTCACATACAGTTTGAATGACAGAATTTGAACGTTACTTAAATGTAGGAAAGCACGTTTTCAAAACTTGGCCAAGTAATGCTTTTGATAGTTGACATAATTCTGGTTTTAAATAGATCTTACCCATTTCTCCCCAGAAGAAAGGATTGATTCCGCCTGTTGTACAGTTGTACACCAACATGTTTTTTGGTCTGGAAAAGAGAAAGAAATATTATTTTCACATGTGAAAAAAAGCACCCAAAGATTTATTAATGGAGCATGAACACTAACAGCCCAAGAAACAATAATATTAGCTCATTAAAAAAATGCAGAGGAGGTAATTTTTCATAACTATGAAAATACAGTATAAGTTGTGAAGCTTTAAAAAGATTCATTCAAATACTGGAGAGCAAATGAAGCTGTTAAAGACAGATGAGTCTTAAGATGAATCAGCCATAGCTGATCACTTAGCAAAAACAAAACAATAAGGAAAACATGCAAACTAACAACTGTAAGATTTTTTAAGTTTTTTTTAGAATACTGAATGTTAGCCCAAGCCAACATCAGTGACAAACTATATTTTCCAATAGTTTACTTAATACATATGATCTGTACTGCTTTGAACTCTATTTGCCAAGGTGATGATTAAAAGTCAATCAATTTCAGCAACATTTTCATTTTAGTACCAAATAAAGCTTTCCTGTTTTTTTTTGTGTGGAACTAAGCACAGATCGTGGAGTTTTATGTCTTGCTTTGATATAGGTCAAGGATTAGTCAAACGGATTTTTTAATCTAAATCTGCTTTGCCAATGGTGCAAGAAACACTATGAATATAGCAGTTTTTTACTCCACATTAGCAGCTGCAGCCAATATGCTAAAAGAGGTGAGATGTGGCCTTGAATAGGACTCAGCAACTCATTCTTTCTAGGTTATCTGTGGTGCTCATAGCCTGGATGTGCTGCTTATGTGGAAACTCTTTTCAAAACTTCCATGAATGAAGATACCAGGAGACAGAACTCCTGAAACAGGAAATCTCACACATTAAAATTTGACAACTGCATTTGGCTACTGAGCAGATTTATATATATATTTTAATTAACGCTTTGAAATCATGTCATTTAATTGTTCAATACTACTTGAAATATAGTAGACTTCTAGGGATGATTAAGACTAGCAGATATGTTGAGCTCTGAAATTATGGACTATAACTTTGAATTACTAAGCAGAAATGCAATGATGTCTTAAACATAAGATGGTCTTTCTGTGCACTTCTGGATTGCAGAACTCAATATTCACAACTTGTGCATGACTAAATCCATAACATGAGACCATACAAAAATGCAGCTAGTGCTGAGCCACACAACAGTCTCATACAAACTGTGCTGATGCAAAAGCACAGACGTTCACTTACACCAGTGGGTACAGGCTCATTAAAGATGAATAAAGAAAACTTTTGCATCTTTCCAGCATCCAGTAAAGAGGATCTATCTTTTGATGTTTTTCCATTCTCCACACTCCAGCTGAGTGAGTGTTGTTGGTCAAGTGTAGAGTTCTGTAGGGTTTCTACACTATGTAGTGCAGATTGCAATTCTCTGCTAAGATTCAGAATCTAATTTCTGCTAGTAATGAATGTCATCTGCCCTGAAGTACACTCACTTTCTAATTCTATTAGATGATTTAAGAAAATTAAAGCCATACACACTATCCTTCATGACAGCATTTACATGTGAAACTCAGTGAAAACAAATTTACAGAAGGCTCAGTGTATTATGTTTTGTCTTACAGCTTACTAACCTTGGGGTCTTGCCCAGCAAGACAAAGCTTTAAATCAAGTTCTGCAACTGCACATTTAGCCTAACAAATACTTGCACAGGATCAAAATTAAAAAACATGTGTCTTTTGCCAATAAACTGTTACAAATAATGGCATTTCTCTGACTATAGCCAGACCCAGGATGTCTATGGTGCTGATAAACTTTTCAACAGCATATGCTTTTCTTCTTCTTCAGCTTTTTGGATAGGATGTAACCCTCAATCTGGAGGCTTTAATGGGCATGTGTGTAGATCTTAACACCTTAGTGTAATTTACATATACCCTTCTCGATGAAGCAAAGAATAGGGATTTTATATCATCTTCCCTATCGTATGAGCTTACAATATATTTGAGCAGTATTTTTCAATGAAAATATACAGAGCATTTTTACCAAGAAAACTCTAGAAGCCAACTGAAAAGCAACTCAATATAGCTGCATGAGGAGACAAAAAAAAAAGCTACTAAGATATTGCAGTACAAATTCTAAACTTCATAAAAGTAACTTCCAGGAGAGACCTGTCAAAGGAGCTTACATTTTACTGAGAAACAAGTATGGCCTGCAGATTGAGAGGTTGCCTAACACTGAAATCTGCCTTAAGTACTTCCACTCTGCTCCTCATTCTTGCCAGCTGTGGGCAAGGAAATGTGAATCAGATAGTGAGCCAACATGGCTCTTACGCAGGCTTTCAGTTAGTTTCTCTTTAGGTTCTCTTTAAAGTCCAGAGCCAAGCAATATATGCTCCAGCCTGGCAGAAACAGGAGTGCCTTCCCACCTGTGCACAGCAGTGTACCACCCAGCCGCAAGGGTGAGGTTGATGACAACGTCAACTGGAATCATATCAGCCACCGCTTCGTTGTTAGCAATGACGGTCCTTAGAATGCCCTTTCCTGCCTGTGGGACAAAGAAAAGCAGTCACTGACAGTAAGCTACTGCAAGATTTCATTGGTTTAGAGCATGGGCAGACCTTAACTTTAACATTTTTCAAGCACCTGCTACAGAAGCTGGCTGGTTTCTGTTAAACATGGATCTCATGTGCATCTCACTGTTCAGTATTTTCACAGAAAGCCTGAAGCATGATGACATGTGCTGCACACAATGAGAAAATCAATGACTTTTAGTTAACTCAATGTAAAAGGAATGCACTCAATGTAAAATTGAATATACTGAAATAAAATTTCCACTAAAAAAGTTCCATTTTCTTAAATGAACCAGGCAGACAGAGGTCTGAATGTCTTTTAAAGATAGTAGTTGCTTTGGAAATGAAGCTGATAACCATTTTTAAAAGTTTACTGCTTTCCTTTGGATATATTCATACTTTACTCTTTTCCAAAGCTCTGCCTGTTACAGACAAATACACAGGTAAGACGTGGCCCATGCCCTGAAGCTTTCCAGTTTAAAAGGAAACTCAGGAAATTAATATGAAAATACAAAAGAGAAGGCAAGAACTGTAAGATCTCTGCTTTTGCTAGGAGTGCAGTTGTCAGGGGCTAGCTCCCCAAAGTACATATTTTTAAACTGAATGCTTATAAAGGAGTTTCCCTAATGACCAATTAGTTTTTGGAGGTTCCACAGGAGAGACATGGCTGGGAGAGACTCAAAGGAACAGATGGAAATGTGGCAGCCTTAATCAAACAGGACAATTTGTAAATAAAGAAAATTTGTGACGAAATGACAAAACATGGAACAAAGCAATTTAAAAAAGAAATCTCAACAGGAAAGCAAAGGTTGCATTTATCTAGTACAGGGGAAATAAAATGTGATTCAGTTTGATGTAGAAACTGAAAACCTCCTGAAATAAGCTATGAGGATAAGAGCACAACTGAAGAAAAGAAGTAAAAAAACCTCTAACAATTTAGTTCAGTGTTAATTTGAGGGAGATACACAGGTAAAAGGACAGATGATATACACCAAAGACCCAAGAACATTTATAAAAATCAGGGCAGAGGAAATTTTATAGCAATTCTTTTTTTTTTTTTTTTTCCCAACATAACTCTTGCAAGTTAGGTTTCACCATGGAACCTGAAAATTTCCTTTTCCATTCAATCATGAAATAGTTCTCCAGCTCTGAAAGATCAAGTTTTACTACTAAAACTAAATAGGAAGTGCCTGGTTGTGCAAAACAGTCACCTGAAATCTAAATGAAAAGAAAGGTGTGATGAAAAAACATTTAAGACCTGATATTACCTTGTAAATCATGTCATTTTTGACTGCACTGTAAAAGGGTCCATCACATCCCCTGTTTGGGAGGTGTTTATGTGGTTTATTTTGTTCTCTTTTTCTTCCTTTATACAATTAGATGGGTTTGTTTTATTTCACAGCTTGCAAGTAGGACACTGCTTATGACACTGATTCGATCTTCATGAGTTAAGGCTCCTGAGCTGTTGCATCTTACTGTTGGTGCAGCTGGCAGAGATACACGCAACCATGCAAGCTTTCCCACATGATTCCAAACACACTCCTCAAACCCATGGTGTGCAGTTAACTTCTGCTGTACTAACCTGAACCACAGTTATGATTAGACATTAAAACCTTAACGTGCAACACGACTATGATTGTACTTTTGTTGTTGTTGTTCCTACTGCTGTCTTTTCAAGGGAAATTGCAAGCAATTAAAAAGACCCAAAGCAGCCAGTCAAGCCCTGCTGTAAATTTTCAGCTGCTGTGAATATATGCCCACTAGAGAACACTGTGTGATCAATTATCCCATTTTAATAGGCAGACTAAAAATCTTTCCGAGGTCGGGATTCAAAACCAATAATTTTGATGGATGTGCTGCAAACATCTATATTCAGAGCAGCATATGATGATTATATACACATAAATGAATTGGATGTTTAGTATATTGTGTATATAGTAGAGAGTTTAACTTTAATGTTGTAAATTACTTCCAACATTGGAAAGCTTGGAATTTCTTTATCAGATCAGCTTGATTTCTATTAGTGCTTGCTGACTTTTTCCCTCTTTAGTGAGATGGAAAGTCAGGAAATTGAGATTCCGTTACATGATTCAATCTCTGCCACTTGTGAATTACACCTATTTTCAGGGATGCATTTTATGCCACTCCTCACAAAATTTTCTAAAACCCTGAAAACTACAGTTCACACTGCAACATGCATACTCTTTCAAAATGTCCTTTTCTGAGTACAGCTTAGATGTTATGTGCCATGGGCATGTGGATTCATGGCAGGAGCATGATCTCTTTCAACCAAATTCAGGAAGTTTCTATAATCTTTTTTGCACACAGTTTCGCAATGGGGCTTTAGAGTGTCTTTAGTAGCTAACCCCACTTTAAGAGAACATTAAACAGTAACTAAACATACCGCAACAAATATTCCACTTGTCCCATTGAAGCTGTCAATCCAACCCTGCAAAGAAAGGATGATAGGTTGCTTATACAGGTTTCAGAATGCTGAAAGGGCTATAGTGCTAAGGTTTAAATTGAGAAGGAATGAGAAAACAGTTGAGAGCTACCAACCCATCTGGGACAGTTGTCAGGAAGCTAACCAGAATGAAAATATGCTTTGCATGATACCTCATACTATCTACCCATCAACAACACAACCAAACCATGTTTTTAGAAACCACTCCTTTCCTAAAGTAACTCAGCTACAGAAAGAAACTCTGGCTTTAAAGCACTACAGTGTCTTGGTGCTGTCATACTTAATAAAAACCGTCAGCATGTTGCGTATCCAATAACACAGATGCCTTTGAGACCAATCCGATTACTTCAACTGATTTCTAAAGAAGGAAAGGATACCATCTCTTTGTTTTAAATATGTTCCTTCCACTCATAGACAAAAGTATTTCCAGAGATGTTAAACACTTGCTGTTTTACTTCAGCATAGGTCCCCTACCTCTCTCACATGCTTTCCTTAAACTGGAACACTTGTTTCTCAAGAGGATACTGGCAGAGTGTATGCAGCTGCATTAAAGTATTCTCAGTAGGGAATTGCTGTGGATTAATGCTTACTGGAAAAGGCTCATGCCAACTAGCTCCCACGATGGACGGCCTAATGATAGCGATGTTCAAATTTCCTTTCTCTTGCTGAATTAGGTATTCAGACAAGGCTTTGGTGTAGGTGTAAGTGTTGGGCCAGTCCCCAAGAAGCTTGGGTGTGATGTCTTGAATGATAGATTCATCCAACCACCTATAAAAAATAAGAAGGATGTATACACAGGTAAGAAAAGACCAGTTAAGACAGGAATCCTCTCCTGAAACAAAGGATAAGTAAGTCAAAGCCATATAACACAAAGCAAGAAGTGACAAGATTTGGATTTAGTTTAATAGCTCTGTAGGATAAAGTTACTTTTGTCTAGGAAGTACAAAATCATCCTGTTGAACATCCTGCTGGGATGTTCAGCTGAGCTACAGATGTCTATGCTATTTCATTGCGAAGCAATCTCATTTGCTTTATGTTTCTCTGCAGTCTGTTTTCTAGCTGTAACTGGTCTACAATTAGTCTGATGGAGCCTTCCAGTCTGGTACTCTGGCTAGATAACAGTCATGCTCAGTCAGCAGACTCTGTATATACACCCATGTATAATTCAGGCTATTCTTGGTAACCTTGAGTTACTAAACTGAAAAGATTTCAAAAGTTGTAATTGCATACTGCAGCAATAATATTCCACTTGCACGATTTACAGTGTTAGATGTTCTTTTCTACTGGTTTTCCACTGGCTTGTTCACATAGAAAATTAGGAAATTGCCAGTGTTAGCTACTTTTAATAGAAAAAAGTAGAGAAAAAAAAAAAAAAACCCAGCAAACATGACATCCACCAAGTAATCTTAGTAAGGTATTCAGGTAGTGATGCATGCACCTTTAAAAATGTGGCCCTTACCACTGCAGTGCTGCAGTGAGAATCTAAGACACAAAGGCTTCCTCCTGGCACACCAGCAGTGCTTCCCCGGTCCTGCCAGAATTACAGGAACTGGCTGTACTTCCAGAGCCCTCACACACTGCTGCCAATCCAGGACAGATTTTCAACAGTCTGATGCTGCACCACAGAATCAAAGATTAACTCCCATAATCCAATTTGTAATTAAGTCAATGGACTTACAGTTCAGACTAACTGCATGTACTTTTCACAGGGGCATTGCAAGGATACTGTTGTCTGCAGATCCTCATTTCACCCCTCCTTATCTTGAATTTCAGACGGTAAAGAGGTGAAGATTGTCGTGCCTGGCAAATTACTTGATCACATCAACTTGGATGTGCAAATACCTGATCATGGCATAGTGCTTTTCAGATGACTCTGACTATATACAGCTTACTATACTGCAACAAGATTTTTGTGTGAGAAAACACTGAATCATTGTAACTGTCAAACAGTGTCCAAAGAAGGGTTGATTTCAGTCAGTCTTTAAGTTTTAGAACTAGTTAAAAATAATTTGTCATTTTTAGCATCTAGAAATCAAACTTATACAACTGAAAAAAACACCAACCTCTGCATGCACAAATATTTTCCTTTGAAACCATTATTAGCATGTCTCAGAAATAAGGCAGAAAAATTGAGCACAAGAAAAGTTAAACTAAACTGAACTAAACTATGGGGCTATAAGTAGCACACAATACTGGCTCAATTTACAAAGCCTGTTTAGACAATCACAGCCTCTTCAGGGCCACAGCTAAACTGACATTGTCTAAATCTGTCAAGCAATTAATTAATTGTCTTCCAAAAGGAGAAATCTATTTCTGCAGTGCCTGCAGGAAGACTAGAATGAGTCAGGAGCTCAGATAGAGCTGAATATGAGGTTGTTTTTTTGTTTTTGTATAAATACATACACAAATTTAAAACAAGACATACAGATTAGGAGTCCTCAGAAAGCAAAAACAGGTGTAGAAGAAGCAATTTCTCCTTTCCCTCATCCTTCCAGACAAGCTTCTGCATTACTTTAAGTGTTCACCACTAGGAGCATGCTTATGTGTGCCCCAAGAGCACTGTCCTACCAGGTGATTTGATCTGCCAGCATTGCAATCACAGACGCGCTGAGCTGACAGTTCAGCAAGGCAAACTGTTTTCAGTCCTTCAGTGACCTACTTTGAAGAATCTAAAATTCTAAATCATAAAGCAACTGCTTTTGCTCACTGCTGCAATGGCTCCATAGAAAAAAGAAATGCTGATAAAAAAATAAGTAGCCTCTTCTTCCACCACAAACATGCGCTAAATAACTCTATCATAGGAAAACATAGTTTACTGTGTTAATCCCTTTCCGTTAATATGACACTCTCTTGTAAGTGGTGACAGACCTAAATTTTCTGCAATACAATAATAATAACAGTTTTACTTCAGCCCACACTTCACTGTGTGCTGTGTTCCTTACCTCAGCATACCCTTCAAAGCTGATTTCCGTCAGCTTCAGATTAAGGCAAACTTTGCTTAATGTGTCAGATTGTATGTTTCCCCTAATGGCCTGACAGCACTTAGAAGAATGATTTCTGATTTGCTCAGATTAAGCCTGAAGTTTTACATGCAGGTAAAGTATAAAAATATAAGAAAGCAGGGATATAACAGCAGCAAAAGAAAAGAAAAAGTAACAGTTGGAATTCTACATGGATTTCACCTGAATACAGAATCATAAGTAGATACCAATTATATGGCCAAAAATAACACTGAACTTAGTCCAGTTGTGGGATCACAGTTTCTGCTGCATTCTCTTCTACTTGAACTTTCTCAATGAGCTAAAAATTCACACTGCACAGCACTTGTTCTGTACTGCCCTTCTCTTCCTTATTTTACCTCCTAACATCCCAGGGAGCTTCTGCTTCCTGCTCCTCCATGCATCTCCCTCACACATTGCCTTTGATTTTCAATTTCTAAACCAATTACCCTGAAGGCAGTTATTTTCAGGGCCACCTTAATTCAACGCCTTTGAGGGCTGTGATTGTCTTCACACTGAGCCATTATACTTGCACCTGCAAACACTGTAAAGAAACAGATACTATTCTAGCTGAGGGCATGCTGTGAATTTTATCTCAGTAGAAGTACCAGAAGGTGGTTAACTTCTGGAGTAAAAACTCAGGAAAAACTGTAAAACAAACCAAAAATCCAAGCAAAAAGCAAGGAAAAAAAGTCTCTTATAACATGACTAAGAAACAACAACCAAACATACTACAAAGAAAAACACATTGAAGAACTTATTTGAGACCCCAACCTCTGTCACTCAACCCGTCTTTAAAATATCTTTCTCTTTGCTGTGTATACAAACTACAATAAATTAATTCTTACTATCTTATCTGAAGCAGCTGAAGTAGCAACCTCTGGGTTAGCTAGGCAATTCTACATGTTAAAGATTAATGTTCAGAATGCTTTGCTGGAGTCTTTTTATCTGAGCCATCAACACTAATTGTTTCTGAAGTCACAAGTGGTGGTAAGCTTTTAGGAGCAGTGATATATAATATTGACAGTGATGAACTCCATTGGACATTATAAAACCGAGTCACCAGGCAAAAAGTTGCTGCTGAGCTTCGCTGCAGATAAATGTAAGGTAATGTATTTAGGGAAAAGCAGGCTAAACTGTTCTTAGAGGTTGCTGAACTCAGGGCTGGCAGCCACCACTCAGCAAGAGCTCTTGGGAGCACAGCTGAGAGTTCCACGTTAGCCCTGAATAGGGCAAATGCTGCATATACTCCTGTGCTATAACTTCAGGACATGAAATGAAACCATGAGGATGGCACTTTGAAACAGATAAAAGAAAGCTCATCTTCACGCTGTAGTTAGTAGAATTTGAGAACTTATTACCATAGAGGAGTTGCAGAAGCAGAGTACAAGAAATTTCAAAAAGGGATTAAAAAAATTAATGAATTCAAAAATGGAATTAAAAATAATAGGATGCAACACCCTTCTTGCAATGAGGAGTGTTACATCAGATTACAATGAGCTTGCTGCACAGAAGACCAATGGTATCCTGGACTGCACCAGAAGAGGGGTGCCAGAAGCGCAATGGAGGTGATTGTCCCTCTCTACTCTGCCCTCATGAGTCCCCATCTGGAGTGCTGCATCTAGGTCTGCAGTCCCCAACACAAGGAAAGATTCCAGGTTTTTGGAGAGGATCCAGAAGTACCAGAAAGATCATCAGAAGGCTGGAGCACCTGTTCCAGGAAGACAGGCTGAAGAAGCTGGGTTTGTTCAGTCTGGAGGAGAGAAGGCTCCAGGCACACCTCATTATAGCCTTCCAGTATTTAAAGGGAGATTATAAACAGGAAGAAAATCAGCTTTTTACATGGGTAGATACTAATAGGACAAAGGGGAATGTGCTGGAGGGATTGGAACCTGATGATCCTTGAAGTCCCTTACAACCCAAGTCATTCTATGATTCTGTGATTCATTGGTTCTGGTTTCTGGGAGACTACAAGGGGAATCCATCACTGTGCCCAGGCCTGTGCAGTTACCTTGAAAGCTTTGCCACTGTTGAGGGCAATGTAGTGGGCCAGGCAGTCCAACACTAATGTAATAAGGCATTTCTTACATATTTATCGTGCTCTGATAAATGACAACTATTAACTGGAAGTAAACACATCCAAGACCAGCGTTACTGGAAGAACTGAAAAAGAAAACACTGATTTTTACTAAGTTTTGTGGAGTAGCACTTTGTGAAATTATTTCTTTTGGCAAGAATCAAGAAGAAAGAATTTATACCAGCTCTCTGGGTTGGTAGTTCATAGGTTAGTTGCTTATGTCACACAGATGGAATAACACTGTTAAATAAATGAAAACAAAGTTACATCTGTACGAAAACTTTAAAGATAAGGCTTCCTGGGACTTTTATCAGCACATTTCGTTATTTTTAGTAATCAGTCTTCATTTTGGCAAATGAAATTAAACATGCCTTTTTGTTGTTTCATCAAATTCCTAAATATTCACTGTGATTGAACTGTGGTTCTCAACAGAGAACAGTCCTGCTTCTGTGGATGGTCTAGCAGCTTATTTGAAGAGAGTTATTCTGAGGAAAGTAGCCCTTACAGGGTGAACTCAGCAGGCTTGGCTGCAGCCCTTGGGGGGTCTGTATCTCTTGGCAACATTTCCAAATTGTTTCTAAAACAACCTATTTCTGACTAATATCTGTAACAACCTATTTCTGACTAATATCTGTATTGCTCCAGCTTAGCATAGCAGAATTTTTGTACTACGTAGAAACAGTGCTGAGAATCTGGAGAGAGAAAAAAGTGATTATAAGGTATACAGAAACTTTCAGATCTCACTAAGCTAGCAACAGGGCTGAGTACTGCAGAAAGCAGCAGCACAACTTCATTCCTGGTAGCAATGCACTCATGTATAATTTAGCACTGGACTCTAATGAAATCACTATGTCTTTTTAGAAATGGTGTGTGAAAAAATGTAGGAGTAACTGAAATGACAGACTTATCAAGTATGTTTTATGTTGCTTTATAATTCTTTTGTATTTGGGAAAGTATTGGTAAGCTCAGCCAAATGAGTTGTTTCTACTTACTCTACTAAATCAAAAAGCTTCTTGGGTTCAGCTGGAGGTGGGTAGATGATTTCATCTATGCACTTCCGCACACAGTTTGCATAGGCAGTGGAGATGTGGATGAAAGCTTCCAGCTTCTGCATCTGCTGGGCCAGTTCTAGAAGCCTCTGTGTGCCCATTGCATTCAGTTGCAAGGCATGTCTAAAGAGGGCAGGAAAAGAAACAAAATGCATTTCACTGGGAAGAATTTATCAAATCCAAACCCTTCTTCCTGACAAATAAAAAACAAATACGGGAAGGGGTCACAGGTAACAGCACATTTGACTAGAATGTGTTCAAACAAAATCATTATAAATGGTGATGTAGCTTGACAGCTGCTGGTCACAATGCTGATCTTTTCATTCACAATGTGGTTTTATTTGTTCTCAAAGTTGTTTACTTAAACTCCAGTCACATTCTTTATCACCTCTGAGGGCTGGCCTAGGTTTCTTTATGGTTTTACCAGTTTGTATGTAGCATATGCTCCCACTGCACTGAAAGGAGTTGAAAGTATCAAACAGCAACATCTAAAATAACCTTCAGAGAGATCCACTGATCTAGGCACAGGATGCAACTGAAATATTTTTACTCAGTTTGAAGGTTCACAGGTAACATTTCAGTAACATGTCTAAATCTGACATACTACTTGCCACCTTCTCTTGGAACAAATATTTCCAATATACAAGACCACTGAGTTGCTGTAATTTCTTTGGTCTGCACTCAGCTTTCTCCTTAGGTGGCCACTGCTAAACCAGACACATGCAAAGGTTCAGCAAAGAGCCCTTGAGCCCAGAAATACAGGTTGATACTGAAAGAGGCCACACTGAGAGATAACAAATTCTCAAGGAATGGGGAAAAGATTGATTAAAAAAGAAGACAGAAAGCATCCTGGCTAACAAGTCTGACCTTGAAGGATCCACACTGCATACTTGCTACATCTCAGTGAGAAAACACTCAACTTTGTTGCACTTTCCCATACAGAATGGAAAAGGCTAAGGAATTTGCAATCTGTTCAGCCCTGAATTAGAAGGTTTCAACACAACAAACATAAGAGACTATGTATAATGTTGTCCAGCAAAGGGTATGCTAAAGAAACTAATTATACAGTCACTGAAGTGAAACTGTAAATAGTCCAGATGAATGAAGGCAGAAGCTAAGGGTATGATTTATGTTTGGATCACAGTATCTCAACCCAGAGATACCAATTTTAATAACATGGTGCTATTAAGTGATAGTATTTTGTATAGATTTCTATTTTCTCGTCACTTGTCTCTTTTGTAGAATATTAGAATATTTCTACTTTAGTTTCCTTTCACATTAAAGTTGCTTTTTCATGTACATTTCTATTGCACTGTAATCTTTCTAAGATGGGATGAATACAATTGCACTCCAAGTGCAGAGTCAGCATGAATTCCTAACGGGAAAGAGTTCCTTTATCCTTGTATGGGAATATTATCTGTGGCTCTTTAGTTTTTTTATTTTTATAGGTTTTTTTTTCAATTTATATTAAAACTGCATCTACTAATATTTAAATATAACAGTTTCTCAGATTTCTGCCCTCAATAACTGCATCTGGAGAATTCCCTAATTCCTCCATATTGATGCCAATAATTCATTTAGTCACATCTTTTCTAGTATCTTGATAACACTGCCTTTGTATCACATCGAACTTGCTAGAATTCTCATTCACACAAGGCTCATTTCCGTCTAACATCTTCAAACATTTTGTCATTTAATCATAGTGAATTTTGCTTGTCTTCATATGGAGATTTTGACAGATCAGATACAATCAGTCTTCATATAGCCTCTACACTGCCTCGAAGCAGAGGACTATTTAAGCTTTTTCTTTTAATTTCCTTCTAGCTATCTCCCTTATTAAAAGTTGTAGTTTCTCTTTGATGTTATATGTCACTGTGGTGCATTTTTGTAGTATAATCATTCCTCTATCAATTCAAGAACATTTATGGATATTAATGCAGAATAGTGCTTTGCTTGTTACAGCTTGAGATGCTTTTATAAATGGAATTGCTTCCTTTCTGTTGGATTCTCTAATTAGTTGCAAAAAGCAGCTACTTATGGTGGACAGGGTGACTATCTATTTAGCCTGCAAAGGAGCAAATGAAGATAGAATATCAATAATTGTGTTTTCTATTCTCATGGCTCTAGGATTTTTCATGAAACTGGGAAGATCTGGCAATCCAAATCAGCCACTTCAGCTTGCTGATCTAAATTATTTGCACAGAAGCACTTACATATCCCATTTATTATGCTTACTTTTTCTTTTTAAATGGAAAGCCTTCTCTGAAAAGGCTGTCCCAAGGGAGCTGTTTCAGAAATTGTGTATCTATTTTGAACAGTTAATTACT
The DNA here is from genome assembly GCF_026119805.1 of Tympanuchus pallidicinctus. Classification (NCBI taxonomy): domain Eukaryota; kingdom Metazoa; phylum Chordata; class Aves; order Galliformes; family Phasianidae; genus Tympanuchus; species Tympanuchus pallidicinctus. The sequence goes on from NW_026294744.1 coordinate 1,404,493, forward strand.
CTGAATATTGGGTATTTTAAATCTTGTGAAAGGCTATTTTGTTAAACATAATCTTATTTCCCTCTTCAGTTATTCATTGACAAATAAAGGCCATTAACACTAACTAGCTTTAGAGATACACATAACACAATTTCGTTTCAAGCTGTCTCCAGCTAGTTCTGCCAAAACATTTCCCTTTTGTTCTAAAACACTTTTCTCTACACATTTTAGGTCATTATTTACTCTCTTACTATTTTACAATCCAAGCTTGTCATATTTCCTTCTGTTCCCATGGAAATCTGCCAAGTTACTTCACTTCTGAAGTACACACGTACATGACATTTTTAGAGCATTTAGGAAATGTACGATAAGTGCAGGACTACATGCTGCATGAAAATCTAAACAAAGATTATTGCAGCTATTCAAGAGATGTACTGAATACTGTAATATGAACCACTGTGCATTCTGAATAATGATTAGCAAACACAGAAAGCAGAACATACTTCAGGGGTTCATCAAAGCGTACTGTTGCTGCACAGTGGAAGACAATATTGACCCGGGTCAGAAGCTCCTCCTCATCTTCAGCACTGATGGCCAACTTGGGCTGAGTGAGTTCAGCATTAATAGGCTTAATCTTCTCATGGAAATTAGGGCAATCTTCTCGAACCCTGTCAAAGACCTTGAAGCACAGAGATAATGTACAGAATTAGGCTATTGAAATCACTTTGATTAGCAGCCAGTCTGATTATGTCAGGCAATGATATTGACATGAAAGAGAATTCCCCCTCCCCATTCTTTCAGAGACAACATACAAGCAAGATGACAAAATAGTTAATTCATATGTTTCCTTCCAAGGAAAAACTTCACAGGAAAGCAAACAAACAAACAAAAAATTGCAGGAGGGAATGCAGTGCCTTGAAGAGATGAATGAATCTTATCTAAACCACTCATTTCTTCGGGCAGCCACTGAAATTTCTGTATCTCCACATCTCCTTGCAACCAGTTTTTATTTGACCTCAGGGGCAACCACAAACCACAAAGGAAGCTAAGGAGGAGGAGGGCAAAATTTGGAGTTGGGAAGCCTATAAACTATTTGTTCCGTACATTTTCTTCATTGCTCTACAGACAGCTTGAGAATAGAAGATCATGCTCCAGCTCATCCTCTTCCTTAAATGCCATTTTCCAATTTGCACTCTTCATTCATTAAAATAAGTACCATGGGAGTTCTCCTTGATATGCAAAAAAGGGAACAGTGAGAAACCTTACTGCTCAAGTTGCATGACTGGACAAATGTGCAGCTAGCTGGCCTTACAAGTCATTTTTTTTAATGACTGTTTCATTAGCTCTTTCAAACGCTCATTTTCTTTCCAGTCTTTTGCAGAATGACAAGACTATACATTCCATTCAGTAAAAAGATTCCTACATTTTCATACACTGTCTGCTGGATGAGTGGTCCAAAATTAGCATTGATCCAAGAGAGCAGGTACCCTGCAAGATAACTATGAACAGCCTTTCTGAAAGGAATAGGAAACCAGTACTGTTATCACATGAAAAGCACCTGTGTAAAAATGGCAATTTCCTCAGTTCCCATTTTTACTTTGTCAATTAATTACACTTTAATAATTAGCTCTGAGTCACTGATAAGGTTCTGGGTGAGGTTCTGCTTGATACCTGAAAACAGGCAGCTACTACAAGTTCTGCTTCGTGACCTTTTATTTGGTTAACCTCAAAGGCAAAGGTGTAGAATCTTGAATTTCAAAGGATTATGTGGATTTGTTACAGTACAATTTGAAAAAATCATTGAATTTTGAATTGAGCAAAACTATAAGTGTCTGTTCTAAAGGTTTTGTGTTTCCAGCTAGCATCATTTTCTTTGCACAACTACAACTGAAATAATAGTAACAGTTAAGACCTCCATTTTGGGGGCAGAGAGCCAACAACAACAAGGGCAGAAAGAATAACAAGAATAGAGAGTGAGTGGAATCTGACTCTATATATAGAGTCTAGTTTTCAAAGGATAACCACATTTCAAAGGTAATCAGCCCACAGACAGAAATGATTAAGTGCTGGGACAAATCACTGGTGGAAGCTGTGGGATACCGCTTTTTTATTTATGAACTGCCAAGATAAGCACTGCCAGTAAAGGCAGGAAATAGCTAGGTCTGTTTCAGGGTAAGAAGATGGACCAGCTGACTTTTCAGTAGCTCTGATTTATTTGGTTGTTTCCTCTGCTGCATAACTTACTCACTAGTAATATTGAGTTTGCATATCTCTTTACTATTACTGTCTCGTTTTCCTGGAGATTGTCTTAACTTTGATCTCTCCAGTGCCTATGGAAGAGTTCTCAGAAGATGTAAGACCGAAGTTATCTTTTAAGAATTTTAAGAACAATTGCTTGTTTGTTTGTTCTATTGCGAAGAGAGTAAAAAACTCCTCTCAGTAAGAATTACTAAGTACCTGTTTTACTCTGGTAAAAATAATGCAAAGGTAAAGAAAGAATATATCAGCCCTTCCTCTATTTCAGTCATAGTGTATATAAACAGACGAGTATTTCTGCAGGGCCAACTTGATTCAAATTCAGACTGATATATTCTGCCTAAACCCATCTCTTCTGCTTGCAGGTAATACCCTCTTCCATTTCTGAGCATTCTGTTAGGTGTTGTCTACTACTACACATTACTCAAAAACTATAGAGTTTCACTCCCTCCAATGATTCACTGAATTCCACTAGAGGAGTAAGTCATTTTCTAAATGGAAGCTCACAAATCAGCACACCCTTTGGAAACCTTCTGGATCACAAGAACATTCAGTTCATTAAACAGGAGCAGCTGTTTAATCAAAGTCTATTGCCTCTTTTATGAAATCTGAAGGTTTCAGACTTGTCAGTACTTCACAGGAAAGTGCAAGAAGATTTAAGGACGAGACAAATGCAGCTTATTCTATGCTTCCTCCTGTAGCTCAAGGAATGTCTAATATAAAGATAATGCTGATTCTACAGTTTAGCAATAAAATAATCTCTAAATTCTCATTAATTCACAAAGACAATGTACAATAAATCCCTAATAACTTCATAAGGCCTTAGCATTGTTCTGTCTTTCCTTTTTGGAAGCTGTCTGTCCATCCAAGATAGACTTCAGGGATAGAAGTAGGCTGGTATACTGCACTGATGGGTTTGTGTGAAAATTCTACCCAAGTCAGAAATAATGCAGAAACTGCGACAATTATAGTGAGGAAAAAATGTTTGATCGTCTATGTCCAGGTTTAAGTAAGTGGAGCAAAATCAGTAATACTGCATTCTGCCTTCCTGAGTATTCTAACACATTCCAATGGCGACACCGCAGCCTTGGATGAAAGGGAATAAATAAATCACTGCAGAAAGACAGCTGCTATTTTCACTTTAATCCTCAAAAAAAGGACTCAGGTTCTGCAGAGTGTTTGTGCTGCTATTAGCAGAGGAGAATTTCACTCTGGAATTTGCTGATTTTTTCTTATTTTATAGTTATACAGTTAGGCAGTTCCCATTTATGAAAGTAATATCTGATTTCAATTTACACTGTCAACCTCTTGTTGTGAAAACAACACTTCCAGAATTAATCTCAATATTATATGAACGTTTTTGACGAGTCTCTCTTTCCCCACTTCTGCCCATTTAAGCTTTGGCATCTGTAATTCTCTCTGCCCTTAAATTAAAGAATTTATGGTTGAAAGTGATTTCTGCCCATTCTTTCATTCAGGATTTCTTAATACCACAAAAACCTCCCAAGAAAGGATAAACTGCACATCTTTGGAAGGAGCACAGCTGAAAGATAAAAGAACAGTCAAACAATGTAAAATGCCAAGGGCTTAGCTTCTTCCTTAGGAGACATTTTCAGTGAAGACAAAGTAATTTGAGAAAAACAATTATATAAGTTTGGTAAAAACCAGTGTCTTATGACAACTTTTTAAAGAAGCCATGGTAGTTCTCCTTTTAGTGGGGCATCACAGTCTTCAGCAAGGAAGAATTAAGAAAGGCCAACTTTCTGCAGCAGGCACTATGCAGCATGGCATTTCATTAAGGAACACATGCAGGAGAGAAAACAGTACTCCTATTTGCTCGGTAATGCTAACGCTTTCCTGAGCTCTCTTCCGATGTGAAAGATGAATCTTCCAAAGCTTTGAATACATATGCTGTGACCCAACAGTGCTGAAGATCAGCTACTGCTCTCCATCAACCTACTCAAGATGCCTTACTCTGAGAACACCTGTTGGCATTAACAGCTCTTTTAGGAGCCTATTAAAGGCCAAGTTCATGCTTGCTCACTGGCAGGATCAAGGTCAGGTGTCTAACTAACTGAAGGTGGCTGACCCAGAAAGCATAAAGATTTAAAAAATGGCCTAGAAAGGTTACTTTCTCTTTTCTCCCACAACATGAAAAAATTTTGAGGCATTCAAATTACAGTATATTAACCAGATGTCAGTGTTTTTATTTTTTCTTCTCCCTTTTTCTTATTTTCCTGAGAAAGATCAATGCAATATGGTGAATAGTGGGGCCAAGCGTTTAACAGAATACCAGCCTTCTCTAAAAGGATTACCAGAACTTGTTAATTTGCATGATAATATGCAGATTTTACGGCATTACAGTATGAGAACACTTAAAATGGAGGAAAATTAGGCAATTCCATAAACTGCATCATAGATATGAGGTATTGCTGAGAGGATTAAGGTTGAAAGAGATCAATTAAAAACAATAACAGACAACAAGAAGTAAAACAAAGCAGAAAGCTTCCATCTTCTCAGACAGAGAAATAGAAGGGATTGCTTAGCATAATTCAGGAGAATATAAGTATTAATTACTTCTGTAAAAGGAAATATATTTTTGCATTTTTGGCACCAATGAATAAGGGTCTGCATGCTACACTCATGAGATTACTTCAGTGAAGTGGCCCAGTGATTCACAGCTGCTATGATGGTGGTATTGCTAGGAAAATGTTGCTCATGCAGTCCATATTTCACTGGCCTGAACAGATGGAAGTCAGGAGGTGCCAAATCTGGGCTACACAGTGGGTGTAGTAGGATGGTCCTGGTGTTATCATGTTACAAGAGAAGGGTTGCTTTCTTCTTTTGTCTGATTCTGGAAATTCGAACCTTCCACTTAGTCAGTGTCATGACGTAGTGGTCAAAGTTCACAATTTGTCCAGGTTCCAGGATATCCAGAAGGATCAACTCTTTCCTATACCAAAGGCAGTGCACATCACTGTGCCCACTGAGGGCTTTATCTTAAACTTCTTCCTTGATGGAAAATTCACGTTTCCACTCCATGGACTGCTATACTAACTCCAGTTCATAGTGGTAACATGATGTCTTGTCACTGGTAATGATACAATTTAGGCAATTGTAACCTTCTGCCTCGTGTTGATTCAATAGGTCCCGACAAACATGCAGATGATGTTCTTTCTGCTCGTATGCGCATTTGTGGCACCCAGCTGGTGCAATTTTTGTCATATTCCAACACTGCCACCATCATTTCCAAAGCTGAAACCAATATTCAGATTTGTACACAGTTTCCTGGTTGTAATCTGTTGATTCCTGTGGACAAGCAGATCGAGATGCTCTTCGTTTCTTATTGTGACTTCTGCATGTGGCTTTCTGGAATGTGGCTTGTCTTTCTTGTCACTGTTGCCACTGTTGAAACATACATACCATTCACTGTCTCTCACTGTGCCAACATCCACTGTGTAGTCTCCACAGATGTTCAGCAACCATCAATTAATATCAATGGATGCCATTTTTCTGCATGGAGAAATTCAATGACACACCTTTGCTTCATACGCACTTCTATGGCAGACACCATTTTGTCAGACTGCCTCACTGCTGCCATTCATCACACAGCAACAAAATTTAACAAAATACTGGCAGCAAGATTCAACCACATACCACCAACATCCACCTCTGATGTCGTGAGCTAACATAATAAAATAGAAGATATTACTTTTGAAGCATCTCATGTACATAGATTAACACTCTAGTGCAGAAATTCTTCTCTGATTTCAGTAGTAGCATCTTAAATGGACATGAGTGACCAGCACGAATATAACCACCTGAAGGTAGCAAGGGCATGAAAATAGCTATTCAGAAGCCTAATTTGTGCACTTTCGGTCTGACAAAACAGCTTATCAAATACATCCCGGCTTGCCTCTGATGAAAGTCCTCCAACAGGTTCTTGAATGTACATGGCTACTTTTAGAATTGCCACAGCAGCAAATCTGAGAAATAACATAGTTGTTTCCTGACATAGAGTAATTAGCTTGCAATTAATTTTTAGCCTGGTACATTTCTAGCAGTAAGCACAAGGATTGTTCAGTCAAGAAATGTGTGAAAATCCAGCTCAAGTAGCATTAATCAGGATAGCCCCTTTTTTTCCCTTGCACACTCTCTGCCTCAGGAAGTTGCTTCTAAATATGGTTCTTCTCAAGGCAAGTAAATCATAATTCATCTAATCAGTTAGAAAGTATACAGCAAGGTGCTCCTCATTATAAGAAATCAAAAGCCTTATGCTTCAATCTAGAGTTATTATTTTCCCCTGAGAAGAGCTCATGTAGTGGAAATACAGCATTCATGACCAACTAGTACACAAAAGCTGATTATTTAAAGATAAAGACAACATTAACAAAAACTTTACAGACAGTAAATATGAATATAGCTCAGCTAAGGTTAATGTGATAGCCAACTATTTAGGATGTGTTTGCATTTTTAAATGGCCAATTACCTTGAAAACTGGCTGCTGACAAAGTAGGCTTTTTTCCAGTATAAATATTCAGATTACGTCAGCAAATCTGTAACTAGCTCTTTCCAAGACAGGCATGGTAGACAGGACTATTAGGGACTTGACAGACATGTCTGTAGACTATAGTACCACCATGTAGGTGGGTGGACAAGTCACAGAGAATATGGATCTTTTTAAAATTCACTGTAGACATTTCTTGTACCCCTGAATAAGTAGATAAGTATCACTGTCAGAATCTGATGGCATGTTTGACATTTTACATCGGGAAAGAATTAAGCACGGAGAAGGAGAATTGTAACACTTCAAGCTTTTCCTACAGGATCAGTTTAATACAGTTCTTCCCACACATTTTCCAGAACTGTTTTCCTTCTCATTCCTCCTCCATAGTAGCTATGACCCAGTGATATGAGAAGAAAGGTGCAAGGAGAGTCAGATATCAAAGGATGACAAGAGCGTGTGGCTGTGTCTTGAGTCTCATCCATTTCCCCTTCTCAGTTTCCGCCACGTATAATTCACAACCAGTTACACAGAGAATTGATGTATGTACTTGAAAGCATTAATAGGTAAAAGTTATAAAGATACAGGATGTTAATCTGCTTTTCCTTACCTACTGACTAAATTACAGATCTTTGAAGTTTCACTGCCAGATTTACTTGGGCACCATGAAACTTCAGGAGTGTTTGTTGGTCCCCAAAGACCAAACAGCCAGGAGCAAAGGCTGTGCCAAACACAGATGCCTACTTCTTGGAGAGATGACATTGTAACATTTCAAAATACCTAAGATCAAGTTGATTTTTAAAAGTCTATGGAGATGGGTGTATCTAAGAGCTAGACAGAACAAGGCTGAGGGGAGACCTTATTGCTCTCTTCAAGTATCTCAAAGGTGACTGCAGTGAGAGTGGGGTTGGTCTCTTCTCACTGGTGACAGGTGACAGGATGAGGGAAAATGGCCTCAAGTTGCGCCAGGGTAAGTTTAGGTTGGATATTAGGAAAAACTTCTTTACAGAAAGGGTTGTTAAGCACTGGAGTAGGGTCCCCAGGGAGGTGGTTGAGTCACCATCTCTGGATGTGTTTAAAAACAATTTGGATGTGGTGCTCAAGGACACGATTTAGCAGAGGGGTGTTAGTTAGGGTAGTATGGTTAGGTTGTAGTTGGACTCGATGATCTTTAAGGTCTTTTCCAACCTGAGCAATTCTATGATTCTATGATTCTGAAACAGATGTACAGAGATGTGGAATTCTGATGTACCTCTCCTATGAATATATAGAATTCACCCGTATAGTCATGTCACTGGTGTGGTGCAGGCTTTTGGAGAAGTAAGGATCACACGTAGCCAGCAGCTGCAAAGAATACTCTCAGACACAACTCCCTTACACATGAAGAATTGTGGGGAGAACCAGGTCAGTTACAGGTATAGACAAATACACATCTGGCTGACCAGGTATACTTGGCTCAAAAGATCACAAAGAAGATAAGATGATGCCGTAAAGCCTTACAAATGAGTGAGCTGCAGTCCTGGCAACAGGGAAGTCACTCAGCCGTTAAGTTCCAGAGAAGTGAGTGATATGAAAAAGAGACTAAATGCAGCATGATGAAATCTTCAGCCAGCTGTGAAACAGCTGACCTAGCACAATGCAATCAGCTGACAGGCTGTACTCTGCACAGCAGTCGTTGTTTATACAAACGGTCATGTCATCTGATGACTAGAACTGGCTGAGCTTCACAGCAGGCCTAGGTTCTGCCTTCTGGTGTTTCCATACAGCAGATGACACAGACACTCACAGTTCATGGTGCTGCTTTTTAGCGAAAACAGACGTCTGCCAAAAAAAACAGTGAGTGATCCCCTCATCCAGGCAACCTTATCTCAGTTAGACTCTCTAGGTACTCCTCCTTCTGCTCTAACACTGTTCCTAAATAGGACAATCACATTGGTTGCCCCACATGTATTTCAGACAGCTAGCACATAACCTGTACTAACACATAAAACTGGCATGCAATTCAGAACCTGGTTTCAAGGACAAGTGCACAGATGCTCTAAGTAAATCTGGGAGAGTTGGGATATGTAACCGTAATCATGTACCCCACAAATGCAGCAGTTGTGTCAACACAGGGTGAATGTCCTGCACTTCTATGTCCACTTCCTTAAGATCTCTGACCTCTTCCCTTCCTCTTCTAGAGGAGAGATGCCACCATGAAGAACACAACATTAAAATCATAAAATCATTTCGGTTGGAAGGGACCTATGAAAGCCATCTAGTCCAACTCCCTTATAATGAACAGGGACACCTACAGATAGATCAAGTTGCTCAGAGCCCTGGTCAAATCTGTTCATTTAAGTGTAATCATGTGAGTATTTTAACATCATCATAGAAACATTACATGCAATACGTATAGTAAGCAAAAAAAAATTAAAAATAGGACTGGAACATTTTTGGGAGATGACCAGAAGATAATCGAATTTATGAGACTAAAAGCAGGAACACATAGGAAGTGGATGCAATTGTGAAAAAGAGAGTCTAGTGAAGAAGAAAATAGTTGATACTTTCTTAAAGATGATGAAATGATGGCTTAACCATTATGAAATGATTTTCTGTAGTGTTATTATTCCAAGCGAGCAAGAAATTAGAGAGTTACAAATAATTCTTAATTTCCATCCAAAGAAAGTTCAGATTAAAGAATTAAAACTTTCCTTAAGAAGACGGAACCATCTGTCAAAATAGTGTTCAGTTACTTGCAACGCCAAGTGGCTCTACTAGCACTTGTAGCAGAGATACAATGTAATTAATGACTCTGATTATAGAATCATAGAATCAATTGAATTGGAAGGGACCCTTACAGGTCATCTAGTCCAACCCTCCCAGCTAGATCAGGTTGTTCCATCAATCTTGACCTTGAGTGTCTCCAGGGATGGGGAATCCACTACCTTCCTGGACAATCTGTTCCAGTCCCTCATCACCCTTATCATAAAAAACTTTCCTCAGATTCAGTCTAAATCTCCCCTGTTTTAGTTTGAAACCATTTCCCCTTGTCTTGTCACAACAGACCCTGCTGAGAGTCTGTTCCCTTCTTTCTTACTATTATTTCTTATTATGGCCAATTCTCAGAAGACTCCATGGAAATATCTCAGAAATGGTAGCAGAATCACACATGCAAGCCTGACAGCTGGATTCACATCTCAGAAATTTACTCTCAGTCCAACCCCTCAGCACATTATATAAAATATGGACTGGTTTCTGTATATGAGACCTCCTTCTGACCGTGCTTGGTTTGTCCATAATAAATGCTGCTAAAATTCACCTCTTCCTGGAATGGATATAAATAACTGTAACAAATTATCCTGACATAAAGAAAAGGCAAATTTAGCCTATGAAGTCCATACCAGACTTTTGACACATGTACTCCTTTTTCCAGTATCTGGGGTCTCATAAAGCAGAAGGTGTTCTCTTACTTCAGAATAAAGACACGAGTGGCTAGGAAGGCCAGTTACTGCCTGCATGTAATAGTAACACCCTTTTCAGGAGTCAGAGCCACTCACTTCCCAGTACAAAGATCAGAGTGTTGCCGCAGATGGCTCAGCAACACCATGTGAGAATTTTCTTCCTTTCTTTTGCAATCCCAATTGTACACCTGACTATAATGCTTCAACAGCACTGATGGCAAGAGACAAGCCAGCTCATGTTTCACATGATCTGCAAGATTTTTCATGTTTAAGTAAAAGATGAGAATGAATCACAGAGTCATAGCATCACCAAAGTTTGGAAAAAACCTCCAAGATCATCTAGTCCAAACACCTATCACTAATATTTCCCCACTAACCCATGTCCCTTAGTATACATCTACATGTTTCATGAACACCTCCAGGGATGGTGACTCGACAACCTCCTTGGGCAGCCACTTCCAGTGACTGACCACTCTTTCGGAAAACAAAGTTTTCCTAATATCCAGCCTGAACGTCTCCTGGTGCAACTTGACGGCCTTCTCTCTAGTCCTGTTACTAGTTACACAGGAGAAGAGCCAAACATCCACCTTGACACAACCACCTTGCAGGTAGTTGTAGAGATGAGGTCTCCCCTGAGACTGATCTCTTCTAGACTAAACAATCTCAGTTCCCTCAGTTGCTCTTCACAAGACTTGTGCCCAGACCCCTCACCAGCTTTGATGCCTTTCTCTGTATGTATTCAGGACCTCAGTGTCTTTCTTGCAGCGAAGAGGCCAAAACTCAGAACACAGTACTCAAGGTGCATCCTCAACAGCATTGAGCATGGGGAGACAATAACATCCCTGCTCCTGCTGGCTACACTATTTCTGATACAAGCCATGATGCCATTGGCCTTCTTGGTCACTGGACAAGCTGCTGGCTCATGTTCAGCTGAACGCTGACTAACATCCCCAAAGGTCTATTTCCTCAACACAGTCTTCCAGCCACTCTGTCACAAGCCTGTAGCATTGCCTGGAATTTTTGTGGTCAAGAGCAGGACCTGGCACTTGTCTTGTTGAATTTCATCCCACTGGCATCATGCCAGTGATTCAGCCTGTCCAGATCCTTCTGAAGGACTGTCTTTCCCCCATGAACATTGACCCATCCTCCCAACTTGGTGTCATCTGCAAGCTTAGTGAAGGTGCATTCAATGCCCTTGTCCAGGTCATCAATAAAGATATTAAACAGGATAGACCACAACAGTGACCCCTGGGACACACCACTTGTGACCTGTCTCCAGCTGGATCTAACATTCACCACCACTCTTCGAGTGCAGACCTCCAGCCATTCTTTATCCAGCAAAGAGCGTACCTGTCCAAGCCACAAGCTGTCAGCTTCTCCAAGACAATCTTATGGGAGACAGTGTTAAAGAATTTGCTGAAGTTTGTGTAGACTATGTTAACTGCCTTTCCCTCATCTACCAGGCACTTGAACACAGAAGGAGATCGGGTTGGTTAAGCAGGACCTGCCTTTCATGAACCCATGCATGCTGGGCCTGATCCCTGGCTGCCCCACACATACTGTATGAACTTACTCAAGGTGATCCATTCCATAAACTTCCCTGGCATTAAGGACAAGTTGACAGGTCTACAGTTAGCTGCATACTCCTTATGACCTTTCTTTTAGATGGGAGTTCGGTTTTGCAGTCAGGTAGGAACAATAGAATTTTCTTTCTCTCCCTCTCTCTCCCTTTTTTTTTTTTTTTTTTTTTTTTTGGTAGAAGATTCAGATATTTTAGTAAGGAAGAAAACACGCACATTTTAAAGAGGGTCAGGAAAGCCATACAGAGTGACTCTAAGCCAAGCTCAGGTTCTAGCTGTTAGAAGCTGCTGGAGGGTAATTAACTTAACCATCACTTGACCCTGACTTACTATTTTTGGCACTCTTAACAGTTGTTCCAGCTAAAACCATACCGTTAAAAGTTTCTAGTCAAAGGATCTGTGACTCAAGACATCTTTCACAATGACATCCAATCTTCATCTCACAGAAGTACAAGAATACCACATGTCTACAAAGAGAAAAGCTAGTTTTCTCTGCAAGTGTATTTTCAGATCTCATCCCAACCAATAGAGATCCAAGAGGAGAATTCATGTAAGCTGAAATGCCATTCACGTTTTCTGCATATCCTGCCACTGGCTTCTAGAATTAGATTTAAAATAATTTTAGGCTGACACATGGGAGAAAAGCAAGTAGCTGCACTAATTATGCTTCAGGTGTAACGAGTCACTTGCCCATGTGTCACCAGAATGAGCAACATTTTCTGCTAGTTATTGAACAAACTGTTGTTTGTATGCAAACATCTACCCATCTGTCTGAGCAGGGATTACCACCAGCTAGCCTATGTCCTCTATACCTGAGAAGTTATAAAGTACTTGAATATTTTAATATACTGGTGGAAAATCCTGGCTGAAGGAGTGAAGAGGAAATACCCACAACCAGTTATCTGTACTGAAATGTATCTTTCATGCATTTAATGTTTCACAAACAAGAAATGCACAGTGATCTGCAGATGACTATTTTCATGAAGCTATATATCCAATTATATATTTAACTGAGGAAGTACAACTTGTCTCTAAATTAAGTTGACACCTGCTCTATTATATTTTGTAGAAGTAGATCATCAGTTTCCCAGATTCCCTGGGAGAAACAGACAAACAGACATTCAAACAAAAAGAACCCCAGTGCTTAAATAATCTACTCCAAACTACACAGCCTGTGAAGGTAGTAAACATGGGGCATACAGATTTCTGTAGATGGTACTACAAAGTGATGAGGTCCAAGGTAGAGGTCCTGCTGGAACACCAGGATTTGTAATCAGCTAAAGCCTTTGCTGGGAACAAGAAAAGTGATAAATACAGCTCAAGGAGAGCAAGACTGCATGAGCCCAAAACCAGAGTATGAAGGTTACTCTGGTGCTGTGATACACAGACTGCAGAAGGTATGAAACGGCTTATGCTTAATTGGCACTAGGTAGAAGAGTCAAGGCTGAAATAAAATGTTTCGTCTTAGTGAATGTATATGGCAAACAGTATACTGCCAGTATGAAATGGCTAACTGCAGAGGAGTGTTGGGGTGCAAAGTCTTCTGAAGTCACCTGTAACCAGGCAACCACATAATTACTATTCCACAAAGTAAACACTGCCTAAGTAACAGCACCAGACAAACCAACAATGGGAATGGATGCAACCAAACCAACAGGACCAATTATGGAAAAATTATCATGGGATAGAGTGCTAACTTGAAGGGATTATGGATGGAGAAAGGGAGGTGCAAGAGTGCAGTAAAGGTGGATCTAAAGTAGAAAAATAGGGAAAAAAAGGTACAGAATCATAGAATGCCTTAGATTGGAAGGGACCTTAAAGAGAATTCCTGTCTCACAAGACACCTAGTGGAGCCTCCACCAAGGTTCCTTACATAAGGGGACATATGTAAGATGTGGTAGGCAAGAGTGGAAAAATGAGGAACAGATTTTCATCTTAGTACTAAATAGTGGAAAATAGACCTGTAATTTAATAATAATTGGGCGTTACTCGTAAGACTTGAGTGATTATTATAGCTTTATGGCTGTATGTGCTTTTGGATTAATTATCATTTAATTACTCTGTTAGTCTTGAAGAAGTGTGCTGCTTAATTAAAAAACATACTTCTTAATTCTGTTATGTCTGGAGCCTCTACCAGAAGGGGAAAATCTGACACTCAAAACAACAAATGACCACCACCTTCAGCTTACCACCCTGAAGTATGAGCTCTAGCCATTAATCACTAGGGGCAGCCTTCACCCCATCTCCAGACAGATGCTCAGCATCCCACTCAACCTCTGTCTTTGTCTTTCCACTAAACGATAGCTGTAATCCATAGGATCCAAATAACTTTCACAAAATAAAAATACATCAATCTTTCAGTTCTCTGACTTGCTGTGCTCAGCTCAGGACATGTGACTTTCCCACACAAAAGTGGGAAATGGTGGAAATGGTGGAAATGGTGGGAAAAAAGTGGGAAAGTCAGGAAAATGGCAGAACTGCTGCTGTATTATGAACTTAAGAGTTTGGAGAACTGCTTCATGGTGTCATCCTTGCCTGTGAACCTGAGGAATCCATGATAGTATGAATAAATCTCCACTGAACTCATAACTGTGATAGAAGAAATCTCATATTTTCTTGTCCCTCATCTCCCCCCATGCTTTCCTTTTGCAATATCTTTTCTCTGGTACTACAGTATCACCTCCTTTCAATCTCTTTGGGACCTCAAGTATCACATGCAGCTGGCTAATAGATTTGTGATCCACTGATCATCTACACAGGTACCAAAGCGGGAAAGTAGAAATACTGCTGTGTTACAGCTGTGGAAAATCTGTGGTCTTTGAGGTGGCCTCATGCCTTAAGAATATTTTTTTTTGTCTTGGACTCTCTGGTAGTATGTAAGTTAATGGCCAAATATCTCTTATTTGTATTCCTCTAGCTTCAAAGGTACGTTGTGTTCCAAAACATTTTTTGCTGCAGAAGTGTTTTTAACTCATCAGTTAGTGGAACTCTGAGGAAAGAAGTAAGGAAACAAGCTGTTTCTCTGAGGAAAGAAAGGAATATTCTAATCCATATAATTTTCTTTATATTGAACATTTTGTTGTAACTCGTGCCTTCCAAATGAAAAATATTCTATTTTGGCATCTTCTCTCTAGGGATAATAGCATAGCTATAATCTCCCCTTCATTTATTCAATTCATCACTCAGAGCATTGAAATTTTGTCTAATTTAGATAGAGTAAAATGTACTAAATCAAGAATATCTTCCTTTTTACACTGGAAGAGATGGCTCTCCAAATCACTGTTATCCAAATCACTCTCTCATATCAAAATGTATCTCCTGATAAAGCTCAAGTTGTATAACAGTATCTGATCGTTAGTCTTTGAACTAAGCGAAATAACACCTCAGAACACTGACAGTACTGGAGCCAGCTATGCCATATGAGGTATGAAGAACTGTGCTGTACCATTATAGGAAAAGAGACTTATGAGATCATATCTAAGACTAAAATCTAATTTTGAAAGGATACTGATCTAAATTTAGGGTTGCAGTTTTTCATGGAAATACGCACTTTCTTGAATGTTGTTTTAAAGTCTTTGCCAGTTTAGGATATGATTTTACAAGGCTGAATGCCAAGTATGAAACATTACTGCAGGCTGTTTTGTATGAGTAGCTTTTTGCTCTACAGTTAAATATCAGCTACTGTAGCTAAGAATAGTTCAGAGAACATGCAGTCATTTATTTAAAAAATGGACTTGTTTACTGTAATCCAAAGAGAAGTGCTTAAACAGCAGTACCTGGAAGTGGCACCTGCACAAGGTGCTGTACTACTGACAAGCTCAAACAACCCTGTTGTGATTGTTTCAAACATGGAAAGTGAACTAAATCCTTGTTTTTTCAACGGGCTGAATCTTTGATCTACCCATTGTTTGTGAGGTGGAAATGTTCATGTAAAACATGCCACTTCTTTCACAAATAAAACAGCAGCAGGCATACTGTTCACCATTCCTAATGGAGATGTTTCCTTGCTTCTGTAATTTGCCTTCATAAATCACAGTATCTAGCAAAAGAACAAGAACTAGTCCAAATAGACATTACCTAACACCATGCCATGAACTTTTTAATACAAGCAGAGAAGCAGCAGTAAGCAAAGGTGAAATTAAGTCCCAGATTCATCAGTATTGCTTGCAGTAAACACTAGCGAAACAATGCGTGGTCTGCTCCGTATTTTGTGGCTGCAGCAGAAAATCTTGGAAAACTGGTTTACCACCTCTACATTAACAACTTTGTTGAAAATATAATCTCACTCTAAGCTGGTTCAGGCTTAACAGACCTTAAAAAATTTTTCAGTCAATACAGTAATCAAATCAGTCCTGGAAAAAAAAAAAAAAAAAAAAGCTAAGTATGTGCCATTTATTAAACTACTTCCACTTCTTACCCTGGAAAAAAAAAGAACCTAACTTTTTAATTCCCAGCTCATGGGATGGTTCAACACTCTGAAAATGAAACACATATACTTTCAGTAACATCATGTCAAATCACTTGCAAGTAGCTCTTAAGAGATTACTCACAACTGAGCAAATCGCCCACAGTACTACTTCTTTTGTATGGGAAAATCTCTTTAATGGGGCAGACTTTAATTCACCTACTTAGACACCTGGTGACGGAAATTCTTTTGTAATGGTCATGGAATTCATTATCAGTACTGGTGATGAAACCATAACCTTTACAGAGTAAGTATATTTTTATTAATATTAATGAACTGAACTGAGAGAACTTAAGACACTGCTCATATAAACTGTGTATATGGTTGGATCTACAAGATCTATTCTGAATTCTTTCCTCATGCAAACTACTGTTTTCCTAGGGAGTTGACAGCAAGGTGCATTTGGAAAAGACATGAAGTACGGTCTTCTGTTGTCTCAGTTCCACTCATTTTAGCAATCCACATCACAGGTCAGTCACCTAATGAACAGACTAGTTCTGCTGATTATGATAATATGGTAGGCAATCACAACAGGATTGCTACCAATGGTTTAACAGTACCTATCAGCCACCTCAGATATAGTTATCACTGTTTTATTTGTCTCAAATATCTCTGGAGATACTAAGAATAAAGTAGACTTACACTGACCTTCAACAGAAACTCTATCTTCTTCAAGTAGGTAGAAAGAAATTTTCTGCTTGAGCATAACTCTTTTTTCATTCCACATTTCAAGTTTTCACTCAATGCTCAATGGTTTGCCCCCCTTGTGGTCAATGACCACATCATATACATCAATATATTCGAAAGAAACATCTTAGAGAATTCTTTTCATAGGAGAGCTATTAAAAACAGTTCCTTTATCGGTTAAGTATATCATAGGCTTACTTCATGCTTCACTTTCATGTTTATATCATGGCTATCTTTCACATTTCTATTTCATATTTTGTTACTAAATAACCTGTTGAGCAAGGCCCTTGGAGCCATGCTGCTGGCCTTAGAAAAAATCTAATCTCTTTTAACAAAATATTAAATTTTCACAAGATGAATGGTGTTTCTTGTCACTTCTTATTTTTTGGTATTACAGCTCAGAACCCCTGGTATCTTAGCTATTGTACAGGGCTTAGCTATGCCTTTGGAACTGGAATTGAGCTAGCCTTGCTGTTAGAATAAAAACTAATGAAAAGAAGGTAAAAGGAGCACTGGGCAAATTAAACACATTGTATGCTGGAGGACAGGAACACAAAACAAGTTGCAGCCAGACAAATTATACAGGAAGACAAGAACTGCTGTGCAGCATAAGACCTATGTTGTATTTGTTCTTAGCCCATATTTGACAACAGGTACAAGGGATGTTTCAACGACAGATCTGAGTACTGTGCATTGGGAAGCTGGGAATCACATCTCAGTTAGGTCTCATTCTGTTTCTCAGTGAGGAAAGGAGTGGTGTAAGTGTATGAATCCGTGACACAATATATTGTTTTATACACATTTTATTCATATTTTTTATTCATAGGAATATTTTATACAGTGTGATACTGATACAAGTTACAATGATATTGTTAAGCTTGCTAATGTTCCTTGATGGATAGCAATTTAGTTTGTTCAGAAAATGGGAAGAGTCTGTGTCATTACCAGGAAGATAAGGTATGCATGATTAGCTAAAAGGATCCCCTCATGCATCAGTGCTGAGAATTTAGAATGTCTGATTTCTAGCATCCCAAACTGAGTCTCAGATAGTTTCTTGATCAACTGGTTTATGGTAATAATTTGGCAACCCAGATGGGACTAAGCTCTTATCCTTGAGGATTCCTGGGATCAAGAAACCCAGGCCAGCACCAAGGTATTTTCGGGAGGATCCTGATCCCCAGACTGAAGAGTCCTGGAGTGAACACCACTGACTAGTGAGTATTAAGGCGTTCTGTTTTGTTTGTTTTTTAATTTTGGTTGCCTTCCCATCAGATGTAATGAAACTTGCATGAGGTAGGCTAAGAACCTAGGTAAGGGGTTAGAATCACTGACTGAAAAATCAGGTTGACATCCTACTAAAATAGGGTTAGAGTCCCCTGGGGTTAAAGTCCCTGTTTGGTTTGGAGAATGAGGGTTAAAGCACCCCCCCTTCAAGGTTAAAGTCCTCACTTAGAGGTAAATGTTAAATGTAAGCATGGTAATTGTCATCTGGTGTGCTTGTTTGATTGCAATATTAATTGTTTGTTTAATTATTTGTGGTGGTGTTGTACTCACCCACATGCATTATACCTCATATTTAAAATGGCTATCTAAAGTTAAGGGAATTTTGAAAAACCCACCTTTGGACTGCATTTTTAGTTACTGTAAAGAAATAGCTTCATCCACCAGTGGGACTGAGCAGAAAGGTTATTTGAATATGATGGGTGCCTTCAAGGTGGGTTCTAGGACACAGCAGCAGTGACAGATTTGCAATCATGGAGAGAACTGGTGGGAGCAGGAGGAAAATTTAGAGATACTAGTAGTCCCAAGAGGGAGGCAGGGGCCACAAGATCATGGACCTGGACTCCCTGGAGGGGAGGAGTTGGATGATGAGTCCAAAGGAGGGACTATAGGAACAATGCTGGTGGTAGAGAGGACTCTCAGCTGGCATAGGGTTGTACTACAAGCCCTGCTGAGGCAGGCAGTTGAAACTGACCATCTGTTTGTAGTTAAGATATCCTTTTCAATTACAGACTTTTACAATTGAAAAGCAGCTGTTGGTAGATATTGGGATGATCCTGGATGGGTAGCGAATACGTTTGAAATGATGATTAAAACTCAAGATCTGAATTGGAAAGATGTAGTAGTTATTATGCAAATGTTGTTTGGCAGCACAGAAAAAGTAGGAGGAAGGGGCCTAAATCCAGGGATGGATTTAGAGATGGTGGATTTTGAAGAAGAGAGCATGGCAGAAGATTCCCAAAATTCTGGCTAGAGAAGGATCAGTGTGCTTGCTGGAAAAGAAAGAACTTTTGGAAATGAGGTGCAGAGGTATAGGAACCAGATATTCCCATGCTAGCCATGGGAGCTAGGGATTGAAGGGGACTGCATGAATCCTCCCCAGCAGAGCCTCTCATTAAAATAAACTGGAGGAAGATGAAGCTGAAACAGAATGTTTTGCTGACACAGGAGCTACCTGTTCAGTTTTAAATATAAAGAAACATGAATTAAGCTATTAAGCTCTGAAGGTTATTGGTGCAACAGGAAAGTCAGGAACTAGACGTTTCTTTAAGCCTTTGAACTTTAAAATTGGGAAAACAAATTGGGTGACATACCAGTTTTTGTATTTACCAGGGGCACCACAGCACTTAATTGGTTGAGATTTGTTGGAAAAAATAGAGGCAAAATAAATAAATAAATAAATACAGACAGGTAGAAGTGCTGATATCAGAGTACAGATTTGTCCAAACTACAGTATTACTGCTACAGGAAGCCAAGAGAGCAAAGAAAGGAGTTTCACTCGAAGTAGAAGCTGCAGTGGTGCCGTTTGTATTGGCATGGGAGGTGCCTGGAAAATCAAAGAAAGCTGAGACAGTAAGAATAGACCTAAAGACAGAATCTGTACCAAAAAGACTGAAACAATATCCTATAAAATTAGATGCAAAGATGGGGTTGGTACCTCTCATACAAAAACTCTTAAAACATGGTTTATTAAGAGAATGTAAATCTAAGTACAACACCTCAAATTCTGCTTACTAAGAAAGCTGATGAGAAGTCTTACAGACTAGAAAAAGATTTAAGAGCAATTAATTGCCCCAGGATATTCACTCTGTAGTGGCAAATCTGTATACACTGCTAACTGCTCTTACTGAAGAACAGATGTAGTTCACAACTTCAGACCTGAAAGATGCCTTTCTCTGCATCCTGCCTGAATTTGAAAATCAAGAACAGTTTGCATTTGAGTGCAAAAATCCTGAGACAGGAAGAAAAACCCAACACACTTGAACAGCCACGAGGATCTAAGAATGGCCCAACTATTTTTGGAAATAACTAGCCTTTGCTAGTTACCAGAACAGTGGAGGCAGGAAAACAGAGAAGGTACCTTGATATATTGCTAGATGGAATATTTCAAAGAACATTTAGGTTTATCAGTTTATTGAATTTTCATATCAAGTGGTTATTATGTGTTGAAGAAAAAGGCTCAAATTGCACAGGAAGCTGTAAATTATTTTGTTTCAAGATCCTGAAAGCATAGAGACAGCTGAGTTCTGACAGAAAAGAAGCCATCTGCCAGTTTTCAGAACCCAGAAATGTCCACAAGCTGAGAAATTGTTTAGGAATGGTAGTATGGTTTCATTTATGGATCGTTAGTTTAGGAATGGTAGTATGGTTTCATTTATGGATCGTTAATTATGGACTAATGACAAAGCCTTTATATAATTATTCAAAGTGTCAAAAGGATCTCTGCAAAGGAGTAATGAAAGTGGAAACAATAACACTCAGTTTAAGAGATTATCTAGAGCCCAAGGCTTGGGACTCACTTATGAGAGTCAGGCTTTAGGGGTCCTTACACCATATGTGGAAGGAAATAAGTGTGCAGTAGCCTATTTCTCCAAGTAACTGGATGCAGTGAGCCATGGATGCCCTGAGTGTCTCAAAGCAACCTCAGCAATTGTGCTGCTAATTAGAAGAAGCTCAAATGGACTTATCTAATATCTAATGGATGAGGTCAACGTGATGTTTCTGACCCTTTTCAGTGTCACGAGTAATTATGAAAGATGTGCAGTATTTTGTTTAAATATTCCTCCTGCTGAGGAATTTCCCAACCCAACTGTACAAAAAAGGCACTTGCTCTGGCTATGAGCAACTGATAACATACAGAAGGATAACTGGACACCCTGTGATTGAGAGATCACATACAATTTGAGCAAACACAATAATAGGCAAGCGTATAAACTGGTCATCCAAGAGGATGATCACCCAATGGCCTGAGGGCATGAGCCACTGTTTGCATGAATGCTGTCCGTGACATGGTGCTGTTGCCCTGGATACCCAACCTCTGGCACTGATAAACTGCAGATGGATAAACATTTGGGCTGATTCAAAATACGCATTTGGAGTAGTGCAGTCACATGGGGCTATATGGATGGAGAAAGGACTGCTGCCTGCACAAGGAACTGAAATTAAACATAAGGAAGAAATTTTAAGGCTTTCAGAGAGCATTAAGAAACCCTAATGTGGTTGCTATTATGTACTGCAAAGCTCATCAGTCAGAACAAACCACTTAAGAGCAAGGGAACAAACTGGACATCACAGAATCACAGAATTGTAGGGGTTGGAAGGGACCTCCAGGGATCATTGAGTCCAAACCCCCTGCCAAAGCAGGTTCCCTACACCAGGTCGCACAGGTAGGCATCCAGGCAGGTCTCGAACATCTCCAGAGAAGGAGACTCCACCACCTCCCTGGGCAGCCTGTTCCAGTGCTCCGTCACCTCACTGTAAAGAAGTTCTTGCGCACATTCGTGCGGAACTTCCTATGCTGCAGCTTATGTCCGTTTCCCCTTGTCCTGTCACCACGTACCACTGAAAAGAGACTGGCCTCACCACTATGGCTCCCACACCTCAGATATTTATAAAGCTGGATCAGGTCCCCTCTCAGTCATCTTTTCTCAAGGCTAAATAGACCCAGTTCACTTAGCCTTTCTTCATAGGGGAGATGCTCCAGGCCCTTCACCATCTTTGTGGCCCACCGTTGGACATCTTGCCATAAAAAGGGCTGCATAAGAAGGTAAAGATTTAAAGATTTAAAAATAAAACTGATGTGCTAGCCATGATACCAGAAAGTATGGTTCCTTTACAAGTGAAATCTGTCTATGATATACATGATCTAAATTTGACAACAGTGCTAAAAGTGGAAAGGCTTTGGGATGGGTGGTTACTCCACCTGGCCTAATGGTAGTACCATACTCTCTCGTAAGTAGCCTAGTGAGGGATTCAATTCAAAAAACCAGCAGAGAGAGGCAGAGAGGCACCTGGAGAATATTGGTAGATTGATTTTACTGAATTACCGTACTAGAGGACTAAAATACGTTAGTCCTCATAGACATGAACTGGTCAGCCTGAAACCTTTTCATGTCACACCAATAAAGGCAGAGAATTGGTGAAAATATTATGGAAAGAAATAGTTCAAAGATTTGGAATACCTGTCAGAATATCATCTGATAAAGGCTGATATTTTGTAGCTGAAGTTGTTGAAATCAGTGAGCTGCTACATACCTTTTATAGACGTCAGACAATTATGAAAGCAAACAGTTAAAATACAGCTGAGCAAAATATGTCAAGAGACCTCTATGGATTGAACTTGGGCTTTACATTTAGCCCTGTCAAATTAGAGTCCAGCCTCAAGGTACACAGTGCTAAGCCCATATAAATTGATGTATGGACAACCATAACAGACTCCTGGGCTACCAGAAAAGATGTGAAAGATGTGAAGGGAGAAAATTATACAAGAAACTATTTAATTGCTTTTGGGGACATCTTGAAGGAGATATATAAATATGTGGTTTTAAATAAATCTCTGATTCTTGATTCACCAGCGCATCCACTCTAACACAAGCAGTCTTTCGTTTATATACATTACTTGTGTGAAATATGCAAAGCATTTTCCAGGCAGCGTGTACATATTCAATACTTCCCTCAAAAACAGTAACAAAGGGTTCCACCTCATTGCCTAGATTACACAATACTAACTTTCTCAATTAGCTGATCCAAAGCAAAACTTCCCTTATCTAGTGAATAAAAAGAGTTCAGCATATCATCCTTATCTGCTTGGTACAACGACACAGACTCTTCCCATTTTCTAAACAAACTACAGGGCTATCCATCAGTGAGCATTAACGATATAGTTACAACTTGTATTAATTAAAGCCCTTCTCTGGCTTTGTTCGTGTGACAATTGGTGGAAAGGTTTCAGGCTGACTAGTTCATGTCTATGAGGACTAACATATTTTAATCCTTTAGTACGAGGTAATTCAGTAAAATCAATCTACCAATATTCTCCAGGTGCCTCTCTGCCTCTCTCTGCTGTTTTTTTGAATTGAACATATTTCAGATCTTTCAATAGTTGACATAACCACCTTTGTCATATTTTGACTAATAACTGACTTTGTAGATGTTTCCTCAAATTTTCTTTTCCCCAGTGTACAGCATTGTGCTCTTCCCTCAATAGGCACAGAGATGCGGAGGGGGCAAGGAGACAGGGGCACAACATAGGGATGGGGGCTGTGGCAGAGAGGTGAGGAGGTGGCACAGAAATGGAGACGTGGCACAGAAATGTGTAAGGTATATGCGATTAGCTGGAAGAATCCCTTCATGCACCTGGATGAGAATGAAGAACGTCTGCTTTCTAACACTCCAAAATGAGTCTTAGAGAGTTTCCTGATAAACCGATTTACAGTAACAATCCCTCATTTGATTGCCTCAATAACAACGTATGCAATTAATTTCAAAATTCAGTTGCTCTTTAGTAACATAGTCTTTCCTGTTTCAGCATTTTTACTTTCACCAAGTTTCCCCTTTTCTGGGCATCGAGTTTATCTTATTTGTTTTTGGCACAGAAGTCTTTGACCACTTTCGTTTCATTTTCCGCTAATTCTCCTGATGCCAGGAATTCGAATATCTATTAGTGCATAAGCAATCTGTTGTCAGGCATACAGAGCTGACTGCTTTCCTAGAGAGCATCTACATTCCAAGGAATTCAATGTTTTCATATTTACACAGCCAATGGGAAGAATATTTTATTAAATAATATGGTCTCAAAGTTATGAGTGACCATAGAATGATGTTGCTCACATGTTCCTGAACCGCACAGATCACACTTGAGGCAGAAGAGACAGAAGGATAAGATCTCCAGATATGTTTTTTGGATTGCAAATATGTATGTATATATTTTTATTAAGTATTCCATTAATACCTAAGTATTATGTAGCCTTATTTTTCACTAAATTCTTTATAGAGATGATCCAAATAACTTTTCAGAGGTGGAAACAGACATTTAGCTTTGAAATGACTAATTCAAGGTCACGTAATTTAGCAGTGGGAGAACTGGGAAGAGAACCTATCTATTTCAAAGCCTTTTAGGAGGTAATATTTCTTACTTAACTGTGTCTTTCCTGAAAAGGACTGAGAAGTAACAAAAGCATGACCAAAGCAGACGCTGGCAAATGAAAAATATATGTGTACCAGCTTAGGCACAAAATCGGTGGAGTATTTCCTGAAATTCACAGATTAGCACAGAATCAGTGCAGTACTGATTCCGAATCAGCTCTGAAGTAAGAGTACAATGGTGCATAAAAAACACAGACACAATCTTAGATTTTTGAAAGCATCCCTTTGAGAGCTCTTCATATTGCACACTGTAAATGAGCAGACAACATGCAATTGGATTAGGCTAAATGTGTGTCACTGCTATAAACTACAGGGAGCTAGTGGACTGCTAGAGCTTGTTCCTTCACATTCCCTTGAGTGGAAGGCTACTCTTAGCAATTTATTAAAGGGATAAGCAAAGTTTCAGTTTAGCCACACCTTTGAGCCTCCAGAATAAAAAACAGTTGCAACAGCTGCTCAGCTGCCCCATTCTTTTGCCAAATAACAAATCAAGTATGTTCTGTCAAATAGTTTTGTGGAACCTCCCAAGGAAACTAATCATTAATTTTATTTTGATAAAGTACATTCATATTCATATATTCTGCAACTGATTCCATGCAGAACAAATAGTAATTTAAATACATGAACTGCCATGTGAAAGTGTGAATTCTACTTAAATTATTTGGTTTCTCCTATTGACACATATGTTTACCTTTGAATCAAAAATAAACAGTGTACAGGCTCAACAAATCAAAACATAACTCCACTTATGTGCACCTACTTCAGGTTACTTTCCATTTAGAATAAGAAATGGCATGCATGGAGAGCTAATACTATGTGAATCTGACTTTTCCATTAAGTTTAAAACTAAATATAGCAGATTTTGCTTTTCAGTTGGGTCTCTAAGGCAACATTTCAAGATAGTATTAGTGGAGGTTAAAGGCTGACTGTCAAAACCATTATTTCCTTTGTTTCCGGTCCATCAATTTGATTTTTTGTACCATCCAGTCTTTCCTACATGCTAGTACAGGGGGAAGGATTTTATTTATATGTGCAAAATAATCAATTATTCACAAAGATCCTCTCTAAACAAAAGACACTCAAAAAGCAGTAGAAGTGATTAAAGGATAATAAATGAAATTAACACATTCAAATTATTTACAAATGTGATATCCAGATTTGCATATATACAAGCTGTACAACATAGATAAAAATCTACTGGAGATAATCTACTATTTTACTAACTACTCTTAACAAGCAGATGGGCTCTCACACTGCTGTTTTCAGGAGAATAAACACTCCAAAATCAAAATGAAATAAGGAAGAGATCAAGAATAAGTATGCAGGTTTTTAAGCTAAGTTTTTAAAACCAAGACAAAAACTAGTACTGAGCTCAGCCCACTAGGATATCTAAACTTTATATAATTAACAGCATTATGAGATGACAAGGATCACGAAGGAACAAACATCAGTGCCATTGCTTTCTGAAGACACACCAAAGAGCATATATAGGACAAGAAACATGGTCCAGCTCTGCAGGCAAACACTGACCAAGGCTGCAGGCTTCATCCCCTGATGGCTCCTTTTTCTACCAAAAAAAAAATTGGTCAGTACAGAGGAAGAGAGGGCATCTGGATATTTGCATGCATGCATGCAGAAAGTCTTGGTTGCAGTGTCTGAAGAAATTACAGAGACTCAAAAATATATTACTGCTGCTGTTTCGACTGTTGTCCTAGTTTTTTTTTTTGCCTTGGCATGCAGAAATACAAGGAATTACAGAGGTTCCCCTCCTCTACTCAGGTGGAAGGGGTTGAACCTGTTTTCTTCACAGGATATTCACACAAGCCCAGACCATAGTATTTTTTCTCCTACTTTACTTCCCCTGAAATCTCTGTACTGGTAGAAGGCTAGATTAATAATATCCCTCAGACACTAGGGAGGATTTCTAGGAGCTATTTCTTTTCCACCTAACTAACACCGTGCCTCTCTCCTACGACATGTCAGTAATAAAATAAGGACATACAGGGGCTCTTTTTTTTTATTTTTTTATCAGTTCCAGTTCATCTCATCCTGGACTGAAATATGTTCTTCTCCACAAGTGCCTTGCACTGCAATTGCACGAGCTCATTCTTTGTACTACACCTAACCTACTTCCATTTAATTGTGTATCAGTCAATACTTTTCTCCGATGGATACCGTCCCCTTCTGTACATATTTAATTGAAAAGCTCAAGATCAATCTTCCTGGGCCATGCACAATGACTCTAGTTATGGTAATGCCACAGAGACTCCCAAGGAGTGACTGAACAGTTCCTGGATGGGGGAGGAGTGAAGAAGTGGGACTATGCAAGTCCCATACTGTCCTTCCACCTGGCTCTCCAGAATACTTTCAGCACACCTATTCTGTAACAATCCAGTGACAAACTGGGCCTAATATCTTCAGAACTGGAGAGAGACAAACCCTGCTTATATGAAAGCGTAGATGCTGCAATGAGCTGAACTTGATCTTGTGAAATAGCTGCCTTAAATCCTACAGAGCAAAACATGCACTCCAATTTTTGCCTTTAGACATTCATAATTCAATTGAAAACACGTATGATGTGACAACTGCCCTCAAACTTGTGCTCTTATTTTTATGGCAGATACCCTGAGCTCTAGCCATTTTCCACCCCTTTCCTTGTACTCTATGTAAGCAGATTTTCTTTCATTCTTTATGATCTTTACTGAAATAAAGAATTGAAAGGGAGAAAGGATAATATTTATTTTGCAGAAAGCTGATAAAAAGTCTTTCTTTAAAGAATAGTGCTAGACACCAGAAGAAACACGACTGAAAAGATCTGTGCGTACAGAAGGCTGGCTGCAAATGAATGCAGGCTGGTAGAAATGAGAGGGTACCTGCTATTGGCATTTTATTTCACAGGATAATGACAGAATCAGAACATCACTACAGCACAGAAAGCAGAGTCCATATTTTGAGACAGAGCTGATGGAAAGCTGCTCATTATCTGGCTGGTGACTGTTTCTTGATACCACTGTTCCAACCTATTCCCTTCCTAGGCCAAATTAACAGTGAGTTTACCAGTCCTCCCACATGTACTCCCAGTTTTCCCCATCATGCCCACCCACTCAGCAGCTCCTGCAGCCCAGCATTCTGAGGAGCTGCTCCCTGCACCCTCACTTGCATACTTTTTTTTTTTTTTTTTTCTGTTCTAGGATGCTCCTCCCTTACAGTCCTTGGTATTGCTTTGTCTTGGGGGTAATAAATGCTATTTTATTACCCACTTCTCTTACAGCAGGTGTGTAATGGTGCTGAGGAGGCAGTAGCTGGACTTGAGGAATGTGAGGTGAGGCACTGTTCCCATAACTTAAAGGCAAGGGAAAACGCCCTAAGGGAAGGATGGCCTACTCCACCCATTAAATTGTTAAAGTAGATGTTTTGTTTGTTTGTTTTTCCCTAGAAAATGGAAAAATCTCAGACTTTATCTATCTGTCCGATTCTTTCCTTTCTAAACATCCCAACAACTGAATAAGAAATTGAAATCATAAGGTTTTCCTCAGTCTGACCATTAGAAAACACTGAGACTGCCTTCCCTTCACAGCCAAGTCCAGACTGGAAGAATTAACGGTGCAGTGAGAACACAGGCACAGTGTCTGTACAGGCAAAACAACATGCAACATTAGTAAAATAATATTGACAGGGTGTTTCTTTTTCTAATGAGGTGTACTTAGAAACCTTTTCTCTTTAAAGTGGCATCATCATATTACCACTACTAGTGTTTAAAGTTGTTTTTTCCTTCTTTACACAATGAATTTCAAGCAATCTACATGGGTCTGGGGATTAATCTATCAAATTTTGATACAGCACCATGGTAGCATAACTAAAAA
The DNA here is from genome assembly GCF_026119805.1 of Tympanuchus pallidicinctus. Lineage (NCBI taxonomy): Eukaryota > Metazoa > Chordata > Aves > Galliformes > Phasianidae > Tympanuchus > Tympanuchus pallidicinctus. The sequence goes on from NW_026294744.1 coordinate 1,432,695, forward strand.
TGGCTGTCGTGGTAAACTGTAATGTTGCTTTAATTTTATCACAGTGTGAGTTCCCTTAAGAGACATTCAGTTTTGATCACCTGAGATAAAGGTGAAACTTTTCCAATCATGTAATCCAAACATGAACATCAAAATATGACGAGGGCTCACTCTCTCCTCAATGAAACTTCATGCAGAAATTAAAATATTATGGAAAACTATGGTGTTAGAATAGTAGTCGTATAATCAACTGATGTTAGTCAATACTGAAACTACTAGAGAAATAAGTTGTCATTTTGCTTAAAGCCTGCAGAAACATGGTTGATACAAAGTGAATATTACATAGACTCATTTGTTTTATGCATTTTGTTTCTCAGTGTGATACGCTTTGTATTCAGAGATGAGAGTGTATTTGTAATATACATCATAAGATAGGAATATGTCTGTCAGAAATTCCCCTGCAGTTTATTTACAGTTAATGCTTTGCATCAAATGAACATTAATTGCACTCTGCTCTGATAAGATAATAACCTAGCGGCAACACCTTCTCTTTCAAGAACATTATAACCTTGAAACATGTCAGCAGTCTGATGTAAAAACCAAAAACTCTCTACATCATATAATTTGATGACTGATTATTACCTTTACTACTATAATTTCACATTATGCATACATACATACGGACAGAATGACAGATAGATGGACAGATAGGTAGATACGGATAGAGATATATATAATACTCAAGCCACTCCCTGACAGGTACAAGCAAAAGTTAGAGAACTGTTCTAGGCCCTGAAGTGAGGTTAGCACAGCATATCAAGACATACATGTAATTCTGCTGGAAAGTTTTCCCAACTGGATCTCTTGAATGAGGTAGACTGTGGCCCCAGTATGCATGTGTCCTTTTTGGGGAAGCAAACAAATTGAAGGTTTTTTTTTATCATTCACATGTAGAAATGAAGAAAATCAGGGTAAGAAGATCCTGCTCTCTCCCTATTGAGGTACCATATTTTGATATTGTTGAATATGGTGTTCATCCTGTAGCAGGAAATTACAAACATACTTCAGTTTGTTATTTTATTGAAATTACAATGCTAGCTCAGAATTACTGTATTTTGAAACATGAATATGCATTCTTTTGCTAGGTTGTGAAATACATAAACTCAGAAAGCAAACAATTCAGGGAGGTTAAATAGCCCAAAAGCAAAGAGATGGTATAGAAACTAAAGGAGAAGGACAAAAAGGGATGTGATAAATGAGTTTCTAGCATGGTTAAGTACCTGGAAGAGAGGCATGTGGGAATATAAGAAAAACTGTTCAGAGCAGCAGCTGTGGAGCAAGATAAACATCATGAGAACCAAGGACACCTCCAGAAGAAGAAAGAACGTCTCATGGGTGGACGGGAAAACCAGAAGAAGAAAACTTGTTTAGGTATATAAGTGATGTGAGAACTTCTAAGAAACTATTTGGATCGTTCAAATCTGAGTCCGTGCATCAGATGCTGCAGGGGCATGCAGAAAACTTTTTACAAGAAGGAAAGAAAAATGGAAAAAAAATAGATAATCCTATCTGGAAAAAAGTCTGATATTCAAGAGTAAAGGATGTATATTGTACTGACAGGGAGTACACAAAGGGGTATGGCATAAAGGACTTAGATTCTTAATGGTCAGCTGGCTGGCTGCTCCTCGACATGCTTTTATTGCATAGGAATTTGATCAGTATTCATGAGAGTAAGCATAAGATATGTTAGCACTGTCTTATGGAAAATGCCTATATATTTCTAAAAATACTGGTTTTAGACTTTTTTCCTTAACAGGCAACTGGCTGAACAATTCAGGTAAATCTTCCCCTGCCCACAGTTAAGTTTGAGTATTGCTTTACTAAAACTTCGGAACATATCAGTGAAGATAATGGCTTCATTTTGCTTTGCAAACTAGGCTATATCAAACATCACTCAACACTTGCCAAGACAACAAGACGCAGGTACCTAGATTAAGGAAACCAAGAGGAACGGACTCTCAGCAAGGTGGATAGTGTAATGTGTGCAGAGCAGGGACAGTATGCCCGCCCTGCCCTTGCTCTGTTGCCTCATTTCACACATGACATACATCCAGCTGCACATACAACTTAGAGAACTGCCAAATTAAGATATAATTGGGCATCCTCTACCTGAAAACCTTAGTCAGGAGCTGCTTCAAGCATATTGAAGGGTCAGGAAAGCACTTTGGGAAACCCTCTGGGACACACGCACTCAGACTGGCTAGCCCAAACCAAATCAGCAGAGATTGTGAAAGTTGTCTAGCTATAAGCATTTAGGGTAAGTTGCTTTATTTCCCCTTCTCCTGACCATGCAAGTAAGTGAACAAGCAGGTGGAAATCATCAGCTGTATTTGGTGAGCAGATGATCTAGCCTAAATCAAAGATACATGACGTATACTCATTTCTGCTGACTCACAAATACTATACGTAACACCACGGGTTGCTGATAGGAAACAACAGCTCTACTACCTCTAAAAAATGAATGTGTTGTTGTTAGTGACAAAAATAAGCTTCAAAATGCAAGCTGATAGAGAAAGGGAAAGAGAAAGCACTACTGGATGTCACCCAAATGTGTTGATGACTGAGAACAGGAACATCCTGCACCTCAGAGAATTCACCTCTAATTTCTTCCCTTTCTGCAATTGCAACACTGCACTCAAATGGCAAAGAATTTACTTAGTGTTGACTGTAGTCACTGGGATATACATAGAAGGTATGGCTGAACTGGAAATAATGGAAGCTGAAGGAAATATGAAGAAGGAAGTAAGGAGATGACAGCTGTAATGCTCTACGGATCATTAACGGAAAACGGAAGCAGGACTGGACAAAGGCTTTGGGTCATTGTTGACTTGCAAATGTTATGGGGATGCCAGAATATTGGGTGATGCTGTGATCAAAACCTTCTCTGGAGATTTCTGAGGCGAATGGAAACTGGGGAAATGTGTTTTTTGTGATCCTGAAGATAAAAACCCTGCCTGTCAGAAAAAGATGGAAGTAATAACAGGAAGGATGGAAAGGACAGGAATCTTTCAAGGTTCAAAATGAATGGCTGAAAGGAAGAATTTTGGAAGGCTGACAAAATGATTCCATGCCTCTTGAAGCTGAAGGCCTCAGTGCTGCTAAGAATGGTTACTATCCTCTCACTCAAAGTACTCTGCACATGGAAAAAACTGGATAGAAAAATCTAATTACCATGCCCTAAACTCAGAGAATTCCCACTGATAAAACTCCTTCAAAATCATAAAGCCAGTACATTATCAATTCTGAACTGCAGTAAATTGGATTTATTCTATACTTCTTTGGTATTTAGGCTACAGATACAGTATCCTGATGCCCTACTGGAACTCAGTACCAAAACTAATGCAATGATTTTGAACATGAGGTCCAACACCTCATCAGGTTCAAGTTTTGCACCTGGGCCGGAGGAATCCCAAGCATCCATACAGACTGGAAGGAGCAGTCCTTGAGAGCAACCCTGCAGAGAAGGACCTGGGGGGGTCTTGATGGATGAAAAATTTAACATGAGCCAGCAGTGTGCTCTTGCAGCTCGGAAGGCAAATGGTATCCTGGGCTCCACCAAAAGAGGGGTGGCCAGCAGGGACAGGGAGGTGATTGTCCCTCTCTACTCTGCTCTTGTGAGACCCTATTTGGAGTACTGCGTCCAGGTTTGGAGCCCCCAGTACAAGAGAGACAGGGAGCTGTTGGAGAGGGTCCAGAGGAGGGCCACAAAGATGATCAGGGTGCTGGAGCACCTACCCTACAAGCACAGGCTGAGGGAACTGGGCTTGTTCAGCCTGGAGAAAAGAAGGCTGCGGGGTGACTTCATTGCAGCCTTTCAATACCTAAAGGGAGCCTACAAACAGGAGTGGAATCAACTCTTTGAAAGGGTTGATAACCACAGGTCAAGGGGAAATGGTTTTAAGTTGAGGGAGGGGTTAGGTTGATTTAGGTTGGATGTCAGGGGGAAATTCTTTACAGAGAGAGTGGTGAGGTACTGGAAAAAGCTGCCCAGAGAGGCTGTGGATGCCCCGTCCCTGGAGGTGTTCAAGGCCAGACTGGATGGGGCCCTGGGCAGCCTGGTCTAGTATTGAATGTGGAGGTTGGTGGCCCTGCATGTGGCAGGGGGTTGGAGATTCATGACCCTTGGGGTCCCTTCCAACCCTGGCCATTCTGTGATTCTGTGATTTTAATCACAGTTTTTATTTCTGCTCATGTTAGAAAAGAGACAGACAAAATCATTATACAGAATTTGCAGTAGAAATCAAGATTATATTGGATCAACTGGATATACTGGGATAAAACATTAGAATGTGAATACTATTCCATGCCTTGACCTCTTGCATATCCTTTCTTAGTGTAAATCCATCAAATGGGTTGTATTTAAATAACTAACTGCTCAATGTTTGGAAGAGATGCAAAATCAGTATTTTGGCATATATTTATAAAATGATTAAAACACAAAATTAATTATATAAAGGTGGAAAAAAAGAAAGATGGTCATGCATTTTAACACTTGATATGGAATGCTAAGGACTAGTACTTTAAAATACTGAGTACTATGGAAACTCAGGAATCAAAATAAGGCTGTAATTTCTTTGAGAAGCCCTGTACAGAGACAACCCCTTCCTTGAAGAACTTATACGATGACAAGATGAAGCAGATGAATAAAATTTTTAAAATGAAGTTGAAGGAGAGATTCTTGTCTGTCAATCCTTTCATCACAACTGCATATTTTCTGCATCTCTTTCTGGATATGTCTAGTCATGTTCTACATCCCTGTCAGAATTCTTATCTACAATACAGATCATCTCTGCAGGCTATTTCAGTATTTCCCCACAGTCTTTATGACAAGAAGCTTCAATAGTTGCATGGACATTTACTTATGCCTCTGTGCCTTTTTTTAACAGCAACCAACACCATCTCTCTGCCCTCCCCCCCAAAAAGAAAACAACACAAAAAAAGCCCAAACCAAATTAAAAAAATAACAAAAAATAAATACAAGAAAATACTCTCTGCTTTTTTACTATCTTAGAACATAAAAAATGGCAAGAATTATTTTCACAGATGAATCATTCCTAGATGTCACAGTGAAAAAAGCTCAGATCTTTTCTATATACCATGAAGAGGTGAACCAGGGAATTCTTAATTGTTCACTGTTTCTCAAGCAAAATACAAATCACCGAACGGACGCACTGTTCTCCCAAGATCACGTGTGAAGAGACTGTGTGATACGATAGGCAGTCGAAGAAAACTGTCAGTAATATTTTACAAGAAGTTTTTAGCTCCACCAGTACATTCGCAAAAACGTGGTTAATATCCTTTGAATAGCGTAACTAGAAAGCTGAGTTGCAACTTTAGTATGAAATTTATGAACCAGCCAGCAGGAGCACGTTTGAATAAGCTGTCATATGAATGAGGTCATGAGGTCTAAACCACATTCTGGTTATCCCTAACAGTACAATGTTGAATTATGTGACTAGGTAAAAGCTTCTACCCACAGTATGCAATAAGAAATTTTCATGGGTTTTTTTTTCATTTTTTATTTCCCAGTGGGTAGAGAGGCTTGCTTGTGGATTTTTAACCAGTTATACCTGCATATAATATCAGAAGCATATGGGCAGTAGCTCATATGATAAAAGTTGAAACCACGTTTTTTGTTGGAGTCAGCATGAACTGTCGTACAAGTGGCTCATGTCAAACACGATCTGCACTCTGTAAGTAAGTGATCCTTTTAGAAGCTAAAGCTAGGGAAGATTAACCTAGCTCTTAAAGATGTCTGGGTTGAAAGTACAAATCAGACCTCATGAAGAAGTTACAATGCTTGCTTTGAGACTGCATAGGTATGGAGCTTGGCATTTGTTTCAGTAAAATGCCTAAACAGGCACTAACAAAAAGATAATGGCAAATTTTCTATTAGGTCTGTGTCTGCCACAGAGTGTCTGTGAGCTACAGACCTGTTCAATCCCTCAATAAAACAAAGAGAATAATATTCATTTATCTTACAGAAGGGGTTTGACTGAAATTGTCATTCAGCTAGTTATTTCAGTAGATGTCCTAAATAAAGAGTAGGAAAGTTCTGGTGTGTAGCTTTCATATTTCTAAATTAAAATATGTACAAAGTCCTTTACAGAATCAGACCTTTCGTTACTCCAGACATCCAGCACATTGTTCACATCTTTTGTTGGAAGCTGTATTTTAGTATTTTTAATGTCACTGCATCTATTTTAAGTTTTTTGCTGCCCACCTGCTTCACTAATACCAATTGCAGTAAGTCCTTTGACTGAAAATACACTGCTAGGATGTGTCTGATGCACCTGGGTGTGCTTGCTCCACTAAGGCTTGTTCAGGAAGCAACCTCTCACACAGAAAAAAATTACTGTAGTGTACACTGGAAATAAGCTTTCAAGAGAGTAAAAGCAAAGAGATATACAGAAAGAACAGGGAAAGCTACTGGCTCTCAGAAGGACAGGCTTGTACAATGGCATTGTTCCTCCACTTCTCTCCAGCTCCACAAGTCAGATGTTAACAGGCTTAGCAGCCTGCTATCAGTAGTAGGTATGGAGAATGCAATACAGTCTGGATATTTTTTTTAAAGATATTAAACAGGGCAGGTCCCAGGACAAACCCCAAGGCAATACTAACTATGACTGGATTCCAGGCAGAGTGTGAGCCATTAATCACTACCTTAGCTGTGTTGGCCAGCCAGTCTTTTACCGCTGAGATAGTAAGCTGAAGAATACAAGATGTAAGGTGTCCATAACATTTCTCAGTTATGGTAACTCAAAAGAGGTTGCAAATAGCATCACTTAGTTTAACCCTTTGCTAACTCAAGGGAAATTTATTGCTTAGTCTAATCTTTTTGTTAGCCCAGGCATATTCTAAAAAGGGAGCCCTCTCCAGTCAGTACAAGAGGGGCCCCTAAGAGTGCAATGAAAAAGGGGAGATAAGTAGAATAGGAAATTGCTGAGGCATGCAGGGCAAGAGAAAAGCCCAGAACTGGGACAAAAGTTGGAAGCACATGACGAGGTAGATGTCTGACTTCATCCCAGAATGACCACCAAATGGGGAGGAAGACATCAAGCCTTCATCCAATGGAAGCTACTGCACATGCCATGGGTAGGGGGGACAGTATGTAAATGAATTCCCAGAAAAGCAACCAACATGTCAATGGGTCTTGGGTAATATTACTGAATATGTATGACTTGGCTAATAAATGTATCGAGACCCCACTCTGGGGTGTGCAAGGTAGGAGGAGCGATCCCCCTTGCACCCGGTGTGTGACGCAACGCTGAAATAAAATGTATCTGCTCTTTTAACCTTATGTGGGCTAGAGATTTTGATTCTGCAAATCACCCCCATCTTGACTGTAATACCCAATCTGGATATTGGCATACTGTTGGAAACTATGCTGAAAGCATTGTTCCTGTCCAGGCTAATCTCATCCCTTACCCACAAATTCCGTCATTTTATCTCATTTCACAATGAGGTTGGTCACCATTCCCAATCATCTTCTCCTTCACATACTCAAATGTGCTGAAGAAAAATCACCCAGCAGTTGTTCCAGGGACAGAAGTGAAACTGCCTGGTCTACAGCTTTCTGTTTGCCCTTGCCACTTCTGATGACGGATGCAATACTGGCCCTTCTCCATCCATAAGTGTTCTCTAGAATTTAGGAAACCCAGAGGCTTCTCAAATAGATAAAATAAACAACTTTCATACTCTCTTTGCCTCTATGGTAAATAAATTTCCTGCAAAAAAATGTATGCTTAATTAAACGCTAACTTCCTAGATATCACAACAAGGACACAGCTTGCAAACTGTCCTCATGTAAGTGAAAATCCAACATCAGGGAGATAGTGTGTCTTTAAGCACTAATACAGCACACCAAAACTCAGATTTGTTTATTGCTGAAAATATTGTCATGCTTTGTTATAAAGTGCCTTTCTGTTCAGCTCCTGAATTATTTGTGAATGGATTAGAAACCCTTATCGCTTTGCTTCCTGCAGTTTCTCAGTACATTTTATCTGGTTACGTGCAATAATCTCAAAGGACATTAAAAAAAGCATTAGAGATCACATAGTTACATAACAGGAGAAGTATAGGCACGTTCTGTGACAGGCAGGCAGGGACAGAGAAGCATGACGTCCTGCCACATTGACCAAAAGTATTAGATGATATGTGGTGCTAGGTACCATGATATAGGAAAACATCAAGTACCTCTGGGAAGCAGTTGTCTTAAAAGTGGAAGCCTACAGTAATTACTCAAATATTTCTGCTGCTAGGATCAAAAATCAGTTTGATAATTTTTGACAGAGTGAATAAGGCATGCCTAGACTTAAATAAATAAAGAAACAAACAAAAAAAATCACAAGAACACAGACTGACACTTTCTCCATACCATCTCCACATTGAACACAAGTCTGGTCACAGACGATAGGCTCTGGACATTCATCTCCACAATCCAGAATATGAGAGTCAATCACTTACGTTCACAGAGTTAACAAGATTCCCCTCCACACAATCTAAACAGCTTACTCTGAAGTTTTGCCTGCTGTCAAGCTATCACTGATAAAAGAGCTGCTGTGCTGCAGCAGTTTCTCTTTCAAGAAACAAAATTAATTTACAACAGGCTAATGCTGCTTCCTCACCTCTTTCCATCTCCTGTAACAAAAAGCAAAAAGCATAACTCAAGCACCAGATGATTAGCAATAGATTATTTTCCCACTTCGGCTCCGTGGCACAATTCAGAATATTCAAATTTGATTTGCGTTTGCAACAATGCATTCAGAAATTCAGTTTTTAAAGTATTCACTATAACATACTTGGTATCTCTAATAGGTCTGTTAAATGAAATAGAAACAATGAACTGCATTTACTTAGGCAGTTGCAGTGAAAGGTGACATTCAGCCAGGATTTAAGCTCCCTGATCTTTGAGAGGATCAACTCTGAGGTCAGTCTTTTGGTACTTAACCCAGCAGTCAGTAGAGATGGTCTTAAGATAACCTCCTAGCAATCACAGGATTCTGTTGTACAAGGTACTCTTCAATTGTCTTCACTTTTCCATTCACAATGCCAGGGAATGAAAGTGTGGTGCACGTACCTGTGTGGTGGCTCTCCATGAACCTGCCACTTTGCTTAACAGGAAGCCAAATACTCCAAACTGCACATTTTAGGATGTATCACTGCATACTGAGTGAGAGCTCTCCCTAAACATCACTTCAGGGTCTTGAGGCTCAGAATACTCACCCCATCTCCCCAGCATTTTAATAACATTGTCTGCAGAAGGTATTATCCAGTTAGCATCAGGGGACTTTGACTGGAAAGCCAAATGAGGAAATTAAAGACTCTGCCCCATTATATCTAGGGTTCTCTTTTGTACTGCAATATTTTATTCACAAAAAAACTTTATTCCTTTTCATGGTCTTCTGACATAAGAATGATTTCATCGTTCAGCTACAGTCAGATGGCAGGTAGGAAATGCCTGGTTTAAATTTATGTAAACAGAAAATTTTTCTTTAAAAAAAAAATTGGAAGAAGTAGTTGAGGAAAGAATGTAATAAAATTGACATGAAGAATGAAACACAATACTGTATTTTGTTGAAATAGAAAATTCTGTTTCTTGAGTTGATGACTCATAGCTCCATTACTGACCCTCTTAGAAAAAGGTAGGCCTCCATTCCTAACTATGATGTTATTTAAGTTCTGGAAAACTCGAAAAAAAATTTCTTGAAGGTTCTTGAAAACTCCTTTCCGATGCTCCTAAAACCTTATTGAAGATTAGTGTATTTGGCAAACTTTTGGATAAGCACGAAAACTTTACTTGAACTTACCGAGATGTGAGAAATTATGAATTCAACAAGGCTATATGACAAGTGCAAGGGTTTCAGTTTTAAAGCAGACAATCCTTTTTCATAATATAAAAGTTATGGTATTGATTCACTCCTAACAGCTCTCTGATTCCAAACTACTTATTCTATCACCCTAAACTATTCTCCTTTATGTCCAGATGACCAGGCTTTTCAATCAGAGGTTTTTAGGAGGAAGACCTATGTTTGCATACCAATAGGTTTTGAATGTCAGCATTAGGCATAAATAAATAAATAAATAAATAAAATCTATGTATAATAGATAGATAACAGAAAATAACGATGGTTCCTCTCCTTCCTCATCCCTATCCAACATCCTTTTCTCTTTCTCCATTACTTCTTTCCTCCTCTAGATCCTCAATCACACTCTTTCAGATCCTCTGCCATTACACCAATGTTAATTGCCCAGTCCTCACAATTTTGTTCTGAGGCTTGTCACACTTTTTTCCCAACCATTATCATGATAGACTTTGCAGAGCTGCTGTTATCTTTTTATCCCTTTTATCGTTTCTCCAGCATTTCTTCTTAAGTTTTCATACTATTCTAGCCTTTCCTCAGTCCTTTCATCATCTGTACTGCTTTTCTTACAAGATCTCCACTGCTGTCATCATTATGTCATAAACTACCCCTTTACTCTTTTGCTTATGACTCATCTGTCTCTCTCTCTTTCTCCCTGTCTCTTTTATCTTTCCCTTCTGTTTTTGAACTCTTGGGAGCCTTGATGTTCATTGTAATTTCTCATAACCAAAATGTCAAGTCCTTTTTTCAGCTGTAACATCAACTCATTATTTAACTACCTCATTTCTCTGTCCGTGAACATCTAATTTGCATCACAATTCTGTTATTTTCTCTCCAGCTTCATTAAAAAAATAAGAGCTCATGTTCTGAGAATAGTGCATGGATAGTTCATCAGATTTTTTTTCCATGTTTGCTTTCATACATACTTTGAAACTTAGCAATGTAGTCTATGGTCCTGAAAAATGAGTATGGACACAAAAACAAAAACAAAAAAAATGTTTTCAAATATATAACTTGACCAATGTTTTCAAAGTGATTGTTGAGCTGAGGTATTCAAGACTTTTAAATTAAGTATTCCAAAGGGAATTATTTTGTAAAAGGGCATTGAGAAGAGCTATACTCACTAATACACACTGGAAGTTTCTATCAAATGAACTCATTATATACAGAAAATTACAATTATTATTATTTATAATAACGTTATTAGTTACATGCAGGTGTGGTTCTAAATCTTTAGCTTTGAATACATTTCTGATCAACTTACACAGTGTGTTGAGAAATCATAAATTATTTAGCAGCATCCATGTATACAAAGAAATAGAAAACTATACTGTGATTATGCAAATGTGAAACAAGCCTATTTTCTCTAGGAATTGTATCAGTCACGCATACATTCTTTCTTCCTCAGCTGATCAAAGCTTGAATTTTGATGCAATGGAGGACATAGTTTCAAGCAGCATCTGTCTTTCCCTTTTTTCATAGTTTCTCCTATGACACCTGAGTATGTAATAAAAGTAATTAAAAAAAAATAAGAAAATTCCACCTAGTTGCTTTTCCAGCAATTCTACAGAATACAGTCTGTGCTGACAGCTAGACAAGTGCGAGAGAGAGAAGCTGCAGGAAGCCACATTCTATAGATGTTAAGTGACAATGAGTCTTTTTGCTTTGCAGCTTCTCAGTTACCCTACTGTTAGGCATGACTTTGCAACACAGACCAGATCAAACAGCAGGCAGATAGGCTTTCAGCTTAGCTGAAAGCTACAGGGTGAGATTCCACACCCTGAGTCATAGTATGTGTTGCATATGCATCAGGTAAGGCACAAGACTGCAGTTTAGCTCCCAAAAAATACGATGTTATTACACCTGGCTTGTTCCAGATGCCTATGCTCACAAAGAGACTAGAACCAAGGAGCAGCAACACAAGGCCGCAAAGATCCACAACAGGAAGTGGCACTGAAGTCATAAGAGGGAGACTAATTTGTGAGCTGCTGTAGTGTTGGTTTTTTGTTCAGTGTAGAAGGGTATCTTGCTGTCAGCACCAGATGTCTTGGCCTTTTCTTGTGCTGCACAAAGCAGGCTATTAGCAGATTAAATACAAAGAAGAACCTTACCATCCCTCATCAATCACGAAAACAATATGTAAAAGATAAATAAATGTGTGGGAGATGGAGAGGCCAACTTGCTGATAATACGGCATTGGGAAAGAGAAATGGATAGAATAAACAGGGATGTTTTGTAGCTAGGCATAAGATAAGCCCTCTGCTGTTTATGAAGACTTGTTATGGAACTTGCTTGCTTTCTAGTCAATGGATTGCTAGTGGAAATGTACTGAATACGTGTGTTAGAATATAAAAGCTTAGAAGAATAAGGAAAGATGCAAACACAGCAATAAAGAAGTCTTCCTTGCACGAGAATCCTGTGTCATGTTGTTAACTCATGACATAAGCGAAATGGAACAAGGCAGCAGATGGCTTTATCTTAATAAAGATGCATAGAATGGTTCAAGACCCCTGCCTGTATTTATGTCAGTTATGTTAGCATCCTTAAGATTTAGCTCCTCTCTACTACGTATAACTCTTCTCTACCACTACCCTTGAGATAAGTAAGAAATTTCTGTCAAAGTGACAGATTTATTCCCCTCTGGTATACAAATACCAGAACTATGCCTGATACTCCACTGACAGAATTAAGTAATAGAAAAGAAAGCATCTTCATCTCTGTTGCACGTTTCCACACCTCTTGCTGGGTGAGTAGGATCCTGTTCCATCAACAAAAAAACCTTATTATTCTCTTCCAGGTTCTGGTGCATTCACCATTACAGTGGCCATAGCAGATTTAGCTGCTCCCTCTAGAGGAGTATTACTGCACTGGTGTGAGGTGGAGAACCTCAAACGCTTATAGTGATTGATCAAGATGCATGAGTGGACGAGAAGCTGGGCACGAGCCAGCAGTGTGTGCTTGCAGCCCAGAAGGCCAACTGTGTTCCGGGCTGCATTAAAAAAGGAGTGGCCAGCAGGGAGAGGAAGGTGATTGTCCTCCTCTACTCAGCTCTTGTGAGGCACCATCTGGAGTACTGCGTCCAGGCCTGGGGCCCCCAGTACAGGAAGGACGTGGAGCTCTTGGAGCAGGTCCAGCGGAGGGCCACTAAGATGATCAAAGTCTGGAGCACCTCTCCTATGAGGAAAGTTTGATGGAACTGGGCTTGTTCAGCTTGTAGAAGAGAAGGCTCCAGGGAGACTTCATTGTGGCCATCCAGTACTTGAAGGGAGCATATAAATAGGAGGGGGGGGGGGGGGGGGGGGAACAGCTGTTTACAAGGGTGGATAGTGATAGGACAAGAGGGAATTGCTTTAAACTGAGTCAGGGGAAGTTTAGGTTAGATATTAGGTGGAAGTTTTTTCACTCAGAGGGTGGTAACACATGAACAGGTTGCCTAAGCAGGCTGAGGATGCCCCATTCCTAGAAGTGTTCAAAGCCAGACTAGATGTGGCTCTGGGCAGCCTGGTTGGGTTGGTGACCCTGCACACAGCAGTGGGGTTGAAACTAGATGATCTTTGTGGTCCTTTTCAACCCAGGTGATTCTATGATGATTCTATGATTCTATGATGAGCCAGGGATTGGAGAAAGGGATACTTGAGAGAGTTGGGGGAAGAAAAATCTGGCATGAATTTAATAAAATGTAGTTAGACAGTATTAAAAAGCAGCAGTATTTTACAGTATTTCTGGACACATCCTGCTCACCCTTTTCAATAGCCTCACAACATCCCCATCTTCTCTTTGAACTACAAGACTTTTCTACTTTGACTGGTCAATTAGCAGTACTGGATAAGTAGACCTGAAAGACAGACTGGCAGCAGCAAACAGCATCGGTTCACTGAATCCACAGCATGGAACAAGTTCAGCTCTCCCTGGAACACTATGAAAGCTACAAGCAAGTCAGCTTAATCCAGTAATTGCTTCCATGGAATGTCAGACATCACCTCCAAGAACCCCTGCTTATTTGAACATGAAGAGGGATCAGGAACAACAAAGAACACCAGAACATTGCTCTACCTCTGATAAATATACACCTCCCATCAATTAATGAATATAACAGTTGTCAAGCTTTGCCTTGTGATCCTCATCTGTGGACACATCCAGGGTGAGGCCGATAACAAAACGTTGTTTTGTGTGTGTGCGTACAAGCTGTGCTCTGCGTCATACAGACATGGTATTTCTTGAAGCACAGAGTATTTGATTCCCTTAGGGACCTGCTGCTGTCCGTAAATTGATAAGGCCTCCATTTTTTATGCGCTCCTCAGTGCATGCATTCATTTTGGAATTGATGCCAAGATAGTTAATGATCTGTTCATTACACATTTCATATTAATGCAATAACACAACTTCATTTAAAACTAAGATTAAAAGATCTGAAGAAAACTAGTATTATACTGCATTTCAGTACAATATTTTCCAGCAAATACTATGAAAGAATTCTAATTTTTAACTAAATTATACTTCTATAATTTTACTGCTCACACTGGGTTTAGAATTTTAAAAATTCCATACAGTAAACATTTTAAAAGAACACACAAAGGTATTTTCTTCCTTCATACTGCATCACCCTTTCGTTACTTATTTTTTTAATTTGACAGGAGTTATCTTCCAGCATATTCAAATGTATACAATACAAACAAAACAGTTCTCAAACGTGATGCCTCAAAGTTTAAACCCTTAAAGATATAATGATGGAAACCACAAAAAATTCAGAGCTTATACTAATAAATATGTGGAGATTAAAAATGATAGGCAATTTCTTTCAAAATACTGTTATACACTACTACAAATAGAGTCCCCAGAAGGCCTTACCTGAAAAACCTTAGCATTATGCAGTACAACTATTTCCTGTCAATCTGCTTTTCTACTTTCAGCTTGCTTCATACTAATTTCTATTTTTATCTGTTTGTCTAGAATATTTTGAAATGAGAAGCCCATTTTTCTCTAGCCATTTCATGGGAAATTTCCTTTCTGGATATGAAAATCAGTAATTCCAGAGAGTTGAGCCATAATGTAAAAGAAGAGTTATTTTCAAACTGAACGTGTGATTAGTCTGTAGGGAAGATTATATACAAAAACAGAATTAAATATTTTCTCCTAAAAACACAAACAAGCACTGTATTGCATTAACTCCAACACAATTTGTGGGGAAAAAGAATAATTATGCAGTAGGGATTAGAAATTACACATACACATGTGTATGGGAACTGCTGAATCACGGCCTGAACCTCTGATTGATCATCTGAGGTGAGCAATGAGTCAGCCATGGGAGCACAGGTGAAGGGATGGAGCCTGGTTCCACCTCTCCTAGACCCATTTAAGAGCTGGCTACCAGTGAAGAAGGATCTCTTCTGGAGATCTACTCTGTTGGAGTTTTTTAAGTGAGCCCAGGATATGGGTAAGCTTTCTGTCTATTCTCTTTTTGTTATTTTAATCTGCTTTGCCAAACTCTCTTGTTTATTTTGTAATTATAGCATCTTAGTATTCATTGATTATACACACAACACAGAATCACATATTGCACAATTACAGAAATATAGGTGCTAGAAGGGACCTCTGGAGATCACCTCCAGACTCGTCAACCTCCGAGTTCCCTATAGTAGGTAGCACAGGAAAGTGACCAGATGAGTCTTGGATAACTCCAGAGAAAGAGATTCTCTGGGTTGCCTGTTCCAGTGCCTTACACACTCAAATTAAAGATGTCCCTTGTGTTTGTAGAAAACTCCTCGTGTTCCTGTTGGTTCTCCCATTACCCCTTGTTCTACTGCTGCACACCACTGAAAAGAGTCTAGCCTATTCTACTTGACTGCCACACTTTATATACTTATAAACAGATCTCCTCTCGTTCTTCTCTTATCCAGGCTGAACCATCTCAGGTCTCTCAGACTTTTCTCGTATGGGAGAAAAGGCCCCTAATAATTTTTGTGGCCTTTTGCTGAACTCTTTCTAGAAGATCTTTGTCTTTTTTGACTGAGGAGCCCAGAGCTGGACATATTTTAGATGTGGCCTCAACTGGACAGATAGAGGAGAGGGATCACCTGCCTCAATCTGCTGGCTGCACTCCTTTTAATGCACTCCTGGATGCAATTAGCTTTCTTGTTCACAAGGGCACATCACCAATCTGCTGTCTATGAGTATACCTCAATCTTTCTCTATTGAGTTCTTTTCCAGCTTGTCAGCCCATGACCTGTACTGGTGCATGTGGTTACTCCGCCCCAGGTGCAGGATGCTACACTTGCTCTTGCTGAAGCTTATAAGGTTCCTCTCTGCCTGTCTCTGTTTAGGTCTTGCTGAATGGCAGCACAGCCTTCTGGTATGTCAGCCACTCATCTCAGCTTTGTATTGTCAGCTAACTTGCAAAAGGTGAATTCTGACTCTTCCTTCAGCTTGTTGATGAAGATATCGAACAAGTCTGGGCCCAGTATTCACCCTTAGGAAACGCTGCTAGTTGCAGGTCTCCAACTAAACTCTGCAGTGTTGATCACAAACCTCTGAGCTCTATCAGTCAGCCAGTTTTCAATCTGTATATAAATATAAAGTAATATTCATTACAAGGATGTTGCCAGATACTGTGTCAAACACCCTGATGGAAGTACGTACCCCATAAAATGAACCAAAGTCTGGTAAAAGAAGCTGCTGTTCCTTGAGCTTACAGTACAACATTCACATACCATTCTGCTTAGCTGTGGTCTGTTCATGCATTAATTATGCATAACAGTCTTACTACCATGCAATGTGCCTTTATATCAATAACAGACAATACATTTATAGTAATAAAAGTAAAAAGGTACTCTTATAGAAAGTATTCAGGGCTTAAACCCTTGAAGAATTGTACAATTTTGGTCCAAGGCGTTGTGTAGTAAGATTTATCTGCAGAAGACATAACTAGGTATGCAGAGGAAAAATAAAACCTCAATGCTTTGGTCCTCTTGGTCTTTCTTCAATAGGAGATAAATGCTTTCTCACAAATCCCAGTTGTTATCTTATTGTTTAATTTTTAAAAGAACAGCATCAAAATACGTCCTCTTACTTAGACGACCTGGATGAATTGTGCTCATACTCCTACAGTTTTTTTCTTTAAAATCTGTGGAAACCCAGCTTAGGCACTTGCCTCCTCCTTCTACTCATCTGAAAATCAATGAAACAATCTGGCAAAGGTTCAAGAATATGTGCCAAGTCCTGTTTTCATTGATATAACTAAAAATACTGCTATGCACTAGGAAAAAAAGGGTATGTCTCTTACAGCTGCAACAATAAAAGAGCTACTCAAGAACTTCATCTAGAGCTACCAACACAAAGATGTGCTGACAAACTGAAAAAATAAGACTGTATTTATAAAGAATATGCAAACTCAGCTTCTAGAAATCCTGAAAAATAGCTTGGTTCCTCGTTTTTTACTGGTTAAAAACAAACAAAAACAAAACAAACCATCAAAATGAAAAAAAAAATAAACAAGCATGTCAAATATGGGATTTTGTTCTTTAATGATGAGAACTCGCATTATCCCTATTGCTGGTGACAAGTTGTATAAGCAGCTGAAAAATATTCATTGAAAGGACAAGTAATGAGAAACTGTGTGTCTGACAGACTTGCAAAAAGCAACCAGTATGATGGTTTCCATTAAGAGCACTTATGAATGCTAAGGTCTGCTGAAAAAACACACACAAAAATTAAACTCTGTTGTTGAGCATATTTAAGGTTTTTCTAGCTGACTCTTTGAATGCCTCAAAACAATGGAAAAAAAAAAAAAAAAAAAAAAAAAGTCTTCTCTCAGCTTTACTTGTCTCTTAGTATTGATAAACCTGATTTATCTTCAACTCCACTAGAAGTAGGAATACTTTTCCAGTAAAGTCCTGCTGAGTGTTTCTGACCAATGCTCTAAAGATATGTTGGCCTGTCTTGGATTAACTCCAATGATTTCTTGCCTACTAAAGCTAGGTCTGTTCCATTGTCTCATTTCACGTGGTCTGTGTACAAATTCTCACCAGCAGGAAGCATTAGCTCGAATTCTGGCATTTGTCACAGCTGGAGGAATCTGAACAAGTTCAAGACCTTCCCACTGGCATAAGCTGTAGAAGAGCAAGAGTCTACCAAGATACTAGGTCTACCAGTGTCTGTCTCCTTAACAGATCTTTACATCTGATGCAACAAAAGGCTTTAGTGTTCTTTTAACAGGAGAGATGTGGCTCTTCTTATAGCGGTGGCAAGCTAAAAGATTATTGAAACATGATGCATAGGTCGAAGTCATATATGTCTATTCTTCATCTCACAGCGCTGACTTAGCCCACGCATTCTACTGCATGCAAATTTGGAAAACATTTTTTTCAAATGTGACAGTATTTACCATTTTCTAAGTGAGATGAAACTAGCTGGCAGTTGAAGATGAAGATGACAGATGTCCTACAGAACTGCAACAAAGCATGGCACACTACATGTTGTCCTTAGGCCTTGTCTTATGAAATAAGTTTAACTAATAAGTACAAGGAATAGGGTTTGATGTATTAACACTTAGTTTTACGTTTGAATTCTAGATTTTGAATGTTAAGCTTTGAAAGTGGGGAACTAAGAATTCATGAAAACAAAATGCCACTTTTCTTGCAGAGACATTTGCTAATGTAGCATGTTTTTGAAAAACATTCTCAACAGACAGCAATGCAGAAAAAGGAAGAAAAAGAATTACATCACTACAGTGTAAAATCCTGCATCAACTATAAGACTGAGACAGATGTAGGTTCATTTGTGCACAATGTTCACGTTTTTTTCAGACACAACAAAAATATACACAGGTTACAGTAGAAGATGGTATTTGTTCTTCAGTAGAATGCACACCTGCTTTACTCAGCTTAAATTAATTTCAGACTAAGTTATTGAATAAAACATAGAAGCTTACCTTGCATTTCAACATGTTGGCCACTCTCTCTTGCATTGACTGTCCAGCTTTTGGTCTTACAAGTATATAAACTGCTTTTACATCAGGGCTGGAGCGCAGAAGCTTTTCCACCAGCACTTTGCCCATGAAACCTGTAGCTCCTGTGATAAGTACAGTCTTTCCATTGTAATAAGCTGAGACTGAAGACATGGTGCTTCCTACTTCTGTTCTTCCTTTAGCTTCCTGCAGGAGGTACCTGAGAAGATACAGAAACAAGGTTTTAAGGCTTTCCAGATTAAACCGCTAAGTCATTAAAGAACTACAGTGCAAGAACTTGTTCCAGTTTGTCAGCTATAGCAACTCATCTTAGATCGGTCAAAGGTAATTTTAAAATCAGTTTTCTTTTTCAAGATGTTGTCATGAACAGAATACACACACACAAAAAATTAATCTGGGAAATATACAGATCTTAAGTTCAGCCTTTATATTACACTGCAGTTGCACTCAGAGTTCACAAGTTCAAACATGGCTTGTTGTGGTCAAGACTTCTAGCAGGAGATGCTTAACTACAATGTTGAAGAGCACTTATACGTTATGAAATGGAAACCAAATATATGCACTATCCTTACAGGACAAAACAGAAACAGATCTCCTTTCAACTAATGTGAGCTCTAATGCTGTTCTTCCACTGCTACTCCACTGTGCCAATTTTTTGCCAGCCATCACTTTCCAACATCCTCAGGTTTTTTTAGTGGTCTTGGCTTGGAATATATCCATGGTAAAAACTCTTTTTCTTGGAATATACAGCACAATTACTTGCCCTGCAAGACTGCAGAACTATGTGTAGGTCACCACTTCTTTTGTTGGATGTTAAGGCCAAAATTAATCCCATGCAACTCTAAGGAGCACAGATGTCATGTTTCTTGATAATCCACAAAGAGTTTAGGTTGCTTGAAATTACCTCTGGAGATCCTTCGCCCTTTCCACAAGGGAGCTGGCATGACTAGACTCCCACATGAAGTGTCCCAGTTAAATATTTTATTTAGATACAATATTTTCAGGCCAGCATGTCCCCAGTCATTCTGAAAGCTATAAAATGACGAATGAGGCTGAAATTAGACTTGCTAGAGGAACCCTCTCTCTGTCGGGCTAACAGGTGGAACCACCCCACACACCTTTGAAGTGCTGCAGAATTGACAGCATGCTCAAGATGCTTCAATTACAAGGGAAAGGTTCACATAAAATACAAATAAATTGAAAAAATATTAAAAAATTCCTTTGAAACAAATGTACTAAACCTACAAATTTTGAAACAGAAACAAAAAGAGCTCAAGTGCTCAAAAGCCATGAAAATATCCAGCTCCCCCTCAAATCCTTTCAAATACACAGAAACAAATTTATCATTTGTTGCATTTTTGCTTTCTGCTAAGATTCCTTGTTATCATCACCTCTTCTGCCTTTCTGAGAGAAAGGAAACCACGTAAAGACAGTAAAAACAGACTAACTTATAAAACAGAATCATTAAGTCATAGAATTGTTTGGGTTGGTGGAGACCTTCAAGACAATCTAGTTCCAACCCCCCTGCTATAGGCAAGGGTAGCTCCCACCAGACCAGGTTGTCGAAAGCCCCTTCCAACCTGGACTTGAACAGAACCGTCCGTAGAAGAACCCCTGCAAGGTGTACATTGTTCAGTGCAACAGCTCAGGAAGATGCTTAAATGGACTGTGATCTCAAAGGCATTATCACTCCTGACAGTGAAAAATGAATCAGAGGCTTTGGTACTTACAGTCATTATCTACTATTATCATCATCCATTATCTGATGCACCTACCCAGATCTGACCACCCTGCCAGTATTCACAGTAACTGTACTGCTACATGGAAACACTAAGTGCGTATTTCCAATGGACTACAGTCCAAGCACATCAATGAGGGATACAAACCGCAAGATACATGTGAGAAAGATCTCAGTGCTATCAGGAACTGCAGTACTTATCATCAAACGAAACATCCAAATTTATTTTGAAAGAAATCTGTAACAAATCATCAAGTGTATCATATAATTTGAGAAAGTAGGTCAAGCAGAAAAACATCTGAAGGACACTATTTTACAAAATTAATATCTGTGAGTATTCTGGCTCTGTGAATTCAGGTATTAGCCTACTTTCAGATATGACCTACATCACAGCTTAAATGAATCTAGGAGGCTTGTCCAGGCCTATTATAAACCTGCTCTTATCTAAGACCTGGTCACTTGGGAATTTGGACAAACAGGTTAAACTATTAGACAATTAATTTATAATAAAATGTCACATCTTATTCTGATTGGGGAAAACTGAGTAATGCTGTAAGACAAATTTGCAGAACCTAGAAGTGTGTGAAAGACTATGTGTTATTTCAGCTGGATGAAGATGAAGATGAGAAAATGCTTAAGAGTACGATAGGTGGCTGGCAAAGCAGATATATTAATGGCAGAAGTCCTCAGTCACTAGAAGCCATAAGAAATCTTCTGAATATAAGGAAACATTTAGAAGCATTTAGACCATCCCCAGTTAGCGGATTCTTGCTTTGAACTGACTTTCAGAAGATCACATCCTACTTAGCTTCACCTAATATTCTGCTATACAAAAATGGTACATTTATGAAGTACTCTGCATGGCAGACTTGAGGATTACCACAATATTTAGCAGTAGTTACTTTTTTCCAATCTTCAGTAGTTTAGAACATTTGCAAATTCTATTACAATACGTCACTGCTATGCATTATGATTGCAGGCTCCTGCTGAAATTGTTGTTTAGAGTTCTGAATATGAAAATAAACTTATTTTGTTGTTTCATTTGTGTTCTCTGAGTTATCCAAGTGGGGTTCTGTTTGTATTGGCCAGACACTAGGTGCTTTCTAGAAGAATAATAGAAGAAAAAAAAATAACACTACTTTAAAATGTCCCTAAAATCACATCTGCAGCCAGATTTCCTTAAGTATTTCTTGCAGTCCTCTTGTAATTTAAGACCACCTCAAATGTTTCTCTTCAAAAAAGCCGGAAAAAAATCTTCAAAATAATTTTGATGCAGTGGGAATGGAAGTACCAAACATCATCAAAATGCATTCCTAAAGCAATCTGCTCTTTCTCTTCATTATTGCCTAATCCTCCAGGGTTAGAAGAAAAAGTAAGAAATCATCACAAATCAAACACTTTCTGTTTTCTATAATAATAAAACAGTTGAAGTCAAGCAGCATATATTTAGCAGAGCCAGTTTCAGTGTGGGATTAGGTTGCTCTGGGCTTCATCCACAGCAAAAAGACATGAGAAATGTCATGGTATTTGCTTATCATGGGATCAGATTTATGTATCTTCCACTTCTTTTTCTCTTTCTTCAGCTAAATTTAGAAAAAATACAATAATCTTGCACCCAGTTGACTCCATGCTAATGATCTTCAAAGAGAATTGTACATATGTTTATCTGCTTGAATCAAATTGATGTTTTGTGATCATGACAAATAAAAGGAAAAATGCTGCAAAACCACTGTGTTCAGACAGATCCCTGAATTTCCACATTCCTAACAAATTTTAAAAGGTTATTAATAGTTCCCAAATTCAAGAGCAGATTCCAGGTTATATTCAGGATATTCCATTACAGAAACTGCTACAATGTTTTCCTTTCAACTACGGGAATATCGTCTAATTTTATTTTTTCAGATTTTTAAAAATGTATTTTAAAAGTGATTTCATAACGGAATTTCTTCTTTTCTAATTTAATGGATATTGTCTGGTCTTTATGAAGAAAATGCAGAAGTAACAAAAATCTTCAGAAATTTGAGGATTTTCACGTTAAAAGACGTGATTCAAGTAATGCCTGCTGAATATTTAGATATCTATTTTGAAGTACAAAGAACCGTATACATTCCTTTTTGATGTTTTTGTTTGGTTGGTTTTTTTTAAATTAATCAAATAAAGAAAACCTATGTTTTCTGTAGAAGCTCAAACTTCATTTCTGGGGAAAAAAAAGTAATAATTCAAAACCAAGTATTATCAATGCCCCAACCACTTAAGCAAATAGGAATTAAGCATCTGCTAAGAGAAAACTGTCATAAGATTGAACAACGATCAGGACTTCCAGCGGGCTCAGCCCTATGGAGCTGAAGGAAGAGAAAGACTATTTCAGAGCCTGGAATTCCTGTTTTTTCATAAACTGGATGGAGATGACAAAGCCACTGAAAAAAAGAAAAGCCCACACACAGAGTTCCTGAAGTCCAATTCTAATGTTCAATTACAGACAACTTTTAACAGTTCAGGTGCTAATCTGAGCAGGAAAATAATCACTGGTGTGTAATGTGAATTACTGAACACAACATCTTTAAAGCAGTCCACATTTCACTGCTGCTGACTCATCTCCAGTTGTATTCTGAAAAAAAGCCACCTTTTGGACATTCAGTCAGGAATCATGCCGAGCATCTCTACTGACACAAGTACAAAAGCTGCTTTAAGAGTAAAGCTCTGATACAGATGCCCGTGACTGTTCTCTCCAGACCAGACATAAAGGATAATCTACAGCACTGCATTACAAACAAAGCCATGGTCTTGTGCCAGGGGCATATGCCAAAGCACAAGCGAGCAATACAAAAAGTGGGAGTCCTACCAACCCAATACTTTGGCCCTGCAAAAGAAAACCCACACATCCTCATCAAAAGCATAAAGCAAAAATTTTTTTGCCCCAAGCAGATGAAACAGAGCTGATATTTAAGAAAACTAATACACTGTCCCCTCGTTCCACATACTTTGATGCCAAATCTGCATTCATCTTACAACGGTGTAATGCCAGAAGTTAGACTGTTACCATAGCCACAGCAAAGGGAAGATGAATGCATATCTGAACCTCCCTCGCTGCTGTTACTACTACTGCCCAAAGCGGGTCCGTGACTGCAGGATGTCAACAAGAGATGGTAAAATGAAGCACAAGCAGTGAGGGATAAGTACATCAGGGCAAGTTAATGTCTCACTGCAGTTTGCACAGTTGCTAAGATTTCTATACCCTACTCAGTTGGGACAGTGGTGATTTCAAAAGCTGATCTATTGAGATATTTGCCATTTCAATTTAAGAGCACAAAACAAAAAGGAAAGAAAAAAAAGGAGAGAGATCTAGTTCAGTGCAAGCGTAAAGGACTGAAGGTGTATTAACATGTCTAGATCCACAAATGTTCTCTCTGGCATCTCTTTCTACTTAGTCTAGTCTAGATGAGTTTTCTTATACCTGATGCACTTTCACAACTTTGCCTAGGGATGTAATTTCTGTAAACAAGAGGGTCAGAATATCCATATGATTTTTTTTTAAAACATGATATAAGATATAATGAACCAGCTTTAAATAAAAATGTAGACAGCAAAATTTCTTAAGACAAAAGAAATATTTAGCAATTTCTAAATATAAATTGATAATCTTGGATGCAAATGTCCAATCACATATATGATAGTTCTTTTTAATTAGGATTCTAGTGGATTTCTGATTTCTATTCTGAAGCATGCAGAGAAATGAAGATTCTTCTATTATTTCAGCAAACTTATACAGCTGAGGTCAGAAGCATCAGTATAAAGTGGTTACAGAATATTTCAATCTCATAAGCTTGCTTCCTCAACCTACTACTGCTTTATGAGCTTAAAATGGACTCAATACTAGCGATGTCTGAACACCGTATCTTCACGTAACTGCTTTTTTTCCCTGTCAGGAAGTGTAACAGAGATTCCACAAACTAAGTGCATCATCATAATAAAACTAATTCTTTCTAATGCGGGTGCTTTGCCTGAAAACATCTATGTATAGCTTCTTGTTAGCAAATCATCAGCAAATAAATCATCCTAAGTGTAGTGGTTACAACCTGACCTTTTAACTTTGGTGGTCAGTGGAGGTAGATATTTGGACAACAGTTTTTTTCCAACATTAATGCATACACAAAGATTGCATGAAGCAAACCAATACAGTTCAAGGAGTGTGTGTGCACAGAAGCAACAGAAATAATAATGAGTTGAACATCTGCACACCAAGTCCTATAGAGCAAAGTCCTATCTGAAACAAGGCATCATTCCAACCAATTGATTCCTCCAGTAACAGTCTTCATAAAAGCATAACTAGATAAACATGAGAGCCTATACTAATGATTTCATAATACAGTATATATCTATCTGTTTTCAAAACTAAAGATAGCATAATCAAATGATCTTTCCATAATGAAACATGAAAGACAAGTACCAGAGTTTCATTTGCACATCTTTAACCTCACTGGTGCACCAAAACTCATTAGGATAAACAAATTTTTTTTTTTTAATTTCTTGCTTCTCTCACTCCTCTCTATTGCCCATGCTTAGAGCATTTGATGGCACCTTGCAATTCACCAGACAAGAGAACTGGTCCTGTTTATTCCATCCAGCTACTGAAATCAGACAGAAAGCATCTGTTCCTCTTATATACAAAACTCTCCTGTCAAGTGAAGGTTCTCAGGCAGCAAGGCAGGATCAGGACCTTTGAGAACAGGAAAAAAACACAACCAAAGGAGTCCATAAAGAAGTTTACACCCCTCAATGCACAGCATTAAGCTGGCAAGCCAGAAAACTGGTGTTCAGTGACAAGCTTTGCAGCAGGTCCTGCCTCAGCACGGGAGGAGCAATTGTGGAACTGTCTGAATCTCAGCTACAGTGCAAGACACCTTTGCTGCCACAGTCCTGGGCACTAAAACAACCTCAGACAGACAGCATACATGCCCATACTGTGGCAGCTACTTCAGCAGAGCTGCAACTGTTTCCAGGCAAGGCAGGATGCTGCTGTTATTTTCATGGAACAAATGCCACTAGCTGACAAGTATCTTATTTTCCCTATAGAAACACACAGAACCCAAAGCAAGGACAAACTAGCCAGCCTTTCACTCGTGTGCAGTGTGAGGAGGGCAGAGGAGACACCAGAATGGAGCTTGCCTGCTTCTGGAGAGAGAGTGAGGAAAGGCAACAGAAAGATAATGTAGAATGTAAAACACACCAATATTCTGTTACACGTTGTTGCTGTGCAACAGATGGCAGCGGGGGGGCTGTCTGACAAAATCGCATCTGACATGGAAGTGCATATGAAAAAAAGGTGTGGAACTGAATTCTTCCATGGAGAAAAAATTGCATCCACAGACATTCAGTGATGCTTGCTGAATGTTTACAGGGACCAAGCAGTTGATGTGAGCACAATTAGGTGGTGGGAGGTGAATTTCTGCAGTGGTAACAACAAAAATGAGTCACTTTCACTGGTGCAGATCTTTATGAAAGCAGCAAGCAGGCTTTTGTTCACTGTCAGCAAAAATGCATAGTCACTGGTGGTGACTATGTTGAAAAATAGTGTTTTGTAGCTGAGAATATGCTCTATCAAACAGTGTTATTGTGCTCTTTGCAGCTGTTGTCATTTCCATGGAAATAAACAGGAGAAGTTACCTTCAGAACAGTGTATGTAACACAGCTTTCATCAAAATAATTGCTGTGATACTATAATTTCATTAGTATCATATGCATATGTAAATAAGAATTTTTTAAAAAAGGAAAAGAAATAAAGAAAAAGCGATCTGTTTCCATCTGAAGTTTTTTTGCGCTTATCTACAGTTATTTTACTTTTTTTACCATACAGTTGTTCATTTCATATACTGTTCAAAATATGGATTCCAGGAAGGCACTGATAATGACACACTGAAGAAATCAAACTAAAAGATCAAAATATTTTGCAAACCAGATTTTCTCACAGACTGTAAGGCAAATGCACTCCTTAAATTTAATGACTTGGTTTCTGTAAAAGATCGGCAGTGCGTTCTGTAGATTTCTCTCCCCACAGTTCTTGAAGAATCACAAACATTTACTCTTCAGATAAAGGAGAAAGTGCAGGAAGTGAAAACTAAAGAGAATCCCTTGGAGTTACTAAAAGCTGCATTAAGGAGCTCTGCTCAGAACATCAGAAACTGAATAATGAGGCAGCAGAGAGCTCTAGAGTGCCACGAGGCTTTCAAATACATTTCTTCAAAATGAAGACAAGAAAATGCAATGAGATGATGTTTCTTGGTTGGCATATACTGTCACGGAGAAATTTTTTTCTTCTTTTCCATATACAGGGACTGACTTCTACGCTCCTGTTCTCCAACATTTAGATGAGAAGCTGATGAGAGATGACAAGGCACATTTAGAAAAGTTCAAGAAATTCAGTACTGAATAAAACATAAGGACATAAGGACAATGGTCAGGCTGCACTTAGTCATCTTAGACTTCCTCTGTGCTTTGAATATCTACATGGTGGATGTCAAGTGGATAGGGCCAGGCTCTTTTCGGTAGTGCCCAGTGACAGGACAAGAGACAATAGGCACAAACTGTATCACAAGAAGTTTCATCTGAACATGAGAGAAAAAAATATTTACTTTGAGGGTGACAGAACACTGGAACAAGCTGCCCAGAGAGGTTGTGGAGTCTTCTCTGGAAGAATTCAAAATCCGCCTGGACACTTTCAGAAACTGTGCAAGGCACTCTAGGGAATCTGCCTCAGCAGGAGGTTGGACAAGCTGATCTACAGAGGTCTCTTTCAACTCCTCTGATTCTGTGAAATGCAAGAAAGGAATGGAAAATAATTAATTCAAGGATAATATGGTTCCAGATCTTCTAAATGTTCAAGAACATTTTCAGCTTATTTTAAAAACACTTGAAGAAACCTGTTGCAATCAGTACCAGGTTTGACTTAGTGTACGTACTTTCCTGCATCACAAAACACCTTCTGCTCCTTTAGCTCTTTATTCAAAATTCATATCCTCCTGCTCTAAATAAAATTTATTCTTTTGTTTTGTTATCTTTTCAATGACTAACGGTTAGAATCTTATCTATCTGATAAAAAATACTTGTGGAAAACTACATCTATGTGTTAACTTCCCATGGCACATGAGATTCATACCCCTGTGGAAAAGTAGAGCCAGCCTCAGGCTCATCAGGAGAGTCCTCATCCCTCAAGCAGGAAAGTGCTTGCAATCAAGGTTTCTAGGCTCCTGAGCTAATTAACGTTCCTCTGTCCTGACTACACCACTCTAAGCAGTGAACATTATACTAGTAAATCTTTGTGTGGTACAGAGAGCTACAGGAATACATGAACGAAGACACGCACCATATTTCAGATGAAGTCAGACATGCTCCTAGACTTTTTTCTGCAATGCCTCATCCACCTATGTGCTTGGCCTTAGAGCTTCCATCCCAAAGCAGCAGCTTTCCCTCAGCACTCTTCTCCTAACAAAAATGTAGCTAATCATGTTTTAGAAAGCTAGTAAGAAAACATACCAGAGTTGCAAAATCTCAAAATAACTGGAATTCACAAATTTCTTGCATTTTGAAAATATAAAATGCTGCAGTAGATGCTGTGCTACTGCGCATAAGTGATCTCAAGCTTACATAAGTACAACACAAACTTACAACAAGTACAGAGTGTTGGTGACTTCTTCATTTCTTTTTGTTTTAGGAACTTTTTCCTCTCTTATAAAGATCAGAAATTATGTTCCAAGGTAAAATAGTTCCAAGGTAAAATAGACTATAGAATCATTAACATTTGATCAAATATCTCAAAAGAAACAGTGTGCCACTAAGGAGCATTCTAAATTGAAGGATTTATCCATATAATTCAAGAAAAAAAATGAATTACAATTCATTTCCTATTTATAGAATTTCTTATTGTATTTTCCAGGAAATTATGCACTTTTTGACTTTTATATAGCGATATGATCTTGGAGACAAAGCTGGCAGGTTATAAATGTCAAGTAAGCTTTAGTAATTCAGAAACTGAAATGTGATGTACTTGTTATAATTTCATTGCATTAAAACACCCACAGCAGGCTCATTCTATATTACATCTCTCTATCTCACGTACTTTAATTTTGAGATTCAGAACATGCTCAACAGACTTTTGTTAATTAATTTGTACCAAGAAAAACACAAAAAAACTGTATTTTAAGTCAGTTCTATTAGGTTCCAGATCTTCAGTACGCACTTAAGTTCCACACAGGCTCTGTCCTCAGCTCAAAACACATAAATGCTGAAAAAAATTACCTTCTGCAACAACTTCTCTTAATAACATACGATAAAGAGGCTACCATCATCAAGGCATTTCACATATAAGTTGAGAGACTGAAAAGACTGAATGCAATCTGGTAATATTTTGTACTCAAAACTAAAGTAGCACAAAAAAACATTTCTAAAGAGTGGATGACCCGCTTTTTACAAATCAGTCAGGCCTTCTTCAGTGGGTTTTTGTTTGTTTTTAAGAAGTTTAGAAAGCTCCAGGATCCAAATTCATGTTAGAACGCCAGGATTTACAAGGACTGAGGGAAATTAAGTATTTCACAGAACAAACAGACCATCATCAGAAATTATGAAAATAAAAACTGGTAAGAGAAAACTGAACTAAAAGACAAATGATGAACTGGAAGAGAAAACAAATAAAAACACTTTTGCAGTGCCACTCCTCCAGCTGGCTGCGGGATGGAGAGTGACAAACTCTTGACAGTTACCCAGGTGTCAACAGCTCCACAAAAGGTATTAGAGCCACTAACCTCTACATAGCACAGAGATGATCTCTGGTCATATCTGACCTCTTAGATCAATTTTACACCATAGGAATTATTATTTTTTTTAATAGCAAATTGATTCTTTTAAATTTGCAAGACGTGAAGTTTAACTGTGAAGCATATTTTGAGCCCATTATAAACCCTAATTGCAACATTTTTCAGTTCTAACCAAAGACAAAAACAACCAACACACTACTTTTCACAGGAGAAAATAATCACTAATCATTTTGAATTCCTGGTATCATGCCATAGCTGAATGCAGAGATTTTGGCAACAGCTTCAGGACTAATTTATTTTTTAGAAAAAAAACTTGCCCTTTCAACTTGTTCAGGCCAGACTCTTGTGGCTCAAGTTGTGAGTTGAACTCGTTTACAAAGCACCTTGACAAAGATCTGTGCTAACACCACTGAGGGTGATGTTAGACAGCAATTGGATGGAGAAGCAGAGGCAAAAAGCAAGGCAGGAAAAGCAAGAATTTGCTTATCCTATATTACTGCCAAATCCTTTTCTCTGAATCTCCAGCATCTTGGCAGGACCATTTCATCTACCTTTCTTTTTATTGAGATACCCCCCATTTCAGAATTTAGCAGTTCTAGCAGTAACAAACAACTTTCCCTGGTATTTGCATTAAGTCTCAAATTAAGAATTTCAAGCCATCTCGCAGTCTCCCTGTGGCTGCTTTGCCAATGCTCTGAAATTCCTTTTCAAAGCCATCCTTTTCTTTCTCCTTTCTTATACTTCAGTCCAACCTGCAAGTGTTGTCTTCTGAACTGAGAAGCTTATAATAGGAACAGATCCTCCACAGCCACCAAGGAAGAAGGAATAATTCAAAAACCCTAGTAGTCACCATCAGCCTTAACTTGCCACTTCTTTGAGACAGACTCAGAAGAGGAGATGAAAACAGAAGTAACAGTGGAGGATCACTAGGAGGGAACATCTCAGTCCATCAAGGAATAGAAGGTCTGGCATCACATACTGAGGAAGTATGTAGAAAAATGGCTTACCTGGAAAAAAAAAAAATAATCAGGAGAAGCTTATCTACATGCAATTAGTCAAGTCAGGAAAGTCAGTCAAACTCTCCAGCAACATGGGGAAATATCAGAGAACTGAGACCAGCCAATCTCTCCTCTTATTTGCCATAACGTTTGCAGGAAGAAGAAAAGCCATTACTTACTATGAATTGAAATGTCTCCAAGACGCATTGGACACACTCAATCATAGCATACCATATAATGGGAGAATTGCAACAGCTACAGACAAGTCAGCATAACAGCCAGGATGAGGCAACATGACTGATTTTTTATTTGACAGCCCTTTCTAAAAGGTATAGCCTATTCTTTGCATGACAGGTTTAACATTTTTTGTTAATTTGCAAACGAATGGAAAGATTAGTCATTTATCAGAAAACAATATTATATTTCAAGTTTCTGTCTACAAGCAGAACTGCTATGCACAGAACACAATCTATTAAGACAATTTAGTTCTCTTTTCCTAATGCCTAAGAAAAAGAGCCCCTTTATTCCAGAGTTCAATATATCATCATTTTCACTGAAATAACCTAATACAATGCTTTCATGTTCTTATCCATGAAGACTTTCCATATCAAGCAGAAGAGATTTCAGGCTGCAGTTCCTTTCTGTTCTCCATCTTAATGCAAAACCAATCAGCCCAGTAACAAAACCAAGAACCGTGCAAACCCAGATGGGAGAAAGGCATGAACAACCTCAAAAAAGACAGAAGGCCAAGTCTTTACTCAGGATCTTCTATTTGTGCTACTCAGTGGTGCAGAGCAGGATGATGTTGCTTAGAGACCAAGGAAGGGGTCACGCTTCCTATGGGGTACTCTAAACTTGGCTGGACATTGGTCTACTATATATTGAAGGACAAATTCTGATCTACAGACAGTTCATTGTTAAGCATCCATCATAACATCTCATGTTAGGAATCATTTTAGTCCATAGGCTAAAGAAAATAATAATCAAATGTCAATTTGATATATTTGCAATACGATACCAGGAGTAAGCCAGAAGTAATTGTTTTCTGTTATTGTGACTCATAGAGCTCGTGTTTTAGAGACTGCCAATGAAGAGGGAAATTCATAAAGCTACTTTGAAGGCCTCTTCTCTATCAAAATTATAAAAATGTCATTCCAACGAAGTACCACCCCAAATTAATAAATATTCCTTTCACAGGAGTATTAATTGCAGGGTGACAGCTGATGGCTGAGTGGAACGCACACACTCCAGTAGAGATCCTTACAACTTACCCAAATTAAATCTGAACTTTATAGTGTTGCATAAATGCTCTGCTTCTCTCTTTAGAAAACCCAATCTCAGTAAGCTTTAGCGAACTGTTTCACATTTCTTTTTCTATCTACTCACACAGCTTCCTCAGCTTTTTATATATCAAACGCAAATACTACAACATGTCATAACACAGATGAAACAATAACTTTTCTGAAGCTACATTTACTTCAGAAAGCCAGTTTGGAGATGACTTGTTATTTTCACTCATTTTTTTGCCTTAGTTTACCAACATATTTTTGCTTATTTTATGTAAATAATTAAGCTTTTTTCCCCCCAGCAAAAATTCTGAAACGATGTTTTTCTTGGAGTCATGGTCATTTACAATCAACTGAGATCATCTGGTTATATCTTGTATATTTTGACATTGTTCTGCAACCACTTTTACTGCCATGATGCTAAATGACAGCTATAGCTTAAGCACTTTGCACTTCCATTACCACTGTCACTTGGGTCTCTCGATAGACTATATCTCCCAAGAGACACACACTCATGCTAATAATCCTGGTAAATGCTGGGACTTCAACTCTGCTAGATTTCTTTTGATGCACAGGAAGAGACACTAGTGTGATTAACTAGGACAGAAGTGCTCAGGCACTGACCCCAGCTCACAGCAAGGGCAATTCTGAACTGTCCTTCTCAGCACTCACCAAAAGCACTGGAAGATGATTTCACAATGTCAAATTTGTCTTTTAAAAACAAAACAAAAAAACTACTCTTTTAGAAATGAACATTTTTCATAACTCTTCCTTCTGCAACAAGATTATGTTTGTTTTTTTTTAATTCATAACCAGTAAAAGCAGTGAAGTTTGCAGAATTCCCTGAGGGAATGAAATGCTACATTTTAAATCATCCCTATTTATTTCCCCTCCTCCTCATTTCATCTCATATCACTACTTCATACATGTTCTGCTAAGAAATTTTTCTTCATATATCTTTCCCAACCAAATCTTTTAGTTATGCTTTCCTTAAAACTTTCTAGTTTGCTGACTGCTACCACAGAGAAATGAGACACAGGCAGCATCATGACCTTTCCTCATGGGAGGGCATCATTATGTCTTTGCCTAAACAGATAAAAATTAGCTTAGGTTCATCTCCGCTTTGCTTCTTGTTTTCAGTCACCCGGGCACTTCTCCAGGAGATTAGGATAAAAAGTCTTTACTTTGGAAATAAAAAGCTTCAGAAGGCCTTTAAATCCATTTAAGGTTTCCTGCAAATTAAAGTTCAGATAAAATTCTCCATTTTATAAGGTTCTTCAGATCAACTTCATATGTTCCTATATTTAAAATATATTTTATATTGCACATTTTTAGACAACATATTAAAGAAAGTCTCTTTATTTAATTTTCTTTCTTTCTCGTTTTCTTATTTTCCACTCTCTTTTCCATTTTTGTTTACATGGCCTCCATATTGCATTCCAGTGTAATGGCAACGTTTCAAAAAATGTGAGGACATAACAACAAATCTTGTCCAGTTTGAGGAGAATAACTGAGGTTATTTGCAGAAAATATCAAACTCTAGTGAATTGGAACAGAGAAAAGGATATTTTTCTATTTTTATTTATTTTTTTTTTAATTCGTTTATTTCTTGTTAATTATTGAAGTCCTAATGATGATATGTAGATACTTGGATAGCAAATTATAACTTCAGTAGAGGAAACATTCAAAATTTCTGTTAAGACCACAGAAAATATAAATTTACAGTCTTAACTTGCAAATTCTGCTTTCAGGCATTCCAGGTGCCAGTCCTGCCAGTCTCCCACCACAGTGTCTCAGGGAACAAAGTATCACCCCTGTTGGAGGAAGATGGCATAAGGGATACAAGCACCGCAGAACTACACATCTCCATGAGACTGGATGGATACCTCTGAGAGGGCTGAATCAAGTTCATTGATGCCATCAATGACAAAGCAGTCCAATGTTTTGGATAGATTACGCACATTGACAGCCTAGAATTTGGGGAAGGTAACAAATACTGAAAGTGTAGTCATTGCATAACATGATGGCTGCAGCCTGTGAGGATTTGATCAAACACAACAGAAAACATTCAAAAGCAGTGGGCACAAAAATAGGGAAGGAAGCTGCTTACCCTCAGAATTGTATGCAAGGTATGCAAGGATCTCCAGAGACATACCCTTAAATGAGGGTATGTCCTCCTCTGACAGCCCTTAAATGAGGTCTGGGAAGGGATAGATCCTATCCTGGCTCCACCCCTTCTGTTCACATCCTGGGTTGGCCCCGCCTTCCTACCCATGCTCAGTCACTAGTTTAAGCTATGACTTAGTACTTCCATTACATGTGGACAGTAAAAAGGCAAAAGTCAAGATCACCTTCAGGATGGGCAAAAAGAAGGATAAAAGGAAGTGCAGTCCAGTCAGTTTAACCTCAGTGGCCAGGAAGACAATGAAACAAACACTTTTGGAAGCTGTTTGCAGACACATAAAGAGAAGGAAGGCGACTGGAAAGAGCCAACCACCAGCAAATCATGCCTGATCAAACAGATCACCTTCCATATGGAGATGATCAGTCTCATGAACAAAGAACAACAGGTGTCTTCTGCCTTGGCTGCAGCAAGGCTTTCAGCACAGTTTCCCTTAATCTTATAGATAAATTAAGAGATACTCCAAGAAAATAAGTGGACTACAAACCAGGGGACACCTAGAAACTCCTTCTTGTCTCTTTCTGTTTTATGAAGTTATGCAACTTCTCTATATATTTTTTCTTTAAGCAAATAATACTTTAAGCAAACATCTAGTTTCTCAGTAAAACAAATTGTGGTTTTGGGCAACAGATTTCCATGGAGCCTAATGACTATTTTGGTCAGAGAAACTTTCCTGAGATGTCTTAGTCTCCTGTCTCAACCTGTTCCCCAGGAAACAATTCCTTTTCACTAAGCACTGACAGCTTAATGATAGGCTTATGAAAACCCAAATGAAATATTCTTATCTTCTCAACATCAAGAAAGCCTCCAAATAACTACTGAATGACTCAGATAAGGGAGCGTTTCAGCACGAAGACTGATTCAGAAAGAAAAAGCCTTTGCCTTCACTATCTGAAAGCTATGGCCTGTGACTTGGCTTGTTCTGCCCCTTTCACCCTGAGTAGCTATTTACATCCTTCTGGTGTGCCATTTTATTCAAATGATAACCTAAAGTGTCCTCTGACTGCTCCAGTCACATTTCCATGCAAGTTTCCACAGAAATCTGGAAAGGATGATGGCTCCTTCACACTCACAGCCAGTGCTCCTCCTTATCTTGGCCACTGTACCTAACGCTTTACTTGCTCCCTCAATGTCAGCCAGACACTTCTCCCTGCTTCTTCCTCTTCCCTCTGCTCCTTCCCCAAATTAAAGAGCACAATCTGATGGAAAGAGATTTTATCTCCTTGAGGAATACTGCTCTCTCTCCTCATGGAATTTATGCAGAAGTAAAACTGTTGGCCCTTAACTTTTAGGTTCTTCAGACGCATGAATAGGGTGACCATATTATACCGCTCTACTGGCACAAAAAGAGCCATGACATGAGAAAGGAAAAGCAAATCAGGTAACAAAGGAGAACTTCCTGGCAACAAATTCCAGGGTTCAACTATGAAAAACACTTTGAGGCTCAGGACATGTGAGAAAGGTTTTCTCCTCAGTTCCACTTGGGCTTCTCACTGAGAAGTGGGAACAAAGAACTATATTTTCTCCTCATTTAGCAGGTGTGTTAAAAAGAAAAGATCTTTTACTGAGATGGAAAAAGAACAAATGGGATTTGAAAGTAAAGAAATCTTTCCTATAAAGGTAATAATATCAACACAATTGCTAGTCTGACCTTTAACTGCTAACTGAATCAGTTTTTTTTCTCACCTACAGAAGACTGGAAATTAATTTTGCAAGGGACATTTCAGATGGATTATATGTATATAAAATAAGAGGTTAAACTAAAAACTAAAAATGCATGTAACAAACAAACAAACAAAAAACCAACAGACTAGCAAAAAACAATTGTTCAGCAAGTTCTTTTTCCGGAGTAGCCCTGGAAAAAATTTTCATGGAAAAATATTTTATAGAATTTTTATGGAAAAATCTTGAGCAGTAAAATGTAAGTAAAAGCATATTTTGTGTTTGGTTCATGAAATATTTATTGCTTTTCCCTGTTGTTCTCTGTCTTCCCAGCAGCAGTCACACTTCTGCTGCCCCAGGCTTCTCCCTGCTCTTCTGTAGATCTCTTTCCATCTTCCTGGATTGCTCATTCCCTTAGCTCCATGAGATTCCATTTTTAAAATAAACACAGAGAAATTACTGCTTCTGTAGAGCATTGACAGCGGCAGCTGTACAGGAGTTTCAGTGAAATGTTGCTTTCTGGGTCATCAATGGTGAACAATTTTTTTTTGTCTTTCTTCATAAAGTTAAACTAGAAAACATACAACATTCACAAGTAGGAAATCTTCCAGGCACAGAACTATTCATTTCTCAGCAAACGATGATTGCTGAGAAATGGTATTGTGACAAATTATAGAAGGTGAATTTCCAGGTAGGCTCCACAAGATTTTAATTGAATTAAATTGCAGAATATGCATCTTTATTAAGAACTACAACAGCATACACTAGAAGGAAACTTACACAAATATTATTTCCTGTCACTCCATAGATTCATCTTTTCAATCTCTGACATTCCCACATATTTCTCAGGAATTTCATAGTTAAGGAACAGAGGAACATACTACTTCTACCTACTACAATCTACTTTCAGAATGACTGAAGGTGCAAGACAGGTTTCTGTATTTATTACAGCATGTTCTATCAATCAATTTAACATCACAGTATGGCCTTCAAGTACAAAATGGTCTCTTCTAAACTAGATCCTGCACCTTGACTCAAATCAAATTCATTGCATGTTTTAGGGACAACTTTATAGAAATCCTTTATTTCACGTTTTAAAATTCATGTGAATTTTAAAAAGCTTTTCTCTCTTTTGTTCTTTTCTAATCCAAACAAACTAGTTTGCAACTCACTACATTCCTGTAAGGTATACAAGTATTGGTGTAGTTAGTTTTGATTTAGGCAGTGTGAAATTCAGGAATTTGATCAAAGATGCAAATGTAGTCCAGGATATGTCTAGAAATCAAACAGGAGAAAATGAAGCACAGAAGATCTGCTATCATGAATTTCAGTCGTCCACAGGATCTGTTCAGTGCTTAGTAGTTCAGGCTGGAATACGGATACATCTGTTTCAGGGTACATTCCCATTGATTTATTAGCAACATTGTCAAAGAAGAAACTTCTACAAAACATGCAAGAAATTCCTGGCTGCTGCTCCAACTACAAATGAATCCTCCTTCTTAGTTGCTTAGCAAAAATAGAGAAACAGAAAAGAGCTACCTGGGTGGCTGAAGACTGCAGGATTGTTGAGTAACAACCTGACAGAAACTGAGTTCAGATTGTGCTCTGCAACAGAAAGAAACCAGAGGAAAAAGTGCAAGAAGAATTCAAACAGAACAGGAGTTATCATACTCTGTTTTTGTTCCCAAATTACAGCTGAAAATAGGTCCAGAGAAGACATCTGAAATTAGAAAAGACAAAAATTTCCAGAACTGGCAGTAGAATCAGCTCCACACTATTTCAGAAAGGGCAACCTCTCACATCTCTGAATTTAGGAATAGGTTTTTTGTTATTAGTTGTTATATTAATAAAAGATGAAACTCATTATTTTTTCCCATAAATCTCCAAATGCCCAGTGTCCTTTTTCCCCCATCTGTATTGTGGAAGGAGCCCAGCTGTGACCGTACAGGATTTGATTCCCTTAAAGCTTCTATTTGAAGAATAAAGATTTCCTACTAAGAAAAATCTTAACTTGCACTTTCCAGCTACTGTGAATGCAGGCTTGTTGTTCAGAATCCAGCTAGAGGACAAAGGGAAGATCTGTGAATGTGTGATAGGAGAGTATGGCAGTGCAGAAAATGAAGATATTCTGGACAGAGATTGAAGACAACATCCTGTGGGGAGAACTCAATGTGAAAATGGGAGCCTTTGGAGAAAAAAAAAAAGTCAGGAGTTAAAGGATCCTCCTTTATTAAGGAGGATCTCCAGAGCAACCTGGAGAAGGAACATATTTGCAGTGAGAAGTAGAGGACAAGGAAGAGTTAACAAGGTAGAAAGTTCAGCATCCCAGCTGTATATTTTGGGAAACTGTGAATAGAGGGCAGAAGCCTACAAAGTGCGCGAAGAGGAAAAGGAGAGATGACTGTGAGTGCGGCAAGAGGTTGTTGAGGACTAAATAAAGCTTTGGGGTTGAGAGAGTCAAGTCATTGGTCTCTGAGGAGTCTTCAGAAAAACAACATTTTCCTAGGCATTTGAAATACCAATTTTCTAATCAGACTAGTTTTTCAAAGACCAGTTAGAGTGCCTATCCTGCAAAGTTAATATGCTCAAAAGGCATCATTAAGCATGTAGGCTCCTATCACTTTGAGTCTTTTCAGAGGGAGAAAAACAGGAACAGGGTGACACTGTGACTCATGATTTTCCAATATTAGCTATGAAATTCTGTAGCTGTAGAGGCTGAGACTTGCATACTCTACTACTTCTAACTCCAAAACTGAAATAGCACAAATTATCAGTACAGCTGGACAGACTATGTACTTACTTGTTCTTTCCCTAAATC
Source organism: Tympanuchus pallidicinctus (assembly GCF_026119805.1). Taxonomy (NCBI): domain Eukaryota; kingdom Metazoa; phylum Chordata; class Aves; order Galliformes; family Phasianidae; genus Tympanuchus; species Tympanuchus pallidicinctus. The sequence continues at coordinate 1,471,050 of NW_026294744.1, forward strand.
CACACTTAGTTTAGGAAGGTAATAACAGAGATTGGTGTTCTGTTTCAACCTAATTACAGCCTAAGACAAGATTTCTTCACCTGTCCTGCTGGTGAAGATGCCACAGCTAGAGAGCATTACATTTAGTTAAACCCAGGCATCTAAAATAACATTCTGTCTGCATCTCTTCCTACTCCAGAAAGCTGCAGGTATACTCCCAGACATTTGGTACACCAAGATTTCATTAACTGCAAGGTGGAAGAGACAACAGAGAGAAAATACAAGTTGTCCAATTGTATTTTCCTTGATACACAAGGCTCAGAAGCCAAATGTTATTGTGCTGATCCCAGAGGGGCTGTTGAAGGTGTTGTAGAGGAGGTGATCCCAGGCCTTCCCATGACATGCCTTCTCATCCATAGCTGAACCTAGGAACACTCGCCAAGTATTCAGAAAAGCTTACATTTTGAAATCAGAATTTGTTGGACAAACATACCTGGCAGATTTTCTGAATAACTTCAAACTACTTTCACATGTGTACTGAAGGTAGAAATGGAGAAAAAAAACCCCTTTTTCTGTTACTCCCATTTTCAAGAATGAGAAAGGAAGATCTGGGAAATTACAAGATAGAGAGCCTCACATCTGTTCCTGGGAAGATCATGCAGCAGATCCTCCTGGAAGCTGTGTTAAAGCACGTGCAAGAGGAGGAGTGATGCAACACAGCCAGCACAGCTTCACCAAGGCAGATTGTGCCTGACCAATCTGGTAGCTTTCCGTGACTGATGTCATCTACCTAGACTTCCACAAGGCTTCTGACATGGTCCCACACCATGTTCTTATCTCTAAATTGGAAATATGTGGATGTGAAAGGTGAACTACTCAGCGGATAAAGAATTGGTTGAGTGGTCACAGACAGAGGACTGTGGTCAACAGCTGGAGACTGGTGATAAGTTTTATCTCCCCCAGAGGTCAGTCTTGGAACTGGTGCTCTTCAACATCTTTATTTATTATATATATAGAGAGAGGGATTGAACGTATATCCTCAGCAAGTTTGCTGTTGACACTAAGTTGAGTGGTGCAGTTGGTACAACAAAAAGAAGAGATGCTATCCAAAGGAAACTGGACAAGCTTGAGAAGTGATCCATGTGAACCTAATGAGATTCAATACCCAAGGGTGCTGCATTTAGTTTGGGGCAGATATACATACAGATGGGGAGAACTCATTCAAAGCAACTTTGCAGAGAAATAGGGTTCTGGTGGATGAAAAGCTTGATAGGAGCCTGGAATGCATGCTTGCATTAGGAAAGCTAACTATATCCTGGGGTGCATCAAAAGAGAGGAGGCCCTCAGGATGAGGGAGGTGATTGTTCCTCTACTCTGCCCTCATGAGGCCCCATCTGAAGAACTGCGGCCAGCCTAGGGCCCCAACACAACAAAGCTGTGGAGCAGATCCAGAAGAGGAGGTGGTAAAGAGGTAGAACAGCTTTCTTGTGAAGAAAGGTTGAGGAAGCTGGGCTTGATCAGTTTGGAAAAGAGAAGGCCCAGAGAAACCTGACTGCAGCCTTCCAGAAATAGGAAGAAGCTTATAAACAGGAAGGAGACCAACTTTTTACAAGGACATGTAGTGATAGCACAAAGGAGAATGGTTTTAAACTAAAAGAGGGAAGATATTAGGAAGAAGTTTTTTATTCAGAGGGTGGTGGGACACTGGAACAGGCTGCCCAGAGAAACTGTGGATGCCCCATCCCTGAAGGTGTTCACGGACAGGTTGGGTGGGGCCCTAGGCAGCCTGATCTAGTGAGTGGCAATCCCCTCCTCTCCCTTCCATGGCAGCAGGGTTCAAACTAGATGATCTTTAAGGTCCCTTCCAATCCAAGCAATTCTATGATTCTTTATTTTTAAAAATGTTTTAATTTTTTTTGCAATATTAAGAACCATTCAAGGCTTTATATGAGAAAAGTTAGGTAGGAAGGTCTTTGAAAATGCTGACACAATATAAATGCCAAATCTTCAAGCAATATATTTGTACCTTGCTCTACAATTCTCAAATTGAGCAACTGCCCTATCATCTTACAGAAGTGTTCCATCTCATTTCCTAAGATACCTAAGGAACTCCATAGGCCAGGTGGGCACACAGCAATACACACAGCAGTCTTAAATTCAAGACTCTCCAAGTACAACAACGAAAGTACTTGCTATATTTCACATTGATTAAAAGGTATGGGACATTCCCATCCTCAAAAATGTTGACTCCTCTGACACAGAAGTTAGTCACCAAATATGGCATATCATTCATTATCTATTCAAACAGGCTTTCCAAATTTGTGTAAAGGAACATCTATTCATGCAAGACAGATCTTCAAATGCATTCATTTATCTGGCTGCCCTAACAGCTACATTGTCATCCATCACTTGCCATCAAAGCTGCAAGAGACCAGGAAAGAAAAATGGTGTTATCTCGCACCTCTGCATGGACAATACTCAACTGCAAATACTAGCAATACCTTCTCCCAGGTTCTTCTGAATGACAGTAACACAAACGTTGTAGCTCAGATGAAGTCAGTGAAAGGTCTGCTTCTCTCAACAGAAACAAATTCAACAAAATTTGTACCATACCTCACAGCCACGAGGCTTGTCACCACTGTGAACTTCTCTTAATTCTTTTGCAACTGCCTAGAAAAAAAGGTGTTAATTTGCATGTTTTCAGTTGCAAATCGTCTGACAAGGAGGTGATTCAAAATCTTCATTTCCCAAGATATTTAATGTGGCATCTGAAGGCATTACTTCCTTCTCTTTGCAGAGGCCCTCCATGATCCAGTTAACTGAAAATCACTGCACTTGCACCAGGAGCTCACTCTCGCTGAAGTCATCTTCTGTCACCTTGCACAGAGACACACTCATTATTGCTGAGCACTATGTTCCTCAGCGTTCTGATCTCACAAAAAGAGGCTGAATTGCTACCATCCTCTGCAATGAACCAAATGCTGTCTCATTGTGAGAGGTTGAAAGCCCTGTGTATCCACCTGTGAGAATACTGAAATAAACATTACTAGACAGTTTTTAAATCAAAAAACTTGGAATAGAAACATAATCACTTAATCTGTTCTCTTCCTGCTGGCAACCCTGCTTCCTCCTGCAGCATGAGTATCTAAACTTGTTGCTTACCAGGGCTGCATTGAGTGAGGAGGGATTGTTTTAGGCTGCATATAAAATACAAATATAGTTAATATACATAAGTAACAAAAATTATATTACAAATTATTAAAACATAAAAAAAAAAAGAAGACAACAAAACAGAACTAGTGGGACATTTTTACCTTATTTTTAAGAAACTAATGCAATGGACTGGTCTGATGAAAGCAGTTGCAAGCCTTAGTTCCCAAGGTGCTTATCAGAAATTTTTGATCTAATTTTACTCTTTCTGTTTCATCCTTGAAAATAGCTACTCACAAATGTATTACTGCCAGAAAGTAATGACATGTATAAAATGTGATTGTGAAGAAAGAGATATCTTTCTTTGGTAAGACTGGTTCTATAGAAGTCTAGTAAAGAGACATAATATATTTTTTTTTAATTTGAATGTCTGATTACAACTCTTTTCATTCAACTTGAAAATCTGTATATAATTTATGTTGACTGAAAATAGAGTCAAGTATAGAAAAGGAGAATAATGATTTGGAGATCTTGAAAGATATTCTCAAATTCCTTTATCAAAATAGAAAGGAAGGGCACCTATTTTTTTGCTATTCATAGGACTGTGTTTAGCCAACACATCAAAATGCATAAAATTATTTGTCATAACTTGAGTTTGCTATAATTTAATTTTGTATGCTGTTATGGTTTGAAACAGCAGAGATAAATCAATTTTCACCTTAAAAACATTTGTTTAACTCATTTAAACAAATGATCAAATTCACCAAAAATGCTAGATCTGTCAGCCAGTTTTCAACTCCAAGTTATGTCACACATTTTCCTTTTGATTCCATACATGACCTGATTTCATTTGGCAAATCATAAAGCCTTTTTAGCATGTTAGCCCAACTTAGCCACCTTACTTCAGAAAAGTCAATTATATTTCGTGATTCAGTCCCTTAGACTTCATTAAATTCTCAACTTTGATGACAATGTACCATGCGGGTTTCATTTCAACTTGAGTGAGCGTGGTGACTGCAAGAGGCGGTTAGTCCTGCACTGTGCCTGCCTCTTCACAGTGATCACTTGTCAGCTGCATACTCCGTGCTCAAGCTACACACAATTGACTCATGAAAAATATCACTAAAAATCACATAATAACGTTAAAAGTTTATGATCTTGTGGGACCACATTACTAGCTGTCCAGGGCTGCATGCAGCCTGCAGGCTAAACATGCTTGTACCTGCAATTTTCCTCATTCTTTTGTAGCTATTGGGCTTTTTTTTTTTTTTTTTTTTTTTTTCTCCCCATCAGCCTGACTGGAAATGTAGTGCGGTGTGGAACAGAAGCAGCGGGAAGTACCCAGGAACATTGGATGACAGCAAAACCCAGCCCACCACACAGCAAGGTGAGCCTGCAGCCTTCTGGCAGAGGAAGAATATTCCAAAGTATTCCTAAATACTCAAATTTTCTATTCTAATATATATATATATATATATATATATATATATATTCTGGAACATAGGAAGGGAGAAGACAGATGAAAACCAACCTTTTCAACTGAATCGATAGACTGCAGAGCAGGATACATTTATTTTCAAAACAGTAAAATACAACCAGCCCACCAAATTTCACATGTACTATCCTTAACAGCACTCCTGTGCAGTATTCTTTTGTTATGCACAAAAAGCACCAAATACTTTGCTGTTTTTAATCAAAAACAAGATGCCAGTGTAAGAAAAAGAAACAAAACCTTAAAGATCATCCCTTCTCTCATTAACACAAAAATCACTACAGGGTATTAATTTTCTTGCCCAATGTCATCAGTACTCATCAAAGCAAAACAGCTTGCTTTCTGTAGAGCTATGTTTATCAGACCCTTACCTTTATAATCCAACATCATCAGCCAAGATGAGGAAGATAGGTCTGAGTCTGGATATAACAAGCACAGAGCACATCTGCAGTTTAAAGCACAGAACCGCAACAATGTCCAATCCAGCTGGAACCCAGCTACCTTCTAGAACTGGGAGCAATACAGCCAGTTCTAGGCAGTTCTACACTTCACCTCATTAACTTTGGTCCTCCAACCAAAGTGCCAGCTGGCAATCTGAGTGAAATTTTAAGAGTGTAATTTACAACATCCTACAGCACTGCTATGAGTGAGCACAAATACCAGCCTGATGACAGGCTGCTCTTTGCACTGCCTTCCTCATGCAGCACTAACATACTGCTAGCTGCCATGGCTTTTTTGCTACTGGTCTTGTAGTCACCTCCTTACCATGAGGGACAGAGTTCATCTCTGCCACCACAAGAACAGATTTGGAGCAAACTAATCCCTCTGGTTTGCCTGAATTCAAACATAACAGGGCAGACTTCAGTGGATTTGGATACAACCACAAAAATTTTTTACCTATATAAAAAGTACCATAGAAATCAAGCACATGCAATTTGAGAAGGAGAACATAAGTTTGAATATGTGCATCCTTTAGAGCTGCAAAACAATTTGATCTGCTGGCAGCATCTGACTATTCTGACTATTTTACATTAAAAGAAATGGGCCTTTGCAACAGGGAGACGATTTCATTTTCTTGACAAGGAAAGCTCTGTAGATCCTTAAATTTCCTCTTATTTTAGTCAAACAATATTGCGTATACAAAATTATGTCAGCCCATCAAAACAAACTCCATGCTTCTACCATCTCCTGGGCGTCCTTCCTGTTCAACCGCAACATCAAAGAGCAAATCTTCACAGTTAAAAATAGATACACACAAAAATCCCACATGCTTCTAGATTCTACTGGAACTCTGCCATTCAAATTAATAAGGTTCTTATTCCTCTTCTCCTTTCATTGTTGGGATAGATTTTTGTCACCAATTCGAAGTTTAAATAATGAAAATTCATTTGGCTTAACCATTTACTTGAATCTGGGAAGTCTTCTGATAAATACATAACTACATGTGTAAATTTTGCCCACCAAGAAGTCTTTCCATATGGTTACTAGTGCTTGCAGTGGCAGTGGCACAGGAGATAAGATGCTCACAAGGAAAACAAATGTAGGTTGGGCAGGAGACATACGGTTTGAAAATTTCTTCTAGTATTAGCCAGTGATTCTACATTATTTAGAGGATGCTTAAAAACCTGACTGCCTGAAAGTTTGTTTTTAGATAAAAGTACTTTTAGATAAAAGTTAGATAATTCTTCTAACAAAATGAAATGTAGAAAATTTATTTCATTTCTGGAAAAGGGAGAGCTCTTATAGCTAAAGAGCTGCAGTCCACTCAGTAGCAGTGTGAATTGTGTCACTGCATCAAGCCTAAGATTATCTGATGAGGGGATTGAGTGCACCCTTAGTAAGTTTGCAGATGACACTAAGTTGGGAGGTGGTGATCTGCCTGAGGGTAGGGAAGCCCTTCAGAGAGATCTAGATAAGCTGGATTGATGAGCTGAGGTGAATGGGATGAGGTTCAGCAAGGTCAAGTGCCGGGTCCTGCTCTTTGGCCACAACAACCCCATGCAGCGCTACAGGCTTCATCCAGGCTGAATGACTGGATGAACGTGAAGAGGAAAGGGACCTGGGGGTGCTGGTTGAAGCTTGGCTGAACATGAGCCGACAGTGTGCCCAGGTGGCCAAGAGGGCCAATGGCATCCTGGCCTGCATCAGAAATAGCACGGCCAGCAGGAGCAGGGATCCTGTACTCAACATCCCCTGTATTCAGCACTGGTGGGGCTGCACCTTGAGTACTTTGAGACATTGAAGCCCTGGAACATATCTAGAGAAGGGTGAAGAAACTGGTGAGGGGTCTGGAGCACAAATGTTATGAGGAGAGCTGAGGGAGCTGGGATTGTTTAGTCTGGAGAAGAAGAGGCTCAGGAGAGATCATATTGCACTCTACAACTTCCTGAAGGGAGGCTGTGATGAGGAGGGGTTTGGCCTCATACATCTTCCCTTCTAGGCACTTCCCCATCTTTCTAGCCCTAAATATAGGCCTCCCATCAATTAGTTCTTATTTGACACAGGCTTCCACAAGGCAGCTGCCATAAGAAGAGGCACACTGCCAAAGGAGACAAATGGAAAAAGAAAATGCCAGAAGTAAGTTCCTTAGCTGTACTGCTGCCATATGTCATCATGCTTCAAACACAGCCAGTGAGCAAATATTAGATCAGGTTCATCCCTTTACGCAACATGTGGAACCAAGTGCAAAGAACAATTGTGGAACTGCCCTGAAACATGCCAACAAGGCACAGAACTGAGCAAGGCTTGCTTGGACTGCACGTATCTTACCGTATTTGTTACATCCTCAGGTGTTTCACAAGTATACCAAATTACATTAGGAACTATGTCTACTGTAGAGGTGTACGTTGCTGCTCCCAAAGAAAAGAGACAGACATAAAAGCAATTTTTTTCCTACAGCAAACCCAAGATGGGTGGATGTTGCATTGCCTCCTACTACAGGTGGACTGAATCCATGCATCAGTATCTCTGTAACATTTATAGTACTCAGCCCAATCATAACAGCCTTACCTTCTCATAGCACAGTGATGAGCTGTGGCTTCCTGAAAAATGTATCTAAGATAATTTTTTCCATTTACGGAGAAGGAGGATAAGAAGCCACTGCATCCCATGTAGATATTGGTTGCTGTTAAAATAGCTACTCTGAAGCCTCTGCCTTAAGGCATAACTATTGTCTTCATCTATACTAACTTGTCTCCATACAAAAACATGACTCCACACATGTCATGCTCTTGACAAACAGAAGACACTGTGCCAAGTGTAGCATGATTAGCTCAAATTTTGTAAGCAACCAGTATGATAATAACTAAGATGCAGACTAATAGTTTGAGGTTGATGATAGATGCAATGATAGTGGCTGATAAAAGGGTAGAGTCCACACATGACAAATAGCAATGCATTTCAGAAGGTGGAGGATAGTAAGTTGAAGGGTTTATTGCTTTGTTGTTGCTGTTGTCTGACATCAGGAGGAAAAGAGAGTGTAAGATTATGGCTAGTTTGCAGGATTGTTTCTTCTAATTCACACCCCGTGCAACCTTCATTCTTAATTATAGTAAGACTGTAAGTAGAATGATCTAATGGGAAAGGAAGAAGAAAAATCATTGACAGGAAAAGTTTCTATACAAACATATCTACCATTATTTACAAAATAAATAAAAATAGAAAGAGAACAGTAGCAAGATATGACAGTACAGTATACACAGGACACAGTAAGCATCAGAATGTTTTCTCCACCCATTAGGGAGACCTTTAACTTCTAGTCTTTTCTGCAAGGAAGGAGGAAAAAAAACAACTCTAACTTGTGCTATTTTTTCAATGATTTAAGGATCTTCTCTTCTTCTAGTTTGGTATTCTCTGTGAATTTGGTCTTTAGTACCATACAAATGGAGTTAACTTATACAGTATTGCCTGATTCATAAGGCATTACCTGATTCATAATTATTTAGAACTGTACATTTATAGGAGTGAAAGTATCCTTTCCAGTGGTGAAAAGCTGCGGATCTCAACTCAGCTAAGAATCCATATGCGTGGCAGTAATTTGAAATCTGTTTTTCTTCAGAGAAACTATGTTTTTCAGTCTGTTATCTATTTTGCAAAGTTTATTTGTTTGCTGCGCAGTTAAGAAAAAACTCCTGTTTTCATAATTCACGTAGGAAAGTTGCAGCCACACGCCCACAACCCCATCACTTAAATGTGTTATCCAAAGCCATAACTGTTCTTGACAACAACTTGACTGCTTAAAGCAGTAGGCAGAAGGATGTTTTAGCAGTAAAAGTACAAATATATGGAAGGAAATTTATTCCATTAGATCTACTTAACATCTTATACCAGAAATAACAATTTAGACATTACTTTTTATGCGTACCACTCTGACATACCCTGTGTGACACGGTATTTAGCAAGCTTTTATAATAGCTACTAGGAAAAAAAAAATCATACCTGCAAGTATCTTTTTTTTGATAGCAGAGAAGTGTATAAAAATGAAAAATGTGTTTAATATCTGTTATTCTATAGAAAGAGCCACAAGGTAGCAATCTACAATACACAGGCTTCCACCTATCTTCAGACATTGCAGGGGGAAGCAGGAGAAAAGCTTTCTGTAAATCCCATTTATAAAAAGTAGGTTATTACCTAAAAAGCCAGTCACAGCACATTTCATTTCTCCAATACCATTACGTGTCTCTACTCCTTACACACTGGCAGATATTAGGAATCATATGAAGAGTTATTTTAAGAAAGATTTATGACTTGCTAACTACTTCTAATAAAACCTCTCACTTTTCTACCATATTTCTATGAAAACTCTCAAAACAATATTCAACAAATGCTTCCCTGATTGGCTGCTTTTTTGGCTTTACCTTTAACAGAATTGATGTAGCTACCACAGATAGGAACTTCTGAAGTTTAGCTGGTAAGTCTTAGAAAAGTAATCTTCCATTTTCCTTTTCAGCTGCTAGGGAGACATGGCAGTGACCAAAACCAGATTTGTTGTATGAACAACCTGCACATTAATGACAATAAAATTTAAGGCAGCAAAGAACTGCAGTGTTCCTGATGGCTTGATATCTTCCAACAGGAGCTTTCTCCTACCCTCACCTTCAGAAAGCATTCTTATAAAGCTGTTTAATGTGAAGCCTCTCATTCAGTGCCTGAACAGGTGTTAAGCACTGTGGGTCTAGATCTAGGCTCAAGGCACAAAGTGTAACAATACTTTAAGAAATGGAAGGAAGCCCTTTAGCGCTCATGGGGAAATTTGATGAAGGTTCTCTGGAAAATAAACAAATATTTAATATTTGTTACCATAAATAATCAGACTACTTAACAGTATCATGATAAAAAAAATATCTGAGCAGGAAGAGTCAAACAGTAAAATCCTCAAGGTAATATTCTGAAAAACCGAAGATGAAATTTAAGGGAAACAATGCATCTTGTATTTTAGAATGTGGAAAGCTGGAGTTTGAAACCTTTAAGGTCATATAGTCAAAGACTTTTTATTCCTGAAATTATATGCTAATAAACTGAAAGATGCAAGTGCGTTAGAACTTGTACATGAATGTGTTAGGAAGCTGTGGCCATTACAACTGTCTTTTCCTCCACTAGACTGTAAATAACCATACTTCTATTTCCTATTTTTAAAAATTATTTTAAAATTGGTTTTAATATCTAATGCTAGCCATAATATTTCATATGGATTTGTCATTCCTACATACTCTAAGGATGAGCCTCATGAAGTTTTCATGCCAGGATTTATAAATAAAGACCAATATGGAGATATTCTGATTTTCCTATTTTAACTGTAAGGAGCAATGTAAGATAAAACCAGAATCTAACATGGAAAAAAATCCCAACCCTGCTATCATTAAATACAAACAGTTATCTGTTCAGGCACTCTGAGACTGAGGTCACAAGCTTGGTATATTATCAATACTGAAGCATAAAATGAAATTTTGATGCTGCTTCTGTTATCACATGTGATTTTCTTCTCTTTAATCTGTCATGCTGGGATACTGCATGCATATTAAGAACTGCTGCTTTTCACCAGAAAGGCAAACTACTGCGTTCAGCAGAAAATAGGAATACTTACTGCATAATGCTTAGGACCAAGAAATGTAGGATATTCCTTCTCTTATTCTCTTAATCCTCTCTATGGTGAAAATATTCCAAAATCCAGTAAAAGAGGGCAAACATTCTTGTCAATCATATCTTATGCTCACCTGTACAAAATATTCCTGAGTAAGGCAAGTGTCATAAATGACAACATACTAAAATGAAAAATATTGCACACACCTTGCCTAGTTTATTCATCACTTCTGACTTTCACAGCAAGTATATTTCTACCCCTGAGACCTGCTAGAGAGTGAATCATGTGAAAGGATGAAATGGGGAAATTAAGGTTTCGTGATGATTAAGAAAAAAAGAGACAGAGCAGTACACCTCATATTTCATGACTTTTGCTGAAGGACAAAAGTAGTACATAAGCCTGAATGTATAGTTACATTCACATTGCAGTAAGTGAAACATTTTCACTTAATTCTGAGGACCATTAGTCCTAACATCCGTACAATTCTGATCCCAAATTTTTTGGAGTTTTAAGATAGGGTAACAACACCTACAACACCATCAACAAACCTGGCAGGGCTTTTAATAACTGCAAGCACCACCCTCCTACAGATCTTAAACATCTCTTTCCTGATTTGTGTAACATACGCTAGCGCTGTCTGCCCTGTCTTTGACAAGGAATTACTAGCTATCCACATATAGGAGCATAGTAAGTACAACAAACCAGACCATTTGCAAAACATTTTTAATTGGAATTTCTCTTTGCTATGTACATAAATGCATTGGCTTAGGCCATAAAACACAGAGTGTAGGTACATGACTAAGTGTCAGAACTGTTTGAAAAGTTTAGATCTAAAGGTAACATTTTGAATTATAGTGACTTTGCAGCTAAAGTAGTAGTTTTTAATTCTCACTGGCACTTATTAGGAGCAGTCCTTGGTTGAATAAAATGCATGATGAGGAATCATCTGATGTTTATGAATGCAGAAATCATTCAGAGATAAAAATTAGAAAGACAGCATGACAAACCAGTTTATTACAAGTTTTTTCAATCCAAAACAAAACAAAGAAGAAAACAAAGAATTTTCCTGAGAAATTTTTTCAGGTCCTTCTCAGTTCTACTTATAAATAAAATAAGTAGGTAGGAGGCATTACTTTCAGAACTACCTAATTCCATGGAAATTAGAACAGATACAAAGAGTATAACAACACTTTGACAGAGCAAATTCTCAGCTACAAAACACTGTTTTACAGTGTAGTCACCACAGTTCGCTATGCATTCTCACCACTGATGAACTGTATGCTGTGCTCACAAACAACTGCAGAGCTGATCCACTGCCGCTATTACCTTGGCCAAAATGCATCATTCATCACTCACTGTACTCACATCCATTGTTTGGTCTCCATAAACATTCAGCAAGTGTTGATGAATTTCAATGGGTGCCATTTTTTTCTGCATGGAAGAATTCAGTGACACCTTTGCTTCATATCAGACACCGTTTTGTCAGACTGCCCCTGCCACCTGTTGCATGGCAACAAAATCTAATGGAATACTGGCAGGAAGATTCAACCTCTACTGCCATATCACCAACATCTGCCTCTGATATTGTGGGCCAAAGTAATAAAATAGAAGGCATTACCTTTGGAACTGCCCTCATACAAAGTTCTATTTCTGTTTCCAGAAAACACAAAGTTTCCAATTTCTGAAAGATAAACAAAGCATTTGGAGACTATGTAAAATAAATTTTTAGATGTAGCTGCAAAAGATCTGTTCAGTTGTCTAAAGGAAAGTCTGTGAGACAGTTACAATCCTAATATTATTAGGTTTTTAGTTGTTCTCGTTAATCACAGAAATAATGCAGTAGTACTTCAAATACAGTTAAGAATTATGTAGAGGACACTGACCTTATAAATTTGAAAGTAAGCCTCTGCCAGGTTTTGTGAATATTTTACAGTCCAGTGAAGTTTGAATTCAAAACCTACAGATAGAGTGGAAGAGACATCTACAGTTCCCCTCTATTTTCTTATTTTCTTCAAAGCAGCTTTCAGAGCTAAGTATTTGGTTTTTCAAAGAGCTGCTTGAGTTGAAAGGGACCTCTAAAGGTCATCTAATCCAACTCCCCTCCGATGAACAGGGACATCTACAGGTAGATCAGGCTGCTCACAGTCCCCTCCAGCTGGACCATTAATGTCTCCAGGGATGGGGCACCCACCACCTCTCTGGACAACCTGTTCCAGTGATTCACTATCATTATTGAAAATAATTTTTTCCCTTAACATCCAATCTAAGCGTCCCCTCTTCTAGTTTGAAACCATTTCCCAATGGTTCTTACCACAACAGACCCTTCTCAGAAGTCTGTACTTTTCTTTCTTTTAGCCCCCCCTTTAGACACAGAAAGGAAAAGCTCAGCTCTCTCATCTGTTTGTGTCAGCTGGTGAGCAGTGGAAATTTGGTATTCGCCATCACAGCAGGACTACCCTCCAGAAGTTGCACTTCTAGCCAAACCTCAAAAGAAGAATCTTATCTTGGCACTGCCAGCCCCTCATAAGTCCTCTGCTTCCTACCCATTGCTTTCAGGTTGGCCTCAGCCCCAAAAGATGCTAATGACCAGAACACAAGTGAGGCTCTCAGCCCATGCAATCCATCCTTTGTGTCAGAGTTGTACTCCAACACAGCTGCAAAGATCTGCAGCCATCTAAGAGAATATCAATTCATTTTCCAATAGGATCTTCCCAGCGCTGGTCAACTGGTGGGAGCGTTCGCTCAGTCTGTTTTGCTTTGCAGAGAAACACTCAGTGAAAGCTGGTTGCTTTCAAATTTATTCTACAACAATGCTTGTGGTACACAAAGTTTACTAATTCAACAGGCATAAGCCAAAGTTGTTGTCAAGCTTTTGTTTGATCACTCTGAAGCATGTTTGGCATGCATGTGTAAAAGCCTGGAACAAAGGTGCTTTTGCTTTAATGCTAGGCAAGGTGAAGAAGAAGAAAAAAAGCAAGCTTTATCCAAAACTAGGCTTATTTGCAAAAGGACAGTTTGGTATTAATTAGTACTTCCACAATTCAAGGCAGGACAGTCAATGGTCTGCTTGTAAAAGATGTATTTTTGTATGGTTTTTTTAACAATTATTTTGTGGTTTTACTTAGGCATGTTTTGACAATGATTAAAGAAATTAAGTATATATATATATATACGTATATATATATATGAAATAGTTTTTGAGACATCTTCTAAACATTGCAACAGCCAGATTGACAAATCAAGCAATGTAGTTTAATCCAAGCATGCAACTCACTATACGCCACATAACAGCCTGCCAATTATTAGAAAAAAAAATCCAAAAAAGCAAAAAAAAACCCACCAAAAATCTTCATCAAGATAACTGGCTCCACTGGAAAAATATAACAGAAGTAAGGGGAAGATTAAGCAGCAGGAAGTTACAGCAGCAAGTCTGGTGAAGAAGGCCTTAGGACACAAATGTTAGGCTATTTCCAATCGTACCTTGAAAATCTAAGCTCAGTACTCATAGATCTAAAACTCACACATAAAAAGGACAGTAAGAAAAATTCATGTAAGGATAAAGCCTCTGGCCTGTCAAAAATGGATCTCTGACTGGAGTAGTAATGAGAGGAACTCACGGAGTGTCAGCTGCTGCATCAAAGTCATGGCTTACTGTGTTGACGTATAATTTCAAGGCACTCTAAATGTACCTTATATTAAGATATAATTAGCAGCTGTTAACTGCTATTTATTAGAAAATAAAGTTAAATACCTGGCCCTTCACACCTGAGACGAAATCAAGTTCATTTGCTTTGAAATGTTAACTACCTGAACCAAATCCACTAAAAGGTATTCAGACCTATAATTTCTAAATCTGAAGTCTACAGACAATTAATTGTCACAAAACCGAGTAAAATTTCTTAAATTTCCCTTTCCATCTTTGGAAAGGTTCAAAAGACAAGCTCGAAGGGTAAACTTAGGATAACAAAGGGTTAAGAAAGACTGATGAAATAAAATTGATGCTCATGTGTGAACCAGATGGAAACATCCCCTTTCTTCCACTACCTAGTATTAGATATCCAGGTCTAAGATGCAAAAGAGTATTTGACTGCATATCACCAAATAAAATAAAATTTAAATGGAGGGAAAAAAAAAAAAAAAAAAAAAAAAGTGTGATTTACAGTATTAGCCTTAAGCTTATATGAACAAGACAAATAATAACTTACACTGTGCTCAAAGGAAACAACAAGTTTTCCTAAATAAAACAAATCTGAACAATCAAAATGAAAACTATACAGAGAAAAGTTCAGCTGTCCCAAGTGATGATCTCACCAGGTCAGTATTTTGCACCAAGCAGTAAACCAAGGATGAGGAGTTGCATTTTCTGACAGATTTTGTACTCACAGCCTAACAATACATTTATTGCAGAAATTATTACAAGATTTCAGAGACTTCATCCTAAATAAAAACTAGAAATTTGCTTTGCATATAAACAAAATGAATCGAGAGCTTACACTCATAGAAAGTTGTGCTACAGCTGTCAGTAGATACCAACCTAGACGACATACATTGTTTTCAGCTATAGCTATGTATTTGTTACACTTTATTGTAATATTGCTATCCTTAGCAACACCAGGACAACTCCTGCAGCAGCTCTTCTTTTTTTTTTTCCCCTCAGTAACTATTTCCTGGACTTTGTGATACCATGTGAATTTCCGTTTTTACAGCCTTGATCACCACAGTGAGAAGAGTATAGATAATGAAATCAAACAGATTTGCTCGTTTGTCCTATTTTTAATTATTCAATTATTCTTTTTTGTAGAAGTGATTTATGTTTCACAAAGAGATGCACCTGATGAAAACATTTACACTTGAGGAGAGCAGGATTTAAGGAGAATCACCCTTGAAGCCAAATCTGTATGTCTGTATGAATGTCTGTAAGTCAAAGCGAGGAAGGGTTCAAAGGTTGTGTGTTCCCAACTCATCTGCTCAGTTTCTGTGCTTCATTAAATAAAAGAATCTTACAGCAAGGAACTTAAAAAGAGACTGTTTACTGCCTGGTTGTATTTATGCAGAATTTGATACACTTCTTTTAGCTAGAAAATGAAGTATTTTCAATAACTGTATAAAACTCTGTACAGCTACAGGTGTCATCAGTACGTTAATGAAAGCAATTACTTGAGTCACTTAATAAAATCCCATCCAGCAATGTAGTGCATTTCCCTTCTACGAGGCAGAATACAGGAGCTCTTACATACTGGCTGATTTGAAGCACTGAAAATCTATCCATTTAACTAATGAGCAGGAGGGTACACACCCTTTTCTGAGCTGTTTAAATTATTCAGGGTCACTATATAAGCCAGCTGCCTTTACAGTTACCAGTTTTAATAAGGCTATAGACTCATAAGGAAATGGAAAGAAAGTTTTGCCTTCAAACTCTGCCCGGTTGCAGTTCCGCAGGTTGTTACAGTAGCAGTATGCAATGATTCCATTTCCTCATAGAAGGTTGCAGAAATGCCCAGTTGCTAAGTGGATAGGGTCCACTTTTATATATGGTTTTGCATAATATTTTTTGCCTGCAAAGTTTGTGTCGTAGTTTCTAATCTCATGGTGGTATTTTTATAAAGTTTTCATTGGGATCAGTGTTCCAAATAGGGAGTTGACTACTAGCATGCTGTAGGTACTAAGTCCATGCCAACCCCTGTGATAACTAGTTTGCATCCAGCTTGAATACAGGATTTACAAGCACTGGTGTGTTCCTGATGTCTTCAAATGTCCACACAGCACTGCTGCTACTCGCACACCAATCAGCCTTGTTTCAAATACGTTCAGGTTTGAAAAAAACATCTGTGCAAAGTGATGCTCTCAGATTGTAAAGCGCTACCCACACGATGCACATGGTCTTCTCTCCAGAGACACAAGTGATTTTACTTCTTTACAAGTTTTTATGACATAAAAGCAGTCTCCTTCTTCCTCATAACCCAGAATGCCAAGTATAGAAAGAGAACTACCACTGGGGCAATTCTGCTCTGGCAGTTTCAGGAGAGGAGCAAGTAAGTTACAGTCTGAGGCTTGTGTGATTGTGTTCTGCGTAACTCTTCAAAAAAAAAAAAATAAAAAAAAAATAAAAGAGGAATGGGATCACACTAGCTTCAGTTAAGCCACTTCAGTACAAGCATCCCCAGAGCCCTGTTTCTCTTATCTTTGCATAGACAAAGGTCCTTCAGGAAACTGTATTCATATTTCATCTTGCAAACCTTTCATGTTTCAAATAAAAACCAGTCCAAAGTCTAAGCACAAAGTGAGAATTTAAATAATACAAATCAGCAGGCAACATATTACAAGACAAACAGGAACAATAAATACAGATAATGTTACCATTCATGTGGAAGCTATGTGTTAATCACCGGTTTCCACAAACCCTGGTGTGGTTTACAAGCCGGACTACTTTGAGGTATACCAAAACAGCAGATCAAATCCAAGGAATTCACAAGAGAACCACAAAGCCCTAAACAGGTTTCTGCATTCGCTTTCATAACAATAATGCTTCAACTTCTGGATCAAATTGGGATTTTACACTATTGCACTCTTACCTTCGCTGTTGTCTCTTTATAATTTAATTTTATAAAGTCTCTTGCAATGTGTACTAGCTAGAAACAGAAGCAAGTTTATATAATACCATTGCTAGGAGTATGGAAGTTTATGCCTGTAATCTAACAACCAGATTCTTTGGTAGAGGTAACTCTCATGTAGCTTATGCAATGTGGTAGACAACAGGCATACAGGAGACAATAATGCCGAACAACCTAAACAGCAGAGGGACAGCACAAATCAGCCAGTAAACACAGCCAAATGCAGGCTGAGACTTGCTGAGGCTCAGACGGAGCTGCTCAGAGCTCTGACTTGCTGAAAAACACCAGATATAGCCCTGGACTAGCATGACCAAGACACCATTGTACCCAAAGCATTTACTCTCTAGTTACTACTTCTATTTCTGAATTGAAAACATGAAAACACATACACACACAGACACAAAATATACTTTTATGATTTCCCATACAGAATTACTTTTTTTCCCCAAATTTGTGTCCTTGGAGATCTAGACTAGATCATAATTATACTCTTGCAAAAATTTATCTGGCAGAGGCACATCAAGATTCCTTCCTGTAAAACTCCTACAGCAAAGCATGATGCTTAAGATAAGCTGTAACAAGCATACTAAATCCTGATAGTGGAAAAACCTTGTTCACATGTAGGAACAACAACTACCAATTCATGATAGAAATTCTCTAAAAAGAAAACTATTCTTTGAAGTAAATAAACAGTAACAATAAATGATCAAAGTTTGTGCAGGAATTAATACAAGCATTTCATTTGAAACTAGGTTGTTCTGTTCTGTGATAAACACAGATAAGATTTACCACATATAGCTTGAATGGCAACTTTTCTAATTAGCTGTGATTTGGAGGGAAGTTTTGTGATAGCAATACCAACCACAGAAAGAAAATCCACGTCTGCCCAGAGCATTAATTTGATATATTATCTCTTTTTAAATGCACAGCATTCTACCAGAATAGAGTGCACTAAATCAAAGCAATGCCTACTTTAATCACATAGGTGTAGCTTGGAAAACTACTTCATGAAAAAACACAGAACAAGGAAATAAAAGACCATAACCATACATTAAGTAAGGTTTTGTTTGTTTTAGTTACTTGAGCATTGTTTCCCAAATCTGCTAGCGTCAGCTAAAGCCAAAAGTTCAAATCCAGGCTTTTCTAAACTATCCCCTGAATTCAGTACAATTTTTTAAAAATTACTTTTACAATCCTTTTCTCTACACAGTTATGACAACGTAAGTGAGATTTGAATCCTCTAATGTGATCTGACTCTCAGATATCTCCGGGCTGCAGGATCTCTTTGTTCAGGCATCAAGTGAAAGAAATAAAACAGGTTTGGGACAGATATCAGAAGTAACACAGTCACATTTACATGGCCCTGACGCAATTGGCATTGATGTTAATCTGGAAACTCAAAGGATGACCAACAAATGAATGCAAAACCTTTTCCAAGCAGTCCCATGGGAGGGATGGCATTCAGGGTGCACTCCATGACACTGCCACTCACTTGTGCAAAGTCTGACCCAATTCTGTCTGTCTCCACTCCTATCTTGGATTACTGATAAAACCATACTCTCAATTATCCTGGCTTTAAGTTGTCTATTTTTTCCTTCATCCCTTACCACCTGCAATTAAATATTGCAGCATTTGTCAGTCAGTGCTGCAGAATTAATAGGAATCAACATAACTGAAAACAAACCCATCATCATAAACACTGATCTATGAAAATAGATCTATCGTGATCCTGACATCCGATTTTACCTCCTGATGCACTTTGGAAAAGAGAAGGAATGGATAAGTAGATATAATTCTTAATAAATAACCTTCACTCAAGTGAAATAAAAACTACTTAGATTCCTATGATCATGTAAACATTGTTTTTCCCACTTGAGCCAAAAGTGCAGGAATCTGAAAAACACTACTTGACATAAAACCACATAATAACACATGGAATTAAGGAATTCTTGAGCAGAGACAGAATTCAAGCTGATGATAGGGAGAAAAATCTTTCTACTAGAGGGGCTTCTACTGTTCATCATTCCATGCCCACTACTGCACACATACAAATGTCACAACTACACAAAATTCTTCCTCCACATTACTAAAAGCCCTGCTATCCTGGGCAGACTGACTCAAACAGACTTCTGAGAATCACAGAAAAGTTTGCTGAAGGGCCCTCTGGAGATGATCACCTCAGCATTCTGCTTGAAAATGGTCTGTCACCAGTGCTAGATTGGGTCATCCACAATTTGGACTGGTGAGCCTTGGAAGTTTCCAAGGAGAAATTCCACTAACATGTTATCCAGGAAGGTAGAAGTCTTCACTTCCTGCTGAAAAATTTATAGCTGTTTTACACAGGCACAAAGTTTATTCTTGCTGAATTTCATGGAATTGTTGTTACAGAGGTCAGGCATCTCAAAGACCAGGTGAATTTCTACCACTTGATTTATTAAACTCTCTCCTGCCTTCATAACACAATCTACAAATTTTTATAATGGACATTCTATCTTACTATCTAGATAATTGTCAGATACAAAGTACTGACTGATCCCTCACAGGCCACTTGTTGGTGACAACAACGAAACAAGAGAGCAACTGATGGTTACCTTTTGAATCCAAATATCCAGGCAATTTTCAGTCTATCCGACAAATGTATACTTTCAATTAATATTCCAAACCTTCCTTAGTGAATACATCCCACTGAAGTCAGGGAATGCTATATCCACTGATGCCCCCTCATCTGCATGGTCAGTGCAAAAGGCACTCAGATTGCTCAAGCATGATTTGTTCTTGGCACATCTGACTTGACTGTTCCCAATGACAATCCCATCCTTCACATTTGAAAAAAAGTTACAGGCAGATGTGATTCACAATATTTCTAGAGGTGGTGATAAGGCTGACTGCCCTGTAGATCCTCAGCTTCACCTTCTTACTCTTTTTAACAATGAATGAAATTATAGCTTTTTTCTAACCTTCGGAGATCTCCCTGGCATCTTGTTTCATAAGAAAAGCTGCACTGCAATTCCATCACTCATGTCTCAGCATCCTAAGATAAATCCTATCCATCCTGATGAATTTGAATACAATCAGCTTTTCTAAGTATTTCTCAAGGATAAAGTATCCTCCACTTGCTGTACAACACTTCTAGATTATGTTTCTTTAGATAATCTTTGTTTCTGTACAAAAATCACATTTGGAATAGAAATGTACTGCACCTCTCACTCACCATGCCACACTGCAAGAAAGGTCATCTCTTCCTGGCACATTCAGTTCCATACCAGTTGGACTCTGAGAAAATGATATTTATCCTCACCTCATCCTCTTACAACATCAAAGCACTCTTACCTCAGTCTTAATGGGCAATCATCTAGCAATAAGTATCTTTCACAAGCAGCCAGTGATACTGGAAAAAAAAGAAGCAAAATCTCTCTCTAGTTCACTAGAGCAATAATGCATGTTAAGGGAGAACAGAGAGTCTAGAAATACTCACAAGCAAGAAGAAAACTTTTGATCATACCCTTAACAGTATCTTCAAATGAAGAAACACAGTAGCGCACCATTTTAACATATGAGCTCATACTTGCCTACCAGGAATAAAATTACTAGGCTACATTTAGATTCTGCAAAGATGTAGCTTCTCTAAGGGAAGGAAGGAAATTCACTAAGAGTCCCCTTCATTGTCCTAATAAACCTGTAAGGAAAGCTTCCTGAATGTTCACTACACAACTGCTACGTATCCTTTCAAACCTAATTTATGAGGGACTTCAATCGGTTGAAGGCACATCACTAGTTGCTTCTGAGTCAAGATATTAGAGGACCTGGATATTCACTATGATATTGCCTTCCAGATGTCTAAAAACAAATTCCATCTGTTCTGTTACCAATAATCAGTACTAAGTTAGAACAAGAGACGCCAAGCCCTTTACACAGTATAAGGTGCTAGTCCTTACACTATGTTTTAATACAACACATTTATACTGTGTTAAAGTACGTAGTTATTGGTCACAGTGAAATAGAAAACAGATGCAAAGCACCATCTTTCTCTTCACTGAGGATATAGCAGACCTCTGTATCTGTGACTTGAAATCTACCACGTCTACCTGGTTTCCAGAGATTATTACTCGCATCCTTTGCTCCGCTTTTGAGTATTACTATTGCAGCACTAGACAAGAAATATGCATATGGGCATACAAAGAAAGTACAAATGAAATAGACAAACATATTAACTACTACATTCTGGCAGAAAACCTTCTCAAGATGATACAGACCACTTTGTTTGTGACCCAGCATACTTTGTTCTTATGAATCCAACAGAACTGTGAGATATATTAGGATAAACATGAAAATTACACAAAGAAAAGAACATACATGCCCCGGCTAAAAATACATCAAGTATTTTTTGTAATACATTAGATGGCTGATGTAAACAATGAAGAAACATTCAACTCAAGGTACTGTCTCCTACAGATGCTGGTTTACAACCTCATGTATTGGAAGATAAAGACGACACTTTATTTTTCAGTCACATTTGTTCAGAAATTGCTTTTTAAATAAGACATGGTAAGTATTCAAACTGGACAAAGTAATGAGCTTGACTGCAGAGCTCCCTCTCCTAGTGAAAAATTTGAAAGAAGAAAGTATGGAAAAAATGGCTTCTTTAAAGATGAGGCAATAAAGTATGATCTTTTCATCACAGATTTATACTTAACATACTTTCCTGGCCTTAAATCTTCCTGAACCTTCTGACTTGAAAGCAATTATCAAAGGCATATAATATCTCTGTTAGTGAAAATGAAATGTTCTCGTTTGGTAAGATTTTTGCATCATACCTTATAGAAAACACAACAGCTACTTATGAGACACTAGTGAAATTTGTCATTTTGTGTAATATGAAGAGCACCTGATTACTTCACTTCATTTTTCAGAATAAGAGCTGCATAGAATCACAGAATGGTTTGAATAGGAGAACAACTTAAGGATTGTCTAGTGCCAGCTTCCCTGCCACAGGCAGGGTCGCCAACCACTAGATGAGGCTGCCCAGAGCCCCATCCAGCCTGGCCTTGAACGCCTCCAGGAATGGAGCATCCACAAATTCTCTCAACAATCTGTTCAGGTGCCTCGTCACTCTCTGAGTAAAGATATTTTCCTAACATCTAACCTAAATTGTCCCTGTTTCAGTTTAAAGCCATTCCCTCTTGTCACACTTTGAGAGTGTAAGATGCTGGCTACCACCCCATGTGTAAGCTCTCTTCAAGTACTGACAGGCCACAATGAGGTCTCCCCAAAGTCTTCTCCCTCTAAGCTAAACCAGATCAACTTCCTTAACCTTTCTACACAGAGGTGCTCCAGCCCCTTGGTCTTCTTTGTGGCCCTCCTCTGAACCTGCTCCAATAGCTCCACATCATTGTTATGCTGGGGCCCCAGGCACAGAGGCAGTACTGGACATGGAGCCTCAGAAAGGCAGAGCAGAGGAGGAACATCCTTGCCCTGCTGACCACTCCTCTTTTGATGCAGTCCAGGACAATACTGGCCTTCTAGGCTGCAAGTTCACACAGCAGGCTCACGACCAGCTTTTCATCTGCCACATTGCAATGAGAATTAAATGTTAGTGAGAACTACACTCCTTGTTTTTTGTTAAATAAAATCATTTTGCATCAGAAGGTAATAACTTCCTCACTTTCAAGGACTCAGTCAATGATGAAAACTCTGGCAATGAATATTACCCTTTTACTCTTCAACATGACTATTCATATCTTAAGGTGAACTATGGAGAGTTATATATATGCTAGCCTACAGCCTTTAATAACGAGAGTTCAAAACTGTATTCAACTTCAAGAGTAAAGCAGAAACAGTCACAAAGAAATCCATCCTCCCTCACTATTAACTAGACAATCAGGTCTGAGGGAAATCTAGTCTTGCAGAAAGGATGACAGAAAGGTGTTCAGAATTAAATATACAGCTATATACTATTTGAAAGAACTACAGTAATATAACAATAACAGGCAAAGGCCTTCTGAGAGGAACTAGACAACTATGACCTCCCCACATATTTGCACTGCTGCAGTATGAGCAGCTAAAGCAGATTTATATAGTTACTGCCTTGCTGCCAAACCAGAGTTTACTTTTGCACGTGTGCTTGGTTTACCAGTATCATTGCTGATTAGAGTCCAGAGATTTCATACTTAAATACAGGATGTTATTTCATCATCTTGGAAGCGTGCAGTTTTATCTGATCCCTGACCTGCATGCCAAAAAAAGTTCATCAGCAGTAAGCAGCGTCTAATCAGTTCTTGAAAACCCCTGAGCTTGACAAAGCTTTAGGCTTTCCAGTGAAAGACTATTCAGCTTTACCCTCTGTAAAAAAAAAAACAAAAAAAACAGGATTGCTTGAATCTCACTTTGTATATGGTCCAGTACAAAAATTCACTAGAAAAACTGGACCAAACACTCAATGTCTTATGTATGGGAAACAGTAGGACCCCAGAAGAGAAAGCATTTCTCTGCCTATCAACTAACTAGCAAGCAGCAGTGCACGGGATTTGAGTCACATGCCTGAGAAGCATTGGTTTTAGTATGAATACAAAACAGCTTCAGAACATGGTGAACATGGGCTAAATTCTATTCACAGTTCCTTCATACATAGATAACTGTTACCAGACATCACATAGCAATGATCAGCGATAGGCCAAAGTGAAGGTGAAGCCACACACCTCAGACAAAATCAGTCTTTAAGAACACAGACTCCCCATCTTTTCTGTGAGCTAGATAGTAGAATGAGGCAAAAGAACAAAACAAAATGCCTGAGAGAAAACACATTGGTTAGGAAATATGGGAAATGAAAAAAATATTAGCCAAAACAGACATCAAGATCCAACACCTCCCATCAAATCAATATATTACTTAGGATTTTCAGCATTCCCTAAAACTTTGAATTGAGGCATATGTAACAAACCAATGGCTGCTTTGAGAATATGTGGGAAAGGCAGTAGCCACTGAACAGAATCGTAAGAATGAAGACAATTCAGAAATACAACTAAACATGGTTTTATGGTTAAAAGCACTAGTTACCTGCAGAACTCTGAAAGTTTTTCAACAAATTCACAGGTTTGCTACTGTATTTATGCACAAGATTTAATGACTGAGTTGATGTGTACAACAGAGCATGGCACAAACAGCCTGATATCTGTGTACTCCAAGCCCTCTTTGTAAGTGTTGCCAAGACAATTTCATTTAAAAGGCAGAGAGTTTCACTGGCACTTTGTGCCACACCAGTTGGGTATAAATACATTCAGTTTGTTCTGGAGTATCTAATAGAGATAAAAGCAATGGGCACTTGAAAGAGGTCACCAGTAGAAGACAGAGTCATTCAACATCTATAACATCTTGATCTGGCATCTCATTTCCCCCTGCAAATGGCAAACTGAAGGACTCCGCAGGAAAACAACAAAGCAATAGTGTACGTACATTACTGGGAAAAGATCATGGGGCAAAGAGCTATATCCTGAAAAGACCAGCTGTAGTCCACAGAAATGGATTTAGCGAGTGCAACATTAGACTATGGGACTATCAGATCCCTGGGTTTGCATAAACAGAGATCTTGTCAAAAAAACAAGCAAATTCTGCAGCATCAGAAGTAAAGCAGTGAGGCTGCATATATGTGAAGTAAAGGATGTCTAAAGGTATAATTCTGTCACATTCCATTTAGAAATGTGGCTATGTGAAAGTCTGAGTGCCCTGGTAATGACCTGCAAACACAGCTTCTCCAAAAATTGTTTCAGTCCAACAAAGAACTCAGAGACTTCAGGGCACTGACATTCAAGTCAGTAACCAAAGGAAATCTAGAAGCAGTCCCTAGCCTGTGATGCTCCCACAGCATAAAGCCAGAAGCAATGAAGTAGCTGATGTCACTGCATGCAGTAGAATTTTTGCTAAGGACTGCTTGTGTAACAAAGCTTCACCCTCAAAAATTGTCCTCTAAGTTATTTTTAAACAGAATTGAATCATATAATCCATTTCAGATCAGCTGATAACCAAAATCAGTCCTGTTCACAGTATGAACAACATCAGAAAGCACTTTATGTTGGAAATGCAAGTTCTCTCCCCCTACAGAGAACAAACACTTCTCTAGCTCCCTATGAGAAATACAGACATATCATGAAGGAGCTTCAGAAGAAACGTATTTGGTTTTATACTTAAAGATTTTTAATGCTAATTCCAAATAAGACTATACGTTGGTGAATAAGCAATGACAGGTGGTAAAAGCAGATGGTTTTGAAAAGATTTGCAGCAGTCCCCGGCTCTGCTCTTCTACTGACTCAGCTTGATGCTGGCAGAAAAGTGATTCCCCATCTCTTCTCTCCCTGTCTCACTAAAGAAAATCAGCAACTGCTGACCTCACCGGCTGCCACAGAGCCAGGACAGGATCAGCAGAGCATACTTGTTCATTTTCTTCATCCCACCTCCAGACCTCTTCGGCCTCACTACAGAAGCCCTGCCTGTTTTAAGCCACTGATGAAAGCTAGTTAACCATCACAGAATCATAAAGGTTGCAGAATACCACTAAGATCATCCAGGCCGACCATCAACCCACCATTATGCCCACTAATGGTGTCACTCCGTGCCACATCTACACATTTCTCAAACACCTCTATGGATGGTGACCCCATTGCCTCATTGGGCAACCTGTACCTCACCACCCTTTTTGTGAAGAAATTTCTCCTAATCAACCTGAATCTTCCCTGGTGCAACTTAAATACATAACTTCTTGTCCTATTGCTAGTTAGCTGGGAAAAGAGGCCAATCCCCACCTTGCTACAATCTCTTTTCAGGTAGTTGTAGAGAGCAATTAAGTCTCCACTGAGCCTTGTCTTCACCAGACTAAACACCAATTCCCTTAACAGCTCCTCATAAGACTTGTGCTCCAGCCCCTTCACCAGCTTTGTTGCCCCCTCTCTGGGCATGCTCCAGGGCTTCAGTGTCCTTCTTGCAGCCAGAAGCTCAAAAGAGATGTGAAACATTGTCTACATCACATCTTTGCACGGAACTAGTTTGATATAATCTCAATATAACCCTTACTTTCATTTTCTGTTTTATTAAACAGTATAACTGTATTATTTGTTGAGAACTTTTCCCTTACTGACCACCTAAGGTTTGAGGTTGCTTTTTTGTTTGTTTTTTAAAAAGTAACAACACTCCAATCACTTTACACTTTCATGATTTTGCTCACAATATCAAGGCAACTTCTGAAGGAATATTATAGACAGTACTGACACTACAATGTATCCATATAGAACGCCCCTTGCATAAGAAAAAGCCCTCCTAAATAAGATACTGCAAAATAAATCTACATTCTTTACAGGACCAGAAATAAAATCAGGAAATCTCTTTCCTTCAAGCAACAGGCTTTGCAGCTATTTTCAGAAAAGCAAAACAAAACAAAAAAGGAGTTTTCAGTGCAGCTCAGCAGAAAACAATTGAGCTAAACACAAGAGCTTATTCATAAATAAGCACAACACATCTTTTTCTGTAAGAATGGAGAAAACCCAGTATCCTGCATGGTTTCCAGTCACTTGCAACTGCCTAAACACAGGTACGCACACAGCAAAACACATCTACAAGCAACTCTTACAAAAGACAGCTAATAAAAGCTTAGAACTCGACACAATCACAGACAAACTACAGGTATTTTTGCTAAACCTTTAATATGCCTCATTCTTTAACAAAAAGTAACATAACCAAGAATTTGAGGGTAAGGGGATTTCCAGCCTCCAGTAATTAGCAATACAAAATTAATTATATGCCTACATACAGAAGATTCTACTACTATTTCACTATGTAAACGCCTAATTAACTGTAACTTTGACACTGTAGTCTAAGTATATCATTCAAAGACAACTACATTTTCTAAAGAAAGCTTGAAAGCAATATTTAGATCAGATTTTCTAAATTATTATTATTTTTTTTAAAGCCTGTCTATCTTGGAAGGTATTAAAAACATGAGTTACAGGCTTTGTTGTGATAACAAATGAAAATGAACTTTTGCCAGCTGTAGGTGGGTTATCAGGGAGGGCTTTGATGCTACAATGCATGGTTACCCATGGCAGTACTGCACAATAATCCATCTCAACTGACTCACAGAAGACCAAAAGTTCTGAGGAAACAACAAATCCAGGCAACACTGCCCCATGACTGGTTCTGTGGCCTTGATCATCCTGTGCCAAGAAATAATCATCATAGCAACAATTCATAAGTCTGAGCCTCATTATCCCAGTACAGCAAAGTACAGAACAGCAAAGACATACTGCAGCTAAAGAAGTCTGCAATTTAAATATAGGATAAGTGGGTTTGCAAGCAACAGCAGCAGAACTGACTCAAAACCTACATTCAGAGATCTGCATCTGGAGCACAGGAAGGCAATGTTTTTAGCATGCTACGGTGAGGCCCTACTGCCTTCAAGGGCACAGCTATTTACAAAAACCTTTTGTCCTTTGAGTTTCCTCTTTTACTAGCTTCACCAGGCCCTCACAGGGTGTAGCTACACAAGTGGACAATGGTTAACAAATTCTCTCTTCATCCTCTTAATAGGCCAGATGCAAGCAAAACCCAATCAGGAAAGCATACAGAATCGTTAAATGGGACCGGGCAAGTTCATCACACTATAGTACAATCATCTCTAGTCTGGGATTCCTCTTATGAGGAACACTGAGAGGACTGGCCTGCGCTTTCCAACAGCACATCTCCATTGACTTTCAGTCAGACAGTGAATCAGTGCCAGAATGCATCCAGCCAACAGCAACAAGAATGGATTTGCGTGTGGCCACAAACGATAGCACCAGCACAAGTGAAAGATGAGGAACTTGCAGCCAGAGGCAATGTGGGCAGGTTGACCCTCCAGCAGCAGCCTACATTTGTGGTAAATTAAAATGACCACAGAATTACACTGTTTGCCTTACTGAGAGGCATATCTTGCTGACCTTCAACACTAGCTTCACTTTTGTACAGATGAAGAACATACGCCCAAGGCAAGAACTACCTTTATAGAACAGCTTGTTGTACCAGGGAAGTCAGCATGCTTTGATCAGCGCTTACTTCTAAGTATGTTTATAGGTACCCGATTCTTTGAACTGCCTACTACTAACAGCTTAGATAGCATTAGTTTCATTGGATGATCAAACTGGCATTTCTCAAGACTATTTTTTGGTCCCAAAAGCTTTGGGGATAAAAAAATTTGTAGTTTTAAATAGTAAAAATGGGATAATAATGCAGTTACAGAACAATGCTAACATTATCCCCAACATTTCCCTATTAACACAGCAAAGCAACACTATTAGCAATATTCCCCAGGTAAGAAAAGCACTCAGTGGCTTCCTCATCTCTGCAGCATTACCCTTTGTCTTCTACAAACTACTCATATCTGTGATACCAACAATAAAATTTAGTTTCTCTTCCCTTTCCCCATTTTAAAAGCTGTTGATTATTTTTTCCCCTTTTTCATTATTCCCTCATTCACGTAATTTTAATGTATCAAAGGGATGGATCGTCTGCCTTTAGAAAAAATAATCTTAACTGGTAAGAATTAGTAATTTTTCAGGTGGAAAGGAAAAATTTCAAAAGTTTCTTACAGCGTAACATCGCAGACTGACCTGTTGGAATTACACTCTGTTTTAGGAACTGAAGATAGAAGCGTCAGAGTTTACTGAAGATATCAACTACTCATTCATGTTCCTCCGCTGTACCATGCCAATCAAATGCCTTTGGTCACATAATCCATATTTATTAATACAAACCTCCCACTCCCTCATCACCAATGTTCTCCATGCCAGCAGTCCTACATCGGAACAATATCCTCCACCCAGCCAGCTCTGATAAGCCGTGTCTGCCAAATCTGAACTGACTTCAGAGAAACCATTGGAAGTTTATAAAGCTGCTAATTTTATGCTTGTTAGCAAGTAATTCCCTACTTACTACCTTTCCGTCAGTCTCTCTCTAGCTGTTTTTCCTCTCTTCTTTTCCTTTCCCCTTCTCCCCCCCCCCTCCCCCCAATAACTCTCTACAGGTTTTCCTTACTCAGGCTGTTACACTATTTTCAAGCTGTTAAGCACTCTTAAAAAATGCTTTTCCCTATGACTCATCTAAACAAACCTTAATAGGGATTAGAACTGGAACCCAAATTGGCAGAAATTAGGAACTTGTAGCTTTGTTACAGTATCAGATGTGATGTATCCTTAAACATCCTCTAAATATAAAGAAAGGCTGGCTTATATCTGCTATTGCTTCATGTTTAATTCAGATACCTTTGAACGAGTGCAGCTCTCCCCATCCCATCCACCTCCAAATTTTCCATGTTTTATGGAGAATAGAGACAAATACCCCAAAACACAGAGGGAAAGTTTTAAATTGTTGTTTCTACAAAATTATAGTGGAAGATTAAGGCACTGGAGATTTAGGTAAAAATAGGGATTCTACAGCTCCACTAAAAAAACTATCTATAGTTTTCAAAACTGTAATTACTTTAAAGTGAAGATGAGCATATTACACAGTCATGAACAAAACATGAGTTTTTCCTATTTAAGAACATTACAGATAAGCAGAAAAAATGATGATGGTTTTGATAAAGTAGATGCAAATGAAAACAAACTCCAGTAGCATCTTTCTCAACTGACATAAGCTTCTTATCAAGTGGAGAGAATGCATGCACATGCAGGAAGTTGTGCTCTTCAGAGCAACATGGGCATTGGGATTCTGATAGGCTACCTTTGGGATTACTGCATATTTCAATTTTACTCTTATGCTGATTTAAATTTGAGTGAACTACAGCAGATATGGACTTGGGAGTAGATTTCTCCAGCCTATTAATAAATTTCAATGATGTTAAAAATAAGGTCCAAAATATTTCTTTTGACTGAATCTGTGCTGAGATATTTCTGGGTGAATCAACTTCTGTTTCACTGCAAGGTAATGTTGTGTCATTAGTTATTTGTCTCTCTAGTAATGGCCTTAAAAGGCACCGAGGCAAACATGTAAAAAGTAAATTGTTCTGAGCAATAACATTACTGCAAAGAGCTGTAGGAGATGAGGTCACATGTCTCTAGTATCTAGAAACCTGGGGAGATCCTCACAGGATCCTGCAATGAAATGTGGGTTAAATCTTCATGGTATGCGGGTGGGCAGCAGGGATATCCAGTAATTTCCCAATCAAGAAACAAAACAGCAGTAAGTTTCAGAACAAGACCTCTTCATACAGTTAGAAGTCTATCACTGTCTAACACTATACTCTTTTCTTTTCTTTTTTTTCCCCTCAAACGTAGGGCCTAATAACAGGAAAACTAAAATGGCAAGCCTCCCATTAAACTGCATTAGAGTTTCTCTATATATTTATTTATCGACAGCACTGCATTCTAAAACAGCCCTATGCAGAGCAAACCTCGCTGTGAAACAGCGCAGGAACCGTTTGCCTCACTCCTCATCCGTAGGGCTGCGCCCCGGCTTCAACTTCCCCAGCGAGAAGCGAGAGCTCCGTAGAGGCTCGGGCCTCCGCTCCACCGCGGCACCACACAGCACCAGGGGCTGCCCGGGGGCCCGCGCTTCCCGCCCAGCGCGGCCCAGAACGGCCCGGTTCCCGCAGCGGCGGGGGCTGCAGCTGGCCCGGCCCCGCTCCCCCCGGCCGACTCCCGTTCCCGAGTCACGTCAGCCCTTCACAGCCTGGCCTCCTCATCTTCTCCCCACCCTATTTCTTTTCCTTATTACTATTATTTTTAACATTTCTGCTTCCTTCTCGTGCCCCTGGCGGCTCGTTACCTTCGGTTCCCGCTTCTCCAACCAATTCCCGTCTGCAAACCGCTGCCCCCACCTTCCCTAACACGTAAGCAACTCCCGGCAAAGAAAAGGAGGCGGTGGAGAAAGGAGGGGAGGAAAAAAAAAAAAAAAAAAAAAAAAAAAAAAAAAAAATTATAAAAAATTATAAATCTCTCCTCCCCTTCTGGGTTTTATACTATATATCCGGCCGAGGGAGGGAGGAGCAGACTCTGAGCCGTCTTTTCCTTCACCGCCTCTCGGAGCTGGGGTGGAGGGCTCAGGCCGCCGGGGCTCCGCTCCTCCACAGTGGGAATCTACTGGGGGTGGGCGAGGAGACATCCCAGGCCCCACATTCAGGCCACCCCGTCTCTAGCCTCCACAGCCCACAGCGTCGCCTCCTCTCCTCTCCGCGACTGCAACCCGCCTGCAATGCCACGAGGCATCAGTAGACAGTACAAGCAAAGGCTCTCCCCGCAGCTCCTCTCCTTACCGGGATGGCGGGGCTCCGCTGCCAGCTCCGCGCTGCCCGTGGCGCACGAGGTGAGCAGCAGCTCCTCAGCGCCTCCCCGAGCCCCTTCCTGTCTTCTACTCTTGTCCTCCTCCCACCCGGCAGTGGCGCGGTGCTGGGATGGGGTCCTAAAGGCTAGAGAAAATCACGGGGGAGGGGTAAGTCCAAATGTTCCTACACCGGCCTCTGAAGTACAAAGAACGGTGTTCCCTCGTCTGCTTAAAGTCCATCTATTTGGCTCTGCATTTAAAATGATGAGGAAGAATGTCATGGTTTGTCATTCGACTTGCGTTGCAGCTATTAAGAAGAAAAAATGAAGAGATGTACAACCTATCTGCTCAACCACAAATGCTGGTTTTCTCATTCCAGCTACTAAAGATATGTATCAGAAAGATCTTTTCAACCCGATTTGTGAATAAGCAAGAAGTGATGCTTTTATATGGATCATCACGCAGCGTGTACAAACGTTAATTAATTTAACAAGAGTGTGTTTGTCTATTAACCATCATCAATTTATTAGCACTGAAAAAAAAAGCCCCAGAAACATTAGGTAAGGTAATCACTACTGACTAAATGAGTACCAGCACTAAGCAGACCTCCAGAGGGAGAGGGATTACATGCTGCACTCACAGCTGCAGTTCTTTTGTCTCTAATGCCATTCTTGAGATGTTTAAAGGCTGCAGGTGACTGCCATTTGTCAGAAAGCTTCCTGAGCATGTGTTTGCGTGCCTGGGTGTTACTAGTTAAGCTTTAAAACTAGCTGGAGTCTCTAAAGGGTTTTCACCTCATTCTGCCTAGCATCTATGCAATATGCATTTTGCTACTCTTACTATAATGTTGAGCTGTAATTTAAGTATAGGGCTCTTCAGGCCAACCTGAATCATAAAAAGTTCCAGTTACCCAAGTTGTATGTCAACAGCTCTCTATTATTTACAGAGCTAGAGTAAGGATATTTGTGTGGCATTAGATAGTTCAGCTTATTCATCTCATGCAAAGATATAGGTTATAGGGCACACTGACTTCATCACCTACATAAATGGAAGATACCATCTTGCTATTTGTGAAAACAGCAGTCTCATGGTGGGTTAGAACACTTAACAGGACAGTTGAAGTTCTAGCTTTCATTTAAAAATTTCTTTACAAAGAATCCACAAGTTGAAGCAAAGATGTTTTAAATTCATTCATTGGAAGTATAGTGGGAGGAAACTTACAAGGAAAGAAACCACTGAAAGTAGTTCTTAACCAAGGAAGTTATATTTGCTGAAAGTGACTGATGACATTTCAAATAATTATGGGTAAACAGGGTTTTGGTTGCCTACATCTCATTTAATGTAAATATCTATCTCAGTGGGCTGCAGAAACCTCTGTCTAACTGAAAAATCCATACTTAAACTTCCAGCTTAACACAAAATGGGGATCAAGAGTAGCTTTTTCCAGTAACAGTCATCTTGCAGTTTGAAAAATAACCAGAAACAATGCTTCTGGGAAGCACAGAATTAGAAATATTGCTCACGCTATCTTCCAGCATACTGAACAGAGAGCTTGATTAGCATCAGTTCTTGCAAAAATTCTTCCAAGAGGAAGACAAATTACGTTCAAATTACAAATCTATTGAAATTTCTTTGTGAAGTTTGGAAAAAGTGAGCAAGCTTGATTAAGATTTACCAACTAAAACCAGTTGCAACATTGAGCCAGCGTCATGTCAGATGTAGTTCATGATAGCTTCCATGAAAAGCTGAGGGGATAATGTGATTAACAAGATGAAGAAACAGTCAAGAATCATTATGCATTGCCAACCTGAGCCACTGCCCTTTGAATCAAAAAATGGAAGGTTGCAAAACAGCTCACTGTCACTGGTAGGGGAAGACCAAAGGCCTGGCTGAGAAGATGCTTTTTAACTGGTTGAAGTAGTACATCACAAATGCTTAAAAGCAATAGAAAATATGAACTTTCCAGGGTACTCTGCCCTGAAGTACAAATAGGAGGTTAGTGCCCACTGTTCTTTCTTAGTTAACCCTCTCAAATCCATTGTTCTTGAACTACTGATACAAAGTCTTGTTTGCGAATGAAGTACAAGTTCTCCCAAGCCTAAATTTGAAACAAAGCTTGCGAAAGATTGCACAAACCTGAACTTCTATCTTAAGCTGCATAAGGAAGGCCCATGGGTAGGAAAAATGAATTTTTACATCAAACAGTCATTAAACTATGACACAAAACTGCTTAAGGATAGTTGCCTGACAAAGATCCACAAAGCTAGTACCAGAAGTGTAAGAAGAGCACGTCCCACGCTTCCTTTGGCAGTGTACCCTGACTCTAACAAAGGGCAAGGGGGCAGGAGCAGGGGATAGAGATGTTGACCATCTGAAACACGTAACTGAGTATTGCTGGAACAACAGGTCTCAGTATAAAACCTTACCTTAATGGATGATGAACTAAGGAATGTTACAAATCCTTCATAAAAATTAGAGAAGAAGTTTAATTAGGGCAGTTTAATTCTTACAAGTCAGTCAATATTCTTAGTATGACAGTTACAAATCTGTACCAGACACAATGCTGCCTTACTGTAACCTCATGCTGAACATCCTGTGGCAATGATTTTGGTTTTTTTTACCCTCACTTCATATGTTGAGTTCAGGTGTAGGATTTAGTAGTGAAAAATTTTGTTTTGAATAGCCTACAAGTTGAAAAAGTTTTCCTCTCTTGCAGATTTAGTAGTACAAATTCTTTCCTTGAAAAAAAAGCCAAACTCAAGAAACTTCATTTTCATTAAGCTTCATTTACATACCTTTATATCATTAAAAAGTTGGAGACAAGTGTCAACAAAGGCTTATGGGTACAAAAAAAAAAAAAAAAGAAAAAAAGGAAGCAAGACCTGGGCAGTAAGAAAACAGATGAGGTTTAATAGAAGCAAGTGTACAGTCTTGCACCTGGGAAGGAATTATAAGTGTCAGTACAGGTTGGGGCATAACCTGCTGTTATTTCCTGTAAGTTCCTGGTTGCCGACAGGTTGGCTCCAGTGGCCAAGAAGGCCAATGGGATCCTGGGGTGCATTAAAAGGTCTATGGCCAACACATCAAGGGAGGTGATCCTTCCCCTCTACTCCACCCTGGTCAGGCCTCAGCTGGAGTACTGTATCCAGTTCTGGGCTCCCTGGTACAAAAAAAGACCAGGATCTCCTTGAAATGGTCCAGCATAGGGGCATAAAGATTATAAAGGACCTGGAGCATCTCCCCTATGAGGAATGGATACCAACCTGGATCTGTTTAGCCTTGAGAAAAGAAGACTGGGAGGGGATCTGAGTAATGTTTATAAATATCTTAAGTTGGGAGACAAAGGGACATGGGCAACCTCTTCTCAGTGGTCTGTTGGGAAAAGAACACGGGGAAATGGCCATAAGCTAGAGCATAGGAAGTTCTGCACCAATATGCAAAGGAACTTCTTCATGGTAAGGGTGATGGAGCACTGGAAAAGGCTGCCCAGGGGGTGGAGTCTCCTTATCTGGAGGTATTCAAGACCTGTCTGGATGCCTACCTGTGTAGCCTGCTGTAGGGAGCCTGCTTTGGCGGGGGGGGGTTGGACTTGATGACCTCTAGAGATCCCTTCCAACCCCTGCAATTCTGTGATTCTGTGAAAACTTTAATACCTGACAAGAAACCTCGGGTCATTCAGTCCATTAGTTAAGGGATGATAATCCCTTTAGCAAGGACAGAGATTTGTCTCAATGCAACTGAAGTGGTTAATCTGCTCATTTATATGAAAAGGGTTTTAATGCAATTTTTTAAGAAATTAAATTGTTTCATAGTCAAGTAAGTGCCTTAATTGCACTTGTGGTGTATCTTCCTCTAATCAGTTTTGAAGCTACTGTATGACTCATCATATACTCTGATGCCTTTTAGTAGGTGAAGCATTAAAGAACTTCACCACTGTTAAGCATCAATAACAACTTCACTACTGTTAAGCATAAATAACTCTGTATGATGAACTTGTTTGAACATCCAAAACTGGCTTACGTATCCTGATTCTTAAAAGACTTGGTAGAACATTTGTGATCCATTCTTGCTGGAATGGAAAAAAAAAAAATTGCTTAATGTTTTGATTTTGTTTGTTTTAAATACAAACTGGCTTAGCCTGAAGAAATAATACAAGATCCCAGAAGATAAACAAACTAAAAAAAAAAATCCGAATTGTTAATCTTAACAATTTACCATAAATCATTGCAGTGAGATATCAAAGTACACCAAGAAAATGTACAATAGCCATTTTAGTATTACTGTTTATTTTTCAAATAGAATTACTTACGCTGTCTGGCTGCTGAAAATATTTCCATTCATTTTTCTTTCTTGTGCTTAGCCTTCTTCACCATCTTCTCTCTTGAGCTTGCAATTTTCCTGTCTTATTTCAACAGAGAAAAATGCTTTTATTTTACTGACAACTTAGGGAAATATAATTTGATTGTTCTGGAAAGTTTGAGTCCTTCTCAAGTTGAATAAATTGTTCTGCACATAAGCACGAAGCCCAGAAAACCAGCAAAAATAAGGTTCTTCAACCCTTAGTAGAAAGATTTGATGTCTTTCACACCAAAAAGTAGTAACATTTGCCTTTCTACTCATTAATATTGTCTCGCTCCAATTTATAGGAGGGAGATGAGGTTCTTTTAATATCTGTATATCCAGTGTGAGATTAAGAAACAACAGTTCAGATGTTGGTCCAACCAGTTTACTATAAATCCTGATCAGGGAGACAGGGAAGGGAAAGAGGGCGATAGAAAAGATAGGAAAAAAGCAAGAATTGCGTGAAGCGGGGATAGCCACAACCAGGATCCAGCAGCAATCCTGTTGCATGACGTTTGAAGGTCCGAGGCAAAAACAGCAGGGGGGAGAGCAGCAGCGTGGCCAGCCTTGGGCAGCAAGCAAGTAGCAGGTGGCAGCCACAGAGCCAATCCAGGAAGAAGCAGCAGGACTCAAGTAGCAGGCCCAGGAGAGTCAGTCAGCATTCAGGAATTCCGTAGTGAGGAATCTGATGGCAGACAGCTTTGTTCTTCTTCAGCATTGTGGTAGAGTGCAGAGCAAGTCCAGCAGGGAGAGAACACAGAACAAGTCCAGGAGGAAGAGAGGCAGGTCGTGAGGTTTCTCATGTCAGAAACCTCTTCTTCATGAGAAATCTGTTGCCAGAAAACCTAAACCTCGTGATCGCAGGTCCCCATTTTATCCTTCTTTTTTTTCTGACTATGTGACATCCCTGGTCACCAAGAGTCATGTGAGCACCCCCTGAGATGGCCATCTTCCTTGAGATAAGTCCACACAAAAGACTGCTTCATATCCACTAAGCTGCAGCTTATTTCGCTTTCGTTGCCCCTGGCCTTGTCTATCTGTGACCTTCAGACAAAGGATTTCACAACTCTTGCCCAGGACTTGTCCATCAAAGTTCTCCAGACAAAGGATTTCTCAACCCTTGCCCAGGACTTGCTTGGACTTGTTCATCTGTGTTCCCAGCAAACTTTGAGACAATGATGTAAAACAATAATATCTTACAAATATCTGCATGAATACTATTTGCTGCATCTGAATTCTTCTTTCTTACCTTACTAGAAGGGGTACCTACGTGGAAGAGACCTTAGACACAATGAGAACATTAGAGAAAGAAATGTAAACTACTTTTCTCTTCCGAGTTCATTTCTGCAAGAGTATGAAGGTAGATCCTCAGTTCAGATGAAGGTTTCTCCAAACTGCAGCTTAAGTTGCAGTGGTTTGCAGCCCTGGCTTAGCACAGACACAAGAATAACCATGATGACTTTTGACTCAGACAGAAAAACCTGTCTGCTTTATCTGGGAAAATCCCCACTTAAGGTCATGATTAAGGTAGATGCTGTCTTGGATTAGATCCTGTTGTCATTTCCCTAAGTATACCCTATTCATACCTGGACAGAGTATTCAGCTTAAAACATTGTACGTTGGCAGATTTAGCTACCTCAGTGGGAGTTCCATTATCTGCTAGTTAGTAGAAGGAAAAATTCTGAGTGTACATTATGTCCAGCAGTCCAAACAACTTTTTACTCTTTGAGATTAAATGAGAAAGGATAAAATGTCCTTTCAAAATAAAATCTGAGAAGAAGAACTGGTTAAACAAACATCTTGTATATAAGAGTATAGCAGGTATATAAGCTCGTCTGCTGGACAGAGCAAAGAGTGACAGACTTTACAGGATACAAAGATAGTTGTATTTGGACAAAACAACAAATTCAGAATTCAGATTACAAAGTGTATGTAAACAAAGGAAATGAAGGGAGGTACCTGCTTGGAGGGATGAGTGTGTGATAGGCAAACCGAGGAGATTGTGAACCCCGAATACCTCAGCCAATGGGGAAAGGGGGAAGGTCTCAGTAGCATTGGGGTACAGGGATAAAAGAGGGGCTGTGTCCTCATTACTTTGAGAGACACCTCAGGGGTATGCTCCAGTGGACTCCCCTTTATTTGAATATAGAAAGGTGAAGACTCTCTTCTGTCTCTTTCTGGGATAAAGATGATTGAGCAAATCTATTGGAGCAGAAATTTTCCCAACAACTTTCATGACGCATGCTGCTAGCAAAGGCTCTTCTACTCACAGTCAGAAGATAGCCAAGGAACATCTCAAGTACCATGAGAGACAATTCAGACAGGATTTAGTGTCATACTGTCAAACTTTTCCTATTTATTGAATACAGACAACTCATATCATTCTGCTTCACATAATGCTCATGGCACAACTCCCTGGGCATGAGAGAGACCCACAGAACAAAAGCTTCATAGTCTGTGCAAAGCAACCTTTACTCTTCTCCAAGTCAAAGAAAAAAAAAAAAAAAGATAATATTTCTCATTTTATATTTGCTTGAGAAAGCAATGCTTATAACAATAATTAATATTCTGGAATTTAGATGAATAATTTATAAGATTGGTTAGAAATAATTTTCCAGAGGACATTTTATGCTTAATTTTGAGGACTTTCTTTTAATTAAAAAGACTCATTTGATACTGTCATGAATACTCAATGACAGTCATTTTGAAAATGCTGTTTAAGAGAATGCTGTGTGCCGGTCTTTATTTCATGCTTCCAGCAATTTATGTTTTAATGCCACCTTCCTCTCTGATATCAAAATAATTTTCCTCAAGGTCTCTTGCATAATACAGAACATGAAGAAAGATCCAGAGTTTGGGGCAGTTCCAATCAGAGCTCCCAACAGAAGCTTCTCTTTCTGTGGCAGGGATGCTGGAAGAACATCATCTCCATTTAAGGCCAAAATTTACCTGAGGTTAATTGATATAACCTTGTCTCCTCCTTTTTACTACTGAGCACAATACAAAAAGAAGTAATTAAGGCAACCAGCAAGATGACTGGCAGTGCAAAAATGCAAATTACAGGAACTGGCGTTATTGTCACAGTGATATTACTGAGGTAAAACCATCTTACACTGCAACATCCAGGAAATCTGAACATAATGTACAGTGCTGTGCGGTTCCTCATGTGCACACCATTCATCATGGACAGGTTAGCTTTCCCAAACAGCTGCAGAAAACCTTTTTCTAGCAAACATTTAAATAATCATGCTTGAACATAATAGATCTCAGTGTTCAAATTACTTTGTTTTGTTTTGTTTTTGTTGAAATATTATTTCACTGTTAAATTGCCCCATCTTGTGTTATGTATTTTGGAAATAACTATGTTGGACCATCAGTTTTCTTCTTTTCTTACTTTCCTGATACATTTCAGTAATAACCCCACTTTAATGCATTTTGTTCCCAAGAATAACCTAACAGCAGCAGTTGATGAAAGAAGCCTGCATAATTGTGCTTGAAAAATTAGCATTTAGCTGAACTGAAGAGAGAAGATTTTGATGAACAACAGCTGACCATATCTTAAGACCATGAGTCTTAAGAAGTTGTTTGATGACCAGAGAAAAGATAGATGTGGAAAGTTGAAACGAAGACATCATGAAGTTACTGTTACAGGTGAATTTTCTTTCTAGCTAGTAAATTCTCACATCAATCAAATAAAGCAAAACTCTCTGAAAAGTGTAAAATATTTATCTCTTTGTCAGTGTGACATTCTCAGATCATACACTTGTTTGGAAACAGTTTCAGCTGTTTGAGAGTTTTGTGTGTGTTGAGCAGCCAGCTGGCTGACATCTCTCCAGACAGATAATGGGACTGAGTAGAGGTCATTATTTGGGATTTTCACCTTCTCCTATTTTTTTTGAAAACTTGTAGGAATATCAGAATTTTTCAGTTTCTACTACACTTCAGCAAACTTGATCTGAGAAGGAAAATGGCCAAATGATTTCATATTTTTTTTCACTTTTTTTTTTCCCTTTTTTTTTTTTTTTTTTTTTTTACTATTCCAGAAACTGGAATAATAAAATCAAATTCCTTATTAACTATGAAACAACTCAAAAGTATAGTGAATCATTTCAATCAGAAAGATGTCAGCAATTTGACATTTGGGAAATATTGGAGTTGATCCAAAAATAAATTTCAAGATTTTAAAATATATATATATATCTTTCAAAACATGGATTGTTCAGTACTCAACCTTCAGAGGTTCCAAGATACACTGAAGCTGGCAGAGTTTAGTGGACAAGATGATAGTGGGTCTATAGTTGGACTAGATGATGTTAGTGTTTTTTTCCAACTTTTATGACTCAGTGATTCTATGAATATTTAAAAAATAAATCCAGCAACTCCCCAGTAATTTTTACTAGACCAATCTACATTCATAATCATTCAGTCTACATTCATAGATCTATTTCTAGGTGACTGGGCTCATACTTTCTTAAAGCCTGTGCATGCAATTTCTGTCTTGACTTGTCAAACAAAATTATACACATATATGCCCCTTAATGCTTTGTGTGTACTTTCCATATGCTTATTGTCTTAAGAAATAATCAATCTGAATTTTATTGAAAGTATATAAAACACAAATATTACATATGTGTTTTGTTTTTTTTTTAATGTTAAGAAGGATGAGAATGAACAGCATAAGAACAACATGGAGTCCAAATACCATCAGTTTCCTGTTAAGAGGACTGCAAATACTTTGTAACGCTGAGCAATTCCTGCTAAAGGAAAAACCTTGAACATCAATTGGACGTTATTTTCTTCCAGGAAACTGTGTCTTTAAAAATTTGCAACTCGACCTATGACATTTCTTTGAGGTTGAAGTTGCCTGGTTATCACTGCAATACTGAAAGGAACTCCTGAGAAGAACTGATTTTAGGTAATATATAATACTGCATTTATCTTGCACTTACATTTTGATAATGTACTGCTTATTGAGATGAAGATTCTGGAATATATCTAGAAGGATCACCTTCTCCAAGAGCACATCTGTAAAACAGTCTGCAGAGAGATAATGTTGCTGTCATGAAGAATCTAGCTGTGGGTGCAAGCCTATGAGAATAAACAAATAAATAAAAATAATAACATCTTGTAACTAGTAGGTCTATTCCTTTGAAAATGGCAGAAAATTATGTCTTTAGTAATTTTAACTTGCCAAAGGCTCATATTTATAGCTGCCCAACTTTTTCAACACAAGGAACAGGCTTGAAATTTCTTTTATATAATTCTTGATTAGCAACCAAAAGTTCAGTGATTGCCTATTTTCTTTATGGCTTACAACATCCAATTCTGCAATTAGTGAAAGACTGATTACAGACTACAGTACAGATTAACCCACATGCTCTTGTTATTTCCTGTCAATTGGCACCCCTAAGCTGCGTAAGTAGCTAACCAACCAATTTAGCAAGTCAGTTTACTCTCTGAACTTTTCTTGTTACTCTGGATTTGGAAAAGGTGTATTTATTGCTGCTGCAGTAAGGCTCAGGGTTGCAGCATGGCCAGTGTGCACACACTGCATAAGCCAATCTAATCTGTTTTTAGACTACTTTTATTACCA
The DNA here is from genome assembly GCF_026119805.1 of Tympanuchus pallidicinctus. NCBI lineage: Eukaryota > Metazoa > Chordata > Aves > Galliformes > Phasianidae > Tympanuchus > Tympanuchus pallidicinctus. Next base: position 1,512,572 of record NW_026294744.1, read on the forward strand.
TGTCCTATCAGTACTAAACAAGAGTGTATCTGCTATTCCTCAAAGTTCGTGCAACCATCACTATGCCCCACCCAGTACATTCCAAGTGAATGCAGCAAACTGAAGGCGGTGGAAAATCTGTTTGTTTTTGAGTTATCTTTTAGACAAACCCTAAAATTCCAATGAATGAAGTAAGAAACATTTGAAAAGTAATGAGTCAAATTCCAAACAAACGATTTATTGCCACATATGAAAAAAAAAACCCACAAGCTTTAAAACATCATTCTGAAAAATGTATGTACTGAGTTATCTTTTTTCTTTGCTCAGGCATGGAATGGAATTAAGGAACTTAGGTGATGTTACTTACTTTCTTTTTCATTGCACAAGGATTCCTTATTTTGTATTTTCCCTATTTTTTTTGCCAGTAATTTATTAGCCTATGCTCTAAGGGAAGATTAGGGACTCAGAGGAAAAATTTAAAAAATTAATCTGACAATTAAAGTAAGATATTTACAAATCTTTTCACCTGTCCAGTGGACTTAATTGAATATTTATGAACAAGGAAAACCATAGAAATGCAGTTAATTGTCCAATTATTTCAAGAAAATCAGACCTCACAAGATCAGATGAATGTACTGTGATACATTTGAAATTTGCTGCTGTTTTTCACCAGTGTCAGCATTGCATAATTAAACTGAATAAGATATCTGAGCACTGCAAGGAATTAATGAAATACATTTTTAGGTCAATTTATGACTAAGCAAATAATGCTGCTGTGCACATCTGAAGTGCCTTACATCATACACTGCCAACTCACTTCACATATCATGATTGCTGCTAGCCAGAAACAGGTTCCTTGTCGCACAAGTTTTAATTCTGCTTTTTAAACTGTCATGGTTTTATGATTTTTGTTATTGATATCCCACATCGTAGAATCATAGAATCATAGAATCACCAAGGTTGGAAAAGACCTCCAAGGTCATCCAGTCCAACCATCCACCTATCACTAATGTGGCCCACTAAACCATGATCCCCAACAGAACATCTAAACATTTCTTGAACACCTGCAGGGATGGTGACCCCAGCATCTCCCTGTGGAAGAGGGATGATCATTCTTTCGGAGAAGTTTTTCTTAACATCCAAGCTGAATCTCCCCTGGTGCAACTTCAGGCCATTCCCTCTAGTCCTATAGCTAGTTACTTGGGAGCAAAGGCTGACCACCTCATCACAACCTCCAGGTCTTTTTCCTTTTCAGTGTTCCCAGACTCCCCAAGCATGTAGCATTGCCTTGGGTTGTTGTAGCCAAAGTGCAGAATGCAGCACTTGGTCTTGTTGAGCCCATTGGCCTCAGATCAGTGATCCAGCCTGTTCATATCCTTCTGAGGATAGGCTTTCCTATCCTCAGGCAGATCAACACTTCATAACATCATGTAGTGCACTGGGAGTTAAAGAGTTAATGCTGCAGATCTGTGGATTGTCAATTGTATACCTATCTCCGAAGAGATGAAATGTCTTACAGCTCCCAGAAAACCCTGCTGTTCCATTTCCTTTTTCCACTGGGAAAGATTAAACTGACTGGAAATCATGAGACTGGCTCTCTTTGCTCCCGGGCCAATCAGAGTAAGAACCTCGGTTTTCAGAAACTCATTTTTTCGATTTATTAGCTTAAATCTCAATTAACTTGTCTGTTTGTTTGTTTGTTTGTTTCGCGATTATAATCAGTAAACTAACTTTGTTTTCCTCCTCAGATCATATCTGCTGTTTGTTTTTTTTTTTTTCCCTTTTGTTCCCTTTCCTCCCTTTTTTGAGCCAGTGGGCCTTCATGTCCCCATCACAGATACAGATCTAGAAATAAGACCACAGACACTAAAATACTTGAACTGTAATACTTCAATCAATGTTTTTCAAATAGAGGCCCAAAGGTGGAATTGGTCATTTCCCAATTGACTGATCTGTACATACAATTTCCATGCAACAGAAGCATGTGGACAGTTTTCAGCTTTAATGCTTGTTTGATTATGTGCTCATATTATTTTGGTTTTTACCAAAACCAGTGTGATCTAGAAATCATATTAATATTTCATAAAAATGTGAGTTGATAACACCCCAATATTTTCCGTGTTTCACAAATGAAATTGAGCTTCATAAGCCCTGAAGAAGTTAATCTAAATATCCATTCTGGGGTATTTATTTAAAAGGATGGATTTTTCCCATCCCAGAATACAATTCTATATATGTTACAGGAATAAAATTACAGTGAGGCGACACCTAGTGAAACTTTGCAGAAAACTGCAGACATTCACTGTATTTCCTGAACACATAAAATGCTCCATTCTCTGTGTATGAGGGTCATGCTGTTCATTATTCCCTACTTCTATCTAGTCTGTAATATGGAATACCAGATATTCCTTACCCTGGCTAATAATCCAAATAAAGTACAAAATCAACTTGTTCACACAATTAATTAAACTAGTGGCCTGCCAAATATCAGGACTATGACCCTGAACTTCAGGAGCATGAAATTTCATCTTTTTAAGGCATTATTAGATGAGATTCCCTGAAAAACTGCACTTAGGGACATAAGAATGGAACAGAGCTGGCAGGACGCCTTTCTGAGAGCACAAGAGTTCTTCGTAACAAATCAAGCAGAGGATGCAGGAGACTGACATGGCTGAGCAAGGGCCTGCTGGTCAAACTGAGGGGGGTAAGAAGACCTGGAAACTAAGATTTTCTTCATAGTGTCTGGTATGATGCTGTTTTGGCAAAAAACAGTGAAGAAAACAATGTAGTGTTATCATATCTATGTTCTAGTTGTTGTTGAGCAGGGCTGCACAAAACCAGGGATGTTTCAGTTTTTCCAGCTTTTCATACTGTGCCAGTGAAGCGGTTAGGAGAGCACAGGGACAAGGGTGGGGCCAGAACCAGGACAGCTGGCTTAAACTAGGGGACATTCCATACCATGTGTGAAAAAACAATAAAACTGAGTGTAGTTTTCCAGAGGAGCTGCTATTGTCTGGGCACATGCTGGACATCTGTCAGCAAGTGGTGAGCAATTGTGTTATGCATTACTTGTTTTTTGTGTATATAATAATAATGATGATGATAAGTCATGATAATCATTACTCTTATTTCTCTTTCTTCCTTTTCTGTCTTTATTTTATTTTATTTTTTTTTTCCCTTTTCTGGTTCTCTCCTCTGTACCACTGGGAGTAGGGGGTGGAGGGGGTGAGGAGGAGTGAGTGAAAGGACTGTATTCTATTTACCTGTCTGCGGGGTTAAATCACAACAGTCCTTGTAGTGACCTACATGGGGTTCAAAGGGTTGAGATAATAACAAGCTTAATTGTTCAAGTATAATTGTTATAAATGGCATAGTATCTTAATAGCTGCTGTTTACAATGCTGCTCTTTTCATTCACGATGTAGTTTTATTTGCTTTCAAGGTTGCTTTTCTTAATTCAGTCTGAAATAAACTTAACAGAGAATGAGTGGCAAAAACACCCATTGTGACCAGACCAGAGGTCTCAGAAGGGGGTACTTTATGGACCCAAAGGGTACAGGTGAGCTTTTGGTATCTTTCAGTATAGTTGCTTTGGATATTATGTAGCTGACTACATTCCCTGGTTTCTCAGAAAACCCTTCTGCCATGAGATTTCTATGAGTAGAAGAACAGCAGGTGCCAGTTGCCACTACAACTGTGCACTGCCAGCAATACTGCGCCAAACAGGACTCCCTAACTCCAATCCACAAGTTGATTCATCATCTGGGGAACCAATAAGTATTCTGTAAAACTCACTCAGCATTCAGTAGTCCCATATGGTCAATGGAGTTCAGAGGCTAACAGTGGACTATCATGGCCTGAATGAAGTCATGCCATCATTGAGTCAGCACTCAGACATGATAGAATTTCAGTACAACCTGGAGTCAAAGGTAGCCAAGTGATAACTGATGTTGCCAATGTGTTTTTCTCAATTCCTTTGGTGGCAGAATGCAGTCTACAGTTTGCTTTTACTTCAAGTGATGTCCAGTACAGCTGGAATTGACTACCCTAGGAGTTGAAACACAGTCCTATCAATTGCCATGGTCTCATTCAGACTGCACTAGTATAAGGGGAAGCTCTTGAACATCTACAATACATTGGCAATATCATTATGTGAAGCAACACAGCAAATTAAGTTTTTGAGAAAGGGAAAAAAATAATTCAAATCCTTCTTAAAAAAGCATTTGCCATAAGGCAAAGTATTGTCAAGTGACTTACACAGGAGATCAAGTTCTTTGGAATAAAATGGCAAGATGGATATCATGAAATCCCTATGGGTATGATCAACGAAATAATTGCTGTGTTCCCACCATCTGACAAAAGGAAACATGAACTTTCTTAGGTGTTCTGGGCTTTTGCATATTCAAGATTACAGCCTGATCACAAACCTTCTCTATCAAGTGACCCAGAAGAAGAATGATTTCACATAGGGTACTGGATAACAACAAGCCTTTGAACAAATTAATCAGAAGGTAATTAATGTAGCAGCCCTCGGGTCAGTCCAGGCAGGGCAAGACATAAAAAAAGTGCTCTACACTGTAGCTAAGGCGAATGGCTCTACCTGGAGCCTCCAGCAGAGAGCACCAGAGGAGACTCAAGGTTGACCCCTAGAGTTTTGGAGTCAGTGATACAGAGAATCCAAGGCCCACTACACTCCAACTGAAAAAGAGATATTGACAACATACGAAGGGATTCTGAGCTGCTTTGGAAGTGGTTGGTACTGAAGCACAGCTCTTCTTGACATCACAACTGCCTGTGCTGGGCTGGATGTTCAAAGGGAAGGTCCACTCCACACATCGTGCAACTGTTGCTACACCAAGTAAGTGGATTATGCTGAACACGTAACAGGCTCAAATAGGGTTATCTCAGTCATCCAGGAGTTTCGGAAGTGATCATGACTTGGCCTGAAAGCAAAGATTCTGGGATATCACCAGAGGAAGTGATGTGTGCTGAAGAGGCCTCAGTGTATAATAAAGTAGCGAATGAAAAACAGTATGTTTTATTAACTGATGGATCCTGTTGTATCGTGAGAGAATGTCGGCGGTGGAAGGCTGCTCTATAGAGCCATATATGACAAGCTGCAGAAACTGCTGATGGAGGGGATGAATAGAGCCAATTTACAGAAGTGAAGGTCATCCAGCTGGCTCCAGATATTGCTGAATGAAAGAAGTGGCCAGTACTCTAGCTCTGTGATGGATGGGGGCAGATGCCCTGTGGGGTGATTACAGGAATGGAAGCAAAGCAACTGGCAGTGCAGAGGAAAATCCATCTGTGCTGCTGCACAGTGGAAAGATTGCTTCTTGGATAGATAACATGGTTGTAAAAGTACATAATGTAGAAACCTACCCAGTCAAAACAACCAGCAGATGGATCACGCTCCTATCATTGAAGTGACTCAGGTAGATCTGGACTGGCAACATAAGGATGAATTACTTCATGAAGGAAGAGATGCAACATATAGATGGGTTTGTGTCATGGTTATCTCTAGCTCTATCTGTGTCCATGACAGGGGAACAGCAAGCCCACAGGCCCACTGTCCCCAAAAGGGGGAGGGAGGGCGAGAAGAAAGGGAATAAAAAGGGAAAAAAAGCAAAACAAAACAAGCAATGGCAATGATCTGAGGAGGAAAATTACTAATAATAAAAGAAAAAAAAACCCACAAGTTAATTGGGAATTAAGCTATTAAATAAATTAGGGAGAGTTTCTGAAAAGCAAGGTTCTTACTCCCCTCTGCCAGGGATCAAAGAGAGATAGGCTTGTTACTTCTGGTCAGTTTTATCTTTCCCACTGACTAGAAAACAGAAACAGAACAGCAATGTTTTCTGGGAGCTGGAGTACATCTCTTTAGTGCACTACATGTTGTGAGATGTGGAATACTGATAACAGAAATCATAAAACCATGACAGTGTGAGATCAAGGTGTGGACTTGATCCCAGACTCCATTACACAAGTTACCCATGAATGTGAAAAACATGCACAGCAACTAAGAAAGCCAAGCAAATAAAGCCTCTTTGGTATGGAGGACAATGGCTGAAATATAAATATGGGGAGGCCTGCTAGATAATTATATCATGCTCCCAAAAACCTGCCCTGTGTCTTATTTTCAGCTGGGATGGAATTGTTTTCTTAAGAGTGTGTGGTAGAATGCTATGTTTTGGTTCTAGGAGAAAAATAATGTTGATAACACACAGATGTTTATAGTTGCCAAGGCCATTTGCAGCGAAGGGTCCAAGGAGCTGGGAGGGAACAGTGTTAGGAGAGCTGACTTAAATTGTCAAAAGAGACATATGACATCAAGTGGAAGGTGTTTTGAAGAGGGTGAAAGTTCATCTCACTCTCTTCTGCTGCTTGGGGGGCTAACTAGGCATTGGTCGGGGAGTGGTAAGCAATCGTTTGTGCATCACTTGTTATATACATATATATACATATATGTGTCATAAGTACTATCATTTTTCTCTGTCTTAGTAAATAGTTTTATCTCAACCCACAAGTTCTACTTTTTTTTTTTTTTTTTTAATTCTTTCTCCCATTCCACTGGGAAGTGGGAGGAGTGGCCGAACTACTGTGTAGTACTGAGTCACCGGGTGGGTTAAACAACACCATGGCAAAAGTCATGTGCTTACAGTAGTGAAAGTAACTGCCAGATGGCTGGAAACATATATTGAGCATCGTGCCACCACCCTAAATACTATTCTGGGTCTTGAAAAGCAAGTCTTATGGTGACATTGTACTCCAGAAGGATTTGAGTCTGATGATGGAACCCATTTCCAAAACAACATGCTAAATATCTGGGCCAAAGAGTATGGCACTGAGTGGGTATGTCACATCCTCTGTCATGCATCAGCCTCTGAGGAAACTGAACAATACAAGGGATTGTTAAAGACTACACAGAGAGCAGTGAGTGCTGGAATATTTGAATGTTCATATACTGGGACACACATTTAGCAAAAGCCACCTGGTCATTCAACATTCAGGGCTCTGCCAGTTGAGCTGATCCTGCATGCATTTGCTCTGAAGAACTGTATCAGGAATAATCACCTAGGAATGAAATACAACAGAGAGTATGAGTGCCTAGGATGGTTTGCACTGTAAGGCAGTAATGATACAAATTGTGGATATTGTGAGGAAGCAGCTGTTAAGGAGATCAGTATATATAATTTATTTTTTAAATCTCTATAATTTACCACTTTCCTGTGTGCTGGAAATGCTCCCTAATGGCTATTACAGCAACATTTTTGGAGTATAGATACAGCCACAATTTTTTTTGAGAATCAAAGTGACTGAGATCCTAGCACAACCTGATGGGTAATCTTATGAAGATCCAGTGGCTGCTTTTGAAGTTATCTCAGTAAGATAAACTGTCATACCTCCACCTCTGCTGGCCTCTGCATACCTCCTTCCCAGCTGAGGATCCTACATGTGAACCCTGCGTGTTTCTTGGAAAAAATGTAAAAGAATACAACAGAGAAGCATGAGTTCTTCCACAGGTATTAGTGTTATATCTTATTTATAAGGCTTCATAAGATCTGAGAAAAATTTATTTGTGGTCTGAACTTAGGCAACTGCCATTTGAGCAGCCCTACCCTACACTCTGGCTGGGGATTTCAGACATACCATCTCTCAGTGCTGTATAAATAAAACACAGTAGTCTCCTGTGTTTAAATGGCCTACACAATTCCTTGTGTGATGTGTACAAATATATACATATAATATTATATACATATGTGCATTATACATATTTTTCTCTCTGTGGACACAGATGCTAATGTTTATGTTAGCTGGTCTAAATTTTCTGCTGCCATTTATCAGGAAGTAAGCACTAAGTTGAATGTGGCAGAAGTTCCAACTTGAGCCAAAGATTATTTTCCAAAGAAAATACTGCTAACAATAGAATTGTTAGAACATCCAGAGACTGGATCTTCTAAATGCATAGCCAGATTCAGAAGATGTTCCCTCTAATGTGGAGCAAGTACACTAATTGGCTTCTGCATATCATCCTAACACCATTTCTATTTGTATACATAAGACTTTATTTTTTTTTCTAATGCTTTTGAAAAAGGCTTGAGGTGAAGGATTTCAGCAATGCACGAAGTTTAATGTTGCATGGCACAGTCTGATGTTCACAGGTTTATATTGGCCAATATTTATTGAATTTTGTTGAAGAACTGTATTTTATTTACATTCTGGCTGGGATTTTGAGATCCCTTAGCCAGACACCCACAAATACCTTACTACTTAAAGTACAGGTTGTACAGAGAGAAAAAAAAAGAAGCAAAAAAAAAAGCAATATGCAGCCTGTCAAAACCACATTAAAGGAACAGGCTGTTTCTGAGCTCAAAAAGATCCAAAGAGCTCCGTGATCTTGTGATTCTGGCAGCACTCGGGGGCTTTTCAGCATCTGCTCAGCCTTGGTCACTTAGTACAGGCTGTAGGAGAAAATCCTTTCAGCTTTCAAAAGTCTCCAGGAACAAACAGTGGAGAAAACAGATCAAGATTATGGCTGGGGCAAGATCCCTCCTTGATAAATGCACATTCAGTGTTTGACTCATAAAGTGGCTAGAAGCCATTCACGTCTGGGAGTCTCTTACGAAGAAAAATAATGGCAAAACAACAATGGGAAAACAGTCTTAAAACCTTTTACTTATTTCTTAAAATAACTTTCTCCTCTGTGCCCACTCTCCTGCCCTCCTTCTTATTTTTGGCAGAGAACTAACTGTAGCGAGTAACTAAAGAGGGACTTTCATGCTAGGACAAACATGCAGAAATGAAAACATTTTACTTTTTTCTTTGCCAGTATGTACATTTCTTAGTAAATATTATTAAAGATGCTGACACTAACAACAGAGCTTCTTCTCTTGGTAGCCAAATATCTTTTTCTGTTTTCCTTCTGCAGTTGAAGAAGTCATAAACAATCTTTGTCTGATCACAGTTCTACAAATGTAGCAATTATTTCCTAATCAATTTCAGAGGTAGGTCTTAGTTTTTCATTTACCCCTGAAAGGTGAGAAAGCGTTGATGGTGTATAAACAGAAGACAGCAGTGGTTAGATGTTGGTCACTAAAATATATTGTATAGAAAGGAAAACATTTTACGTTTTTCAAAACTTGGCCGTGGCATTTTCATTTGTTGATTCTTATTTCATTTGTTTTGAAACCACAGATCTTGGAACAAAAGTACAGTTTCAGAAGACTTTTAAGAGTAGTGTACAAGGTAAAAATTCTTTTCAGAAAGAATTTTGCCTGGACAGAGAAATCAGGAGTAGTCCTGGTCACTTATGTCAGAACTCTTCAGAATCTTCAGTCACCTCAAAATGTTTTCTTTGTTTTCATAAAGTTATAACAGATCCCAACCTTCAAATTTAGTGTGCTGCGTTTTTTTTTTAATGATGGGAAATTGTCTTTACATAACAGCATCACTAGCCCTAATTTTGTGAATATCATTCTGCATAATCAAGATTTATATTTATAAAAATGCTTGTTCTTCCTCTTTTCTGTTAGGAAAGAAAAATAAAATTTTGTAATTAGGCAGTGGCAACAAACAAGACGTGTAATTACGTTATTAACGTGTGAATTCAGAATAAGAAGTTTTGTGACTCTGCTTGGGAAAAATTGTCTTATGCTTGCACAGTAGGTGACTGTTAACTTGCCAGTTGCTTGCCTGTCCAAATAACAAGACTTACCATATTAGTTCATTATGGGTCAGTTTCACACCTCAACATTGGACATTTAAGCTTTAGTTAAGTTTCATTAAAGTCTCTGACAGTGAAGCGTCAGTGATCTCTAGGCTTATTCCACGTGATATTCTCATGCTTGAATTTCTCTTCAAAATAAGTTTGTATAAGATTGAGGGAAGACATGAGATTAGGTAAACTGAAATATACATAAAAGGAAAAAGTATATAGGAAAAAAAATCTTAATTTCTCCCATTTCTAAAGTCTCTCATAATGAACTACTTACATATGCATGTATGCATGTGTTTATTCACAGCAGCAGATAAAATCTTTCCTTCACTTATTTTCACAATTTGCTTTATCAAAATACTAATTAATTCACTCAGAGAGACTGAAGTGTTTTCCAAACCTTCCTGTTATAGTAAGCCAGCCAAGAAAGGTGTCCTTCTAATCTGGTTTTCAAGAGCAGAGAACGTCTTGCAAGAGAGGTGACAGTAGGTGGATGTCTTGTCCACAGTGACAATAAAATTGTTGAGTTCAAAAGTTTTGCTGTAAAGACAAAAAAGATCAACAGAATTGCCACCCAGAACTTAAAGAAGCAAATGTTAAGCTACTCAGGGAGATAGTTAGCAGTACCTGCTGGGAATCAGCTCTAGAAAATCTAGGTCTCCATGACAGCTGGCTGCTTTTCAAGGACCGCCCAGGAGCCCAGGAACAGGCAATGCCATTGTCTGGCAAGTCAAGCAAGAGATGAAGAAGAATAGCCTGGCTGAATAGGGAACTCAACCTGGAAATAGGGCAGAAAACATACGACCTCTGGCAGTAAGGTCAGGCTCACAGGGAGTGTAAAGAGCTGCAGTTCACAACTGCATGGAGAAAGAAAGAAAATCCAAAGCCCAGCTTGAGTGGACAATGGCCACTGTGCTGTCAGACAACACAAAACTCATTTTCAAGTACATCAACAGCAAGAAAAGATCAAAGAAAAATATTGGAACTAATATTTGGAGTGGATGGTGCCTATCAAGTAAGGAGGAGAAAAGGTAGAAACATTTAAAACATTTTTTTCTTCTATTATAAATGGTAGCAAGAGTTTTTGGATTGTCCAACCCTCAGTGTTTGGAGACCGTGACTGAGGGAGCACTTGCTTCCCATCTGTGATCACCAGAATTCTGAAGGACCAGTTGTATAGCTCAGCATTATTAAGCTTTGGAGCATACAGTGCTGTAGAAATAAGAAGATGTTAAAAGCTGGACACCTCTTAACAATTTACCAGGAATACTGGGAGTCTGGGAAGGTCTTTGATGGCTGGAAGCCAGCCAGTATTATCCCAGTGCCCAAGAATGGTGTGAGAGAGGACCCAAGAAACTATAGACCTACTATTCTAACCTCAGCCACTGGGAAAGTTTGGAGAAGGTTGTCCTGGGTACTACTGAAAGGCATTTTAAGAAAAAAAGTCAGACACAGAATGGATACACAGAGGGAATGTTCTGCCTTAGTCATTTCATCTCTTTCTATAATAAAGTCACCTGTTGGCAGACGGAGGGAAAGTGATGGACGTAATAACTGTAGATTTTGGTAAGGCCTTTGATACTATTCTTTGCAGTATTCTTCTGGATACACTGTCCAACTGGGAGATAAACGAGTTCATCCTATTCTGGGTGATGAAGTGGCTTCATGGTAGAGATAAAAGGGCTGTAGTGAATGAGTTTCTGGCTGTTGTCTTGTCACTAACAGTAATCTCCAGGGCTCAAATTCTAGGGCCAGTCCTGTTCCTCTGCAACTTCACTGGTGATATTAAACTGGAAGGTGCCACTGCCACACTAGAGGTATGAGAGGCCTTGCAGAAGGATCTGGAAAACTGGACCAAGGGAAAATCTTCAGTGGCCTGATGTTTCACAAGCATAAATGCTGTGTGCTGTACCTGGGATGGAGCAATTCCATACACAGGCACAGAATGGGAGATGAGTGGCTGGTGAACAGCTCAGCAGAAAGGGACCTGGGGATGCTTGTGACAGCAGACTCAGCATGAGCCAGTAGAGTGCCCTGGCAGCCCATTGGCAAAATATATTTTTAGGTGAATTAGGTGAATTGGGTGAAAAATACTTGGGTGAACCTAGGCAGCTGGTTAAGAGTGATGCTTCTAGTATACTTAGTGTTGGTGCAGCCTCATCTTGAATATTGTGTGCAGTTCTGGTTTCCAAAACAACAACAAAAAAAGGCTGTTGAGGTCCTTGAAATCACCCAGAGGAGGCATCAAATCTGGTAACAGGTCTGAAAGGCATGTTCTGTGAGGAGAGGCTGAGGACACCAGGCTGTCCAGTCTGGAGAAGAGGAGGCTGAGAGGCAACTTCACTGCTCACTACAGCTCCCTGGGGAAGAGAAGTGTAGGGAGGTGTTGGGCTCTGCACCTAGACATGAATAGCAGGAGGGAAATGGCAGAGCTGCACTAGGTGAAGGTCAGATTGGGCATTAAGAAAACTATCATGAGTGTGGTCGAACACTAGAATAGGCTTTCTAGCAAGATGATTGATGCCCCATGCCTGTCAGTGTTCAAGGGGTATTTGAATAATGCCCTCAATAACATACTTTAACTTTTGGTTAGCCCTGAAGTGTTCAGGCACTCAACTGTTCAATTGAAATGATTTGTTTCTTTATGGCTGAATTAAATTTTATATTCTGTAATACAGCAGAGAAACTGTCGTATTTATTTGTCATTTATTTGTGAACACCAAAAATATGGTTTCTATCCATTTTTATGATGGGGTCAGGTGGCCAGAATATGAGTAAGGGAATAAAACAGAGTCAATTCATGCAAGACAGCCTTGAATCTGTAACTACTGCAACTTGCTGATCATATCATGGTGTCTAATCAAACCACAAAAGATATGGAAAAAATTCCAGTTTGTCACAATAGGAAGATACTGTTCTGCAATAAAAGTCTTACATGGAGTTTGGTGACCCTGCTTGCAGCAGGATCTTGATGATCCTTGAGGTCCCTTCCAACCCAAGCCATTCTATGATTCTATGATTCTATGATTCTATGATTCTATGATTCTATGATTCTATGATTCTATGATTCTCATGTTAAATACAATAGTACAACTTTGGATCATTTGACCCTCTGTCTGTCAAAATTTTAAATTCTTACTCTAAGCATTCTATTCCCATCAGGAATACACTTTGCTCATGACTGGAATTAGATATTTAAAGGGTTTGCAATGTCCTTCTTAGTTGATTCATTAGTTCACACCAGATTACCAGATCACCAGATGTTAGTGTAGCACTGGATATCAGGGACTTGAATGGAAATATACTAAATCAATGAAAACCAGCTGGTTTCCTTACTGTGTTTAGGCACTTTACTTTGCTAGCCATCTGACATCTGATTCCAAGTGAATGAAGAAGTCAAAAAGCCTGTTAACCCCAGCAGGGATGCTTAGGCATGCCATAGAAAATATTCAACAATTTCTGTTTAGAAAAGAATTAGGATTTTGTCTTTTCATTCTAGAATGCAAAATTCTGAAAATCTGAAATTATATATGGTCTGGGGTCTTCTCTACATCTATGACTTTGATTTAAGGAAGGAAAACAGCATGAATTCCAATTCTTTCAGCATTTTGGAAAGAGCTAGTTTTCTAAGGATTTTTCGATTTAGAACAGGTGCCCACAGGCTTTCTATCTTTGTGAAGTACCCATAAAATATTGCCTTTTATCTCTAAAATGCTTCTTTTAACAATGTAGCTAATGCTAAAAAATGGCATCTCCTTTTAAAAAAAAGCTATGAGATGTCATCTTGAACTGCACTATCAAGAAGACGCATGAGAAAACAGAGTGCCAGCCTCTCCTGTAAAATGAGTGTACTGTACAGAACTAAATTTAACACACACAAACAAACAAGAAAGCACGGGTTTCATAACAATATACAGTGAGCACCACTTGCTTTAAATCCCGGCTGTTCTACAATATAACTTCAATCTATGAAGATCATTGATCACTAAAACATCTTTGTACTTATTCCTATTTTGAGGTAAAATCTCAAAAGGTCCTTAACGTTAAAATTCCTGGACAGAACCTGTTATGCAATAACTGCACAGAGGTTTGGTCCTTTGGGTGTGCTGCTACCTTGAATAAGCATACTGAAGCTTGTTTAATTTTTTGCTTAACCAAGTGAGGTTTAGAACATTATCTGGAGTCTGCATAAAAGCAGGTGCTGGTTAACTGTTATTTATAGTTGCTCTGTGTGACAATGTATTTTTTATTATTTTTTTTTTTTTTTCAAAAGCCTTTCCAACTTTTTTTCCATTAAATTTAAGAATTTTATAAATTTAATTTTGTAAATATTCCAGAATGTATGTATTTTCTCACCTAACAGCAATGCATTTGAAGTTTTCCTGTGAAACATCAATAATTAGAAAATAGCTGTTTCATTTTAAACACACCGCTTTTAATAGAACACAACCATTGCAGCTGTTTATGTGTACCACTGCATACCCTTGGATCAGTTTATATGGATTTACATTTGTGTGTCTCTCAAAAGGGCCAGTTCTGCCCTCCCTCCACTCATAAAGAAAATAAATTTTCTTGTGGGATATTTTCCAGATCTTCATGCGCCCACTGTAGACACCAGAAGCACCCTGGGAGCCATGACAAAGCCACAGCCACTGTGAGTTTGACACAGAAGGAAGCACATAGTAGCCCTCTGTTCGAACCTTCTGCACTGTTCATTTGCTGGTTATCTTAGCAGTAAATCAGAGTGGAGTGAACTGGGTGAGTGGGTGAGCGGTGGTAGTAGTCCCAGGATTCCAAAGAGGATTTTGCTCTGGCTGTATTTGTTATCCTGTGCAGTGCTGATACGCCCAGAGAGAAGGACACTGCAGACAGCATAACAACTGCTGGTGGAACTTTCCCAGTTTGCTCTCTTTATAAACCTCTCAACCTGATCTGCAAATTCACCACCAGAAGTATGGGATGGCTTCGGTATTAGTCTGGCCATCTAGCTCTTTTAGAAGCCTCAGACAAGACTTTAAGTCATGCATGAACTTTGGGCCAGACTTCTGCATGGAAGTAGCTTCACATACAGCATACAGCCTTCCTCTGCTGGCTTGATGCACCAAGTGTACTGAGAACAGACTGGAACATCAGCCCTGTGCTTGCAGTCAGCATATCAGACATGCATATGTAGTTTCAACATTTGAGTCAAAGTTTCTCAGCTGAGTTTCCAATGTCTTGCAACGTGACCAACACAAGTAATGTGCAGGAAGTTTGCCCTCTAGCACTTAGTTGCTGTAAACACATGAACACTTACAGCCACCATGCATAGATACTGATTTCCTTTTAAACTACATTGCAGTTTACTTGTACTTCAATATATTTCTGGTGACTTTCATCCTGGTGAAAAATATACTTCTAGACAACTACCACAGGAGAGTTCCCACTTTTAAACTTTCCAGATATAAATGCACACGTGCATTGGATTCATGTACAAGGGCCTTTATTTTTTGCTCTCTTCCCTTAAGGATTAGTGACAGCTTGTTCAAATCAGTCTGGGAATAAACAATTTTATTTTGAATCACTCCTAGTGTCTACTATGAACAGGTTTTGTATGAGATCCCACTGAAGACTGTTCTCCCTGTCTTTCCTTTCAAATCACCTTTCTTCTGATCTACAGTGTTTCCTGATTTTTCCTGGCTTGAACTCTTCAGAAGGTAAGTTGGATTATGCTCTCTAAAAAGTGCTTAATGGAATCTTACAAATTGATTTTAACTATTACATTTCCTTGGTCTGAACAATATTTCTGCCCCGAGCAAAGTAGAGGCTATTTACCTTATTCCCCTGGTATCCCCATTATAAAGAAATAAACACATTGATCGCTTGGAAGCAGCTGAACAAAGCAGGAAAAAGAGCCAGAAGTGCAGCAGCCAGCTCCACTCTTCAATTTGTTCATAAGATAAGGGAGCTCAGTAATGCCTAAAGCTCTGGACCAGAACACCTGCTGTAAAGCTTATCTCCACAGAGTGACATCCCAAATCAGTCCCACGTCCAAAGGCATGAACACTTTGGAAAGAGATATTTGTTTAAAAACTAGAAGACAAAATGCAGAAAATATAGAAATATGAACATATTTTTCTCTTTTTCTTTTTTTTTTTTTCTTTATAAAAAACTTCTAACACAGGAGCTTTTTCATTTCTTTCTAAGTCACTTTTTCTCCAGCCTCAGAAAAACAAGTTCTATTTATTAGTGTGAACTTGTCCCAAGATCTGGTTTTGCCAAGTCTTCAGCATTAGAAATCCCCTAAAAGTCCTTTCTTTCTCATCCATCCTCCTAGGCTTCCTCTCCCACAGCATACACAAGGCATTTCCTTCAGGTTTGCTCTGAGCTCAGAGTTTCCTCAGGGTGTTCAGCCTCAAAACTTGAGAAACATTGCAACACATTAGTCACCCCCATCGCCACAGTTCCCGAATACATCAGCAAGGCAGACTTCCAGCTGATGCAATTCATCAATGTTACCCTGCTCAGTTTCACCAAGCACCTGATACGCAATGCCCACCTCAGCAGGGGATGATTCCATGACCTCTTGCTGGCTTAGTTCTGTTAGTACCTTGAGAGGCACTACAACCAGAATAGATGCGTGAAAAACCCATACCTGGTGTTTTATGTCCTCTAAGTGTTACATTTTTGCTTAGACTCAGAAACAGATGAAAAAGTGTGAAAGTATGTAACAAAGTATGCATACAGAATAATATTAATAATAATTACATGAAAGAGCTCTATATTAGATATAATTCACCAGAAGAAATATATTATTTTTTATAGCAAAATCTGTAGCAAAAATTAATGAACTCTGTGATTTACATCTGATCTACGTGTCCCAGTAGGCTTTTTTTTTTTTGCTTTTTATTTTTTTCTTCTTTTTTTTTTTCTTCCAGACCACTTACTTTGAGGTCTATAGCAAAACAGTATTACATTTCTGGAAAATTATACTAATGAAGGTAATGAATGAGAACACTAATGAGTTCTCTGAAGTCTCAGGCCTTGAGTAAAACTTGAAAGAGGACTGCCTGCTTTGTAGGTCCACAGTGAGGCAGATAATGGGGGCCAGATCCTTCATCTCAAATTATTGGTAAAGGGTTTCATACATTGACAGTGCTCACATTCTTCTAAGTAACGAGACCTTCGCATTCATACTGCACACCAAAAGATAACCATGATACTATGGCAAAACACCCACTAGCTCTGACGTCACCTAAACCAGCACAACTGAAGAATAAAATCAGATGAGATACATAAGAAAGAGTACAGTGAAATGAGAATCATGTGCTTAAGAAGACTATTCAGCTTCCTAAGTGAAATAGTGTTATTTTCTGCTCTTATTTTCATCACTGGATGTGAAAGGAAACATTTGTCTAAATATTTTTCCAGAGAAGTTGCATTTTGTTTTCCACTTTCATAGAATGTTTGAATGGATTTTCCTCAGCCTTTCTCCTCAGAAACCATTGGCTGAGTTCAGTAATGGAAAATTTCAGCCTAGAAAGAAGAACCTTTCAGAATCAGAAGCAAGGGACTTAGACCAGAAGCTGTTTTGCAGCTTTAACCACAGTACTACGTCAGCTTCCACATGGATGCTATGATACAGACATAACATTGTTTTACACATGCAGTCTTTGAAGAGGAGGCAATCACTCTTAGTTATTTTACTGACCAGTATTGTGAGAAAAGTATAAGATGCACACAGCCAGGACATGGTATTGGCCTGATTTAATTAACTTACCCACTCAGTTGTTCTCAGGAAATGCCTGAGAATATTTCATACAGGAGATGTGGTCAGAATGGCTGGACACAGCACACCTCTTCTTTGTGATGTGGCTTTCTAAGACTTGTACGTCCTTTGTATTGCATAGCCCTGTGAATTCCTACGGCAAAATGGACATGAATGATTACTAAACGGTAAGCATATGCAGCAGCACCATACAAGATACTTCTAATATTGTAATAACACAAAGGTCAGAGCCTTGGTGACAGTTATTTCTCACAGCTCTTAGTCCGCTGTAACCACATGATGACACTCAGGGTGGAAAAGTGTGTGTCCAAGAAAAGAAGCTTCATAAATATGCATGGAGTTTATTTCTCTGCAGGAATACCAATGTTTATTCTCAGTATGGGAATGGATCAAGATCTAACCAGCAGATACAGGCAGCAGCATGACTGGGAGACCTCCTAGTTATATGATACTGTGCATATTAACCTTTCTGTTTGGATTTTATGATCTGCGACACACCTATCACAACGTGTGAAACTGGGCTTTCCAACATAGCCTTAGATTATAGCTCACACAGAGCATGTATGCTTATTCTTATGAAAGAACTTTATAGACTAATTGTGCAAAAATAAGTGGCCACAGTGCAGCAGTTACTGTGCTCTTCCATCCCTTGTGCCAGTTGTTGCTACCTTAGAGCACAAGCAGCAGCTCAGGAGAAGCAAATTTTTTGCTTTTGCAGTTTATAGCAAAAACAGCTTACCTAAGTAACCTAAAGATGCACTTGTACATCTGTCCGTGTGTACTCAGTGGTCAGAGGTCGTGGGACAAGAAGATGTCAAGATACTATTTAGTTTTTCAGGAAGTAGAAAGCAGCTACTCTGAAACTTTTGGTCTGCAGTGAAAAATGTTTCTTCTTCACTTTACACTTCAATAGGAAAAATATCTTACTGTTCCTGGAAGAATAGGAGAGGAAATAATTCTTGCACAATAGTTAACAAAAATAGTCAGGAAAAATAAAATGAATGTTCCTAACTGTTGCCACCCGTGATCATTCTATCTTTCTCACTTCCAGTAGAGAGCGCTCCTGCTTCAAAAATTCCCCAACCAAGAGTTTCTGTCATCAAAAGTTGCCTTTAAAGTAGGTCTTCTAGTTAGGTGGTCCAGTCCAGTCGTTAAATTCTTAACAAGTTAGGAGGCAGAATGATTAAACAAAAACTTATTTCTTATTTTCCCTGCTATACAAATCAGGAGTGCTGCAGACATTAAAGATCAAGAGACAGAAGTTGTGTAGAAACTGTTCTCTTTGGAGGCTCTCATAACACAGATCCTGGACAGAACCTCACCACTAGATTAAAACCACTTTTCACAGTTTTGTTCTTTCTCCCTTTTAAAGGGAGGAGATAAACAGACTGTTTGCATTTGCATTTTAAAGTCTATTCATACAAAAGCATTCCACTATGAACATAGGATTGGAAAGATAAGCTGAATCTGATATGTATAGATCTTTCACAAATAGGTGCATTTTGAACAATTCAAAGCACAGACAAGAACAGGATAGGTTTTTCTGCTGTTATACTGCAAACAGTGACTCAATGCGAGTTATTCTGTGCTGGAAGAGGAGGTGCTTGACCTTCACAGCTGTTTCTCCTGATAGCCTCCTTCCCATAGGACCTTCCAGACAGAAGGCAACAGAACATTTCTGGGGTGTTACGGTTTAATCTGGCAGGCAGCTAAACACCAAACAGTCATTCATTCACTCCCCCTCCCAGTAGGATTGGGGGAGAGAATCTATTTAAAAAAAAAAAAAAACGAAAAAGAAAGTAGAACACGTGGATTGAGATGTAAACTATTTACTAAGAAAAGGAAGATAAAAAAAATTATAGTAATGATAATCTTATATATTTAGATATGTCTCAACATGGGAAACCTGGCCTGGCCATGGACAACACTGACAGATTGAGAGCTCTTTCTCAATTCCGTGGGTCATGGTGCAAGGCCATTCTTAGTTGGTAGAGCAATTCGTCTGGTTAATTCTGATAATGAATGAGACTCTGGCCTCCAGAGTGCTCTCAAGGGAGCCTGCAAGCTCTGGTGACTGTTCAGGCTGCTCTTCCATTATTCCTTATTACTAGAGGTGTTTGTATGATGGTGAAGTTGAAATAGTTAATGCACTGGTCCCACCATCCCTTATGCCACATACATATATATATACAAGTACAAAACAAGTGATGCACAATGCAGCTTCTGACCACTGACCCAGGCAGCAAGTGCCTTCCCCCAAACAACTCCCCTGTGCTTTTCAACTTCTTTGCTCATGATATCACACAGTATGAATCTTTGGCCAGTTTGTCAATTGTTCTGATTTTGTCCTCACCCTTAAAGGTGCCCCTTCAGTCCCCCTTGCTAGCAGGATAGAATGAGAAGCTGAAAAACTAAATGTACTTGGCTCTATACAGTGCTGCTCAAAAAGTAAAACATCGATGTGTTAACAACACTGTTTTTCTCCCAGAGCAAAATATAACATCATATCACACACTATGAAGAAAGTCAACTTGGTCCCAGCTGAAACCAGGACATGGGGGGAGACACCAGTGTCTGCCTAAAAGGTAGTCTCTGTTACCCTCTTCCTATGACAATTCACTGTCATTCCTGCTTTCACTTCTATTCTTCTCTTCACGGTTTCTGTGTGTCATTAGAACTGCTCTCAAGAGTTGGGCAATCTTTCCACCACAGCACATGATGACCTAAAGCTTGCAGTCCAGCTTCTTCTTAGCAGTCCATATGGATACATTTTACTAGTGTTTGGACTTGAACGATTTTAAAAGAAGATCATGGCAATAACAATAGGTTTCTGGAATTACAGTTTTGTCTGAGCAGTATCAATATTTGAGAATCTCACAGCTAAACACGCCTGCATCTGTCTCAGAGTAGGGACAGTTGATCCTTCAGGCATTGGGGAATTCTCCCCATATGAGAGTCAGCTGCAAAATAAGGAGAAACAAAATTCTCCCTCAACTTCAGATGCATGCTGCTGCATTTACAACTGACACTCCTGGCTATGATTTCTATTAGCATTTAGCAACAGCTGTGCCCCCAGCTGGGAGCTTTCACTTTCTATTTTTAAAATCAGTAAAATCAGAAACATATGGGGCCTATAATTTACCATATATTCTTAATAATAAAATCCACTCAGTAACATATTGAGGTGAAATTTTATCCTGGAGATGTTTTGTTCTATAGGATATGTTTTATCAAGGCTTAATTTACCTGATTATAATAGGTGTATGATTCTCTCTTCAATTTACTAATGAGAAACACCATGCAGCATATCACACAAAGAACCTATGCCATACTGTGGGTGTTCCCCAGCACTAGACTCAGAAGCCAGTAAGTGACAGTAGCGTCTCACTTCAGTGCATAAACAGTAATTATGCATGACAGCCAGCTACCTCCAGGGTACCTTCTTGTTCTATGCTATAATGATAGTAATTGATGGCAATATGTTTGAATTCTTTTGTGTGTTTATGCATTTAAGTAGACTGTACATTTAAGTGCTCTATGTTTTAAGCAAAGCTATATTTTCAGGAGGCAACTATTTACAACTGAAAAAAACCCCAAAATTAAATAAGCGAATGAGGAAAAGAAAGAACTTAAGTGGTATCTGATGAAAGATGAGAAGAAAACTCAGATGACAAAGATAGGGGATGTAAATTTTGCTTTCTACAAATGGGAATGAAAATCTTTGGGAAATACATAGTTGGCTCATACTGTTCTGTTTCTCCCCTTATCCCTCAAAATCAAGTCCTTTTTTCTTCATTTCAGTACAGATCTAAGCTAAATGACCTACAGTTTAATCTGAGTGTCCATCAGAACTAGGCCTACTCCTAATCTAAGCTGCTCTAATCTTTGAATTGGTAGGTTTAGGGAATATTTTTTTATTGAAATCAGCTACGCTGATGTATAGTTGGTAAGAATGTGTGGATGGAAAAACACTCAGCGCAAGGTCTCAGAAAAAAACTGAGGATTTCACTAAGGTACTTTTCAAATACTTTTATATAAGCTGTTAAACTAATTACACATCAACCCTTTTGGCACCCCAGTGTGTATAAACCTTTTTTTCCCCCCCCCCTCCCCATGGACCTTTTTATGTCTATTGTATTCCACATGCAAGCTTAAGAGATCACTCAGAACTTTCTGTGTTTTATTTCATGTATGATTAGAAAGCCAAATTGGGTTTATGAATTTCTGTTTATGAATTATCTCTGACTTTCAAAGAGTTCCTGTTTTTCACCCATTTTATTTTATTATGATTTTCTGGATTCATAGAACTTTTAAGATTTCCTTGAGGGGCTGTTGATCCTCCTTCAAACTGCTAGTGCAGATGAAGCACAAGTTCCCATGGTGCCTCTAACCTGTGAAGACACCAGCTCCTGCATGGACTTCTCTGATATTCTCTCTGCAGTTTCTGTGGAAATAAACTATTAGCTTTCCTCCTTTAGGAGGTATTATGTAAATTAAAAACCAGCCAAGTCTTCAGCATTTGTGTACCCAAACTTATCACCTGAAGTATCACTCATAAACTACAATTCCCTGTGACTGGAGTCACCCAATTTAATGACTAACTCAATAAACAGTTCAACAACTGTTTACATTATGTTGCACAGTAGTGACTATATTACACTAAATTATATTATAAATATTACTGCTTCTGCCTGGGACAGGGAATAAGGAAAGAGATAGTAAATATCCTGCTTACCTGAGTAAATTACCTGCTACCTATCTGAGTAGAAGCTGTTGCTTACCATATCTGATTTGTATTTTCATACAGTACAGTGCTTATGACTAGAATACATTTTCAGAATGACCATTTGAGGACATTAAAACCTAAGCATGTGTGGAATGATTGCTTTGATTGAGCATCTTGAGAATGAATGAGATGGGGAATGAGTTCTGATTAGAGGACTAGGATGACATTCTGACATGACAGGCAGGGACAGTTCACTTGGCTGCAGTTAGCTTATGCATCTAGAGAATCCAGGATATAAAGCAAAAACGACAACGCCTTTAAACAGCTCTAAATTTGTGTGAAATGAAATAATGTCAGATAAAGGCCTGAATCTTGCTGGCAAACATTAGGAATGGAACAAAACCAGAGGGAACACTGTGGGCAAAACTACTGAGCTGAAGATCCTGACACTTTGGTGCCAGAATGATTTTGGTAGTGCAAACTGCCTCTCTTGCGAAGCTTCCACAATTGAATTGGTTCAACACAAAGGTTGAATGATATTAAATAAAAATCCGTATAGCATCATATCTGTCTTCTACTCTGTCACCACAATCTGTTGGTTTTATTTTGTTGGGTTTTTCTTAAGCTTTCACCTTTCGCATCCAGCCAGTTATTCCACCATCAATTACTACTGATTAGGGCAATATCTATTGACAAGGGTAGTGCTTATCCTCCACAAACATAACTGAACTTGCAAACAAGGTTCTGGAGAACCAAGCAAATGCTTTAGCTTTTTTTTCCTTTAGGTCGTTCCCTCTAGCATTACCCAGCATTGATATAATCTGCTCACTTAAAAGATAGATTCAGAAATTGGAAAGCAGCTCAGCTAATAATGTCCCTTGATTGAGCCTGGACTGGCAGAGGGATAGACAAGAATACCTAATGGAGCTTTTTCATCTCTGATTTCTGAATTCCCCGTTGCTTTCAGGAAATGTTAGCAGTTATTTCTGTTTGTCTGTTTAGATAGTTCCTTTATTTACTCTATATCTCTTGGTTACTCTGGGAGGAAAAGAAAACTCCAAAACATATGATGCAAGCATGAAAACATGGAGAGGTCTAAGCCAAATGAGGATAGCTGAAAAATTTTTTGTAAGGTATTTCAGAAAATAATAACTCCTGGTGGAATTCCTGCTCTTTAGGTGGTCTGGCTGATCTCGTTGAAAAAATTATTCACATGGTTTAGCAACAGAGATTTTATCCATGTAAAATGTCTTCCATATCAAGACAACAAGCTGGTTTTCAGACCTCAAATGTAGTTACACTCTCACTGACAGACATGCCAGAAAATTGTAGGATTTTTATTAGTTAGGGTAGGAAAGTGAAGGATTAACTGTTGGACTAAGAGTTCGAGTCCTGGGACAGTTTGTGTATTGGTTTCATTTCTCTGATGAACACAAACCCTCTAGGAGAAAACAAACAAGTTATTTTTACTTTTTTTGACCCAAGGTAGAAGTTCAGCTCAAGTTCATAGATTCATTTTTCTTTTGAGGCAGAAGGGACCTTTTGAGGTTATCTAGTCCAAATCTCCTGCAATAAACAGGGACATCCACAGATAAATCAGGCTGCTCAGAGCCCTATCTGGCCTGGCCTTGAATGTCTCCAAGGATGAGGTTTCTATCTCTCCTCTGAGCAACTTGTTCCAGTGCCTCACCACCCTTATTGTAAAAAATATTTTCCTTATGTCCAGTCTGAATCTCCCCTTGTCATATCACTACAGACCCTGCTAAAGATTCTGTCCCCTTCTTTCTCATATTCCCCCTTTAGATATCGGAAGGCCTCTAATAGGTCTCCTTGGAGCCTTTTCTTCTCTAGGCTGAACAACCGCAGCTCTCTCAGCATGTGTTTGTAGGAAAGGTGCTCCATTGCTTGGATCACCGCTGGGACCCTAGCATTGAAACAGTGTCTGTGTTGCCATCCTCTGTGTCATGTTTCTAGTGATGTTTCAGGAATGAAGAAAAGACACAGGATCTCACCCATTTCATAAAATACAACTTTAAATTGAATAAACACTCTGTTAAAACAAAAGGATGAAACAAGACTGTATACTGGTTGTCCAAACTGTCAGAAGTGTTGATACAAAAGAAAGACACCAGACAAATGCATCCCCTTCTTATCTCATCATTCACAGGGAGAGGTTACCACTGATTGAAGCAGTGAATGATCAGACTAATTGCTGAGGCTGAGCAAAACTGTGGATGTGTATATCTGCAGCACGCGAGGGAGCAGGCAACAGAAAGAACTGAGTGGCTTCCGTCAGACTGGCACAGATAAATGGCACAAAGCCTTTCTGTCATACTAGAACAGCTTCAGTACAGCTCAGCGGTCTTACCTCTCCTGCTCCTTCCATGATGCAGTGAAAATAAACCCATTGTCCCGCTGAGGCTGAAATGCTGAGCAATTATTTTTCTTTCATATTCTGTTTCCAAGCTGACCATGTTTCTGTGCCAGGGATAATGTGGGTAACATTCACTGTGAAAAACTGGCAACAGATGATTTTCTAGGAGGCTTCTCTGCTCACTGGCAAAGAGAAAATACATCCTTCACCTCACCACACATGCCCACCAGAGTAACAAAGAACAGAGCAGTGACTTTGCCAGACATAAACTTGCCAGGTCAGCCCTCTGAAGTGTCTGCAAGTCCCAGGAGCACCCAAAGCATTGTCTTGGACACCACATACACCCTAACTTGCAAGATGCATCTGGGCTTGGAAACACAGACCTCCCAGTGAGACTATAAGCTTGCAGTTTTGAGACCCTGTCCTAGAAGGAAACTTCTTCTGGGCTCAAGTCCATCAGGAGCCATTAAAAACATGATGGCTACCTCAGCAGGGAGCACTGCCAATGTCACCAGCTGGCTAAAGACTAGAAAACTTGAAAGGAATGTCTTTGTTTCTCTACCTCTGTCTTTGATCATGGTAACATCTCTCAAAGCCTGTGAAGATAGCTCTGCAAAACAGAGCTCTACCTCTCGGATCAGAGACTGAAGAGCGATGGAGATGTTCTGCTCTAAACACACTTAGATACATTAGATAAGAGAGAATATTAGGTTATTTGGTTTCCCACCTCTCCATGTGAGTCAGTCAGATCTAAATGGTTCCTGAGAGGTGACAGAGAACCTCAAGTTAAGCATTTACCAGAAAGCAGCAAGCAAGTTCCCCTATACCTTTCCCCTCCTCAAATCTGTTTGTTAATGTAAATTTTCAAGAGTTATCCTTTTAAGAAATGAAGGGGAGAAAAGGAACAGAGAATATGATTGTGCCTCGCAGCCAATTTGAGAGAGGAGCTGAGTTGGTTTTGGCATAATGCCAGTTTGCTGGCTCAAATTTCACCTGTAAAGCCCTGTAGACATTAAAAAACCATTCATTATCCACCCAGACACAAAAACCTCATTATACTCTATTTTTTCAATCCTGTTCAGTATGCATGAACTGTTCCTGCAGAAGGACAGTATTTCTTGATTCCTTCAGATTACTTGCTGATCACAGGAGCACATGGGGTTTTATTTTCAATGAAATTAAGTTTTTTTACTGGAATTCTCAAAATGATCATGTTCATATTCCTGGTTCCTCTTTAGAGAGCTCAGTTACAAGCATGAGCCCAACATCTGCTCATCTTTTCTAATTCCTGGGATGTTCACACCCAAAAGTCGAGCAATGTGTTGATCATAGTTTTATGAATCCAACTAGAAGATGGTAGCACCTGAGGGAGGGGGATATGCCTGTGTGTAACAAATCTGGTGCTGACCCTCAAAGCATACTGAATGTCTTCTGTAACACATTTTCTGCTGTTCTTTTTTTTCTTTTTCTTTTTCTTTTTTTTTTTGAGGATTTTTTTTTTTAAACAAACAAATTTTAAAAATTTGCATTCTGTATGTTATAAATGTATGTTGGATTTAATGATGAATATAAGCATTGCTATTGAAAGACTTAGCTGAACCATGTAGTTAGATTTATTTTAATTCTACCTATGTTTTGGCTTCAAGAGGAAATACATTGCAGCTATTCTTAGCCAAGACATCACAGCTGCAAGTAGTGAATGAGAAGGATATCTTGCTCAGGCACTATGCTGGATGTGCTCCGTGCCAGTTAAGTCTGAAACAAGGATCCTTGTGCTCTGAAGAGGACGAGTCCACCAGATTATCCACAGGAGTGTGCATTCAAGAATCTCAATGAATAGTTGACTTTCAGTCCAATGGCAACTATGACATTTCTACCCAAGTGACATTATTGCAAAATGCCAACGCTGCTCTGCTCTGTGGCTGCTATATAAAACGTGATGCTAATAAGGAAGTGTGCAGAGTATGGCAGTGGTTGTGCTCTGAGGCCAGGGTTCCCAAAGTATCCTGTGTCCTTATCCTGTGAGTAGCCAAATGCCTCCTCCTGCTTATGCATGTATGTAAGAGCTGCTGCTTGTTCTGGTACCAGCACCAATTATTTTTAGGAATCATTGTTCTTAGGCAAGTGACAGCTATTCCCTGAGGACCCAAAGGTAATTTACAGTCTCACTTTTTTTCTGACAGAGGTTATTTCAGCTTGCATACACTGTTCTGTACAGCCCTCATTTCACAGGCACTGGCACTGAGAAATATTTAACAAAGTACCTAAATGCAGCATTGATTCCCACAAAGTGAAAACACACATTAATATAAGAATAAAGGGGTAATGCTGTCTTTTCTTGTCTAAAGATACCCTAAGCTAAAGTTGGCTTTCTGTACACAGATTGTTTGGAAGAAACAAGGGTGGTAGGGTCAGAGGGATACAATATTGATAGAATGATCATCTATTATTTGGAATTCTAAGTCCCAAACTGGACTTTCAAATGATTTTTTAATCTCACTGTGTTAATGTCCATGTATTGCAAAGCCCAGGGCCTGTGTTCTGAGCAATTATTTTGGTCAGACAATTGCAACTCCCCCTTTGTTCCAGTTATTGCACAGAAATGCAGCCAGGAGTGTCATCCATTCTGAGCAGGATCTTTTGAGCAGAGTCCACTTCTGTGTGAACTTCCTAGAATTGAACTTCTGGAATAGCTGTTGGCTCAATCTTGTGTAGAGAATCCCAGAACCAGTGAGAAGCTGTGATGCACTGCTAAATGAATTACCAGCCCTGCAGTGATGTATAGCGGGACAAGAGCTAGGTAAGTGAATCTTTTGCCAGAAACTGTGGGACTTGGCAAAACTGTTGCAAAACCAGCCTCAGGAAACAGCAGAGTTTATGAAGGACTCTGTATTCTTTGTGCTTGCAAAGAAAACAAAGAAACCACCATTCCCAGGCTATCTTGGATTTACAGTTACTTAAAAACTTCTATCTGTGCTGGGAAGATCACGGAACAGACCCTCCTGGAAGCTATGCTAAGGCACATGGAATGGAGGGAGGTAATACGAGACAACCAGCACGGCTTCACCAAGTGCAAGTTCTTTCTGATCAAACCAGCAGACTTCTATGGCATAGAAGTCTTAAATGCACAAGGGAAGAGACACTGTTATCAACTATCTGGACTTCAGGAAAGTCTTTGACATGGTACCTGAAAACATCCTTAAGTTCAATTTGGAAGAATATGTGTTTGATAGGTGGATAGTTTGATGGACAAAGAACTGG
The DNA here is from genome assembly GCF_026119805.1 of Tympanuchus pallidicinctus. Taxonomy (NCBI): domain Eukaryota; kingdom Metazoa; phylum Chordata; class Aves; order Galliformes; family Phasianidae; genus Tympanuchus; species Tympanuchus pallidicinctus. The sequence continues at coordinate 1,540,397 of NW_026294744.1, forward strand.
TTGTGAGATATTACCCAGAGGGTGGTATTCAGTAGCTCAGTGTCCAGATAACAAGTGGTGTCCCTCAGGGGTCTGTACTAGGGTCAATGTGCTTTAATATCTGCAGATGACACCAATCTGTGTGATGTGGTCAACAGTGGGTCCAGGAGAATTTCAAGAGATAAATTCAAGTACAAGGTCTTGCATGTGGGTCACAGAATACCCCACAGTCAATACAAGATGGGAGATGTGAGGTTAGAGCACAACTCTGCAGAAAAGGTCTTGAGTGTACTGGTGGATGGTAAGCTGGACATGAGCAAACAATGTGCCATCACAGCCCAGGAAGCCCAGGAAGCCAGTCCATCCTGGACTGCATCAAGAGACATGGTCAGCGGATTGAGGGAGGTCCTCAATCCTGCCCCTCTACTCAGTGCTGAAGAGACCTTACCTGAAGTACTGTGTCCTCTCAAGAGAGATATGGACCTGTTGGAACACATCCAGAGGGGGACCAGAAAAATGACCCAAGGGATGGAACACCTTTCCTACAAAGACAGGCTGAGAGCTGCAGATGTTCAGCCTAGAGAAGAGAAGGCTCAGGTGAGACCTGTTGGTGTTATTCCTATATCTAAAAGGGGAATATGAGAAAGAAGGGTACAGAATATTTAGCAGTGTCTGTGGTGATAGGACAAGGGGACATTTAGACTGGATATAATGAAGAAGTCCTTTACAATAAGGGTGGTGAGGCACTGCCCAGAGGGGTGGTGGAAGACCCATCCTTTGAGACATTCAAGGACAGGATAGACAGGAGTCTGAACAGCCTGATCTAGCTGTAGATGTCCCTGTTCATTGCAGGGGAATTGGTTTAGATGACCTCAAAGGGTCTCTTCCATCTCAAAATGTTCTATGAATCTATATATCTATGATTCTATGAAAGCAAAACTGTATTTAGAGGCAAAGATTAAAATCTACCAAAGCGAATGGGAAACTTTTGATTTGCCTTCCTTAGCTTTTGGTCAGTGCCTCTCTAACTTGGTGATGGGACTCTTGTTAAAGAATATCATGGCAAATCTTTGCAGATACACACATCACATCCGCAGACTAAGCCAAATGCTCTTCAATCCCATGTTTATATCTCAAAAAGGCATTAAGGTAAACAGCAAGGAAAATCTTGAATGGTGAGATATGTTCAGAATTGGCTCCCCTCTGGATACTTCCAGAGGAACTTTTCCTCCATAGCTTTCTTATTCTCCCACAACTGGGTTTTATCTGTTTTTCCGCTTGTTCCCTGGAATTTGTGTGTGTGTGTATGTGTGCAGGTTCCCATGCTGTATATTTACAATACTATTATTTAACAGGATGAGAAGAGAATTCCTATTTTTAGTTCCAGCATATATAATGGGCATAAAAGCATATAAATGTCTAGGGACAAGTTGTTTTGTCCTAAGTGATCAAGCAGAAAAAAAAAGGATGTGGCAAAAGTAAAACCTTAGAAAGGATACTCAGGTGGTTAAGGCATTAGTCCGTTAACTCTGGAGATGCTTGTTCTTTTTCTGGCTCTCCTTTCGCTCATCATGTGTTAATATTCCTCATTTATCTTCCTGTAATATGGAAATAATACTAACCAATCTAACAACAGTGCAATGCAATGAGAATAGATTAATTACTGTGTGAACAATTTTCAAACACATTAGTGATTACTGCCATAACAAAGTCCTCTGTGTAAACAAATGCCTCTGGGAAAATGAGAGGTGGGATTTAAAGCCTGTTTTGAGGTAAGCTCTTATACCAGTACTCCCACCACAGGCAGCACACCCATACCAAAGGAAAGAATATTACAAATGCACAGTGTCATGCTAAAAGATCTTGAAAATCAGCCAAATCTGTAAAACACTAAGGAGACTTAATGCAATACTTACATATCCTGGGGATAACTCTCAGGAATGCTGAGTACCCTCTGCTCTCCACTGACTTCAATTTGTGGGCACTCAGCAAATTCAGATGTAAAATAATCATTTGGTGAACAAAAGGTATTTGAATGAACCCTTATCCCCCAGTCTGCATATTGTTACAAATGTTGTTCGTACAACAAGAAGTTCGACCAAGATCAGCTGCTGTGCTATCTGTACATGAGGCTCATAATATGAAGACTTGCATCTAAAAGTTCCAGCTGAAATGACACATTGCCTCTTCTTTCCCTGTCTGATTGTTTCTCCCAACTGTGAAATTGTCCTTGTGAGTCAGAAAAACAGCCAAGAAGGGAAAACAAGTGAGTATTTTTCCATTAATATCTTGTGTATCTAGGATGGCCTCGGGTCTCCCTATCCTTCAATGTGCATGTCTAAATCCCAAGAAATACTGCAGTACCAGAGCAGACTCCAAAAGCCACTGCTGACAGGTATCCTCCTCCCCTGTACCACCATTAGGCACCACTGAAGTGCTAGGTTCAGAGTAGAGCCCAGCATAACCAATTTCCACTCACTCAAAAGCAGTATGACAGCCAGGTGTTTGATCCTTTCTCAGAAAAGCATATGACTTGTTTCTGCTTGAAAATGGAGCTTAATTCTTTTCTGGTCTGAGACAGATTTTTTGATTCAGTTAACAATAACACCTAGGTTTTGGGGATGCAATTGAACCAGTGCTTCCCTGTTGGAAAACACTTTGCCTTTGAGGACGTTAGCATCCAGACCCGCACTCAGTACATAACCATAGTTAAATACTTCCTTTGAGGGCAAGTGGAAGTAGGTTTTTATAGGTGCAGAAGAAGTATCAAAGTGTGATATTGTGAACTGCTAGCCAGGGAAGCAGTGTATGACTGGACTTGGCCACACAGGGGCTGGTGGACCTGTGAGCCAGGCTGACAGCACAGTGGGGTGCAATGTATCACCACTCCCCTTACCAGCAGAGCATCCAGCCAAACCCAGGAAGATCAAAACCTGAAAAACAAATTAAAGCAAATTCCAGCCTGAAATGCACACAAAGCTCGTGCCCAATATGCGAGCCCCCATCCTTCATCTATGCATCATGGAACATTTGCTCGTAGTGGTGTGCTCCAAGAAAGCAGCAAACTCAAAGGGAAATACCTGAGGGACAGTCAACACTGTACTCCCTGTTTGCCAACCAGGCCACACTCCTTCAGACTTGGCTGTTTCACCACTCCTCGCTGATGACCAGCTTGCCTCAGACCCACCTCAGAGCTCCTTGTTTGCTTTGGCGGGGCCTGCAACCCCAGGCAACCCAGCCTGGTGTTTGAGCCTTCCCCAGCACAGTGCAGAACAGAGAACATGTGTTTTTTGATTTCAAAGATATTGCTTAAAATAACTCCATCTCTATAAAGTTGAAAGTGGAACCCCCTTTTTCCTCTCCCTCCTCTCTTTGTGCAATGGTGTCTCCCATGAGGATCCAGAGACAGATGTGCTGTGAGGATCTGGTTATCATTCCTCCTTCCCACATCTTTCTCTGCATCGTTGAACAACGGCAAGTATCTGTGAGAAGATGAGGGGAAGAAAAACACTGGCTGAAAAACATCCCCTACCTCCTCTCCCCCTTCCTGTCATCCTGTGCTCTCTTCAAACACGTTTTTAAACATAACAGGTTTGGTCTGGTTTCCTGGATGGCACATCTTCATGTCTAGCTGGGCTCCATCCATTACTTCATGAGACAGGGTAGGATCAAGGTACCAAAATTGATGGAACATTTTGAGCAAGGGCAGTGGGTGAAAAGACCCTCCCATGATAGCAGTGGAAATGCGATAAGGGGGCACTTATATATTTTAAAGTCATTGAATAAATCTGTTGCAAGAAGGAAAAGGTAATTTATAGTCTAGAGAGATAATTTGGCATTCCTTCTTGTTTGTCCTACCAAAATGATGAAATGACTCATTTCATTTTATTTTTATTTTTATTTTGAATTTATTTCTTATTTTGCATTCAGTAGCCCAATTTATTCATGTTTCTTTTCTCCTCTTTCTCTCTCACTCTCTCTTTTTTTTTTTTTTTTTTTTTTTTTTTTTTTTTTTTTTTTTTTGTGTGTGTGTGTGTGTGTGTGTGTGTGTGTGTGTGGTTTGGAGAAGGGTGATTTAAAATGCCTGCCTTACTTAGAGTTCAGAAGCAACTTAGTTACTTCCACTTCTGGAGGGTCCAATATTTTATTCCAAATTGGCATAAGATCTGTTCAGTTATTCTTAGCCTTGCTGACACCTTTTTGCTTTTGTTACATTAATGCATGGATGTGAAGAGGGAATGGACTCAGTTCTGGATCCTGTTCCACTGAACTGCTAATTCACATTAAGAAATGTCAAGTCTAATAGAGTACTGCCTTATGTTGAGGCCAAGAGGAAAAGGAATTCATCCGAAAACTCACTTTCCAGGAGTATTTAACCCCTTCAAATGCCATTAGACTGTATATATGTTACAGCAACAGCTCTTTTATGGAGGAACCCAGATAAAATGTCTCATTACTCATCTTTCAGCATCAGTGTTCCAAAGCTCAGATAATAGCTCTGTTACAGCTCCTACTGCTGCATGATCTCCACTTGTATCAGGCTGCTGTCTGCTGAAGGCAAATGGACTTCCATATTATGGTGTAGGATTTGTGCTTAAATATGTGTTACAGGGCACTCTACACAAAATGAAGAAAGGCAGGAAGATACAAAGATGCTCTTGTAGCTGAGGAAGAGGAAATTTCCTTCTTAGGGAAAAATAGAAGTGTGAGGAGCTACTATGTAGAGGGAGGTAATCTTTGCTGATTGTACTGCAGTGCAGAGTGCGCTAAAGAAAACAGGTAGTCCAGGAGTACGGTTTCCCAAGAGTGTCTGTGTGATACATATGAAGTTACTAAGTATAAGAAAGAAAGGTGAAGGGTGTTTAGAAAGCGCTCAAGGAGATGGAAAAATAGATTAGCATTTTCTAGCTGAAGGTCTAAACATCTGTTCATCTTGTGCAGGGACAAGAAGTATAGGGAGTTGAAGAAAATTTGCTTTTGCTAAAACAGAGGAATACAAATCATGGTATTTGGCCACATCACAAACTTGAAGTTCATTTGAACATTTTTGGAAGACAAAACTCTTGGCACAGCTTCAAGGGATGGAGTAAATAATTTATTTTTTAATCTGTCCCTATTCCTGTCAAATTATGAAACCCCTTACTATGAGAACTGCAGGATGTGATGAAAAAAACAAAGCAAAAATCCTACTGCCAAGGTTGAAGTGGCTCTACTCAAAGCTTACTGCTATCTGTTTGTCTTCTGCAAGGGAAGAGTCTCAGGCAGGCTAGTGAGTATGGATATACAACTAACAGTGTCTTGCAGTGCCCAAATTAACTTTTTAAAAAGACTGCAAAAGGAAATGAATAAAAACCAAGAGAAATCTCCTGTCTCTGTATTTTATACCCTTTCAGGATGTCTACTTCCACAAATAAAATTTGTCATTGAAATAAAAATGTTTCATTTTCAAATCTTTTCTTGAAGAGGAGCTGCCTTAGTTGTAGATTTTCCTTCTAAACATTATTCTATTTACTTTCTGAGTGATACAACATGTATGATGTAGGCTAATGTTTTAATACATGTTTCTATGGACATGAAAACTTAAGAGTTCTTGAATTTTTTATTTTTTTATTTTTTAAGAAAGCTGCATATGATCTTTTCTAAGGCTTCTCTGAGCAGTGGATATCTCAAAACATAGAGCTAGCACTGTCATTGGCAAAAGTACATGTAAGAGACTTGCTTTTCTTCAGAAGCAAGGTGAAGGCAGGAGAGAAACTACAATGATGGAGGTGAGACTGCAGAGATGTTACTGGGCAGAAAAGAGATAAGTCCCCGGGCCCATGGAGCCCTTGTTCAGCACAACCCTTTTCTAACACCATGTGAGACTGGCAAGCATAGTCCTCCAGGAGGGGAACTCCCTCTGTGTTGGCTGGGAGAAGAAATTCAGTTCTTTGCTCTGCATCCTTCGAGAAAACAAGAATCTCTCAGTTTGCTTTTATGAGAAGATTTCACATTTTGTTCCAGCTGGAGGGGAAAAGAGAGAGAAGAAAACACACACTTTCCTTCACCGGGTGAGAGTTGTCTGCACACACAGGCTGGGCCCCACGCTGTGGGTTATTTCTCCAGGATTTGCATATGCTCTGCTTCCCGCCCAACTGAGAAAGCACAGGCCCTTGGGAAAGCAGCATGTCTTGTGTTAAAAGGCCTCAGAGGCAGACAAAACACGATGTCTGGCTGAGCAGATTTAGTTCTGCCTTGTTTTGCTCAGGTAATAGCAAGGTAATAGTAAGTCGTAACTTGCCAAAAGTAGTCACTGCCTGCAGAGCACCTTCAGTGCATAACTCAGCTGTGATGTCTTGGGAAAGCTGGGTCCTTCACCACCAGTTATTGATTACATGAATTTCAAAGACAGCACACAATCAGAAATCACAGAGAAAATCCCAAGGTGCAAATTGTTTAAAGATCTGGACTATCTGGAGAAAGATTAGTTGAGGCCATTACTTGAAAGGGATGCCAGGTCTTTTGCCAGGTCAACTTTCTAGGAAGGTCTGGGATTGCAATCTATCCCGTGAAGGAAACAAGAGCAAAACAGCAGTTCAAATTTTACTGTACCTTTTTTGTCCATAGATGTGAAGCTCCAGGTGAGGTCTCTCTGCTTAAAACAACAAGGGACTATGCAGGTGTTGGGATGGGAGCCAGCGTTCCAGCTGCCTGCACAGCCCCTCCAGCTTTGAATGTCAGAATCTGTTTTGGAGATGGATATCCACCTCCTGCACCAATAACCAGAGTGGGAACCAAAGTGAACATCAACTATATAGGATGAGAGGAAGTAGTAACGTCCAACAAACTGCATGATGTCTCTGATTGTCCTTAACATGTGGCTATGAGAAAAATACCTTGAAAGCACCATGATATGTCACTCCTGTCCCTACCTGTCCCCACATCCCCAGGGTAGGAAGAGAGCGCCTGTTGCAGTGTTTTGCAGTGTTGGGGCTGTACTCACGAGTGAGTGGCTGGGTGGTTTCATCCGCACCAGCTCAGGCTCTAGCAAGATTTTATTTAAGCTCCTGTACTCTGTTTTGCCTGCTGTTATCTGACAACTTGCTGAGACCTGCAGCAGGGGTGGGGAGTCAAGTAGGGTAGACAATGGGATTCAGAGCAATAATGATCATGATAAGAAGAACCAACATTGAATGCAATTCCCATTCCTCATTACTATGCTACTGTAGCTATGGTTTGGCTCTCCTCCTGGCCTTGGCAAACATGATCCACTTCATCTCCTGCTTCTCCTGTTGGCTGGGCTCCCATCCTCCTCTTGGCTCCTGCAGCCAAAATCCTAGCTGGCTGGCTGCAGTAATCCCACATAATATTTCACGCAAATTTATATGAAGCCTATTACAAAGCTCAGCGAGGAGACACTGTTTCTTTTTCTTGATACAATCAATCATTTGTAGCTCTGCTCCAAGGACCAGCCTGTCTCACATGTAATGGCTCCTTTCTCTCAAAGAGGCTGAGAAAGTGTGATACTCAGAGGGGGCAGCAAGAGACAGTTTTCCCCACTTTTCCCTTTAGCCCTATTTGAAACCATGATAACTTGCAGAGACCACTGACCTGCCTTCCCCCGTCCTGCTTTGGGCGACAAACATTCTTGTCCTAATGCCATCCTCACTTAACCTGAGCACAGCTGCTCAGCTGTCCTACCTCTACACAGGCTGGATGCTTGCTTTCCAGCTGCTCCCTTCCTCAGCCCACTGGTGGGGGTGCATTATGGATTTGCTCTTGTTTCCTCCAGTTCCAGCTGCTTTACACCTTCTTGCTCATCTTCTCAGTAAAGCTTTCTCCTCCCAATTATACTCAAGTACAGCACCATTTCTAATGTTGTTTTTTTTAAATATTTTTTTAATATATATATATATATATATTTTAATAGAAATCTAAGCCACAGTAAAACGTTTCTGAGGCTAAACAGGAGACCCAAGTCTTTGAACTTGTTAGTCCAGGACCTCACACCAGTACTGACATTCAGAGAAACAGAGAAAGAGGATCTATTTTCTGCTTGCAACTGTGGCTGTCAGTATATTAACTCAGTATTTCCCTCCTTAAGTCCATCTGACATATAAATCAGTTTCTCCTCTTCCTTCTAGTCTCAATTATAACATCAGGAAGGAAATCAAAATACATATTCTTAACAAAAACCCATACTCACCTTTTCAGCATTTGGCATACAAAGGGTGTGAAAAAAGGAATCTAGCCTAGTATCCTTTTTCATGATATTTCTATGTAATTGATGATAGTCTGATTCAATAGAGACAGTAAAGGAAAAGAAAGTTTGTGTTTTTAATAATTCTTAAAGAAACACTAGAAGAGATGAAAAATTATTTTTAATCTAACTACTCAGAAGGTGCCATTTTCTGTCCCAGAGCAAATTCAGGCTATGTGTGGTAATAGGAGGAAACTAAATAAGAAATTGGCCATTTTCTCTTCTTTCCTTTTGACAGGATTTTCTCAGTTTCACATAGGAAGAATGCCATATATTATGAAGCACAACCACTCATCCCCATTAAGTGAATTATTCTTGCCCAATAGCTGCAGTTCCCCTGTTCAAAGCATAGTTCCCACTTCCAAAGGAAGTAGGTGAACAGAATTGAAATCCATTGTACTCCAGAAATCTTTTCCACTTGTCACAGGTTTACCTGCCAGATAAATATTTATCCTCAGCAGACAATTATCTTTAATTGGCTCTCCAATCTAACACATTTCAGATTCTTATTTGCAAACTGAGATTAAGACTATAAACCAAAGCATTAGGAAATGAGTTTGCAGCCATGCCTCTAGGGTAAGGGCATTTCCGAAGGTCCAATTGCATGACAGCTTTTTCACTTCAGATTTCTGATACTGCCATTTCCTACTAAATTTGTTCAATATCAGAAGGGCTGAACAGGCAGTTAAGGTCAGTAAAGTTTTTTTAAGTATTATGGCAGATACAAGATAGACAGAGGAGGTTTGTGGAAGAAAGCCCTGGAATGAATCTGACATTTAGTGTAATTTCATTCTCCATTCCATGAATGTTTGCCAGAGAATGGGATAGCATACCAAAGGAAAGATTATGCTTGGAAGAAATATGCATCTCTTTTGTCAACTGTTTTTTTAAGCAGATACTATTGTCCACTACCAAAGACAAGATACTAAGTCTAACATTTTAATGTTAAAACTACAGAGTTGTGTGGAATATGATATTTTCTTTGTCTTTTTTTTTTTTTTTTTTTCTGTTTTCCAGCTAACTGTAACAAAGTTTCTTCCCTTCCCTTCCCTTCCCTTCCCTTCCCTTCCCTTCCCTTCCCTTCCCTTCCCTTCCCTTCCCTTCCCTTCCCTTCCCTTCCCTTCCCTTCCCTTCCCTTCCCTTCCCTTCCCTTCCCTTCCCTTTTTCCTTCCCTTCCCTTCCCTTCCCTTCCCTTCCCTTCCCTTCCCTTCCCTTCCCTTCCTTCCCTTCCCTTCCCTTCCCTTCCCTTCCCTTCCCTTCCCTTCCCTTCCCTTCCCTTCCCTTCCCTTCCCTTCCCTTCCCTTCCCTTCCCTTCCCTTCCCTTCCCTTCCCTTCCCTTCCCTTCCCTTCCCTTCCCTTCCCTTCCCTTCCCTTCCCTTCCCTTTCCCTTTTTTTTTCCCCAAAATTTTGCAAATTAACAAAAAAACTCAATAAAGGTACATTTCATCTTCTATCTTGTCTTTGCAGAGCATTTTTTTTACCACCTTCAGGAAAGGCCTACATTGGAGATTGATTTTTTGAACAATTAAAACATAAAAGTAAATTTTCAAGTCAGATTGACACAGCTTCAATTAAAGGAGCAGGAATGAAAACTGAGAATTATATACAGAGCTATATGCTTCCTCTTCAAAAAATTTTTTGATGCTAGCTATTCTTTCCAGCCTTCCAGTAAAAAATACAACATTCTTTTATTTCAGATTTACACTTGACCAAAGTTAAGATTAAACAGGTTATGACAGGATGCCGAATCAATCAGAAATCTGAGGAAGACTTGTCTGTATATTGTCCTTAAAGAAAGAATCCCCAGAAAACACTAGAAGGAATTTAAAAATTCAAGCAGGAATTTCTGAGAACCTAAATATGTAGGGATCTTCTTTCAGTGTAGGGAAAACAGATCTTCAGGTTAAAATGAATAAAAATAAAGGATTTTGACAGGAATTTTTCCCAACTATTGTGCAAGATGACGATTACTGTAGGCTTACTCACACCACAGCATCATTTTGGTGAGCCGGCACCTATTTCTTGGTATGCAGCAACTCTTCACAGATTTCTCTGGGTCCCTCTCTCTCCATTGACTCAGAGGCCTGATTCTATGTCTGTTTATGCAGTCTATTTTCTTCTCAACAGAGTTCCTGCTGGCAGTCCTCTGCCAAATCTCCATGCTTGTATCTTTTTGAATGCACTCAGGGGAAGACTAATCTTCCCCTTTCTCACTTGTTCAGCAGCCAAATCAAGGCAAAGAAGCAATTCTCCTTTCTATTGCCCAAACTTTCCACTTTACAGTTGACTTTCCTGCAGTCAGAAATAATAAGTAGCCAAAAAAATGAAACAGAAACTATATCAGGATAGAAAAATCATCCTTATTTGTTATTTTTTCAAAATAGTAGGCTCTCTATATAGTCCACTTTTGTGACCCCCCATTACATCCTTCGTCTTCTGACCAGTGTATGATGTTTCAAATATTCCAGTATTTTCATGATATCTCCTGGTAGCTATTTTATATAATGGGAAATTCTTCAAGTGAGGAAACCATACTAGCGTCCATGTCCACCTTTCAAATGACAGACAAAATCCTGCAATGGCATGCCATAGCATATTACTTTCCTGCATCTAAGCCCTAAAGCCCACCTCATTCTCTTTTAAGAGTGAATCATCGGAGATCTAATCTTCAGGTTTTAAAATATACTGTTATGCTATGTGACTGTTTTTCTTCTTCTGTGCATAAGAGAAATATAACATTGCACAAAGAGCTGTTGATCACTCAGTTGGGAAGGAACAGTAATTGCCTTTGATCACCATGGCTGGGGCTCCTTACTCTTGGAGAGTGAACGTTGCCAGATGTGCTTGACCTGGACAATAAATAGAAAAATTGAGGAGGGGCTCCTGAATGTAAACCAGTTAGTGCAGCAAAGGAGGAAGCAGTTAGCCTGGCCTCTATTTTAAGCCAACTGTGTGTGATTTCAGGGCTACCAAGAGATTTAGCTTAAGTGCTGTCTTCCGTACATCAAAGATGTGAACCCTGCCTGGATGATATAGAGAGCAATTGCCTGCAATATGATACATGCATCCACTTCAGACATGCCAGGAAACCCATCTGTTTACTTAACTTTTAACGAAAACAGTTGGGAGAAAGAGCTTCTATTTGACTGAGGTGGTATTTTATTTATTTATTTGCTCATATTTATAAAATTAAATACAAATGATGTGAAGAATAACACTCTTCTGGTAATAGAAGTTATCAAAATAGAAGTCTTTCAAAGAGCTGTGCATAGCAAGAGTAACAAGAGTGACACCAACAAGAACTCACAGCAATTCATGACCCACCTCTATTTCTCCTTAGAAATGAACTGCAAATGAATTTCAAACAAATCTTTACAAACCAGAATTTCTCCTTCTTCTGTACCCTTCTTTCTCTGAAGATGTCTTTTTCCTGGAGTCACAGGCTAAGCTTTCCAGAGCGGCCAGAATGCTCATAAACATGTTACTGGAAGACTAGAAGCAGGAACACACAACACCTCTCCAAGCAGAGGACAGCACGTAAGAGAACTGTTTGCCACAGGCTGTATCTGATCTCAAGTCATTTGGTAGTTTAGAATATGGAGGGAATGTGCAGGGTACTGTGGATGCAGAATACATTTCTGCCAGAGCTTCCTTCAGTACAGAGCACTTGCTAGAGAAGTGTGTACATGCAGTGCTGTTTTATCTCACACTTTCTTTCTCAATATTCTATGTGCCACAGCCTCTCTTTGTGGCTTTAGTCAATTAATGCTGCATCTCATCTGTCTTTGGACATTGACAGAAAAATCCTCTGGAAGTAAGCTACAACAATTTGTGATGATACTTCTCCCATGTATAATCCTTCCCAGTATGTTGCTGCCTCATATTACCTCAATTAGCAATCCATTATACTACAGAAGAAGGGAGGTTTGCAACAATTTTTTTGAACCATAAAATGCATAGTGTGAGTCATTGGATTTAATGATCTATCCCACCACTCCCTCTACTTGGCTGCAGACTCTACTAGTTCACCAGAGTGTGCTAAAGCCATCAGTGTTTATAAGTCTGTGCCTTGAATAGTCAAGTGGTGGCAGCTGGCTATTGCTCTGAATGGAAAACAACAATAATACAAACTTCAATGGAACAACCTACATTTTTCTAATCAGAACAGTTTTGAGTACTTTGAGAGGAGACTATTTTCAAATGGAAGCTTTCAGAAATTCATAGGAAGTACCCTTCCTTTCTTTTATGTAAAGTGTTATTATTTTTATGTATTAAAGAAATCAACTTAGATACTTCTACTTTTCTTCTACTAGATTCTATGTCAAGAAAGAAGGTTTAGTGAGGAGAAAAAAATCTGGGCTTAGCTAATTCAGAAACAAGGCTCAAGGCAGCCCAGAAGTTGAATGTCCTTTCTAAAAAACCTGATCTTAAGGGCAGTGGCATCCTCTGAGACTGCCTGGTCTACTGCTTGTGTTGTGGCAGAAGAAACAAACAGAGTAAAGATGAGATGGCCCTCTGAGATTTGGGTTTCTTGCTGTCTCTTTCATGAGCAATGAATGGGGTGACCACACAGACTTGGAATACCTTGTGATGCTTGAATCCACTGCTGACTTTCAAGTAGGCAGAACTCAGGATTATATGGGATTCGCTGGTGATGTTAGGGAGTCAGTTACTGAGGCTTTAAGGTAAACTAGGAGTTTTTATTGCTTACACAGAGGGGAAAAAAATTAACAGCTGCTCTTTACTCTCACTGGTGGCACATACAAGAGTCCTAAGAAACTCCTGGAAAAGCTTGGGTGTCCAGATCTGCTGTGTTGAGACCCTTTTATAAGTATGAATTTAATTTTCCAGAACAGTAGTGAAACTCCTGTTCAACACGCACGCCTGTGATGAACATATATCCCAAGGTAATTTCGCATTGACCTGGGTGGCCTCAACTACCTGAAAGGAAAAGTCTACTGAGAGAAGACATACAAAGTTGAATCAATGGATGTTAGCTGATATAATAATATAATGTCTCCAAATACAAATATGCTATGTTCCAGAGTTCGTGGCTTTCTGTTCTGTTTACTCCTTGAGTTTTTTGAACTAACTCTCAGAACTCTATAACTAAGGCTTTAAGGATTTATTGAAACTTAAAAAAAATAAAAATAAAAATAAAAATAAAAAAAAGGGGCTTTCTTCCACACTACACAAGGAGTAATGGGAACAGATATTTACTATGCAAAGGGCATTTGTTCCTGTCTTCTGTGCCTACCATGTGAATCACTGAAGCTGTACGTCTTTTCTGTGATGGAAGAAGCAAACTTGAGTATCCCTAAAGATAAAGTCTAGCTGTTTCTCCTACTGAAGTGTACTGCCAAATCAAAATCAAAATTTAGAGTCTGAGATTTAGCGAGGAGAGGAGAGGAGAGGAGAGGAGAGGAGAGGAGAGGAGAGGAGAGGAGAGGAGAGGAGAGGAGAGGAGAGGAGAGGAGAGGAGAGGAGAGGAGAGGAGGGGAGGGGAGGGGAGGGGAGGGGAGGGGAGAGGAAAATGACTACTGCAGATTCAGAAAGAATGAAGCAATCTTAATTCTGTGAAAGAAATATGATCGTAAGGTGGAATAGTGATGTTGTTCTATGTTTCCTCTTGTGATTGCTCTGGCTATTCCTCGTATATGATGACATTAACACCATACGAGAGATAGTTTTCATTTTTTTTCTGACAACTCCAGTATTGTTGAGAACTGGTGAAAAGTACCTAATAGTAGAAGAATTAAGTTCTTTATTTCCATACACCAAAACTAAAGATAAACCAAATCTTTATAATTTCATTTTGTGGCTATGACGCTGTTTTCCACTTTGCTGCCTTGGACAAATTACTTGGATATTGCCTCTGTTTCCCTACTATAAGTTCCTTTTTGTCTGCTTCATTGCCTCCCCTGAGAGGGTATCAGCAACACTCTGAAGATCACATATGGACTTCAAATGACTGTGTAATCAATGAAGACCTTCACACCATCCTTCCATGAAAGTAGAAGATATTATCCTTTTCTCAGCACAGAGAGAATTATGAAGTATTTGAGGTAGTTGTGAAGATGGAAGACTTTATTGAATTGCTTTGTCCTGTATAATTATAATAGGTACTCTAAGAGAAGTGGGAAGGGAAGATTTCTGTCTCCACTGCTGTCATGGTCTGGTACCTTTCATTAGCAGCAAATAACATTTTTCAACCACTATAAAGAGTAAAAGTCAAAGTTGATAAACATTACAAAATATATTATGAAAGAAAGCCAGCTTTTGAAACAAAGTACAAAAGAAATCCAACTCCCTTTGAAGAAGACATCGTCATAAAGAGAAAAAAGAATAAGAAAAATGGAGAAAACTACATCAAATAATTAATGACTAAAAGAAAATACAACCCTAGATCTGAAACAAAAGGAACCTGCATGCTGAAAACTATACATATTAAAAGAAGAACTATAACAAAATCAAAGAATAATTTTGCAGTCTTCTCCACAGGCACAGAGCTTGTTCTGACCACAGTGCTCTGTGCCTGGTGAGAATGCAGAGTGTGTTAGAACAATGAAGGTCTTTGAAGATTAATAGTTTATAAAGTCAGAAGGGATTTGTTGAACTTTCCACTGAAAACAAGTTTTGGATCCTCAGCCAATATCAGACCACAAAATGTCACTCAATATCAAGCCTAAAGTATGAAGACATAGTTTTATAAATTTTTTGTTTTGTCCTTATTTTAATGAACTATAGCTTTCTCAAAGGAAAATAGATATCTAAATATAAGAAATTTGCAATAACAAGGACTACTACTTATGGAGTAAATCATAATGTTTAATAAAGGAACTGCAAGGCTAGCCTTATTCTTCTTTTCCCAAATGTAAATGGAAAGGACGATTTATTTATTTATTTTTAATCAGAAATATTAGACACTCAGAAGAAAATCGAAGTTGCAGATAGCCATAATATTTGGAGACCAGATTTATTGTATTGAAGAGCACATTATATTGGAAGACAGTTATTTAAAGCGCTTCTTTTCCCCAAAGCAGATTCACCTCAGTAACTAAAGAGCTTAGTGTAATATTGGCTGAATCTCTGGATAGCTTAGAGATAGCTAAGAATTAATGTCTGCGGTGAGAGTAACAATAAATAGTGAATCTTTGCATTACTCTTTCATGTTGCCATGAGGAACCTCCTAATACCCCAGAACAAAGTGATGGAATTACATACTTGCTCTAAGCTCGCAAGGTCTTAGAAGAAAGTTTGCTCAGCATAAATCTCATGGAATCATGGAGTTGTTTGAGCTTGAAAAGGTTGCCTAGTCCAACTCCCCTGCAATGAACAGCGATATTCACAGCTAGATCAAGTTTCTCACGCCCTCCTCCAACCTGACCTTGAATTTCTCCAAGAAAGGGGCATCAACCAAATCTCTAGGAAACTTGTTCCAGTGCTCAACTATCCTTATTGCAAAAATAAAAAATTCCTTATATCCAATCTAAATCTCTCCTCTTTTAGTTTGAAACCATTTTCCCCTGTCATATCAGAGCAGACCCTACTAAAGAGTCTGTCCCCTTCTTTCTTACAGCCCTTCTTTAGAAACTGAAAGGCCACAAGCAGGTCCCACTGGAGTCTTCTCCATGGTGAACAGTCCCAGTTCTCTCAATCTGTTCTCATAGGAGAAGTGTTCCAGGTCTCTGATTATCTTCATGGCCCTTCTCTGGATGCACTCCAACCAGTCTGTGTCTTTCCTGTGCTGAGAAGTCCACATCTAGACACAGTACTCTGTATGAGATCTCATCAGCACAAAATAGAGAGGCAGGATCATCTCCCTTGAACATCTGACCATTATTTTTTTCATGCAGATCAAGATAAGATTGGCTTTCTGGGCTGCAAGGACTGACTTATGTTATCATTCACCAGTAAGCCCAAGTCCTAGACTTGTGCTCTCTCCTTTTGCCTCCCAATTTGTATTGATAGTGGGAGTTTCTGCAATCCAGGTGCAAGACCTTGCACTTGGCTTTGCTGAACCTTGAGATGTTTTGAGATTCTCCTGGGCCCACTACTCGAGCCTCTCTACATGGCATTTTGTCCCTCAGGTGTGTTGACAACACCATCCTGCTTAGTATCATCCTCAAACTTTCTGAGAGTGTACTTGATTCCACTGTCAACGTTGTTGATGAAGATATTACAGAGTGTCAGTCCTGAGGGGACACCACTCATCACTGATCTCTATCTGGACATGGAGCCACTGACCAGCACTCTCTGGGTATGATCTTACAAACAGTTCCTCATCCATTGAACGATCCACCCATCAAACCAATATCTTTTCAATTTGGAGAGAAGGATGTCTTAGGGGTCCATTTCAACATTCATGTCTGAGCAAAGACAGGAAAAAACCGAACAGCTTATTTAGCATGACAAATCACTGTTTCCCCGGGGAAGACCAGCAGAAGTCTGTCACAATATGCTGAGAAAAATAATCAACATAGACATAATGCATATTTGAGCAACAGTTCATCCCATTTATGCACTTCCCTTGTCCCACTAGAGGCATGGGCTTTAGGGTACTAACAATACTGAATAATGGGTGGAGATGGTCATGGTTAAACTGTGCAGGGATTGGTAGGTTACATAATGGCTGAAAACAAGACATAATTGAAAGTTGGGTACTCTGGATGATGAGCAGAATGTATAAGTGTGGCAGACTCCCTTCTTTGAGTGAGATGCTGACATTCAGAATTAGTAAGAGTCCCTAGTGCTCTCACCTTTGTCACCAGTGAAAGGCAGGCAGTGGAGTCACTTTTTCTGCAGTGTTTCTGTGACTTCCTGTTCTCTGAACCACCTGAATTCGGAAACAGAATTTTTTGTTATCTGGCACACTTATTGTTATTTCCAAGCTTTCATTTCTAAGAACTTTCTGACTGCTGCAGCATCTTGACGTGTTCCACACAGCCTCTACACTGTGCACAGATCCCTGAGTAACCTGACATGCTGTCACAACTGAAAATAAGAAATTTTGCTTTAATTAAAACACTGGAGTGAATTTGTTCAATAATTAGCAGTTAGATTAGTCAGAAAGGTGGTATATTCTACTATGTATGTTCAGAAAGGGACCACAAGCTAACAGATAATGCTATCCACTTTGTGAGTATGAAATAAATTGATTGAGCATTGACATAGATCGTGCTAGAATTTATATTTGAGGCTTCTTACATATTTTTTTACTTAAAAAGTAATACTCGTATGATTTTTACTTCAAAAATGGTTGGCAAACTCCTTATTAACTGCACGCATAAGCCAATGTGATGGGAAGTGCTAGGAGGATACTTTATTTTAAGGTACTAAAATCTGGGATTAAGCAAAGATTTATGGCTTTCTTTAAACTTAGAACTGAGGGGCTTTCTTAATAGGAGTATTTTTGGATAGACTAATTTAAGTTAAAATTGACCAATTTATGATTTAATTTGCAAAATCTTTTGCCACGCCTTTCTTGATGAAACATACTTTTTCTTTTTCCCACTGAGGTATATTTTCCATTACTGTTATGCTAGTATAACATTAGAAAAGGAGTTGCTGTCTCAAACATCACTGAAAGGCTATTTCTTTTTGGGTAGCTATTGCAATTATATAATTAAAATGCTCTTCCTTCATCTTTTTCTCTGTCCAAACAGTAAAGAAAAAAATTCCTAGAAAATCTCAAAAGCTTGCCTTTCCTCCAGTCTCCATAGGTAAATTAAGAAAAGAGCTACATTTCAAGCTGTACTATTTTAGGACAATTTTGCTTATCAGTATTGCGTTTATCTTATAATCTTTCTTGAAGATACCTACGAGCCTGTGGTTAAAACAGATAGAGATTTCTTTATTGAGTTTCACATATCCTTACGTTACTGACTCAGATTTTTATTTTCTTTTTCTGGGGGTTTGGTTCCTACTTGCATTTTTGAAAAGAGTGTGCATAGATGTTGTGAAACAGATGTAGGATGAAGGAAAAATCAGACAGGCAGTCACACAACAGCAAAGCATTTCTATTTGCAAGCAAGAGAAATCTGTCTGAAGGCTTCTTTGCAGGTAGCTCATTTGAAAAAGTTGACTTTCTAGTTATTCAGGGGAGAATTAACTCAACACTTCCATATTTTTTCTGGTTTTGATAATTTTCTTGAAATCTAGAACCTACTTTGGACATTTTAGCTGAATACCGTTTATATAATGGTTTTCCTGCTGAGAAAGCTCAAAGATCTTCTCCCTGTTGATTTGTTAATATTATTAACAGTTCTGAGGAACTGTAGCAAGTCAGCCAGGCTCAAACGAAGCAACTTAGTAGTCTTGGAATTTTAATATGCTATAACTCGTACAAGGTCTATTGGTTAGGGAAACAAATGGTCTGAGGTGAACCTGGTTTTGTAGTTAAACAGGAAAAGCTAACTTCCGTTCTATAAACAGATGGGAGGACGGTCTTTGGAACAGACAAGAGATCAAACAGAGAATGGCTCAATTTAAAGACTTCTAAATAAAACAGAAAGTATGGTCGTGGTGAGAAATGCTTTCTGGTTCCACAGGTACATCTTCACAAGAATTTCCCTGTGTTTTGCTTAGCAAAACATCCATTCAAAGAAAATAAAATTAGAATTCAGTGGTGGCTTCACTGTGCTAAGAATTATTCCCACAGCTGAAGAGGTGAGAAACTTTAAGAATGTAACAAAATAGCATACTTTTACAGAGTTAAAGTAATCCGTGATCATCCTGACATGCCAGATAACACTCTTGCTAAAATCCCAACTCCATATCAGCTAATTATAAGAAGCTGCTCTCTTTTGATTCAAGCCTCAGTGAGCTGTCTCAGCTGCTAGGCATTTGTATGACTTCCATTTATACAATATATTAATGCCTTGCCAATTTTTCTGTCATCACTCTGAAGAAAGAATTTATCATTCCTATTCTGTAGCCGGGAGAAAGGGGAAACCTCTCAAAAGAGAACTGGACCAAACTTTGGGTAGGAACTTTCAGAAATATCTAGCTTTGAAAGTTAGATAGATAGGCGGGCCCTCTTGGAACTGGTTCTAGAATTGTATGAGAATGATTGACATTAGAAACTATGCTTGAAATAAAATTACTACAGTTGCAGAGGAAGTTTTTAACATGACAAAGCAAAGAAGACAAGAAATCTTCCATGACCCTATTCACTTAGGCCATTATTCTCTGATGACATTATATCTAACAGAAAAGCAGAGCATTTAGATAGATAGTGCATCTGCCTATCTACATCTGCCCATGTCTGTAACCTGGATTTATTATATCTCGTTCAGAAACCCATGAATCTAATACATCACTGCCATACTTTATGAATCTGACATTGTTTGACAAGGAGTTAATAAAACCCAATAAACTCCAATAAATTTGCTTTATTATTGTTTCAAGTTTTCTTCTCCAGATTTTAATGCAATCTGGAGATATGTCAGCCTTTTTTATTCGTTCCACTTAAAGACTAAAAAATATCTAGGATTAGTGGGACACTCCCAGCTAGGTCAGAGCATGTTATTATGCGTCAAAGTCTGAAGCAGCAAGGAGAAGTAATTGCTGAGCTTTGACAGCATCTTCTCTGTGCTCTGGGCGATTGAGGGTGTGTATACATGTATTTTTTTTTTGTGCATGTCTGTTGTAACTTGCTTCAGGGATTCAGCCAACCATTTGTCTGCAGCCTAACTTAATAATAACTAAGACAGCTGAAGAAGGGGGCTGAAGCATAAAGGTAAGGCTGTACAGAGCCTGGAAAGTATAAAACTAGAAGAGAGTGATAGTATTCAATTCAGAAGGGAAAACTGGTGAGGAATTACAGTATTCCTGTCACTAAATGGACATTTGCAGACTGCTCTGGAAGGAAGTATTGGAATATGAAGTGTATGAAGCCAGTTTAAACAAGTAGCTTGATTCTTTGTATAGCTTTATTATAATTATGGAGAGCTGTATTGAAACTTATTTCTCATGGTCAAGCTATTCTGTTGCAGTTGTGCAATTGCTATGTCATCCATCATTTTGTTTCATCATCCAGCCTTTACCCCATGGCATATTTGCCAGTCAGTCCACGCTATGGAAAAACATGGGTTAGCATGCAACTCTTACCCTGCACAAAAAAGGCTCTGTGGTTTAGATGTTTTCAAACATACATGAGACATGGATTAAGTATCTTTCGTTATTGCTGTCCCACTTGTCTGAGTCTCACACAAGAGCCTTGTAATTCCTCTATCTGTGTTGCAGGCCTTTTTCCATTGAGCAGCAATGCTGCTCTTGGCCCTTTTATAGCTGTTCTGACAGAACCCAGTAACAGTTCCAGGGGACAAGCAGGAAGCATGTGCTTCCTATTTCATGAACATATCCCGGTGAGTATCTTCATGGTCTGGGTGTCCTACGCATTTGTTGATTACTGTCTACAACGTCAAAATAAGCCAGGATTTTCTGGGAAAGCTTAAAAATCTCTGTGAATACGAAAGTGTAGTTCAGTGGATCTGACCTAGTATTTTGTCTTGACCAGTAGCCAAATTGCATGGCAAAGAATGGGTGTAGCACAAATGCAGTCACACTTTCTCAGAACACTTTCCTTGTCTATCTGATTTGTGATGCAGGATCTTCCTTAGGCTAGAGGCAGAGGGGAATGCAGAAGCTCACAGCTGCCAGAAGTGGCAGTGGCACACCACAGCTCCTCAGGCACTCCAATGGAGGTAAGAGAAAACAGATGTCTTCCACTATAGCATGCAAAATAATTAAAATCTGAGGAAGTAAATGAAGGTAAAAGATGTGAGAAATGGTTGAGACTATTTGCGTATTTTATTTTCACCACTAAATATTTAAAATTTTAGCATATTCATAAGCATAATAAATTCTTTTTTTCCTGTAGCTATTCTGGATTTGATATCTTTTCTGCATCTTCACACATGAGAGCAAATGTACTCAGATATTTTAATCATACAGATATTATGTGTCATTCTTCCTGCCTAAACGGTGCTATATCTGCATCATATTTTTCCCTCAATTTGTCGATGTTACAGAAAAGTAAGAAGTTTCTACTAAGTCTTTTGCAAATAACACAGTGTTTCAGATCAAAGGCAAAACAGTGGAATTACAAAATGAAACCTTGCACAGGTTCAAGACTTCTCTAACTGTAAACACTTGACTTCGGAAGTAATAAATGCAGTTATGAAAAAATTCAAATCTAGGTGCTATCGAGATTTCTTGAATGACCCAAGGCAAAACTTTAGCTCTGACTGATGATTTATGTGAGAAAAGCCTTTTGTGTCCAAAGCTGCATTTATCGCATGTTTATATTCATATAGAGAAAAAGTTAATGTATGAAGCAAAGCTCTCATAAGTTAATGGAAATATCCACACAAACCCAATAAATTTTGCTATTTTCCATCTAACATAGATCTGTAGAATTGTTTCCTTTCTGTGCTAGTTGACTGCATCTTGAGCTCACAATTTCAGCCACCTGTGGCTAGAAAAAAGCAGAAGAAACTGGGAAATTCTTAACTGCCCTTTAATATTGTCTAGTCTACAGTTTGTTTAGGCAGTTTGTTCTAGTTGTCAGATATCTGCAACAACTTAAATTAAGACTGTGTAGAGACTTTATTTTTCTGTGCTCATGTATTTGTCATTTTGAGAAGTGGCAGGTGAGTACTGGTGAGAAGAACTAGGTATACTACGGATATGCTTGATGAGGGGAAATTCTCCTTAGAAGTGTATTGCAGCAACCTGAAACTGAGAATACTTGAGTTGAAACCAGGACTAAGATGATGGTAATCTGTCCTAGTTCAGCAGTCAGTAGTTTTCAGGACCTGGCTGATGCAAAACATGGGGCAAAAGTTTTGTCAAAGTGGGCAGCAGAAAAACTAGTCTAGAGTGCTGAGTCAGATTTAATTTAATTTAATTTAACCCATTACTTTTCTTAAAACACTTTAATATTGCAATAGCTGAAATCAGTAAAAGTAAAAATCAAACTTCAACCTCCCTTCATACTCAGTCACTTCCTAGGTACTTTACAACAGCCACAAATAGACGCAGATGGCAGGTTTAAAGAGGGCAAGGAGAATGACTTCCTATTTCTACTGTTAGAAGAACACTTTGAGTCCTACCATTCAGTAAGTAAAATAATATCTAGCAGGATCTTATGTTTCCCAACAAGCAGTCGCAGAAACTTGGATATACATAAACAATCACTCCTGCTCTATATGGCGTGGCTTAACTTGATAGAACACTTCAAGATTAGACTGTCTGCCCGGCCAAACTCTCTGTGAGCATCTGGTGGCTGGCTCTCTCCCCAGCTCTTAAGGTTGCAAAGCTCAGTAACAGTCAGTCATCACCTTACACATCTTTTTTCTGTCTTGCAATTCATGGACATAAATATCAAGATAAAATAATGGCTGCATCAGTCTCACTGAATAGTACTCACTGAAAAGGAGTTTTTGTTTACTTAACTTTTTTCTCAGAAAGAAAAAATAAGGAATTAGGAAACATTACATTGAGTAACTGAGGTTTCTTCATCTGTTGTCTTGGCCGGAAATTATGCCCTAAAGCTGCATTTACAATCTATTCAGCCCTTCAATTAAAGCTATGTAAGGACTTTATTTTTCTCTGCTCATGTCAGCTTGAGAAGAGGCAGGTGAGTACTGGTGAGAAGGAGAAATAGATATCCTCCTTTTGTTTAATTTAGAAATTGAACACACCACTACCTTGCAGTGTGTTTTATTTCCATAAAATGGTTTACTGAGACACAGAAAATACAGAGACAATATTATTAAAGTATTCTGTATTATAGACAAATAATTGTTAACTATTATTTCTAAACTGGGATACATGCAGTTAATCTTCCGTAGTGCAGGTGATTTATTGGTTCCTCCCTCATTCCTAGCTGAATGAGTGAACTATTTTGCTATTAAAATATAAGGGAAAGCCCTCCAAATCTCCTGCACTATTAAAAGCTCTCACTCAGTGATACTGAAAATACCTCGGATTCCTCTTTATACATATAGAGCTCTTTAAATCAAAACTCAGATATTCAATAATGGGTTATTCATTACAAGCACTAAATCATTTTGTCTGCACTACATCATTTCTTACATTGTACTAATTAAACTCTAAGAGTCATAGAATCACAGAATCACAGAATCACCAAGATTGGAAAAGACCTTCAAGATCATCCAGTCCAACCATCTACCTATCAGCAATAGTTCTCACTAAACTATGTCCCTCAACACAAAATCCAAAGGTTCCTTGAACACCTCCAGGGTCGGTGACTCCACCACCTCCCTGGGCAGCCCATTCCAGTGCCTGACCACTCTTTCAGAAAAGTAGTATTTCCTAACATCCAGCCTGAATCTCTCCTGGCGCAGCTTGAAGCCGTTCCCTCTAGCTCTATCACCAGTTACATGAGAAAAGAGGCCAACCCCCAGCTCACTACAACCTCCCTTCAGGTAGTTACAGAGAGCAGTAAGCTCTCCTGAGTCTCCTCTTCTCCAGACTGAACATTCCCAGCTCCTTCAGCCTCTCCTCATAAGGCCTGTGCTCCAGATCCCTCACCAGCTTTGTCGCCCTTCTTTGAACCCGCTCCAGTGAGGGGCCCAAAACTGGACACAGTACTTGAGATACGGCCTCACCAGAGCTGAGTACAAGGGGACAATCACTGCCCTGTTCCTGCTGGCAACACCATTCATGATGCAAGCCAGGATGCCATTGGCCTTGTTGGCCACCCAGGCACACTGCTGGCTCATGTTCAGCCAAGCATCAATCAATACCCCCAGGTCCATTTCCTCTATGTGGTGTTTCAGACACTGCCCCAAGCCTGTAGTGTTGCCTGGGGTTGTTGCAGCCAAAGTGCAGGATCCGGCATTTGGCCTTGTTGAAACTCATTCCATTGGCTTCAGCCCATCCTGTCCAGATCCCTCTGTAGGGCCTCGCTACCCCCAGGCAGATCGACACTTCCAGCCAACTTGGTGTCATCCACAAACTTACTGAGGGAGCATTCAATGCCCTCATCCAGGTCATCAGTAAAGATATTGAAGAGGACAGGCCCCAGCACCGACCCCTGGGGAACGCGACAGGTCGCCAGCTGGATTTATCTCCATTCACTACCACTCTCTGGGTCTGGCCTTCCAGCCAGTCCCTTTTCCAGCCAAGAGCATAGCTGTCTTGCTTAAGCATTCTTTGAACTTAACTAGCAGAAAATGGGAGGAATTGTCTTGATGGGCAATCATTTGTTTGACACATTCAAAGTCACATTCAGGGATTAAAAAGAGATACTGTGAACCTTACACTTAAAATATGAAATAACCATGTAATACCAGTTGGAAACATATCTCTGAGACACAACTGTGCTGTGTGAATGGGGAGACAGCAAATAAGTGTATTACTTTCATCATCCCAGCAGCAGTGTCACATGACACAGCTCTCTGGGGATTCAGTACACTAGAACAATTTGCAAAGACCTCTTTAGAGGTAGTCATTGATTTTCCTTCTTTTATTTCTGTGACAGGGAATCAAGGAAGGAGAATAAGGAGGTGGAAATAGCCATAGAATGTGATTTATCATAGAATTTTAGAATTATAAAATATCCTGAGTTGGAAGGGACCCACAAGGATCACTGGGTCCAACAACTGTTTAAGTAAAATTAAATTATTCTTTAGGAAAATGCCTAATTTATTATAAGTTCTGTGATATACTAATGCATCTTTTTATAATTCAATGGTCATGACACATTGCACAGCACAATGAAATCTTTTAAGACTGCTTCCACAATTTAGCAACTCAAAAAATAAATTACTATACATCCTACTGGTAAAACCTTTGTCTCTGTGTATGTTAAAATGTCTGATCTGCCACTGGCACACATGAAGAGGGTTTGATAGCACCCGTAGAAAGGAGGACACTAATTTTTTCATGCATATCACCACAGGTATTTTTGCCTATCTGTGTGTCCTGTGCTTAAACTCACAGTATTGCATACATTTGTAGTTGGAGATGCTGTTGCTGTAGCAATGGTTCTCCAACCTTCAGCTCACTGGCAAATTCAGAAACAGAGCATCAGCATGAGGTTCTATAGAGCTACTGTATATCAGAAAAACAGTCTTGAGACACCCCAAAGGGCAGTTTTTTAGAGGAACATGGATAATTACTTAGGATATTTAAGTGTAACTTCAAACGTTTACTTCTCTTGAGAAAACATTTAAAGTGGCAGTACTTTATACAATTCCTGCAAATGCAAACACACACACAGAGCTTAAAGTTGTTTGCCAAATTTCTGTGAGTTTGGGAGAGTTTTGCTTCTAATCCACATGACAAGCTTTTTCTTTCCATTTTAGATGGAAATGAGTGTACCCTATAGCTATCTTTGTTCAATTGATTTTGATTCACTTCACTGATTTTACCTTGTCTTATCATGAGAGGGCATGTGGTAAAGTCATAAAGATCACTCCAAATAAATGTGATGCATCCGTAATTCTGAATATGTGTACATGTGCACACAGCCCTTTGCTCCAGACAAAACTCACTGCTTCTTACAAGCCAAACCAGTACTCATTGCACTGTCTTTTCACACATTCCAAGAACTCAGTTTGACATGTTATCAATTCAGTTTCAGTTTTGAAAAACAACAACAAAAAACAAACTCAAAACCATTGTATTACACACATTAGAGATGAGTGTCTGTTGAGACAGGACAGCTGATGAGGAAGAATATCATAACCCTCCTATTATGCTCCTTCTCCCTAGGCAGATCTATTTTTTTTTGTGACTTGGTCTATGAGGAAAGATTTAGGGAGTGTGAGACATGGAAAGTTACATCTCTAATTATCCAGAGGTCAGCCAAATTGTGTGCTTCCATTCCCACCTCTACACCCACTATGCTGTCCTACTGCTGACCTTGAAATGGAAAGACCACCCTCCTTCGAAATGAGATTAAATCCTCAAAACTTGCTCATCCTGGGGCCTCTCCCAAGTGCTCATGCTGCCAAACACGCCTAATTCAGCAGTAGCTTCATAACTTGGTGAGCTTCTACTCTCTTGTGATCTCGATTGAGGTCATTGCATTCATTTCCATTTACTAAGTTGTCTTGCATTTAAATCCATGTTGTCCCAGAGGCAAATGTACGTCTGGGTTTTTCCCACTATGTATGTGCTGCCCTCCTTGCACAGATGAGGGTTCTCTGGAAGCCTTCTCTCATGTTGTTATGCTTTGAATTACAACTTTTTACAAATTTCTCCAGTCTAAAGTTCACTTTTTTCCATTCTCTCATGCTCTCCCCCCACCTGTGTTTTTTTACTCCATTGCCATCCTCTACCCCTCCAATCTATCTCTGTGTTATTTTTGGCTTGTTCAAGTGCTGCTTAGGAGCTAAGTTAATTTAGGTGCTTGTCAGCTTGCCTGTCAAGTTCTATCAAGTGTAAAAAGAATGGCAAATTAATAAACTCAAAATTACACCTGGCACAAAGAAGACTTTTATTCTATGTTGTTTATCTGGCAGCAAGTGAAAAAAATACCAATAAAAAGGAAGAAGTACAATCTTTCACACACGCACATGCATACATGCATGTATACATACTTTAAAAGGAAAGCAAATGGCTCAGGTTTACTGTCAGGTAGCCAGCACAGAATTAATTGGTGGTCTCAGGCCAGACCACATGGGGCAGATGTCCACATTACAGAAACCACAAGTAACATTTGCAGGCTTCTTGACAACTGCAGTACAAGGACTCTCTTCCACTCAGGAAGGACAGTTGTTGAGAATTAGAGAACAGGATAGAAAGGAGAATTGAACAAGCGTGTCCAGCTGTGAATAAGCTACTAATAAAAGACACATCCTTCACAGAAAGCAGACTGACCAGGACAGTGAATTGGCCATGTCCTCAGAAAAGTATGTTATAGATTCATGAAATCTGGAGTGAGTGCTATTGTACAAAAAGAAAAACATCAACGAAGCTATAAAATAGAGCTGCTAGTATCCCGGGAATTTTGTTGAACTTCCTTCCAAAAGTTAAGCTTCACCAATATATTTAGGTAGCTCAGAAGAACAGAATATATTGGACCTAAAGGTAGAAAAGTTCTGTTCATAGTTCCGTTTGAAATTTAGAATTTGTTAGGAATAAGTTAACTTTGGAAAAGTCAAGAAATTTATCATTTCTTGAAGGAAAAAAACACAATTATGTGAATAAGAGAAGGGGAAAACCTTTTATTTTTTATCATTATTATTATTTTTATTTTGTAATTTCACTGTGTTTCAGAGCACATCCCTTTCTTTCCACTCTAAGAAAACCTAAGTCGTGCCACTCAGGCTTCTTCAGGGCATGGTACTTTTCAGGCTTAAAGAAGCTTTTCCTCAACAAAGGTGATATCAATCTTTCTTTGTTAGCACCTTGTTTTCCTACTTTTGCTCCTGGAATTGAATGGAAAGTTGTATCTTCTCTTACAGCTTTCAACCAAGTCCCCAAAATTACCTTAGCTGAATGTATCCCTCCATCCTAAGGAAAAACCTATGCATTCAGATGAACAAAAAACTTCATTATATTTTTATTGCTGCATTTTGTCTCCCTTTCAGCATCTTTCTAGTTATCTGCAGTAATCCCAGGCAAATTACTTAAAAGTCATGCTGTTGTGGTTTAAGCCAGGGTGTGACTCAGCACCACGTACTCTTTTGCTCACTCCCCGCTTCCCAGTGGGATGGAGAAGGAAACAATAATAAAAAAAGAAGTAGAACTTGTGGATTGATATAAAACCATTTACTAAAATAGAGAAAAAGGATAATAATCATGACCAATATATATCTCTGTATTTAAAGAAATACATATTTCTTTTATATAAAGAAATTCTTTATTCTTTATATAAAGAAATATAGGTATATAACAAGTATTGCACAAGGAATGTCTCACTGCCTCCTGACCAATGCCCATCTAGACCCTAAGCAGTGGGAGGAAGAGAGATGAACTCCCCCCCTTCCAATACTCCAAATTCTTGATGGCATAAGGTATGGAATATTCCTTTTACCAGTTTAAGTCAATGGTCCTAATTCTGTTCCCTTCCAGTCCTTTGGGCCCTTTGCTGTGAATGGCCTTGGCTCTATGCAACACTGATTAAAAGGCAACTATAAAAACTGGTGTGTTATCAACATTGTTTTTCTCCAAACAAACAAAAAAAAATAGCATCATACCAGACACTCTGAAGAAAACAATTCCATCCCAGCTGAAACTAAGACACACAGACTTGCAAATAAGTGAGAACATCCTAGTGATATCACATCTGATGCATTCAGCTTTTAAGGACTAAACTGCTCAACTGGATCCAAATTCCCAATGTCTGGTGGACTTAAATGAATCCAAGACCAGCATTTAACACTGAGTAGTTACTGAAAAATTAAGATCCTGGCGTGAGACAGGAGTATATCTCAAAAGTATGATATTAGTAGTGGGTGGCAAAACATATATAATTAATTCAAAAATCAAACATGCCTTTTAGCACTGTTGAATAACATGTTTGATTATATATTTTATTTGGGTATTTGAGTATTTATAACTACATAAATCAAGTATATATAATTATTATATAATTACATATTTTGTTTACTAATGTGACAGGGAATTTCCCATAAATTCAGTGCTATGCTTCTGAAGTCACAAGTTTGATAAACATGTGAAAATTCCAACTCCCTCTGGAAGTTTATACATAATGTGCTTGATTTAGACACCAGAGAGACTCACTGGAAATATTACCATTGCATTTAGTGGCAATGGACAGTTGAATACAAACCAGAAAGAATATATACATTTTAGGTCTGTGTATATTAAGCTCTTACATCTTATTAATATAATCATCAATATCTAAAATCTATTAAGAGTGAAGTGGCCAGCAGTAATCCCAACAGTAAACCACAATCTAAGAAAAACTATATTTAAGAAAACATAGTATATTTATGCTTTTATTTTTGTTGTTTGTTTATTATGTGATTATTTTTGTCTAATAGGGTTAAGTAGGGGCTGAAAAGGCCTAAAAATATCATGGGAGTAGTAAAGGAGTAGGCCAGGTGGAAGAAATTATTGTCACATTTGAGCAAAAAAATCAAAATAGTGGGGATGTTTAATGTGAGAATGTAGAGCACGAAGAATATTCATGAGAAACTAGACTTCATCAGTCTTGCAGTTCATGGACCAACACTCATTTTCAAGCTGTTGGGCCCCAGTTCATCATTGTATTATCGTGGGTTCTTGGCTTTATGCAACTGAATGACAGTAGTGGAATTGATGGGACTACTTCACTGCTTAAAAACTTGTAACTTTCAAAACTTATAACTTGTAATTTATAACTTTCAAAAGAACATTGTTAGATTATGTCCATAAATTACCACAGCAATGAGATGCAACCTATTCTACAGATAAAAGATAGTAGTTCAACATGTGTAAACAGGAACAGTATGTTGCTTTGAATTCCACTCTGATTCATTTTCAGAAGCAAACCTCATCCCTGTGGAGCAATTTAGTTTCCAGTTGGCCTGCTTCTAATTAGTGTAAGAGAATGATGTACAGAAATGACACTAATAAAGATGATGGGTGATCAATTAAGCGGCTGCAGAAAAGAAAGCTGACTTTTGAAGTTTGACTTAGTAGAAAACAAAGCAAAACAAACAGTAACAACTCACAAATAAACAAGAAAATAAAAATCAAATTCTGTGTAATCTGCACATAAAGTTTGGGGGACTAGATGTCTTCTAGAGCTGGTGTTTAGGTCAAAGGCTTAGCTTGAAATGTCTTCATCTTCTCTGGAATTTACATTTTGTAAAAGAACAGGGAAAAGGATGAAGCCATTTTGAAAGAAGAAAATGACATTTTCTTTAGATAAAGCTTTAGACTAGAGTATTAGTAAGTCTGCAGCTTTTTTATGCTTATACATGGATTTTACAGACCAGGCTGAGTCAGTCTAGTGTGAAAATGACTGGATGACTTTA
This sequence comes from Tympanuchus pallidicinctus, assembly GCF_026119805.1. Taxonomy (NCBI): domain Eukaryota; kingdom Metazoa; phylum Chordata; class Aves; order Galliformes; family Phasianidae; genus Tympanuchus; species Tympanuchus pallidicinctus. The sequence continues at coordinate 1,570,583 of NW_026294744.1, forward strand.
TATACCTACTTCACTTTTGTTTCAATTGCTATTTTCCTTCTGATTGCAACTGATAAAAAGCTTGCAAGTGTTTGCAACACTTTCCAAGCAAACAAGATCAACTAAACAACTGTAACCTGGAATACTTAACACGGCTTTCAGTTCTGCAGTGATCTTAACAATAATTGCTTCATTTTAATCAGTTAGACTTTTGTTTAGAAGGTGGTCCAGTATGCTACTTCGAAAATTGGAGAGTGAAGTAGGAGAGAGGAAGAGATTGAAGTAGATAAGGACAAAAATTTTTCTTAATCAGTCAAATAATAAACATTTCCCTAAATGGGAAACGAGCTACCACAGAAAAGAATAGATTGTTCCATAGTTTTCCATAATATAACCCAAAAAAACAATGGATACCCTTCCCTGTGCTGTATTTATTCTCTGGCTACAGTATACTATAATACTTTAAGGACTTCACTGAGGTTCAAGGATTTTATATATGTTCATATATGGGCTTGATATTTTGTTCTGCAGTTGAACTGAAGATGAGGATAACCCTCTCTCCTGTTCCGTTGCTCTTTTTGAACCTTATCATTTTACTGAAATAACACAAGATCAATGTCATTACAAGCTCAGGATGCATTTAAGAAGCAAATCTTAAAGCAAATCTCCCCACAGTCAAAGAGAGGACATACAATATGGACAAGAATTATAAAATTGTATTAAGTATATCTCTGTCAAGAAAATGTTTTAGTCTTTGGTAATCATCAAAGCATAATCATTAAAAATAAATAAATAAATAAATAAAAACTTCGAATGACTCCATGCATCATTAATGAAAGTTTAGAGCCAAGATATCACAAGCATTTAATCATATTTAGAGATTGCTCTGGAATACAGAAATCAAAAAGAAGCAACTGATTGTTTAGTCTTTCAGTATGCAATTGCTTAGTGTTTGTTGTTGTCTTCTATGTCTTCTAATAAGACACGGAAACATGGATATTTCAACAAACAGGTCTGTCAGGAGTGGACTTTGCTAATAAACAACTTCATATGAAAATCACTGTAGGCGTGTATTTTCACCAACCAGCTTTAGGAGTATATGTGTTATGTTGCTAATTACCAATAAATCTGAAGAAGCTTGTATTTCATCAATGTAAGTTAATTTTGTAATTTTTACTTTTAGCCAGTTTCCTGTGCTGAGATGGAAGAAATGCTCTTTGATAATTCAAAAAAATATTCCTAGAACATTTCTTTTTCTTGAAAGAGACATTTTTGTCAAAAAAAGTAAATTTAAACTGAAATTCTTTAATTTTGTAGACAGACACTCATTAATAACTGTCACAACAGTGGATGAAGAATAGTGAAGAAATATACCTACTTTTATAGGAAGGTTTGGGTTACACCCTTTTACAATTGCCTTGTTCTTCTGTCCAGTCTACTTTGAAGAAGACAATTGGAGTATTTTCCAGGGTAGCTATAGAAAATTTGACTCTGCCCTCCTGAGAAAGTTTATTCCAATAAACCCTCCCACCCAGTTCTGCGGAACCAAAAGGTATGAAAGCATCAGATAAACTCAAAAGCTGTTGAAACAAATATTTCAGTGATTCTTTAAGCTGTATCTTTAAATCTTTGTTGGGCTGTTAATTGTTGATACTTGCATGTGCTTGAAAACAGAATGGAACAAATTCCAATGGTTCAGTAAAATGTTTCTAATCCTAGGTTTCAACTCATTTTCCTTCAAAATATATTGCATGTGTCACTGGATAAGCTGTAGGCACACCATGACTTTGGAAAGTAAATAAGAGAGTTCCACGTTTTCTCATTATCATAAGAACATAAACTCTGCATCTCCTGTAATGTCAAAATAATGCAAGACTGTTTGTTACTATTAACAGTGCTCTTAAAGAAGTATTCCTATACTGCTAATATTAAAAATATAGTCTACTTGTTAAAATGTAAAGATTTCACTCTATTATAGAAAAACTGAAGGCAGGGGTAAAGCCACTGGTTTTCAGAGAGAAGAAATCTGACAATGGAGAGCTCAGCATGTATCAAATTCCTAACTGCCTGTCATGTGGTATTTAAGGTGTCATGATCACTATCAGCTGCTTAGGAATTGAACTACTTAGTAGCATGGAAAATGTTTAAGTATTTAAAGTGTAATTATTTGGTTCACATTTTTTAAAGCCTTGATTGATGACTACTGGTAAAAATGTTATGCTCTCAAGAAGGGAGGTGGAAAGAGTCGTAACTTGGTCATCAACCTTTGATGCATCCCAAAAGAGGACATAAAATGGTCTCACACTAGGAATGATCTGTTGTTGTTGGCTATCCTAGTTCCCAGATGTGATTGAAATTGATTCATGCTTTTAGGAGTGAGAATAAAAACATAAATTATAAGTTCCCTAACTATTTGGTGTTTGCTTTTAAAAATTATGAACTATCATGATTTTTTAGTTTGAGATGACACTATTTAGTCTATTTGATAACTTTAAATATTTGTTCTCTCAGTGAGAAAAAATACCATGGAAAATATATTATTTTACATAGTTGTACTTAAATACAAAGCAAAGTAAGACACCACTCTGTCATTCCAGACTCTCTGACACTCCCCATCTACAAGTAATCTGTGGGCAGCATAGCAGCCAACAACCTAAAGCAGCAAAATATAATCCATCTTTTCCACTAAACCCCAAATTTCCCTAAAGTACTTTACTTTTCCTGTCTCTACTATGGATAACAGAGAATCTTGTTTTTCACTACTATCTAGTTTCCTTTGGTGTCTTTAAAATAAAAAATAAAAAAATTAAAGTTCTCTATTAATATGTTATTGACAAAAGATACAAAATTGAGAGTGATAAATGGTTTCACCTGTCTTCAGAATAGATGTGATCTTGACTTCTCTAGCAAGCTCAATTTTAGTTTTTGCATTTCAAAGTGATCATCTTAAATATCTTGAGTGTACCCTCCTTCTCTCATGATCTTCCACGTAACTTTTTTTACCGTTTCAATCTCTTTAAGCAAATTTGTCCTGTAAAGGCAAAAACAGCTTTGTCACAGCTGAGCCTAATACTCACATTATGACCTTGCTGCGCACATCCCAGAAGATAGTTTTAAATAAGAAGTTTGGTCATTCTTCTGATTCCTCTAGTCAAAGCCATCCATGATGGTGGGTAGAAAGATGCTATTCATCTATCTATTCAGATGGAACCAGCTAGGAGCTGCTAATTAACTTATCAGAAACCAAACAAACCAGTCTTCAGACTGTCAGTAGCTTTTGACCAGTCTAAGTAGGTCAAGATTTAAAGCTGAAAAAGTTTCTTCTACTCCCGTATGGAAGTCTTGCTTCACCATCTAGTCTATTTCTAAGCAATAGGATGGCTATGGCTCTGTGGACTAGTGAAGTGACAGGGGTGAGAGTTTGCCTGGGAGAAAAAACTGATTTATCTCAATAGAAGTTTTCAATAGAACTGATTTATCTCAATTAGAAGCTGCTACAGACTAGAAGTCTTGTAAGCAGTATCTCAGAAACCAGACGAATGACAGAAGAAGCAAGGGTCTTCTTAGGGGTAACTACAAGACTGAAAGATGATGTATGTATTTTTCAGAAGGATGCTTACTCTCTGAAACATCCAGTTGTCTTTGTTGGCTCTGACAATAATTTATCTTTGGGTGGGGAATTAGAAGGAGTAAATAAAATGATAAAAACCCCAATTCTAGATCTCACTGTCTTTTACGTGTCACCTTGCCTTTTGAGAGATCCTGCAATGCTCTGTGTTGCATAACTTCTGATGAAGTCACTTTGTCACTATATGATGAACTGCAGCAGTAATCCATTTCTGGATTGATCAATTTTAATATTAGATACATTGATATTAATATGGAGGAAACCATCAAATTTTCAAAGACCTCTTTCTATTTATTTATCAGTATTTGAGAACTGAGCTCAGTGTGACTATCTACACTACATAATACTAGTTCAGAATATTCAGAACGACCTCTCTTCTTTTAAAATTGAGTGAAATCTTTTTAGGAAAATTACAGTTACTATGGGAATGCACTGCTCATTTTGATAAAAAGATTCTATAAATTATACTTAGTACTTGAAATGCTATATTTTAATCAAAAGAATGAACACTCAGATGGATTTACTGAGTCTTTTAGTAACATTCCTGGGCATTAATGTTAGCAGTAAAGTACAGTGTATTGGAGTTTGCCTTGGAGGCCAAATGATGACATATATTTAGCTGGTTTGTCAGATCTGAAGAGATCAGGAAGGATGTAAAACAAACTACTTTGACATTTTTCATTTGAATCACAGAAAAAAAGCAATATAAAGTTTGTTGCAGTATAATCCAGCAGGCAGTAACGAACCACACAGTAATTCTCTCATTTGCCATCTGTCCCAGTAGGATGTGGGAGAGAATCAGAAAGAAAGTTGAATGCATGTGTTGAGAAAAAAACTATTTACTAAGACAGAAAAGGAAGAGAATAATAATAGTAATAACAGTCATTACATACAAATATATACATATCTACATGTGAGATGCTCTGAAAATATTGCATCCTATTATGTTGGCCTGTGACCAACATAAGGTGGATGCTGGTGGTATGGCAGTAGAAGTTGAACCTTCCCACCAACGTGCCATTTGCTGCTGTATGATGGTAGCAGAGTGGTGCTCAGACAAAATAGATTCTGACATAGAAGTGTATGTGAAGAAAAAGTTATGTCATTGAATTGCTCCACGTGAAAGAAATTGCTCCCATTGACATTCATCAACACTTGCTAAAAGTTTATAGAGACTAAACAGTTGTTAGCACAGTGAGGAGGTGAGTTGTGGCATTTCAGCAGTGGTAATAGAAACATGAAAAACAAATCACATTCTGGGCAGCCATGAAGATTTTTGTGACTGTGGCATGCAGACTGTTGTTCATTGCATAACTAATGGTGCTGACTACATTGAAAGATAGTGTTTCGTAGCTGAGAATTTGCTCTATCAAATAGTGTTATTGTGCTCTTTATATCTGTTGTGGTTTCCATGGAAATATATATTTCCATGGAAACTATATTTTCAAAGCAAGAGATGCATAAGGCAATTGCTCACCACCCCTGACCAATGCCCAGTCAGTCATCACAGACAGTCTTTGAGCAGCAGCCACCCCCCAGCCAGCTCCCCTCTGTTTTATAAATGCTTTTTTAGGTCAGCTGTTCTGGTTCTGTCCTTCCTCAGCTCCTTGGGTTCCCCCCACTCCCCTTGCTGGCAGGACAGTATAAGAAGCCAAGAAACTGAAAAGTCCTTGGCTCTGTACTGCATTGCTCAGCATCAACTGAAATATTGGTGTGTTATCAACATTATTTTTTTTCTCAAAGCCAAAACATAGCATCACACCAGACACTACAAAGAAAAGCAACTCTGAAACCAGGACAATTACGTATGCATTAAATTCATCTTTCACTATCTATGCACTAAAACATCTTTCATTGACCACCTCATCTGCCCAGAAACAATTGCCTCTTTCTGTGTGGGGAAGGGGAACAATTATTTTTTTCTATGCTAGTTGTTCATGATAGTACAAGTGCTGAGAGAACAGTAACTTTGAGATTCAGTTTAGCCATGTGTTTTCCCAAAAAACAATTGCATTCTCAGGGCTTTCAAGATTTTTTTTTAATTCATTGATGTGCATTGGATATTTGAAAGGACAGAAGGGGAGCAGGAAGACTTCATTTGGGTTAGATTTACTGCTGGACTCCATTTGGATATGTTGCCTTTTAGTCTTGCTTCTTTCACTGTTGACATGCTCAAATGAGAGTTTCCTTTGAGGACTATTTCTTGTTTTGCAGACTTGTGTGCAACATGTAGGAGAATCACAGAGAAGACAAAAAGCTTACAGCATAAAGTGAAAGAAGCTGCAGAGGTAGTCAGGAAAGTACAGGCTGGAGTGAGTGGTTGGAAAATCTTGCTTAAGTCACTCAACATCAATGAAACCTGGCCAATCTGAATTCTACCAATCAGTACCTCTACACTGACCTCCTCCCTTGCTGTATTAATCCATTTGCTACCCCCATGTCTTCCTGCTATGCTATTTCACCACTGGAAAACAAACAAAACAAAGCAGCAAGAATCAATAGCGAAATGAAGCAATCTCTCTATGTTTCTGTGTCTGCAAGCATTCATTTTGCTCCCTGGACAAAGCCAGGTGAAGAATGATCCAACAGCCCAAAAAATATCCCAGGAAGGAAGAGTCACAGCAAGAGACAGCAATATGAAAACTGATTGCATGTCTGTGCATTGTCACAACTGTGTTTTCTAGCAGGAAACGATGAGCTCAAATGTGTTCACAAACAAGAGAGCAAAGATATAGCCTGGCAACAATAAACACAAGGAACTCCACTTCACAGCAAGACTACCAGTAACTTCTGCAGGATTAGGATAATCCTTCAAAAAGAAAGGAGAATATTGTAGACAATGTTATCTAAAATTACAGTTGTTTTCAGTCCTTTTTAACTTTCCTATCACTTTTCTGTAGCTTGCATATTCAAAGAATACAAAGACCTTAAAATATCAGCTGCAAGTAATTTCTTCATATTAAAAACAAATAGAAATTCTGAAATTAATCCCATAGCAGCACAAGGCTATGAACTAAGATCTAGTTCAAAGAAGGGTATCTATCTACTAATACAGATAGTTCAGCCAAAATAAATCTTTATTTTCAACAGATGCCACGTGTGGCTTAAATATTCACACACACCCCTGTTAGAATAAATTTTAGAAATGTTCTCCACTCAACAAAACAAATGTAACTTTTGTGAGTTGATCTTAAGAAAAGACTATCATTTTTCTTCCCCAGTTTTATGTTACCCTTTGGCCTTTCAGGGATTAATGTTTTCAGCAAAGGTGGAAACCTCTACTAGATAAACTTTAGTGCCCAGATGAATGCAAAACATGGTATACATCAGCTACACAGTGCCAGCTAACATTTGGAGGTACAGATGAGTAAAGCAATGTGACAGGACCAGACTAATGATTTTGGCGTGTTAACACTTTTTATTTGATTTTTGTTGTTGTTTTGACTTCAAAAGCACCTTAATAGAATGCACAGTGGACAGAGGTTTGATGGAGGAGATAGTTACCTGAAAAATGTAGCGCCCTACTGAATAATCAGAATAATAAGAGTAGGAGAAAACTTAGCCAAATATTGAAGCCCTTCTGCAGTCCCGGATTTATAGATGATTCACTTACAGCCTCAATCTTTAGCACTTGTGCTCTTGGGGTAATCTCAAGCAAGACTGAGAGCAGTTCCTTACAGGCCATCATGGCTACATGAAAATAAAAATAGTAAAAATAAACAAAGCACATCCACACACACACACACACACACACACAAAACAAAACAAAACAAAACAAAAAACACATCCCAACCTAGATAGCCTGAAGAAATAGGCTTAAAACATTAAAAAACAGCTCTGAAGTATATTTTCTATAAATCTAAAGTTCAAAAGCAAGAAATTTTTCTTGCTGGACGGAGAAAAGGAGGAGAGAGCATGGGAAAATTTGTATTAAACTCATAAAAGAGAGAGTTGGAACAGAATTCAGTTATATTAAATAAGAGTATCCAAGACTTCCTGTTTATTTTAAGCTGCCCTACTAGTCCTGAACTTTCACTTCCAATGTAGCAACTTCTTGTTGCTTCTTGCTGTTTCACTGCAGATTTAAATGTGTTAGCACCTGTTTGCCATAGGAGGATGAAAAAGGAAATGAAGATCTCATTTAGACATAAAAGACATAAAGAAAGCTGAAAGTAAGATAAAAAATATATACCTGGCTACTGTGAGGGGAGATATTAATTTCAGACATGATGTTTGGAGCTATACTGTTTGAATGACATGGACTTTGTCATCAATTTTAATCATGTGTACGGAGATGAGAGGATAGATTTCAGAAAAAATCTTAAAATGAACAAACAAAAAACCAGCAATTTTGATTGACAGCTTTAGCATTGAATGAAAATCTCCAACTCTTCTTTGAGATGGGATGTCTGGAAAAAATAAGTATTAATGGAAAACTTAGAATGAAGGACTTTAGGGAAAAGAGGTGGTTGTCATCTATCCAAAACGTCTATCGGGTACTTTGAAAATGCAAGTTTCAGAGTCCCCAAGCAAGACTTCCAAGCCTCTAGACTGGCCCAAGCCACATGAATGCTAGGGAAGTGTACAAAACCACTACTTTCCTTTGGCTCATTCACCTAGAGTTGTTAGAGTTTCCTGACTAGAGAAAAAGAATCTGCTGCAGGGAATTCAGGACAAATAGTTGTCTGGGATCACTGTGACTTTTTTTCCTTTTTTTTTTTTTTTTGTTTTTTCCTAAAGCTGTAATGATGCCCAGTTCATCAAAAAAATAACTGAAGTATTTTAATCAACAGCATTGGATTTCATTGAAGCACAATAGCCAACAGAAAAACACTGTATTTGTTAGAAACGCTTCACAATAATTAGATTCTTCCCCATGATAATAACAAGGAAATTAACATTTAAATAAACTTTTTGCTCATAAAATATCATCTATCAATCACTCTTCCTGTTTCGTACTTCTGCCTTGCAGAGTTATAAGTCCTCTTCCTCATAAATACGACACAGGGTAAGGAAAAGGAGAGAGAAGATAGGCTGTAAGGAAATAAAATATCAAAATCTATGTTTTTACTGAATATACTTATTTGCTGCACTAATGCAGTATTTAGGAAGACAGAGCAGGAGTCTTGAGCATTTAACTTATTCATAAATTACCATAAGCAAAGCAGTCTATTTTGCTAAACCCATTTTCTTCAATACAGTTCTTACAGCATTCATTCTTCCACTCATCCAAAGTTTAGTGAAAACAGAAAATAAAAGTTATTATCTACACTTTGAGATTGCTTTTTTGTTTAGTTTTCTGTTTGTGATTCTTTTTCTGGATGGACAAATTGTCTGTATTTTTCCTATCTTCTATTTCTTGTCCACTCCAATCTACTCAATCACCAAAGCTTTCATCTTTTTCTATTTCTTTAACAGTCTTCCTTTCCATCTCCCATGCCTTTTCACCTTTTCCTTGCCTTCCTGAGAGTACGTGTCTCCTCCAGGTTGTGCTTCAGGCAGCTCAGAAATTACTTGGGAACTATCCTCCCAGACCCTTTCCCACAAGGTGTTAAACCTAATACTTGGGCAGCACTTCAGTTTCAAATGTAAAATTCTGCGTCATTCTACCCACTTTTGCCAAAGTGACTGAAAGAAAAAATTTGTCCAGAAAATAAGAGGCAGCATATGATAGCATTTGATTTCTTACTGGGAAATGCACAAACTACATCTGAAACAGAAAGTTACAGAGATGTGGCATCATGTTCTCTGTGGAAATCTTATGTTTGCTGAAGGGGAAGTAAAGAAATTGCCAATAGCTCCCCACTGGCTATTGATACACAGTCAAACTTTTCACCCTCACAGTCCCACCACACCTTACTTTAAATCCCAGATCAGATTATTTTTATTTTTATTAAAATAGCTTATGATTTTATTGGGTCTACAACTCAAAGAGATTTTGTTTCCACTAAAAATGCATAGCTAAACACAAGTGGGTAGAATTCAAAAGACTGAAGCAGATATATTTATTTGTAATTTATTAAAAATCTCTCAATACAGATAAATGTTCCTGACTTAATACTTTTTTATTGTTTCACCTGCTATAAAGCAGGAATTGCAAAGGGGTTATCTAATCTGGCTGGAGCTGCTTGAAGTGTCTGAGGATCCTCTGAGGAAAAGCAAACTAAGAAGCCACCCACAGTAATAACTCCCAGCTGCCTTCTGAAGGTTGAGGCTCCCCGTATGAGCTTTGGACTCCGGGACCCATACAAGTCACAAGCAAGCTGCTTCCCTTGCGCAAATACATTTGCTTGTGTGATCAGAGAAGGAGGCACAGATGCATTCTGCAAGAAGTCCTTATACAATGCTCTGCGAAACTGTCACTTGAAGCCCTTGCTACATTTCTACTCATGTTTGGTTTTGGATGTTACAACAAATTTTCTTGCTATTCCCCGTGCTGTGAACTTGCTTCTGGATCAGATCCCTTGAAGGTCAGAGGAAGTAAATTCAAATATGGTAGATGAAACGTAACGTCTGTGGTGTTCCCACTTGTTCCAGCAGTCACACACAACAAACAGTGCAATATATGCTGATTCCATCTGAGTAGTGGGCCTTATTTGGAGGTCTTTTCTAATTATCCTGTGTTATGTTCTTGTTTCTTACAAGCTCTCTTGTTAATCAGTTCCATGTTATTAAAAGATGCTTCCTTTGCGTCTTTTTTGCCTTTCTAAGATATTAGGAAACTCCATTTTTGCCCTTTGTACATTCTCTTCATTAGCAAAATCTTTGCTGTAGTTTTCCTAAAGCTGAAGTACTCAGACTGTGATATATTATGTACGGTAGCGGAGTCCTATTTTTAGTATGATATTAAAAGACGCTGCACACAGCAGTTTTATTTTGTGAGCTCTGGCTGTGTAGAAAAAAGATTAATATTTCATTTCATAGTGACCTCTCTATCTGCCACACCAAAACCATCTAGATTTGTTGCCTGCTGGGCATGTATGAAGACTGTACACTATTTTCATTTCCTAGTTTCAAGTGCCAGCTGTCACCTATTAGATGATCTTGTGGCTTGCTGAATATTCCTGGCTTTGTCTGAAGAAGAATCTTCCCAATGGTGAAGAGTGTTTCTCTATTATAGCAAGGAAACTTCAGCAACCAACGTCATTAGATCTCATTCCACTAAAAAATAAAAATCATCAGTGGAATTCCACGTTACATAGCTCATTCTAGCAAAGCAAGGTTTTTGGCTAACAGACAATAACTCTCTTTTTCTTTTGCACTGAACACTGAACCTATAAATTCTTACTTTAGACAAATTAGTATCACAGAAAATTATTTCAAACCATGGTACACTTTTTTTTCTTCTAACACAATAAATTTTCCAATGAACTTCTGAACCTTTTAACTTTTTTCAACAAAATATCTGTGTTAACAGGAAAAATAAAGTTTCTAAAAAAAGTCTTCCTCTAGGATGGCATTTTTCTCTTGCCAAATAAAACTAATCAAAACTTTTGTTTCTCTAGAAATTTAGCTTCCCAAGAAAAATACACCTGCAGCTATCAGAAGCCTTGCTTGAGCACGCAGACTTTCTTTTTCATGAACAACATTAGAGGGCACTTCTGCATTGCAGTCAGCTTCAGCCAAAGAAAGGGACAAGTCTGATCTTAGTGCTTGAATTGTTTTTGAAATCAGTAACAACTTGAAATCTTTTTCAGCCTCATTCAAATTTTTATTCAGATCATTACGCAGGCAGCATCTTAAGTCTTGTTAAAGCTGCTCCTGGAACTGCTGTGGGGCAAGGTGGGCACATGTACTTTCTGCAGAGGTCAGCAGCCTGGGTGGTGGGCCTGGAGCATGGGCTTCCCTCCCATCCCATATTCCTGCACCCCCTTACCCTGACGACCCTGTCCCTGTGCTCACCCAGGGGCTCACCCAGGGCTGGGATGTTGGATTAGGGGGCTGTGAAAGCTTTATTGCAGGAAGATGCTATGGGTTTGACAGCTCTATTGATTTTGAGTTTTTTTTCATTTAACAATCTTGCAATTTCAGCTGACAAAAACATGTGGTTATTATATAATCTCTGCTTTCTCTGAAAGAAAAACAAACAGCTTTCCAACCTGACTGATTACAGAAGGCAGCTTGAAAAGGAGATCTAAAACCTTAAATATCAGAAGGTCATTTGGAGGTAAAGTAAAAACTCGATATTTATTTGCTTATTTATTCTAGAAATGCCATGATTTTAAAACTAATTTTCTTATTTTGAGGGTTCTGTCTCACATTTTATGAAAGTTTCAGATTAGAAATGCTGACATAAGCAAACAAGAACTATCACTGTAATTAAATAGCTCTAGTTTATCCAAAAACCTTTATGAAAACATTTCAGTCTTCTTTATAGAATCACAAAATATCCAGAGTTGGAAGAGTTCATCAAGCCCAAATCCTAATGACATGATCTCTTCAAAAGTTATGTAACATTATCAGCAGAGGAGGCTCACCAGGTGTGTTTTCTTATTTTTCGTTCTCCAGGGCCTGGCCAATGCAGTTGAGTTCCTGATCCCAGAACACCACTGAAATGTGATTACAATTTATCCTGTGCCTTTCTCTCCACTAGGAGGCAGGTTTTCACAACACGCTTTAAGAACAATCTTCAAAGTTTGATACTGTACAGATTAAGTAGGCAAAGCCTGCTTGCTTTTTTCAGATTACAGAGCTTTGATTTGAACCACCCCCTTCTCACTTATAACATCAGGGATAGGCTTTAGGAACCTCCAATCTTACCTTGGGGGTAAGGAAGTGAAAAAAGAGCAACAGAGCGGCATTTTGAAAATATCAGTCAATCTGGACTAAGTTTTCCCATAGAAAACTCAAAGTTTTGACCTAAATTTATTTTGTTCAGTCCTATCCAAAACTACACAGTTTCTTTCCGAGAAATTATTTGTTCATCATTCAAGCCACACTTAATACTCAACCTTCTATCCAGCTCTGCAGGTACATCTAGTAATCAGGATCCCTCAAAGACTCCCAGATAGACTGTTTTCTTGTGTACTGTTTCATTTGCTGTAGGGGGCTGCATTTCACCTTGCATCACTTGTGCCACAACCATTACATAAACAGAGTGCAACTTGCTGTAACAACTAGCTGGATCTGGGACTTTTCCTGAACAAATTATCTTGGTGTTTTTCACATTCACTCATACTTATGAGCACCAGAGGGATTGGCTTTGGACAAGATCAGAAGTGAAGATCAGCTTTGTCATTGTGTTGTTCAGGCTGAGTGGCACAAGACATATGCTTCTGTGGGAGCATGAACATTTGTGCATCTGTTCATCTCTCCCTCCCATTCAGGAGTCTGTATGCCTCTTGTCTTGGCAGCTCATCTATTCAAGTTTCAGCTACCTGATTCATGCAGTAAAAAGCCTTCCCACAGAAAACATACTGGATGAACCACTTTGTTTTTCCTAGAGCAGTGCAAACAGTTATTGAAAGGGGAATTTTAGGCAGATTGTGCCTGGTAAGGAAAGCTCGCTAAATAAATATGCAATGTTAATTATTGTTTGCCTATTTCAAGTGAGCACTTCAAAGTGCTTTGCAAACCATTATTTAAACTGAAATTTAGTACCATGATGTAGTTAAATATTATTAACTCTGCTTTTTTTTGCAGGTGGGAGATTATGACAAGGAAGGTGAAATGTACTGCATTAAGTCTGACAGCAGCAGGCCTGAGAGCTGAACCTCTAAGCCTCATCTCACTAGCCCTTGTCCTATTAGACCTTTGTACTGTGAAAAGATGTGGTTACTTCAAGGAGTGTGGCGAGAGGAAGTGAAAATTTGAATGGCAGATCTAGAAACCATGTAAAGGGGGGACCCTTAACATAAGAGGGAACAGCAGGAGAAGTGATTGCCTAAACATGCATAAACATGGCACTGTGTCCCATGTCCCACACTCTTTGGAGAAATTCTTGACTGACAGCAGCCTCTGTGGTTAATTATAACTGTGGATCTTGCTAACATCCTTAGTGAGAGATTTTATAAATTAGTCCAACCTTCAAGTCAGCTCTACACTACTGGAAAATTTTTTTGGTTTACTATTTCTCTGAAGTAGCTTTACCCGTTCAAGTGTCTCACACAGCTTTTGTCCTCCTGCAGCATTAGACTCTCCTTGCTAGTAAGCAGCTGTATTAAAGTATCTTGGCTGAACCTTGCACTGTTAGCCAGGAGCTGAGCCTCCCACACCACGTATGCTAGTCTAGAGTCACAGCTAGAGGAGGAGTTATCTGAAGTCAGAAGGTGACTCTTTGGAAAGAGGTGCTGACCATCATTTCCCAAAAATGGGACATAGGTATTATGGATGTTTCACCAGCTCCTCATATGATTAATGTTTCATTATCCGCTCTTGACTCCTGCTGGAGACACTGTATCTCCTATTAGTCTTATTCTTCTATTCTCTTAGCTGGTCTTCTTCCTTTGTTTAATCACCTTAGGCCTGTTTTCAATGGAAATTCTAAATGAATGAAAGAATAAGTGTGAAAAAAGGCTAAGAGTTCAGAACACCTGAGAAAAGGCTCACCTGAAGTAAATGGTGAAAGGAAGCAGAACTGTGCCATAGTGCTCATGTATCTGAGACTGGTCAGAAAAGAAACGAAGGGTGGAAGTTGGGCCAACTGGGGAGGCAACTGACAAAGCATTCAAATTTGTATGGTTACATTTGGGAAGGACTTTTGCAGAAAAGACAAGTATAAGTGCAAAAACCAGGGGGCGACTTCCTTTTTCAGCAATCTGGCTTTTCCTCTCCTAGCATAGCTTACACAGTCTTGGAAGATACTACTTTTCACTGCTTCTAAAATACATCCAATCATTCTTATCAGTTGTACTTGACAGCCACTCCTGACCTACTTGGCATGAGCTTTGTGAGGTCAGCTCCTTTGTGCGGCAAGCCTGTGAGGCAGCAGTGCAGATGGTTTTTAAGCAGGCTCAACTGGTGGCAGGACTATGCCCAGACACCCAGCAGGTGACCTGTTCCTGCGTCTTGAGGGCTGGGCTACCTCAGCTCCCTGCCACCATAAGGCAAGGTGATTTTCCTTGCATGTAGAAGCTCTCCGGCTCTTAAATAATGCCCGAGTGATTCTAAATGCCTTTCAAATTCTGCCCTATACTGTGTATGCATGCAGGTGAAGCTGTGCATTTTTTATACACTACATTGGTGTGTACAACTATTTACACATGTCATTCATATATGTATGTGGGTAGGATATATGACACATGTACAGAGGCAGTGAGCCACTAGATGGGGCTGCAGGAGGAAAGAGATAAAAGTGAGTCAGAATATAGGCAATTCATCATGATCAAGACGAGTTGTGTGTTTAGTATCCTTGCCTGTGCGGAATCTTTACTGAAAAGATTGACCATAATAGCAGCGTGCAGCACCTGTAACCTCACCACGGGAAGGGAAGCAAACATGCTTTTCAAGCCAAGATGCAGAGTATTTTACCAGGAAAAAAAACATTGTATCCCTTCTATTGTAAACTATGGGTGAATGTGCTTATTATACATTCAGACCATGAGGCAGATGGTAACAAACCACATGCTTGTGGATTATCCCACTTTTTCCACATTTGCATTCTCAAAACCACTTTTGGTGCCCGTGGTTTAACCTCTGTTTCCCTAACTCCTGTTTATGAGTTGAGTGGTCGCATGTCATCATGTGGAGTGGGAAAGTGTGTTCCGGGAGCAAGAAGGTAGAAGTGGTTCCATATGGTGAAAGATCTGACTATGTCGAAGTATTTAAAAAAATACAGAAAGAGGAAAAGGCAAGAGTAAACATTTCAAAGAGACTGAGAATCTAAGACAATTTGACCTCTTACAAGAGAAACTTGTTTGTATGTGAAAGGGAAACTTCATGATTTTTTGGTGTTTGCATCAGACAGATTTACCTTCCACTGTTCTATGGAAAACTGAGTCTAAAACCTGAGAGATTTCAGTCAGGGTACAGGAGGCCCCTGAGAGAAACTGCCAACTTCTTCTGAAACTGCTGATTACAGTGAAAAAAATACAAACAAACTTTCCTTAGAGAACGTTAAGTCTGTCCATAACAGTGTTAAGAAGTGAAATGAGACTAAGTATGTTGTTCCAGTTTGATGAGACTATTCATCCAGCAAAGTCAGAACCCTTATGCTTTGGGGAAACGTGAACAAAACATAACACACATCCTTTATTCAAAATGAGTATCAGAGATGAAATCTGTTACAATATTATGTAACACATGAAATATCACAAAATTATGCAACAAAAAATGAGAAATGATCTTTCACATTCCATGTTTGTATGAAAATATAACAGCATGGACAAAAACCCATTGTTGGCCCAATGTGGGTATAGAAGTTATTAATTCAGGTATTTTTGTTTATAAAGATTAAACAAAGAAGGATGAACTGGAATTTAACTCTAGAGAATACTTCTACAGTTTTACCTTCCATGGGTGTCATGTTTAAGTATTTCATAAATGAAAGGATGTTTTACCCAATAAGACTGTGGTATTTATATATATTTAATTATACAGCATGAAGCAGTTTTGTAAGTCAAGATCTCTAGTTCCTTGAATTCTTTTGAAAATTAAGGGTCCCTGAGAGATTTCTAATAGGGTTCCCAAAATGGTATATATTTCTTGATGTTTAGATTGAAGTTTTGAGGGCCATCTTTGGAATCCTAAGCCAGTAACAGAAAAAGTTTCATCGCTTAGTTCAAACTGGCACTTACACTGTTTTTTATTAGTGGTTCTTAGGACTGCAGACTTGAGAGTTTTCAGAAGTCAGGCTAAGAAACCTGCATATCGCTCAAAAACACTTAGCTCTGCCTTCAGGAGAAGAAGATGATCTTTGACAATGTACCAGATAATGCGTAGAAGTGGGGTTGAAATTCCAGCTTCTCTTTGCCATTAGCAAATTTAAAGCCAATTGTTTTAGGAATATATCCAGTACACATTTTATCAACAAATTAACTTACTCATAATCACAACTCAGGAAAAAAAAAGACATGTAATACGCCATCATTTCAGAAATGGAAGCAGAATGGAGAGGTCTGTAGAAGGGACAATACAGAGTGACAGACACAAGACAGGACTACCCGGGTGGCAACACCAAGACTGCTTTACTCCCTTGAAAGAGGATTGGATTTCTCACAGAATGTCTGAAACTTTCCCTGAGTCAAGTTTAAACCTGCAAATTGTACAAAAACACTTTCTATCCAGCTAGACATCCTATCACAGACCTGTTCTTTATTCTGTAAAGCTGGTGGTGGGTGGTTTTCAGTTAACTTCCTCCCCACACACACTTACTGCCCTTTTCTGCCAAGTTAGAGAGATGAAAAATCATATATACTTGCATTTACCAAGTGATCTCCAAAGCAACTTAATACTGGTTCAAGTCTTCCTTGTCTTATAAATCTGATTTGTTCTGTAGATTATTTACCTACCACTTCTAGTGTGTCTCCAATAAATTAAAATCTGCTGAAGTGGTAAAATATATGAAAGATATAGTGGATGGTCTGCAGGCTGTACAGTGGAACCATTATTCTAAGAGGAAGTAGGAAAGGCAATCATAAAATTTTGAAAAATTATGCAATAATTTTGTAGTTATTGCCCATCTGTACACATTACAGTAATCTACTTCACAGATATATAAATAGAACTGGCAAGTAAAAGATGTACTTTTTGCCTCCAGTCACGGCACCAGGCTTCAGCAAAAGAAATTCAATTAAAGACTTTAGAAAAAGTATTGTAAGCATTGATCAACACATGGAATCTAATCAACTCTCTCTCCCAACCCCCTTCTCTTCACTCCTCCATGCTTGCACTCACCCCCATTTAGGACAATTTTGGAAGAAAGATGACAAAATTTAATTGCTTCATTTTCAAGGCAACTCTGATACACTGCATGACTTCATCCTCAGAAGGCAAAAAGTCCCATAAATCACACCTACTGAGTGTGCCCATTAGCGCTCCAGTCTGACAACTTTATGCCTAATACTCTCCAAACAAGGACCACACATAACTGAGACTTTAAAATTGCCTGTGACTCACAGTGGCTTTTATAACATGCACTCAGCTCAAAACGACTTAACTTACATGGTTTTTAATCATATTTAGGCATAGAATACCTTTCTCTAATTCCAGACAGCATATATTCAAAAGACAAAAAAGCAAGGTACATTCAGCAGAGCTCTTTCTCTTGCAGTTCCCACAGAGAAAAATGTCAGTATAATGGAAAAGCAATTGTTTCATTTTGTAAAGAAAGTGGATCTTTGCTGGTGTGTTTTCCTAAAATTGGAAAAATGGTATTCTGTGTGTTACCATGGAGTGGGATAAAGGGCTAGGAAGTGATTTGTTCGGGGGTCAAATGTATATCTGCATAAATCCAAGGGAGCTGCTAAAGCTGCACTCTTTTCTTGGGAGTCTTGGTATTACAAAGACAAGTTCTGCCTCCAAAAATATTTACACTATCAGGCCCTTGAGCACTGCACTGTAATGATCCTATTTGTGTCAAATATGAACATATACATAATCACACTGACAAGATACGGTGGAGAGCTAGCACCAGCGAGGAGTGAACTCCAGTTCAAGAGCTGATTGATGATCTTCACAGAGTCAGATAAACAGCTGGTATTAAGCGATGTATATTCAAAAATATCCTAGACTTTCTGCCCCACGGAGACTGGAGACTTAGATGCAGAGGCTGCCACTGCAGGCTTCTGCACGAACAATGGACACAGAAGAAGCTTGGCACTGGATCCAAATATTTTCATGTGCTTTAGACCAGGGGTCCTATTGCTTCTCTCCAACAGTGTGACACGCATCACTACATTTGACTGAGAATCAGTTATTTCTTCACACAATAGCTTTTTTTCCCTGACTTCCCTACGGCTACAAATGTAATGGAGTGAGTAAATCTTACACACTGTCTAATAGACTTTCCTGTATTTAGAAGACAAGACCAAGGGGGTTTATATAATCAGGCTGACAGGCAAACTAACTGAAATTACAATGGTACATTAGAGTACATTCCTTAAGTTAAGAAACTGCAGTGAAAAAAATCCCCTCCACTAAAATAAGGGGGGCTAATTAAAATTCACAAAAGCTGAGAAGCACGGTAAGGAAAGCCTGTCCTTATTTCACCCCTGAGGAAAATACAAGAACCAGTATATAGAGCAGTGTAGAGCCAACACTGGCTACTTTTTGGTGGGCCCTATATGAACAGCAGGAATGTTAAGCCTTACAAACCAAACATGAGGTTTGTGAGCATATAATCTCTCCTCCTCCCAGACAGGTTAGTCTCTACCTTACATGCTTCCAGGCATCACTTCTTTCTGCCCAGGACCTTCAGCAGCACAAGCCTCAGTCTTGGTTCTGCTTTTCAATATTACAATTAATATCACTCTGCTTACACTTGCCCTCACACAAAGAGGTTTAATTACATCAACTATCCCAAAACAACAGAAAAAAATAAAGTGAGCAGAACAGCTCTGGATGCCTGGTTTCCTAAGGATTCATAGAATCATAAGATGGCTTTGAGTTGGATGAGACCTTTAAGATCATCTAGTTCCAGCCCCCATGCTAAAGGCAGGGACATCTCCCTCTAGACCAGGTTGTTTCAAGTCCCATCCAGCCTGGCTTTGAATGCTTCTAGGGAGGGGGCATTCACAACCTCACTAGGCAACTTGTTCCAGTGTATCAGCACCCTCACAGGAAAGGATTTTTTCCTAATATCTAGTTTAAATCTACCCTCTTAAAGCCATTTCCCCTCATGCTGTTGCTACCTGCTCTTCTAAAAATTTCCTTCCCAGCTTTCCTGTAGGCCTGGATATGATAAGAAGTTGGAGAAGAAGATCTGCCTAGTATAAATGAAGATCAGATTCAAGACCACCTACAGAACCTGAAGGATCACAAGTCCATGAACTCAACAAGATCCATCCACGTGTTCTGAGAAACTGCAAAGTTTCTCAGGTACTGGAAATGCTATAAGGTCTCCTTGGAGCCTTCTCCTCTCCAGGCTGAAGAGCCCCAACTCTCTTAGCCTGCCCTCACAGAGGAGGTGCTCTATCCCTCTGATCATTTTCATGGCCCTTCTCTGGATCTGCTCCAACAATTCCATGTCCTTCCTGTGCTGGGGGCTCCAGAATTGGATGCAGTACTCCGGGTTGAGTCTCATAAAAGCAGAGTAGAGGAGCAGAATCACCTCCCTTGACCTGCTGGTCACAATTTTCTTGATGCAACCCAGTATACGATTGACCTTCTGGGCTGTAAGTGCACAGTGTATTGCTGGTTCACCTTGAACCTTTCATCAACCAATATCTCAAATCCCTCTCCTCAGGGCTGCTCTGAAGCTATACTCTACCCAACCTGTATTTGGACTTGGGATTGCCCCCACCCAAGTGCAGGAACTTGCACTTGGCCTTGTTAAACTTCAGGAGGTTGACACAACCTCTCAAGCCCATCCAGGTCCCTCTAAGAGCATCCCTTCCCTCTAGCATGTCAACTTGCACCACTCAGCTTGGTGTCCATGTACAAACTTGCTGAGGAAGCACTTGATCCCACTGGCCATGTTGCCTACAAAAATCTTAAATAACACCAGCCCCAACACTAATCCTTGAGGAACACCACTTGTCACTGGTCTTCACCAGTTGACTACAACTCTCTGAGTGTGACCATCCAGCCAATTCCTTATCCATCAAATGGCCCATCCATCAAATCCATTTATTTTCAATTTGGTGACCGGGATGTGATGTGGGACAGTGCTTTGTGCAAGTCAAGTTGGTGATGTCAATTGCTGTTCCTTTTTCCGCTGACACAGTAACTTCATTATAAAAGGCTACCAACTTTGTCAGGAGTGACTTACCCTTGGTGGAGCCATGTTGGTTACCACCAATCACCTCATCTTTATTTTCCATGTGCCTTAATAGGGCCTTCAGGAGGATCTGCTCCATGATCTTGCCAGAAACAGAAGTGAGACCGACTGTCCTGTAGTTCCCTGGATCTTCTTTTTTTCCCTTCTTGAAAATGAGGGTTATGTTTCCCCTTTTCCTGTCAGTGGGAACTTCACCAGACTGCCATGGCCTTTCAAATATGATGAATAGCTGCTTTGCAAATTTACCCACCAGTTCTCTCAGAACCCATGGATGGATCTTGTTGAGTCCCATGGACTTGTGCTCCTTCAGGTTCTGTAGGTGGTCTTGGACCTGATCTTCATTTATATTAGGCAGATCTTCTTCTCCAAGTTCTTATCATATCTATCTGCAACTTGAGTGGTGCAGATAGAGCCATCGCCAGTGAAGTTTGATGCAAGGAAGTAATTGAACACCTCAGTCTCCTCCATATCCTTCATCACAAGGTGTCCGTTTTCCTTCCAGAGAGGGCCCACATCCTCCCTGACCTTCTTTTTATCACTAATATACCTGTAGAATGTTTTCTTGTTCCCCCTTTATGTCCCTGACTAGATTTAATTCTATCTGGGTTTTAGCTTTCCTTACCTGATCCCTGGCTGCTCAGACAACTTGTTTGTAATCCTTCCAAGTAATTCATTATCGAATCCACTCCCTATAGACTTTCTTTTTGCACAGTGTACAGTTTTATAATTCATTGTTTCAAATGATCTAGACTCAAACATACACTTTAAATCATCATGAAAAATCAACATGTCTAAGCTGATTTTGACATCTTATCTCCTCTCTAGCTACTACTATTTAAAGGACGCTTAGTTCTAAGGTCAGTCAGCTTCTAAGCCTCAAAAGCTGATTAGCACTACTGGAATGTATTTTTTTCTATACTGCTATCTTCTGGAGGGGAAGCAACTTGCTATAAAAATGGGAACAGCTACAAAATCTTGGAGATTTTGAAGATGGGAAATGAAAGTTTCTTTGTAAATAAAGAAACAAACTAAATTTGAAAAGCAATGCTTCACATTCTTTATGGGTTACATTCTTTATGGGTTGGCATGAGCCTACAGGCTGATGGTTTGGGACACTAAAGCTATGAGTGCACCACATGAAAGACAAACCAAATTTCTGATACTGCAGCATAATGGCTAGGCTATTTAAATATTCTATCTGCTTTTTTTTTTTTTTTTTTTTTTAAATGAGTACATGTAAAATACTTTTTCCATCAATGCAAGAGAGGGTATTGTTTAGCTGTTAAACACCAGAGATGGGCAACCTTAGGACACATGGAATAAATAGTGAAGAAAATGGTATAGACACATCCCAAGTATAATCTAAACTACAGTTAGTTCTGCTACATCAAAGATATAAGCTAACTTCCGGGTTTAGAAAAAGAGAAAGGATTTAGTCAGTTTAGATAGTAACAAGCAATGAAGAGAAGAGTATAAGATATCATGGATGTTCTGAAAAGGGAAAATAGTCACATACAGGGAAGTTGAAATTGTATGTATACGAGTAACTGTTACTATTATTTATTGATACAATAGTTAATGGTAATATTTTAAAGTAGAAAAGGTGGATAATCAGTGAATTTTTACACATAAAGAAAATTCAAAACCCAGAAGAAAACATTAAATCATCCTATATGCTGCTGTTAGGCATCACCAAATCCCCTTAAACCAGACACTTGAGTTGAAATATTTCTGTTCCCAGGAGATCAGACTGACTAAGACAAGTGGAGAACAGGTGAGTCTGAATAGCCACCATTTCCTGAGGCCCCTGCAACAGCAAAGAATCAAGTGCTGAAATTGTATAAAATAGTGTCTGAAGAATTAAGGCACATGATAGGAATGCATTGGTGGATAACTTCTCTAAATATTTGGTCTTCAAAAATGTTCAAGTAAAGTGAGCTGGGACACGATATGTATTATAAATTTGTTCTTTACTGAAAACTCTAAAATTATTAGGATTTAGGGAGAGTTTTCAATATAAACATATTCAATAGAGATTTGATGCTGACAATTTTTTGATTGTTTTATCCATAACTTCTGGAAAATGAGAATTCATAATTTAGGAAGAATTTGCTTAACCATGCTTCCAGCTCCACTTCCTACCACTGTTCTTTGAGTATGCTTTTGTATGGGAACTGCTGAGTCACAGCATGAACAGCTGATCACATGAGTCAAGCACTGGGTCATCTCCAGGACCACAGGTGAAGGCAATTCAGCTGTGTGACCTGAAGGGGTGGTTCTCTCTGAACTTCCTTAAGGGTTGACTGCCACTAGGGAAAGATCTTTTTCTGGTGATCCCTCTTTTTTGGAGTTTTCCACTGAAGAATTCTTGAATTCTTGAATCTGATAGATTCTTGGATCCGGGTTTTTTGGATTTAATCTTCTTTGATTATCTCTTTTCCATCATGATAATTTTTCCAACTAAAACACCTGTAAAGTACCATTTGAACTATGGTATTCTTCCAACTGTGCATTTGTTGACTGTACGGTTTTCCTCTTCCATTAGCCTCAACTTCTATTTTTAACAGTGCCAATTGGAGCTGCGCACTTTAGTAATCCTTGTATGCAAACTAGGGAAGAAAGAATAGGAAAAGATTGGAAAAAGTAGAAAGGATTGGGAAAGATTCCAACCCCTACCACAAGCAGGGAAACAAACAAAAGAAGAACTCAAATTTTAGTCCAAAGTAATAAAAAAGAAAAAGAGATCATAAATAATTATTACCTTTTTTTTTTTTATCACTGGAGAGATCTAAGTTTTTCTCAAGTTGCAGTGACTCTACAAATATCACTAGTGGAGTTCTAGGCAGAAAGCTTATCCACACAAAGTGCTCACTGTAGCTGCTCTTCCTCATTGCCCCAAGCCAATGAGAGGTGTTGCTGCTATTGTTGTTTTAATAGAACTTCATAGTACAGGTGTGCCATGGCACTATTTAAGATGGCACTAATATGATTAACTTAAGTCAGGAAGAACTGCCTTTTCCAGAGAATTTTACATATCAAATAAGAATTACACATACACATTTACATACAAATAAGAATTTCACATCTTTGTATTTTATGCTAAATTTCACTGTAAAATGTTTATCTTGCTCTTAGTCTTGAGGAGGCTTGCCTTTTCCTGATTCTTTTTTTCCCATCTTTCATAGCTCTGGAGAAATCTTGATACTGTTTAAAACTCAAGACACATTAAAAACGGCTGAACTTTTACCACTGAAGAAAACTTTATTGATAAAACTCAATGCTTTAGAGAGAATTGACATTCTTTATGCAGTAATTTAGAGATAGTAGTATCTTTTTATATATAATTTACAATGCCACTCCGTCTCCCAAGATTCTCAACAAGAATGCCTGCAGGGCAAATAATTTTATATGAAGGACATTCAATATCATAAAGGAAACATCTATGCATGTATCTCAGTTTGTTCTCTGTAAGTTTATTACAATTGGCATGTATGCACATCTAAAGGTGTCTAGGTCCCTTAGAAGTTCTGTTCAATGTATAATTTCTCATTTTTTTCCATAAAGTAATGGGTATTAGAATCTTATTTCATATTTTATCAGTGACCCAGAGAAGAAGAGGGAAGGCAGCCTCATCAAGCTGCTGGATGGCAGCTGATATATTCGTCATACAGAGGGATCTAGAGAAGCTGAAGCAATGTACTGGCAGATTCCTTATGAAATTCATGAAAAACAATTGCAAAGTCCTTTATCCTGCATGTAATTGTAATTTATCCCATGTAATTGTGATGCCTCAGGTTTGACTAGACAGATAGAAGTTCTGATGAAAAGAACCATAAATTCACGTGGTACTGATGGACAGAAGACTGAACAGGAAACAGAATTACATCCAATCAGAAAAGAAGGCTAACAATAAAATAGCTAAAACATGAGCATAGCCATTTAATTCGGAGAAGTGAGTGCTTGCTTGGCCACATCTGAAGTTCTACGCCCATATTTGTCCTATGTTTCCCTATGTCATCCCTGAATCTCCCAAACCAGGAAGATTGTTATAAACTTGAAGTTATTTGAAGGCCACTAAGTTAGCCACAGAGCTGAGATCAACTAGGGCTATAAGGAGAGACTCAGAAAACATAGTGTATTTAGTTTGGAGATAAGAATCTGGGTTTGGTGATGGGGAGACCTAGTACCTTCCAATATCTGCAAGCTGGATGCATAGCTGTAACCAGAGGGTCAACTCAAAATCTTTTCACTCACAAATTAAGGAAAGGGAAAAAACTATTCTGAGGCTGGAAAAAAAGATAACTTTTTTTTTTTTTTTCTTCTGTAGTTGAGTCAATGCATCATCTATGGAAATTAAAGGATTTGCACATAGTAGCTTCCCATCTCTTTGTCTGAGACAGGTTTTGTATCGCCAAGGTGGGAAATTCAAATTCTGGAAAATAGCAAAGCATCCCCCTCCATCATCCTCTACGCCTTCTTTCACTGTCACAACTGGTGAGTGTTTACAAGTGATCGCTCTTCAGAACCTGGTATGAGGCACAGCTGCCTTCTACAGGCAAGGAGCAAAATGCTTTAAGTGTCAGAGTCATATCAATGTAATTTATTATCTGTAATACTGATGAAGGTTACTATTTTAACAGTTATTTTAAGCCCCTTAGTATGATATTCTGGTATTTTCATATCCTTTATCTTTCTTCCTCTTAAACAAACAATCTCAGTACTTAAGATGAATTTACTGTGAAAGACTGCCTTGAGGAGAACTGAATTGTTAGTGATAGGGCATCATCAGGAATCTGCATGAGTTTCATATGCAATATTGTAAATTTGTGATGTTTATCCTAGCGCTAAGATGAAGCTCAAAATGAGTACTTAAACCTGTGCCCATGTAGACACAGCAAGAGTAAATGCATCTCAGAAAGAAAAGGACAGTTATGACAAAGTATGTTGCATTTACCATCAACAACAACCTGAGGTGAACTGGATCTGATTTACTGAATTTTTGTATGCCTTTAATCCAAGAAGGCAGATAAGCCTAAAAATGACAGATAAATGCCAATTTATGGAAGTCTTTTCCTCCAATCATATCAGTATGACATTTCACTTTGAGAACATTGCTTTAACCAAAGCAAATATTATTCCATACAAGCCTTTCAAAGGTTAGATAATGGTGAGTTATGATTTATTGCTGACCAATTTCAAAATGCAGTTTGGGGAATGTCAGTGCTTTATAATTACTATCGATCTTCAAACAACAAACAAGGTTAGGAACTATCTAGTGAGCAAATAAATCTGATACTGTGTGAGGAACTGTCATGCCACTCCCTGATATTGCTGATATGATGAGCAATATATATCATGAGCTAGACTCCTAAGTCTCAGTCTTGCCTGAGTCCAAGTCCACTTTCAGAAATTCTTCTAGTATTATGTTTGGGGATCAAATATAGTCCTTTTTCTAATTAAATTTTCAGAATTTATCAAGCTTGATGAAAATTAAGTGCATATTAATCTATTCATATGCAAAAAATAAAGCAGGTATTGATGGAAAATAATACTCTTGCCTTATTCATCTGAAACGGACTACAAAGGACAGTGCACTGTCTTCAGAGACTGAAGCTTTTCATAATCATTGCATTAAATGAGCAAAACAAATTCCTTATTCTTTCATCTTTTATTCCTTATTTCCTGGTAAATTTTATGTAATTCTGGGATTTTTTTTATAACACATTGTGATTTGAACACTCAGTTTATTAGCAAGTTTTATGTTGATAGAGAGTCATTGTCAGTGCAAGTTCAAGTTTGAAAGAAACCTTGGTAAACACAACTTGTGTGTAAAACAACATATATAGTTGGTCTTACGAATAAGGAGATCAAATATTCCATTTCATTTAGAACAACATAACTGCTTTAAAGCATGTCTTTGTTTAGATAGCAACAATTGATGTACTTTGATCTCACACCTCACAGAATCATAGAGCCATAAAATAGTTTGGAAGGGACCTTAAGAATCATCTAGTTCCAACCCCACTGCCATGGACAGGCTTGCCGAGCATCAGGATCAAGAGATCAAACTGCCCAGGGCCCCCTCAAATCTGGCTTTGAACGCATCCAGGGATGGGACATCCACAACTTCTCTGGGTGACCTGTTTCAGTGCCTCATCCCCTCAATGAGTGATAAATTTCTGCCAAATATCTAACCTAAATCTCCCCTCTTATAATGTAAAACCATTCCCCATTTTCCTATCACTATCAGGCTGTGTAAAAAGTCAGTTTCTCTCTTGTTTAAAAACTCCCTTTAAGTACTGGAAGGTCTTGATGAAGTCTCCCTGGAATAGTGTCCTCTCCTAGCTAAACAACCCCAACTCCCTCAACCTCAGTTCAACTTGCCTACTCTCAAAGTATCAGCTCGGGAGCCAGCCTAATCGCAGGACATTTCTGTGAAGGATTAAAAAGAACAGTGGTAACTGAAAAGAAAGCATTTGTAGTAAATGTCTGTCAGAAGTGGAAAAGATCCAAATGCTTAGCAGACTGGTGGTCTCTTCTACTCAGTCATATCAGTGAGACTAAGTTCCACATCTGCCCTCCATAGGTAACAGACTTCTTAAATTACATTTTGCTTTAAGAGGAGAAAAAAAAAAATCTTTCCCTCCTCATGCAAAACCATGATTTATCTGTCATGTCAGTAGCATCATATTCATAAATATACCACCATGCCTGGTGTTTTCCATTGAAATTGACAAAAGTACCTAGAAAAAATGAAATGAAAATTTCAGGAATTTCTGATTAGACTTAGCAAATTGTGAAAGAATAGTGATAACTGCTATCAGTTTAGAGTTATGTGCTGCCTGGTCCTTCTATTTTACAAACGAGCTTAGCCATAGAGCATACCTACTTCATTACTTTATTGGCCTGGTCCTGGCCATGGTCTTAATATTCCTGAGGATGTTATTCATAAATGTTCGTTTAATCAACCTTAGGCACAGAATTTTACTATACAGGCCAAACTAATTGCCAGGATACATGAGATGCCAAACCCTAGAAGGTAAAGCTAAAATCTGCGTGTCCTGGCTTGGGGAGCCACTATGTTTCAAACTTGAAATAAAATTGAGTTTTTACGTTCCTTAAACAGTTGTTTTTTTCCAGCCCAACAACTAGAATTCTGTGCTTCTCAAAAAAATTTACAGTGCAAATAAGTACGTGTCCTTGATTTTTTAATTCCGCCCCTCCCCCCCCCAAAGAAAACCCAACCCAAAACAACAACAAAAAAAACAACAAAAACCCCTCTCACTTTAAAGGATTATGCTTTTTATTATTAATGTTTTTTTTCTAGAAGAGGAAGGACTAAAGATCTATTCCAAAATTATCGTTGTCTAATGTGCATGGTTACCACACCAAAACACAGGACTGTTTTCTGGGTGAAATTACCTTGGGTGCCAAGACCCACATAGAATGTATGCCAAGGACTGTGAAAATTTTTGTTTTCCCAGCCATCATAAAGAGGAATGGTACTCAACTGGGCAGCTGGAAGGGTCCCTGTTGATTATACCCTTGTACTGAAAAAAAGAGAGATGAATGACTTTATTCTTTTCTGATGAAGGGAGAAGAGGAGGCTGAGGGGAGATCTTATTGTTCCCTTCAAATATCTCAAAGGTGACTGCAGTGAGAGTGGGATTGGTCTCTTCTCATTGGTGACAGGATGAGGGGAAATGGCCTCAAGTTGCGGCGGGGAGTTTTAGGTAGGATATCAGGAAAAACTTCTTTACAGAAAAGGTTGTTGAGCACTGAAATAGGCTCCCCAGGGAGAAGGTTGAGTCACCATCCCAGGATGTGTTTAAAAACCATTTGGATGTGTTGCTCAGGGACATGATTTAGTGGAGGGTTGTTAGAGTTAGGGTAGTATGGTTAGGTTCTAATTGGACTTGATGACTTTAAGGACTTTTCCAACCTGAGTGATTCTATCATTCTATGATTTTCTT
This sequence comes from Tympanuchus pallidicinctus, assembly GCF_026119805.1. NCBI lineage: Eukaryota > Metazoa > Chordata > Aves > Galliformes > Phasianidae > Tympanuchus > Tympanuchus pallidicinctus. Next base: position 1,599,039 of record NW_026294744.1, read on the forward strand.
AAGAAGACAGGAAATGTTACTCTTTTTGGTCATGGAAGTAAATATACATATTTGAGCTTACTACACAAATTGCAATAAACTCAAATAATCACTTACCCTATTTCTGTATTTCAAGATTCCTGAGGATAGTTTACAAAATCTTCGTCTCTGTTCTAATTCAAAGCATTTGTGAGCGCATTCAATAAGCTATTACTCGAGTACTGTATGAAATGCATGTATCTTTAAATATCTAATTAGCTGCAGCGCACACTAGAAACCGCACATTTGTATCATCATTGATTTTGACAACATGGCTGAAGATTTTTGGAAGGCAGTTCAAAATGCAAATTATAGTAAGAAGAAAGCATTTTCTACGAGGATTCTCTTAAGCTCTAATATTCTGTAAAAGCATACAATGAATGAACTGAAATGCACTTTTGGAGCTAAATGACTAGCCATATGAAAGATAAATGTTATTCACTTAGTTCTATAAATCTAAATAAATTTATTATAAAAAATGGGTAAATATGAAAAATACTGGCTTGAGATTGTGGATAAGTGTTCAGACTGTCAATATTTGTCCAAATTATCAGGAACTTTTGGGCATGAAAAGCTGAGTGGGAACTGCATGAACTCAGCAAAGCAAAACAGAAATCTCATGAGAAAAAAGCCAGAAGGATTGCCACGTGTGGTTTTTTGGCAATTTCTCAACCTACAAGCACACAATAAATGAAAAACAGCAATAACCAATTCCAGATAGCGTTGAGAATTAACTGAAGTCCCAAGAACAAGGCATTTTCTGGGACCCTACACATAGAGAGGGCTTGTGGAATGCCAGCCTCCACCCAGCTGCTCATGAAATTGTACAGGCAGAATGCTGAGTCATGCTGACGGACAGATTTTATTGATTCCAAGCAAGATACAAAAGGATTTGGAGTATGCTGCTAGAGGAGATGAAGCCTGCATCTCCAACGGAATATTCCCTCCAGAGAAGGGCTGGGAGAGATGTACTGTCTCAGCTATTATTACTATATAATATTGATAAAATTACTGAAAGAATAACTCAGGAAAGCTGAATGAAAGGCTGCATGTTGTCTTCCAGAAACCATTGTGCAACACACAAATTTGGAAGATTCTTGCTCAAGAGTAGCTGTTTTTGCTTCCATTTGTAGCTCCTTGAACCAGGACACACTATCTAAGTACACAAATTCAGACCTAAGCACCAAAAGAGTTGCCAACGTTTAAAATGCCCCTGCAGTCTTTGTTTTATGTTGAGTGGAAATGCAAACTCAGCAGAAGGAGTAATGTTTTACTTTGCTAGAGTGGATGATGCTTTGCCAGCAAGTGACTGCATAATATAAAACATCACATTGTAGCCATCACATAACATGTTACACTGATGTCATGGCTACAAAGAAAGTGACCAACTGCTGCTGTTGGAGAGATACAGGCTTCGAAACCACCTCTCAGAGACAACTGAGCAGAGGAAGCAAGGAATTTGATTACAAAATGTCCTTTTTTTTTTCTTTTTTCTTTTTTTTTGGGACAGGTAGCCATGTACTGAAGTCATGCCAGCTTTGATGAAGACTTTCAAAGGTTATGTAATATAATTTTTATCCAAAATAAGTAAGTGAGCAAGAACAGTCTGTATTTAGGAGACAAGTCCAAATTCAGGATTTATTTTCAGGCAAAGACTTAATGCCAACTTTTCAGTGTCAATCAAGATCCTCCAAATTAGAAGTGAGTAGGGAATCAACTGGGCTAATCTGTGACCAGTGTGAAGTAATTCTCTCCAGCAGACTACAGAGTCCTCCTCTAGATATACTAAATATACTATACTATTTCTATATTTACTTAAGTGTCACCAAGTAATAAAATAAGATAAAAAGTATATAATAAAATCAAATAAAGATTTTCAGTGTCTTCCAATATGAATCTACATCAAATGCCAGAAGGACCACTAATTTTTCAGAATCATTATTTGTCCAACTCTGCTGCTTCTGACAAGGACAGAAAGACGTAGATGTCTAAGTCCTACTCTGCCAGAGTTCAGGGCTGAACTGGTGACAACACAGCTAAGGGTGGACCCCTTTTCCAGATGAAATGTGGGAGCAGCTCCCATAAAGCCTTGCTGTCACACAGCGAAGAGAGTAAATTCTTTTCCCACGAAAGACGTTTTTAAGCTGAAATACCAATGCCTGGACCATGCCAAAACTATTGCTTCAGTTTAGAAATCTTTTATTTCAAGCTCATATTTAGACATCCAGTGATTCTACATAACAATCTGAGGTGATTTCATATAGGTCTTCTATTCTCCATACTGATTTGGGAAAAACAATGACACTGATGTTTTGTCCATCAATATAACTAATGCGTTGATTTATTTTTTATAATGCGTTGTAACAGCTAGTGTTATTTCAAACAAAGTTTTATTTATCATTTTGGAACTCAAGTAAATCAGATTGAAGAATCTGTACCACACAGGACATCTCTTGTCCTATAGGCATCTAGCACTGATGTGCCTATGGTAGTACTCACAAGCACAGATGTGGCTGTTTCCAAGGAAAATGTAATGGATCTTTCTACCCCCCCACCAAGGTATGATGTTCTGTTTCCCTTGAGGTAAGACAGGTACATTTCCTTCAAATAAATCTAATTGAAGGGAAAAGGGTATTTCACTCCTTGGAATAAGTCTGCCCACACAAATTCCACTATGATTCAATAAAGAGATTCATATAGAGTAAAAATAATAGGGGAAAATAATAGAAATAACAACACTTTTGTTTTTTACACTGTATTACAGCCAATCACAGAAAAAACACAATGTGTTACAAGAGAAGTACGAGTTACAGGGATTTAGTACTTCAGCCAGTAGCATATGTAGTTATTTATACATGAAGATGGATATAATAATTCCTTTGATAGGCTCAAAGTAAAATTATTTCAAATATTGTAAACTTTCAATGGGAAAAGAATCAGGTAAACTGGATTTGGAGAGTAACAGCCACAGATGAAAGGAGTTTACAAAAGTGACAAACAAAAAGTTTACTTACGGAAAATGTAGGGAAGATGAATCCAAAGAAGAGACAAAGGGAACAAAATTGTGGAAGATACAACTTAAAAATAAATTTAAGAAGGAAGCAGAATAAGGAGATGAAAAAAAAAAAAAAAAAACATTAAAAAAAAACAAAAACAAACAAAAACACAATGAAAATAGATCAGTGTTTTTATCATCCTGATGGTCAGAGCTAATTAGCTTGATGTTAGGACTCCTCATCTTAATTTTACATGAGTCAGATGTTTGTCTTTTGTATTTGCCTGTATACAGCACTGGGTTAGTGGCATTTCATGATTTGGAAGACATTTGAAAATCTCCAAATTCAGCTGAAGCTGAAGGTGAAGACTTCTCTCTGCCAGAGTCATCCTGCAATATGGACAAACCTGGTCAAAAAACAGTGAGGGATAAGTGTACTACATTAATTTGCTTGCTCAATCTCTCTAACCTAGGTGAGAAGGGGAGAGTAGGTGAGGAAATGCTCAGGACTAGGATAAATTATACTTTTTCTGTCATTCAAGTACACTATGATCTGAAATCAAAGAAGCATTTTTCATTTTCACCCTCTTCCCCAGATGGATAGGCATTTTAGTTTTAAGTGCTCTGTAAGCTGTTGATTTGTCAAAAAATGAGCCTTTTCATACAAAGTTTAGGAAGAGAAGATTTCTCAGACTAATGGTAAAGTTTCTGGACAGGACTAACTTCATGCTATGGCACAGTATCTTTTTGTTTAGATAAATGACATGGATAGATGGCAGGCTTATCCTCTGACGGGGAATTAACTTGTTATCCTCAAACAAGCAGACTGAGAAAGATCCTGCCCATTCAGGATTATGATGATCAAGACATCTGCCATGCAGAAGCTTTTAGAGTGCAATCAGTATTTCATCTGAAATCTACTTCCTGCTAGATTACTTTATCCCTTTGACATCTAAGTTTTTGTGCTCTCACATGTAAATTAAAAATAAATAAATAAATAAATAAATAAATTGATTTTGTCCCTCTTAGGAATACTTAGGAAATCTCAAGCATATATCCAGGACAGAAATACCACTTTCTACTTAGTACTTCCATTTACTCCTTTCATTATTTTTTCTCACTTTGTTGTGAAACTGGAATATTTCCATTTCCATGGATATGACATGTATTGGTATGACCTTTCCAGACATGATGACCAAGGCTGATTTGCCCTTCTTCATTGTCAGTTGCTGCACCTGGGTGAGTTTTGTACTTCTGCTAAATGCCAAGTCAAAGCTGAAAAACACTGTTATTTCTTCCTCAAGTAGAATAGAGTCAATTACTAGCTCTGCAGAGTAACAAGAAATCAACAAAATTTCTTACAATTATAAGTAGTAATAATTTGACCATTTGAGAAAGCTTTTAGAGCCATGACAGTCCAAATGCAAGATTTCTGGTGATAATTCAACAGGTATTCACAGTTTGTTTAAATTAAAATCTCTAAAAGTTTTGACACCACTAGGTCTGGGGCATGAGAAAAGCTAAATTACTCATGTTTTCAAAATATAGGAAGATCATATGAATTTCAGGTTGTCATGGAAGCAGATTGTTGTGCCAATGGTACTGATGTGGTTGCAGATAATTAATCTAAATAACCCTGATATACTGTTAAAATATTATGTTACCCATGAGGCTTAGAGTGCATAAGATTGACAATTTTGCTCACACTGGGCTGTGTAATTTGATAGCAAAACATGTTTTGCTAGTAAACTGGATACAGTAATTTGATTGTGTCACTTGATAGCATTTTAGCAGCTGTGCTCATCCCAGCTTATAATAATCCTTCATCTGGAGAAACTGAGCTCTATGTGCTGAGGCAAAATACTTGACTAGTATTCATTTAATATTTAATTTAATAGTTTAATTAATTAATTAGTTTAACAGTTTTATTTAATATTATTTATATATTTTCCCAATAAATATACAGTACTTATAACCTAATTTGTCTTCTTAACTAGGTTGGCAGAATGAGGAGGAAAACAAATTTTCCAAGTTCTGAATACTGACACGAAAAGCCTGACAATCAAAATCCTTCTTTCTACAATATGAAGAATATCTATTTTATATTTAAATAATAGTGGGATAATGACACGAACAAAAAAAGCCACCAAATTCCCAGCTTTGTCAAACAACTTGCCCAATGTAACTGTGCCTGAAGATCTCATTCTTTTCCTTTTTCTCCCTGTTGCATAATATTGCATTTCAAATGCTGACATGTGACTCTTCATTCCAATTTTTGTTTTCTTTATGCAGAATTATAGCATAAATGCTACGTGAAATGAATAGATTTAAGATAAAAGAATTTAAGCTACTTCTTCCTTACTTCGTTTTCTTCCTTCTCTTTAGAGTGGAGGACCCAGTAATAAAAATGCAAGCTTGGGATTCAGATCTCATTCCTGGTACTTAAGACGTTAGACTAAAGAAAGAAGCACCTACTGCTTTTAGTAGAGTATTTTAGCTTCTGAGTCTCAGTTTGTTTTTCAGTGCTTTCTAATGAGTTTTGAACAGCAAATATGACTGTGCTTTCTGATGCATTCTGTAGTTTGAACTGAGATTATCACACTCATCTCTCCATCCAAGGATACTTATGACTATTTGCTTTTTTTTTTTTTTTTTTTTTGCCACATAAGCAGATCAAAGCCCCGCCTGGTGAGTACCAAGATAACTTATTCCTTCTGATGGCCATGGTACAATTGTCAATTGTAACCTTCTAGCCTGCAAAATAACAAAATTGATCTATGTCTTAATGAGAGGAGGATTAGCCTTGTCTTCATGAGTCTGCCAATCCTTTCATGCATTTTAACAAACTCCTGAAAGAGTTCTGATGGATTGTAAATAACACGGTCTCAGAAATGGACTTACTTAGGACTCTGTATTAGAATTTTCATTATTTACACACTACAGGTTTTATGGCTTTATGGTAAACTCTTGTTAAAAAGGCTTCAGGGTTTGAAATCAAATTAGAATATGGGAAATTAAGAGTATTAGAAAGATTTTAGTACAAGCCTTCTCTATGACAGAAAGGTTCTATCTGCTACTCACTGTTCGGTTCTAAATTCTACAGTTGACAACTGGCTGCTTTTTAAGAGAGAATATTGATAAGAACAAAGCATATTTTTGACTGTACTCTGAAATAAATAATGAATGTCTTGCTTTTGTCTGTGCTTGCACTGAAATAATCTTGTGTTGCTTGTAGAGTTAGGCAAAATTGAGAAATAATGATGAAAAACCTTGAAATGCATCCAGGAAATAAATAGTGAAGCAATACTCACATTATTTTCATTTTTATCTTTCTTGGGAAAGTAGCACACAGTATTGTAGTCTATCATTTCTGTGTATTTTATTTGAGGAAAGGACACTAAGTCTCTAGAATGTAGTGTTTTATAGCCATTTCTCACATGCTTTTTCTACAGAAACATTTAGTGTCAGAGCATGAAGATCTGTCTTCGGAATCTGATCCTTATTTGAGCTTTCTACCTCCCTGTTCCCCAAACTCTCAAAGCTCTAATACATAATGCAGCTCTTCAAGGAATATTTTCAGTGATAATCTACCATTATAGATTATTTACAGGAAGAGGAAAAAAATGTATGTTTTAAAATCTTAAGCCTAAATTTTGACATAAACAAAGCCTCATTTACAGAAGGAAAGTAGTTATTGTGACATGAATTATTGTATGACACCATAATAACATAAAATGGACATCGTTCTGAAATGAAATGCACTGTATCCCAGAAATAGAATAATTATGTGAAAGAAAGACTTCTGAGCCAGAGTGGCTCAGAAAAAACAAAAACAAAAACAAAAACAAAAAAAAAACAAAAACAAAAAAAAAACCACTTTTTTTCTGCTGTTGTTATTCCAGCCAGTATCCTATGAAGATAAAAACTTCTGTAAGAAAGAACAATGTCTTTAGTATGCAGTATATCAAAGATCTTTATTTCAGACTTGGTCTGATGCCTTGTTGTGTTACAACAGTGTGACTGTGAAGCCTGAGTCTGAATGGTCTAAAAGCTATAAAACAGATTGACAAAAATCTCTGAAGTGAAACCTCTCTGGGGTATGAACTTTGTAATTGTTTAATGTTGCACAGTAGTGGGGAACACAGGCATTCGGATCAGAATAAAAGAGTGGTAATCTAGATCTGAAATAAGTAATATTTATGCAGATAAAAGGATTTGTGTTGGGAGTGGTGATGCCCATTTTTGTTCTTTCACATGAACATCACTGTGAAAAAACTTGCTGCTAGGAATGTTCTCAATAAATTTTAAGACACTGCAAGATAGTATTCATAAGCAGTAAACTCTTAATTCAGAGATGCCAAACGAATTCAGGATGAATTCAAATTTCTCATTTGGCGTAGAACTTCTCTAGGCTATGTAATGTCATGTGACATATGCACACAGATAAAACTGAACAACAGATTGTGTTTTGTCAGGGAGGAACTATCTAACCATTTATGGTTGTGGCTTTATAGGCTAACAAAGCATCAAATGAATGGACGAACATTCAGAGTTTCTCATGGATGTACCATAAACATTAAGAGAGAATAAACTAGTTTATGAGTCATTGTTCACAAAAGAATAATAAAACAGTTAACAGAAATAATTTGTTCAAGAAGAAAAAAGTAGTTCTGTGTCGAGGGAAACAAAGAAAGCCCTGTTTCCTGCAGCCTTGTGTCACAGTTGAATTCCTTGCTGTTTCAGAAGGGAGGAGTTCACTTTTATCTAATGCTAGTCTCTGCCTATGCTCAGAACAAGATTTCTTAGTGAAATTGAAAGAGCACTGGCAAAGTAATGGGGGAAAAAAATTCATGCTTTTGACGCTGGACTACAATGCAACCATGAATAGTGCAAAATGTAGGAGAGACCTTGTTTAGGTGACGTTCTTTCTATCGAAGCTTACGGCCAAGGTAGACGTTAGTTGCCTTGCATTTGCTTGATTCAGTGTTCATTTGTGCTGACACACAGTAATACATGAACCCCCCACATATTAGTTAAATTTCTTTTTGAGAAGTACAAATCATTCCGAGGAGCTGAACCAAGGTGTAAAAAAATGTGCATTTTAGATAAATTTATGAAGCTGAACTCTGAGCTGGCATGACCTCAAGCCTGGGAATTAGATATTACTGCTTTGAGGAGTCAGAAAGTGTTCATTCTCTGTTGGGTATTTCTAAGCATGTTCCAGGCAATAGAGTCTGTCATAATTATTCATTAGGTTGGTTGCTTCTTGGGAGGGCAGTTAATCCCTCCATATTCTCTTTCTTCCTCTCACCATCCTGTAGAGCTCTCTTCAGCCAGCTGGAATGTTCTGCTTAGGTGTTACCAGAGGAAAAGTCGTGGTATTCGCATACTTTTCTGTAAAAGCACAGGTAAGAGCAGGCATGATTTAAAGGTTGCAGTGTTACAGTTCTTGAGTGGGAGAGATGTGATGGAGTTTTTTTTCTCCTGGAGGTGATTAGAATATTTTCTACCACCTACCAGAGTCATGCTGGCTGTCCTTGCCAGACAGGTTTCATTTTCTTTAATATTTGTTTCCATGGTATTTATAAGGCCATCAGAGGCCTGCTAGCTAGCTAGAAAGAAAACTTAAATCACTGTGAATACTCTTAATTCTGGAAATAAATCAAAAGCAGATTTCAGAAAAGAAAAAAAATAATGACCGGAGTAACTACTGCCAGGTTCCTGAAGTTGCCCAAGCCTCAATGTCTTTAGTATTTCAGTGTATATTTTAACCACTGGAGGCTCAGCTTTTCAGTTAAAGATCAAAACAACAGCTTCAAATATTTAGCCTGCTTGTAACCAAAATCTTTGCTCATCTCTGGTAGCAAATATTGTAAGAGTCTATATGAGACTTCTATCTCTGTTCCTTCAAAGGATTGACTGATGTCTTAAGTGGCATAACATACAAAGAATATTCCCCGTTTGTAGGGACTCAGGGATTCCAGGTTCATTATGAACTTTCCACTCTCCTTGCAAACTGGCCCACTATGCACATGAAATGAATCAGTGTTGAATGAAAAGCAATAGGTAGTCTATAGTCTGTATTTAATACTCATCATCAAGAGAAAATATTATCTATATAAATGATTACACATTGTCTATTTACTGTAGTTAATGAGGCAGGGAGATTAATGTGTGCCTTGTCACACTTTAAGAAAAACAAGCCTTTTTAGGACCCATATTAATGTGATTATACCATGGAAGATAATAAAATGTAAACAATAGATGTCAGAGTATAGACCAGATAGACAAACTTCCTTTTAGTTCAGTTTTCAAGAGCTTGCTAAAGTTTCTTAATTTTCTACAGAAAATACTGAACATATATATAGAAAACTACTGAAAAAAAAGAAATTGTGCTTTTGAAAACTGGATTCTAGAAAGCAGAATACTCTGATCATTACTGTATGCAATTCAATGCAAATTTCCTTGTGTAGTTATAGCATTCTTTTATTTTCCATGTTATCTTTATTTACCAGATTTTTCAGAAAGATAGATAATTTGTCTAGAAAAAAGAAAAAATTGTGTACAAACTGAAACACGTACAGCATCCACAGTGTGACTTTAAGTGTAACAACTCAGCAAGGTCAAGGATATATTTTACTTACATTTTAGACCAATTCTCTGCATTAAAAAAGTCTTCTTCTATGATCTCAACGGATCTTAGATGCATCTTCTTAGCAAAAGTGATGGTTAAATTGAATTTTTACATCAATGTGAATAAGAAAAACAAGCATTAAATGGACTCCTATTTTCCATAGTAGTTTACATTTATATTCTGTCCAGTTATTTTTCTTGATATTGCCTACAGAGTTTAGGTCCCAAATATTTCATCCTCATTGTTTAAAACCCACAAGTCTCATTTATATAGCAGGTGCAGCAAGGAATTTTAAAGCACTGACTACTTTATCCTCTTTTACTTTCATTTCTGAAATATAGAATCAAATAATATAATTTTCATTTCCATCATAACCTCTTGAATTTTATGGTTTAAATCACATCTCTTTTAAAACTGCTTAATATTGTAACTCAAAGCTATATATCACTATTCAGTTGGTACAGTAGCTGAGTACATTCAATGCATTAAAATGTTTGCTGATTATTTATAACTTAGTAGTCTAACCTAATGAGAAGCCTCAGGGAAACAGAGATGTTTTCTTTGAGGAAGAAAGTAAGAATCAGTTCAAGGTTAAGTCTAGTGATGTTAGTTAGTTCTAGTGATGGTCCCAATATGTGTACATAAAATTTCGGATTGTCAACAGCATTATATATAGTTTGCACCGAAAATAAAGCCTCCTATTTATGTCCACAAAAACTGCAACAGATACAAAGAGCACAATGACACTATTAGACAGAACACATTTTTATCTATAAAACACTATTTCTCAACATAGTCACCAACATTAGCTACACATCTTCCCCAGCAATGAACAAGATCCTGCATAATACACTCTTAAAAATCCATACTGGAGGAGGTGACCCACTGTTACTATTGACACTGGTAAAATCCAGCACCCATTGTCTCACTGTGTTCACATCCACTGTCTGGTCTCTGTAAACATCAAGTGTTAATGAATGTCAGTGGGTAAAATTTTTACTGCATGGAGCAATTTGATAACACACCTTTGTTTCATATACTTCCATGTCAGATGCCATTTTGTCAGATGGCCCCTCTGCTATCATCTCACATAGCAAAAAAATGTAACAGAATACTGGCATGAAGGTTCAACCTCCACCGTCATACCAACATCTGCCTCTGGGGCATTGCGAAGTGATGGAAATCACTAACTGAGTCTATGAGATTCCAAGTAAATAACAGTGGTGCTCCAGCCTTTTTTAGCATCCTGGTTAGTGGCAGAGCTCATAGACTCTTGTCATATCTAGTGAAATACTGTGAATTTTACAAGGAAGTGTATGAAATGTGCTTTTTTTTTTGGAGTTTTCTTTCTTTGCAAATCACTCTTGTAAAAATCAGTAAACAACAAAGCAAACAGAAACATCTGTAATATTTGCATCTGCCTTGCATCTACTACTGCTTTTCCCTCTTATAAGAATACTTTCCCCCTAATTTCTTCCATCTTTCCAAGAGAGCTGAATAGTTTTTAAATACAAGATAAAAAGTGGGTGGGAGGTGGGGGTGGAGGGGAAAGAAATAGCTGGACAACAAATCTACAAGGTCTGTTCCAAAAATAATGCCTTCTATTTTATTATGTTGGCTCACAATCAACTTCATGGATGTCTTGAACATCTGTTCCAACAGGTCCATGTCTTTCTTGTGCCTCAGAGCTGAATGCAGTGCTCCAGATGGGATCTCATGAGGGCAGATCAGAAGGAGACTCCTCCCTTGACCTGAATGTTATGCTTCTACTGATGCACTCCAGGATACAGTGAGCCACAAAGTGCATGCTGCTGCACTCATGTTCAGTTATTTGTCCACCAGAATCCCCAGTTCCTTCTCTTCAGGGCTCCTCTCAATTCATCACCCAGCCCTAATTCATGATTGGGATTGCTCCAGTTGGGTGCAGAACCTTGTATTTGTTGAACTTCACATGGATATCTGCTGGAAAATCACAGCAAGCTGCAGGAGATCCAGGAATCACCTGGGGTGCATGGATGATAACTTTCCAGTGCAAGTATTTGATAGATCAAAGAGATGTGACATGCTGATGGCTATGGTGCTCATCAGTGCAGAGGAGATCATTAAAGGCATTCAGTCTGAAGGCAGCCTAGGCTGCAGCAGTGATGCCCTGATTGAGGTTGGGATCTCAAGGAACATGGGCCTGGAAAAGAGTGGGGTCAAGACCTTGAACTTAGAGAGAGCAAATTTCAGGCTGGTTAAGGAATTGTTGGGTGAGATCTCCTGGGAAGCTGTCCTTAGTGCCAAAGGAGTGGAAGAAAGTTGGCTACTCTTCAGGGATGCCTTTCTGAGAGCACAAGAGCTCTCCATCTCTCCAAACAAGAAAGTGGGCAGGGGAGGCAGGAAACTGACAGGACTTGGCAAGGACCTGCAAGTCAGTTTGAGGGAAGAGACTGTACCATTGTGGAAACCAGGGCATGGCACCTGGGGAGAAAACAGGGATGCTGTCTGAATTTGCAGAGAGGAGATTAGAAAAGCAAAGGCATGGACAAGAACTGAACTTGGTGAGGGATGTAAAAAACAAGAGATTCTATAAGTACATTGGCCAAAAGAGGCAGGCCAAAGAGAGCATACCTCCTTTGGTAAATGAGAAAAAAGAACTAGCTATGATTGATATGGAAAAGGCTGAGGTACTAAATGAGTTTTTTGCCACAGCCTTCACTGGCAGCCAAGATTCTTGTATTTCTCATGTTTCTGAAGCTCACATCCCTGGGCCTCTAGGTGGGAGTTGGGAGAGTAAATTGCCCCTTCTGTAAGGGCAGAGTGAGTCCAAGACTCCTCATGAGACTGAATGTATACAAGTCTATGGGGCCAGATGACATACATTGCATGGTCCTAAAGGATCTGGCTAATGTGGTTGCTGAGCTGCTCTGCATCATATTTGAAAAGTCGTGGCTGTTAGGTGAAATGCGCGGGGACTGGAAAAAAGGAAATGTCACTCCCATTTACATGAAAAGGAGGAAAGAGGACCTGGGGAGCAACAGGCCAGTGAGCCTCACCTCTGTGCATGGGAAGATCATGGAACAGATCCTCCTAGAAGACACGTGAATGTCTATGAGGGATAAGCAGGCAAACCGAAACAGCCAGCACAGGGGAAAGTTGTGCCTGATAAATCTGATGGCTTTCTATGATGGAGCAACATCATCAGTGGAAAAAGGTAAGGTGACCAATGTCATCTATCTGGACTTGTACAGGGTCTTTGACTTGGTCTCCCACAGCATCCTCATCTCAAAGCTGGAATGATATGGATTTGAGGGATAGACTATTCAGTGGATAAGGAATTGGTTGGAAGGCCATAGACAGAGGGTTGTGTTGAATGGCACTACGTCCAGGTAAAGGCTGGTGACAAGCAGTGTCCTCCAGTGGTCTGTCTTGGGACCAGAGCTCTTCAACATCTTCATCAATGACATCGATGATGGGCTGGAGTGCACCCTCAGCAAGTTTGCTGATGACACCAAGATGAGTGGTGCAGCTGACATGATAGAAAGAAGTGAAGCCATCCAGAGGGCCCTCAACAAACTTGAAACGTGGGCCTGTGTGAACCTAATGAGAGGTTTTGCACTTGGAATGGAGTAATCCTAGATACTGGAAGAAGTCCTTGAGAGTAGCCCTGTGGAGAAGGACCTGGGGTTCCTGGTAGATGAAAAACTAAACATGAGCCAGCAGTGTGCTTCTGCAGCACAGAAGGTCAAGTGTATACTGGGCTCCATCTGAAGAGGGGTGGCCAGCAGGAACAGGGAGGTGATTGTCGCTCTCTACTCTGTCTTCAGGAGGCCCCATCTGGAGTACTGCGTCCAGGTTTTGGGCCCCCAGTACAGGAAAGATGTGAAGCTGCTGGAGAGAGTGCAGGGGAAGACCACAAAGATGATCAGAGGGTGGAGCACAACTTCTGCAAAGACAGGCTGAAAGAGCTGGGCTTGTTCAGCCTGAAGAAGAGATGGCTGCAAGGAGACTTCACTGCAACCTTCCAGTATTTAAAAGGGGATTATAAGAAGGAGAATCTTTTTTACTTGGGTAGGCAGTGATAGGACAGGGGGGACGGTTGTTAGTGTCGATTTAGATTGGATGTCAGGGGGAAGTTCTTCACAGAGAGAGTGGTGAGGTGCTGAAACAGGCTGCCCCAGGAGACCTTTGGATGCTCTGTCCCTGTAGATGTTCAAGACCAGGTTGGATGGGGCCCTGGGCAACCTGGTCTAGTACTAGATCTGTGGCAGAGGGATTGGAACTTGGAGATCCTTGGGGTCCCTTCCAATCCAAGACATTCTATGATTCTATGATTCTATGATTTTATGATTCATGAGATTCCCATGGACCTGCTCAGGCCCTATAAATTGCAGACTGGAACAGTCGTGGGTGGTTCATCCATATGTTCTGTGTAGCCATCTGAACCCATCTGCCTGTGGAGCTATGTGTTTTCTCCCACTGAGCTACCAACAAGAGGGGACTTGCAAAATCTATCTGATGTGCAGTTTTAATTCTGCTTCTTTCAGTCTCACAGCTTTTTGCAAAGGGAGACATACCACCAACATACTGAGAGCCAGATGACAAGACTTTTTAAGAACTAATGTTGTGTATTGGTCTGGACATCTGACGTGAACTTCCAACTCTTCTGCTTAGCCTTATTATCTCACAAGTGATGGTTACAGAAGAAGCCTATTTGCTAAGAAGATAGTTCCTCCTCAGGATACTTGTCTGGTATTGCCTGATGTCTTGTTAAAAACATTTTTTGACCTGAAAATTTTTTCTTTCGCTACATGCTGTTTCAGTGGTCACCTAATGAGTTTAGTAGATCAAGAAAACTAATAACATTAAAATGATGGTTTTCTTGGCAAAACCAGAATAACATAGAAAGGAAGAGTGTTTTTAACAATAGGAGTAAGACCAAGCTACTCCTGGTGTCTAACAGTTAGTTTAGTAGACCAATAACATTTAATAGAAATGTATCCATAAAATTCAATCCTAATTTCCAGTGTTGTTGGTGAAATGGCAATGGGAATGGACTTTTTATTTAAGTCATGATTTCTGGAATATCTTAGAAATTGGCTATTTTCATATTTTCTTTAATAGATGTGAATTTCATGATGTCAAGACAAGTCTGATTGCTGTGGGGTGATAAAGAAAATCATTTACACAGCACTAAGACATTGGGCTCCTTCAGTGCTCCTTTCCTAATTATTCAAAGGTATTTTGTTTTACTTTTTAACATACAGATATTTTCAAATTTTATTTTGGAGTGGAAGAAAAGGGAAGAAAATAGATGGCAATGTTCTCTAACTTCAGAGGAAGCTTACTTTATGACTGAACTTTAGTTATTAAATCTTAGAAGTTTTAATCAGGGCAGCATAAAGTGTTTGTAAGAGAGGAGCTCTGACTTACTCACAGTAGTCACTGAAGATCATGACCTTCATCTTGGAAGGACGTGAGGGTAGTGAATTGTGTCTGGAATCAGAAATCAACATTCTAGATTGTAAGACAAGTTATGTCATAAAGTTATTTATTGAGAAAGAAAGTAGTTATAATTCCTTCTGATAGGTAAAAACACCTTCATCATCCTACTGCTCAGTTTCTTCCTCTGCTCCTTGTGTCCATCAGCCTGGTTCTGCTTTTTCCACCCACATCCTCCAGTTTCTCTACCTTGCTTCTACTTTTCCTTGTATTTACCTTCTAATCCCTAGTGTGATAGATTGCCTAGAGAGCACGTGAAAAAATCATTTCATGTGCTCTCTAGGCAATCTGCCATACTTGTCTTTGTATCTCATTCTTCTTTGTTCTAACCTTAGAAGTGATGGCTGCTGCTGTTGTCCTCAAAAATTCAGCATTACGGACTTAAGAAATAAAAAGATAAGAATTTATTGTAGATATTTAAATACATTAGAATATGGAAATTCACCAGGACACCCAATGTTCTATTGCTTTATGTACTGACATATTGAAATACCCTTATTGGTTGGGAAGATTTTTTGTTACAGATACCTTGGCAAAATTTTCAGTGTGAGGATTTTTTAATCCTAGCATAGATTCATATAGGACGTTTGAAGACATACAATGTCTTCAAAAAAGTAAACTGAGATTGTGTGGTTAAGTGAATGGATTATTTATTTTTCTCTCACTTTCTCATTGTTTAAAATATGAAATCTGGTGAGATTGGCATTGATTTTTTCCAAGCACTCTTTTATTTTGAAGTGGATGCTTAGAGAACCAAAGTCAAGCCTATAGGTGTACATTCTAGAGAATCTAACATGATCTACAGGAAAACTGGGGAGGGACTTTTTGTAAGGGCATGTACTGAGGGGAAATGTATTTAAACTGGAAGAAGGTAGATTCAGACTAGCTATTAGGAAGAAATTCTTTATTGTGAGGATGGTGAGACACTGAGTCTACAAAAAGGTTGTCCAAAAAGGTTGTGGATGCCCCTTCCCTGGAAGGCCAGGCTCGAAGGGGCTTTGACCAACCTGGTCTACTGCAAGGTGTCCCTACCTAGAGCAGGGGGGTTGGAACTATGCAATCTTTAAGGTCCCTCCCAACCCAAACCATTCTGTGATTCTATCATCTCCTAGGAATCTGGCTATCATCTACAGACAGCATGTAGCCTCACAATTTTACTACATGTTGGAGAGACGGATTATTCCTGGAATCATCCTTTTCAATCTCCCCACTTCCATTTTCAGTCTTAAGAAACAGAATCATATTTTAACAGTGGAATGTCAACAATGAGAACAGTTGGGATCCTTTTGGCTGGTTTTCAGACAGAAATGAATGAATGGAAGGGGAAAAGAATTTCCCGAGTGAAAAGGAATTAAATCATAGCTGTCAGAAACAGAGTTTGAATTTGAAAATTGGATGTAAGACCTGAGCACCTGCTTTCTCATTAAGAATGAAAGCCAGACAGAAAAGATTCAAGAACCCAGTCGGGAAATCATAATCAATGCAGTATTTTTAAAAATAAGCCTAGGAAGGAAAAACAAAGTACAGCCTTGGCTCAGATGAAATCAAACACTGAGATTCTCCTTATCTTCAGTCCTGCAATATTGTTCCTCGCAGACAATTCTAGGACAGTAAGAAATGGAACTGGGCACACTGGGTAAAACTGAGGGAAAACTCAAAAATTCCACTATATTAAAACGATATTACCTGTATGATTCTAGCAGATTTACTACAAATGAAGTTTAATTTTGTTTTCCTTTCCTACAATAAAACTAATGCATTGCAGTGGAGAATTCCCTCCTTTTCCTGCAGCTGCTGTGACAAACTAACTTTTTAAAATGAGTTATGTGCCTGGAAGACTTAAAGGGAAGATGTTACAGAGTCACTGCTGCTTTTGGACCTTGCATCTCGTTAAAATAAGTCTGCCTTATTTTATTCACAGTAAAGTAGTTTATTCTTTCATAGTAAAGTAGTTTGGTTAAGAAAAGTGTAGGCCTGAATCTTAGCTTAAAAATCAAATTCCATATTGCTATGGTATCTCCGACTTTCCTGACTGAAGCAAGAAGGTAATGTTCAAGTTTTTCAGATAAATCCCTTTTTTTGAAAGTTCTTTATGTTGAAAGTCCAGTGAGCATAAGCCACAGTTGTGGCTTAAGCAGGCTGATAAACAGCACATAGCCATTTGCTCACTCTTCCTTGCCCTGCTGAAGGATAGGGGAAATAATTGAAAGATGCAAGAACTTGTAGATTGATATAAAGGATAGTTTAATAAGAAAGGGAAAAGAAAAAAAGGACAGAAAATAAATAAACAAAAAAATCCACACCAACTCAACATCAATCCAACAAAAAAGGAAAAAAAAAAAGTAAACCAAGTATAAACAAGTAATAAATAAAACAATGTAATCTATCACCATCAGTCAACCCGTAATTAATTGTTCAATCAATCCCTAAGCAATTGCAGTCCTCCCAGCCAACTTCCCCAGTTCTACCGTTCAGCGTGACGCCATGTGATACAGGGTATCCCTCTGGCCAGTCTGGATCAGAGTTCCTGGTTCTACTTTCACCCAGCTCCTCATTGGCAGAGCAGTCACAGTGAGAAGCTGAAAAATCTTTAGCTCTGTGTAAGCACTGGTCTGCAATAACTAAAATGTTATTAACATTATTCTCATTCTAAATCCAAAACGTACTAATATATCCACTACAGTGAAGAAAATTAACTCCAGCATAGCTGAAACCACAACAGCCACACAGTAAGTTTCCCAGACGGTCAGGGTGCTCTCCAGTGATTTCTGTGCATATTCTTAGAAATTTGTATTGATTCTGGATGGGATGGAGCTCATTTCCTCATAGCAGTTCATATAGTGCTCTGTTTTATGTTGGTAGAAAAGAACAGTGTTGCTTACACCTGTGTTTGTGTCCCAGCAAGTAGCACGGTGGTGGGCAAGAGCCTAGGAGAGTGCATAGCCAGTGGTGGCAGTTAGAACTGACCAAAGGAATATCCCATACCATATTATGTCACAGTCAGCAATAAATCTTTTAAGTTACTACAAAGCAGCTGTTGCTGAGAGAGTGGCTGGCAGTGGGATACTGGTTGTGTATGATTGCTTTTGCACTACTTCTTTCTTCTGTTTTTTCCTACAACCTTACTGAACTGCTCTTAACTTGACCCATGAATTCTTCTTCTTATTTTAGCCCTTCCAGTTCTCTCCTTCATCCAAATGGGGAGATGTGTGTGAGCAGTCAGGTGCAGGCCTACCTGACAGCCAGAGTTAACCCATCAAAAACTGAACATTCATAAAAGATTCTTCTAATGGTACTGAATGTGTTCGGTATGCAAAACCATGTTTATCTGGCCTCATATTGATTTAGGAATAGGTTAGATAGTAAACCAATTGTACAAATCACAAGGTGAATAGTGCTTTAGCAGTAGATGGATATTTTTGGCAGAGGTTCATCTGCTGCTGGATTTTTGAGGATGATTAGGAATAATTTCAGGAGTTGTCATTAACATGGCTGTTGCTGGACAGCTACATGACTTCAGAGTAGCTCAGGAATTATAATATTCAGTGCAGGCATCTTTCTTTTATCAGAGGCTTAAAACAGAGACAATTCCAGAGCTGAGAAGAGCTGAGCTGGGAAAAGATCTTTCCATTCGAAAGTACATCTTGTTGAATGGGCAGCCTAGTCCTCTTCTTACCTACAGAACTGACAAAGTAGGGACAACACTTGTGTGAATCATCTCTAGATTCAGCATATTTTACTGGTGACTCGAATGGAGAAGTTTCAAAGATGGTAAGACATTCCCTTTCATCAGAGAGGGACGCCTTTCATTTGCTCTCACCTGAACCAGATTTAAACCAGGCAGCCAAGATGTGACACATTCCTTACATCATGGCCCTTCTCATGATTTTTTTGATCCCATTTGTTTTTCACCTCTTTCATGCTAGCAACATCAACAATGTCTTTCTCTTCTTACATCAGAAATATAGCTCTTTTTTCTTTTTTTTTTTTTTTTTCTTGGAACAGCAAAGAACACGTGCCAGCAGTGGATAAGACACAGGCCAAAGTCCACAGGCTTCTGGCACTGTGTCTCTGTTTCTTACAGCTGAGGAGCAATAATCTGACTCCTCTGAAGTAGCAGGATCTCATACCCTGACAACTGCAGCCTTGTTCTACAGCTCCAAGCCATTCAAACACATGACAAAAATCACAGTCAGCAACATCCATAGTGGATTTTTTTCCCACCTTAGCAGTTCTTTCTCTCTTCTGATGTGGGCTTGGAGATATACTCTGTGGTATCACTGTTATGCTTTTCATTTATTTTTCCACACTTAGCTACACAGAATGAAACACTCCCTTTTAGACACCAGTCCAAATTATTCAAGAATACTTTTGACAGTTGCCAAGTAATTTAGTAGGATACCTTATTAACACCTTCTCAGAACAGACCTGACAACTCAGAAGAGTCAAGCTTTCACTCACTTTTAACTATTCTGCACAGGCTGAATTTACCAGTTATTTAATTTCACCAAAGCACCAGTTTTCTTCCTCTTAGTCAGGTGAAGGGACTTCCTGATTCTCTGGGTTAGAACACACATACTGCCATTTACAAATTCTTAGTTTTCTACCATTTATCACCGCCAAAATCTACACTTCAGCTGATGAGACCTTAATAGAATGTCAAATGTTTTAAAAGACACACTTATGTTCAGCAAATAACTCACTAAAATCCTTAATGGGTTCTTCAAAAAATATACTACCAAACCTGTCAAACAAAAATCTTGCTTTCAAGGCCTTACTCGTATCATTGTTATATTTACAGTCCTGCAAATAATGATAATATAAAATCACCTGATTAATTTGATTCACTTTCTAGGCTAGCCTTCACTTTCTAACCCAGCCTTTCTAGGTTACAGCTTATTTTGGGAATAAGTTTTCTTGCATCAAGAATATTCTACCAAAAATTATGTGTGATGTTGGCTGGTATTTTTGCAGAAGTGCTCCATGGGCAGACTAGGAAAAGCCTGACATGAATTCAGAATGAAGGTCAAATCACAGAGTGAGGCTCACTTAAATATTAATAAAAAGTGTAATTCCAATTTGAATTCTTACAATTATATAATTAGAGGGAATATAGCCAGGAATGCTTTCAGATATGTGGCCTTCATTTAACGCATGTAGTGGAAACCCTGGGGACATGGGTTTTGATTCAGGAAATTCCCTCAAAGTTTTTCTAAAAGCAGCATCACTTACTTACCTAAAACAATATGTCCCTGTGAAATGCATGGATATTTAATACCTAGGCAGCATGCACCATGTGTTCATCATTATGGATAAATACATCTCTCAGCACCAGACATTTTAGGAAGCAGAGTATAAAAGAAAGCCCTAGGCAGCATCAAAAAATCTAAACCAAACCAAAACAAAAAGCAGGAAGGACCTGTCATTGCTGCAGCAATTAACCTCTCTACCTTATCCCTCAGTCGTAAGCCCCTGCTGACTATAAGTCCAGGAATTAAAAAAAAAAAAAAAGCTAGTGATGAGGAGCTGGATCAGGCAAGTTTAGGCTTAATTTTTGTTGTAGTCGTTACTTACTTAGCCAGCCTCTTCCCTGGAGGAAGCTGTCAGAAGTGTCATGGAAGTGCTGGAAGAGCAAGACAGTAGTTTGCTCTCCCGTCTAGGTTGTTACTGCAAAGAGTGTTACAAACACAGTGCACACCAAAGTGTACAGAACTCCCACGCTACACAAATGATAGCTACAGAGAGACCAGAGACAGGAAATTTCAAATGCTGCAGTTGAATAGATGTGACTGATCTCCAAGATCTGCTATTGACCACTGTCAATAGCAAATTGTGTCCATTGTCTACTCTGTATGGAGCTTAGCTGTTACAAATTACAAGGCTTCTCTTGTTTCACAACTTCAGCAGGGATCTAGGCTGGGCGATATAGTTGCATTTGATTAATTCTTGAATTCTTAAAACCTTCAGAAAACAGCTGAGGCAAGATGAAGCAAGAAGTAAGGTTAACAGTGCAGCAGGTGTCACTCTTTCTCTCACTTTTTGTGCCTCAACACCTCTTAGGCATGGCACTCATAGGCCTGGTGCTGTCAGCCTACAAAGCATGATGTTTGACATTTTAAAGTGACACAGAGATCGTGACTACTAGCAGTAGGGCAGTGAAACTGGTGAAGGATGTGGAGCACAAGTCTTACGAGAAGCAGCTGAGGAAATTGGGCTTGTTTAGTCCGGAGAAGAGGAGGCTCAGGGGAGACTTTATCACTCTCTACAACTCTTTGAAAGGAGATTGTAGAGAGATGGGGGTAGGCCTCTTCTCCTAGGTAACTAGGGAAAGAGAAAAAGCTAATGGCCTTCAGTTGTGCCAGGGGAGGTTTTGATTGGATATTAGGAAAAAGTTCTTCTCACAAAGAGTAGCAATGTATTGGAATAAGCTGCTGAGGAAAGCAGTGGTGTCACTGTCCCTGGAAGTTTTCCAGAAAATGGTAGATGTGGCACTTAGGGACATGGTTTAGTGGGCATGGTGATGGGTTGACAGTTGGACTGGGTTATCTTAGTGGTCTTTTCCAAACTTAACAATTATATAATTCTAAATTCTGTCTCCCTTTCTAATCTAACCTGCAAATAAAGTCATAATAAGTAATTAGATTACTCCTCTCTTTCAAGAGTTCTGGCAGCCTGAGTGAAAAGGCTTCTTCAAGGGCCACAGTCTGCCAGGAATTTGGCCTCCTTTTCCACTAACTACTGAACTGATAAAAGCCAATTCAGGCCTATTATTCCTTCCTTCAAGTTTAATTGGTTCTGTTTCCTTCCTCTGTAAATCGTGAATATAAAACCTCAACAGCACACTATTTTTAAAAGCTAATTTTTTGGTTTTGCCTTTGGCAAAAGGTAGATCACTCTATCTACAGGCAGCTATCCTAGTCTACAGCTACTAGTCCTTGAAGTCCAACATTAAATGTATTTGCCCTGACATCTAGGCAACGTCACAGATTGCCTCTAACTGGATAAGCTGTTATTTTCTGTATACTTCCAGATGTTGCATTCATATTGACTTCAATAGACTTCATTAAAACCTACTGTTTTCAGTGATGAAGTGAATGGCTTTAAACTGGAAGAAGGTAGATTCAGACTAGACACTAGGAAGAAATCTTTTACTGTGAGGGTGGTGAGGCACTGGACCAGGATATAGAGGTCCTGTACCTGGAAGCATTCAAAGCCTGGTTGGATGGGGCCTTGAGCACCCTGCTCTACTGGGAGGTGTCCCTGTCTATAGCAGGGGAGCTGGAACTAAATGATCTCAAATGCTGCTCTCAACCAAAACCATTCTATGATTCTATGAGACTATGAATTCTTTTTCAAATACCTTCTTATCCTTCCTGTATTTGCAAACCTTCATGACTACGAAACAAATATACACCAAGACCCGACACAAGGTGGTAGTGGAGAGAAGGGAAAAAGAAGAGTGAATGTATTTTGAAGTGCTATAGATGTCAAGTAAGTCATGTGTTTTCCCTGTTGAAGGCTTCCTGTGGATGGCTGAAAACTGAGTCCAGAAGTATGAATAGTGAAAATGTTACATGACTTTTAAAGTACAAGAAAATCTTCAAAATGTTCAACCAGGAAAAAATATATTGATGAAAGGATAGACTGGGCGTCAATGTTCTGAACCATTTCTACTTCTGGAGAAGTAGCTTTGGGCAAGGACGAGAACCATACTCGCAGAGCACTGAGAAATGAAAATTAAATCATTGCACAGAAAACTGGTGTAAGTTCTCCATGATACTTTTACCTTCATAAAAGAATGTGAATGAAAAAGGGAGGAACTGAGGACAGAGGTGAGAACATGGAAAGAACATCCTCAGCAGAAGAGGAATATCTCAGAAATGCCTTGAACAACTTTCTCAAACTACTCTGCATCTTGGAAGAGTAACATTGCCTAAAAGTGTTAAGCATCACAACTATACATATCCCTATCAGACAACTCCAAGTAAATGTGTGTGAAAGCAGAACTTTTTTATTTATGCCACCAAAGTACAAGTTAGAGAATGAGGATGCTTAAGTCTGAGGATATACTTCATAGGTTTCTAAGAAAATGCAATAGAGGCTGACATCATTCTATGCAAGGTAATGGGAAGGGCTCATTTAATCCCTTGAAGAGCATTAACTGATGTTCCTCTAGCAAGGAGCAGGCAATGCTGAAGTTACTTATAGCCCTTCTATCCTTCTATTATCAATAAAGAAATGCTGTTAGATGAGGAAGGTGAAAACAGTGGACTTTGCACTTGAATTAGAATACAATGAAGATGATAACAAGTTTAGTTAATGTTCTGAAGTGAATTTAATGCTTTTTAGTTTATCTGATGACTAACTCACTGCCTTGGAGTAGGTTCTAAGAAAGCTCTACATCTTGCTTAAACCAGCTATTTCAGTGCAGAACAACTGATCAGATGCTGCTAGAATGGCAGATGGAACCCAGCTTCAGCAAGTAGCTTGAAATATAGGCTTAGCACTCTAGATTTCCTGGTAAGTTATCAGTAGATTTCTTAAACAAAGTTAGATTTTTGTTTTTTAGCATTTTTCCCATTTTGTCTTACAAACTCTTGCTCTTGCAGAGTCTAAAACTAAAAGGACCAAACACACCAGAATCAGGAGCTATCTTAAACTGAAATAGTCAGAAACTGGGAGAGTGTTTGGACAAAATATAGCATAATGCGGTCTCAGCTTGGGTTGACCAGAGTTTAGCATCTGCTTATGGCTGTACTGGAGACTGGGTCATTGCTAGACTGTCTCAGATGACATTCTTATGGTGTTAGGCAAACTTGAAAAGCACCTTGTAAAAGCACCTGGTTGTAAAAACTGCAACCAGTTCTATGATTCTACGATTCTTCCATGTTTAATAAATTACAAGATTAGGTCAGTAAAATAAGACATGTACGGATACACTAAAATATCTCAGGCCTTTCTATTTGAGTTATTTTCTCCCACTATGTAGCTTCTAAACCAGGTGGAAAAAAGTTAATTTCCTAGTTAATAAAATCCTCATTGCTTCTCTTGGGAACTATGTCATATTTAATAGTTCACCATGCCTTGACACACCTTCTTTTTTCTGATATATAGGAATATCAGTTCCTTTCATCCCCTTTATTTAAGAATGATTGTTATCTGAATTAGTTATTCCTTCTGACCCCTTCTGATTTTGCCCATTACATCTCTCTACAGTAAGAAAACATTGCTAACTTCTATTTATTTATAATATGGTGTAGAACAAAAATAGGATTTTTCATAAATTATATATAGAGTGTGAGCCAAAGGAAGTAACAGAACTCAGTTTCTCAGGTTTTAGACAAGTTTTGAGCTTCAAGTTTACCCATGCTCTGTTGCAAGTGAAGTAGTCAGTTCCATTTCCCTAAAGTCACAGAACCAACAAGGTTAGAAAAGGACTCCAAGGTCTTTTAGTCTAACAGTCCACCTACACCAATATTTTCCCACTATAACATGTTCCTTAGTACAACATCTAAACTCTTGAACGCTTCCAGTGACAATGACTCTACCACTTCTCTGAGTTCCATCACTTGACTAAGCTTTTGGAGAATAGATTTTTCCTAATATCTAGTGTGAATCCCCCCTGGTGCAACTTGAGGCCATTTGCTCCAGTCCTACTGATAGTTACACAGCAGAAGAGACTGACTCAAGAAACCACTGAAAAGAGTTGGCCATGTCCCTTTGTCTCCTACACTTAAGGTATTTATAAACATTAATAAGATCCCATCTCAGTCTTCCTTTCTCAAAGAGGAACAGACCCAGATCTCTCATCCTTTGTTTATAAGGGAGATGCTCCTGGCTTGTAATCAACTTTGTCGTCTTTTGTGGATATCATGTTAAAAGTCTTGCTGAAGTCCACTACATCCACTGCTCTTTTCTCACCTACTCAGCTGTTCATGACATCGTATAAAGCTAATATTTCCCTTTGGTGAATCCATGTTGGCTACTCCTGATAACTTTCTTGTCTTCCACATTCTTGGAGATGACCTCCAGAATAAATCGTTTTATCAACTTCAAAGGTTATCTTTACCACATAAGGAGGTAATCAAATGCTATTCTACCCTGGACTTCCCCATGTGAGAGACAATATCTTCCTATTAGATCCTCACGTTGTTGAAATTAGAATAAATCTTGGAACACAAGCTTTACTGTCTCAGAAGAAATAAAATCAGTGGTGTGATTTTATGCAGTAACCTTTTTCCATGGGAAGACTTTTTCTTCAGACTCTTCTGTATTTGTCTGTCAACTGGATTTATTGCAAGGGTCATTCTTTAAGAAAGATTTTAAGGGTGACAGGACATTTCTCACTGGATGCACATGAGAATTTTCTCTGTTGGAGTTTTCTCTGGTGGGAAAAAGTTTAGAAGGAGAGATAAGCTTTACTAAATTGTCAATTTGGTTCTAGTGATCTGTTGGAACAATTGGTGTGCAGAAAACACTCTTCAAGTGAGATTTTAGGACAGACAATTTTTTTAAAATTCAAACATTTGAATATGAAAAGAGCATTTGATTAAAAACTATCTACTTAAGTAAACCTATGGACTGTGGTTTAGAGCATCCCTCTTGATCTTTTTAGCTTTAGAAAAAAATAAGTTTTATCACAAGAAACTGAAATGTAAAGATTAAATGACTTTTCCAAAATCATATAGTTTGCAGCAGAACACAGAAATGAATCCACATCTTCTGAATGCTTGGTTACCATCTTAGCCACTCTTCTGCAAAACAAATCTTGTGTTAGAAATTAAACTTCTGCGTTCATTTCAAATCTCACTCAGAATCCAGCTCCATATATATGGCAAGGTTGTTGCAAATTTTCTCCCATGTCAGAAGAAGACTCAGGAAAAATAAATTAGGTCTTTTTATGTAACTATGTCAAGAGAAAACTTACCAGCCAAACCTTCCAATGAAAGTAGATTTCCCTTGGGTATTCTGATTTACAAAGTCTATCTTCTTTATTTTTGGAGAATAATTGTTACACCTTCTAAAACAACACTGAATAGCCAATAGCGACAGTGTCTTGTGTGCTTGTAAATGATCCTGGCCAATGAAAGAAAAGAGAAGCTGTTATCAAATTAATGAAGAAGGAAGATGGAAAAACAAAGCAATCAGTACAAACAACAGATTTGGCAAGAAATCATCTGTTGGTTCTACACGAATTAATATTTTTTTCTCCCTTTACAGAGGGAGAAAGTAGACCCTTCTAGATGCTTACTCAGTCTTCCTGAGATAGGTGATGAGTGGTTTTCTAGTAGATCCTGCCTCCACTGCCACCCTCCACTGATTTTACAGGAGCTTACAGTAAATAGATGACTGATGACTAGTTTTAAGAGAAAACTCAAATATTACATCTCTTAGGTATGTTCTAGTTACAAAGATTTTCCTAAGACATATAGGCAGAGCAGCTAAGGCATCTTCTTATTCCTTTGTCCTGATTTACTCTACATCTACATATATTTCTTAAGATTTACCAAAAAAAAAAAAAAAAAAAAAGTTCACGAGGGAATTTCTATAGACTTTAAGCTACGCTGCAGGCAAACATTTTCCTGTACATAAAGATCACTTCTTAAATCTATACACAGCCACAATTCTTGGTAAAAAAGAAATATTTTGAGCAGCTCGTTTGCATTTCTTCATACAACTCCCAAGAACACGATCAAAGAATGAAGGCAACTGAAAAACACTGAAGTCAAACTTGAAAGATACTTTGTTGTGTAATCTTTCCTCTTCTGAAAATTCCTTCCTACTGTTTGACAATACAGAGAAACATCAAATGTTGCATTCTGTGACAAGGGCAGTGTCCAACTTCTGCTGCCTAATGTAAAAGAGTTCATTTAAACCACGTTATAAAAATGAAAGAAATCAGAGGCAGTTAACTTCCTTTATCATTCCAATAATTTATTTTATCCTGAGGTCATCTTTTATCCAACAACATCTTTTTGTTGTCCATTTAGGACATTTTTCATTTCAGAACAGGTTTTTTTTTTCAGCTGAGTGATTGGAGGATTATTTTATCATAGCACTGTCTAAAATCTAACACAACAGTGTCTAGATATTTCTGAGTGATACCTTCAGATTGTTTAGTAAAATCACAGCAGGAAACTAAAAGATCTCCTGAGTTAGAGTTTTTACCTGATATAGAAATCTTTTAAATCAAATTATCATCATATGGTTCAAATATGATGGAAGAAAACTAGGCTGTGAGTGTGACTATATGCAGTTAGTGCACCAACATGCATGTCCACATTAGCAAAAAAATAAGCAGTTTATAAACATCAGGCAAATAAAACAACTTCATAATATCTTTTCCTGAAACACAAGAACCTAACTTTTGCAACATCAAAATCCAGTTAAAGCCTGCTGCAGCCCATTCTGCAGTGCTGAAAGGCACTGAGAAAGAATGGGACTTTTCTAGTTGAAATTCTAGAGAGAATTGAAAAAACTCTGATTCTTTATAAAAAATGTGCAATTGTATAGTAATCATATTCTCATATTCTTTACTACAAATTGTTTATTTTCCAGTAGCACTGATCTATTTCTTTACAGAGATCTATTTTATTTTGTTTTGTTTTTAATACTGCTAAGATTTTCTTGTTTTGTTTGGTTGTATTTTTTTTAGCTTCCGATCTTAACATACTGGAAGCCCTCAGGCTATCTATGCTGCCTCTGATGACCTCACTAGTCAAAGTGTTGACCACCACACAGGCCCATTGGCAGTGTCAGAACTCATGTCATTGAGCAAAAAACAAATCAGGAATCTTGCTTAAAATAGTAGATGATGACATACAGATTGTCTGGGGTTTCACTTTTAACTGTGTCAACATTGTGCCAGTGAAAGAACCTCAGATGTCTAATTAGTCATGAAGAGATTAGAGCTTTCTGTTGACAATTATTTTCACCTGGACTGTGCCAGAGTACAATTATTTCTACCTGGACTCTGGCCTTCCACATTCATTGTCTAATGCCAATCTATATTTTACTTTGATCATTTGCTACAGCCTTTGCAACACACCTCAGCCCCAGCTCATATCTTCTGCCTGCTTTTCCTGTCCTAGCCATCTCCCAGACCCCATCTACCTCCTGTAAATTCAGTATAGTGTTCACGCAACTGTATGAAGGCACTTATTCCGTAATGGGGTCATATGGGGTAAATAACACCCGGTTCTTTTGCTTGCAGCACCATGGATCACTTAGAGACTAAACTGAAATATTGCCGTATTGAAAGGAAGCCAGTTGAAGAGAAATCATATGTGTACAATAAATATAATCTGTCTTTTCTTCATTAGGAAATAAACAGGCTGATATAGTCCTTTTTTCAATGAAAATTAAACACATCTACTTTGTTTAGACAATAGATATTCAAATACTGTGCTTAAAAGAAAAGGCATTTTTTACTTGTAGAAACAAACAAAAAACAATGCAGCTGAGAATATTGAGAACATTTCCAAGCCATTAGAAATGCTGGTTTTTTAAGAAAAAATAGGACACCGGGAAATTGCAGAGGATTGACAGAACATAAACATCGATAACAGCTATGAAGTAGGTTGGAGGGATTCATGGCAAGTATGAGAACAGCTTGATGCAAATGTTAGGCAGAGTCACAGACAGGCTGCTATGGGGAACTATACAAAATGAATGAAGAAACTATGATGGTAAGATGAAAGATATGCTGTCATAAAAACTTGGGTTTGATTTCTAGATTTTTCCTCTCTTTTAAAGACAACACTTTTGATGGTTAAAGACACTGATGAAGGCATAATATTTTTACTACTATCTAAAGCATTTGGTAGAGTCCTGTATAACTACAATTTTAGCTGAAAAATTAGTAAATAATGGCAGTAAAAGTGAGTATCTGTGTAATTCACATTAAATATATCAAAGGTTAAGTGTTTACCACACTTGACTGTAAAAGTGTGGTAAACTGTATGATGGAGTTCATCATATAGAGTGGATCCACTGCCGTCCAATGGGTTCGTCTTCCTGGCTGAAAATTTCTTATCACCAAGTTTGCAAAAGATCTCTAACATCATCCAGTCCAACCATCTACCTATCACCAATATTTCCCACTAAACTCTGTCCCTCAGTACAACAACTAAATGTTTCTTGAACACCTCCACCACCATGGTAGCCTGTTCCAATGTCTGGCCACTCTTTTGGAGAAAAAGCTTCTCCTAATGGTCATCCTGAACCTCCCCTTGTGCTACTTGAGGCCATTACCTCTTGGCCAATTGCTAGTTACGTGGAAGAAGAGGCTGACTCCCATCTTACTACATCCTCTCTTCAGGTGGTTTTAAAGTGCAATAATGTCATCCCTGAGCTCCCTCTTCTCCAGACAAAATTCCAGTTCCCTCAGCCTCCCCTCATAAGACTTGTGGTCCAGTCTTCTCATCAGCTTAATTGCCCTTCTCTGAATGCCTCTGAAGGCCTCAATGTTCTTGTTGAGGGGCCCAAAACACAGTACTCCAGGTGCAGCCTCACCAGTGCTGAGTACAGGGGGATGATCACTTTCTTGCTCCTGCTAGCAATGCTATTTCTGATACAAGCTAGGATGCCATTGGCCTTCTTGGCCACCTGGGCATACTGCTGGCTCATGTTCAGCTGAGCATTGATCAACACTCTCAGGCCTGTTTCTTCTACACAATCATCCAGTCACTCTGCCCCCAGTCTGTAGCATTGCTTGGGATTGTTGTTGTCAAAGTGCAGGATTCAAGAATACTTAGTATTCTTGAAAGTAAAAATACATAAAGATAAACATATATATACATATAGTATATATAAATATATATAATTTTTATATATATGCATATGAATATATAAAGGTCACTTGAAAAGTAATGCCCCCTATTTGTTTCCACAGAAACTGCAACAGATACAAAGAGCAGAGTAACAGTATTTGACAGAGCAAATTCTCAGCTACAAAATGTTTTTCAACAATCACTACCATTAACTATGCATTTTTACCAGCAATGAACAACCTGAATGCTACACTGAAGAAAACCTGCAGCAGTGAATGTGATTCACTGTTTCAGAGCAGCTATGATGGCTTTATAGCTAAGAAAATGTTGCCCATGTAATCCATCTTTCATCAACTCAAACAGATGGAAATCAAAAGTTGCCAAATTCGGACCATACAGTATGTATGATAGGACAGT
This sequence comes from Tympanuchus pallidicinctus, assembly GCF_026119805.1. Lineage (NCBI taxonomy): Eukaryota > Metazoa > Chordata > Aves > Galliformes > Phasianidae > Tympanuchus > Tympanuchus pallidicinctus. Next base: position 1,629,358 of record NW_026294744.1, read on the forward strand.
CTAGTCAAGATTGGCAATGTGCTCCATGGTCTTCAAACTTATATGGAGGCTGGCACTATCATTTTGCAAGAAAAAAAAGCTTTTTTTCTTTGTCCTGATTTGAGCCTTCAGCTTAGTTAGTATCATGATGTAGCAAACAGAATTGATGGTTTGTCAATGTTCCAGAAAATCCAGAAGGATTCTATGATTCTAAGTAGAGAAAGAACAGGAATATTATCCCTCTCACATGAAGGAGAGATTTCCTGGAGTCTTCTATCCAATTTCATGTCTATTCTGCAAAAATAATATAGAAAAACTGGAAAGTGTTCTGAAAGATCTAAGAGAATGACTTGAGATTACTAACACACGTCTCAGAGTGTGAGTCTGGTTTAGAAATATCACAGTCTGAAAGTAATTTCATATCAGAGATAGCTTTCTAATCAAATAGAATAAGACAGAACATAAGATTCAGTGACTAGAATATGCAGATAAACAAAACCCAGACTATGGGAAAAACATGCCTCTTTTACCAGGGAGGGAAAGATTCCACTGAGATTAAGGTGATTTCTCTCTTAGTTAGAGCTTGCAGCTCATCCAGATCTGTGCACATGGACTCAGACAGCCAGAGATCCAGGCTTGAAGCAGAAATTTCTGGGTGAAATGTGATAGCTTGCATTATGTAATGGTCAGACTAGATTATAATTGTCCCATGCAGTTCATTGTAGGGGAGTTGGACTAGATGACCTTTACAGATCCCTTTCAACTCAAGTGATTCTACGACTTTAGTTTTAGTAACCTATTAAAAATTCATTATTTTTTATTGCAGAAAAAAGGACCAGAGGTCTTCTGTTTGCAGTAGAGAGATGGCCATCCACTGAAGTGCAGTTTGCAGACTGAGAGATATGAAATAGTAAGATGAGGAGGGTGTCCCAGTGGGTTGTTTATATCAGTATATCTGTGTCTGATCTGAATGAAGTCTTGATGTACACTGAAATTATTCAATAGGCACTTAAATAAGTTAAATACATTCCCTTTGCTTTCCATTTAATCTCCCAAGTCCTAAGGCTTTCATTTATAGTAAAAAAACTTAGCCAGTGAATCTATACTACTCTATAAAAAGGACAGCATAATGCTTGTTGAATTTTTGGACTATGTCTTTTAATCACACATATTCAAGTAAAATTTACGTGATCATTATGAACTGCTCTTGTGAATGGCTCTTTATCAGCCTACAGTGATTAGGACATTGTAGATGCCAAGACAAAATTCTGTCAGCACTACAAAAAGCAATTTCATCAGGTTTCTTTTTACACAGACTTGTGGCTTGCACTGGCCTTGCAGCCTGCCAGATTTTTTTAATCTTCCCTAGCCATTCCACATGATGCTTTATTCAGATGGAAATTAAAACAATTTCAAGAATGAATAGTTCTAGCCTGTTTTTAAAAATAGCCCTGCTTTTCAGCAGGGAATGTGATTCCTTATCCATGTGCAAGGAAGGTGACCTCCTTGTCAGATCTAGCCTATAATAGGAGATGTCTGCTGCTGTTCTACTTTTACATTGGTTCAAAAATAAACAGCAAGTTCCTCTGGCTGGCCTCTGTCTCTAAATGCAGGCAAGGAACATTCTTTGAAAGGAAGCACTCAACTGTTTGAGGGACCAACTTTAATTGATACATCAATTATGTGTGTTAAGCATTAATGCTTTCCTAATATGTTTATGACTTGCACAACTACGTATAATATCAGTGCACAGTAAACACAGTCGTATACATTTAGGATATCCCACAGATGTGAGTTAAAAGAGAATGTACTTATTTTTGCAAAATTGAATCTCTGTGCTCAGATTTGAAATTTATGTAACGTGCCAGGGATATCACAGTAGATGATATACTTTTCCAGATACAGATGAATGAATCAGATGTGTGTGTGTGATATTTTACAGAAAAAAAAAAAAAATCCCAATAAAAAAGGTCCTGTATACTATATGAACTCCATCTTTTAGAAAAACAAAACAGAAAAGGGAAAATTCAGAAAGGGAAGTAGAAGATTAACCCCTGTTTTAACTGTCATTAATATCCAGGAGTTAAAAAGCTACAGTACAGTGCAGTGCAGACATTGAAAGTATGAGACTTTAGGCAATTAACAGCAATATGTAGCAATGTAATTGCTACTTTACAGCAATGTAAAAGACTTAGATGGTATAAGGCAAAAATGTATAGCAAAACATATTTTCATCGTGAGATGAAGTACAATATTGTTAAAATAAGACTCTAGACCAATATATTTGATTTTAATATAGCACATACACCAAAGAACCGAGTGAAGTACAAACACTGAATACACTTCACTTTGTTCCAGCTGGATCACCATATTGTGACTGATGGATTCAGAGACACAGAATAACACTGCTGATAATGTCTGGGCTGAGAATCCATCATTTTGTTTCAGAAGAGAAACGTCTGAGGAGAGACAGTGCAGTGTCTTTGTGTAATGATCTACTTCTGGCACAAGATATCAACCGTTCAGCTATGTACAGTATAATGGCCTCCATAACAATGGACAAAGAGAAAAAGTTGCCTGGGAGGCACATCAGGATCTGAAGTCAGAGCAGTACTTCATATATTCCAGCTGTTAGATACTTTGAAACACATGGTAACACTAAAAATGTTTTTATTCCTGTTGTTAGATTGTGTGATAAAATCTCCACACATGTGAAGGTGAACAGAGACAAAGGCAAGTGGGGAAATCCAACTAATACCCTGATATGGACACATCCAGGCCCATAAAAGAAGTCATTAGCCCATCAGTGTCTCATCTCCACAAACATGAAGGAGAAGAGGGGCACAGGTGCACATGGGAACACCCCAAAAAGATTGAAAGGACTGAGCACAGCCCTGCTGAAAAAGACCCGTGGGTACTAGTGGAGGGAAGCTGGACTCAGCTCAGAAAAACAATTGTATCTGGGTCTGCATCAAAAGAAGCATGGCTAGCAGGTCAGGAGAGGTGATCCTGCCCTTGTATTACGTGCTGGTGAGGCCTTACCTGCAGTACTGCATCCAGATGCAGACTTCTCAGTACAGGAGAGATAGAGACCTGTTGGATCTTGTCCAGAGGAAGGCCACAGAAATGATCCAAGGGATGAAACACCTCTCATATGAGGACAGGCCAAAAGAGCTGAGGCTATTCAGGCTGGAGAAGACTGAGAGGTGACCTCATAGTGGCCTTCAAGCATCTAAAGGAGAGCAACAGGAAAGAAGGGGACAGACTCTTCAGCAGGGTCTGCAGTGACAGGAAAAGAGGAAATGGCTTCAAGCTCAAAGAGAGTAGATTAAGGTTAGATATCACCTTCTTTTACACTGAGGGTGTTGAGGCACTGGAACAGATTGCCCAGAGATATGATTGATGCCCCATCCCAGGAAACTTTCAAGGTGAAGCTGGATAAGGCCCTGTTCAACCTGATCTAGCTGTAGATGTCCTTGTTCATTGCAGGGGAGCTGGAATAGATGGCCTTCAGAGATCTTTTCCAACTCTAAGGATTCTTTGATTCTAAAAACCTGTAGAAATGAGCCCATACCCTGGCCTTGTCCAGGGCTGTCACAGGAAAGACCAGCCCCATCGTTGAGCATCGATACTCATCTGTATATTTCAGTGGAAACGTCTCTCTGGGTCACATCATAGAGTGAGTTTAGTCACTGTCTGAAGGCAGAGCAAGTTACAAATACAAAGGAGGACTATCTTAGGCTTGTACAAACTCACAGTAGAATGTTTAATTAAGGAAACGAGAGAAAGGGAGTGGTCAAAGTGGTTTGGATAGGAAGAAGCATGGAAAACAGAAGAAAAAGAAAAGAAAAAGTCTCGTGTAACAGCCACATGTCAGTACAATTGTTCAGCCATTCCTTGTATCTAACCATAGAATCATAGAATCATTAATGCTGGAAAAGACCATTGAACTCCTACCATCTACAACCAATATTAGCCACTGAACCCTGTCCCTAAGTACCACATTCACATGTTTCTTGAACATCTCCAGGAATAGTGACTCAATCACCTCCTTGGACAGCCTGTTCCAACACTTGACAATCCTATGCAGAAGAATTTTTTCCTGTTATCCAGCGTGAACCTCTCCTGGCAGAACCTGAGGCTATTACTTCCCATCTTATCGTTAGTTACAGGGCGAATCTCTCCTTCACTACAACCTCCTTTTAGGTAGTTGTAAAGAGCTATAAGGTCTCCCCTGAGCCTCCTCTTCCCCGGACTAAACAAGCCCAGTCAACTCAGACCCTCCTCATGAGACTTGTGCTCCAGACCCTTCACCATTGTCACTGTCCTTCACTGAACATAGTCCATGGCCTTGATTTCTTTCTTGTAGTGAGGGGCCCCAAACTGAACACAGTACTCAAGGTGTGGCCTTGCCAGGGCTTAGTACAGAGGGATGATCACCTCCCTGCTTCCTACATTCTGTACAGTTTGTCCTATTTTCTTAATGAAACTCCACTTATATATAACACTCTATTCTGTGAGCATGTTTGTATATGGAGGTCCACATGCCAGCCACTTGAGAACAAACCACAGATGAGAAGGCCTGTATACCTGTGGTGCTGGCAGCTGAAACAAGTAAGGGTGTGCATAATCCTGGGTGATTAATAGCTCTCTTAGTTTCAGAAGGGATGGAATTGGTTTTGTTCAGAGTATCTGCTACGATACTATATTTTTTGTTCTTGAAGAAAAACAACATAACACACATGTTTATAGTTGCATGCAAAGCTGTGCTATGCAGAGCCAAGCACATTTGCAGCAAAAGGCCCAAGGAGCTGGGAGGGAACAGAATTAGTACAGCTGACTTAAACTGGCCAAAGGGATATTCCATACTATATGACATCATTGTGGAAAGAGTTTGGAATGGGGTTCATCTGGCTCTCTTCCACTGCCTGGGAGGCTAGCTGGGCATCAGCTGGGAGGTGGAGAGCAATTGCTTATGCATCACTTGTTATAAACATTCATATATATACATATGTAGTCATAAATATTACCCTTTTCCTTTTTTCAATCTTAGTAAGCAGTTTTATCTCAACTCATGAGTTCTATGACACCCTGACTGGAGAAATAGATTTGAAGGGCAAATGACTCAGTGGCTAAGGAATTGGTTGGAAGGTTGCAGCCAGAGGGTTGAGGTCAATGGCTCAATGTGCAGGTGGAGGCTGCTGACAAGCAATATACTACAGGGGTCCATCTTTGAGCTGGTACTTTTTAACATCTTTACCAATGACATAGATGATAGGACTGAGTGCACCCTCAGCAAGTTTGCTGATTATACCAAGCTGAGTGGTGCAGTTGATACAGTAGCAGGAAGGGATGGCATTCAGAGGGATCTTGATTAACTCAAAAGGTGGGCCCTTGAGAATCTAATGAGGTTCAACAAAGCAAAGTGCAAGGTTATGCACTTAGTCGAGGTACTCCCCGATACACGGACAGACTGTGAGAACTCCTAGACAGTAGCACTGCTGAGAAAGACTTAGGAACCCAGGTAGATGAAAACCTTGAGTCAGAAATGTGCACTTACAGCCTGGATGGCCAATGGTATCCCAGGTTCCATCAGAAGAACGGTGGCCATCCCTTTCCTCCCAAGAAGGGTAAGGGAGGTTCCTCTCCACTCTGCCTTGTGAGGCCCTAGCTGGAGTATATTGTATTCCCCCAACATAGGGAAGATATCAAGGTTTTGGAGAGTGTCCAGACAAGGGTCAAGAGATGATCAAAGGGCTGGAGCACCTCTCCTATGGAGACAGGCTGAAGGAACTGTGTCGTATGACAAAGAGGCTTGAGGTTCAAGATACTGACCCCAATCTCTTTGAATTAAGACTTGGAATGGAGTCAAGGTGTTGTTCAAGTAATAGTGTACTTTTATTTACTAAAAGACAGGTGAGCAAGAGAAGGAAAAAAAAGAAAAGAGAAGAAAAGGAGGGAGAAAGGAAAAAGCAAAGAAAAGCAAGTCGCCACTGTGGATCCTGTGATGGAAGGTCCATACTCCTTTTTCTTCTGGGGTGGTTGAGGATGTGGTGGGGCAAGCACTGCCAGCTGTGTGGTTGGCAGTGCCTCTTATGCCATATGATGGTCCCTTCTGATCGGCCAGGAGTTGTTGCCAGGTGGAGAGAGTATCTGGTATCTTGTGCTGCGTGCATGCTGCGTACTTCTCCCCTTCGCATGGTGGCTGTGGAGGCTGTGGGTGGGAGGTGGGGAGGGACCCAAGACCACCTTAGCAAGACAACTAACTTCTGGCTTCTTCGTTGTGTTTGCAAACTACTTGAGTTTGTTCTGCATTTTTCACAGCAGTGTTACAGTTTTTGCGCTGAGGCCTTCACAAGATTGGTACAACTTTGTCTCCAGTCAGCAGTTAGCTGCAAGTCTGTCACTTAACCAATCAGAAAGTGAGTGAGAATTCACAATGTCACAGTTCTGCAGTGTTGTCGCAGTCTGAGCCAGAAAGAAACACATCACTTTGCTCCCACAGACCGGGCCAGCTGAGTCTGGAAGAGAAGGCTGGGGGGAGACTTCACTGTGGTCTTCCAGTGTTTAAAGCAGAATTTATAAATATGAGACAAAATAACTTTTTGCAAGGGTAGATAGTAATAGGACAAGGAAGAATTATTTTAAACTAAAGGAGAATACACTTAGATTAGGAACCAGGGGAATGTTTTTTACTGAGAGATTGGTGAGGTGCCGGCACAGGCTGCCCAGAGTGGTTCTGGATGCCCCATCCCTGGAGGTGCTCAAGGCCAGATTGGATGGGACCCTGGGCAATCTGATCTAGTACTTGATCTAGTGGCTGGCAACCCTGCCTCTGGCAGGGGTGTTAGAACTTGATGATCCTTGAGGTCCCCTCCAACACAAGCCATACTATTAATTCCATGATTCTGTACATTATTATTTTTTCTCAGTTCTCTCTGTCATCCCACTGGAAAGCAAGGAGTGAGTGAACAGCTATGTGGTGCTTAGCTACCTGGTGGGTTAAACCACAACGACAGCAAACTTGACAAGTTGGATGAGGCAGATAATGGATGAAGCGCAGAAGATAATCAGGGAGAGAGAACATCCTGGAACGGCTTCTGGTGGACTCTGGGTGAGGCAAGTCTAGAGAGAAGGCTGTTAAAGGATGGCCCCATGTACAGAATGGGCAAGAATAACATTCATCTTTTCTCAGAATAGAGATGCAAGAAAACATCCACTGTTTTGAAACCTTTTTTGAAACCACTGTAATGAAAACTTTTGTTGTTACATGCAACATATTTCCTTGGGAAATTCGGAGTCAGTGCCTTATTGAGGATAAGCGGTTACTGAACAGCCAAAAATAAAAAGGAAAAGGTAGTAAATCTGTGGAGTCTCAGTCTTTAAGATGTAAGAGCTGGCCTTTAACTGACTAAAGCCAGGAAAAATATTTTCTTTCTCAGTGTGGTACACCATAATTCTCCATTATGAAAAGTCTTGACTTGCTCTCATGATTACCTGGTACTACAAGGAGTGAAAAGCAAAATCTTCTCTCTCTAAGAGTAGCAGGGCCTGTACCTTTCAAAATAGCATTAAAATGTGATATAGATCATGATAGCTCTTCCTTTTCTGGAGCACTGAAGAAATAAAGAACTTGACCATGGACTTCAGTGGAAGACAGTACAGGAAGAGATGCGGATAATTAAACCCTGAACAGTGTGACTACAGATGGATTGTTCAGTAATCTGCTGGCTCTTGGAAGTATGATTTTATGATTTTACAATTAAAAAGTTATAATTTTATATTAAAATATAGTAGTTTTATAATATAAATAAATTCTGGATGCTGAATCCTGAAAATTACCAGGCAATCTGAACATTGTCAAGTTGTACCTAAACTGAAAGAGCTGCATTCAGGTCATGTGTTTGTCTTGAGGTGAACATTTGGTATACCACATTTTAGCAGTTAAAATTGGCATCATCATTCAGACATTTGTACAGAGGGACTGGAAGAGTGAATCCTTCTTTTGCCATGGCCTTCTAGTGTGATTTAGGTTTGATGTTTAATTTCCCTGCACAGTGATTTTCCCATTTATAAAGTGAGTGCCCCTTCTTTAATCTGTAGAGCTTTTTCTGAACCTTAAAAATGTCATGGTGGTATGTTAAAAGACATGACACTAAGAATGACCCATATGGACAGGTAAAATGACAGTCTACATAGAAAGCAACTTTTTAGCTAGTGAACTTTGCAGAAGAGATTCTTGGACAGATTGGACAAGACAAAAAAAGAGCTCCCATTGCTGATTATTATTTAGTAGGTTTTCTCACCACTTGTTCCAATTAGGGGTTCTAGCATGTTTCCTATGTTCTCCTTCCCGCTTGTTCTGATATTGAAGCCACCATTAGATAGGCATTTTAGAAAGAGAATTTCAAATGTGAATTTTTTCAAAAACTGCAAGATGGGGGATGAAAACAGAGTATGGCTCCTGATGTGTAAGTTCAACTGGGGATTCAAATTCCACCTAGTTTGGGGTTATGTTATTGTGAGATTCCAGTTCAAGCTCATCTCTCCAGTCATTATTTGGAATTCATGACATTAAAATTCTTTCCACAGGACGAAATGGATGTCATCACAAACACTACATTATGACTTCCCTAGAGGTTGCTGGAGAAGAAACTAGCCCAGAAACAGCAAAGATCTTTAAAAAAAATCATGACCTTTCAGCAACAGAACACATGGGAAAATCTAAGTCTTACAAAACCTCATTTGCTTATGGCTTGGCCCTCTGTGTAAATCTTTGTATAAAGAGAAATTTAGGGTAGGGATTTCTATGCTCCCTCCTTAACTGCAGGCACGTTTTTTACTTAAATATTCTATGCCTGAGATCTTAATGCATCCTTAGCCAGGTATTGATGATTCCAAAATGTAGAGACTAGTTATGAGACTGTCACTGTGAGAATGACAACCACAGTGACATCTAAATTCTGAATCTAGACATGGAAAGAATAACAAAGTAGAAACAAAAACAAAGAAAAGAAACATATTCTGTGTTGGAGTCTTTCTAAAAATCATATGCAAGGTTCCAGATGGAGAGAGTTCAGGATGCTGTTCATGCCTAACATGATCAGCAGATAAATGAGTGGCTTGGAGACAGAAGTAAGTGGGCTAGAGAAAGTCCCAGATTGCTAGCTGGGATTTCAGCGAATGTTTGTGGCAAACCATGCCTTAGATCTCTCTCTCTCTCTCTCTCTCTTTTATTTTTTTTTCCTCTCCCATTGCCTAAATGCTGTCTTAGAGGCCATGAATGGAAATATAAGGACCAATCATTTGGGGGCTAGTTGTGATTTCCTAATAGTGATCCCATTTTCCAACCTGTAAGCCATTTCCTTCTCAAGACTTGAACACTATTAGAGCAAAATCATGCCTTCAAGACAAGTAAATCTCAGTTTACTAGAAGATGCATAAGATAAAGACCATTGTGTTAAGAATAGAAAGGGCTATACAAGTATTATTTCACTGAGCTTTACCCACAACATTTTTCAGTTCTCCTCAGCTTAATCACTCCTTGTTGGGGGCTGGGAAAATTCTCCTATGCATTTCTGTGTATCTCCTTCCCACTATTGACTCCCCATTCCTACTGACAATACCATCATCTTCCTGTCTTCTTGTCCAAGTGGAAATTTTATTTTTCAGTGATCACTTTCTATATATGAACTTCATCCCAGGCTTGTCCAAGTGGTTTAGTCTTTTCCCTTTCACCACTGCTGTTACATAAGAAAGCAGTGTTTGCTGCTTCCCTGAAAGACAAACCCTGCAAAATTCCTGAGGTGAACATGTGTGGTCAGGCTTTTGTGGACAGAAGTGGTGGTTTCCTACTCTTGGAGTTGTTGGAGTGTAGAGTAAAAAAGACAAGAAATTTTTATGCTAGGCAAAACATCTCAATTCTTCCGTTGGAATCAAGCACACTGATTCAGAAACAGACCTTTTTTTCTTACTTGCTCAGATCCTTTGAGAGATGACAATGATATCTCTCTTTCTTCCTCTGTTTTCTGGACCACATTCCCTTGCACTACAAAGACCTATCTTACTATCCCTGGTACACAGTCTGTCCTTACTCTAGTGCAGTTTCTCTGCACTAAAGTAAGGTCTGAAAAGAATTATTTGCTGTTCTGATTTGCAACAGAATCTGAACTAATCCAAAAAGTGAGGATTCAATTGGTCTGCAGCTTACTCTTTTTAATCTGCTCAAAAACATATATCAAATGGGAAACACCAGGAAAGGGCAACTTCCCAGATGTTGGAATGTTTTAGAGCCCTTGGGAAGAGTCATTAAGGCCTAAGTATGAACTGCAGATGTCAGGTTGTTTTATAGGCTAGTTTCAAAGCCCATTAAAGTGAAAGAGAATCTTTACTTTGTCTTTGATGGGTTTTGGATAAGACCTGTGGATATCAAGAAGTCTAAAATCAGGCTGAATAGGATTGACAGGACTAGGGCTAGAAGGAATGGCTTCAAACTGCACCAGGGGAGATTCCAGTTAGATGTCAGGAAATTTTACTGTTCTGAAAGAGTGATCAGGCACTGGAACGAGCTGCCCAGAAATGTGGTGGAGTCACTGACCCTGAAGGTGTTCAAGGAACGTTTGGATTTTGTGCTGAGGTATATAGGTCAGTGAGAACTAACATTCGGATTTTGTGTTGAGGCATATGGGTTAGTGAGAACTATTGGTGGTAGGTGGATGGTTGGACTGGATGATCTTGTATGTTTTTTTCCAACCTTGGTCTTTCTGTGATTGTGTGATTCTGTGACAGAAATTCATTAGAAAGTGGTGATAATGGAAAACAATTTTCAAGCAGAATATTTATGGAATATTTCTGTATTTATGTATACACTGCAGGTTAATATGTAATACATTTCAGAAAAGTGACCAGCATTCTGCCTCTTGCTGTTCCAGCATATGCTACCAGATGCATAGGGAGAAAAGCCCTTTTCCAATTGAATTTCTCCTTTAGGACAGCTTTATATGCTTGTATATAATATGAAGCAGCATTTTCTATTTCTCTTCAAACTCTGGAGGCTTGGATTTCTCCCAGAAATTTTGATTAACAGATCAGCCTAAACCAAAGCTGCTTGGGGTCTCCTCTGCCTTCTTGACATGATAATTCTTCCATATGCTATGCCAACTCTGTACCTTTCCCTCTGTAAGACCTGACTGAAATGTTTCAAAGCAAGAATTCCACTACATAAGGGAAAAATTTATTGTTGGGTTGTCTCAGAACTGATCTTCCAACAACATTGGATTAAGGACTGCAGGACACAGAGTGGGTTTTGTTAAAGGTGGTCAGCTCCTGTATGCTCAGGCCCACTTCAGGCTCTTCTCAGGTGGTTCAGGGCCAAACCAGCACAGCCATACTTTCCTGCATCTAGCATGAATTAAAGTACATTGGCAGTATCACCTTGGGTCTGCATGTTGCTTCTCACCACCAATCAAAAAGCTTAAGAAACCTCTATGTAGCTCAGCTGGTGAATAAATTGAATTCCTAAAAGTGACATGAAAGTTGATAGGACTAGCTTACAGTCTGAGCTGCAATTTAAGCATCCATTAATTAACTGAATCACACCACTCTATTTTTATTTTTTTTTCTCTATTTTAAGAGACTTGGTGTCCTGATAGCATTGGTCACATCACAGCAAAAATTTTTGATGTTAAATAGTAAAATTGTAAGATTTCATGTGCACTGTGTGCATGAGTAACTGTTCCTATCTGTACACTGGTGGAATAAAGGACAGAATGGAGACAATCACTCAGCAGGCCAAGGGATAGGCTGTAAGGAAAAAGGTGAGGTATTCAAAGCATGCTGTGGCTGAAGTTTCACACGTAAGGCTTATCCTTAGGCCTCCCAGTGAAACAGTATCCACAGGAGAGGAAAAAAGTTAGGGATTGCTTTACCCTCTTCAACATTCCCAAGTCCGTCAGACCAGGTAGAGCATATCCAAAGGTGCTGAAGGAGCTAGCTGATGTCATTGCAAGGATAAACTTTATAATCTTTGAAAGGCTATAACTATTAAAAAAGGTTCCTGATGTCTGATGTCTGGAAAAAAAAAAAGAAAAAAAAAAGCAGATGTACTGCTTTCCAAGGGCAAGAAGGATACAGGCAACATTTTGGTCAACATAATCTCAACCCTTGAGAACGCTGAGGAGCAAATCTTAAAAGCCATTTCTAAACACAACAAAGATAAGAAGGTGATTAGGGGGAGTCAGCATAGATTTTTCTAAGGAAAACCATATCCAAACAATTTCAGCGCTTTCTATGATGGTGTGTATGAAACTGTGGACAAGAGGAGGGTGGCAGATTTTGAATACCTTGATTTATGTACGGGCTTTGACACAGTCTCCCACAATTTCCTAATCACTATATTGGTGACAGATGTGTTGGATCAGTGGATAGAAAACTGGCTGAACTGTTGGGCTCTAAGAATTGTGAGAACTACTGCAAAGTCCAGCTAAGTCACCAAAGTGGCAGGAGCAGTCCTTATCCTGGAAGGCAGGATTGCAATTCAAGGGGACTGAAATAGCAGAGATGGTATGAAGAACTGAGCTGACAATAAAACTCATGAGATTCAGAAAGAACAAGCATAAGCATCTGGGACAGAATAGTCTCTTGAAATAGAATAGTCTCAGATTGATGACTAACTTTTATGAAACAGCTCTGTAGGAAGGCAACTGTAGGTCAGAGTGGGCAGCATTCATTTCCGAGTGTGTGTAATGCTGCTACTGGGCCACACTCTGCTGATGATTTTAGGAGATTCTCACTCCTTTCAGTAATAGTACTGTTCAAAAGGCCTGAGCAAAGACTCCAGTTCTCTGTAAATAAAGAAGAAAAATTTGCATGCTTCTTCACTATTTCTTCACTATTGTTAAGGGTAAATTTATGATTTTTTTGTCAATACCCACCCGCTTCTGTAAAAAAACCAACACCACAACTACTCGAATATCTCTTCATAGCAATTGTTGACAAATATCTACTATATTTTAAAAGTTGCAACCAAAGACAGTCTCTGAGAGTTACAAATTCTAGGACAAAATCTAGAAACAGAGATTGAACAAAATAGTGAGTGTCTTTAGAAACTGTCTTATAATCTAAGTTCAGCACTGGAAAGTTCAGCTGAAGTATGAAACTGAAAATAAGTTTAAACAAAGTAGGTAGATGTTTTGTTAAGCAGTTTTAGGGCAACATTCCACAATATAAACCTGTCATATTTGCACTTTTTTTCACTGATTGTTCATTTTTACATGAGTAAAAATCCATGTATGGTAGCAGAATATCTTAGAATCAAACTTATTATTAAATTTTTCCCTGGCAACTTATATTTTCTACTTCTAGAGTTTTCTGATTTCTTCTAAGAGGCACAATTGCCTTCAGTTTTTTTCTATCTCAATATCTTGCATGTAAACTATTTTTTTCTGTGCTTCAGACAGGGATTTTCTCCCTTGACCATGCAGTTTCCTCAACCACTACATCTCTTGCTGAAATTTCTGGACCACTGTCAGCCATTCATTTTCCTCTTCCTTGCAGCATAAGGGCAAGTTAGTTCCATGCACTTCCTATGATCCTTTGAATAAACACTTGCCAATAGTCCGGGAGCCATTGCTCAGAGATCTGAATTATCCTCCGGTCACGAGATCATTGTTTAGATTTCCATCTTAATATCCAACGATAACAATATAAATGCCATAGATAAGATATAGAGGTATCTGTGAAATGCAGCTAAGAAATGTAAGTAAACCTTTACTATTGCTCTCTGGCCTTGCTGGTTTCAAACTTGGTATATCAGACCTTGAAATATTCTCTGAATGACATGCTAGAGCAGTCTCCCTTCATCGCTCCCCTTTGTGAAACAAGATGAAGAGCAATTGCTCTCAGGAAAGCTAAGACCTTCCCATATTAGTAGAGAGCCAATCAGAGTTGCTTCTTCAGACTCTTCAGGTGGAGACAGCAGTGGATAGGACTAGAAAGATATTAAAGCACATTGTCTTCTGATTATTCTCAGTGAAGACACAAGCTCAAAAGAATATTTATGCCAGAATAGTCTAAAGGGCTCTGACTGTCATCCAAACTCATTCTTACCTCAGTGTTAGTATCAGTTATAGTGGGGGAGACATAAAGATGCACAGGGGGGACACCTTATTTCCACCTTAATATCTTAAGTTACACAACCCCAGGCAATGCTACAGGCTTGAGGCAGAGTGGTTGGAAGACTGCATAGAGGAAACAGACCTGGGGGTATGGACTAATGTTCCGCTGAACATGAACTAACAGTGTGCACAGGTGGCCAAGAAGGCCAGCGCCATCCTGGCTTGTATCAGAAATAGTGTTGGCAGTAGGAGCAGAGAAGTGATCATCCCTCTGTACTCAGCACTGATGAGGCCGTGCCTTGAGTACTGTGTTCACTTTGGGGTCCCTCAATACAAGAAGGACAATGAGGCCATGGAGTGTGTCCCTCTGGAAGGGCAATGAAGTTGATGAGGGAACTGGAGCACAAGTCTTATGAGGAGTGGCTGAAGGAGCTGAGATTGTTTAGTCTGGAGAAGAGGAGGCATGGGTTGATAGTATTGCTTTCTACAACTACATGAAGGTTAGTGGCAAGATGGGAGTCCTCTCCCATTTAATTAGCAATAAGATTAGAGGGAATAGCCTCAGTTGAGCCAGGGCACACTCAGGTTGGATATTAGGAAATACTTCTTCTATGATGGAGTGGTCAGGCATTGGAATAGGCTGCCCAGGGAGGTGGTAGAGTCACTGTTCCTGGAGGTGTTCAAGAAACATTCAGATGCTGTACTGACGGACACAGGTTAGTGGGAAATATTCATGATAGGTGGATGTTGGACTGGATTATCTTAGAGGTCTTTTCCAACCTTAGTGATTCTATGATAAGTTAATCCTTAAGAACAGCTTTGTCTACCCATGAACTGCTAACTACGTTGCATATTCTTCCAGAATGTCAGATTTGTGCAACCACATTTTCTGATGTTTTTCTCAAAATATATACATCCTGTGATGGTAAGCAATCCTGCAGCATGTGTAGGATACATCTTTCCATCCTGCCTGTTAATGACTCTTGGAAGTATTGTATGTTTCATGAATAAATCTGTAATTTATAGTTACGCCACTGCTTATAGACAAAAAGGACAACGAGGTAATTGACTTGCACATCATGTAGACCAAGCTAACTGGAATGTAAGCAGCAGAGACATTGGACAAAACTATGGAGCGGAAAAGAGGAATAGGGCATTACTGTAGTGTTAAGATTTGTCTGGTTATATAAACAGAAATAGGTGTTTTTTTTTTAAGAAAAAAATCTGACTTCTCACTTCCTATTTAATACTTCCATTACATAAAGTAAATATGTCAAAACATCTCCAGATTCCTTCATGCTGGAAATCAAGTTATACTTAAACAAAGTTTGTGTGTGTCCTTCTCTGGCAGCTACCAATTAAATGTCAGGATTTTAAATACCACTTTTAGAACCAGCTTTTATACTTTGCCAGATGAGGTCACAACTACTTCCTTTTAATTGCTAGATGTTTTACTAAAATGTAGAAACGGGTAGCATAAGTTTTATGTTGTTTTCTTGTTTGATTTAAAAAGAAATAAGCATGTAGAGAAGAGAGGAAGACAGAAGGACACTGATCATGTGAAAAGAGAGGTTTGCGTCCTCTATGCAGCCCCTTCAACAGGAAGCCATTCAATGTTAGATGTTTATGTAGATGTGTTTATCAAAACATTAGGATGTTTTATCACCAAGGCAGCCCTTGCCCCACAATACAGGCTTCACACAAGATCTTCACCTCATAACAAACTTCTCTATAACTCCCAACTACATGTGCAGAGAAAAAGTACTAGAGAAAAGCTGTAACCCTGTTGTGGTAGTAAGCCCTCAGGGTATGGTCCTGGGAAAGTGCTACAGTTGTCATATCTCCCCATCAATGAGGCTGAGGCACCCTATTACTTGCAGAGTAGACAGCAGGAAAGATCTCAGAATTTTCCCACTGATTCTTTCCAGGATCTTTTCACATAAGGATTCTGTTTATTCTCTGGAGTCTCTGTGTAAACCAACACCAACTCATGATCTCTTGTAATACCAGCAGCTCATAACTCCAACATAACTTGGAATGAGCACAAGGAGAGCATTTGCCAGTTGATATCCACATCATAACTCTTACAGACCAGGTTAAGTGCAATATTGGCATCTATTACACCTGTGAAACTTGTCAGAATCCTTTAAATAATCCAGACCATCAAGATTAGAAAAAAAAGCATAAAAAAAAAATCCTTTTGAGAGTTTTATACTGTTTCCACTGGAAAATGAGCTGATTCTTTCCACAGTACTTTATCATCTGAAAATGGCAGTTAATCAAAGTATGTGTGTCAGCAAGTGAATAGAAATAACAATCACTAATGTGGGGACCACGTGATCCAAATCAATCCAACTAGAGCAGATTTTGCGGAATGTTATTGTGCACTTACAAGGTTTCCTATCTGACCTCTTTGCATGCACAGTACACAATTGTCCAAAATCTTTCACAGAATCATAGAAAATCCAGATTTGGAAGGAACTCAGGACGATCACCAAGTCCAACTTTTTGCTCCACACAGGACCACCTGAAATTCAAATCTTATGTCTGAGAGCATTGTTCAAATGCTCCTTGAATTCTGGCATGCTTGGGGTGTGTTCATGAGCCTGGGAAGCCTGTTTTAGTGCCCAATTAGGCACTGGTGAAGAACCTTTCTCTAATCCCCAACCTGATCCTCCCCTGACTCAGCTCCAAGCTGTTCCCTTCGGTCCAGTCACTGTCACCAGAGAGCAGAGATCAGAACATTACCCTCCAGTCCTCTTATGAGGAAGCTGTAGGCCAACATAAGCTCTCTCACAGCCCCCACTTATCTAGACTGAACAAACCAAGTGATCTCAGTTGCTCCTCATCAAGTCTCATCCTCTAGACCCTTCCCCTTCTTTGTAGCTTTCCTTTCAGCACTAATAGTTTTATATCCTTTTTATATTGTGGCACCCAAACTTGCACACAATACTCAAGGTGAAGCCACACCAGTGCAGAGCAGAGTGGGACAATCCCTTCCCTCAAATAGCTGGCAGTGCTGGACCTGATGCACCCCAGGATGTGGTAGACATTATTGTCTGTCAGGGCACACTGTTAACTCAGATTCAACTTCTAATCAAACAGAACTTATAGATATCTTTTTCATGGGGTCCTTCATTCCTTCTGAGTGGTGGTCTTCCAAAGAATGCATTGGAGGAGCTTTCTCAGAAGTCAGAAAAACCAAGTACTATTTGTGTCATAATAGATAGCAATATAGTACTTGTCCTCAGAGTCCTCTGCAAAACTCTACAGCCAATGAATCTTGTTCCCAGCACTCAACTCCATACTTTGAAGAGGATCCCATGAATCCAAACTTACTCTGAATGCAGAGGTAGTGGAGTGCTAGTAGGATTACAAGAGTGAGCTGTTCAGCTATAAAGCCTGTCCAGAAGGCAGTCAGGCATGTAAGTTAGACTTAGAAGGGGGTTGAGTGTAAGCAGCTGCCAGCAGACTTAGGGTGATACCTTCTGTGCATGTAAAAATGCATCTCAGAGCTTGATCCCTCTCATGCTGCTGGAGCTCAATTCAAATGGACACCTTGCACCAGCACAAGCTCCACTTCACCATCAATCAAGGATTCACTAACCAAAAGGATATGGCAGCTTGGATACTATGGAATTTTAGGTCAAACACACCAGACTTCCTTCCAACTCCTCTTTGTGTTGGGAGTACATTGGCTGTTAAAGGACCACAGCTGTATGGTCATGTAAAGATCTAGCAAGCGATAAATCATACTAAGCCTCCTTTGCTTCCAATATGTCCCAGTTTTTTTCCAAAAACTCCACTAAGACATGTTTAAAACTTAGGAACTTGGGATTTTCAGAATATCAGGGATTGTCATATCCAGTCCTTCATTTACTAACTTCCTTGACAGCATCTCCCACAATAGAACTGGATCTCTCACCGACCCCTTCCTGGGACCAGACAGAAGAAACATAGGTTCTTCCACTTTTTCACAGGTCCTTTGGATATACTGGAAAAGCTCTTTTATTCTGAATATTTCCGCCTTGAATTTGTCTTTCCATTCACATCAGTCCTCATTCAATCTGGCCCCGACTTCATTTTGGAAGCATATGCAGTGACAGGGTGACTGAATGAAACACTCTTGCTCATCTGAACATCTGCTAGATGTGAGCAAAACAACAGAGAAAGTTCAAATTACCTCTCTTAAAAAAATGACAGATATGAGTAAGAGGCATCACTCATGAGACACCTCTGTGGAGTAAACATTTTGGAATAATATTCCAGGCAACAACTACAGAGGCTCTAACAACAGATTGACCAGCCACTTATTACATTTCAAACAAAGTGACTCAAAGGAAAATCTTCCAAACAGGCACCGCTGGGCATTTGACTCAGTCCAAGCAATGCTTAACTATTGCTCTGCCACAAAAAATACATGTTTCTTCTGTAAACCATGTCCTGGTCACTTCTGAATAAAAGCGTAGTGCATCTCACCTTTTTCTCCCCAGTTTTTGGTATTAAGTAGGCACTGAAGGGTGCCGCTGTATCCTCTTAGCATGTGATGCCAAGTTCAAATGAATTATTGAGGCATTTTAAACCTTTTCTGGTTTTTTTTTTGGTTGTTTTTTTTTTTTTTTTTTTTTTTTGGCCTCCTTAAATAACAGAAGTTCTCCAAGTTAGCTGAAGGCTTAAAAGCTGGTTTTAATTTAAATATAAATAATATCCTGAGAGACTGTGTGATTTTTGTAAAAATAGATTGTTTTCTGTTCTAAATGCTTCTCTGATCTTAAAGCTGGGAGGGTGGGGAGGGGATAGGATGTCCAAACCTTTTCAGACTGAGTGTGGCATTCTGTCTCCAGAGAAGTGATTCATTTCTGAGATACCAACAGTTTATCTGGAAATGTGTTTACCATCCTGTAGTACCAGCACATCTATTCAGAATGTGGTTCAGAAATCATGAGGGGAAATCACACAGTGTTAAAACTTAGCATTCTTGAATGAGCTTCAGCCATAGCTAGTTCAGTAGCACAAAAAGAAATTGTAATGAGTGCAGTTGCAGAAATTTTCCAAATAAATAAAGCAAACAAGTTTCTCCAGAAAGAAAGCCATACTTATAAGATTTATCATAGTCCATAAAAGCAAGATGAACGTGGTCAAATAGAAGTCACAGGCCATCCAAGGATTTCAGTATTCTCTGCATACCTTTGCTCATTCTAACCAGTCTGCAACAACTGGTATGGAGCTCATCCGATGTTAGGAATGTATCCTTCTAGCAACTTCCAAAAACTTCTATTGGCTTAAAGGCTGCTGATGAGATCAAGTGTGGGTTAGTATCAACAGTTTAAAATATAGGATCTTATTTACAGCCTCCTGGCAGCAGATTGATAAAAAAAAACAACTCCAAAATCAGTTTGCTTTGCTGAGGGCCTCCTAAGGTGAACTGTGGAAACAATTCTGTCTGTCTTTCACCACAGTTAAGTCACCCTCTAGTTTGGCATGCCAGTCAGTAGCAGTTAGCAGTGCAGAGCCAACAAGTTTTATGGCTGAGCGGTACCAGACCATACAGCCAATAACAGATGGAAAATATTAAATGTGACGTGACACCTGATGAATGATGATAATGAACAAAAAATAGAATGGGGACAGATGGGTATCTTGACTGCCTTTCACCCTGCTTGCAATATGACGAAGTGACTGGCCTCACTGCTTGAGGGGTGTTTTTAGCAGCAGGACTCCTCCCATTCATCAGGAACCACCCCTTCCTGGGCTCCTTATCAACCAATGCTAGAAAAAGTAGCTCACATCATCGGTCTGATCATCTAGTCACAGGCACCCTGTGCAACCACTGCATCCCAGTCTATAAAACAAATCATCTTCATTGATAGGAAGAACTTTGTATCTTCTGTTCAAAACAGTGGGGCCATTCAATGCACAAAGCAATGAGGAAAGAGAAGTACAGCCTCTGAAGACAGGCTTAAAGCAGACCTCATATACTTTCTTACTAACTTGTCTAGATGTAGTTCTCTTGATCCTTGATCTCTGCACGAGAAGTTTTTTTTTCCAGAGACAGTAATTGGGTGTTGAGATTTCAGACTGAAGTCATTTCTTTTCTCTTTACTGCTTCATGTCAAGTGATGAGGTTCAAGTCTCATATATTCCATGCCTGCTCTGACCTCATTCTTACAGATTCTAGGTGTCAGGGAAAGGTATTACTAAAGCTCTTGCTATGGGGTATCTGCTTTTTCTCACTGAGTCAGAGGAGTGACATTTCCAGAATCACAAATTGCTGTGTCAGTGTTGCTGCTCAGCTTTCCAGGCAGCAGAACGATAATGTTCCTCAGACACTGCGTTCTGTGAAAAAGCATTTCAGGAAGGCACAGCAGTCTCAGTGGCTAACACAATACTATAAGCCAGCAAAGTACCTGAAAACCAAACACCTATGACTGTGTTAGAGATGTTGTGCTCTCCCTTTTGCTGCACAGTTCAAGGAGTTACATGTTGCTATTTGCTAGAAGTACGCATGGAACAAAATGGATGTTGGGTTTCTGTAGCAGATTGTGAAGCCAAGCAGAACTGGGCAATGAAGGCAAATGCTGATTTTGGTTGATTTGACTTCAATTGCTATTTGCCAGCATTAACTTCTCAGCCCTACTGTCTTCACTAGGGCTCATGGATATAAGTGCCATTTTAGGGGCTGAGTAAAGCCAAAGGGATACTACTTCAGTATGAATCTGCCTTCAGGCAGAGCTAATTGCAAGATCAGGTCAAAAGAGGGATAGAGTATTTATGTCAGTACAGAAGGATGGAAATTAGGTCCATAAAGCAAGGAAAATTCCAAACACTGCAAGTTATCTTTTAGGAATAGCTTCCTCCTCTACACTAAGAATTTTTCCTTCACAATCTAACACCAAAGAAGCAAAAACACACTTCTGTGGACAGAGATACAGTACTGCTTAAATAGTTTTTTCATCTTCTACTAACTAATTGCACTGCAGACACCATTCCCTTGGTGTTCTGCTAGAGCTGCTGCTCACAAACAAAACTCACTTCAGGGTCTGACCTTCTGCAGGCTTACTAGTTCTGCCAGGATTTTGTTTACACACTTGGCGCATACTTCAATGAGTTATACTGGAGCAGGCAGCTCAAGTAGGTTTTTTTGCTCCTTAAAAACAGAAGCCTACATCTAGACAGAAGCTTCAGTATTATCAGAAACCTTTCTCCCATGCAACCCCAAATCTTATAAAAAAGAATCTGTGCATTATTATAACCATTCCATGTTGTCATAGTTGTATCCCCTAGAAAGTATGAAATGTGCTTTGACATATAATTTACTGTTTTCCTGTGATTCATGAAGCCTCTTTTCACATGAACGGTCAGTCACTTCTTGTTTATATATCCCCATGCTACCTAGCTACTCTGATGAGTAAAAAAACAAAAACAAAAACAAAAACAAAAACAAAAACAAATATTTAATCATTATATCCATATACAACCTACTCCCCAAAACTCCTTAAAAAGAAGACACTGAATTTTTTATCAAATAATTGTTTCTTAAAGGTAAATCAGAAAGTTTTATATTCCCTAACACCAATTAGCAAATTATTTTGCTTTATGCTTGTTTTGTGCTTCATATTTTATAGTGTAAACAAAACAACAAGGAAGTCCAATAAACATCCAGAGATGATGGAGTAAAAGGAATGCTTAAGTGCATTGTTTCTGAAGTGACAGCTTTCTAAACATGCGTTAGTTGATTTCTCAGGGGAGATGGTCAGAATGATGCTAACATCATCAGAGTTAGATAGCACATCAGTGTGTTCTCTGAAGTCTGTTTCAACTCCTAAATGCTTCAGTGAACTCTCACTTTTACAGAGCAGTAAACTGAGGCACTATTTAATTTGTTTACAATGCTTACTCACTGAGTCAGTGCTCAAGTTACTCTGCAATGAAGTTCTGATCTGCAAAGCTCCTTCTCTGTCTTCCACAACAGCTTCCTAAACAGACAGTATGTGACAGATGGATGCGTATCTGTGGGTGCATATTTGTGTTTCCTGCATTAAATATGAAGGCCACCTTGTGAATTATTTTGACTGTGGATGAAAAAAACCAAACAACTATATTTCTGTTTAACAGCACTGTACCATGGCAATCCAAAAACATGTCAGAAAACACAAGTCATCAGGAACATTTATAGGAAAAAATATACTAGCATATGACCAGCTGTCAGTGTAGACCAGTAGGCTTTGTCCAACAAATGTCAGCGGTCAGAATCAATGCAAAACGAAAAAGAAAAAAAAATTCTTGTTATTAAGAATACAAGAAGATATAAATCTCCTATTTACAGAAACAGAGAGCAACTTCAGGTTTTTAAGATGAGGGGGGATAAAAAGCTGAGCAGTTTTTACCTCACACAAACATGAGTCAAAACTAAAGCCTCAAAATTTGATCTTATTAAAAAACAGGATTGTGAGGCTTTTGTTTTTCTTGATTTTTTGGCAGAGAGGTTGAGACAGAAGGGAGTGAAACTTTGGCGAGTGGTGGAGTTCGGACAAGGGAGGAGAGAAGAGGACAAGAGAGAGAAAAACAACTGCTTAGAGTCTAGTTTTTTGATTCAAATGCACCTTAGCAGCACTGGTTGGAAAGCAGACTAAAAAGTGGAAAGAATTTCTGGATTCGGATCAAGACAGAAGAAACTTTTTAATCTTTGCCGGGCCATAATCCCTTGAGAAAGCTTGTGAGAATTTGATCCTGCCATTTCCAAACTAGAATCTTAAAACTGTTTTGGACCAGAACTACAGTCAGTTTGAAAATGTTACTCCTTCCTGTGGGAAGAAAGAAAGGGAAAAAAAAAAGAAAAGAAAAGAAAAAAAAAAAAGGATCCAAGAAAACAAAGCAAAACAAAACAAAAGGAAAAAAAAAATCAGCTAAACCCAAAGTGTATGAACTCATTACAAGCTCAGGAAATCAACTCCATTTAAATCTCTTTTAGAAGCACTCTCCAACTTCAGTCATGCGTGTGGGGAAACAAATGTTACACAGACGTTCGCACTTCCCTCCTGGATCCCCTTCAGCTTTAGCTGTACATCTGAATAGTTGATAAGTCTCCTCAACACTTTCTCTCACTACCCATAGTTTTCATTCTTTTCAGAATTCCTTCCTCTTTCAGCTAATGATGCTGGGCTACTTGCTTCATCTTCCTTCTGATCTCCTCGTACTGCTTCCTTTGGGAAACTCATAGGAGCAGAGCTCTTTGAAATGGCAATAAAAATGACAAGCTACAATGTAAACACTTATTATTTTGCAACGTCTTACATATCAAAGATTCTAGGGTTGGAAAAAAGAGCCTCCATTCTTACTAAACAATTCAGTCTTATTTCAGCATTAAATCTTTATTTTTTTAGTGCACTAAATGAGAATTCTTATAATGTCAATGGATCATTATTCTGACATGATCTAAGATCTCAGAAAGGGGAATGATGAAAACCAGAACATCTACTAGCTTTCCAGACACATAAGTGAAATACACTTAATACATTATGCTTATGAGGTGGGTTAAGACCATTGTGTTGTCTTTGCTTTAATGAACTATTACATAGTTCATTAGTTAGATCTATGAGGATCCAACATACTTGTAGTATTTACATCTTTCTGTGAACCTGTGATTCACCACTTCTATTTATGTTCTTTATTTTTAATTTTAGTTTAGATATAGCTAGAGGAAGTTTAGATACAGCTTGACAGGAAAAAGAATTATTCTCTTCCATCTTTGGTACCAAGATCATCACTAGCTGTTGGCAATCAGATTTAAAAAGCAGTTGCCAAGACATAAATCACAAGTGCTGCAAATGTGTTTTGACTGCATCAGCTCTGCATATTTTTATTAAGTTTTATTGTGTATCAAAATTAGGCAAGACAGACTCTCTAATGGGAGGAAACTTTCTCATAAGCAGGATTATTGATGGAATTTTGACACACTAAGCATAGTTGTTCGTGTCCACATTTTTGCCTTATCTGTATTCAAGCTGCCTTGAATTCAAGTCTGTCAGTTTGGTATGTAATAAGCCAAATAATGTGGGAGTGATTAATTTTGGGTCTGCATGACTTTATTCACTGTGGCAGACAAGAACTTTTCAGGACTATATGCTTTCTTTAAGCACAGAAACTACTGCAGCAGTAGCATAGAGGCACCAGTACACATGAGAACTTGTTGAGGAAAAATTATTCCAAAAACTATACATACACATTTTTTCCATGATATTTGTATTATGTATTTCTTAATACAAGTATCTTATATAAAAATACAATATACGTATTATATATGGATAACATCAGAGTAAGTGTAATTTAATTCTGATTTTGCTATCATTTATTTTCAGTCTTCAGAGAAGTCTTGTCACTCATGAAATATGTAGCTCTCAGTCTTTTCTAGACCTTCTCTATTGCTGTTCCGAGCTACAATGAATTTATATTCCAACTTCTACAACATGTTCAAATTAAAAAGTATTTCATCTGCATATTTCTTATTCCTAAATAGATTAACAGATGACATATAATCTTCCAACATAATGCTGGATTTCATTTTGTTTGGCAGACATTTAAGGACCTCTCTCTTGTTTATATAATGTTTTTAATGCTAGTACAAGAGTTGAACAAGAATTTGTTAATAATCCTGATGCACCAATATCCCCAGTAAGCACCATTACTCTAGACAAGTTTCCAAAACATGGTGTTAAGGAATCCCTTTTGACATTTCTCAGACTAACATACTTGGATTTAAATATATTAGCACTGAAAGGCTTTTAAGCTTTGCAAAGCATAAGCTGTTCTACTTTATTTTTTGAGTTTTTAGATGTTTTCAATCACAGAACCATAGAATCATAGATTGGTTTGAGTTAGAAGGGACCTTTAAGATCATCTAGCTCCAACCCCCCTGCTATTGGCGGGGACACCTCCCACTAAACCAGGTTGCTCAAAGCCCCATCCAGCCTGGCCTTGAATGCTTCCAGGGAGGAGCATTCTCAATCTCACTGGGCAACCTGTTCCTTCACAGGAAAGAATTTTTTCCTAATACCTAGTCTAAATCTCCTCTCTTCCAGTTTAAAGCCATTTTCCTTCATTCTGTCTCTACCTGCCCTTATAAAAAGTCCCTCCCCAGCTTTTTGTAGGCTCTCTTCAGGTTCTAGAAGGTATAAGGTATATGGACCTTCTCTTCTCCAGGCTGAAAAGCTCCACTCTCTCAGCCTGTCCTCACAGGAGAGGTGTTGCAGCTTTGATCGTCTTTGTGGCCCTCCTCTGGACCTGCTGCAGCAGCTTGATGTCCTTCTTGTGCTGGGGGCCCCAGAATGAGACACATTTAGGCTTACATCTAAAAGTGTTTTCTGGTAGAAACCACTGCTAAATCTGAGAAGTTCTGAAACAAGCTGCTATCTATCTAAACTACATAGGAAATAGTGAATCTTCCCCTTTCTTTTTTCTTTACTCACATTGCAGAGTGTATCAGAGAAGTTTGCAGGTTTAGATGGGTACTTTATTACAGATCCAGAACCTTCTTTCTGCACTTCTCATTTGACTCTGACATCCCTCTCTATTCTGTGAAATAAGTTCTTTCCTTAATATACTACAAAAATGATAGCATCAAAGAACACCATTTCATCTTTTTTTCTTCATGAAATGCTTGTCAAATCACAGTACTATTATTAACTTCTATCCTCCTTCTAGAGACCTTCTGTTGCAAATATTCTTCTCCTCAGTCTCAAAAGAGTACAGAGAGAATACAAGGATTGTTCTGAAAGTAATGCCTTCCACTTTATTATGTTGACAGTTGGCAGCAGAGGGATGGTCTGACAAAATGGACAACTGACATGGAAGTATGTATGAAGCAAAGCTGTGTCACTGAATTACTCCATGTGGAAAAAATTGCACCTATTGACATTAATTTATTCTTGCTGAACATTTCTGGAGACCAGACAGTGGATGTGAGCACAGTGAGGCAGTGGGATGCTGTCATAGCAGCTGTGAAACTGCGGGTCACCTTCACTGGTGTAGATTTATAAGAGTGCAGCATGCAGGCTCTTGCTCATCACTGGCTTAGCTCATTGCGGTTACTATCTTGAAAAAATGTGTTTTGTAGCTGAGAATTTGCCCTATGAAATAGTGTTATTCTGCTCTTTGTATCTGTTAAATCTGTTAAAGTGGAAACTACAGATGGAGTCCACCTGGGTCAAAGAGGAAAAAGGATTCCAGTCAAGAGTTGACAGGTTTCATTTAGAAGACTTTAAACTAGGTTTGAAGAGGTAAAGGAGAAAAGTGTAGGGGCACATGCCAGGACTTGGAGTGAGACAAATAGCCCAATTGAAGTGCATCTATATCAATGCATGCATCGTGGTCCACAAAAAGGAGGAATTAGAAGCCATTGTGCACCAGTAAAACTATGACATAAGTTGCCATCACCAAAACGTGGTGGGATCATTCTCCTGGAGTGCTGCATATAAACACTATGAAGTCTTCAAAAGGGATAGGTAAGGAAGGAGAGATGGTGGGGTGGCTCTCTGTTTTAGGGAGTGTTTTGATGATGTAGAGCTCAATGCTAGGAATGATAAGGCCAAGTCTTCATGGGTAAGGATCAGGGGAAAGGCCAACAAGGCTGACATCCTGGTGGAAGTCTCTTATAGGCTGCTCAACTAGGATGAAGAAGCAGACTCTATACACAGCTGTCAGAAGTCATAGAATCGCTAGCCCTTGTTTTCATGAGGGACTTCATCTTACCTGACTTTCACTGGAAATACAATACAGCAAAGAGAAAGCAATCTAGAGAGTTCCTGGAGTGTGTGGAAGATAACTTCCTGACATAGCTGCTATGAGAGTCTACCATGGGAAGCACCCTGCTACACCTGTTACCTACAAACAGAGGATTGATGGGGCACAAGCTAGTTGAAAACTGTCTTGGGCATAGTTATCACAAAAAGAGTTCTCTATTCCTGATGAAGTTATGAAGGGAGTCAGCAAAACTGGAGTTTTACCTTGGAGTTTTGGGGGGCAGACTTTAAACTGTTTAGGGCATTGGTTGGGAGAATCCCTTGGGATTCAGTCCAGAAGGGCAAAGAGGTCGAGTAAGGCTGGGCATTCCTTGAGAATGAAGTCTTATAGGGCAGTGGAACGGGCAGAGATGTGTCGACAGGGATGAAGACCAGCCTGGATAAACAGGGTGATGTTGCTCAGACTCTGGGAAAAAACGTGTCTCCAAAGACCCTTTGGAAGAAAAGGTTTGAGAACTCAGGAAGAGTACAAGGATGTTGCTAGGATACACAGAGGGTAATGTAGAAAACTGAAAGTCAAGCAAGAACTTAATCTGGCCACCACTGTTTAAGATAATGAAAAATGCAAGAGGAGATGCAAGGAGAATCTCCATCCTTTATTGGATGCAGCAGTGAATCTTATAACCGAGAATGAGGAAGGGACTGAGGTTTTCAAAGCTTTCTTTGCTTCTGTCTTCAATAGTCAGACCAGTTATCCTTGTGGTACTCAGCCCCCTGAGCTGTAAGACCAGAATGCAGAGCAGAATAAACCTCCCATAATATAGGAGGAAGCAGTTAGCCACCTGTTACTTCATATAAAGTCTATGGGGATGGATGGGATTCACCTAAGAGCATTGAGGGAGCTGGTGGAAGTGCTTGCCAAAACATATCTATAAGCAGTTCTGGTCAACCAGGGTGGTTCCAGATGACTAGAGACTTGCTAATGTGACATCTATCTACAAGAATGGTCAGAAGGACAATCCAAGCAACTACAGACCTGTCAGAATGACCTTGTTATTAGGGAAAGCCATGGAGCAAATTGTCTTGAGTGTGATCACACAGTGTATGTAGGACAACAGGAGATTAGGCCTATCTAGCATGGGTTCATGAAAGACATGTCCTGCTTGGTCAATCTGATCTTCTTCTATGACCAGGTAACCTGCCTAATGCATTAGGGAAATGCTGCGGATGTAATTTACCTAGACTTCAAAAAAGCCTTGGTCTGTTTACCACAGCATTCTCCTGGAGAAGCTGTCAGTCTATATTTTGGACAGGTGTCCTCTTTGCAGGCTAAAAACTGGCTGAACAGCTGGGCCCAGAGAGTGGTGGTGGATGCAGTTAAATCCAGCTGCCAACTGGCTATGAGTGGTCTATAATGGGGACAGAGCTGTTTAATATGCTTACTGATGATCTGGAAAAGAGGATTGAGTGCCCCCTTAGTAAGTTTGCAAATGACAACAACTTGGGAGAAAGTATCAATCTGCCTGAAGATAAGAAGGCCCTACATCTAGAGGGATCTGGATGGTCTGGATCCATGGGCTGAGCCCAGTTGTGTGAGGTTCAGTGAGACCAAGTGCCAGGTCCTGCATTTTGGTTACAACAACCCCATGCATTGCTACAGGCTTAAGGCACAGCGGCTGGAAAGTTGTGCAGAAGAAAAGGATCTGGGTTGACAGCCAGCTGAACATCAGCCAGCAATGTGCTCAGGTGGCCAAGACAGCTAGTGGCATCCTGGCTTGTATCACTAATAGTGTAGTCAGCAGGATTAGTGAAGTGGTCATCCATCTTTGTTCTCAGCACTGGTGAGGCTGCAACTCAAGTTATGCATTCAGTTTTGGGGCCCCTCACTACAAGAAAGACACTGAGGTCTTGGAGCTTGTCACAGGAAGGGCAACAAAGCTGGTGAAGGGTCTGGAACACAAGCCTTATGAGGAACCGTTAAGAGAACTGGCAATGTTTAATCTGGAGAAGAGGAGGCTCAGGGGGGACCTTATCCTCTCTCTAGGTGAAATAAGATTGTGGAAAGGTGGGGATGGGCCTCTTTTTCTAGGTACTTAGTGATAGGATGAGAGGGAATGGCCTCAAGTTGTATCAGGGGAGGTTCAGCTTGGATATCAGGAAAAATTTCACCTCAGATATAGTGGTAATGCATTGGAACAGGCTCTGCAGGGATGTGGTGGAGTCACTGTCCCTGAAGTCTTTCAGCAAAAGGACAAATGCAGCAGTTATGGACATGGTTTACTGGGTATAGTGGTGAATGGTTGACATGTGGACTAGACTATCTAAGAGATCGTTTCCAACATTAATGATTCTATGAAATAAATAGGAGGCATTACTTTCAGAGTGACTTATGTAAGTTCCCCTAGCTTACAACTACTCTTTTTGATCCACCATCATTTTCAAAAACATTTGCGAAAATACAGCTTCTTTTGCCCTAGAGTGTGAATCGTGACTAATACACAAAAAACCATAAAGACACAAGAGAGGAAAATTGCATTACAGATTGGTTTCTGAAATAATCATGCTTTCCAATGTCAATGTTAGTGTTTCAGACAGACCAAAAGCGTGTTTATTGTCTTTAGCCAAAGCACCTGCTGAAATTCTTGGATGCTGACACTCCAGGACAGATTTGGACCCATTCTAACAATAATCCAAAACTAAAGCAAAATGTTCTCATTTGTATGACTCTTTGACCCTGAGAAAACTAGTAAGACTCATCCTGTTTCAACTGGGACTTTTTAAATCAAAATACCATCCAGCTGTAAAGTTAGAATCATAGCATCATAGAATTGTTTGAATTGGCAGGGACCTTTAAAGGTCATTTATTCCAATGACCATTCAGTGAACGAGTAATGAACTCTAGTCTGGTTACATTTGCCACAGATACAGCATTTCAGAAAGACTCGATTTTCTCTATCACGTAAAAGTAGTAACAGAAGGAATATATAACAAATAGTAACACATTATACTTACCTTCATGTTTTCTACTTCCATCAACCCTCATGACAGAATAGTGTGGTTTATATCTTTGTGATAGTCACTTTGCTGATACACCTCATAGTATGTATTTTTTACAAGGTTTTCAGTAGGGAAAACTGGAGTTGCTATTAGTTCTGATGAATCAAATGAGAAAAAACTTATTTCAAGAAGAATATAGAAATACATTATTTTTAGCAACATTACAGTATTGTGAAATGTAGCCCCTCTCCAAGGTCTCAGCCAGTAGCTCCCACCTCCTTGATACACAACAAACAGAACAAGTGCTGATACTTACTTTAGGAAAAAAGATTGTGAAATGTGCTTTTGAAATACATTTCTCAGAACACTTTCAGAGGAACAGCCCACAGAAAGCTGTTTACATTTTATTACTCAGACACAATTGCAAAAAATGTGAGGAAGAACAATATTCTGAGCTGCAAGCAGCCAACAATTCTTGCTGAATTCCTGGGAGCCAGAACTTCACGATCACTCTTTAAATATGTAATCTCTGGTCATGATAAAAGAACTGGAGGTTTAAATAATGGAATTTTTAAAATTATTGTCATAGAAATAGAGCCTGGATATTTATCATGGTAATCAGCTATCTTTCAGAAAATTTATGTAGAAAGATTGATGTGTAGTTCCAGCTGATGACCTAATTTGGTAGCAGTACAAGAACTTCAGCGTTCAAACATCCTTCAGCGTTCACTTAGAAAAAACAAATCTCCTTTCACCAAAGGGCTTCATACCATCATAGTGTAGAGAGGAACTTGCTTTTAAACTCAGAAGTGCAAACCCTTTGAACTTTGTGAAAAGACAAAGTATTTTAAATTGATGAAAGAGAATGAATGAAAATAACTATCCATCTGATGGTGATCTTTATCTACTGATACAGACTTGCTACCAAGTCCAGTAAAAAAAAAAAAGAAATTTATAGCATTTTGTTGATAATTTTATTTCTGGATATGTTTATTAACTAACTTCTACTTTTCTTCCATTTTGCTAGTTTTTGATGTCGAACTGTTTAAAAATACCATTAGAAAGACAGTAGAAGTTTTTATTCAATAGCACCTTCTTTGTTTATCACATTATTCATGCTGGACAATGGAAAGCATCAGAAAAATGCCTAGTTTTAACTTTGAAATGCAAGGAATTGAAGGCGATATAAACAACTTTGAATCTCTGACACATTAAAACAGTTACAATTACTGTGAAAGATATTCTGATCACACTCATCACAGGAGATGACTGTTCAGAAAGATGACAGAAAAAATTTAAAATTTATACTCTACAATAAATGACTTCAAAAGAAAAAAGATCAATCTTTTTTTGGTGTTGCTAAATACTTACTGTCACCAGCACCTACTTAATCTTTCACAACATTACAATATACCTTTATAATGAAATACTATAATGAAGTGCTTCCCACAGATATGTAATAATCATAATCTACAAACCTGCTTTAGATAGTATAAAACAAGCCTGACCTTTTGCTCTGCATGCAATAGAGCTTGGTGAGGATATTTTTAGCTACTGCATCACCATGACAAGCGAACTGCTTAGGTAATGTCTGCAATGAGAAGTGTACACATCTCTGTCCTTTCCTTTAACTAACAAACCAAACACAAACTCCGATCAACTCCACAAGTTCCTTGGTTTCCCCTTAATGTTCAGCCATCCAAATATGACCCTGATTGATCAGCATCACTATTAGTTTTATGGAGGCTCTACAAGAAATACTCTAAAATAGACAATTGATTCTTGAAGCCTTAGGACAATGTTTTTGCACACATCACAGAAAAAGATTTGTTTAGCCTATTCCTGAAGATCCAAATTATACCCATGAATAAGGTGTTTTCCACACTGAGCTTTCTTTGGCATGTTTAAAATCCACTGATGAAACAGGAATGACACAGGAGTTAAGAAGCCTTTCCAGACAATATTGAGAATGGCCATGTAAAAAATTTCAGGACAATCTTGTCAACAAGTTAGTCACTCCTGCATCAGCATTTACAGTACCTAAACCAGTTGAAGTAAATGATGGGAAACAGAAAAATGTCCATTTGATACTGCATCAATACTGTCCATTATCTGAAAGTAAGCATAAATTGTATGTGTTGAGTAATTTTTAATCAGTGGCTATTACCTGTTAGGAAACAAAATGAAATCTCTGCATCCAAGGGGGAGGAAAAATTCTGCAAGCTCAAGTGTGTGGACATCAATGCAGTGGAAGAGGAGGCTCCACCATTTTATATAGGAACTTCAGTATTGAATAGGAAACAGGCCCTTTAAGGTCATGCCTACACCACTAGTTTCAGACAGTCAGGAACTAATATTGCCATTTACTGAGCTGGCAGGAGATGAGGCAACTTTTGAGCAGAAGCCAGTGTAATGATGCACAAAAAATCTTAAAATGCTAGTGCAAACTCAGCCTTCAAAATGATTACTGCTTTTTCTTTGTTCAGCTGTGTTGTGATACAGTGAAGGAAATAAATGCTTTGTAAAAATGACTTTTATTTAACAAAGTTATTTCTTGAGCAAGGCAAAATTAAAATATTCCTTCACTTACCTCAGATATAGACACTGTACAAAACAAGAGTGGAAAATGACTTCTTTGTTAATTACTTATATATACATAATCTCAGAGCTAAACTATAATTCTGTAAAGGAAGCAGATTGAAAGC
This sequence comes from Tympanuchus pallidicinctus, assembly GCF_026119805.1. Lineage (NCBI taxonomy): Eukaryota > Metazoa > Chordata > Aves > Galliformes > Phasianidae > Tympanuchus > Tympanuchus pallidicinctus. Next base: position 1,661,890 of record NW_026294744.1, read on the forward strand.
CAAAATAAATGTGCAGAAATACAACACAGATGCATAGGTCTGTATGGTATCAAAATAGTCATTAGCAACATTAAATTATTGGCTAGAAATCTCACTTTTCTGATTTTCCCTGGTCTAGATCATCAAGTAAAAATTATCAAATAGGATGAGCCTGACTGATGCTAATAAAGACACCATTAGATACACTAGATCTATGATTACTGTTTTACTTAGCTTTTAGACACATTCTAATATAAACAAGTTTATAGCTAATTTCTAATATAAAGCCAATAATCATATACATGCATATAGTATGCATATTATACGACTGCAGACTGAAGAGCTTGAGCATTTTAGATTTTGTTGAACCTACGCATGAGTTCTAGGGCTTCTTGCTTCTCCCACTGCACATAATTCTTGTCAAAATTATTTATGTTATCTTGGATACAAAGAATATGGATTATTTATTATAGAAACTTAATTGCACTAGCAGTCATGCCTTGGAGGCAGATAAAGTTTGAACCTTTAGGCTTTCAACTTATCTAAAATGCTATTTTTCAGGATATCATAAATTTATTTATATAATGTGATTAAAAAAAAAATACCTGTGATATCACCTGCCATGAATTAGAATGGTTTTGCAAACTTTCCCCTGACATTCCTCTACCAAAGTTTCCACAAATTATTTTCCTATGATGTCATGGTTTTATGATTTTCATTATTGGTATTCCACATCACAGCATCATGTAAAGCACTGAGAGTTAAAGAGTTAATGCCCCACTTCCATGGACCGACAATTTTCTGAATATACCTGGCTCTCAGAAGAGAACTACACACTACAGAGGACATTGTGTTCAGAGGGGAAGACAAAGCTGGCAAGTCACAGGACTCACTCTCTCTTGCTGCCTGGCAGTGTATGGGTATGCTCCCCAGCCATTGGTATCGGACACTCTCTCTCTCATTTTGATGTATTAGCCTCGATTCCAATTATATATTGCATTATAGTGTGTTATCTTGCATTCTGATATAATATGTAGTAAATTAACTTTCCTCCTCAGATCACTGCCACTGTTCTGTTTTTAGGCCCATCTCCCTACCCTTCCCCCATTCCTTTTCCCTTTCCCAGGGCATGGATCTGTATGTGCCCTGCCCCATTAGTCACTGTACTGGGACAAACTGGCCTGTAAGCCATCAACACTCTCCCTTTTTCTGAGCCAGTGGGCTTGTGGGCCTGTCATGGACACAGACAGATCTAGAGATAACTCAGTGACACTATGATTAGGCAGAAATAATGAAAACTAAAAATAATCTCTTGTGCATGACAAGGAGGAGGTGGAGTTTAACACATAATTAAAAGTTTGTATACTACTTCGCTCTTTTTTTTTCCTGCTGCATATCTGAATTTCTTCTCTGAGACTTGCAATTTTGAAAGCAGTCAGTGCTCCCAGTCTGTTTTTGTATGTCTGTCATCTAATTCTGCATTTTTTCTCACAGGGTAGAGAGAACACCTAAAGCACTAGAAGTGCCAAAGGTAAGGAAAAAAAATCCCTGCTGTTCTATGTGATAATCACAATATCCAAGAGTGGAGACTAACACATGATGTTCCACTAGGGAAGATAGTTATCAGTAACATCTTACTGACAATAAGCTTCTCCCACTTCTCCATGACCACGTCTTGCTGAAACACAATAAAACTCTTCTGTAGCAAAACTGATGAAGACAAATGGTAAGAACAAAGTGCGAGCAAATTCTACCATACTTTATTCCACCTAGGTAAACAAGATAGTTTGGACTCATCAACACTCAAATATCTTTTGGCTTACCAGATGAAAAGGAAACTGGTCAGTCAATCAAAAAGATCTGGATTTTCATACATTTGGAGGGAGAGATCATTAGCTAATAAAATCTGCATCATTTACTTATTCAGTGAAACCCCACGGCCATACAGAAGGCAAAAACTTTTGTTTGATTACAAAAAGTAAGCACGGAAAAAGATTTAAATAAAAACAAACTGTCTGCAATACACATTTCATATTAACAAACACATAGGAAACTATTTGGAATTTACAGCTATAAAGAAGCAATTTATGAAAAGTGACTGCCAGTGGAAAAACAAAAAAAAAAGTGGAATAAAACATCACAACCACCAAAAAATAACAAGAATTGCCCATGGGTCCCCACTGGATGACAAGCTCATCATCAGAGGTATAATTCTCAGTTTATTTATATTTCTAGGCATCATTTCATTCAGAACTTTAAAACTAAGGTTCCAGGTCTACAATCAATAGAGTATAGGCACGGAGTTTCCCATTCACAGACTTGATCCAAAGCCCATTGTCAGCTGGCATTATTGCTACTTCCTTCAATGGGCTTAAAAATGACATCTGAGGTCAGCATGACGCTCTCCTTATTCTGTCAGAAATTCCACTGCAGCAGTGCAGTATGCATATTCACATAATTACGTATATCTTATTCCTGAAACTGAGGTCTCTGAGCTTTGTAAAACAGAATGTATTCTATTTATACATACCAGACATTGGTTACAGTAATGTTTGGAACTATTCTAACATGATGCACTGCATGGTTTTTAATTTTTTTCTGTCAGTAGAGCTGGAGTTGTTTACAAATGTCTGAAGAAATGACTGTCAAAGCTCTTATCTTTCAGCACGGATTCTTCCCTTATGCATCCAAAATGATAAGAGCTAATAAGCTTCTCACACTCCTTTCAGTCAATGCATTTGGGCATATACTTGAGAAATAAAGATAGACTTGTGTGTATATTTAATTTTTTTTCAGTTTCTTTTAAAATTAGAAATACTAAAAAATTACATCAAGATATGATAACACCTTTAAACCAGAAATGAAAGGGAATTTTTTCATCATTGCTGTAGTTGCCTAGAGCTTCAATCACAGGCTACTAGAAAAGACAATAAAATTAAATCTTAAATAAAAACTATTTTTCCTGTTAAAAGAACAAACTGAATACACAGATACTTCTCTCAAGTATAGTTTCAGAGAAATCTTGAACCAAGGATACACTCCCAAATGAAGACATTTGCCATTTTTTAAACTTATTTGCAAGTTCACAAATCATACTGTAGCAGTGGTATAGAGAATGTCAGTCTCTCTTTTCCTGTGATGCGGTTGGGTCTTCATTTAATAAACTGCTTAATTGTTTCTGTGCACATGAGAGGAAAAGTTCCAAACTAGACAGATTTCTCTGACGAATAACTTGATCAAGCTGTTGAAATAAGGAAAGAAAGAAAGAATAAGAGAACATAGAAATAAATGTTAGGATTTAATTAGCAAAAATTCATACATACTCACCAACAAAAATTCCAACTCCAAATTCAGCAACCACCCACAAAAAGAATTTTTAATACACACAGTTTAGTATCAGCTTTTAAACAATTATTTCTTTCCAAAATAAAATGTATGTAGGTCACTTCAAAAGCAATGCCTTCTATTTATTTCCATGGAAACTACAACAGACAGGAAGAACATATAACACTATTTGATAGAGCAAAGTCTCAGCTACAAAACACTATTTTTCAACATACTGACCAACATTAGCTATGCATTTTTGCCTATGATGAACAAGAGCCTGCATGTTGTGCTCATAAAATTCTGCACCAGCAGATGTGCCCCACTGTCACTGTTGTCACTACTGAAATGTACTACCTACTGTCTCACTGTGCTTACATTCACAGAATCACAGAATCACAGAATCACCCGGGTTGGAAGGGACCTCAAGGATCATGTAGTTCCAACCCCTCTGCCTAGCAGGGCCACCAAACGTACACATTCAGATCAGGTTGCCCAGGACCCCGTCCAACCTGGCATTGAACACGTCCAAGGACGGGGCATCCACAACCTCCCTGGGCAGCCCGTTCCAGGGCCTAACTACTCTCCTTGTAAAGAACTTCCCCCTAACATCCAACCTAAATCTTCCCTCCTTCAACTTGGATCCATTTCCCCTAGTCCTGCTGTTGTCAGCCCTTTTGAAGAGTTTACTCCCCTCCTGGGTGTAGGTTCCCTTCAGGTATTGATAGGCTGCAATGAGGTCACCCCGCAGCCTTCTCTTCTCCAGCCTGAACAAGCCCAACTCCCTCAGCCTGTCCTCATAGGGGAGGTGCTCCAGCCCTCTGATCATCTTAGTCGCCCTCCTCTGGACCCTTTCTAAAATCTCAATGTCTTTCTTGCACTGAGGGCTCCACACCTGGACACAGTACTCCAGATGGGGCCTCACAAGAGCCGAGTAGAGAGGGACAATCACCTCCCTCTCCCTGCTGACCACCCCTCTCCTGATGGAGCCCAGGATCCCATTTGCCTTTCGAGCTGCCAGAGCGCACTGCTGGCTCATGTTAAGTCTCTCGTCCATCAGGACCCCGGGGTCCTTCTCTGCCGAGCTGCTCTCAAGGCCCACTCCTCCCAGCCTGTACGGGTGCCTGGGGTTCTTCCGGCCCAAATGCAAAACCTTGCACTTTGCCGTGTTGAACCTCATTAGGTTCACCCGAGCCCAGCCCTCCAGCCTGTCGAGGTCCCTCTGAATGGCATCCCTTCCTTCCACCGTATCAACCGCACCACTCAGCTTGGTGTCGTCAGCAAACTTGCTGAGAGTGCACTCAATTCCCTCATCGATGTCATTAATAAAGATGTTAAAGAGCACCAGTCCCAAGACAGACCCTTGGGGGACACCACTTGTTACCGGCCTCCACCTGGACATAGAGCCATTGACCACCACCCTCTGTCTGCGGCCTTTCACTGTTTGGTCTCCAGAAATGTTCAACAAGCATCAGCGAATGTCAGTGAGCTCCATTTTTTTCTGCATAGAGGAATTCTCTGAAACACTTTTGTTTCATATGCCATTTTGTCAGACCCCACTTTGCTGCCATCTGTCACACAGCAACAAAATGGAATGGAATACTAGCTGGGTAGGTTCAACCTCTACTGCCATACCACCAACATCTGCCTCTGACATTGTGGGCCAACATAATAAAATAGGAGGTATAACTTTCAGAGCAGCCCTCTCATTTAAATAACAGCTGCTACTGACAAGAAATTGAAAGACTTGGAAACGCTAAACCAAGCTCTAAAGAACCCGTATCTACATAAAAGACAGTCGAGAACAAAGAACAAAATGGGCACACTGTTGCTGTGATGATGGATTTCTCCTGATATGAAAGGTATCTTGATTCTCTACTCCAAAATATAAAGAACACTTTGTATGAAGAAACTTGCAGATGTTTTTCTGCTTCTGACTTGACCATTCCCTCTGGGGAATGGATAGATACAGTCCAATTCATATAAAATCATATGTTACGTCTTAAGAAAGTTCTCGAGAATCCAATTTCTCTAAATATTATTATGTCATCAAATCCTATTGCTTTTGGTAGATATGTTGGATGAAATTGGAACGTGAAACTGATTTTCAGTGGTTTTCCTTTTATGGCATATTGCATCGTCTTGACTCTCTTACTAAGAGAGTCCTTTATTGAGCTTTGATAAAGAGCTTTGACTAAGCTCTTTTTTATTGTTTTTTTTTTTTTTTTGCAACTTTTCCTTGCAGATTCTTCAGAAATAGGTACTTCTTTAAAGTAGCTTACCAAATGTGTGCTCTGATATTGTGCTGTTAATTGTATCAAGACAGTGAACTCCAATTGTACACTGTAAGTTTATTTCACTCAGAACTAAGTAAATGGTCAATGTGTGCAGCTATTGGCTGCAGTATGAATTTATTCAAGCTTGAGATAGACTTTACACTTCATGAATTAATAACAAATTTGAGGAACCTTTGTTGAGGCTCAAGTAGTTAGTTGGAAGTCTCCCTTTGTAAATAAAGCCACTTGATTGTTAAAAGTTTATGTAAGTTCAATAACATAAAAGTTCAGAACTCGTCAGTTAAGCTTCACCTTGAAAGGTACATTTTAAAATTTTTCCATGCTGAAGTAGCTGACTAAACAGTCAGAAAAGACTTAGGATTTTCGCATGACACAAAACAAAACAATAGTGAAATGATACTGATTTTGAAAATAGTACATTGAAATGGCTGTTCAAAAAGAGAGCATTGTCATTAATGGATAAGTTAACTTGGAAACAGAAAGAAATCCAGTGAAGCTTCATTATATAACAGATTATTTAATGAAGTGTTTGGAACAGCCAGATTTTTTTAAGACTGCCGCAACATTACTGTGTTGCTCCTTGCATAATATATAATTAAACGAGCAGGTTTATTTAAACCTTGTTTTTCTAAACAGTCGTCCCTTTGTATTTAGAAGGCCCTGTTCACTTCGTGGAATGATGTCATTACTTAAGCAAACATTCATGGAAATCTGGTAAATTCAAACTGAATGTGACTCATATGCAGACATAATCAGTATGAATAGCATATTAGGGATGGAGTATTCATATAACCAAATTAAGTTAGCTGTTTTAATCCTGCAGATACTGAAAAATGTACTGTATTGGTCTTGATCTACCACAAGAGAGGAGATTTTCTACATCCCACCATCACTGTATTTAGTATTAAGTTTTTCAATCATATTAAATTTATCCAGTTCAGTGCTCCCAATTCTGTATGTCATGACCTAGAAGCATTCACATCCTTCACGTTTTCCCTTTCTAGCATAACTACTCACAAATAGACACATTTTCAGGGCATAAATTCTTAGTTCTTCCTCCACCAACTATTTCTCAAACATCTAAAAATTTCAAATGGCTAAAGTAGAAATGCAGTCAGAACTCTTTAAGTATTTACTATATATCAATTATTTTATCTCTTACTAGTAAATGCTAAAATATTTTACAGAAAACTCAAATTTAGGTTCAGGTATGAAGTTATAAGGACGAAATTAGGATCTAATCATAGTAAAGATACATTTTATTATTAACCTCACAGTGGCTTAAAGTTCAGTCAGAGATGTAAAGAAAGCAAAATTGTTACATAAAGATCCTTTACTTTTCCCTGTTGTGTAATTATTAAGGTGTTTACATGAATATCTTTGAAAACTATTTGTCAGACAACATTATTTTCCAGTAGCAACAGATTTCAAGCTGTAGAAAATGGCAAATACATTTCTAAAAATGTACACTGAACAATTTATCAGTACTTCAAATGATAATCTGATGATTAGTGTAGCCAAATGCAATTCCACTCACTCTTCTGTCTCTGTAATTCTAAAAGGTTTTAATGTTTACAATGACTTGAGACTAAAAATGAGTGAAGATATTGAGTACTGTTGTTACTTTTTAACTGGAATTTTTCAAAGTTGATCTCAATCACGCATGTTATAAAAATAAAGAATAAACATGGCATTACTATCTAATGAAGCAGAGCATCTTCTCTTAAACATCATGAAATCAGAAATCAGGTTTTCTCTCCTGCGAATTCTTTACGCAAAACAATGATGCAAAGTACTGAATACATCAATAAATCATTTTAATACATTCATATACGTGTTTTTATTTATCCTTAGAAGAGAATTAAAAACTTCAAATCCTGAAAAGTACCCTTGCCATTCAAAGAAAATCAAGTTCATGAAGAGACAGGAAATTTCAAACGTAAAATCAATACTTCACGTAATTGAAAACACTTAGATTGATGTGTAGCAGAATGTGTTCTGAAGATTGAGCTTAGTACGTCTAGATTAGTGGAGTTGATAAAAAGGCTTTTCACCTATTTCGTGCTTACAAGTAGCTGCTTGTTAGCTGTTGAATAGAATTTAATTCCAAGGTAATTCCTTTAAATTCAATAGTGATTAGCCACAAGGAATTATTTATAGACACTGTTATGATGTCATTACACATATTTTCCAAGTGACTAGTAATATGAACAATCCTACATATTTCACCATCTTCTTGTCCTCCAAGTCCTCCTCAGTAGAAAAAAGACATTTCAGTACTGTAGGTAAAAGTAATCAAGATGATTTTATTGTATTTCTTGTAAATTTATCTTCTTTTATATTTAATTTGGTGTATAACTATAATTAATCTTGGTTATAATTCCATTTTAACCGAGTTCCTCCACACTTTGAAAAGTATCTCCATGGAGAACACAATATTAGTCAAATGTGTTCATGATGAAAACTGCTTCTCCTAAACACTTATGTCCTTAAAAATTAAGGACTAAAGGAAAAAAAAAAATCTTAAAGACCCACTAGAAACAGAACATTATTTAATGGCTCATTCTACACACTTGATATAATATTAAAAGTACACTGGGTTGTTCATGGAGCAATTACTCTAGATGTAAAACAACTTCTTTGTTGTTGTCAATCATTGCTGTGATCAAATTCAAACTTAGGCATTTCTGTTCTAATTGTATGTAAATCTGTACCTGTAATTGTATGTAAATCTTTAATAACTTGTAAAAAGTTCACTAAAACATCATATAACATCACTCTGCATTATGAAATACAGACAAAAAAATGGTCTTTCTAAAGAATGACCTGCACTTCAGTCCTAAGTGAATGAAATGACTGCATTTTAAATCTTACATAAATTTTTAACTGCAGTCACTTTTTATGAATAACATAATTCTTTCTGAAACACTGAGTTTTCTTGTGTAATTACCTCAGCTTTTGCAGAATTTTCCTGCTCCCATTCACAGTATGGAATAATCCATTCAAATGTACTACTGCAACTTAGTGCAAAATTCGTTGTATATACTGTGCTGCATATTGGCTTACAAACTCAAGTGTTCAACAGAATATTGCAGTGTAATTATAAGACTCATAGGTGTCTTCTCACAGTCTGATTCGTAGACATTCCTCTTTGAGGAAAAATAAAAAATGAGGGTACAATTTTTGGTACAATTTTTATGATTTATGTTTTGTGGTCTTTTTTCTTTTTTTTTTTTTCTTTCACAGCTAATCCACACATGAGCCACAGACATGATTCTGAAAAATTCCACAGCTAGAGAAGTTCAGCAATGTAGTCATATTTTCTAATAAAACTATGGTTTCAGAAAGTTTTTGTAGTGAACTAACATGACCTTCTCTCCGTAGATTGAACGGAAGGCTTTAAAAATTTCCCTAGTGCATTAAATATAACACACAAAAAATTACTCAGTGGAACCTGCAAATCTGTGAGTTGGATGAGGAAACAATGAACTAGTTCCTCTCATTCCTTTAAAGGATGAGAAGGAAAACAGATCCATATGGTACATATGGGAAGCAGAGCCTATTTTCAAGTTAATCCCAGGACAGGACATTTTTGTCTGTTCACCTGTGAATTTCTACTATTGATAACACTTACTAAGTATACAAAAATGAGGTTCTTCATGGCTATAATTTATAGAGTATCTGCTACTCATTAGAAGGTCATCAGTGTTCAAGACAGAATCTCTAGAAAGAGTCTGAAATGTGAAAATGTTTTTTCTCCTTATAATAAATAATGCTGCAACTTCTAATCCTTAAGGAATTTAGGCTCCAAATTTGATCAGTGAAACCATTAAAATAATCCCATATGTTGGAGACATCTTTAAAACAGATTTGCCTAGTCTGCTGAAAGTGGTGAGAAAACACCCTGTGAAAACTCTCAGAATCTCTACTCTCTCCCAGTTGGACATAAGATTGTAAGAAAATGCCAACTTTCCTTCACATAAATAAAAGAAGAAAATTTACTCTCAATCAAGGAATGCATAAAGGAGCTAAAAATCATTGCAGCACCTGCTCAGACTACTGTAAGAGGTGAAAAAAGGGCATTATTTAGGAGAACAAAAATAATAATGGAAATATTTACGTGTAGCTGGGTAGATCTATCTATTGAATAGCTTAGCAACATAGGATTCCTTTACTAAACTATTTACAGGTTATTGCCATATGCTAAGTATATAGAGTTACTGTACTGCTACTGTAATTGCTGATGCGTATAGCACTCAGATACAACATACTTAAGACAAACATATGGAAATATATTTAAGCAGTATTTAAGTATCTAGATATATTATACAATCAAATGCCCTTGTATAACCTTAAAGTCTGAGGTCCTGACTCTGCAAACTGATTTCAGATGCCTATAAAATCTTCAATACACTACTGACTCTCCCACTATTAAAGTCACTCACGTGTGTCATGTAGACATGCACCTCATTAATTTTTAAAGGCTTCCAAAAGAAAAGCTTTTGGAAAAACTTGTTGATTTTGTAGAAAACAAGTGTCTTCCTTACAGCATAATATCCAAAGCATGAAAATGCTCATTAAGTAAGTGAAGTCAGATCTCTTTTTTTATAGTTTTCTATTTTTAAAGCAAAAATATCCTAATGCTGTCATATCCCACCGTTCTTCTCTTGTAGAATTACTGAAGAGCAGCAGAAATGCACAGATCAGTTCCACTAATAAAATAACAAAGCAATTAAATTTGGCACCTGTATATTATGTGAAAACCGTATTTATTTCAATTAATGGAAAAGCATAATAGGGAGTTACTTTGAAGGCTGTTTTCAATGTTTTATAGACTTATGGGTTTAGTAATGCTCACTTAGACTGGGCAGGTTTCAAATAAAACTCAACTTCCCACATGTTATGTCACACAGGACCAATTCTTATTTTCCTTTGGGCACTAGATTTTGTTTAATTTGGGGGGAAAAAAAAAATTATTTGCAGTGGATACCAATCATCCTCTAGATAACTTTGTTATCCCTGTCAATACTCGGCACCTTAACTCAATTTGATAACTCTGTGAACGTTACTACAACTATGTTACAAATGGAGCTATGAGAGTGAATCTATGCTGTATCCACTCCTGAGCTACATTTGATTCTATCCAGCATGGAACTCAGCAGTGTCCGCAAAATCTCTGAAAGAAAAATGGTTAGCATTTGTTTCTGCTACATAGTCCCTGATATGTACAGTACCTGCTCAAAATCTTCATCAGTGACCTTGATGAGGGGATAGTGGCCACCCTCAACAAGTTTGCTGATGATACGAAGTTGGGAGGATTGGCTGACATGCCTGAAGGCTCTGCTGCCATTCAGCAAGACCTGGACAGGCTGGAGAGCTGGGCAGGTGCAAAGCAGAAGACAAATCAGAATGTAACTACGGGCCATCTTCATCAGATCACCTTCTCTGATACGGAAGTAGGAACTGGAAACATATAATAGCACCTAAACCATGGATACCTAAACAATCTGACAGGTTTCTATCCAGGCTTGCCAGATCCTGGGTCCTTACTGTTGTAAGTACCCAAGTTAGTTTTAGGCACTGTAAAATGATGTTTTAATATGGCTGCTAAAGACTTGCTAGAAACTACACAGGGCTTCTGTGAAACATTATAACCACAGATTATAAGATGTGATGGGATGAAAACATACATACTTGAAGGCAGATCTAAAACTATACCTATATCTAAAATTACCTATATCTCTATCTAAAATTATATTACCATTGTAGATAGATTCTCAAAAAGAAACTCAACAAGGAATCAGGCTGCAGTAAATCTGGTAAATTAATTCAGCAGTAATCACCTATGCATTGAAATAAGTAATTATCATTAAGGTTTAGGGAATAGAAAACTAATTTTCTACTACCCAGACAGGCATTTCTGAGGCCACACTTGAAGGACTTCTTCAGTACTGATTGGATTGCTCATGTTTTCACGGTCAGATCCATTTTACTGAATATTTCCATTTGGAAGTTGAAGCCAAACTTCTGCAGCAAAATTCAGAGCAGCTGCTGCAGAAGCACCTTAAAAAGCTGCTGATGCAACAGTGTAATCAAAGAAAAGAAATGATACCATAAAATCTAAAGATGTAAGAGATCTTGGCCAATCTACTGATTTTTTGCTGATAATTCCATCTCCTGAGAATTACAATAAAGTTGATCACTGTGGAACGTCTCCCTTGCAGTTTGACAGCCTTGTATATGCCTGCTCAAAAAGATATCACTAGCCATGTTTTTTACTTCAAGATTCCTAAGGATCCTCTTGTTGCCAATAGAGACTTGTAAAAGGACAAGGAGTTGGCCTATAACAACAAAAACAAAATTGCAGATTATTTTAGTTTCAGTTAATCCAAGTTGATCATATTGACCTGATTAATTTTCCCATCTAGTAAAAACTAAGGTGGATAACATCAACTTCACAAAATTTTTAACTGTTCCTACGCTATCAGTATACCTAATATTGAGAGATTGACTGGTGAAGTAACTCCCTGGCATACCAGAGAAAAAGGCTGTAGGGGGATAGAGATATCCCCTTGAAAATGATGGACCCCCTGCCCTGTCACTGTCTGACACAGGGAGGGCGGGCCTGAGAGATGGGGAGAGTTGGAAGACAGTCCCAGCTTGGACTCACGGGTGAACCCCTTTCCAACCAACCTCACTTCCCCAGGTGCTCCCTGAGAAATAGGCTTCAGGCACTGGAAATTGAAAGGGAGGTGAGCAAGGAGGTGTGGAAAGGTTTGCCTGAGACATCACTGAGGGCAGGGCAGTCAACTGCATCTCCTCTGCCAAGAAAGAAAGAAGGGTCATTGTTGCAGTTGATTCCTTCCTCATGGGAACAGACGGCACCATATGCAGACTGGACCTGATTTGCAGGGAAGTGTGCTGCCTCCCTGGGGCATGAGTCAAGGACATAACTCCCAGCTCTGATTCACCCCTCTCATTACTACCCATTACTGATAGTTCAGGCAGGCAGTAGCTCAGATAAGCCTGCGAATGATCAAAAAAGACTTCAGGGCTTTAGGGCAGTTTGTGAGGGAGTGGGAGCACAACTGATATGTTCTCCTATCACTTCAGGGGCAGTGACGGACACAGAGTGGACTAGGAAAACCCAGGTAATAAATGAGCAGCTGAGAGACTGGTGCTGCCACAGGAACTTTGGGGTTTTTTGACCATGGAGGAATTTACTCAGCACCTGGTCTTAATGGCTGCAGATGGGTGTCACTTATCTCTAAGATCTAAGAAACAGATCCTAGCCCAACAGCTAGTGGGGCTCACTGAGAAGGCTTTAAACTAGGTAGGAAGGGGGTGCAATGAAACTTCCTAGGGTAGAGTGAGTAGTCTGGAGCTTTATACTTGATCAAATGAGTGAAGACTGTTGAGTGTGATGGGACAGAGAAAGGACTGGGGTTGTTGTCAGGCCAGGAGATTGCGGAGAAAAACCTCTGAACTGTCCTATAGGATTCTGTGGGAACTCCTCAGAGGAGGATATATTGCTGACCCGTTGTCTGAAAACTCCTCAGGAAGCAGTGGGGGAAAAATTTCTTCCGGAGATTTGAGGGTCCCTACAGAAAGGTGGTGTGTCAGAAAGGCCAATAGAAGTGCCTTTACACTAAAGCAAGCAGCATGGGAAATAAGCATAAGAAGTTGGAAATCATGATGTGCTTGGAAAATTATGATCGGGTTGCTGTCATGGAAATATGGTGGAATGACTCACAAAACCAGAATACCACTCTAGAGGGCTATCACCTTTATAGCAGAGAGAGGCTAGGTAGGAAGGGTGGAGAGTTGCCCTCTACATTAAAGACTGGATAGACTGTGAGCTCCCTCTAAGAAATGGAGCAGGTTGAGAGCCTGTGGGTTAGAATTAGGGACAGAATTAATAAAGGACATCTGGTAGTAGGGGCTCTACTACAGGCCACCTGATCAAGGGTAGCCTGCTGATGAGCCATTCTTCATTTAGCTTCAGGAGGTGGCGTGTTTGAAGGCACTACTCCTAATGGGAGATTTCAATCATCTGGATAACTGCAGTGAAAATCACACAGCAAGCTGCAAGAGTTCCAGGAATCATAGAGTCATAGAATGGCCATGAAAAGGACCATAAAGATCACCTAGTTTCAACCCCCCAGCTGTGGGCAGGGTCACTAACCACTAGCCCAGGCTGCCCAGAGCCACGTTCAGCTGGCTTTGAATGCCTCTGGCAATGGGGCATCCATAAGAATCCATGAGAAATCTCCTGAGTGCGTGGATGATAACTTTCCGGTTCAAGTATTGGATAGACCAACAAGAGGTGAAGTGTGGCTGGATGTGATGCACACCAGTGCAGAGGAGATCATTAAAGGCATTCAGTCTGAAGGCAGCCTAGGCTGCAGCAGTCATGCCCTGATTGAGGTTGGGATCTCAAGGAACATGGGCCTGGAAAAGAGTGGGGTCACGACTCTGAACTTAGGGAGAGCAAATTTCAGGCTGGTTAAGGAATTGTTGGGTGAGATCTCCTGGGAAGCTGTCCATAGAGGCAAAAGAGTGGAAGAAAGTTGGCTACTCTTCAGGGATGCCTTTCTGAGAGCACATGAGCTCTCCATCTCTCCAAACAAGAAAGTGGGCAGGGGAAGCAGGAAACTGACAGGACTTGGCAAGTCAGTCTGAGGGAAAAGAAGAGACTGTACCACTGTGGAAACCAGGGCATGGCACCTGGGGAGAAAACAGGGATGCTGTCTGAATTTGCAGAGAGGAGATTAGAAAAGCAAAGACATGGACAAGAACTGAACTTGGTGAGGGATGTTAAAAACAAGAAGAGATTCTATAAGTACATTGGCCAAAAGAGGCAGGCCAAAGAGAGCATACCTCCTTTGGTAAATGAGAAAGGAGAACTAGCTACGACAGATATGGAGAAGGCTGAGGTACTAAATGAATTTTTTGCCACAGCCTTCACTGGCAGTCAGGATTCTTGTATTTCTCACATTCATGGAGACCGGAAAAAAGGAAACATCACTCTCATTTACATCAAAGGAAGGAAGGAGGACTGAGGGAACAACAGGCCAGTGAGCCTCACCTCTGTGCCGGGAAGATCATGGAACCCATTCTCCTAAAAGATGTGTTAAGGCACATGAGGGATGAGCAGGTGATCCGAGACAGCCAGCAAGGCTTTCTCAAGGGAAGGTTGTGCCTGATCAATCTAATGGCTTTCTATGATGGAGTGACATCATCAGTGGAAAAAGGCAAGGTGACCAATGTCATCTATCTGGACTTGTACAGGGTCTTTGACTTGGTCTCCCACAGCATCCTCATCTCAAAGCTGGAATGATATGGATTTGAGGGATAGACTATTCAGTGGATAAGGAATTGGTTGGAAGGCCATAGACAGAGGGTTGTGTTGAATGGCACTACGTCCAGGTAAAGGCTGGTGACAAGCAGTGTCCTCCAGTGGTCTGTCTTGGGACCAGAGCTCTTCAACATCTTCATCAATGACATCGATGATGGGCTGGAGTGCACCCTCAGCAAGTTTGCTGATGACACCAAGATGAGTGGTGCAGCTGACATGATAGAAAGAAGTGAAGCCATCCAGAGGGCCCTCAACAAACTTGAAACGTGGGCCTGTGTGAACCTAATGAGAGGTTTTGCACTTGGAATGGAGTAATCCTAGATACTGGAAGAAGCCCTTGAGAGTAACCGTGTGGAGAAGGACCTGGGGTTCCTGGTGGATGAAAAACTAAATATGAGCCAGCAGTGTGCTTCTGCAGCACAAAAGGTCAAGTGTATACTGGGCTCCATCTGAAGAGGGGTGGCCAGCAGGAACAGGGAGGTGATTGTCGCTCTCTACTCTGTCTTCAGGAGGCCCCATCTGGAGTACTGCGTCCAGGTTTTGGGCCCCCAGTACAGGAAAGATGTGAAGCTGCTGGAGAGACTCCAGAGGAAGGTCACAAAGATGATCAGAGGGTGGAGCACCACTCCTGCAAAGACAGGCTGAAAGAGCTGGGCTTGTTCAGCCTGAAGAAGAGATGCCTGCAAGGAGACTTCACTGCAACCTTCCAGTATTTAAAAGGGGATTATAAAAAGGAGAATCTTTTTTATTTGGGTAGGCAGTGAAAGGACAGGGGGAATGGTTCTAAGCTCAATGAGTGACGGTTTAGATTGGATGTCAGGGGGAAGTTCTTCACAGAGAGAGTGATGAGGTGCTGAAACAGGCTGCCCAGGGAGGGCTGTGGATGCTCTGTCCCTGTAGATGTTCAAGAGCAGGTTGGATGGGGTCCTATACTAGATCTAGTACTAGATCTGGACACTGATGCCCCTGCCTGTGGGAGGGAGGCTGGAACGTGATGATTCCTGGGGTCCCTTTCAACTCATGCCATTCTATGATTCCAATTACACATACACAAAAATTCTGAATTAAGAAACACCCATGGAATACAAATAATTGTAGTACAAACTTGTCCACAAAGGCACAGATGAGTTCAAAAGAAAAAGGCAACAAATGAATAGTGTATATATTTCATTAAGAATAACTTCACCAAGTACTCTAAACATCCACTTAATTCATTCTAATGAAGTATTAAATGGTTAAACTCCATAATACATTTGTCCTTTGTCATTTTCTCATTAGGATGCTATAGTACTTACAACATAGTAATATAGTACTTAGGAGTACTTATGTTCATTCACACAAAGATGTACAGCCTTTGTTAGTGGGGTTTTGTTTGTTTTAATTATTTTTATTTTTATCAGCTATTCTTAGTCAATCTTAAATTCTCTTCTGAAAGCTTAAGGAGAAGAGCCACATGTTGCACTAAAAATGCCTAATTCTACTTATCTAGTTAAGAATTAATTTTATCTGTACTTAACTTCAAAACTTATTTTGAGTAAGTGTACAGTACACATAAGAAGCAATCTCAAAAGATATGATCTGGTTATAATTCTGATTTCCAAAAATATTATTTTAAAGTTTGCACAATTATAGTACAAGAAGGATGGATCAGGAGTAACACAGAAGAGCCTCATTTACAGAGGACAGGAGGAATGTAAGGATGCCTCACTTCCTCTCATCACACAGAGCTTTCCTGATAAACAATAGAAAGAAATAAGGAACTCTTATTTTCTTGTCAAATTCTTGCATAATAAAAGGACCATGCATGTCAGACTTTGTGTATTCCTCAGGTATTGCTTAATCACCTAACGACACAGAAAAAAACACTGTCCAGTAATGGATACATCTGGGTGATGTTAATACTGCAAACCTTTGTTCATGTGAACAGAGTACTCCACAGAGAAATTTTAACAATTATGTGATTGCAGACAAAATCCAAAGTTGGTATATATCTTACCATTTGTATATATAATTATTTATGTATGTTGGATTAAAAGCAATATATCTAAGCACTTCTGAAATATTGTAACAACTGGCCTTCTCACTGTTGAATGTGATAATTCATCCTGACATTTTTTTTTCCTTTTGGCTTAGATATCACAGTTTTTCTCATCTATAATACCACTTGACTTTGGTTTAAACTGGAATTTTGCCTGGATAAAGAATACAGGCATAACTTCGGTCTTTGAAGACTTAGACAGTGAAGCACAAAAGGATATGTGAAACAGTTTCAACTTAAGGAAAGAATTTCAAACTCTTATAATTTTACTACAGAATAATTGCAAAATACATACGATAGGTTATGTGTTTCAACTAAATCACTTTCATCAACATACATGATTAAGGAGAGTCAAAACTATAATTTTGCTTATTTTATATTTTCCTTTAGATTTTAATGAACATAAGTAAGTGGCAGAGAGTTGTATTTTTCCCCAATGCATTTTTAAACATTTAAACACAGTACTATAATTTCTAGGAAATTAAAAATTCTCTTCATTCGTTACTGAGAAGTGGCAGAAAATGTCATAAATCGCTCTTAAGGAGACTGTCTAATAGGATCAATAGAATGTAATATTCCTACATCATTTTAATGTCTAGAAATGATACTTCAAAATATTAGAGAGATCAAAAGTTGAGGAAAAACACACATCTAATTTCTGTACCACATGCAGGACACTGCTTAATCACGTAATTCACAGAAGAGAAAATGGAGAGCAGGTGTACCAACTCATCTTACAGTACAATTTTACATGACCCTTTCTTAATTCTTTGGATTTATACGGCTTTTTGATTTGGGTAAAGGAGCAGTGTGAAAATGCTTCTAGAGCCCCAGTGTAAATGTTTCTTTAATCCTTTTAAAGGCCAAAAAACAGGCCCAGCTGAATGAGCAGGAAACTGAGCTGAAGAACTCTCAATGACCCTATCATACTACTGTCTCTCTTGGCACTGATCTGTCGGTCGCAAGTTCATCCTGGGTGGGGCACAGATGTTCAAACATCAGGCTAATTTAAAGCACCAATATGTGAATCCTGGTAACAAATATGTGCCTATCTGATGGTGACATGCTTTGTAGTAACATGAAATTTTGCACTGGTAACTTGTAGCTAAATTATTAAAATAGTTGACACAAAACTATACAAAATATAGATACCAAAATAGATTATGTGATTAAATAGTTTCACATACAAGTTTGTTGTTTACACTGAATTTCGTGCTGCCAAAGCAAATCAATGAATTCAACCTCAAATTATACAGCTTTATTGCTTTTCTTTTAAAGTTGAAAGATAGGGGGATGGAATTTAAAAGAAAAATGTTCAAGGTGATACCAGATTTTAAAACCTAGGAAACTAGTCTGTTAAAACGTGTTGGTGGTAACATGTAGGGTTTAGGCTCCCTTTAATGTGGCCTGAGGGAAAACATAAACACTTTTTCTGAAATTCTGAAATTAAGCTTTGGGTTTGCCCACTACAACATTCACAAACAAGAATAACAACTCCGTACTTTGTTCTAAGTTGCATTAAAATAAAGCAAATTTATTCAAAATAAAATAAAATAAAATAAAAAATCACTAATTTGAGACTAATAGTTTAGGAGAAACTGATTTACAGACTTTCTCACTTGCCTTTGCCTTCAAATAATAAGCCTTCAGGTGAAAGCTGTGCTTGATTCTTGAAGTCAAGCACGCTTAAAAAGAATGCAAATCAAAATTTTGATAATCACTATCACTGAAAAGCATGATTTTTACATAGACAAAATGAATTCTCTGCTTCTGATGCAAGATTTTGTAAGTGACAAAACAAATGGATTAGTAAATGAAAGTTACCTAACTATAACACAAGTACTTCCTACCCATTCACAGCAATGGGATGTACTATTACCATAAATCTTAAAAATCATTTTAGACCTAGCTATGCTTAAATTCTGACTCATATTCTCAGCTCCTTTTCCTAAATAAACTGCCTACAAGGTGATAATGTGCTGCTGCAGGTGTTGCCTTTTCCTCTCTCTCCCCTGAGGTTGTAGCAGGAGCCCTCTTTAGTTGCACAATGAGATGGACTGACAAAAAATTAAATAAATAAATAAATGAGAAGGATATATAATCTAAATGTATATTTTTTTCTTCACCCTAAGAATGCATATTCTTACAATGTAATTTTTGTGGATTTGAAGTTATATTAAGAATCAAGTTTGAGGAGATTTTGCTTAACAGCAGTGGTTACTGCCAATAGATGTATCACAGAAGTGGATACATCCTGTAGAGAAGCACAGGCAGTAAAGCAAAGATGCAGTCAATGGGAGAAGTTGAAGCAATTCAGTCAAATGTAATTGAAAGAGGTTAACTACACAGCAAATACCTAGAAAGCAACCATTCAGTCATTTCAGAAACAACAAAATGTAGACAAAACAACAACATAATAGTAGAACTTTATGCCAACTTTTGGTTGGACAGAAAGCCAAAATGCTACAAAAATTTCTTTAATTACTATGTGCCAAAAATATGATAATAAAGCTAAAGACTAATGTATGAGTAAAATGAAAATGGTTCCAAACCTCATAACATTTCCTCAGAAGTAGAGACATCGATTACACAGATTTTTCTACAGAGAAAATGTAATTTTCTAAAATAGATATTTAAAAATCTTGAATGTGAGAAAAAAATCACACGTATATCTGAAAATTGAGTCCAATAGGACATTTCTGATTTTGTAGATTTACTTACAATAATTTTGTTTTCAAATAACTATATCTCAAACTGTGTGATATCCAATCAAAGACATCATCTCTTGTCTGCTGATTTCCCCCTTAACTTGATTCAATTCAAAATAAAAAGTGCTATAAACTACAAGGTAGGCTACCTTTTCCATGCTAAGGTATTTTTCATATTCATACAAATAATGTAAAGAACTATCATTCTAATTGTAGTACTGAATTTTACTAATGGGAAATTATAGTCCAGTTTGCTTAAGAAGAACTTAACATGATTTTGTGATGATTTTGATTGATGAACAACAGCAACTATATAGACATATAGGTAAGTCTCACCTGGCTAGCACTCAAAAGTAAATTACAGACACTTCCTCAGAATTTCAATGACCAGGAGAAACTTCTGACCTTTACTCAACAGGGTAGAAAGCCTAATTCACGTGAACATTTACATTGACATGTAAGCATTCTCCTGTAGTCTTCACCTTGAGTAGTTTAAATGCGAGACATTAGTTTTCACAAAAAAACCATTCTAGGATTTTAAAGAATGATGAATCTTAGACAAACAGACCTTATGGCCAATGCATTTTAGGATAACTTGCACCTTAGGAACTGCTGTAAACATGTATTAAGGGAAACTCTAGTGTTTTCCAAACATTCTCAGTCTTCTTCACCAGAGAGTAAAAATATCTCTAGTTCTTCTAGTCGTACCGTAGATACCTAAGCTGACTGTCCTAGCACATATCAGATTTACCAGAAAAGCAAACTCCCACACATCTTTTTGTCTGGGCAAAACTGTACAGAAAGCATCTTGTCAAGGAAACTACAAAGCACAACTAGGATTCC
Organism: Tympanuchus pallidicinctus; assembly: GCF_026119805.1. Lineage (NCBI taxonomy): Eukaryota > Metazoa > Chordata > Aves > Galliformes > Phasianidae > Tympanuchus > Tympanuchus pallidicinctus. The sequence continues at coordinate 1,682,437 of NW_026294744.1, forward strand.
AGCACCTAAAAGTAATCACAGCACTACCAAGTTAAAGTAAAAATTTCTTTACACAATGCCAGAAAAGAAACTTTACAGCTTAGCTTTCACTGTTTTGCAGTAAGATAGATGTGGTTTATACCAGCTTGCCAGTGATTCTTAAATACAAATATAGTACAGTTTCTTAGTTTCTACAACACTGAAAAAAAAAAAAAAACAAGCTAATACTAACCCCACCTCCTCCCCGCAAAAAAATCTCATTTTAATATCTCCAATTATTAAGTGTGTATTTACATTTTGGTAAATATTGGTCATAAATACAGCATTTAACTATGTATCTTCTAAAAATTATGAGGCAAAACGTCACAATTCACATCGGAACACACAGCAGTACAGTGAATTTCTCTTACAATGGTTATATCCTTGCTCTCAGCTTCTGCGATGTAAATAGAGATGGGATGGCAGACAAGCATCTGCAGACTGAACAAATGCAAGTCTGTTATTCAAGTGATTACTCAAGTCCCTTCATGTAAACTTATTTCTTAACCTCTGTAAGCCAAAATACGCCCTTTGAAGTCTATAAAAGCTGCATACATTAAGCAGTTGTCTGATACATGTAATTTGTTTGGTTTCCAGTAAACTTTCCTGAAGGAAGATCAATGCCAAACATTAAAATTTGCTTGCTGTCTATGTGGGGTAGTAGTTTAGCAACACATACAAACACAGAAAATGGTTACTATATGTATTTGCTTCACAAAGTACATCTTTGTCATTTAGAACATTTTTTTCAGTAATGTGTTCAGTACAAATGCTCAGTACAAGAACATTTACTTGGTAGAAAACTCTCTCCCAGCTTGCTTTTCCCTATGTATGTCAACTACAAGAATTCCTTTTTCTCTTTGCACAGCTAGTGGTCACTAAAACTAAGAATTACATAACGGTTTACATAGGTAAAATATTCGAGTACTGCATTTTTTCCTGCTATAAACATGCAAATGATAACACTGAATGAGAACTTTATGAAGCACTCAATAGCAATAAATAAGCAGTAAATTACTTAACTATGAGATTCATAAGTAACTTGAAATTAGTGGCTTACGATAAAAATACTGGAACTGAACAACAGAATAATTTTGTACCTCCCCTTTTCATAAAACTCACTTGCATTTGAGGAATGTTCAGAGTTGAAAATACCTGGTTATGGACAAAAGGCAAATAACATTTAAGTAGATTATGTAGAAGAAATCTGAACACTTTCCATGTCTTTTAAAAAAAAACATGAAGCAAAGAATTTCCTGACTTTTCTAGCAAGAAACAATTGGAAGCAGAGTTTAGTTTGAAGCACAGTAGTGACCAATTAGCTACTTTGATGATTCAAGTTTTTCTAAGACATTCAGATATATATATTTTTTTAATTGAATTCAGATTGACTCAGTTTCTGGACAGCTTACCCAGACATCAGCAGGAAAAACCACACTGCTATCTGAAAATTTTGTATCTACTAATAAGTAAACCCCACAGTGACTAAAAAAGAAAAGTGAACTCCAAAACACTTTTGTTTTTCCTGTTTGTGTATTTGCTATTTTCTAAACATGGATAAAGGAATTACAAGAGACAAAGCTGCCCCCGCTCAGTGTGAATCAAAAGAGGGTTAACTTGCACAATTGGTAAGTTAAATTACACCTCTCCCTGCCCTATGCATTCATTGATGAGACGAGTGTTTTAGAAGTTGTGAGGCCTTATTTACTTTGAGGAGGTCACTGGCAGATAGACCAAGATACCCCAAGCCAGTAGGAAGTAAAAGTGATAGTGACTTTCTTGAATTCTGTACAAGAGCAGAAGATATCAGGAAGAATGAAAACTCAGCCTGAACTGTGGGCGCCGTTCTAGTCTGCACTGGTGTCCCCTTTAAACAGACACACACATACTTGCTTAAGTTGATAATACAATGCAAATTGAAATTGAAAACATTAAAGTGATCTGATGTCCCAGCTAGGAGACTAGAAGAACAGCCTTCGAGCAAGTGACTGCATGGAATACCACTCTCCAGACAGAATATTTCTTATTCTTATGGGAGCATAAGTGTTACAGTATTCTCTCAAATCAATCTCCCGCTGCTTAAAAAAATAATTTGAATGCTTTGTTGATGTTCCTTTTTAAGGAAAGCTTGATGCAGCACTGTATGCCTTTGTCTGAGTAAGGCTCTTTCGTGCAACTTATACATCTCAGAAAGGGAAAACTATTTTGTCAGTAGTGCCACTGATCTTCGAATGAAAATAATTTTGAAAGGGAGGGTGTTGGGTTTTTTTTACCCTGAAAACATCCTCACTATTTTCCACTAATAAAACTGTTGTAAACACATTACAGCTTCATAGTTTGTGGGATCCACAGCATGGGTAGAATGGACAGGGAACCAAACAGGGATTACTACAACAAAGCTCTACTTGCTGCTGCAGTCACTGACCAAAAAAAGAAAGACATACAAGAAGAGAGGTGAGGCCAATAGCTTGGAATAACACCAGCTCCATTTGTTCATCTAGTCTTTCTATGGCTCTGTATTTCACATCAAAAACACAAAGAGTACATGCAGAGTCAAAATACTGAATATATAGATAGAAACACTTGTAATAATTCTACTCAACACTGGTTCATAAAGATGGCCAAAGATGCTATTTTCTGTTTCAAAGTAAATCTCGTTTACATTGCCTATCAGGACGTATGTTTCATTTAAAATATGTTCCAAGCAAATAGAGTATCTAAAAAAAGTTGTCAAACTGATCAGCTTTTGATATAGTTTGCCTTCATCCCTAAAATGCTTACAGAAATGCTTTAAAGTAATATTCGACTCTCCTGGCCTTGGTGATGGGTTGAAGGCAAACTACTAGTTCTTACTTTTAAGTATGAGGTTATAGTTGAATAATTTCATGGAAATAAAGTTTTAATGAAGTACATATATGTATTATTTCATTATATGAAAGCAAAATGGATTTATTATGCACTTATTCACCAAGGTTCCAGAGACAATTAGAAGCAGAAGTATTAAACTAGTATTGAATTAGACCTTAAATCGCAATTTCATTTTTAGCATCTTACTACTTTATGTAAGTTTGTTTTGTTGTACTTTTTCCACCTTTTTAGACACAAAAAATAGCTTTCAAAAATAAGAACTCAAATAAAAAATGTCCATATTTAGTAGTGAGGCAATAAATGATATATAATCCACAAGTAGGTCCTACAAATGTGGTAGCAGCAGCAACTATCAAGGTAAGTGCTTTCTCCTACATTCCCTATGATGTAGCATGCAGACATATTGCCTTGTATTTAAAAAACAAAAAACAACAAAAAAACAAACAAAAAAACCCAGTAAATGGTAGTATTATTTTTAGTTTCTATTCACTTTGTTTACATAACAAAAACAAACGATAGACTGTACTCAACATTTCAGTACAATTTAGACCAATGTCCAACTAGCCCAGAATCAATGTTTACCAGAGGCAAACAGCAACTACCTAGCAAAAAGTAGAGCTGGAAAAGCATGTACTACCTCAGTTACTACCTGAGCCAGAGCAAAATATTTTTAACAGTTCTTGGCAGTACTTCATCCCAATGAATTTCCAGTCAATTTAAAACAAAACAAAAAAAAAAGCAAAAAAAAGTTTAAACATCTGCAACATTTGGTGGCAAGGAGTTCCATACTATGGGAAGAACCATGTGCTCCTGCTTATTTTTCAGCTGGTATCTTTAACTGCATTATCTGACAATCTCATAAACAGTAGTCTCATATTATAAGTATCATTATTTACAAGGTTTCATGACTAGCTTTCAAAGGCAAGCCTTTATCAGAATGAACTGTTTCATCACAAGACCCTTCTGCAACTACTTAGTTAGAAGATAGCAATTTTGAGGCTTCTGGTAGATAAGGTCACAGACATCTTGGAACTGACGTATGTCTAATATACAGCATATAACTAAGAAGACAACCATTTCTGAATGTTTGTATTTTTCCCTATTTTAATAAAGAATCTTTTTTCTTTTTTTTTTTTTAACAAATACATTTTAAAAAGTGAAAGAAAATTCAGTCATCCACAAGTATAAAATGTATAACCAAAGATAATCAGATCAAATACAAAATTGTGAGTAAATTCCAGACATGCTCTTGTAATAAGTACTTCTTCATGAAACGTGGAAAAGACAGAAGCATAAAACACATTAAGTGTAGAAATCCAAGAAAATTACAATTAATGGAAAATATCATATTGTACTTTTGCAACCGCATAGCATCTATTTGAGAGAAATCCCTTCTCGTGTATTTTAAAAAAATTCAACTGAGAAAAAGTTATAAACCTACTGAAAGTATCAACACTGTTGCAAGAACATTATCGCTGTATCACCTCCCTATTTTCCTTGTGCCTAAGCATAGCTCCATGAGAATCTGCTCCATGACCTTCCTCAGCACAGAGGAGAATCTAATAGGACAGTAGTTCATGAAATTATCCTTTTTACTCCTAAAAAGAAATGGGTGTAATTCTGCCTGTCTTTTTTCCGGTCACCAGGACTTCACCTGATTGCTACAACTTTTTTAATATCACAGAGAGTAGCTTGGCAACTATATCGATTTCTGAATGTTCAGATTCCTCAGGTGGTCATGAATCTGATCTCTGCTTACAGTAGGAGAGACATTACTTTCCCAGTGGCCCACTACCAAACAGTTGAGGATTGCATGGCTGGTAGTTATCAGAGAAGAACAAGGTAAAAATGTTGTTAAGTACCTCAACCTTCTCCTAGTCTGCTGTTACCAGCCTGCCTATGTCACTCACTAGGGGAGGTGTGCCCTGCTGGACTTTCCTTCTCTGGTTGAGGTGTCTGTAGAAGCCTCTCTTGTTCTTCTTTGGTACTCCCTGCCAAGTTTAGTTCAAGCTGAGCCTTGACCTTCCTCACCACATCCCTCTACAGCCAATCAGATTCCTTATACTCTTCTGTCATGGTTTTATGTTTTTTGGTTTCCAGTATACTGCATCATAACATCATGTAGTGCACTGGGAGTTAAAGTGTTAATGCTCCAACTCCAGGTACCTATCCCTATACATTATGGAAATCATGGGATCTGACCCTTCTGGGTGGGGCAGCTCTTACTGCCTTGCAGTGGGTGCTGGAGGGTGCTTTCCTAGCTGTTCTAAGCTGTTTTGACTCAGTCTCAGAAACTCTCTCTCTCCTATCTTACTTGATTTATTAGTCTCAATTTCAATTAGATTGTATTATATTGTGTTATCTTGCATTCCAATATCATAGTTAATAAAATAAGTTTTCCTCCATAGATCATTGCCACTGCTTTTTTTTTTCCTTCATTCCTTCCCATTTTGTGGGGTCAGAGGGGGGGAGGCAGGGGCCTACAGCCCCGCCTGTCACGGGCATAGATTGATCTAGTTACCTCCATGACATCTTCCCACAGTACCTGCCCATCTCCACTGCCTGTGCATTTTCTTCTTGCTTTTCAGTTGGACCAGCAGGTCCTGGTCCAGCCCTGTCGGTTTCTTGATAAGGAAAGCTTCCTTAAAGATCTGCCTGTTCTGCTCTGCACTCTTGCTTACGTGGACAGTTTCCCAAGGTGTTTTGTTGACTAACTCCCTGAAGAGCTGAAAGTTAGCATCCTAATTTTACTCTTTTCCTGTCTCATATCCCTCAGATCATGAACTTCACCATAGCATGGTCAGTACAGCAAAGACAGTCTCCAATTCTGGTATCACCAATCAATTCATTTGCATTGGTGAACAGGTCCAGTGTTGCATCCTCTTCGGTGGGGCCTTCAATTACTTGATTCAGAAAGTTATCCTCAATGCATTCCAAGAGTCTCTTGGATTACCAACAGCTCGCCATGCTACTTTTCCAGCAGATGTCTGGGTGGTTGAAGTCCCTCCCAGCGGGATGAGTGCTTGAAATCGTGACAACTCCTGTAGCTAGAGGGAGAAGGCCTCATCAATAGGCTCTGCTTGAATACACTGATCACAAGGCTCCCTTTGCTGCCTTGGTCTCTGTCACCTATATGCTTTTGACTTGCTCATGACTATTCTTTAAGGACAGCTCTTCACATTGTTTTCCTTTACTGATGTAGATGGCAGCAGCCCCTCCCCTCCTTCCTTACCTGTCCTTTCTGAACAGCTTGTAGCCACCAACAGCCACACTCCAGTCATGGGAATCATCCCAAAAGATTTCAGTGATGGCAATATATCCCAGCTTTCTAGTAGCGCAGTAGCGTCTAGCTCCTCCTTTTGTTTCCCAAGCTGCATGCATTAGTGTGGAGGCACTTCAGCTGGGAAGCCAGTCCTGTCACCTCCTTAAAGGTGAAATGCTTAATTTATTTTAAATATTTCCCTTGATTTTCCCCATTGCCTTCTTCTATTGTCCCATGTCAATTTAAATGATTCAATAGGTACAAAAATAAAGTGAGAAACGAAGTAGGTCAACTACTAAATATAACTATGTCAAGTTTTCTATGACAAGAGGAAATAGAACAAAATATCCAAAACAAAAACAAGTTGCAATTTCACAAATTATGCTACTTACATTTCTTAATAGACAATTAGTATGCTGAAATCAGAGAAAAGTTAAAAACATGGCTCATGGTTAACTTCTAAAATGTAATACCATTAATTTTCTACTTGAGTATTCCCTGAGAAGTAGCTTTATCCATTAAGTTGGAGACTACAACTGAGACTAAACTATGTTGAGAATTAAAATGTTGGGGAATAAAATGAATTGAAGAAGGGGTTCTACAAATATTTTTCATATTGGCTGTAGTTATTTAGCACTGTTTTCCTAGTGAATAGTGCAGTGTTTATGAAACTAGATCTTTATGGTTCTGGAAAAAATTGATATATGAACAAGATGAATTATTTGTGTTCTACAGCTTAGCTGTGAACAATAGCTTATCGATCAAAAGTGCTGTAAGAGAAGTGATGAATCAAAGTTACCTTACAGAAACCTAGTTGGTTCCTATTGAAAGGAATTTTTTAAACATAAAATAATTAAGACAGAGTAAAGAGGTACATATAGAAATACCAAAAATTGAAGGACATGACTTCATTTATCTTCCATATTAACAAAATCTAGGTGTGATTGCTAGATACTCAATGGCACACATATTTAAGCTCATATACCTGCACATATTTCAGTCTTTAGTTTCCAAAGACAGCAAAACAATATAGCTATTCTAATAAGCCAAAGTTCTCTCAAGCAAAACTACTACAAAATGCACATACTGAAACAAAATTCTAGGCTAATATATTTTTCAACAGTTTTCTACTTTTGAATGTAGACAGCACATAGTCAGACTCCTCTCTTCCCTGTGCCTGAATTTAGAAAATAAAACTTAAGAACATGTTTTAGGCTCACATGAAAAGTTGAAAAGGCAGCAATGAAGAAATTTGAAAACTATAAAAAAAATCTGCACAAAGATATTTCACATTATTGAAACATTTGACCTAATGTACTTTAAATTACTGCAAGTCACCCTTTCAGAACTCAGTTCAATTATGTATTTGATACTCCTGGAAATAATTATTTTAGAATGCATAACACAAGTACTGTAATCATTAAAAACTCAACCACAGGAATGGAAAAAGAAATTAAGCACAAAGGGAGAACAGTGCATAAATGTCTCACACAAAGTCTTGTATCAACAAGCATAAAGAGAAAATAATCCAAGTAATTATTTAAAATGTCAAGTGTGCCCACAGTCAAAACCCTAGGATGGATAAACTGAAAGAGTAAGAATTCCTGTAAAATGACTAGGAAAATTCAGTTAAAAGTCCTGTATTCCATTAGAGGGCAGATATTTTTTAGGCCTTTATATTCACACTAAAATAAAATTGAACTTCTATCATTTATTTTTAAAGGGAGCATAGTGGATAAAGCTCCTTATATAAAAAGGATAACAAAACCCTTCAGTGATTATGAAACAGAATTTCACCCTCAAAAAATCCATATGGAAAAAATAATAAAGTGTTGCACTAATGTGCCACTGCAGAAGAGGTCAAGGCGTTGAATGCCAAAAATCTCACTACTTCTTTACAATATTTTTGATAGTTTCATACAGATGAATAACTAACAGAAAATTATTACTACAGTACTATTTTTTTTTCTTGATACTTTCACTGATACATACAACCGACTACTGGGAATGTAGTAACTGTACTGCTAGGTCTTGATGACCCTTTACTGAAGAAAACTGTGAAAACAGAAGTGGGATGCAGTTATTTGATCTTGTGACCAAATGATTAGATAAAAAAAGTTAAGCAAAAATAAAGCACACTCTACCAAGAATCAGCCTGACATCAAACATCCCTATTTGAATTATAAATTCATAAGCTGTTTCCTAATACTGACCATGTAATGAACTAGAAAAGAACTGTGGTGTTTCAATATGACATAGTTACTACTATGGAAAGTATTCATATATGATGGCAAAATACTAGTTTGGAAATCCATTCCAGCTTTATCACCAGAAACTGGTTAGAAATACTTTCTTATGTCAATGCAAATACAAAAACAGATTTGACCCAGAATGAAGAACCCACACAACTATTACTGCAAGTTTTTAAACAATCTGTGGACTTGTGAAGTATCACATTTTAGTTAGCAATCACTGAATTGTTAAACTAATTTTTGTGGCGTATCGCTAAGCAATGTACTCTTGCTTCAGTTTTCACTGGTAACTAAGGTCTCTTTTGAATCCTGAGATGCAGCAAGTTTCAGAACACGTAATTTATAACTGTCAGAAAAATGAAGGTTTGAATTTGACATTAAAACTGATTTAATTAAATCAATTGATTAAATTGATTAAATTGATTTCGTTAATTTAATTTAATTTAAACTGAATAACAGATTTTTTATTTGTTAAGTATGAAATAGTGCCAAAAAAAGTGATATGCACATGCATTTCAACTATGAGGTACACGTTCCTTGAAATTAATAAATTTAAAAATAATTACAACATTCCTGCATACGAAAAAAATGAACTTTTAATTGAATTCACCAAATTCGTATGTATAGTTTGAGACTCACTCTAGTGCTCTAGAGTCTAAAGTTCACAGAAGTGAACATTAAAGATACAGCAGTGAACTGAATACAAGAATACAAGTTTTTTTTTGCTAACTACTGTAGCACAGTCTTTTTGCTTATAAGTTTAGTGGTGCTAGGATACATAATGAACAGGAAAGAAAACCGAGAAGTTAATAAAAGCTAATTAATTATAATGCTAATAATATATTCAATTCCTATTTTTTTCTCCGTTCTACATGCAGTATTGAGATACTAAGGCCTGAACAAGTAGGCCTCAAACCAAAGTTGACCTCAAGATGACTCTCACAACCAAACATTGGGGATCATCAGTATCTGATCATTAGCAAAATATGCATCTTGGACAAAATGCCCAAGAGATGTAGCTTAGATAAAGTGTCATGAGTATATATTAACCTTTCCTTGTTTAGAAGCATAGTGTCAAGGCGTTACTGGTACACAAACTTCTTTGGTTCCTCCTTAGGACCTGGCCAGGTTTGAGGTAGATAATGAAAGCAGATGTTTCCGCCTAATTGTCACATAAACTTATTTACTGGACAATACAATAGCTGAACCCTCTTTTAGCAAAGTTAGAGAACTCATCTACAAGTGGACACACTATGTAGGACTTTGCAATTACTAGGAAAGGCTCTCCAAGTCCTCACTGCAACAGGATCTCCCTAGCAAGAGTGGAGTTGGATTATGGTAAAATGTTAGGACAACTGATGATGTATCCTTCCTGATCACCATTGCTATCCTCATGAAATAGTGCTTAGGTGCATTGCCTTGCTCTCTTTTATTCTTCTTGTATCATTTCACTTCTTATCTCGTTGCTTAAGAAAACTTAAGAAAAACTTAAACTTAAGAAAAGATAAATATACTTCTTTATCTTGGTCTCTGTGACCTTTGTGCTGACCCTGTCCACTGGCAAAACAAGTATATAAGGCAAGTATACAACAAGTATACAAGTATTTAAGTATATAATTCCTTTAGTAATAAAAAATTACTAAAGGAATGCATAATTTATTTTAAAATATTTATGTGTTACTGCTAGAATCCACCTGGATCTCTACACAGTTTCATCTGCTAGAAACAGAAAATGCTGTGTGACTACCCAGCTACAGTATTTACCCAAATTCCCATAAACTAATTTAGTAGTTTTTGTAAATGAAAACACCAACTATTTCAGTTGAAAGCAGTAAATAAAGTTCATTTATTTCAATCATTTAAGACGTTTGAATTATTTTAATATTGCTTTGCATAGCTTAACTTTAATATTTATTAAGCTTCTCTTCTTGCTTTTTGCCTGCAATTTAATAAAAAAATAATTTCAACTAGTCATGTAAAACATAACATTCAGAAATTTCCTTTGTGGAACAGAAGGCACCAAACTTCTTGCATACAAAGAAAAATCTGCAATTCCACATTATGAATACAAATAAGACAAAACATGGCCTTTATGAATGGTTTCACTACTTCAAAGTAAAATTAAGAAGCATGGGAACTTAGTACAATCCAATATCAATATTGATTTTGTTTTCAGATACTGCTTTCCTGTTATTTTACAATTTGTTTTCAAGTTTGTTCCTGGTTTGTAAATCAATTCTTATTCCTGTTAATCAGGTGACTTGGATTGTCTCCCTGTAGTATGTCCTACTCTACATTTCCATGAACTGTTGCATATTTTTTAGACTGCACTTTGCTTTCTTTACATCTTGCATCATTGAAAGGAGTCAGAACGTAAACAAAATGCTATGGCGAAGGTGTTGTCCAAGCATTACTTTACACAGGAAGCTAACAAGCTTCTTTTATTCTTCTAACCACAGACTTGGAATACTTATAACGTATCTACAGAATTTAAATCAATCTTGTAATTAATTACATTGCACGTGGGAGCAAACAACAGATGTGAAAATTCCTTGAAACTGCTTGCAAAAGTCAGCACTTTAGAACAAAGTTATGCTTCTGTTCACTTAATTCATTACTCCAATACTAAAACAAAAAGTGCTCACAGAATGAGCTAAAGTGTCAAATTAAGACCACATAAGAAGCCTTTTATTATATTCCTAGAAAAGTACCACATTAATCAAATTTTCAATCAAAAATTTGTATTAAAAAAATGTATTACAAAAGTAATACAGTTGTACAGGTCTGAGGTAAGTCACCTGCTGTGTCTTTATCTCATAGTCCATGGATGTCAGTTCGGGAGTTGTAATAAAAGGTTATAGTTTACATGCTATTAAACTCCTTGCCATGTTCTCCTAGTAATACGTATACCTATTACGTATAGGTATAAAAGGCCTACATACCAACATATAAGTATATACTACTACATCAGCATTTTGCATAACAGACTGAGGAAAAAAGAAACTAACAGCTATTACACCTAGTACCAGGGAACCCTTTCAGATACATTCAATTTGAAAACAAACACCAGAATTTTTAGAAACAATGCAAAAACTGGAAGAGCATTCTCCATTCAATTAGTAACACATGCACAAGGGTCTGAATGGCTGGCCTACGTGATTTACTGCATCTTGGGGGACTCAAAACACTGGAGTCTGTCATAGTTCTCACTATTTTCACAGCAGTCAGAAATGCAAGTCCTGAGGTTATAGGATTATGAGTTTCAAACCACAAAAGACAACACTAGCAAATGAGTTAGTAAATCTTGAGCTTATGTCAGAAAAGACAAATGTGGATGCTCACAGAAAAGTTCTTCTTTATTGTTTTTAACCAAAGTGCTTCCCTCTATATCCAAGTCTCATTAATATATGAGGCACTCAATACTGTGTTATATCTATGCACTGGATATAAACTAGAAATAACATTTATTTTTATGATAAATTAAAGTGAAAGTCGTGGCTTGTCATTTAATCCTACTTTAATACCTGCCTTCTTCTTTCATCTGTGTTAGAATTCACTGCCCTCTACTCATTTCTGCCTTACTCTAGCAAGACAGTAAAGCATAGTTTTGCTTTCAGTACTTCTGTTCAAACAATGACCTACCAATACTACAGAGTCAAACAAAATTTCAGAAAATTAATAAAGATATTTTCTGAACCTAGCATGGGTGTACCTCTGATGAAAAAATAATGTCTGGTTATTGCCTGTAGCAAGTATATTAAAATTTGACTTGGAAAAGTTCTTTAAGGTATCATGAAGATTTATATAAACCTCTACAAATCTGATAGCTTTTGAAGATTTCTTTCACCAGATATAGCAGTATTATTCTATATTTCAGCTTTGAAGAACACTGGGAACAGTAGTAGTTACGAAGTAATTACAAAATAATAATGGGTCAAATTTCCACAAAACATCCTTCATAACTTAGATATGTAGATTCTCACAGCAACATACACAATTTTCTAGTAAAAAATTATTCCTTGAAAATGCAACAAATAAAAGAAAACTGAAGTATATATATTGAGCTACTGCCAAATTAGTGCTATTAAAAAAACCTGGGATTATATTTGGAGTATTAAAAGATCATAATGAGATCACATTGTCTACTTTTCATTTATTTTCTCAAATGACACATTACCAATTGGATTTTCATTTTCTGTTTTAGTTTGCAATGTCCTTTAATCTTTAAAGGTGAAAAACTGATGACATTCCCCATTTGATTTAAACATTTTGGCTTGAATGCATAGTAAATAGTAACACTATCCTTGCCTTGGGCATTTTACCTTTATGATATTGTTGCTTAATTTTTCATTTCCCCCTCTTAATGTTTATCTCAAATGAGGTCTAAGAGCAGTGGAGCCAGACTCCGCCCCTTCTATTCACACAGCTGATCGTGCTCTCAGGGCTGACCGGATGCTTTCCCCAGGTGCTCAATCAGTGGTTCAGGTCATTACTCAACAGTTCCTACACAATACTGCATTTACCATTAAAAAAATAAAAAGTATCTTACGCTATCACAAAATAAGATGAAGTTTCTGGATAAGAATTTGCTCTTTTCTTAAAGTGCTTAACCACTCCTAACCACGTACAGATATTGTAGTAGCCTTGCTTGAAGGATTCTAAAACTTATTTTCAAAGCAATGATGAAAGGTATGCTACTTTTGTAAAGGCATAGCTGGAACTCTCTAAATAATTCAAGGAAAAAAAACATACGAAAGCTACCAGTTTTCACTAAACTATTTTAAAAAATTCTTTCCACAGGCTGTTTTTTAGTGTAGTTAATAAAGTTGTTTTTTTTTTTTTTTTTTTTTTTTTAACTCTGACAGGTACATTGCCTTTGATCAAGGCCTATTTATCATATCTCTTATATAAAATAAAAAAGCTACCATGTGTCAGGATTTGAAGATAAAAATATCCTCCCATCTGATCTTAAATACAGTAATTTTATAGATCTTATGCCAGAAAAGCTAACTGTCCTCAGATAGGAAATTTTTTATTGAATAGAAATATGTAGCAATTGAGTAATAAAGGAAAAAAAAATTATTGCAATAACTTGATATTCAAGAACTCTATGAAACAAGTGGAAATGCTATTCCTACTAGATAAATAGAAAACAATTTTGTTTCTATGAAGATGGTATTTTGTTTCTCTTATTTGTGAAGGCTTCAGAAGGACAAGAAAGATTGACAGCAATCAGAAAATGGAATAAAGGCAAGGAGCTCTAACTGTGGGTGTAGGTGGAAAGAAAATGGAGGTCTCCACTCCTGAAGATAGCAGAAATCTAAGAAATTAAGGACAGATTGTTATAGAATTTCCTAAAGAAAAAAGTAATAAACTAGCTAATTTATTCATTTTATTATTCTGCCTTTTGATTTGCAAAAAACCTAAAATTCTATAAATTGACATGTAGAACTATGTTATACTACAAGAAACTGTTAGACAAATTTAAAGATATTACTCCTGATTCTGTCTTTTCGTGAATGTCAAGACAGATTTCAAGATTTTTCACTCCAGGAAATAAAACTCTTTAGCCTCTGGTAACTCACCCTTTTCTGCTCCTTAATATATTCCATTAGTTCCTCTCTTGTCCTTTTAACAGCTTCTTCGATTGCCTTTTCACTTCGTTTTTGCTCCTCCATTAACGCTTTCTTGATAATTTCCTTTGTAAAATGAAAACGTTTAGTGTAAGTATTAAAAATATTTCATAAATGTAACACTTCTCACCCTTTTCCTTCCTAGAAGTTTATCATGATCATATTCTGCCCCAAATTAGCATGACCCTAAATCAAATCTGATTTGGTAATAGAAGTACACTGTACTAAAGAAAGCCAGGTTCAAATTAAAACACCTCTATCATCTTAACAACATAAGTAATTTGCCCAGGAAACATCTTTCTGAACCAAACAGACTGTCCTAATGCTTAAGTTCCAGCATCCAAAGTCACTCATTAAATACATAACAATATTAATTAGCTAAGATTTCCATTTTCAAAGTTCAGGAACATGAGGTGACAAAAAAGATTCCTGAAACATACAAAAGATTACGTAATAGCCAGTCAAAATAATCAGTGTATGTTAAATGATTTAGATGAAGAAAGAGGGGAAAGGAAAAAGGGAAATAGTGGATTATTTATTTACTTATTTATTTTTAGGACTAATCAGAAGACATCACTGAATTTACCATGAACTGTCTTCATCTCTATCTTCATTCTGGATATTCAAAAGCAGATGCAGCAAAAATAGTAGCAGTGTGCCTTCAGAATGAAGGAGGAGTGGAATGTACTTCTGCTGCTTAATATCACTAGATCTAAGCTTGTTTACCACATACACATTTAGCACGAATACTAAGATTTAATCGAAATTTAATAGCATTTTTTTTTCTTTTGAAGAACACAAAGATATCATATAGCTGATTAGAAATACTACTTTTTTTTTTTTTTTTTTTTTTTTTTTTTTTTTTTTGTGTGTGTGTGTGAGAATTTCCAGTCCTAAAAATATAGGGATAAAAATTGGCTAAAAACCATGAAAACTGTTTCAAATACTCACAGCAATTACAAAAAAATATCATTGCACTATTTCCTTCTATGGGCCAAAATTCATATTCCCTGTTACTGTGCCACAGCCATGCATTACAGATCCTGTAAGGCAACTAAGAATCCAGTACGTAATAAAGTAATTGATTATGAAAAAAGATGACCACTGAGGCAATGCTGCAGTACATGGGAAAGAAGAATCTTGATTTCCTTCCTGCACAAAACTAAAAGCAGTGCAACTAAGGAAAATACTCTGGGAAAAAAAAAAACAATGGTTCAACACATCGGTTTGGTGTATTTATTTATGGATATGTGCAGATTTTTCACTCTCTTTTTTTTAAGTTTTAAATACATTTATTTTTAAAATGAAAAATAAATGCTCAGGAACCATCTTCTTCCTCACTACTGTTTACTGTTTGGACATAGCACTACATAATTAGTAGGTGCTGAAAAGGTTTGTCTGTCCATAAGTTTGCTTGAGTGCAGAATAATGCTGACATTTTATAATACATATCTGAAGTAGTGGAGGTTGGATTTTTTGTTTTTTCCTTTTTTGTCAGAACTCTACTGACCAAGGACTACTGATCTAAATGGTGTTCAAAGACCTTTTATTATATGCTACATCAACAGATACGATCCATTATCAAATAAATATTATACCAGAATAGTGCTTACTAAGCAACACATCTTGTAGACAGAAAGTAAAACTAAAAACAAAAAATCCACATTTTTCATCAATTTAAAAAAAAAAAAATCAGCAATGGAATTTTTTAAAGATTTAATTATAAACAGACATTCAGGCTTTTGTCAAAATAAGTATTCATTGTTACATAATCGTCAGGCTTAAAAGAAGACAATTAACTTTACTGCAGAACTTTGAGTATTCAAATAAAAATATTCAGTTAAAATATGATATTTATAAAAGGATTATGATTAGCATAAGGACAAATCCATAATTTCACAAGTGTTTGGGAGCTCAGATGACAACCATTTTATTGCCTTGTTTAATGGTTTAAGGAACATTTGTCAAACTGAGAAGTGACACCATTTTTGAATACAGAATCTCAGAACACTAACATGCGTTCTTAGTGCTTTATTATTCTTCAAATAGAATATTTTTGCAGGAACTCAGTTGTACTGAATGTATACACTCCACAGAACAGGTGGAAGGCTAAGGCTTCAGAGGTATCAGATATTTACAAAATTACATAAGCCATCTACGCACATCAGAGTGAATTTACCATATACTTTTAGTGTACAAAATGAATAATATCACTGGATTGGACTAATTGGACTAGATCTTTGAAACTCTTCAGTTGAAGAGTTTCAAGTGAAAAAAGTACTATTTCTTACCTCTAGCAATTTATGTCATTTCAAACAAATATTAATTCAGATTACCAAAGAAAAATCCTGAGACAAAGGCCTCTTTCATTTATGAACTCTAGCAAGACTAACAGAAAAAGTAGCAGAAAGTTACACATTATAGAAATATGCTGTTCTCATATTCTCATGC
This sequence comes from Tympanuchus pallidicinctus, assembly GCF_026119805.1. Taxonomy (NCBI): domain Eukaryota; kingdom Metazoa; phylum Chordata; class Aves; order Galliformes; family Phasianidae; genus Tympanuchus; species Tympanuchus pallidicinctus. The sequence goes on from NW_026294744.1 coordinate 1,698,921, forward strand.
CAGCTAAATTAGTCAAAAGTTTCCCAAATACTTTGTTTCATATTAGAATGGAAAATAATGAATTTATTTACTCAATTAAATTCTTAAAGGCAAATTACAAAACTGATACGGTGCCATATATTAAAGCACAGAAAATCCTGTATTAATAAAATGTTTAAAAACAACAAACATATAAATTTTCCTTGAGATCATGCTACTTGATACTTAAAACGAAAGCCCTACATGAATAAAGATTCAAATAAAAATACAATCAAATTCCAAGGTTCTACTAAAAATTACTGCTAAACGAAACTTACTACCAATACATTTATTACAGGCTATTTTAACAGTTAATACAAAAAATGAAACTTAAATGACTTGTCTTCCATTTACAACTTCACTTAATTAAGAACAAGCTCTGATGAATACGAAGTTTTGAATAAATATGAAAACAAAGTTGCATAAAGTCCTGTTGAAGTAATAAGCAGAGCATACTATAATTATACTGTCTGTTAGTTGCAGCTCACCAAAGCAAACATACATAGGCCTCTGTAAAACCAGTAGGCTGCTCAAAGCTATCAGAAGAGAGATTTGCTGTTGGATTGACAAACAGAAAAAAATCCTTTTGTCCTTTCTGTTTAGTTTTCAGCAGTGGGCTTCAATAATGAAGTTTATTTATAGTTTATTTATTAATGAGAGATATTGAAAATTGGGAAAAAAAACACATAGGTATTCAGCAAATATTCAACAAAGACAAATGGAGGATATATACTGTCATTAGCAGTATGTGCAATACAAATCCCATCCTTTTTGTAAGATGATGTCAGATAGTGGGCACCAAAGTTGGCAATACACCATTTCTTTCCTCTACTCCTCTACCTCAGATGAATACAGCATATATGTTATATATATGTTGTTCAACACATTTGGAGGGGGAGAATTTAAGCATATACGAGTCAAATATGTTTGAAAATATTCAAACAACAAATTATTTCAAACAAATATATTTGAAATAATTCAAGCAACATCCAATCACCTAGCTAACACACATATTTTTGCCCTGCCCTTTGAGCTAATCACAGGTATTAGTCTGTCCTACACAATTTTCCACAAAAAGCTCAGTCCAGGCTCTCAAAGCCACTATCTTTCTTCTGTCTTTTTCTGTCAGTTATTACAGTAAATTATCAACATACACAATGATTATTCAAATTCTGACCCTGCCTATTACTACTGTTCATCAAAGTCCTAACTGCATGTACATCTTCTCAGTGTATATACTTACTTCATACTCATATTTGTCCTTTCCTATAATGCTACATCCATCTTCAAAGTTTTTTTTAAATTAGATTTTGATTGCCAAGGTGAAAATTGGCCTGTATTTCATCTTTAAAAGAGTATTGCACTATTTGAGGGTTTTAGTGTTATTTTAATTAATTCAAGAAAATTTGAAAGCCTGGTTTCTCAGAAAAAGGTGAGGGACAAATTGCATTTCAGGTGCGATTCGCTCTTTCTTTCTTAATATCTACTCAGACACCATATGACTAATTATAGCCAAAAGCAGCTTTTCTACAGGAGGAATATATATGTATTATGTATCTATACATCAATTAGAAGACTAGAGTAGCTAATAAAAATTAATTTGATAAATCATATTCAAACCTATGTTTGAATATATATGACTTATATATCACAACTGCATCACCAGAGTGCGTACGTGTGCATCTCCACAGAAAAACAAAAAGAAAAAAATGTACTTTATGTAACAGAGCATGCCAATCAATACTCAAACAAAACAACAACAACAAAAAAAAAAACAACAACCACCCACTTGGACTTGCAGAGATGGGATCAGGCAAGCCAAGGCGCAGGCAGAACTGAACTTGGCGAGGGATGTGAAAACCAATAGAAGACTTTCTACAAGTACATTGGCCAGAAGAGACAGGCCAAAGCGAGTGTACCTCCTTTAGTAAATGTAAAAGGAGAACTGGCTTCAATGGATGAAGAGAAGGCTGAAGTACTTAATGAGTTCTTTACCTCGGTCTTCACTGGCAGCCAGGATTGCAGTATTTCTCACGTCCCTGAGCCCTGCACCCCTAAACCTCTAGGTGGGGACCAGGATGGTAAATCCCCCCCCCCACTGTAAGACAGAGCAAGTCCAAGACTGCCTCATGAGACTGAATGTGTACAAGTCTATGGGGTTGGATGGCGTGCATCCCAGGGTCCTGAAGGAGCTGGCTAAGGTGCTTGCTGAGCCACGCTCCATCATATTTGAAAAGTCGTGGCTGTCAGGTAAGGTCCTGGATGACTGGAGGAAGGGTCATGTCACTCCCATTTACAAGAAAGGGAGCAAGGAGGACCCGGGGAACTATAGGCCAGTGAGTCTCAACTCTGTGCCTAGGAAGATCATGGAACAGATCATCCTGGACGACATGCTTGATCACACGAGGAATGTGATCCAAGTGTATGATCCAAGACAGCCGGCACGGCTTCATCCCCATTGCTTGACCAATCTAGTGGCCTTCTATGATGGAGTGATAGCTTTGGTGGACAAGGGAAAGACAACTGATGTTATTTACCTGGACTTGAGCAAGGCCTTTGACATGGTCCCCCACCAAATCCTTATCTCCAAATTGGAGGGATGTGGACTTGATGGGTGGACCACTCGATGGATAAGAAACTGGTTGAAAGGCCACAGACAGAGGGTGGTGATTAATGGTTTTATGTCCAGGTGGAAGCCAGTACTTGGGACTGGTCTTGGGACTGGTGCACTTTAACATCTTTATCAATGACATCGATGATGGAATCATGTGCACCCTCAGCAAGTTTGCTGATGACACTAAGATAGTGGTACAGTTGACATAGTAGAAGGAAGGGATCCCATCAGAGGGTCTTCAACAGGCTTGAAAGGTGGGCCCAGGTGAACCTAATGAGGTTCAACACAGCAACGTTTTTGCACTTGGGCCGGAGGAATCCCAGGCATCCATACAGACTGGGAGAAGCAATCCTTGGGAGCAGCCCTGCGGAGAATGACCTGGGGGTCTTGATGGATGAAAAACTTATCATGAGCCAGCAGTGTGCTCTTGCAGCTCAGAAAGCAGATGGTATCCTGGGCTCCATCAGAAGAGGGGTGGCCAGCAGGGACAGGGAGGTGATTGTCCCCCTCTACTCCGCTTTTGTGAGGCCCCATCTGGAGTACTGCGTCCAGGTCTGGAGCCCCCAGTACAAGAAAGACAGGAAGCTGTTGGAGAGGGTCCAGAGGACAGACACAAAGATGATCAGGGTGCTGGAGCACACACCCTACGAAGACAGGCTGAGGGAGCTGGGCTTGTTCAGCCTGGAGAAAAGAAGGCTGTGGGGTGATCTAACTGCAGCCTTTCAGTACCTAAAAGGAGCCTATAAACAGAAGAGGAGTCAACTCTCTGAAAAGGTAGATAACAGCAGAACAAGGGGAAATTATTTTAAGTTGAAGGAGAGAAGATTTAGGTTGGATGTCAGAACTTCCATTCTTTACAAGAGTGGTGAGGTGCTGAGAACAGGCTGCCCAGAGAGGCTGTGTCCCTAGAGGTGTTCAAAGCCAGATTGGATGGGGCCCTGGACAGCCTGGTCTAGTATTAAATGTGGAGGTTGGTGGCCCTACATGTGGCAGGGGGGGTTGGAGATTCAAGATTCTTGAGGTCCCTTCCAACCCTGGCCATTCTGTGATTCTGTGATTCTGTGATTCTGTGATATGATTGTTGGCAGATTTATAGGAACATTCTTCTGTTTCCACGCAAGGATGAGGTGGCAGTAATAAATTTTATCTAGGAAATACAACCACAGACTACAATGTCAATGTTTTTTCAGAAAACAGTAACCTTCAAATTATAATGTTTGTGCTTTTAACTAATACTTAGTATTAACTAGTACTTCTGAAGTTGGAAGTGGTTAAAGTCAGCATGCAGTGGACTTCCCCTTTTCCAGACTTTACCAGTATACTGAAAATAAACGGATCTAATAGCTGGAATCTCTCGCCACTCAGTGTTGCTGTGTGCATCCTCATGCTCACAAACTCACAAAACATTTCATTTAAAAAGTTGTTTCCATAAAGACTTGCAAAACCAATGTTGTCCATAAACATTTGACTCATTATTATTTCTGCAACAAAGTGGAAAATTAAGAAGAAAGAAAAACTGAAACTTTTGTTAAAATAAAAAATTAAAAAAATATAATTAGAATGAAAAAATGAAAAGAAAGTTGAAAGTAATCTCTGATGCAGAGATAGAAAGTAGTACATAACCTATTTATCAGAGAAAGACCAATGGAGAGACCAAACTAAAGGGCTAGAAAAAGGCCTTTAAAGTAGTACTCTAAATCTGCGAACAACAATTGAGTCAGGGAAAATAAAGATGTAATATTAAAGGAATAAAGATTGTATCTATGTGGCTAGAAATGTCATATATTGCAGATCTGCTGCATAAATGACCAGCAACATCTAAACAATTATATTTAAAATCAGATCTCAAACAAAACCAATATACAGTCCAGAAAAACAAGCAACAATGTGCATATTGAAGGTAATAATTAGTATTTGGATAGTCAGAAAGAAAACATTAAAATATTTACTCAGTTTAAAGTGATAGTGACGCATTCAGAAGGTGGTACCAAATAGAGATATGTTTTTAGTATAGACAGAAAAAAATGCTCAAGCACGTACCAAAAAGTACCTTAGGCTTCCAAATTAAATACAAGCCAAGAGACAGCACAGACCAGCTACCTAAACCTGGGAAGGAAACAGTTCCCAGTCATACAGAAGAAGCATAAGCGCCAAATATCACAGAAAATAACTGACAACCAACTGCACAACACAGAGGTTCTCATTCCCATTGACTAAGTTACCAGATTGGCTGTTTTGTCAGTGTATTTGGCTTAGGTGGCAAGGTTTAGCATAGCTGTGGGACTGCAAGGGTGGCCTCTGTGAGCAGAGCCCAGTGACTGCCCCGTGTTTGATCAACAGCCAGCTCCAGCTTCAAAAGGGACTCAGCGCTGACCAGAGCTGAGCCATGAGCAACACTGAGTGTGACTCTGGGATAGGAGATTTCAGAAAGAGGAAATCTGCTGTGCAAGGGTAGCTGGTAGAGAGGAATAAGAAATGTAAGACAAAAAGCCCTGCAGACACGGCCAGTGCAGAAGGAGGGCGGGAGGTGCTTCGAGCATGGAACAGCTCTTCTGCAGCCCATTGAGAAGCTATCATTCTGCAGTCAATGGGCACCAAACAAGCATATTTCTGCATGGGGTAGCAATTGAGGAGCACGTGGTGCAGCAGTGGATGTGGACTAAAGGAAACTGCAGGCCATGGAGAGTCCCTGTAGGAACATGCCTTGGGTCGGAAGGGAGCCTGCACACCTCACTAGATGAGATGTGAGATGTGACATTAATTGGTGAGTGATATCTCTTTCCTTATCTCAAACCTTGAACACTTTTCCATTGTATTTTTTCCACTTCATCTTTTGAAGAGAGGAGTGAGTGAGGGGTGTGTTGGATTTTAGCTGTCCAACAGGGTGAAACTATCACAATTGCAGGGAAACAAGATGCAAACTTCAGATAATTCGATAACAACTGTATTTAAAAATTGGTGGTGCCAATGAAAAAAATCCTGTAGGTTTGATACTTACAAAAGATGTATTAATGAATCTATACACAAAAATGCCTTGACAATAAATACATAATCACCACATATTTTCTTCAAAATATTTATTATAAATCTCTTGACTCCATGTCATCTATTTATTTGTTTGTGATTATTGTTTTTAAGATTACACAGCTAAGAAAAGAGCATTCTACAGCTAATTAAACTGATTTAAAAAGAAAAACCAGAGTGGGAAATAACTCACATAGGCAAAACAGTTTATTATTTTTTTCCACCCTTCCCAAATGCAGAGCAATGAGGAAAAAATATTTAGGCAGAAAACAATTTCAACTAAAATTTAACAGTCAGGCAGCAGTAGAAAAGTAAGCTAGTTCTGTAAGTATGGATCCAGCACCTCCATGTTTTCATTTATAAAAGACTGGGTGTGGAAATCCTTAAGATATTTTACACAAAATTGATTCTGACTTGCCAAAGCTAAGAACTCCCTTAAGCATACTGTAAGAACTCCTGTAGAGGAAATGGACCTGGGGATATTGATTGATGCTTGGTTGAACATGAGCCAGCACTGTGCCTGGGTGGCCAACAAGGCCAATGGCATCCCGTCTTGCATCAGGAACAGTGTTACCAGCAGGAGCAGGGAAGAGATTGTCCCCCTGTACTCAGCTCTGGTGAGGCTGCACCTCGAGTACTCGAGTTCTGGGCCCCTCACTACAAGAAAGACATTGAGGCCCTGGAGCAGGTTCAAAGAAGGGCTACAAAGCTGGTGAGGGGTCTGGAGCACAGGCCATATGAGGAGAGGCTGAAGGAGCTGAGAATGTTCAGTCTGGGGAAGAGGAGGCTCAGGGGAGACCTCATTGGGAGGCTGTAGTGAGCTGGGGGTCGGCCTCTTCTCTCATGTAACTAGTGATAGAACTAGAGGGAATGGCTGCACCAGGGGAGATTCAGGCTGGATGTTAGGAAATACTACTTTTCTGAAAGAGTGGTCATGCACTGGAATGGGCTGCCCAGGGAGGTGGTGGAGTCACCAACCCTGGAGGCGTTCAAGGAATGTTTGGATTTTGTGTTGAGGGACATGGTTCAGGGAGAACTATTGGTGATAGGTAGATGGTTGGACTGTAGGTCTTTTCCAAACTTGGTGTTTCTGTGTGATTCTGTGATTCTGTAACTCCCTTTAAGAATACTTAGGAAGTTTTAATAACATATCAGGTAAGCAGCCATTAATTTTTCAGAATTAAGCACTATGTTCTAGATTTCATACTTCTGAGAAATTACATCTAGTATTTTTAAACTCGCTACAAAACATTAAAAACACTTTGAAACCCAGACAATGCCAAATAATTTTAATTAATCAAGTTTTTTAAGCCATTTAGATGTTTTCTGTTACAATTATATTAGTCATTCCAAGATGATAAACCAGAAATAACAGTTCTGCATGTAATAGCTATAAGATATAAGCCTTCTGGTGCATGAGGATACTATAACTGTATTGTATTGAATTTTTGGAGTCTTACTCAGCAAAGACTACTAGGAAGCTCACTTTTTTTTTTTTTTTCTTTCCCTCATAAGGCTTTTAGTTAACTTTTCTTGCAAAAGTATTTTTTCTTTGTTTATCTTGTTACATCTTGCATACCCTAGTTGTGGATTTGCAGAATGCAACATTACAGCCTCAGTTTTTCTACAACTTACCCATTGGACATAATTTTGCCTTAGTGCTTCTGCTCCTGTCCAAGAAGAACAGATTTTTTGTTAGTTCTTTTAGTAAAATAGCTTTGGGTTGTTGTTTTTTTTCCCTCTAATTATTTGCAGTCTTCTTTAGAGTCTTGCATAAAGCACATGTGGATTATGGCAATTATGAATTCAGGCTCCTTTTCCCCTGAGAATCAGGATAAAATGCAGTAGATTCTATATGATACTTTAAATACAAGCCTTCAAGTTACGGCATAGAACTGAAAATCCGGGGCTCACTCTTCAGATGCTTGCTATCATTTCAATTTTAAAGATTTTTTTAAAAAACTAAAATTGTCAGGCATAAATTGTCTTTGATGTCTTAATTACATAAATGGGAAGGAAAAAAAATAAAAAATAAGTATTTAGTTTTGTGAAATTATAACACTGCATGCAGAGAGCTAAAATAGCTGCATACATCTCTCTGCATTATAGTGTTATGTTTGCTCTAGCTAATGGTATATCTACTTTGCATTGACTAGTAACTATACGAGGCTTGCTCCAAAAGTAATGCCTCCTATCTTATTATGCTAGCCCATGACACCAGAGACAGATGTTAGTGGTATGACAACAGAGGTTGGACTTTCCCACCACTATTCCATTACATATTGTTGTCATGTGAGAGATGAAAGCAGAGGTCAATCTGACAGTATGAAGTCTAATGTGGAAGTATATATGAAGCAAAGGCTTGTAACTGAATTCCTCCATGTGGAAAAAATGGCACTCTCTGACATTTATCAACACTTGCTGAATGGTTATGGAGACCAAACAGTGAGCACAGTGAGGTGGTGGGTGGTGTTTCAGCAGTGGTGACAGTGACAGTGGGTCACTTCCACAGGTGCAGATTCTTATGGGTGCAGCACACAAGCTCTTGTTCATCACCGACATAAAAGCATAGATAATGGTGGTGACTGTGTTGAAAAATAGTGTTTTGTAGCAGAGAATTTGCTCTATCAAATTCTGTTATTGTGCTTTTAAGTTCTGTGGCAATAAACAGGAGGCATTACTTTTAGAGCGACCTACTGTTTAGTTATTTCTATTTTACTGAAATTTTTATTGCTCAATTTGCCCTATATCCCCAATTTTTCACTCTTTTCTATTACCCAGATTTACCTTTTTTTTCCAAAGAGTAAAAGAGGGAAGAAAATAATCTTTAACAGCAGAAAGCACTGTTCATTGTCTTTTCCACTTACATTTATACTAGGTTCTTAAATGCCATTTTGAGTTCTACATGGAAGGGTTCAGCTTTAGCTAAGTTTATAGATCTCTGTATGCACTGGGCAACCTCTGCTAAATCAAAGCCAAACAAACAAACAAACAAACTTTAGATAAAATATTCTAGTGGGATAATTTTCTATTTCAGTCATTCCTCATTCCACACAACATTGAGGACTACTTGGCCTATTAAATCCTCTTTGCAGGGAAGTTGCTACTGAAAAAAAACCAATCGAGTATACCAAAATAAAAGATAAAATGCTGGAGACATGCCAGTCCACATTTAGCAGGGTAAACATCCTCACCTATAATAACTTTTCAATGTGCTGCAAAAAGATTACGTAGTTACTTTGCAAATGTACATTTTCTTTAATTAAAAGCTTGCTTACTTCAAGGAGAGCTTATTCTCCCCCCATCTAAGCGTCATATTTATGATATCTTCTTGTTTTAATTACTTTTAAAAAAGGAAGCTTTAACTTAGAATTTTTTAGGATTATTTTCACCGTCAGTTTATCTTTACTTTGCATATTTGTTAACAATATTTTTAATACTGATAATGTGTTAATACTGATAATGTGTCAATCACAGATTATAATGTGGAAGTTCATCTCAAAGAAGATCATAAAATTTAGCATATGTTCAGACTTTTTCATTCTTCTTTGCTAGATTTACCTATGTGTTTCATGACTGCAAGCCATTCTGCCTCAACTATTTGCAGTAGTGTACATGAGCCTTTCCAGTCTTTCAATTTTGCAGACGTATAGCATTAGCAAAGGAAAATTGCTTCTATTTAATACTATGCTTGACATAATACTTTGTTGTTCAAATCATTAAAATCAATCTCTTAAAATTAATTTGCAGCATGGTAAAATTCAATTGTAATCTAAGTTTCTATGACAAAATCACTAATGAGGTAAAAGAAAGACAATTTTAAACATAAAAATATTGTTTCTATCTCAAACACATATTTTTCCTGTTTGTGAGAATTTGAAAAGGATACAGAGTTTTTTGAGAACAAGGCTTCTCTTTCTTAGTATTAAGATCCAAACTTATGCATTGGTTTAAAAGTTAGTTCTATTGTAATAACAGTATTCCCTGTAGTGCTGTTTTTATATGCCTGACACTAAAAGATATTTTGCATGTTCACTTACACGCATCCACACTTGTTTCATTACTTGGTGCTAAACATAATAATATTATCAAATGACAATTCTGAAGCAAGAAGCATAAAGAATTATACAACAAGATATGAGGAATTAAAAGAGGCATTATGTTACCACAGTTTTACATTTAGTTGTCCAAAATATTAGACTATGTCTAATGGCCATTACAGGGCTGACTTGACATGTTGACTATGCTGTCTGAACAACAACTGCAGGTAAGTGAATAGTTTTTATACCTCTTGCAAGAAAAATCTTAAAGAAAAAATGCAAATAAGAAACTAAGTAGAAAGCCCTATAAAACCACTGTCAACTGACAAACTGCTTGACAGTAGTTCCAACTATTTTTCAGCTCTAAATCAAAGTCATTTCTGATAACTTCCAATTGGGCTTATCAGCTTTATACGGCTTTCTTTGTTGCCAGATTGAGAAAATTTTAGTAGCTGTAGAATGTTTATAAGAGGCTTACGGAAGTAAGTAATTTCATAGTAGAAATAAAAAATGAAAATTTATGCAAAGAAAAGCATTCCATATGAAAGTCGATCCTTCCCAAAGAACTTGCATCCTCACAAAAAACAAAACATCAAATATGTTATACATATTTATATGAGAGAACTCTAGAAATCTCAAGAAAAATCTGCATTTTACTTGAGTGAAAACAAATTAAATATTTGAAAAAAGGAGCCTAATTCAAACGAGAAATCACAATTTATTGTTAGATAAATTCTTCCTCTTAACATCAAAGTTGTCAGAGCTATTCAGTATTAGAAAAAAAGAATTAATGAATGCTCCATAACTAGATCAAAAGCAAGAAATGTATGGGAGACGTACTAAAAACATTCTCCGATAACAGAGTACTACTCAGCATTGCAGTACATAACTGAATAATCTAACATAATCAACTGCTTGATTAGCTAGCATCCCAAGCTGAAAAGTCCTCTTGAAGTCCTGAATTTCTTCCTTGGAAAAGCACTGACATCTCAGTATTTAAGATTTTGTCTGAAAATATATTAATCAATACTAAACTACTAATATTATGCTGCCCATGATTATTTCCAAAGTAATAAGAAACTCCAGTAGTATGTTCCAGGAAAAAAAACACCTACCTTGAGTCACTTGAATATATTTTATGTGCAACCCAAGTACATAAGAATAGAATCCTGCCTGACCTCATACACTCAACTATGAGACCCATTCCCTGACGAACGTTTAAAACACAAAACCAACCTTAATCTTCTCATTTGACAGACAGCACATTTTGTCCAAGACGCACAGGTTTCCACAGAAGAACAGAACTATCTGCCTTAGAAATATCACTAAACTGCACATTAATTTAATGACACATTCATTTCTATTTCCTCCTGCTACTAATCTCTTCATGTTCCACATGGTATAAAGCTATCATCTTTCTTCACTGTAGTACGCAACTACGTTATTGTTCTTTCTGCTGTTAATAGCTCCTCTGTACCACTGGTACCAATAGTCATTAGGGTAGTCTAAAAGATTTCTACCGTAGCTAAACCTCGAGTAGTGTTCTTAGCTTAGATTTAGCTTTGAAGTCACTGGATAATCCTTTGATCATGAAAAATTTATCACAGCAATGCTCATCACAGTAAAATTACTACTTTGAAAACTGACATCCTATCAGTTGATATCTTTAAATTCAAGAAAATTAAGCCTGCTACATACAAAACAAAATGATTTTGTTTAGAAATTTACACAACTTCTAATTTACATTTAGAAATGTACACAAAACAGATGCAGATTATAATAATGGGTTTGCATCAAAAAATAACTTTGTAAATTTGGTTAGCTGTGAGATGAATATTTCTTTTAAACACTGGAAAGGGTAATGGCATCTGTTTGCAAGGAGATGGGTTTTAAACATATATGATATTTTATCCTATTCTTTAAATTTTAAAGCTGCGTAGTTGTTTTTATTTTTGTTTTCTTTTTCTTTTTTTATTGTTCAGCGTGTTAAAAAAACAGCAACATAAAATTCCAACATTTGAATGAAATACATCTTGAATCTCATAGTGCAAAGAATTTTAAACAACTAGGCCACCAAAAAAAGGAAGGAACAGACTGTTCCTTCAGATATTTTGACCAGTAGAGACTACAAAATTGAACTTTTTTTTTTGGAAGAGCTACTTAATTTGAGATCCCTACTGTCTTGTTAAGTACTGTGCTGGGAATGTTCCTCTTATTACATACAACTATCCCTACAGAAGCATTTGTCTAAGATGTAACTCTAAAAACATTGGTTTGTTAATGTTTTAGGTTTCTGATTTTAATAATCCTCTTTATTTTGTACCTACTCTATATTTTATCTTAGTAAAGCATCCTTTTACTAAGAGAGACAATGGAATTCCAGCATAATAAGGAATAAATGTAACTTTTCTTCCATAGGTATAAAAAGGAAAAAGTTGCATAAATAATGTACAACATAATGCCACTATCTGAACAATTTCTCTTGGGCTCTTTTGGAAGTTAGTGAAGAAAACCAGGCATTTACAGTGCACAATTACCTCATTTCAATACACATGCCTCAAAAAGTCACAGGAGCTATGTTCTGAAACTGCCAAATTCTTTCCAGTCTAAAAGGAAATAACTTATGAATGCAGTGCATATCAACAAGCAGTGAAAAACAACGTATCATAAGAAAATCTATCATAATTAGAAAGATCTTAAAAATTAAATATAAAACAAACAAAGCAAGTCCATAGAAGAATAAAATATACTAACTTCATTATGTTTTCTTTGCTCTTGCGTTGCTTCCCAAACAGCTTGGGCAATCTTCTTGTTATGTCTCTCATGTTCTGCTTTCCACATATTTCTTTCTTCTTCATGAATCTTTTCCATATTTCTCCTTTCCTCCTCTACAGCTTTCAGAACAACCTCCTGTACTATTTCTTTTTCAGCCTTCAAAACAAATCGAAAAGTAAATGAAGAAAATAGCCAGTGTGGGTGCTGTAAGAACACATTTTACTCTTCCTAATGAGATCAGTGAGCTATGTCACTGTGTCATCATCTCACTGAGCTATATCAGTGAGATGATCTTTGAGATTCCTTCCATCCCAAAGCATTCTATGATTCTATGATTGTGGGACTTCCTATGGGAGGCTCTAATCTTCAAGAATTTAATGAAGTCCAAGAACAGTATAAACACTACCTTTGGCAAAGTAGCCAATGCGTACTTAAAACAAATGTGTCTTCCATCCCCAAACTCTTTAGCTGCACATACTAAAAGAAGTTTAATTCCATCTTTTTTGAATTTTAATAAAAAAATTCAACCATTACATGAAATCATCAGAAGAAACACACTGAATTTGAAGTAAAAGGGACAACGCACAGATCTATACGAGCTGAACCATCCACAAATATATTTATCAGCAAGACGATCTATCATTACACAACATCTACAAATAATGTCATGCTGAAGTTCAAAACAAACACTGGCTGGCAGCTCACTCCTCCTTATTTTAATAAGCTTATAAGTCAGTGCAGTATCCTTGATGATAATACTGCAACAAGTAAAAAAAAAAATTATAAAAGGCCATAAATATTGGGTTCCTCAAATTCATTTATTTAAAAATAAAGCTGTTTTTCTTGTGTTTTCTACTAGTTTTTTTTTACTAGTTTTCTCAGATCATTACAAGCAACTGAAATGTTGTACTGCATTCTGTACCAGAATTAGAAATTACATAGTTTGTTGAAATTTTTGTATTTTCACATGATTTCACTGTCCTGTCCTCAGTGCAAATCACCATTTTTAACAAAAATTAAGTAAGATACAATGCTAACTGTCTTAAGATCAATTGACCTTGCTACCCAGCTCTTCAAGTTGAGAGATACTGATGCTAATTGAAAGACAATAGAAACACATTGAACTGCAATTTTCGAACTTCTTGTAATAATCTAGTTCAGAGGTTAGCTTAAATAGAAGACAGCTTACATAGACTATCTCTATGAAAACATACGATAAAATAGATCTATTAATTTGCTTATTTCTACGCTCAGACTTTCCTTTAAACACAGATGAGAATATAACATTTGACAAATTTGGTTATGAAATGAGTTGCTAAGCAAGAGATACCTTTGCAGCAGCTGCAATAGCCTCCTTACTTCTTTTCCTTTCTTCATCCAAACATTTGTCCAGCACTTCCTGTAAATATCATGAAAAATTCAACAACAATATTCAATAGAGGAGTGGCTAAAAATAATTTCAGTCAACTGCTGAAAAGGAAAAATCCATTTTCCTGTCAATAATTGTGACATAATCATTGCCTATGAAATCTATAGTGTGCACTGGAATCATTTTTCTTTTATAAATAAAAGCAATACCTTATGTTTCTGTGACTGTTGCATCAGAGCTTCTTCTATCTTTTCTGACAAGACTGCCTTCTCTGCTTCTAAAATGTCAAGAAGCCTCTGATGCTATTGGGAGAAAATATTTATATTATTTTAACAGCAGTTTGCAAAAAAAATAGACAAAAACAACTCATCCAAGAGACGTAGGGTTGTTGGCTGCTTATAAAGCAACTCAAAATTTAGATTTGGTTAAAGGAAATATACAATGCATCTTAAACTAGTTCACTGACAACAGAAACACACAATAAGAAGAAATGCTTTAATTCCCGATTATCTGATATTTCCTCTCAGTCTGAACTATACTAGAAAAGAAGTTGAAAATAACACTATATATAGCAATATTTCTTATAAAATTTATAACAATAATACAAATAATCATACATTTTAAACAGTTCATTTAAACAACTGCATAAATTATATTTGCACTACCTCCCAGTTAAACATACAGTAGAACACATCTGTATTCACTTTTAGCCCCTTGTGTTATCATTCACTTCAAAAGCCAGAAAATTATAGCAATGAGAACATTGTAGCAAGTTTTCTTGTAATCTGAAACATTTTTTCAGCAAGTGAAAGAATATTGAAATGAAGTCCTGGAGCTGTCAGGGTTCATATAGAGGGCTTTAAATTGGGCACGTTGGGTAAAGGTGTAGTACTTCAAAGCACGCAGCAGTGGCAAGAAACAGGAGGAGCTGGAAACCATCTTGCAGCAGGCAAACTGTGGCTTACTTGCTGATACTGAAACACGGTGGGACTGCTCCCATGACTGGTGTGCTGCAATGGATGGCTATAAGCTCTTCAGAAGGGCAGGCAAAGAAGGAAAGCTGGTGGCACAGCTCTCTATCTTAGTGTTTTGATGTTGTTGAGCATGGAACTGGGAATGATAAGGTTCAGACTATATGGGTAAGGATCAGAGGGACAGCCAACAAGGCTGACATTCTGGAAGAGGACTGCTATAGACTGCCTAATGAGGATGAAGAGACGGATGAGGCATTCTATGAGTAGCTGACAGAAGTAGTGAGATCACTAGCCCTTGTTCTCATGGAGAACTTCCAACTTTCCTGATATATGCTGGAAATGCAATACAGTACAGAAGAAGCAGTCTAGGAGATTTCTAGAGTGTGCCTGGAAGGCAACTTCCTGATGCAGCTGGTAAGAGAGCCACCCAGGGGAGGTGCCCTGCTCTAGCAGATCACAGTCCTGCTCTTCACAAAGGATTGGCGGGAGATGGGGAGGTCAAGAGCTGCCTTGGGCAGAGCAACCATGAAATGGTAAAGTTCTCGATTCTTTGTGAAGTCAGGAGAGCGGTCAACAAAACTACGACCTTGGACTTCTGGAGGTCAGACTTTAAACTGTTCAGGACACTGGTGGGCAGGGTCCTTTGGGATTCAGTCCTGAAGGATAACGGGTTTAGTAAGGCTGGACATCTGTCAAGAAAGAAGTTTTAGAGGTGCAGGAGCAGGCTGTCCCCCTGTGAGTAAGATGAGCCAGCAGATAAGAAAACTGTGAGGAAAAACAGGGAACTTCTTCTGAGACTCGAGGAGAAAAAGAGTCTACCTCTACCTCTTACCTTGTGGAAGGCAACTTGAGGAAGTTGCAAGGATATGTAGGGAGAAAATTAGGCAAAAACCAAACTTGAACTCAAGCTGGCTGCTGTAGTAAAAGACAACAAAAAACTCTTTTACAAACATGTTTTCTCTTAACATTAAGTGGAGGGCTAAGGAGAATCTCCAGACTTCGCTGGATGCTGTGGGGACCACTGAAGATAAGAAAGAGGCTGCAGTTCTCAATGCCTTCTTTAAATCCGTCTTTAAATGTCAGACCACCTATCTTCAGAGTACTCCTACCCCCTGACCTGGAAGCTTGGGATGGGGAGCAGAATATACCCCTCATGATTCAGGTGGAAACAGTCAGAGACCTTCTACTCTACCTGGACTGTCACGAGTTCGGGACCAAATAGGATACACCCAAGGGTTCTGAGAGAGCTGGCAGAGGTGATTGCCACTTTTCAACACCTATCAACAGTCCTTGTCAACCAGAGCGGTCCCAGAGGACTGGAGGCTTGCCAGCGTGACTGTCATATACAAATATGGTCATAAGGAGGATCTGGAGAACTACAGACATATCAGCCTTGGTGTCAGGGAAAGCTATGTGACAGATTGTCCTGAGTGAGATTACACAGCATGTGTGATCAGCAGGAGATCAGGCACAGCCAGCATGTATTCATGAAAGGCAAGTCCTGGTTAGCCAACTGATCTTCTGTGATCAAGTGACCCACCTAATGGATGAAGTAATGGATGGTTGACATAGTCAACTTATACCTCGAGCAAAACCTTTGACACCATCTCTCACAGTATTCTGTTGGGGAAGACAGCAGCCAGTAGCTTGCATAAGTACAAACTTTGCTGGGTAAAGAATGAGTTAGAGGGTCAAGCCCAAATACTGATGGTGAATGGAGTTAAATGCAGCCAGTGACGGGTCACAAGTTGTGTTTTCCAAGGATTGGTATTAGAGCCAGTCCTGTTTAATGTCTTTATTGATGATCTGGATGAGGGGACTGAGTGCATCCTCAGTAAGTTTGCAGATGAAAACAAGCTGGGAGGAAATGTTGATCTGCATGAGGGTAGGAAGAGGGTAGGAGGGATCTGGATAAGCTGGGTCCATGGGCTGAGGCCCCAGCTGTATGAACTTCAACAAGAAGTGCTAGGTCCAACACTTTGGTCACAACAATTCCATGCAATACTACAGGCTTGAGGCAGAGAGACTGGAAGACTGTGTGTAAGATATGGACCTGGGGGTGTTGGTCATTGCTCAGCTAAACATGAGCCAGCAGTGTGTCCAGGCAGCCAAGAAGGCCAATGCTATCCTGGCTTATATCAGAAGTAGTGTATATATCAGAAATCAGCAGGAGCAGAGAGATGATAATCCTCCCATATTCAGATCTGGTGAGGTCACACCTCAACTACTGTGTTCAGCTTGGGGCCCGTCCCTAGAAGAAAGACAAAGAGGCCCTTGAGTGTGTCCAGAGAAGGACAGCGAAGCTGGTGAGGGGTCTGGAGCACAAGATTTACGAGGAGTGACTGAGGGAACTGGGATTGTTTATTCTGGAAAAGAGAAGGCCCAGGGGAGGACCTTATAGCTCTCTGCAACTACCTGGAAGGTGGTTGTAAGGAGGTGGGTGTCAGCCTCTTCTCCTGTGTATCTAGCAACAAGACATAAGGGAATGGCCACATTCACATCAGATATTAGGAAAAATTTATTCTCTGAAAGAGTGGTCAGGCACTGGAATGGGCTGCCCAGGGTGGTGACTGAATCACTATATCTGAAGGTGTTCAAGATATGTTTAGATGTTGTACTAAAGGAAAAGTTTATTGTGGAAATATTGGTGGTAGGTGGATGGTTTTGATGATCTTGGAGATCTTTTCCAACCTTGGTGATTCTATGATTCTAGAGCAACCCAGTAGTCTACATGTGGTTTTATAATCTTTTACAATTTCTAATCATGATCTATTTATCTATTTTTCAATAAACCAAGTCTGCATTAGAAATAGTGTGGTCACCAGGAGCAGGAACCCTTACTCAGCATCCCCCTGTACTCAGCAGTGGTGAGGCCGCACCTTGAATATTTTGTTCAGTTTTGGGCCTCTCACTACAAGACATTGAGGCCCTGGAACGTGTCCAGAGAAGGGCAAAGAAACTGGTGAGGGGTCTGGAGCACAAGTCTTACGAAGAGCAGCTGAGGGAGCTGGGATTGTTTAGTCTGGAGAAGAGGAGGATCAAGGGAGACTTTATTGCACTCTACAACTTCCTGAAGGGAAGTTGGGATGAGGAGGGGTTTGGCCTCTTCTCCCAGGCAACAAATAGGATCCGAGAAAATGGCCACAAGTTGTGCCGGAGGAGAGTTAGATCAGAATTAAGGAAAAACTTTCTCTCTGAGAGGGTGGTCAGGCACTAGAACGGCCTGCCCAGGGAGGTGGTGGAGTTGCTGTCCCTTGAAGTGTACAAGAGGCATCTGGATGAGGAGCTACGAGATATGGTTTAGTAGCTTATGGTAGCAATGGTAATGGGAGGACTGTTGGACTAGGTGATCTTGTAGGTTCTTTCCAACCATATGATGCTATGATTCTATGATTCTAAGCATCTGAAATATAGGGGTTTTGTTTGCAAGAACTAAGTTGTTCTCCAAAGCTAAAAAATGTGAAGGTAGATTATTATTGCTTATTGACAATTATTAGCAAATCAGTATACTTGATTAGATTAATATATCAGTTAGATATGAAGTTGATATATTATAACCTTAAAATGTAAACATAAAAAGCGCAACATTTTGCACACTTCAGCACTTTTACACAAATACAAACAATCCTTTCATCAGCATTTCCAAAAAACTGCCATTGATCTTTCATGAATTTTATTATTGTTTAGTTAGAATTACCTCTAACAACAGTTAGAAATACATTTCCAAAATGCAACACTATTTTTGGAAAAAAATTATTGTATTTGTAGAATAGAATAGAAGACCTGTAGGTTACTTAATAAAATAATGTCAAGAAAATTTTGCCAACAAAACATACAGGCTCATCCCAAGTCCTGAAACAATACAGAGATTTGCACTGATACAAAACAGAACACATCTGTACGGACCATGGAAACAACTTATATCTTTTATCCTAGCAGTGGAGTAGAGACATTCATGATTACAGCCTTATGTACAACAGCAACCTCACTTACATAGCATTTTACTTCTTTAGAAGTACTGTAGTAGACTGCAATCCTGAAAATACAGAAATTGGTATTGACTGATTTTTATTATATGAAAATTTCAAATGTTCTAATATTTAATAAAGTTCTGCAGAAAACAAAACAAAACAAAACAAAAAACCTCCATTGCTGCAACAACAAAGATAAACAGCTGCAACAAAATAGGAAAAAGTTACACCAGACAGCCACTGCTTTTGCTCACCGATGAGCACAAAACAAGTTGCCTATTGAGTAAGGTTACAAAAAACATGAAGTCTGCTGTTACTGTCATTTCAAGTATGATCACTTTAATTTGGTTTAGATTCTCGTATTTCCAAGATACATTAGAAAATCTACACGGTGTAGCATTTTGTATTTTGTGGAATCCACAGAAATTTTTTAAGAACTGTATGTGTATAAATACACACTCATGATTTTTCAAGATGTTAAAATTATCTATTTCTAAGTACATCTAGAATGCTATAAGCTAATGACTTCTGGCATATTTCGTTACAGCTTCTTTTCATTACAAAGCTTCCCTGTATGTCGAGGGAGTACGAAGATTATAATTTCATTGAGATTATAAACTTTTTTGAATAGCTTGGCAGTCCTTTCCTATTACATTTTTACATTGTAAAAATGTACATATGTACAATTTTATTCACGTGGATTAATCCTTGTGGATTAATAAACAGGTACCTTCACATCTCAATTTCCAGCAGTTCATATACCATCACAAATGTTGCAAAACCTACCCATGCAACCCAGAAAAGCAAATTCTCTTGTACTGTAGAAACATTTTGAATAATTGCTTACTTGGCCTCAAAATTTTTATTTGGACAACTAGATTTTTATTTACTTTTTTTTACTGAAATGTATCTTCATACACAACCTCTCTGGGCAGCCTATTCCAACACCTCACCATTATCTTGGTAAAGAACTTCCCCTGATATCCAACCTAAATCTTCTTCTGTTGAGAGCCTTTACACACTCTTGTATTTTTTGACTAACTAGAAGTAATAGAATGTTCTGCATTGGTTTACGGGGCTTGTACAGTTTTGTTCAACTACAGCAAAGTCTTGTTATCTATAAAGACCATCAGTGTTTGAAAGATCACAGACTTAAATGCCTATAGCTAAGCAAACCTGTCTCATAACTCACTGCTCTCATTTAACATTTCCTTCTTTCCACAGGTAATGACATTTTACAATTAGAGGAATAAAGAAAGAGCACAGAAAGGTAAGGCACTGATATGAACTATCTATACAATCTATGGATTTCCAGGCATTGAAAAAGTAACTTTCTTTTAAGTATAATCTGCTTGTCAAGTTTGTGACCTCATGGTAATTGTACTTGTTAACTGTCCATTCTCCAACAACAACAACAAAAATTAATAAAGCTGTTCAAGTAACAGTCATCAGTTTCCTGTCAGTGGGCTAATGAGTTCATTGGAAATAGTATCCATACAAAAGCAACCATTTCTATTCCAATTTTTCTAAGAAAATTATGATGGATACTTATTTATGGAATCTTGTGTTTGGAAAATGTACCTAACCTGTCTAGACTGTAAGACTGCCTATAAAGCTTTTTAATTGGAACCTGAGGTAAGGTTTTTCTTTATCAACAATTCGCGGATCAGAAAATAGGAAAAAAGAAGTCTAAATATGCCTGAATTTTCAATCTAATTATCCATTATTCTAGAAAAATACCATATTAATTCTCCTACTAAATTGCAGAAATAGAAATTGATGAAGGTACAGCTACATGTTATCTGAAGGTAGGAATACAGTGGGTGAATTAGTCCCTGTTAGTAGAATATTGAAACACACTGTTTCTAACAGTCTAAGTTTGCTAGGTTAAACATACATATAATGCATGTAAGCTATTTGGCATATTACGGAGAGATACTGAGCCAGCTCTAAAATTTTAAATTCACATACCACTTTGTCGAACTAACTAGCTTAGTCACCTTTCTGTCCTACTTTCTTACAAAGTTATCATTTGCATCTTCTTATTCCTTGGTTGGAGAGTTATTGAGTGCAGACTGCAAAATACTGATGTGTAAAAATTCTGAAGAGTAAAACTGTAGTGGGTCATGAAGGCCCATAAAACATATAACAGCATTTTCCAACAAAAGAAAAGACTTATATTTCTGAAAAGTGATATTCCAAACTGGATAGATACATGTACTATCACATCTGCCCCATTCTCCAAAAAGCAGTCAGGACAGCAACTTAAAGCAAAGTAACAACTCAAAACAAAAGGCATTCAAAAATAGGTTACATTTTCCACCCTGAAAGAAGTTTTCTATGCAATGGTTCCAAACGAAAATTGTTTGATGTAGATTCAAATATAAATACAGAGGTCCTGTGGTTTTTCTTGATTCCTGTAAAAAAGAAATTTAAAAAATCTTTTTTTTTTTTTCTGAAATGTGAGTCACAGAACACATTGTAAACAGATTTAATCATGGCAGCAAGAGTCAAGGATTTTTGTTATTTTTATATGTTATATTCATTTCTGAAGAGTCATGACATGTTCCTTCAATATATATCTATTGAAGGGTGACACAGTATATATTATGATAAATATGTTGTATGAATGAAATCACAGAATCACAGAATTGTAGGGGTTGGAAGGGACCTCTAGAGATCATTGAGTCCAAACTCTCTGCCAAAGCAGGCATGACTTGTTTGACTTGTTTTACTATTAAAATAATTAATAACTAAATCCAATTTAGTACAGCTATAACCATTACATAGTCCCATTCATCCTAAATTGCAACTTTAAAGAAAAATGGAAAATAGGGTGTCTCGCTTTTACTGGAATGCTTTTTAAAAATGTCAACAGTTCCTTTCTTAGTCCTGTACAGTTTCGTGGAAAAAGATGTGAGAAAAAGATTTCATCCAACAATGTTATAATTATTTTACTATAACTGGTATAATCCAATTTATGCTTCCGCAGATTGGTTATTTTACTGACTACTACTACATAAACTATGAATAGCAGCTAACAAATTTATCTACACTGAACTTGGTGATCTGTGCATCATGATTTGCCCAAATGGAATCACAGAATCATTGAGGTTGGAAAAGACCTCTAAGATCATCTAGTCCAACCTCTGACCAACATGCTCATTAAACCTAATTGCCAGGTTTACTTCTTTTGAAAACCTCCAGGGATGGGAACTCCAACACTTTCCTGGGCAGCCTGTTCTAATACCTTACTACTGTTCCTGAGTATCCCACCTGAGCAATTCAATTATGGAAGGTAACCACTGAAAAACAACATCACAGCACAAAGTTGTGCTATTTGCTGTACCCTGCAGAATGTAATTATATTCATAGAACCATAGAATGGCTTGGATTGGAAGAAACCCCAAGGATCATCAAGTTCCAACTCCCCTGCTATAGGCAGAGCCACCATCCTCCAGATCTGGTAAAAGAACAAGTTGCCCACGGCTCCATCCAAAGTAGTCTTGAACACCTACAGGGATGGGGCATTCACAGCCTCTCTGGCCAGCCTGTTCCAGCACCTCACTACTCAGGGAAGAACTTCCCCTTGACATCCAGTCTATACCTTCCCTCCTTGAGCTTAAAGCCATTCCCCCCTGTTCCATCACTATCTGCCTGGGTAAAAAGTTGATACCTCTCCTTTTTATAATCCCCTTTTCAATATTGGAAGGCTGCAGTGAGTACTCCTCACGGCTTTCTCTTCTCCAAGCTGAACAAGCCCAGCTCTTTTCAGCCTGTCTTCGTAGGGAAGGTGCTTCAGTCCCCTGGTCATCTTTGTGACCTTCCTCTGGACTCTCCAACAGCTTCACATCTTTCCTGTACTGGGGGCCCAAAACCTGGACGCAGTACTCCAGATGGGGCCTCCTGAAGACAGAGCAGAGAGGTACAATCCCCTCCCTGCCCCTGCTGGCCACCCCTCTTCTGATGGAGCCCACGATACCATTGGCCTTCAGAGCTGTAAGCACACACTGCTGGCTCATGTTTAGTGACCCCAAGACTCGCAAGTCCTTCTCTGCAGAGCTCCTCTCAAGGATTTCTTCTCTCAGTCTGTACGTATTTGGGATTACCCTGACCCAAGTGCAGCACCTTGCACTTTGTTATGCTGAACCTCATTAGGTTCATACAGGCCCACCTTTTGAGTTTGTTGTGGTTTCTCAGGATGGTGCCCTTTCCTTCTAACGTGTCAACTAAACCTGCATCTTTACATATTTTTCTAATTTGTGGAAAAAAAATTCTCACAGTAATGAAATGATGCTTGGAATCTTCCTTTCATAACATCATTCCGAAAAATATATTAAGTATATTAAGGCATAATTTTCTGTATTTCTAAGCTATACTACAAGTGAATGACCAGTTTTTCTCATGAAAAAATTCTAACAAAATTTTTCATCTCATGAAACTGCATTCTAGTGAGGAGTTACAAAAAAACCCACAGTGATAATAAGACTTAATCTCTCATCTCCAATATAAAGAAAACTTTTTTGCCTTCATTACATAGGACATGGAACAACCCCTGGCCCTCTAAACCTGGGAAAAGTCATCTACAGAAAAAGTTAGCAAGCACTGAAGAAATCAGAATCTAATGGACTGGGCTTTTTAAGAATTCAGTGACTCAAAAATTTGTTCATCTATTTTAACGAGAAACCTTAGCCCACTACTTTTATTTCAGTCTCATGAAGGGATCCAACAGTAAGAAGAAATAACTCACGTTGTAGGAAAAATCCCTTTATCTCCATTTGAGAGAGAGATGACAAAAATACAGAGCTATAACAGAAGGACTTTGTAAAGTTAGCAAAACATGTCCATTGCTACCAATTCAAAACATTATCCTGAGGAAAAAGGCAGTCTTATAAAAAAAAAATAATAGTTTTCTGCTCCTGTAAAATGGCTAGCTACATTTACCTGCATATTCTTTTATACTTTTCTTCACTTCTGCTGAACTAAGTGCAAATCAAATGTCAAGATCTGGTAATCATAACTAGCTTCTTACATTGACCTTACTATCAGTGGCATCTGAGCATTTGGCAGTGCAAGGTGGAAAATCTGTCTAAAAATTCCAACATCTGTTACATATTTCCACTTCCTCAAATTATAACCTATTATTCCATGGTTTAACTGTATCTTTTTTTGCCAGTATGTCGGCCAAGTGGCTAACAAAGCAGCAAAATGTTTCTAAAAGGAATCTCAGAAACCAGCAAAACATTACTAAAAAGAGAAGTTAAAACAATACAATACAAAGGAAAACTACAGTAGTGGTAATAAAACAACTAAGCTTAATACTCAATTCAGCAGTGTGCAGAATAATCTGAATAACTTGATGCACACTGGAGGCTATTATTAATGCAAAACAACAGTATCAAGCTTCAAATTTTTCGCTGCAACTGTGTATTATTGCTTATAAATAGAATAAGAAGTATTCAGTTGTCTAACATTAAAAACGGTTTTCTCAGAAAGTGTGCATAGGTGGTAATAAAGACTATTAAAATAGTCCCCAAACTGCCCTAAGAATACAGAGATAAGAGACCGTAGTAAAAACATGAATGAAAAGTGTTAACTAGCTCTTCTGGTTTTGTGATTCAATTCATTTTGTACACTGTACGAGTTATTCACAATTGCTCCATTGCACCAGGAAAAATAAGTCAAAATGGATTCCTAAAATAAAACCTTTATAAAATCAAAATGTTCACTAATGGAGGATAGCAAAAATCACACAGTATTGGCAAGAATAGATGACTAATTCATAGTAAGAAGTGGAGATTCTGTTACTTAAGCAAAAGTTGGAGAGAAAAAAAATCACACTAAATAGCTGCTTTCATCTGAAACTTCACAAATCCAAGGAAGATCTGAAAACTTGGATTAGCAAGTGCAATATCCAAATAAGATTTTTTGTTGAGACTGACAGTATCTCAGCTAAATTAACAATGAAAGAGACTGAAAAAAATTACCTTTTAATTAGCTTGAGATAGTGGGCAGATTCAAATAAAGTTGAAAGACTAATAAAGATTTTCATTTTTGTAAAACACCAGTGCAAACAAAAGATCAGAACTGGCATTCATTTTCAGGAGGCAACATCAAATGCATGCTTCAGAAAAACACGAAATTTGTGATTTTCCCACTTAAAGTTGACGCTTGCCAATGACATTTCCTCTGTAATCTTCAAACACTATATGTATACAACTGACATGCACTGCTTTCCTAAATGTTTATTATCTAATCAGATTGCTTTTTGGCAAAAATAATTTCTTACTGTCCTGTTTGCTGACCAATGCCATCACAAATCTTAAAATGCCATGGAAATACTTGCTTTGCTGCTTGATATGTAGATCTGAGAGCACACTCCCTTGGAAAATAAACAGCAACACTTGAGACTGTGCCTCAGGAAGCACCCATCACAGTGTTCATCAGTGAATTTGAGGGAACTGCTTCTTTCAACACATTCTAGCATGGGATTTAAAGTGAGGACCATTAACCTCCACACCTAAGGAACGTGTGATAAAGGACATTATAGACAAGTGACTGACATTAATGAACTAAGAAAAAGGGTAGATGCGTAACTACCCAGCATCTGTTGACAGTAATTGGATAGTAAGTGATGCTGACAACTCATATCTCCAGTAGTTGTTTCAAGAGCAATGGGTAGTCATAATATCTATATAAATGGACTCTTCAATGAAAGACAGTTTAGTACAGTTGGAAAGTGCACTGATTAAACTAACTCAAGCAGATTTTTTAGCAACAGTGCAAACTATCCCAGGAGGTTTTGAAAATGTTAATATCCAAAATCCGAGGCTTTTCCAGACTGAGAGAAGAAAGAATACTATGTAACACACATGTAGAAACTTCAAGCAGATGAAACTAAACTAGAAAACAGACAAGAACTTTCTGACTTTAGAACATGTGGAGAAGGCACCCATAAGAAGGACCACAACAGAAAATAGCAGGAGTATTTTACCCTGAAGAATTTCTTACAATTTTAGCAAGGTCTTAAAATTGAAGTCCTATGGATACAGAACTGGAAGAGGAATGCAGAGAAAAAGACTGCTGAAAGAAGATTCAGAACCAAGGATGTTTTTTGTCGAGGAGCTGATGGCTCCTCCTGGAGAAGGTGATGATAACGGTAGCTCCAGCTAGTCAGTATGTTGAAAAATCTTGCATGTCAGAATTTAAGATGAATTTGTCTAGGAGGAAACTGAGATACAACTAGACCTTTCATATTTTCCTCTAGACTGAAACATACAATAGTATGCAAGTATCAGAAGCAGTTATCAGTACTTCTACAGACATACAACATGCATCTCCATTACAGGCATTCTGATAGAAGACAGCTTTAAATCTGAAACTGAAAGAAACTGAAACAATGACAGGTTTAAAACAAACAAGAGTCATTCTTCCTTACTAAAGGAGGAGAGGTAGGAATGTTAAGGCAAAGAATTAGGAGAAAATATAAGAGTCAATACACTAAGGTAGACAACCTTGACTTTATGGAACTGGAAATAAAACAGCAGAAAATTTAAGAGGGAATTAAGCGTCCTTAAAATTTGAAAGCCAAATATTGCTTTTAAGACAAAAATATTTTACCAGAAAAAGAAACCAGAAAAAGAAGTTGTGTTTCAAATTCTTTGAAGTGATATGGATACTCATAATTTTACATATAAATATGTATGCACAATGCCATAACATAGAATTGTAAACAACTTGGTGTATAATCATAAGTAATCATTTCAGTAATCTTAGTAATTTTAGTAATCTTCAGTAAGTGTTAGAATAAAATCATTTGAACAGAAGGAAATGGTAAAAGAAATATACATTTAAGAACCGATCTGTTAACAAATAAAAATACAGTAAACATTTTTCAGAACTCTTTCAACAAATTTATAGTCAGAATAAATTCTTGTTTATTAAGTCTGGTAGTTCTACCACAGAGCACTCTCTGCCCTTTTGTCTGCTTGATTAGGCTTCAAAATTCCAGTCATGTATAACAAATAACGATGGCAAACTTTGACTCAGGTGAATGAAGTTACTTTTAAGTTTGTGAACAAAATCTCTTCAGAGATCCAAGAGTAAGCTGCATTAAATGCAGACATTATTTGAACTGTGAACAGGGCATTATGTCTTATGTACACTGTAACTCTTATGTTGTTGGATTCTACTGAAAACAAACAAACAACAACAAAAAAACAACATCAGTTAACACCTATCTCACTTAGATCCCCAGATAAATTTGAACTTCTTGAACATTTCTGTCCCTGCCTTTTGGTTTGAGATGTAACAGATTATAGGAACAATACTTTTGCTGTTCTTGCATCTGTTCTAAGGAGATTAAAATGTTATAAAATACTTTCAAACACAACAGATGCAGAGTTATCATGCACTCAGCATTTTTGAGTAACTGTGTTTACTCCTACATTGAGGATGCAAAATGAAAGACTGGTCATCCTCTTTGCTCCAAAAGGCACAATTCTTTCAAAAAAAAAAAAAAAAAAAAGAGCTGAAACTGAAAGACAATCATAAAAGTTTTTGTAAATGCATATACGTACCTGAGCATCAAGAAGCTCTTGACATTTGTAAGAATGTTTTTCAATTGCTAGTATATACTGTTTTTCAGTAGCTGCTTCTTGCTGTTGAACAGTACACTGTAGCAATGACTGCAAAAAAGAAATATAAAAAAATTATATATATATACACTACACATGTATATACACTACATATGTACATATAAATATACACACATATATATATATAAAGAGGGATGTATATTATTAACTGCACGTCAACTAGTACTTCTGTATAACCAGAACGCAGAATGCTGTTATTAATTTTGGAATGTGCAACTATTGAAGTACTTTTCTATGTAACACTACCTTATTTTCAGTCAGGACTGAAATTTTTTTGGATCTCAGATTTCTTATACATAGGCTGCTTAAAAGAGGGCAGCACACAGAAGATAGAGAGGGCAAGTATTTCTGTTAAATATATTCAGAATAGTGAGACCACACAAGAAGAGAAGCACATGAAACCTGCTGAAGAAAAGTAAAAAAAAAAAAGCCAGACATATTTCACTGGCTGACAGAACTCCACATCCTCTCGGCACAGTGTAAGATTCCATGGGCCAAGCATGATCTTTGCAACCACAAATCAAATAAAAGCAGATGGAAATTTTGTGTAATTTTAAACATAAAAGAACACCCCCCAGGAAACACACACTCAAATGTGTAGCAGTGGAAGTCAGTCAAAGTACAGAGACATTAACAAAAAAATAATAACATCAGGAAATCTGTGTGTGTGCACCTGTGTGCATGTACATTCACGTGCACTTGACTGAACTCTACAGAATTTCCAGCAACAGAATGCAAAATTAAAAACATTTTGCATATATGGAAAAGCAAATCATCATTTGAAAGAACCACACTCTTACTTCCTTATTTTTACTCAGGATATACTCATATGCTACCCAAGTTTTTTTCCTCTAATATTATAAAATATTAGTATGACTTTCTGAATATTCATTGGGGTACTTATACACATTAAAGGAAGCTATTTTTAACTGACAGTCAATACAGAGAAATTAATGCATAAGTTAAAGAAGACATAGGTGCTACAGAAAACAGATCTTTGGCCCAAATGCAGACAAACAAAAAGGAAAAAAATGTATATCTTTCAAATGATTTTTACTTTAGAGATATATTTACTTCATGGAATACAAAACACACTTGAAAGATATTTTGAAAAGTTTTTGCAAGAAACTCCAAACCAATAAAAACATTTTATTCTCAAAAACCCTGACAATTTTTTTAATCTATATTTCTACTGATTCGCCTTTAATGCCAAAATCATGTTCTTCAGGATATCAGTAAGACCACAGTACCTTTCAGCAAAAGTTCAGAAAGATCTAAAAGGCAACAAATGGTTGATTATGCTTGACACACATTTTGATTAAAGTGTAAAGCAACATTAGAGGATATTTGCAGAGGACTTAGCTAGTCATAAGTTTACGTTCATGAAAGCAAATTTCTTTCCAACTACATTCAGTTCTTGTATTGGCATAAATTCAGGCATCACAAAAACATAGCTCAGTATAGGAAACTTTATATGCTAAATCCTACTGTGTATAAACTGGAATTGTCACATATTACTGGAAAAATGAAGTTTGTACTTTGCTTGTAGATTTTTGAGTTATTTTTTTTCCCCTACACTGCTGTGACGATAATTATTTTATATAAATGACTTGAAAGAAGAAAAAGGAATAAAATTCTGTTCACATGGAAAACAGTAACAGAATGGCCATTAAAATGCAATGCCATTTCTCAGTTTATTCTTATTCATGCTAAAGGTTGAGTCACCTTATGGACTTTACTGTGTAAACTTGACTGATAATAATTAAGCCATACCCAGAATGTACAGTTTTTTTCAGAGGAAAAAATTAAATGGCATAAAGAGATCATTAAGATTTTCTAAATTTTTCTTACTATTATTTTCTGTACATAAAATTCCACATTTAGGAATTAAAGCTTCCCTTTTCTCTCATGTACATTACGAATAGAGTTTAAACTGCAACTAAAAGTTGCATGTCTTTGACTAGTTGTTCGAGTGAGAAGGCACAGACACTGAAATGCCATGATCCTGCATGACATGGCATTTCAGAGATAGCTTTCATGTTGTGCCATAACTGTTCAGAGAAAATCTTTTTTCTATGGAGAAATAGAGCACTCCAGCCAATAGGTCTTAAAATACAGAACAGAATGTTCATTTTGGCCCAAATCTTTTCAAGTCATTTAAAAGAAAATGAGGCAAGTCATACAAAATGCATGTTCTGTATTTAATAAATTATCAGAAAGAAATCAATATTAAAAACAAAATAAAGGACAGATTTAGCATAATTTCCTTTAATTGAAATTTAACAGGCACGTGTTGTCTAGAAAAGTACTATATTCCTTGCTGACACCCTACATTTGCCTGGCTCCTTCCAATAAAACATAGAGAAGAGCATAAAGACGTCAAGACCCAATGTTAAATAAATTTAAAAAAAAAAGCATATAAACAAGCAAACAAACAAACCAGCAGATAAAACAAAAGAAAACAAACAAAAAAAACCACTTAGTGTCTGTCTGATGGGGTAAATATAGCTGAGATTATTTACATCTAAATATATTATATGCAACCTTTCTGATAACAAAATACTTAATTTACTAATGAACAAAACTAATTAATTGATTAGTTTATGTTAAATAATACATTTGGCTATCTGATGATAATAGGTGCCTAACTCTAATAGCTACACACTTCTGTCAGTACAATACCACTAAACACTTGAACAACTGCTAACTGCTAACAACTGGGCAACTCTTCACCACTGCTGAAACACTACTTTCTTCCTGAATTTATTACACTGTTATTCTGGAGAGCTGATGTTCCATAAATTAGCAGCTCCTGACCTAGCATCAAGCTGCTGTTCTTGAAGTAGTCTTTCAACAGCTCATGGAATGATCACAGTAGCCTATTATATCTGTAGCATGAAGTCAAAGGGTAGGCTTTCCATACAGGTGCTCTTGGTGATTCATTTCTACTTCTACATACTGCGTAATGAACTTCCTTGATCCTGCGTAGCAATGGTCATCTTGTGACACTTTCTAGAGAAAGTGTTGACTTCAGATTTTAAGGATCATTAATCAACTGGTCCATGAGAGTTCAACCTTTTGGCAACCTTTGGGCCACAAAGGCTGCTCTGAAAGTAATGCCTCCTAATTGTTTACATAGAAACAACAACAGATACAAAGAGCACAATAACACTATTTAATAGAGTATATTCTCAGCTACAAAATACTATTTTTCAAAATAGTTATCACCATTAGCTATGAATTTTCACCAGTGATGAACAAGAGCCTGCATGCTGTGGTCATAAAAATATGAAACAGCAGGAGTGACACACTGTCACCACTTCTGAAATGCACCACCCACCACTTCACTGTGTTCATATTCACTATTTGGTCTCCATAAATGCTCAGCAAGCATCAGTGAATGTCAACAGGTGCCATTTTCTCCACATGGAAGAATTTAATTCCACTCTTTTGCTTCATATGCACTTCCATGTAAAACGCCATTTTGTAAGACTGTTCTGTTACCATCTGTTGCACAACAACAAAATGTAAAGGAATATTGGCAGGAAGGTTCAATGCTTAATGCCATGTCACCAGCATCCACTTCTGATGTTGTGGGCTGACACTGCAAAATAGGAGGCACTACTTTCAAAGCAGCCCTCATAACATGTAGTACATAGGATATGGCAAGGGCGAAGTGCAGTGCTAATCCATCTTACACAAATAATTTTATGTGTTTTGATACATTGACTAAACTTGGTCTTGGGTACAGTGAAGAATATTCAGCCTTGCTTTTTGTTTTCATAAAAGAATTTGAGACTAAGTTTCAAGGCTACTGAAAATATCATTTTTTCGTTAAATTTGCAACTCCATTTTCAATCAATGTAAATATACTACAAGTATACTGCGGATTTTCAAATGGAATGTATAGAGTTACAATCAGATATTCAACTCAAAAAAATCTGACCAGGTTTCTCTACTAGACTTTAAGAAGATTAATCTTACCAGAGAAAGAAACCTCTCACTTCACAATCATGCCTTATTCATGTCATTGCTTTCTGTCAGTACAGACATTTGTGAACAACTATTTTCAAGGATGAAATACAGGAAGAAAAAACATTTCACTAAAAATCTCTCATAAACACCTTCAAAACTCACTAGGAATTGCAACTACCTCCATTTACCCAGACTCATGCACTAGTTTCACAAGAACAAGATCAAATCTCCCACTTGTTTCATATTTCCTTATTCACAATACCATATTACTTTTTTTTTACCATGACTGAAATGGACAAAAAACTCTGAAAGAGAAAACAAAGAAACATCATCTACGTTGACATTATTTTAATAAGTTTGCTTGATCTATAATTTATTTTCAACTTGGCATAATCTTTTTAACTACTTAAAAGTACGACTTAGTTAAGTTTTTAGTTTTTGTATTTGATGAGAAACATCAAATACAACACCAAGTTAGAAAAAAAAAAAAAACACCAAGTTAGACATAATAAGATCTGTAAGTTAAATACATTTTTTTCATGTAAAAGTCTCTTCTAAGAAGAGTTTGGCACTGACTGTGAGCTGAAAATTCTAGAACCTTTACAAATAATGCTGCTATATGAGATAAAAATACATGGCCTCATCAAATGATAAAGAAAAAAAAAAAAAAGCCTAACAAAAATAACATACTCTTTTTCTGTTAAGAAAATCAGTCAGATGTTCTGGATAAGAAAGTCACCGAAAGATGAGCAACATTTCAATATTTGAAACACTAGTCCATGACTGCTAATGTTATCCTTCCAAACTCTCTACATTATTCTCACTAGAAAAGTGAGATTATTGTTATTTTCAATATATATCCCAGTTCATCTGCATGAGTATAAAGAGGAAATACTAAGTACTGATGCACACACTGCTCTGAATTACAATACGCATTTTGTATAAATTAAAGCCACGTGGAGAAAACATTTATATGACAAGCTGGCAGCAGAGTTGTTACAGCATTGCTTATTTCGTTCCTCAACCTGTCCACAAAGGTTTTAAAAGCAAACCAACTCCTGGATCAGAGAAAGTACAACTGAAAAAGTTAATAGTAGAAGAAAAAGCTGCCAAATCAACACATCAGTATTTAGCTCTTTTAAATCTAGAACTAATTTCCCAGACTGCACTATTTTAAGATACCCACTGGGTTTTCTTTAGTTTAAAAAAACAAGCAAACAACAACAACAAAAAAAATCAAAAAACCACCATCAACAAGATAAAATATTTCGTAATTTTATAATTCATTTTGCTTATTATCCTGAGTTTCAGTACAGGAATTTAAGATAATGCAAATAAGTTATAAGGAACTACCAGCGCTGGATAAAGAAAGCAAATCTTTAGGTCTCGTTCCAATATCTATCAGGTATCAGATGTATTATGGCTTGACATATATTCTAATCTTCATCCTTTCAGAAACAAACAAAAGAAACCATTAGATGCTGTATCATGTTACTAGCAGTGAAGTTGTGTATCTGCAAGGAGCTTTGCTCCAGGCTGCTTCTTATCTCTGCACTGAGATCATGGCTTGGTCTGAGTTCCAGCATTGTTTTTGTACAATAGGAGCCATACTGTGGGCAGCTGCTTAATATACATATCATGCTTTTTCACTAAAACCAATGGATTTTAACCACAAAGGAAAATTAGGATTCTACACTCCACCTCAGTTCTCATTTTCTTTTCCTAAAAAGCAAGTTTGCTGCTCTTATATCATACACACACGCATATATATGTATATATTTTAAGTTCTAAAATGTTTAAGGTTCTTAAAGAGAGTTCTTGTTATTCTAACACTTGTATGTCTGGAATCTTTAGCAGTAATGCACCTTTACAGTGTGAAAGATCAGAGATAGGAGAATGTGCTAGAACACTGGGTACTCTTATCTTCAGTGGGATGGAGTTTCAGTGTCTGCAAAATATATGTTTTAAGCATACTATAATGCAGTTTAGATCTAAGAATTAATCTGGGAGAAGTTCTATCTTCTACTTTCTACTTTGCCACTTGGAAATCATTCACATGACTGATGTAGATCATACTCCATCACCAAACTGTTCTACATTTCCAAATAGTTGTTAGTTGTTTCCAGCCATAAGTACATGAACAGATGGGGATGTTTTAAAACAAAACAACAACAAAAAAATCACAGAGTTAATGTACAAACAGACAAAGGACTAACATAAACAGCCACATCTAATAAAGTAGACACAGTATAGCTCTGCCAGTAGCATACAAATGATCAAAAAAATTTTTCTTGTACTTCTCCAAGTTCTTTTAGATATAGAGTATGGATTGCTTTCTAAAACAGGACCTCAATTTTTTATTCAAACTAAGACAAAAGTGCAATAATTAGACTTACATTTTTAATATACACACATGTTTAATATAAATCTATTTACCCAACACCAGTGCATACTGCCTTAATTACAGCAACAGTAGAAATCATAACTGCTTACCCAAATTGGGATTTATTGTACAGACAGAAGCTAAAGTTTACGAAAATCCTTCTTGGTTTACCTAGTCAAAATACCTGTTATCCCCAAATTCAACCCAACCAGAAATAATCTCTGCCAGATCTCTCTCTTCCAATCTCTTTCTTTTGCTATGAGGGGAAAAAAATGGAAAAAAAGCTAGCAGGGGAAAAAAAAAAAAAAAAAAAAAAAAGAAAAAAAAAGTTTATTATCCTCCTTCACGCCTTCTGAAAAACAGTATTAAAGTAAATCTAATCTCTGCAAAAAAAAAAAAAAAAAGATTTCTCAGATGTAGTACTATTTAAAAATGTGAAACAAACTCAAATGATAGGCTAAATAAAATGTAATATTTAATTAGTCACGTTGAAACATGAAACACAGAAATTAAATCAAATGAAGCAAATGCAGAAAGGGGAAACAGCCTTACTCAGAAAACTAAGTTCATTTTTAATTATTTTTCCGTGTTTTTTAATACAAATGTTATGACTATGAAATCTCATCTTAAGATTACAGGAGTTTAGGGCGAATGGTTGAAGGAGTGGGTGTGCAAGTGGTATTTTCCTCTCTCCTTTCTGGGGTACTAAGGGATACGGAGCGGTCTAGGAAAATCCAGGCTTTGAATAAGTTTGAATAAGGCTGAAAGGTTGGGTTCTTTGACCATGAGGCAGTTTATTTGGCACCTGGCCTGACAGCTGCGGGCAGGTCTCACCTTTCTCCAAGGGGATCCTAGCCGAGGAGCTAGCAGGGATCACTGACAGAGCTTTAAACTAGGTATGGTGCAGTGTGTAGTTCAGAAATTTCAATCAGATTTGACAGGGGAAGTGGTCAACGGGAGAGAAAAGGGCTTGGGAATGTTGTCACTGTAGGAGATAATGGGGAAAAGCTTCTGAACTGTCCTGTAGGATCCTGTGGGAACTCCTCAGAAGAGGGAGGCAATGTTGCTGACCTCCCCCCTCCCCATCTAAAACCTTCTCGTGTCTCTCCAGGAAGCAGCAGAGGAGTCCTTTTAATGCCAGAAAGCCCTTTATCTTAGGAAGTGGATAGATTGTAAAGAGCTGTGTCTGAGCCATGAACAGGTTGAGAGTTTATGGGTGAAAATGAGGGACTGGTCCAATAAAGGGCATCCAGTGGTTGGGGTCTGCTACAAGCCACCTGATCAGGCAGAGCCTGTTGACGAAGCTTTTTCGCTTCAACTGCGGGAGATGTCAAACTTGTGGGCTCTTGTCCTGCTGGGGGATATCAACCACTGGATATCTGCTGGGATAGCAGCACAGTGGGTGGCAGACAATCCAGATTCCTGGAGTCTGGTGAGGATTACTTCCTGGCCCAGGTATTAGACGGAAAGACCTAAGGTGAAGCCTTAGTGGTGCATACACATTGGTGCCCACTAATGTGGAGGAAAGCATCAGAGAAGTTAAGACTGGAGGCAGCCTGGGCTGCAGTGATCATGCCCAGGAGGAGTTGGCGATCTGGAGGAATGCAGGCCTGGCAAAAAGTAGCATCAGAACCCTGTGCTTCAGGAGAGCAAACTTCTGGCTGGTCAAGGAACTGCTGGATGGAATTTCCTAGGAAAGTGTCTTTGAGGGCAAAGGAACAGAACAGAGCTGGCATCTCTTTAAGGACACACCAGAGATCACAAGAGCTCTCCATCCCAAAGCAGAAGAAATTGAGCAGAGGCGGCGGCTAAGCAAGGACCTGCAGCTTCAGGTGAGGGAAAACAGAGATATGTACAGTGGTTGCATAGCCTGGGAAGAATATAGGGACATCATCCACATGTGTAGAAATAAGATCAGGAAAGCCAAGGCACAGATAAAGCTGAACTTGGCAAGGGACATGAAAAATAACAAGAAGGGGTTCTACAGGTACATAAGCAGGAGGAGACATATCAAGGAGAGTGTTCCCTCTCTGATAAATGAGGACGGAGAGCTGGCTTTCTCAGACATGGAAAAAGCTGAGGTGCTCAAAAAGTGCTTTGCTTCAGTTTTCACTAGTGGTCAGGCTCCTCCCCATATCCACCAGGACCCTGAAGCTCTAGATGTGGGTGAGAGGAGCAGATTCCATCCCACTATAACAGTGGAACAAGTCCGAGACCTCTTCAGGAATCTGAATGTATGCAAGTCCATGGGTCTGAATGATATCCATCCTAGGGCTCTGAGCGAGATAGCTGATGTGGCTGCTGAGTTGCTATCCACCATATTTGAAAAATTTAAGGCTGTCCGGTGAAGTCCTCAGTGACTGAAGAAAGGGAAACATTGCTCCCATTTTTAGAAAGGGAGAAAGGATGACCCAGGAACTATAGGCTGGTGAGTGTCACCTCTGTGCCTGAGAAGATCATAGAACAGATCCTCCTAGAAGCTATGTTGAGGCACATACGAGACAAAGAGATGATTCAAGTCAGCCAGCATGGCTTCACCAAGGGAATGTTTGCCTGACCAATCTGATGGCCATCTATGATGGAGTGGTGGCATCAGTGGATAGGGGAAGGACGACGGATGTCATCTACCTGGACTTCTGCAAAGCCTTTGACATGGTCCCTCACCACATCCTTCTCTCTAAATTGGAGAGGCATGGATTTAAGGATGGACTGCTCAGTGGATTAAGAATTGGTTGGCTGGTCGCATCCAAAGGGTTGTGATCAGTGGTTCTGTGTAAGGGTGGAGGCCAGTCACAAGCAGTGTCCTCCAAGGCTCTGTTTTGGGACCAGTGCTCTTCAACATTTTTATAACGACATGATGGAATCGAGTGCACCCTCAGCAAGTCTGCGGATGACACCAAGCTGAGCAGTGCAGTCGATATACTGGAGGGAAGGGAAACCATCCA
Organism: Tympanuchus pallidicinctus; assembly: GCF_026119805.1. Taxonomy (NCBI): domain Eukaryota; kingdom Metazoa; phylum Chordata; class Aves; order Galliformes; family Phasianidae; genus Tympanuchus; species Tympanuchus pallidicinctus. The sequence continues at coordinate 1,735,666 of NW_026294744.1, forward strand.
GAGGGACCTAGACAGGCTGGAGAAGTAGGCCAATGTGAACATAATGAGGTTCCACAAGGCCAAGAGCAAGGTGTTACACTTGGGCTGGGGCAATCCCAGAAGTTTATACAAACTGAGGGAAGAACTCCTTGAGAGCAGCCATGCAGAGAAGGTCCAGGGAGTCCTGGTGGACAAGAAGCTGGACATAAGCCAGCAGTGTGCTCTTGCAGCCCCGAAGGCCAACTGTGTTCTCGGTTGCATTAAAAAAAGAGGTGGCCAGCAGAGAGAGGGAAGTGATTGTCCCCCTCAACTTGGCTCTTGTGAGGCCCCATCTGGAGTACTGCATCTAGGCCTGGGGCCCCCAGTACAAGAGAGACACAGAGCTCTTGGAACAAGTCCAGAGGAGGGCCACAAAGATGATTACAGGGCTGAAGCACTTTTCCTATGAGGAAAAGTTGAGGAAATAGGGCTTGTTTAGCTTGGAAAAGAGAAGGCTCAGGGAAGAGCTCATTGTGGCCTTCCACTACATGAAGTGAAGGCAGTTATAAGAGTGAACAGTGATAGAACAAAGGGGAATGGTTTTAAACTGAGACAGAAGAGATTTAGGTTAGATACTAGGAGGAAGTTTTTCACTCAGAGGGTTGTGAAGCACTGGAACAAGTTGCCCGAGGAGGTTGTGAAAGCCCCAACCCTGGAGGCATTCAAGCCCAGGCTGGATGAGGCTCTGGAGAGCTTGGTCAAGTGGTTGGCGACCCTGCCCATGCCAGGGGGCTTAAAACTAGATGATCTTTCAGTCCTTTTCAACCCAGGCCATTCTATGATGATTAGAATATATTTATATAACTTGAAGACTAACAGTCTGTGAGAAATAGCATGCTAAACATTGCTAAGAATCACTGTATTGAATTAAACACCTAATCTTTTGTGCCAAATCATAGAAACTGAAAAATTTAAATCCTTTTTTCAAGATGGTATATTAGAGTTTCACAGTTGCTTTGGACTTGTAAAATAATTCTCAAAAAATTATACGTCTGTGTATCATTTTACCCAGCTAAACATGAAGAGATATTCCTTAAATAATTCTTCCTGTCATCCATGCAAAACTCTTCTTTAGCTCACACAGAGGCATTGAAAGGGTGGAAAATGGTATCTATTCATTCACTACAATAGAATAGATGCATTTCGCAACTTGCTTACATTTTCAGAAATAAAGAGGAAGAAACATAAATGTAGCAAATACCAATAGATCACCAATTTCTTTTTTTCAAACTGTAAGGCCACATGGAAACAGATTTTATACACAGCTAGTCAAAACAGAAATGAAAAATGCTGAGAATATGGCACGTGTTCATTGACCCATCCAAAGCAGTCAGCCCGAAGAACATGCTCATTCTTCCCTCCCATAAAAAAAGGCTGACAGAGATGGGCCTATTCGGCCTGGAGAAGACTTGAGGCTCTGAGTGATGTCTATAAATACCTGAAGGGAGAGTGCAAAAAAGACAGAGCCAGGCTCTTTTCAGTGGTGCCCAGTGCAAGGACAAGAGGCAATGAGCACAAACTTGAGCACAGAAGGTTCCCTCTGAACATCAGGAAGCACTTCTGTGTTGTGTGGGTGATGAAGCACTGGCACAGGTTGTCCACAGAGTCTCTCTTCAAAAGTTGCTGGGACACATGCCTGGGCACCCTGCTTTGGTTGGCCCTGCTTAAGCAGGAGTTGGAGCAGGACAGAGAGTTCTCAGATGGCTGACCTCAGCCATCCTGCAATTTTGTCATTCCATTGTGAGGCAAACCCCAGAAGTGTAAGAGGGAAAAGAAATGCAACATTTCTCTTAAAGTGAAATGAAAAATGTCTGGGGAAGTGGTACAACATCACTGTACATGCTTAGCTTCTCTTAGGAATGGAAACTTCAGAAGCTTTTTTCAGAATAAGTTCCCTTTTGATGAAATTAGTATAAATTGTATCAAAGAAAACAGACACATTTTTTCAAATAGTTCAGCTTCAGTGTTGACTAGAACACTGCTATCAATTAACAGCAAATATGTTAAAAGGAAAACTTTTTATAAGTTGTTGCAAACATGTCTATGTATTAGGCTTCAGAAAAGCATAGAGCACCAGACCTCTTTCAAGCAGTTATTCCTAAAAGCATCATCAGGTACCCTACACAGTGGTCCTTTCTCAAGATTGAAACTTGTTAAGCCTAACCTACACATAAGGAAGAGAAACTACAAGGCCCACAAAATCTAATTAAACAAAAAAAAGTTTTTGCATAGCATTTAGTTTCAGATTTTGCAGTAGACTTGAAAGCTGGTACAGATGGCTCTCCTGAAGCTGCAGGTCCTGACACTTCCAGAGAGATAAATACTTTATAAAGTAAGAGATTGATATTTCCTTAAAACAAACAAGTCAGCCTAACCTCCCCAGCAACACTGCAGGTTTCTTGACCAGCAGGATCTACACTTAAGCTTTCAGTTTACTACCTGAATAAAATGATAGTCTCAGTCCCGTCCTTTTTTGCTTTGCCAGTTCCAAACCAAATCTCAGTAATGACATTACTAGATTGGTGCTCCCTACTGACAGCTGTCTCATATTTCCCTTCTCATTTCCAGCAACAACTCTATTTTCCTTTTCCTACAATCAGTTTTTTCCAGTCACACCTTGTTTACCTCAATTAAGTCTAATTAGAATCCTTAGTTTTGTGCATTTCTTATTAGTATGTTTTCATAGCAGTACAAAAGATACAGATTGATCCTGTACAATAATGTTGTGTTCCTGTATCTTACTGGCTCACTGCAAATAGGAACAACATGAAAAGAGTTACAGATTGAACCTTATTTTATCCCGAACTCCTCCTCTTAGTGCTGTGAACATAAATAAATAAAATACTTAAAAAACCTGCTCAATTGCCCTGTGAGGTGATAGTTTGAAGTTTGTCATAGCCAAGGAGGTCCAAAACGTAGATGCACGCTAAAAATCAAAATCAAAGTTTAACACAATTGACTAAGCATTTTTCTTTCATTCCAGATTTAATTTTCACTAATGAAAATGGCTAACGTATTTTATCTGAAGTTTCCCCTTTAACTGAAATGCAGGGAGAGAAAACACGCTATGTACAATTTCAGGCCAAACTTCCAGTCTAAACTGGAAGCAACCAACAAAAAGAGGCTGAGCAACCAAAAGTAAGTAATAAACAAGACCATCTGTAATGCGTATTTATTATATAATATGACAATGGAAAATGTGCCATCTTAACTCATTTACCTTGAACTCTTCAACAATAATACTCAAGGCTTCATGTCCAGCTTTTCTCATATCTTCTAACTCCTGCTTATGCTTTTCCTATACAAAAAAAAGAGGAAAGATTATATACAATATAAGCACATAATATTAATTAAGAGAGGAAATGACAACTATTTTCCTCATTTTTTCTATCTTTCATGAAAAAGCATACATCTCTTGGATTTTTTATTATATATGTACTCAAAATGCAAGCTTTTCCAAAAGTTAAACTTAGTTTATTTATTAAATTTACTCTAGTAAAATTCTGAATAGTTCTTTATGGTTTTTTTCTGTTGTTTTGTTTCTCTGATTTTTCTGGTTTCTTGATGCACTTGTGGATGGCTAGACTTCTGAATGACTGTTAGTGAAAAAAACCACAACTATAACTTTACAACGTTGTGGGAATTTTATTTACTGACTATTTTATTAACCCATTTTAACACTTTTATTATTAGATTTGGCTTCCTCAGAACAGCAATACCTGATATAATTCTTTTTCTAATGTACAGAAACATTAATTTTTCTTTTGCCTTCAAAAAGGCAAAAACACTTGCATGTGGTTTACAGTGTCTGAAATGTGAATACTTCATTAGACACTCATCAGCATTTCACACTTACCAATGAGCAGCATCATCTTTTCAAATAATAAGTTGGTAAGAAACATGAAAAACTTACCCCTCCTCCCTCATCAGTTTCAGTTATCTGTTTTTAAAATCCGCCAGTACACACACACTTATCCACAACGTAATTACTCACCTGCCAATTGATGCCCAGCTAACAAAACAAATGCCCACCAACCAACAGCCAGCTTGCAATGCAACGTCTCACAGCCCACTGACCAATGTCCAGCCAAACCCTAAGCAGCAGCCCACCCCCAAACAATTCCTTACAGTTTGATAGCCTTTCTGCATAACGTCACATGGAATGGAATAATCTCTTGCCTAACTCAAGCTAGCAGCCTTGTTGCCTGGTGCCATGCCATAATGGCAGCTGCTGTTCCACTGAGTGGTCTGGTCAAGTCTTCCGCACACTCCAATCACTCAGAAACAATAGCATACTGATGTGCTATTAATACATTCTCATCAGAAACCACAACAACATCCACCCTTATTCTGTAAAATTCACATCATGCTCAGGTCCAACACTTTCCCATACATCCTGATTAATCACATGGGAATCATTCCAGTAATCTATGGGCAAGCCCTCTGAGTTGTTCATTTAGTCCCTGACTTTGGGCTCCATCTATCGTAACAGTCCTTCAGGGCACGACAGATGATGCATGGTGCTGAATTATTGCATGCTGAAGCCAGTTATGGTTTTGAGAAAAGGGTTAGAATCCATTTTTCTTCGATTTAGTTGATTCTTACTGTACTACTACTGGTTGCTGGCTCTTCTCAACAAACATCAAATTCCTTTAAGGTACATATCAGATTTCACCATCCTTACACATAACCCACAAGTGAATCCAGGACCATGTGTGCGCTTGCCCAGACATGCCCAAGACACTCGTAGCCCATGGGCCACATGTGGCTTGTCCCTGCTCATACTATGATCCAGCCCCTGATCCACGCCTTTGTGGCAGCAGCTCTTTCCTGCCAACCACCCCACTTTCAGGTGACATAAATACATTACTTCTGAATTTTCAAACTGAACATATAGGACAGCAATCAGAGATTCAACTCAATGAAAAATCTGATCATCTTTCTCTACTAGACTTTTATAAGACCTATGTGATCAGAGAAAAATGTCCCCTACTAAACTGTTTTCAAGGGTGAAGGACAGGGAGAGAAGAATTTCATCAAAAAATCTCTAATAAGAAAAATACCTGGAGAACTCACTAAGAACTGAAATACTTCCAATGAACCAGATGCATTAGTTTCACAAAAACACAGTTAAATATCTGACTAGTTTTATGTTTTAGTTGCTCTAGTTTTAAATGCTTCCATAAAAATACAAATAAATAAAAAAAGGTTTGTCAGGTATATACTTTAACAATATCGTATATGAGGCTCAAGATGATTCCTCTTCACTCACTGCAGTCCATGCAAGCCAAAAGGTTGGACAACCATGCCTTTCCCCAGTGCAGAAATAACCCAGACTGTATTGCTCAGTGTGTTTTTTGTGTTCACTGTAACAGGATTTGGATCCTCTATCGCTGACTTTGAAACCTTTAGGGATCAAACTTGAGTCTCCCCTCGTGATTTCTGCCAGAGGCTACAAGTGGGGCCATTCTCCCCAGCTGCAGTGTAGTGCACATTTTTTACATCTTGTCCTGTCTGGAGCGGTCCAATGGCTGCAGCATGAACTACCTCCTGTTAAATTTGTTCAAAGGCTTGTTGTAGCTCAGGACTTCATGTAAAATCATTCTTCGTCTGGGTCACTTGAAAGAGACGATTTACAGTCAAACTGTAATCCAGAATATACATTTTCCAAAAACCCACAACACCTAGGAAAGCTTGTGTTTCCCTTTTTCTAGTTGGTGTGGATTAAGTTATTTTGTTGATCAAATCCATAGGGATCTGATTACATCTATCTTGCCATTTTATTCCTAAGAACTGGGTTTCCTGTGCAGGTCCCTTACTTTGCTTCATGTCAAAACCAGCTTTGGAAGGATTTGGTTTATTTTCTCAAAACTTCTGCTGTGTTGCCCCACACTATGATGTCATCAACATACTGCAGGTGTTCAGGAACTTACCCTGTTCCAGTGCAATCTGGATCAGACCATAGCAACTCTGTTTCCACCCCTGAGGTAGTCGACTCCAGGCACTAGATGCCCCTCCAATTGAAACAAAACTGTGCCCTGCATTCTGCTGCCAAAGGGATTGAGAAAAATGCATAGGCGATATCAATTATAGAATACTACTTACTTGCCTTTAGCTCCAGTTCATACTGAAGTTCTAACATGCCTGGCACAGAAGCACTTAATGGTGGTGTGACTTCATTCAGGCCATGATAGTCCATTGTTAGCCTCACTCTCCACTGGACTTTCGCACTGGCCATACAGTATTGTTAAAGGTGAGCTCTGATTACTCTTTGTCTCTCCAGTTGATGAATCAGCATACTGATGGGAATCAGTCCCAGTCGGTGCAACACTGCCATCAGTGCACTGTCACTGTAACAACTTGCACCTGCTTCTCACAATCCCTAGGCAAAGTATCCTCTGAAAGACTGGGCAAGTCAAGAACAGCTAATAAATGTCCTCCATCTGCAAGAACTACATACTGAAGGCCAACAGTATCCTTTTGGATTCCTGAAGTATCCTACTCTGAGGTAATCTGTATCAAGGATGCATGCAGTCTCTGAGCTGGACAAAATGGGGTGCTTTTGCCACTCATTCCCAGTTAGGCTTATTTCAGCCTCCAATGCACTTAGTGCTTGAGATCCTGTTACTCCAGAAATACAGATGGGTTCTACTCCCTTATAACTTGATGGCATTAGAGTAAACTGCACTAGCATCCACTAAAGTCTTATACTCCCATGCTTCTAATATGCCAGGCCATAAAATCCATACATTCCAATAAACCCGATTATCCCGTTCCTCCACATGACTAGAAAATAGGGCCCCTCTGGTTCTGGTTATTGTATTCATGAATGCAAACCAAAGACTTGTTACCCAACTCAGAAATAGGATCAAATCACCTTCTTTGTCTAGGAGACTGTGCACTGGAAATTAGAGCAGCCATTTTCCTTGAAGAATCCCCTATTTGAACTGCTCTTCCTCACAACTCTTGTATACCTGCCTCTAGGGTCAAGGTGGATTTGATATCCCACTTTCTCATATCCTTTCCATAGTCATGCAGGTAAAACTAGAAGGTGGCATGCGGTATATACCCACTATATCCTCTCCCTTGAGAACAGGAATGCTTAATTCTAATGGCTGCGATACTGGATACCATATAGATAGGGAATAAGAGATACTTCTCTGAATTGCTGGAGTTCCCAGGTCTGTTTCTCTACAGATGAGAAAGGGAGATTTCCTTCATATTGCCAAAGTAGACTAGCCACTTCATCTATTGCTGGATTTTCATTATCTTTCCAAACCACTACTGCCGCTGCTTGCATACAAGATGGTGTGCTCTGTACAAATTTCTACCATACAGATCTTGGAACTTGGTGTTGTCTGTATCTTGGGATAACCGATCACCCTTGAGGTCATACATACCTCCGACACAGCCAATTCCATTATGTGCTGAATAACTTTATCCCGGTGATTCACTTGCCTAGGTAAAGTATCAGGTCTTCTCTGAAGGGACATCTTCCTTTCACGGCTGATAAAAGTCATCTCTGCAGGGTGAAAGCTTGTGTACCTTTTCCCAATTGCTTTCATAGAATCATAGAATGGTTTGGGTTGGAAGAGACCTTTAAGATCATCTAGTTCCAACCCCCCTGCTATAGGCAGGAACACCTCCCTCTAGACCAGGTTGCTCAAAGCTCCATCCAGCCAGGCCTGGATGGAGGCCAGGACTGGAACATCAAGAGCCTCTCTGGGCAACCTGTTCAAGTGTCTCACTACCCTCACAGTAAAGAATTTCTTCCTTATATCTAGTTTAATTCTACTCTTTTTCAGGTTATAATCTTCTCCCCTTGTCCTGTCACTATGTAGCATTATTTCAAGTCTCACCACAGTTTTCTTGTAGGCCTCCTTCAGATACTGGAAGGCTGCTATAAGGTCCTGCAGGAGACTTCTCCAAGCTGAAAAGGCTCAACTCTCTCGGTGTGGTATCATAGCAGAGGTGCTCCAGTCCTCTGATCATCTTTTGTGGCCCTCCTCTGGACCTGTTCCAACTATTTCATGTCTTTTTTTGTGTTGGGGGCTCCAGCAAAGAATGCAGTACTCCAGGCAAGGTCTCACAAGACAGAGTAAAGGGGCAGAAGCATTTCCCTTGACCTGCTGGTCACGTTTTAATTGATGCAACCCAGGATACAGTTGGCCTTCTGGGTTGCAAGCACACATTGCCAGCTAATGTTGAGTCTTTTATCAACTGATACTCTCAAATCCTTCTCCTCAGGGCTGCTTTCAAGCCATTCTCCAATCAGTCTTTGTACTTGGCATTGCCCTAACCCAGATACAGGACCTTGTACTTGGCCTTGCTGAACTTCATGAGGCTGGCATAGATCCACCTCTCAAGCCTGTCCAGGTCTCTCTGTATAGCATCCCTTCCTTCTAGCATGTCAATTGCACTACTCAGCTTGGTGTCATCTGCAAACCTGTTGAGGGTACACTCAGCCCCACTGTCCACATCACCTACAAAGATATTAAATAGCACTGGTCCCAGCACTGATTCGTGAGGATCCATTGGATCAACCAGATGAATATATGCTCACTTGGCTGACAGTTTCTTTTTGCATATCTTGCAGCTCATTCTTTGTTAGCGATCGGACAGCTATGAACTCTGAGTCTTCCTCCTCCTATCCTTGTGATGGCCGTGACTCATCCTCATCTTTTTCTTCCATCCTTGTTTTAATATAGATTATGTCCTTACTAAAAAAGCTGACTTTCTGTGAACATTTTTTTCTCTTGTGTATGGGAGTGATTGATACTGGCTCAGATTGGTTCTCTGAACTGCAAGGCCTGTTGCAGGTGTCAAAACAATCACATGGCCTGTTTCATTGCCATCAAATCTAGATATTTCTTGCTCTTTAGGGTGCTGAACAGTGTTGAGCTTGGCTAGGTAGGTGGGCCAGGTCCTGTCAGATTGCAGTGATATGTGTGTCTTTAGAATTGCTAAGGTAACAGCACAACTTTCCAAATATTTCACTAGTTTTTCAGGATTCTGAAGCTGCTCAGAGGTTAAGCTGCAAAACACTGGGGAAGCCCACTATTCTAGGTATCTGCTCATACCATTCAACACTCCCTGCCACTCACAACTATCCAGTCTCAGGGCTAATCCCTGGGAGGTATTTGTAAATAGTAGTTTAACCTTGAACAAAACCTGAAGCATAATGAGTAGACCAGAGTAACATGCTGGTTTGAACATTCTCTCGTCTCCCCATAGCCCGGTTCCCTAAGCAAACAAAGTAGAGTGAAATTACTAATAATTTCCAATATACGGGTGCCAAAATATGAACATGGCTACAATATGAAATAAAAATACCAAATAAGCTTCCTGACCAGCATTACACCATACAGAAAAATGATAACCTTAATTTATCCTCTGGAAACTGTTAACAGTGCCACAGGGAACACACATAGCAAGTAGCTGTATGATCAAAGAAGTAAATAAATAAAACAAAGCATGTTCAATTATGAAAGTCATACATTATCATTGAAAAAAAATTGATCAGTCTATAACTCCATTAAATTTGATTAGAAAATTCTGCTAAGCCATTTGGTTCCATCTTACCAAATAGAGTCTGAAATCGTAGTTATATGTACTAATTATTGACCCAAACATAATTAGATTCAGATTAACTTGAACAGAATTTCTTTTTACAAAGCCCTGCAAGAACAAATGAAATGAACCAGAAAAGCTGAAGATGGAAACATTTTGAAGAGTAAATAACTCCTACTTCCAGTAACAGTACACAGCAATCTCTGTACATATCTGTTGAATTACACTGACGTGCAAACATCAGAAACTAGCTCATCTCAGACATTTCATGTAGAAAGGGCTGAGCTAGTCAAATTTTTACAGCACAATACTACAGAACTGGCATAAAGAAAAAAAATATGATTTAATGCTTAATTCTGCAAGTCAAATTTAAATTAGTTCACTGTGACAAGTGAACAAAAAGAACAAGTAAGCTGTAACTACTATAGTACCATAACAAGGATTCAAATATTAGATAAAAAGAAATCTATAGAATGAGGAAGTTCACTTTCAATACTTATTCTAACAGGAAAAAGAAGAAAAAAAAAAAAGAGAGAAAGCATTCCTTATCGAAAAAGACCTTCAAACTAGAATAGTAGGATTCTTAGTGTTCTTACTAGAACAGTAAGATTTCAACTGAAAAATCTGTCTAAAGTACTTTAAATTAACAGTAAAACACAGTGGAGCAAGTGCGCTCACCAACAAAGCAAGATATTTAGTTCCAATAAAATTTATCATGATCTAAAGGGCTACCTAGGCTATGGGTATACAGAGATCTCTAAGATTCCACAGCTACAAGGACAATGAAGATTTATCTTTTATTTATTATGGATTACTACATACCTCTGGTAAATATACTACAATTAAAAGGCAAATATTTACATCAACAACAAGCCATTACAGATATTACCAGGAAGCAAATTGATGCATGTAGTAGATATTGAGGGAACAGAACTAAAGAATAGTCACAACAAACAGATTTTAAAAGAAAATTAGTTATAATAAAAAAACAGCAAAGATATATAACAAATTCATCAAGTTATCAATACTACTCTATTAACGTACTTTATTATAAAGTTACTGGTATTATAACAACAACTACACTTATGACAGATTAGATTTGTCAAAACTACTTCTGACAGATTATGCAGACAAATATAAATAATAAATATAAATTTAATAAAACTACTGGTATCAACTGCATCAAAGTAATCCCAGATATGTGGGGGGGGAGTTGAGGGGAGGTATAAGTGCGCAGTGCCAAAAACAGCTTCAAAGGGGCCTAACTAAGAAAACTGACCTCAAAATAGTCTAAGTATGAAAAAGGATCTCAGAAGAAACTGATGCCTACTACTAAATAAATAACAAAATTGCATTTTGAAGACTACCAGTATCACAGAGTTTGCAATCACATAGGCCTCCACAACAAAGGCTCAGTTTGTCTAGAAAATCTTGAAGAAAAGTTTGCAACATGGGGAATTCTGAGACAAAGGCTCCACTTTGGAAAGAAAATTTTTAGATCAAAAAGCATTTGCTCCTGGTTCACAGGTCAGGTTCCCAACCTAGCAGTTCTCAGCCTGGAAGGTATTTTCTCCTGCGAGTGTTTTAGCAGCTATTTCCTGCTGATTGTGATTCCAGGGCCAAGTCAGAATCACAGAAACGCCAAGGTTGGAAAGGACCTACAAGATCATCCAGTCCAACCATCCACCTATCAGCAATAGTTCTCACTAAACCATGTCCCTCAACACAATGTCCAAACATTCCTTGAACACCTCCAGGGTCGGTGACTCCACCACCTCCCTGGGCAGCCCATTCCACTGCCTGACCACTCTTTCAGGGAAGTAGTAATTCCTAACATTCAGCCTGAATCTCCCGTGGCGCAGCTCGAAGCCATTCCTTCTAGTCACCTTTATGGCTGCTCCCATCATAAATATATTTACCCTTACTAGCACTGCTAGGCAAATCAAGATGCAAAGCACATGCCAAATAGGAAGTGACAAAAGAAGCTAGAGCAGCAACGCCAAGATATACTTAAACGAACACAAAGATTCCATTTAACATATTTTGAGAGTACTGACTTTCTTTACATGCTTCCCAAAGTAAATGAAATTAATTGATATGAAAGAACTAATAGTAAGAAATCAGCTTTGCTTCATTCAGATGTATCAACCAACGTCTATGACAGTTTGCAGAGAGTATTATTTATTACAAATACAATGATCTCCTACGACCAGGTGATCCACCTAGTGGATGAGGGACAGACTAGGGACATAATCTGCCTAGAATTTAGTAAAACATCTGACACTATCCCACAGCATTCTCCTGGAGATTCTGGCAGCACATGACTTGGATAGGAGGTACTCTTTGCTGGGTAAAAAACATGCTGGACAGCCAGGTCCAAGAGACCGGTGAATGCAGTTAAATTCAGCTAACAACTGATCTCTAGGGGTGTTCCTCAAAGAGGAGTACTATGGCCAGTCCTGTTTAACATCTCTATTGATGATCTGGAGGAGGGGACTGAGTGCATCCTCAGTAAGTTTACAGATGACAAGTTGGGAAGAAATGCTGATCTGCTGAAGGGTAGGAAAGCCTTACACAGAGATCTGGACAGGCTGGATCCATGGGCTGAAGCCACCTGTATGAGGTTCAAGTGCCATAACTGGCATTTTGGTCATAACAACCTTATGCATGGATACAGCTTCGGGCAGAATGGCTGAAAAACTGTGAGCTGAAAAAGGATGCTGATGTTTGCTGACAGACAGCTGAACAGGACCCAGCAGTATGTGAAGGTGGTCAAACAGATAAGTGGCATCCTGACTAGTATCAGAAATACGGTAGTCAGCAGGACTAGGAAGGTGGTCAACCTTCTGTACTCAGCCTTGGTGAAGCAGCATTTTGAGTGCTGTGTTCATTTTGGGGGCTCTCACTACAAAAGAAACTGTGCTTTGGAGCATGCCCTAGGAAAGACAGCAAAGATGGTGAAGATCTGGAGCACAAGTTATGAGGGGAAGCTGAGGGACTGTTCAGTCTGAAGAAGAGGCTCAGGGGAGACCTTACTGCTCTCTACAACTACCTGAAAGGAGGTTGTAGTGAAGTTGAGGGTTGGCTTCTTCTACCAGGTAACTAGCAATAGGATGAGAGGGAATGGCCTCAAGCTGCTCCAGAGGAAGTTCAGGTTATTATGAAAAAATTTCTTCTCAGATATAGTAGTAATGCATTGGAACAGGCTGCCCATGGAAGCAGTGGAGTCACCATCCTTGGAGATTATCAAGAAGTGTGCAGATGTTGCACTGAGTGATGCAAATTAGTAGGCATAGTGGTGAGGGGCTCATGATTATAATAGTTGATTTTAATGGTCTTTTCCAATTGTTATGATTCTATGTGCAAGCCCATTCCTGACTGCTAGCTCCTGTAAGGCTATGCATCTCCAGAACTATTTGCAAGTCCAAGTCAATACCTTCAAAAGTGATAGTCTCTCTTTCCTCCTAATTTCTGTAGTAATTTAAAACAGCAAACTGTAGACAAATAAATTACAAGGTGTTTTCCTATTTTCCACATACAGTTTTTCTGTATACTATTAAATCACTAAGAATCGTCATATTAGACTCAATTACTCCTTTATGTCTTTTCTTTTTTCACAACAGTTATCAACTCTATTTTTCTTCCTAAGTATCAATTTTAAAACTAACAAGTAATATTTAATGTCATGATTCTGTTAATATTTCTATAACTCAAATATAGGGAAAAAAATCTTTTGAACACAATAGAACAAAATCACAAAAAAATTGAGTTAAACATGATGAGAATAAATCCATAATGTCTAATTATATACACACTAGAGTGTGCTATTGTATATAAGATAAAGATTGCTTGATTAAATAATGTAAGCTTTCCTAAAGAAAGATACAAGATTGCCTTCAGGTCTACAAGATCTTCACTTTGATCACACTGTCAGGATGCTAGTGAAAGAAGCAGCTAGAAGCCTAACAATCTAAGAACAAATACTGTTACTGGAAGGAAAAAAAAAGCACATTTCAGATTCCATTATATAACCAACAGAACATGTAGTAGGCACAACTTAAAGCTCACCACAGGAATCAAAGAGATACTATATTTTATACAAAAAACATTGCTACCTGGCAGATACAATGACAGAACTCTTTGAAGTAAATAATGGAGCAAGTTACCGAGCAAATTTTCATGAGCAATTGCCTATTATAGTGAAGACATTTGCTACTTACTTAAAACTGGGCTGAGCTAGAGATGAGTGATTATAAATGGACCACTTTTCTGGGAGACAATATGAATTATTATATGTGAAAGACTATGTAAAAGGAATAGTATGCAAGTGCCTGTACATACTCAAAACTGAAAATTGTAGTCCCCCAAGAAACTGCAAAAACTCTTCAAGCATGTGCCATATATACTGAAATTTTTTTACATTTAAGACATGAATATTGTGTGAAAAAACAACTACAGTTTATATCTGCTCATATATTCTACAGGAGAGAGATTGTCCACTGAGGATGTTAATTGAGAAAAGACCTAAGAAAGAAGCAGAATTTATTAAACAATCTGTAAACTACATGTTCTTAGCATTAATAACCATTTTGTTGGCAAAACTGTTTGACACAGTAAATGGCAAAATACAATTGGTTCAGGAAGCCTTTCTGACTGCCATAAGGCTTCTAAAATACAATATAGGTAGATAATTCTTAGGAATAGAGCTAGAGCTGTGCGAGGGCATCTTATGCCAGTGATGTTTATGTAATTCCCAATATAATCAAGATGATGGGACTTAATACCAAGGGAAAGCCAAGGAGAAAGAGCACACAAGACAACAAACCCAGGAATACTGTCAGAAGAAAATACTGGTTAAGCTGGACAGTACAAAGAAAAGGCTGAGGTACTTAACACCACCTTTGCCTCAGTTATCGCTAGTAAGGTTGGCCATGCATGCATAAAGCATGGAAACAGAAAATAGGGAGCATATAGAGGGCAGAATCAAGGACAGATAACCTGGAAGGAATACATCAATACTGTCTGAAATTAGGAAAGCCAAAACTAAACTGGAATTGAATCTAACAAGGAGTATCAAAGACAGGAATATCTCTTGCAAGTATAGATGTTGCTCCAAAAATAATGCTTCTTACTTATTTCAATGGAAACTACAACATATACAAAGAGCACAATAACACTATTTAATAGAGAAAATTCTCAGCTACAAAACACTATTTTTCATCATAGTCATCAACATTACCTATGCATTTTTACCAACAAAGAAAAACAGTTTGCACACTGTGCTTGTCAAAATCTGCACGGCCATCCAAAATGTGGCTTGTCTTTCACATCACTGTTATCACTGCTGAAATGCACCTGCTGAAGGAGACAATGTCACACAGGACATGGAAAAGGCAGAGGTACTTACTCTTAAGGCTCTTAAAGAGCCTTACTTTACTTGTAAGACCAGCCTTAAGGAATCCCCAAGAGGAAAGTCTGCAGTGGAGAAAGGAAGTCTCATCTCTGAGGAAGGGGATTGAACCAGGGAATTCTTCAGTAAACTGGACATACATGAACTCTAACTCGAGGTACTCAAAAGTGTTAAGGGAATAGGACAGCACCACAGTCATCTCAATACAAAGTTCAGAAAGTGAATACTACTTCTTCTGCCAATCTTAACTCTTTTTCCATCATGAAATGTTTTTAGTGTTCCAAATCTATTTACAAATCAGACATGCTCTCTGAAAACCAGCCAGACAACAGCTGTGCAGCAAAACTGCTCCAACACAAAGTGCCTGCCATATTTATTAAGTGCTGCAAGACCCTCCATCCTGCTAATCCCCAACATCCTTCCACAATTTATTTCAGTAAGAATAATACTGTCTAATCAAATGTCTAGTTAATTGCCCAGACAAATACTATTATTCAAAAGAATGAGCTAAAGACAACACTGAATGAAGATCAATTTCTACCATGAAAGTTAAAAGACAACAATATATAGAGAGAGTTGCTTCTAGAGATCTCAAATAATATCTGTAGAAAAAAAAAAGCAGATTATCTCCTCCGTTCTTTTTGTTAAGAAATGAATGCATTAGAGATTTGATATTGAACTATACCAATTCTCTAGCATCCTCAAAAACAAAACTTGTGTAAAAATCTGAGGACAGCTGACGAAAAATAAGATTGATGGGCAAGTCAAACAAATTAACAGAGCTTGCAGATCAACCAAGAGACAATCATCTTTTCATCAAGCTGTTGCATTTGTTCCATTAGAAAGGTGACAAGAATTGTGTAGATCAGAAGACAAAATGAAGAACAGCTTAGGAATCTAAGCATTGATCCAAGGAGTTTGGGATAATGTCAAGAAGACAGCAAGGCTTTGTAAAGATTTGTTCAGCTCATGATTTGCAAGATAAGATAAGCTTCTCTTAACTCTATAGTTCAAAAGAGGAAAGGGTCAAGAAATGAAATAGAACACTCAACACTTAGATCGGACTGCTCAAACCAGAATGCAAACTGCATCTACAATTAACTCCAACATTTAACCTTGCACACAGTTAATTGCTAGCAAAATATCAACTCTGAGATTTAAGTCGTTAGTTATTTGCTATACATACCTAACAAATTCCTAAATAACCAAAGCCATGTAGGAAAAAAAGACAAAATACAAGTTACACCTTCACAAGAGACAACAAGAAGTAAATTAAAAAAGCAGAATTAATCTATTTTAAAATACAGAAAGAGTACTTCAGAAACCAAAGAAAAGCGTTTGTTACTTAACTTCAGTAAAATCCAATGTGGAAGGAAGCATCTCTTACAGTCCCAAAAAAGAACTCCAAGCCACAGATTCACAGATTTTACAATAAGTCTCTCTTGTTTTTTGTTGTGTAACTCAGTGAACTACTCTTGCAGTTCTACATTCTGAATTACTGTGTTTCATTTACTGTAAAATCTCACAGAACATAAATACATCACATTGTATGTGTTCCTATTTTAACAAGACAAACGTTTCTAAAGACCAAAAGTGTTACATTTTATGCAACTGAAATTTAAGTTTACAGTAACTGATATTCTGATTAGTATAAAATTTCAAATACTGAATTAATCAGATTTTTGGTTCAGACATTCCTGGCCCTGCCCATAATTACTAATGTCTGTTTTCTGGCAATGAGCTAGGTCAGACTGCAGTAAAATATTCCAAACAATTTAGTCCAGGGAGTATCCCCTGGATTTCAGTTATGACCTTCCTGAATCGGAATAGACATTTATTTTTCTTGGTTTATGATCAAAGTATTAAATCACAACATCACACGATCATTCCGGTTGGAAAGGATCTCTTGAGGTCATCAAGTTGATCTTCCTACTGAAAGCAGCATAAACACTGACTGCAAACTACTTTGTTCAGCTGGACCTTGAAAATGTCCAAGGATGGAAGTTCTACATCACTGGTTAAAATATTCTAATGCTTACCTTCATCACATTTTTTTTTTCCTTACACCAAGTTCTAACTTCCTATATTTCTATTTACAAACATTATCACTCACCCTCCTGCTGTGTGCCTTAGTAGAACCTGTCTTGCTTCATCCTTCTGACATCACAGCTGTTGGACATCTGTGGCAACCCCCAGGGGGGTTAGAAGTAGACAATCCTTAAGGTCCCTTCCAATCCAAGCCACACTATGACTCTACAATCTGCCAGAAGGCTTCCTCTAAGCCCTCCCTTCTCCACCTTGAGGTCAACATAAAGCATTCACTGCATTCCCCTCATTCACAATCCAGTTGGTTCATCACAGAAGGCAATCCAGGTTGATCAGGCACAAATACCTTTTGATAAACCTATACTGGCTATTCCCAGTCACTTTCTTCATGTGCCCCAAATGGCTGCCAATGGCATTTCTTCCATGCATTTCCCAAGGTCCAAAAGGCTGGTAAACCAGTACATTTGTAAATCATCCTTTTAATCTTCCTCCAGTAATCAGACTTTCCTGAGGATCTTCCCAGATGATACAGATCTTCCCAGAGTAACATCAGTCAGGTTATGGCCTACACCAAATTCTGCTCTCAAATTCTATGGGCTGTCCTCTCAAATACTCTGTATTCTGAGCTGCTAATTCTTTATAAATGACAACCTCACCTCCTCTTCTAGACTGCCTTTCTAATGAGTTAATATTCACTATCCATAACATAGATCTAGCCACACGAAGAATCCCAAAACCTCAGAGTTACTTAAACATTAGTTTAACCGCTGTATACAGCTCCTCTTGCATGTTTCTTAGGTTGCATGTACTTGCATATGGCCATTCAGCATGGATCCCTGAAAACTGATTTAATTCTCATGTTGCTTGATGAGAGGAAGTCTGGTTATTCAGTTATCTCTTTTACCACTTCTCAACAGTGAACAGCTATAATCCCATTTAAAAATGTATAGCGATGCTGAACTCAGATGGGAAAGCAATACATAAAACATCCACGAAGGAACAGCAGTATTCAGTTCTTTAACCCGTTTTTAGGAAATTTGGCTTATTTAGCGATTGCTACAGTTACCTCTAGTTCCTTTATCATCAATGAAGTTTGAGCATTTGGAGAAAAAAAAAAAAAAAACAACACATTATTTGGAGCCTAACATATTAACCTGGACACCTGAAGAGTATTCCTATGTGAAAACTGTAAAATGTACTCACTTATATTTTTTGGTTGTGACCTGATAGAAACAGACACAAGTCTATAGGGAATCCTCTATTATACTTTCTGTTAAACACTAACATAATTAAGCAAAAACAAAACTCCTTTCTCAAGAGAATTTTCTCCCTTTCCCCAAGGAAGAGGGGAAATAGAGCTTGATTTTAATCTTTCTCCTATTAAATGGATGATATATTTATCTATTTTCTTCCTCTAAGGAAAGTCTTTAAATAATCAAAAATAAAATTTTAGTTAAACAAAAACATATCAGATATATCAAATATATTGTATATTGTGAAAAAGACAGCAATTATCAATACTGCATTAAGTTACTCACAGATAGCCAAAAGCTATTACAATGTTAGCTTTTTAAAAACACACAGACCTGTGACATTTTAACAATGACATATTATTAAACTATATGGTCTAGGCCATCTTATGCTCAGTACTGGGGCCACTCCTATTTCACATCTTTATTAATGATCTTGATGAGGGGATTGAATGTAGCCTTAGTAAGTTTGCAGATGACACCAAGTTGGGAGAGAATGCTGATTAGTCAGAGGGTAGAAAGGCAATACACAGGGACCTGAACAGACTGGATCAAGCCAAGGCAAACCGTATGAGTTTCAATAGCGACAAGTGTCGGTCCTTTTACGGATAGACTTTCTTAAAGAAAGATCTGAAAGAAAACCGCCAACAAATTTTCCTCCTGTACCAACAAAGACAGGCAAAGTGACATAAACAGAATTCATATGAGTACAATCTAATTTGTCTTTCCTTTTCTCACCATCTCCCACTGAAAAATGTGCTTTCCTCAAAGGCTTGTGTACACATAACTGAGACAGTAAATGACTTTTTCATTTCTGTACCTAGCATTCCCTCACTCTTCAGATCATTATTACTTTGCCATTGTATTTTTTCTATGTTATACGCTTTCATCTCACACTCTTCTTTCCTGTAACCATAACAAATCCACGCTTTAGCTCTGAAATTCTTCATTTGGAAAACAATAACCATCTTCACAGTTCAACTTAATCTAATGCACTTTCAGGAAAGTAAAGTAAAATTAAAAAAATGAAAAGTAAAAGAAATCACTCTATTTCCAAGTGAAATCAAGAGGACAAAATGGACAAAAGAGCATCAGTGAGAGTCCTCCTTCTGCTAAAAAGTGACAAGGAGAGGCACAGAGATTTTAATTTGGATGCACATATCACTTCCTCTACTTCTACAAACTAAGACCATACATATGTTGTCTTTGTGAACTCAAGAATACCTCAGTTCCCTTCTACAAGTCAGCTGGGGGGATGAAGAAACAAGCTCATGATTTGCTCACTGTACAAAGATGAAACAAAACGTACATAGGCTTTTAAAGACTGTAGCACTGGGATTGAATTTTATTTAAAGCTTTAGCATACTATATGCTTGAAACATATAGGGGGGCACAGACACTGCTTACAGTAAGGCTCTTGGCTAGAAGTATTTCAGAAAGTGTAAGTAAATACTTTTAAAATACAGCCATCCTCAACTGGATGTATGCAGAATAACTAAGCACATGTAAAGCTACTTAAAAGATTTGAGACCATATTTAAAAACCTGAACAGTCGCAAATATATATTACATATACTTATACATATAAAAATCAAATTGAAAATTGTTTCTTCCCTCAAAAATACTACTGGGTATCTATTGTGCAATGAAAGATTAATCAGCTATGTCAGTGATTGGTATCTATCAAGATAATGTATCTGGTGATGACAGAATAGGAATGTGTTGACAGTTTTTGAAATACCATTGTAGGAATTACAACATCTAAAAGGACTAAGGGCTGCTATTTTTATTTAATAAACATTTTGCTCTCAAAAGAATTTGCAAGTAAAGACAGAGTACTTTGATATAAGAAGAGGGGCAAATGTGACTAGACTGTTGAGAGTTTTTGCATTTTTTCATGAAATATATTCAGAACTTTTTTCTTTTTTTACAGGATAGCTACCATATTCTCTTCCTGCACGTGAAATGTTCACTGCATTTCTGACTAAATCCCATATAGGTCTAAATAATTTCTCTTAGACAACATAGTCACAGTAAATGATAACAATATCGAACACAAAAAATATGTTGGAAAGGAAGAAGGAAGGAAAAAGAGCCAAATCTCTCCAGAAGCAGGTAATTTCACTGTATTCTAGTAAGGAATTTCTTGCATGCTCAATCTGAATAATTTATCATAAGTCACTCCAAAAAAAAAAAAAAAAAAAAAGACAGTTTAAATGAAAATTGAAACTGCTACATAAAAGTAAAAAGTATTATATGAACTTGACTTGTTAGTTACACAGTAAATAACCTCTAATGCTCCAGTATATGAATTTTAGATTGAAATATATTAAGATGCATTCTGTGACTCTTTTGAACTTACTGAAAAGCTATGCAGCAAATATGAAGATTTAGCAATTAAAGGGAAAGGAAGGAACAGTCATTCAAAGTTGTTTCCAAACTATCATTCTAAAATTTGTTATGCGTCTTCATTTCTCCAACTATGTAAGCATGAAAAACCAAAATGCTGTTAAAAGTATTTAACAAGTTTGACTAAGTTCTCTGCAAACAGACAGCTCTGGTGGAGTCGCATTCCAGATTGAAGCAAGGAATCGCCTACGCAAGGAAACAATTCCTCTCAGCAAGCAGCTGCTGCTGCCATTGCCTTCCCCATGGTAATGGCTCTGACATGGCTGGGCGGAGACAGGAGCAGTGGCTTCTACAGGAGCAACACAAACAGAATGTGGTATGTCACTGAAAGCATGGTGCAACAGTCTGTGCAGGCAGAGTGAGCACCCCTCTCCAGTTGGAGGTCTGGCTCACTGATTGGCTGCCTCCCACACAAATAATCTAATCATTTCCACTAAGCAGAAAGCCCTTGCAAAAAAGAATGTAGCTACTCAGATCATGTGCCTCTTTTCAGGTCTCTGGCTGCAGGGAGTGCCTGAGCCTGCTGCTGACACCAGAAGATGGCAAAGACACCACCTGTGTGAGGTGTGAGCAGTCAGATGATCTGCTCAGCCTCGTGGCAGAGCTCAAAGAGGAGATGGAAAGATGAAGGAGTATCAAGAAGCACAAGCAAGAAATAGACTGGAGGAGCAACTCCCTGTCATAGGTATGAGAAAGGTGGGTATCACCTTGACTGAGTGATACACTCCAAGCAGTGGTGGATCCCCTGCCCTGTTGCTGCCAGGAAGGGAGAGAAGACCTAAGAGATGCAGAGGAATAAAAGCAGGTCCCCACTCAACATTTCAAGAATCTCCCCCCACCCCTCTTTACCCACCCTCTTTCCAGGTGCCCTTATGGAACAGGTTTAAGGCTTTAAAACCTGAGGGAAAGGTAAGTGGAATGTGGTAGGTCAACCAAGGAGGCCATCTAGGGCAACGAGGTCAACTCCGTGCCTCCAGACTGCCTCCATCAAAAAGGAAAAAAGGGTAATTGTCATGGGTGACTCCTTCTGAGAGGAATGGAGAGCCCCATATGTCAACCAGACCCTATCCATAGGAAACTGTGCTGCCTCTCTGGGACCTGGGTAAGGGACATGACTAAGAGATTCCCTAGTCTGGTTTGCCCCTCTGATTATTACCCTTTACTGGTAATTCAGATTGACAGCGATAGTTACCAAGAGAAGCCTTAGGGTTATAAAAAGAGAGTCTGGAGACTGGGGAATTAATGGACAGTGCAGGAATACAGGTGGCAGCAAGAGGTACTGAGAGAACCAGGAAAATCTATCTCATAAAAATTTGGCTAAGAGAATAGTGTAGGAATTTTGGCTTTTTCAACCATGGGGCAGTTTACTTGGCATCTGGTCTGATATCTGCTAATGGGGTCCACCTGGGTCGAAAGGGGAGAGAGGGGGAATTTGACCCAGGAGTTAGACTCATTAACAGGGATTTAAAGTATGTTTGAAGAGGGAGGAGGGTGATAGCAAGCCTGTCCGTAATGTGTGGCATAGCATAGTTAGGTTAAAGAGACAAGGAGCAATCTGCTGCATCTTATGGTGATGAAGGCAACAGGTAAACTAAAAGTAAATATTTCAAAGGAATGAAGAAGTTATCTTCAAAGAAGGTAACAAGATGAACTGCCCTGCTGAAGTGCCTTTATGTTAACGCACACTTTTTGGGAGGCAGTCAGTAACAGTCTTTAACACAGTCCTCCACAACATCCTTTTCTCCAAAGTGGGAAGTTATGGATTTGATGGGTGAACTCTTCAGAGGATGAGGAACTGGTTATGAGATGGAACCCGGATAGCGGTAGTCAGTAGCTCAATCTCTGAATGGAGATCAGTGATGAGTGGTGTCCCTCAGGGAGTCAGTACTGGGATCACTTTAACATCTTCATCAATGGCGTCAACACTGGGATTGAGTGCACCCTCAGCAAGTTTGTGGATGACACCAAGCTGTGTTGTATGGTTGACATGCTGGAGGGAGAGGATGCCATCTGGACAGATCTAGATAGGCTTGGGCAAACAAAGCCAAGTGCAAGGTCTTGCACCTGGGACATGGCAATCCCTGCTATCCTGATGGATGGCAAATAAGCCATCAATGTGCCCCTGCAGCGCAGAAAGCCAACTGTATCCTGGGCTGCATCAAAAGCAGCATAGCCAGAAGGTCAAGAGAGGTGATCCTGTCCCTCTATTCTGTGCTGATGAGGTCTTACCTGGAGAACTGTCCAGATGCAGAGCCCTCCGTGTAGGAGAGATGTGAACCTATTAGAGTGCATTCAAATGAGAGACGGTCAAGTATTCACAATTATATTAACACTGTCTGATACTTCGCATTGAGTACAAACAGGATTCAAACTGACACAGAGTTCTAGAGTTGCTAGTTTTGTTTTTTGTTGTTCTCTTTTATGTTTTGACGGGGAAAAAAAAAAAGTTTTGTTATTTACATATATTAAAAGTATTATATAGACTTGATGATCTTGAAGGTCTTTTCCAACATGAGCAATATAGATCTATGATCTATAAATTATACGTAGCCCAGGACTATTTATCTTCACTCAGTGCAGCCCAGGCAAACCAAAAGGTTGGACACTCATTATCCAGTCCAACCTTCAAGCCATTACCATCACGCCCAGTAAACCATGTCCCTAAGTACCACACCTACATGTTCCTTGAACACTTCCAGGATTGGTGAGTCCACCACCTCCCTGAGGCGCTTATTCCAATATCTCACCACTGTAAGAAATTTTTGTTCCTAACCTCAAACCTGAACATCCCATGGTACAACTTAGAGCCATTACCTCTCATCCTATCAACATTTAACTGGTAGAAGAGACCAACTCCCACTCACTACAACCTCCTTTCAGGTAGTTGTAGAGAGCAGTAAGGTTTCCCCAAGCTTTCTCTTCTCCAGCTTAAACAATCCCAGTTCCCTCAGCCTCTTTTCGTAAAATTTGTGCTCCAGATCCTCCATCAGCTTTGTTGCCCTTCCTAGGACATACTCCAATGCCTCAATGTCTTTCCCATATTGAGAGACTCGAAATCAAATGCAGTACTTGTAGTACAGCCTCATCAGGGCTAAATACAGTCCTGCTGACTACCCTGTTTCTGACATAAGCCAGGATGCCATCAACCGTTTTGGCCATCTTGGCATACTACTGGCTCCTATTCAGCTGGCTGTCAGCTAACATCCCCAGATCCTTTTTCCAGCTACTCTGCCTCAAGCCTGTAGCAATGCATAAGGTTGTCAATACCACAGTGCTGGGCATGGCAATGGGCCTTGTCAAGCTTCATACAATTGGCCTCAGCCCATGAATCAAACCTGTCTAGATTCCTTTGCAGGGTCTTCCTACCCTCCTGCAGATCAACACTTCTTCCTAGCTTGGTGTCATTTGTAACTTACTGAGGACTGCTCTGAAAGTAATGCTTCCCATTTTATTATGTTGACCCATGATATCAGAGGTGGATGTTGGTAGTGTGTAGCAGTAGAAGTCAAACCTTTCCAATAATATTCTGTTACATTCTGTTGCCACGCAACACATGGCAGCAGAGGGACAGTGACAGAATGGCATCTGACATGGAAGTGTCTGTGAAGAAAAGATTTGTCACTGAATTCCTCCAAGGGGAGAGAACTACACCTACTGACATTTACTGATGCTTGCTGAATGTTTGTGGAGACCAAACAGTAGATGTGAGCACAGCAAGGCAGAAATTGCATGTTTCAGCAGTGGTGACAGCAACAGTAGGTCACCTCCACTGGTGCAGATTTTTAGAAACAAAGCCTACAGGCTCTTATTCATCACTCGTGAAAATGCCAACAATAATGGTGGTCATTGTGTTGAAAGCCAGTGTTTTGTAACTGAGAATTTGCTCTATCACATGGTGTTACTGTGCTCTTGTAGCTGTTGTAGTTTCAGTGGAAATAAAGAGGAGGTATTACTTTCAGAGTGACCTATGTACAAAAACATTAATATTTTCAAATTTGGGATATTTATGAAGAATGTAATGTAAATTAGATACTCAATTTCCATCTAAAATCAAAGGTGTGTTATATTAAAATTGCCTAAGTTAATTCTAGTGGCTCAACACAGCTAGTGTGCAAGTACAGAAATATTTATGTTTAATAATACAGAAATAGAAAAGACAGCAAAATTGTATGGTATTTTCCATGTGTACATGATGTAGGTATGCCAGTCATCCCTAAACCTCCAGAGCCAGCTCAAGAAGAGTAACTCTGTTTTACAGCTTAACTTCCCAGTAACAGAAGAATCTGTATATTCAGAATTCAGCTGTCCAGTTTAATTACAGCTAAGAGTATTTTCTATCCTCCTTTTCTAATATGAACTGAAGTTAAGGTGGAGTTATTTAAAATTGAATGAAACTTTAACACAAAACAGGCTACAGTTATGCTTTTTTTGCTTTTTAGCATTATTATACACTGTCATAGAAGCACAGAATATTCCAAGTTGGAAGAGACCCATAAGGATTATCAAGTCCAACTCCTGTCCACACAGGACCACCCAAAAATGAGACCATATGTGTGAGAGCATTGTCCAGATGCTTGTTTAACTCTGGCAAACTCCGTGCAATTATCATTTCCCTCGGGAGCTTGTTACAGTGTCTGACAACCCTCTCAGTAAAGAACCTTTTCCTGATATCCAACTTGAACCTTCGTTGTTGCAGCTTCATGCCATTCCCTCAGGTGCTATTGCTGGGTCACCAGAGGATCAGCACCTGCCCCTCTGTTCATCCTCATGAAGAAGCCATAGCCACAGTGGGGTCTCCCATCAGTCTCTTATTCTCTAGGCTGTACAAACCAAGAGACTTTATCTGCTCCTCACACATCTTCCCCTCTAGACCCTTCACCAACCAAAGCAAGGCTTTTGATAGATCTTCACATCTTTGCAGGCCTCCTTTGGATACTCTCCAATAGTTTTATATCCTTTTTGTACTGTGGTGTACAAAACTGCACACAGTACTCAAGGTGAGGCCATACCAGTACAGCATAAAATAGGACAATTACTTCCCTTGACTGGCTAGCAATGCTATACTTGATGCACCTCAGGATACAATTGGTCTTCCTGTATGCCTGGGCATACTGTCTACTCATGTTGAACTTATTGTCACTCAAGATCCCCAAACCTCTTTCAGAGGGGAAGAAAGTTGTTAAATTTCATGCAGTTGGTGATTGGCCAGTTCTCTAATTTGTCTAAATCTCTCTGCAAGGCCTCTCCATTCTTGATAGAGTCAACTGCTCCTCCCAATTTAGTACTGTCAGCAGACTTCATTTAAAATAACTTCCAGTTCTATATCCAAGTCATTTACTAAAAGATTATTTAGAACTAGCCCTCAAATGGAGTCGTGGGGAACCCCACTAGTGACCAGCTGCCAACCATTTACTATGCATCTTTGGGTCTAAACCATCAACCAATTGCTCACCCAGCACATTAGATTTTTGTCTAGCCGTATGCCTTTTGTCCAGAAGGATACTGTGAGAAACAGTAATGAAAGTTTTACTGAAATCCAAGGGGATAACATCAACTGGCTTCCTTTGGTTAAATAGATGGGTGACCTTGCCATAATACAAAATTAACTTAATTGAACAGGACCTTCCCCTCATGAACCCATGATACCTGGATAACTTGATAACTGGAACAATGTTTGCCAGCTTCCAGTCAAATGGGACCTATCCACATTCCCAAGACTGTTGAAAAATAATTGAGAGAGGTCTCACGCTGACACTGGCCAGCCCTCCGATTACCCTGGGATGAATCCCTTTGGGTGAATCCCATAGATTTATACACACGCACATGGAGCAGCAAATCCCACACAAGTTCAGTGTTGTCTGGGAATTGTTTGTTACCTCAGTCACAGTCTAACTCAGGCCATCTGGAGTGCCAGAGCCCATCATCAGTGTTGAAGACAAAGGTGAAGAAGTCATTAAACATCTCTACTTCGTCTATGTCTCTATTTGTAAGATTACTGTTTTCATCAAGTAAAGAAGCCATGCTCTCTTTGGTCCTCATTTTGTTGTTAACAAATTCAAAAATAAAACCTTATTACTGTTCCCCACAGTACTGGATAGCTTATTTTCTCCTTCGCACTTATTTTCTCCTTATAACTGTGAAGAGAATTCCTGCAGCCTTCCCCATTTTGCCTGACCTTGCTTCCAGCTTTTTTCCCCTCCACCTAAGCTCTGAAAGAAGATACCTGTTTAGCCAAACTGTCCTTCTGCCCTCCCTGTTTGACTTCCAGCATTTTGGAATTGCCTGTGTCTGTCCTCTCAAGAGCAGAAAGTGGAATTTAAAAAGTGACCAGCACTGATGGAGCCCAATGCTTCCAAAATTAGTTTCCCAGGGGATCTTATTAACAACTTCCCTGAATAGCCTGAAATCTACTCTCCCTATATCCAGCATTGAGGTTTTGGTGGCAGTTTTCCTCCTATCACTTACTTTAAATACAACCACTTCATGGCCACTATGGCCAAGATGGCCACCAATCGGTCTTTCACTAAATGGTGTTTAAGGTACCTTCCAATCTAAGTCATTCTAAGTCTGTACTATTTTTTCCCTCATAATATTAGGCTTTATAATTTAAATGACAGCTATAATGGAAACTCAATGAAAAGAATCCCAAAAATCAACAGCTTCAGAAATAAGCAGATGAAACATCATCTAACAAAAACGACTGTACTTATATTACCATGCAGTTTAATTCCAGCTAAGAATTAATGCACAATCTTTGCCTAATTATGTACTAATTTGTCAACATTTTCTTCAGCATAAGCTTTCTTACCTTTCTAAAACGTTACTTAAATAAGCTTTCTACCTGATCTGCTTCTTTACACACAAGACCAATACTCAAAATGAAATAGTAGTATTGAACTAGTTAATTTTTTAATCATGATTTTTTGCAGCAGCAGAAATATTATTAAACTGAAGTCACTGTCACAATAAAAATTGCAGAGATGTTCCCTAAACAAAAATGGGGAACAGAAACAAAAGATTTCAAACAAAAACATTTTCAGTCCGTTCAAAAAAAAACTATGGATTTATTAAGTTAGAAGAATAGAAGTTAGTTGCCAAAAGCAAGTCTATTTCAAAAAGAAAGATCACACTATATCAAGTACATTGTGCTGTGAAAAAAAAAAAAAAGAGCCTGCTTAATTTCCAGAAACTGTTGACGATGGGAAAAAATGTGCATAACCACAACTGGAGTTTTCCAACTACAATGCTGTACTCAAAACTGTGTGGTAAATTAAAGAAATAGCAGAGGAAAAATATGATCCAGTTCTTAGTGAATCATCAAAAACTGCTGTCTGCCACTAGACCAAAGATCGTAAGTCTTATCAGCTAAACAATCTATCCAAATAATTAAGTTCCCACTTAGAAGGCTAGAACTCAAGCACTATTTTCTCTTCTAGAACCAAGTGTTCCTTTTATGATTTGTAAGTTAGAGAATGCCACTTACTAACAGAATTATTAAGACAAAACAGATAATCTGCATCGAAAAACAGAATATGGATAATAAAAACTGAGAGATTCTTTTAATCTAAAGTATCATATTAAAGCTCAAGTGAACCACTACGTACTACATTAATCTTATTAACACCTTTCTGATTTTCCTGTTCACATGACAGATTTGAAATGTATTATAAAGACTTTCAGTATACATTGTGAATCTACCAGAATTACTTTTATGTTTGCATACACATTTTCCAGGTATTTATAAAGAAACCTGCAATAATAAAAACTCATCTCCCAAAAACCTGCTTATATCCTTGTCGCTCCCTATGACATCTGAAAAGCTGTAGCAATCAGGTGAATCCCCTGGTGACTGGAAAAAAGGTAACACCATACCCATTTTTAAAAAGAGTAAAAAAGATGACCCCCCTAAGAACTGCCAACCTATCAGTCTCATCTCTGT
This sequence comes from Tympanuchus pallidicinctus, assembly GCF_026119805.1. Lineage (NCBI taxonomy): Eukaryota > Metazoa > Chordata > Aves > Galliformes > Phasianidae > Tympanuchus > Tympanuchus pallidicinctus. The sequence continues at coordinate 1,764,307 of NW_026294744.1, forward strand.
GCCAGGGATGATAACGGAGCAGATCCTTCTGGAAGCTATGCTAAGGCACATGGAAGGCAGAGACATGATACAGAAGAACTAGTATGTCTTCACCAAGGGCAAATCCCTCTCAACCAATCTAGTCACCTTCTATGATGGTGTCACTCAATCAATGGACAAGGGAAGAGCTACTGATATCATCTATCTGGACTTCAATAAGGCTTTTGACACAGTATCCTTCTCTCCAAACTGGAAAGAAATGGATTTGATAAGCAGACTGTTCAGTAGACAAAGAGCTGGCTGCAGGATCGAGTCCAGAGAGTGGTGGTCAATGGCTTAATGTCTGGATGGAGAACAGTGATGAGCGGTGTCCTCTATGGATCAGTGCTGGAGCCGAAATTCTTATAATCATCAATGACATTGACTGCAAGTTTTCTGATAACACACCAAGCTGTGGAGTGCAGTTGACACACCAGAGGGATGGGATGCCATTCAGAGGGACCTAGAAGGCTTGAGCAGTGGGCCCAGGTGAACCTCATGAAGTTCAACAAATCTAAGTGCAAGGTCTTGCACCTGAGTCAATGCAACCCTCACTACCAACACAAACTGGGGGGATATAAAGACTGAGCTCAGCCCTGCCGAAAAAAAACTTGGGGATACTGGTGAATGGGAAGCCAGACATGAGCCAGCAATGTGCCCTTGCATCCTGGACTGCATCCGAAAAAGATAGGCCAGTAAGGCAAGGGAGGTGTTCCAGCCGCTCTACTATTCAGTGGTCAGGCCCCACCAGGAGTACTGCATCCAGATGTGGAGTCCTCAGTACAGGAGAGACATGGACCTATTGGAGCACATTAAAATGATGCGTAGAATGGAACAGCTCTCCTATGAGGACAAGCTGAGCGAGCTGTGGCTGTACAGCCTGGAGAAGAGAAATCTGAAAGAAGACCTGATAGCAGCCTTTCAGTATCTAAAGGGAAAAATACAGGAAAGAAGGAACAGACTCCTTGGCAGGGTCTGTGGCAATAGAACAGGGGGAACTGGCTTCAAGCTCAAAGAAGGTAGATTTAAGTTAGATATAAGGAAAAAGTCTTTTACAGTGAGAGTGGTGAAGCACTGGAACAAGTTACCTAGTGTTGTGGTTGATGCCCCATCCCTGGGCACTTTCAAGGTAAGGCTGGATAAGGCCCTGGGCAAACTGATCTAGCTGTGATGTCCCTGTTCTCTGCAGAGTTAGACTAGATGGCATTTAAAGGTCCCCTCGAACTCTAAGGATTTGATGATTCTATCTTCCTATTCAATTGCTTTCATATGGTACAGATAGCTGCAAGATAGTTCTAAACTATGACTACAATTACTAGTTTTTCTTTAATGAATATCTGCAATTGAAGAAAAACATGATCAAGTGACTAATGAACTTCAGAGCTTCAAACATCCATTATCTATAGAACTAAAAAGAGTTCAGAGAATGAAGTGGAAAAACTTATTGAACAACAAAGTCTGTATTCCGGTTCTGCTACTTATCTTAAAACTGTAAAACTCCGTATTTACATCTTGGTATTTTGTGTTCTCTGAGAAACACAGATGCATTTAAAAAAAAAAGTCATGGGAGCTTCCCGTATTTTCATAGAACATGAAATGACAAGATGACTGACAAAGCTTCTCACAAAAACCTAGTATTTTATATTTATTTGCAAGAGAGAAGGCAAAAATATATGTCTAAGTTAAGACCCTTTCTAACAACATTAAAGCTTACCTTTAAGTCCTACCCCCACACTTCTGCCAATGTATAGAAGCAGTCTATGATTGGAAAGTCTTTAAAACAAAAGGCAACACCTCAATCAGTGGGGCAGTAGGGAAAACTTAAGCTGAGACTAATACTGGAAAATATCTCCTGTGATCGTTCAATGAAATCACTCCAATGCAGACCTGAAAAGCCAATAAAGCCTATGAAATCACAAGAAAAATAACTGGCTAAGTTGTCAAAGTCAGACTAATGAAATCTTCTCAGAACTAAATAAAACAAACTCACAATGACAATAATAATAATAGAGTCTCATCTAAACATTACCTACTTTAAAGATCTGACCACCTGTTTGGCTCTATTACCTCCCAACCAGCCTTTGCAAATACGAAATATATTGAAACTTCTGTCATCTGTGATTAACAGTCAGTTAATTTAGGAAGTATAAAACAGCATGAAGTAATGCTCTTTCAGATGTATTACATGCTAGATCTATCATATACAACAATTGTTACCATCAAATGCTAGAATAAACATATACAAAGAATTAAGTCACAGAATCATAGAATGGTTTGGTTGGAAGGGACCTTTAAGATCATCTAGTTCCAACCCCCCTGCTATAGGCAGGAACACCTCCCTCTAGACCAGGTTGCTCAAAGCTCCATCCAGCCTGGCCTTAAATGCCTCCAGGGTGGGAGTATCACAGCCTCACGGTGTAACCTGTTCTAGTGTCTCACCACCCTCAGAGTAAAGAATTTCTTCCTAATATCTAGTCTAAAACTATATTCTTCGAGTTTAAAACCACTTCCCCTCATCCTGTTGATGCATGCCCTTCTAAAATGTCCCTCCCCAGTTTTTCTGTAGGCTCTCTTCAGGTACTGGGAGGTCACTATAAGGTTTCTCCACAGCCTTCTCCAGGCTGTAGAGCCCCAACTCTCTCCGTCTGTCCCTGCAGGGCAGGTGCTCCAGCCCTGTGACCACCTTCGTGGTACTTTTCTGGACCAACTCCGCATGTCTTTCCTGTGCTAGAGGCCCCAAAACTGGATGATGCAATACTCCAGGTCTCCAAGTTTATGCACATTCATAGCACAGAACTCAAGAATAATTTCAGTTAAAAGTCTTAACCTGAAAACTCACAAAACTATCCCAGAATCATCACTACACTCAGATTTTCAAGTCAATAGAACTAATAACTGGCTGTTTCTACCATTAAAAAAAAATGTTCACTGACATCTGTACTCTGTATCAGACAAACTTGCACAGTGTGTGCCACAGATATTGTCCTTTGTGTCGTACAAAGAAGACAGAAACAATTGGCATTACAAGCAGTACAAGCTTCAAGAAATTAATCTCATCTTGCAGCTTTTAGAAGCGCGACTCACTTTTGTTCTCTAATTTGATTTGATCATATCCAGAAGACAAAATATATGAGTTTTTCTAACAAGTTAAAGGTTATGACTTTTTATCTGTTGCTCTTGAAAACAGCAGAGAAATGGATGATGCAGACTGTTAAACCTGCTAATGTAAAAATCAGGTTTTGATTTGAAGACCCTAAAAATTCTTCAAATTTTGGAGCAGGCCTGTAGATACTGAGAGGATTTGTACAACATAAACACACTTCATACAGAACACTTGAAAATGCAAGCATACTGCAAGAAATGAAATGAAATTACCTGAAGTATCTTGTAATGATCTTGATGTGAAATAGCTTTTTCTTTTTTCTCCTTCAAGAAATTCATTTCTTGAACACTATGTTTTTCCAGTAAATATTCTAATTCCTGTAAAGATTACAAAATATAATAAAAGCAGTAAAAATGTTTGTGAGCTGTGAAAATATAGATTTAGGTCATTGTTCCAACTAGCTTCAGTTCTGAAGACAATAACATTTTGTATCATAACATCAGAAGATACTTAAAGTCAAGCATTTCCATATTTCAAGTGGTTTCTGTCTTTCTACAGTTGAAAACCTTAAGTACTTTTAGAAAATGGTTTACTAAAAGGCACCTCCATCTCCAAAATGACTAGAACCTTAATGTAACCAATTCCCAACATGATCCAAATAAATGGAAGGAAAATGGCACTACTGACTACTAATTTCCAAAATTATTTGCTGTACAAAAAGCTAAAGACCTTTTTTTTTTTTTTTTCCATGTAGCTGTTGCTGCTACCATATGCTTCTCTATAAGTAAGCTGTGGACACCTTTCAGTTGCTCAAGAACAACTATTTTCTCAACCACTGAAGAAGCCAATTTAGAAACAAATGAGCAGCCAAACCACTGGATAGCTATTAAAAAAAAAAAGTGCAACTGAGAAAGTCAAAAGGAGGACAAAAGGAGCAGGTAGGCTTAGCTCATTCCTGGATGAAAAAAGGACAGCATCTGAGATTCAGAGTCTGATTTCAAGCATAGAGAAACAGACTTTGCAACACTTCTGTATGTATAGCAGGCATGTCCAACCCACAGCCCACGGGCCACATATAGCCTGGCCCAAACTCGTTCTGTGGCCTGCTCCCTCCTCCCTGACACCATCATGGTGGTGGCTCTTCCCCACTGTGTGGCCCAGCCTAGCCCCAAGTGTGCGCCCATCACTCAGTCACAATCACACAATCAGTGTGCAATGGGCACTTTTGAAGCTCAAATCAGCACAAGGTGGGGTGGAGGGAGACAGTGGAGTGCATAGTGCAGCATTAAGGCAAAGAATTATATGCATTTTGGTAATTGGCTATATGCAGTCCTTTGAACAGTGAACAATATGCAACCTTGATTTCTATTCTGACAAAGGAATTTGTCAAAAGGTTTAAAGATTGCTTAGAAAAATCACCATCTTTTTTCATATATTTAAAACTACATTTTCAGTTGACATAAATGCATTACTTGCAAGTTTTCAAATATATAAGAATATATGGAGTTGCAATTAGACATTCAACTCGAAGAAAAATCTGATAATGTCTCTCTACTAGACTTTAATAAGACCTTTCTGATGAGAGAAAAATATCCCTTGCTTCACAATCACACCTTATTCATGCCATCACTTTTTTTTTTGGCAGTACGTGTATTTATGAACAGCTGTTTTTAAGGGTAAAGGACAAGAGTGAAACTCTTTGATGAACAAACACCTTGAGAGCTCACTAAGAAGTGCAAACACTTTCAATGCCAGTGAACAAGGTTTGTTAGTTATACAATGTTGTTAAAGTGGCCCAAGATAATTCCTCATCACTCAATGAGGCCCAGAGATGCCAAGAGGTTGGACACCCTTATATAAAATAATATTATATAAAAATTTATATATAATATAAATATTATATAAGTATTAATATAATATAATATAATATAAATATTATATATAAATATATATAAAATTATATAACAAATAATGTTTATTTCTTTGTATGTCTCTCTTATGTGTACTCATGCTATTCTTACTTCCCTTTTGGTATGCTCTTAACTTCCAGGAATATCAATTCACAGTAGATCTTCCCAATCCTGTCTTAATTACCCATTTCCACCTTCATTTTTATTTCCAACAAATCACTCCCTTCTTCCCTAGCACACCTTGGTTCCTATTGATGGATAGTATTAAGTATACAACAAATTTAACTTTCTTGTGGTAAGAGATTTGGTCTGAGTTAATGTCTCGAAAACTAGGCAAGAAAAGAAGATGTTGCAGTCAACTGCAGGATCACCTGTGAGAGGCTGAGGTGTTGCCCAGCCTCTCCCCTGGAAGATCCTAGAACAACAGACTGAGTATATGTGAACCACGTAATAAAACGTATAAACACCACTGGATGACCACAACTGTCAGCGGAGACCATAGCTGGATCCACTTTTTCTCCTTTTCACTTTTCTTTCACTGTTGTAATTCTGTTGAGTCATAAGTAAATTTGTGATTTATCTCAAGTAATAGTCATTAGTCCTGGTTACCAGAGAATTAAAAAGGTAATCTCACCCTAGCCCACCAAGAGTATAGGGCACTTACTCTCTAGCGTGACCTTTGATTTACTCAGATACACAACAACTGTACAACACTCAGTGTGGAAGCAACAGGAATTTAGTTACCACATCTCCCAAGAGGAATTTAAAAAAAAAAAAAGCATTATATTTGTATAGACAGCCAAAGGCACTTCCAACTTCATAGACCACACACACTCCCACAACATTGTTAAGACTTCGTACCATATGATTTTACACTGTGACATTTTGTCTTTCTAAAAACTGGCTCAGTTTGGTTATTTTCTCTTAGAGAGCTTTGTAAATGTAAGATTATTTATTTGTTTGTTTGTTTGTTTGTTTGTTTGTTACAAAAAAAAGAAACATACCTTTTTAATTTTTAATTTTTCTTCTTCAGCAGCACAAAGATTGATTTCTAGATTTGCTAGAGTTTGTTGAAGGCAGCTCTTTGATTCGTTTGTTCTCTGTGTCTGAGCATCATCCGTAGCAATGGATGATGTGACTAAAGACTTATCTTCTGTTAAATTCAAAGAGGCAACTGGAATATCTACTTGAATCTAATTTAGAAGGAAAACAAAATGGTAAAAGAGATAGCAAAGAGAATTTAATATTCCAGTCAAGTTAAATTTCATTTCCAATTGAAATTACAGATCTTAATAAATGTAAACAAAGAGGTTATTTATTTGTAATCATACTTTGTTGACATCATACATATGAGAGGGTGCATGAATAATGTGCTAGCCAAAAAGGAAGCTCCAACAATGGCACAGTAGCTAGAAATTCTACACGCATTCAGATCAGTTCTTCACATCTCCATTTCTTTTTCAAGAAATACTTTGTAGAATGCTTTTAAGAAGGAGGCTGACATCAGATACTTCCGTTCTGAATGAGGTCAAAATACTAAAAATATGTGAAAAGGGGACAAGAGTGAAACAAAAATCATTGGTCTCAAAGCATCAGGCTTGCAGAGAAGAACTCTCCATGGATTAGTCACTCCTTGTTTTTCATCCAATGAAGAATACAAACAGTAGCCATAGAAAGTGAAGTGATTAAATAGGTTTTAATTAAAATCAGAATACATTTTTTTAGCCAAAATAAAAATACTGAGAGTACACCAACAGAATAAGAGTAACTGAGACGTCTGCAACAGTTAGCTAATGCTATTTCTGTAAACTGCACAAGTGCAAGAACTGAAACAGAGGCCTCTTGAATGTACTACATAAGACAGAGAGTACATTAACGATATCATACTTTCAGCAAAGCATAAAAATAAATTAGGCAAAATTTTAAATGTTTCATGGTACAACTAACAGAAGATACAGCTTCATTTTTTTTTCCCGATTGAAAAAAAAACACCAAACACCTTACTTGTTTGTATAGCTGCAGAGGAATTTCAAAGGAAAAAGCTAGTACATTAACTTCAGCTACCATTTGTTTTCTAACAACTTTTTGAAAGCTAACAGCACTTGAGATTTAGGGGGGGTAGCAAAGGAACATCTCAGTATGTTTTTTAGGAGAGGACTGAATGGTATGATGTAGTCCATTCCCCTAACACATTTTATTAAAGCAATCACTAAAGTAATCAACTGACTTTTTCATTACTAGATTCAATGAAAAACAAGCAAAAATAGCAGAGACCTTGACTGTACAAGAATGTGTAAGAATCCAGAATATACAACAGGCAGAAAGAAATCTGCAGTTTGTTCTCTCAATTCACTTTCTGTCAGAAACAAAGAGGATCTAGATTTGGCCTGAGACCCCCGAAATAAGGACAAGGACCTGTTATCCAAAGTCAAGAGAAGGCCAAAACCATGATGAAAGGGCTGGAGCACCTCTCCAATGGAGTCAGGCTGAGAGAACTGAGCTTGTGCAGGCTGGAGAAAAGAAGGATCCAATGAGACAGCCTGGAAGTATTTAATGGGGACCTACAGGAAAGATGGGGAGGGACTCTCTTAACAAGAAGTGTAGTGATAGGACAAGGGGTAATAGTTTCAAACTAGAATGAATTATTTACTCAGAGGGTGGTGGAGCACTGGCACATGACGCCCAGAGAAGCTATGAATATACCTCACCCCTTGGAAGTGTTCAAGGCCGGGATGTATGGGGTTTGGGCAACCTGATCCAGTGGGAAGTGCTCCTGCCCAGGTTGGGTAGGGCTGAAATTAGATGATCTTTAAGGTCCCTTCCAAACCAAATAATTCTGTCACTCTTTGATTCTCTGAATTTAAGAGAAAAAAATAAAATTCATTCTAATTAAGGGGAAAAATAAATATTAATTCTCTAACTGTAATATCACTTAAGAATTAAACAGAAGTATATCTTTACAGATTTAACAGTAATATATATATATGCACACACACATATATATGTACAGAAATTTTTGCAACCAGTTCCTATTTTCATTTCTAGTACTATAAACAGGCCTTTAATATACCTATCAATCTTGCAGTCCATACCAAACCAGTATGAAATCTCCCAATTGGAAGACTTACACACTATTCTCCTATGTCCCAAACTCCTACGGAATCAAAAGTTTACTTGAGAATCTAAATCACAAAAATCAAAGGGCCAGCATTTGCTCTTAAAGCACAAACTAAATTTGTATAGAAAAAAATGTAATGCTCAGATATTTAATACATCAAGTTATCCTGTTGAAATACAGATTGCGATTGCTGTTTTACCTGTTCTTCAAGAACAGCTGAGTTTATCACATTGTTGGCTGTTTGAATAGATGTTGCCACATTATCACTTGATGAAGTGAATGAGTCAGAAGGATCCAGGAAGGATGAAGGCACACAGTGCTCCAGAAGAACATCAGGAGAAACATTCTGAGCTATATGGACTTCAAACTCTAATGCAAGAAATAGAAACAGAAAAACAACAAACAACTTGAAGATGCATTCAAAAATTATGTTTCTGAAATCTAAAATTTCACAATAGCAAAAAGTTTAAGGATTCATAGTCAAATAAGACTATGTAACTTTCACAAACTAATTGTGCTGAAATGTAACTCCATACAAAGTTTGTTTATTTTTAAGTACTACCATGTTAACAATATGCAAATTTATACAGTCACACTAAATTTAGACTTGTAATTTACAAAGAGGTTTCAGGAGGCAACTGCCATCCTTATCTATTGTCTCTTCTCAGAGCATTTTAGTTTTAGCATGATCTCAAATCACTTTAATTCAACTGTAAAAACATATTTGCTAGTTCTTAACTTTCATAAATTTTTACCAAGACACTTGATAAAAGCAAGTATTCATTTTAGAACAGATCAAAAAAATAACAATATAGTTATCTTTTGATAACAAGTTGGTAATTTTACAGCTAGTAAAGCAAAAATGTAATTAAATATTGGTGCGAGTTCTTTCGTAGCAATTGCCATTTATGCTGCAAGAAAAGGAAGAGAGGATATTTACCAACCCTGCACTACAGAAACTAGAGTGCTTTTACGACAGATTCAGATACACGTTACGTAAAAAGAAATCCTTGTTTACTTTCTTAATTTAACAACAAAATCCTATGATCTTTTATTTTCACAATTCTGCCCATACACGATGTTTCTGTGATTAAAACTGTTAGCACAAACACAAAAACCTAGTGCAACACTGATTCCCATGTTGTTACCATCCATGCTTTGGTTATGATTACTAGAATACAGCCACTGTTCAAACAAATAATTTATCACAAAAGTAAAAAACATGAGACTGGGACACATAAGACAGCTTTTCAAATCACACAGTGGTTTTTTTGTGGAACTTTTATAATCAAGTTGAGCTTTCAGTGACTTTAAATAATAAAAGTTTCAAATTTTGAGGAGAAAGAAAATAAATAAATAAATAAATTCAAAATATTCTCAATTCCTCAACTGTCAAAACAAAGCCTGGAAAACAAGGAGCAACAAATGATACCAACTCTGAACACTATGGTTTCAACTAAAACACATGATCCACGTGATCTTGCAGAAGACAAGGAATAAAGGAAAAAGGACAAGGAAAAACCTCTGAGGTATCTTTTTTATTTTTTTCCCTCCCAACAAAGCTTTTGCTTTCAGCAGCATGGACTCATCATTCTAGGAAAACCTAATTAATATTAGCTATGTCTGTAATTCAAGCTCTCAACACTTTTTTTTTTTTAGTTCAGCTTAAAACATCCTTATGAAGATCACCCTTCAATCCTGAATAATATTATGCTTATGTTTCTTAAATTATTATGCTTATGTTTTGTACTCCTAGATTGTGAGTGTCTTGCTGTGTTTTCTCTCCAAGAGATCCTGAAGTGTTTAACATCCCTCAGAGGGGTGAAGTAAGCTGAAGAAGGCCTCAGTTACAGCAGGCAAAAGCAGCAATGTCAGCTGTGTTGGTCTGCCCATTAATTCAGACTCATAAATTCATGACTGATTGCCTACCCCAAAACAGAGTTCTGTGCCTTCCAGCTACTCTCTTACAGAAAAGGATACTCCCTGCCCCAGCTTTCGATTCTTAAAGGGCCTACTCTTCATCCATTCCAACATTTTAGTCATTCGAGCTATCTCCATTTTGTCTGTGATCCCAACGAGATCATAGTTCTGCGCACAGCCTTCTAATTGCTCCAGTTTGATCATCACATACTGTGTTTCAGTGTAGCAGACACTTCAGAGAGGCCCCGTTAGTACTGATTTCTCAAAAGAGAAATGAGAGCTCTGCTAATAACTACACGCATTATGTGTGCATACCTGGGGTGATCCCAGTTCAACATCTTTTCTATTTCCATCTACTCAGACCCTCTGCTTGTCACTCTGTTCACCATTTCCTCACATAGTCACTCCTCCCCATCTCCTAGTTTAAAATTTCATGAACTTGTTTTGCTTTTATTTTTTTCAGCTTCACATATTACTGTTAACAAACATGAAAAAGAATTTACGCCATATCGGTTCAGAATACAGCCTGCATTACAGATTAAAACTAAACTTTCACTTATATCATCTGATAATTCACCTGCATACAGGTACAAACAGGGTTTTTCTTTCAGAGTAACAAAATTAAGACTTACAAAAGGAAAACAGATTGGTTCATAACAGTCTACATACATTGCTCTGAGAGTAATAAGCCTTATTTGTGTTCATGGAAATTGCAACAGATACAAAGAGCACTGTTTGATGGAACTAACAAACTTTGTAACTGTTTCTCAGCTGTTTCACCAACATTAGATACATGTTTTTGTCAACGATGAACAACAGCCTGTACAAAGAGTCTGTACACTGTGTTTATAAAAATCTACATGGCTGTCCAGAAGGTGGTTTATCTTTCACATTGCTGTCATTACAGCTGAAATGCACCACCTCTGAAACCCATCACTCATCACCTCACTGTGCTCACATTCTCTGTTTGGCCTCCATAAACATTCAGCAAACATCAATGAATGCCAGTGGGTGCCATTTTTCTGCATGGAGGAATTCAGTGACACAGCTTTGCTTCATACGCACTATCACATCAAACATCATTTCATCAAACTGATCCTCTGCTGTCACCTGTTGCATAGCAGAAAAATGTAATGGAATACTGGTGGGAAGTTTAAATCTCTACTACCATACCACCAATATCTGCCTCTGACATTGTGAGCCAATATAATAAAATGGGAGGCATTACATTTAGATCAGCCTTCATTCTCAGCCCTTGCAACAAACCCTCCATACTCAAAATTGAGAGTTTTCTTTGAGTAAAGCAGTTCCTTTTTTTGTTTTGTTGTTGTTGTTGTTTTAAATCCATGATTGACTTAAGGGCCAATCAGAATTTTAATTGGATAAACTATACTTATCTTTCTCACTTGTATTCCTCAATAAAGTGCAACTTTGAGAAGTACAACTTCTGAAAATAATTACTCAGAAACATTCTTACGCCAATCTTTCACTCTCATCCTCTATTTTATTGCATATATACACTCATGCACTAGCACTTACAATGAACAGAGAACAGTAATACATTATTAACAATTTCAACCCTGGGCTTCCTATTTATTGTTTTTCAAAATCAATACCTGTAGGAAATGCTGCCCATGGAATAGCAGGAGATGTAGTCTGCTTGTCACCATTTCCACACTCATAGCTCTCTGCTGCCTACAAACACAGAAATAAAAATTACACGTTTTATAAAATGCTATACATATAGACAGGAAAGTAAGTTTCTAAGTAATTTTTCTAATTGCACTGAGCATGCATCTTACTGTCAGAAAACTATAGAGTTGAATCAAATATAAATAATCTATGGAGCACGTACAAGGAGAGCGTGTTAGAACCAGAGAACTAAAAACTCTCAGTCAGCAACATAAAAATGTCTGAGCAATGAAGCAATATAAATGTAGTAGTATAATAGAGCAGATACATGGTATGTATAGAAGTATGAGAGACATGTTTATCGTTGAACAAATATGAGCTATGTTTAACAAACAGAAATTTAGTTTAAGAAGATTGATGACACTTGAGAATACACTGCTTAGGAAGTTAAATAAAATCTATTTGTCATCCCTGACTTCAGCACAACTCCAGAATAAAATATTAGTTTGCATTACTAAAGTATGTAACTATTAATTTGACATTTTCATGAAGTTAACAAAATTAACAGAAGCACAGGTGTAATATATTTCTTGAAAATAATACTGTCAGAACTGTTTTCACATAAACAATTAGGTTTCAAAATTAAATCAACATACCTCAAATCCCCCAAAATCATCATCATCCATTTTTCAACAAGTACTACAGTATGGTAGAAATCCTGATTTAAAAACAAAACCAAAATCACCAATTATTTACATCCTGTTTACAACGAAATACACTGCAGGAAAATGAATACACTTCATTGGTCAGTTTCATAAGACAAATGTCTCGCAATCAACTAATTTTATGATCAACTAGGAGTCAAAAGAAAGAAACCTGACTCCTATATTGTTATGTATAATAACTCAGTTAATATACTGTACTGTTATGTATAATAACTCAGTTAAATGACAGATGGATAAATACTTGGATATAAATTCCTAGCTTATCTATTGCGCTCTTCCTAACCTTATCACCTTCACATTCAGAAAAGAGGATTCAGTCATTCAATGCTCAACTCCAACTCCACAAGCTATCTGCAATCACCCCAATGTACAAATTACACAAGACATCAAGAGTCCTATAAAAAAGAAATTAAAAAAAAATTCACACAGAGGTTACAAGTGCTACAGCTGCAAATTTCCTTTAAGAAGCAAATTTTTATTGATACAAGTAAAAAAAAGTTTGAACTTTTAAAGTTGAAATATGAAAATCTTCAAGAGAAAAGATAAGCATAATACTGAACTTCTCAAAATAAGACAGTAACAAATGCTTTTTAAGATGGAAAAATGGGAAAAATTAATTTTAAAGTTATGTCTATTGCTCTGAAACATAGCAGTCAATTCTCTAGTACCTACGTAAATGATACTAACAGCAACACAATCCAGTTGATCTCAATATATAAAAAAAAAAATTTCAGACCATTAGATTCTGAAATAAATTATTTTCTTAATAATGAACACAACTCAATTTAATGATACAGAAAAATATGCAGTATAATTTACAGCTCTGTGATCAGGAATTAAAATATAAAAAACTGTCTACTCTTAAGTTGCTTTTCCAAATCAGTACTGTAATTAAATCAAATATGTTTCCTGCTTTTCCTATTTATTCTTAGCTGTCAGCACAAACTGCAGTTCAGAAAAATCTTGCAGTGAATTTCTGGAAATCTTTTTGCTACCACAGAGGTCCTTCTCTAGGTTTCATGCAGGGGTTGATTTAGATTTTACAAACTGATCAGCATTTTTGAGTTGTAGCCCTAAATTCTGTGGTATTTTGAAATATTTATAGTTAAGCTGACATTCCTTTTACAAAACTGCAAGATAAGTTGGGTTACTTTCATTAGCAAAGTAAGATATACATGGCTGTTCATGGAAGGGTATTATACAGTGAAAAAAAACTCACCATGATGTGCAAATGAAGGATACAAAAAGACTTTTTTTTAATGTCAAAACACTTGTAAAGTTAATTGACTTCAGTTTATAGGATGGTGAAACTTAATACTACGAAAGCACATCTTCAGAAACAGAAGAATTCAAAAGGTTTGGAGGACATCTCCAGATTTCTGTCAAATTGGATACATTCAGTTTATATCCTCTGTTGAAAAAAAACCACTACCAGGAAAAGCTTAAATAAACATCTTCTGAACTTCAACATATTTATTTCCAAGTTCTTATTGATAAATTTCAATTAAATCACTATTGAAATGTAAGTAGATCTGGTTGAACTAAAAAAGAGCATGATCCAATATTTACTTTTGATTTTCAGAACTACACATCTTTTAGGGACTGCAAATGTTTAGTTTGCTTCTGAGGGAGAAGGTGATTGGGTATTTTTCCAGTCAGTATTAATCTTAACTGGTCCAACATTCACGCATTCTGTTAACATTCAGAACTTCAATATGCTACTGAAAAATATGAAATATGCAAAGATAAATCACAGCAACAAAAGAGAAATTGGAACAGCACTGCAAAATCAAGGCAGCCATGTATAAATGAGAAAGTGAACATACAGTAATAAGTGGCATTCCAAGACAAGTTGGCAACTATAAAATTTAACCTGATCTTTAATCTGAGGTACTGAAAGGAATCTGAAAATTCTGGATGAATTATTTTTACTATAGAAGGCTGCTATGTTAAATGAGCCCTCCTCTTGATTTAAAAAGAGCTTCATTGTGGAAAAGAATGTAAATTTCTACATATATAAAATCATAAGAACACTCAATAATTGCATTCTGTTTAATTTGAATTAAAATGTACAATAGTAATAGGTTTTTTGGCATTAATGATTACTGAAGTACTTCTAGTTTCATTTAACCCTCTATACAGCCTGATCTACTTTGCAACAGAAATTTTTTTTAATATACTTAACACTGTTGATTCAGCTAACAAAAATGTTTCTGTGAAAAGGTGAAACAGCTTTTTTAACTCTTACTTTTGTTGATGTGCTTGGAAAAGTCCAAACTAAGTGCTGTAGAATAAACTCAGTCTAAAAACATGTTCCTGAAATATATCTAATACTTTCAGTGAGTGACATACTTTCAGAAGGATTGTGAGGCCCCGCTTTCACGGTCTGTATTCGTACTGAAAATCAAGATCAAGCAAGATTTTGCCCTTCTGCTTCAGTGTGGCTTAGTACCTTAACAAGGGCTTATAAAGCTACGTAATAGCAACGTTCTAAACCTATTCAAAGAAACAGCATTCTTGTAGCAATCAAAGCTAAAAATCTTTAGAAAGGCAAAAGATATTTTATCTACACTATGCATGTCATGGCTTCAGGTGCGATAGGCCATACTAGAAGTTGCTTCAAAGTACCACATTCCAAATAGAAGATTTTCTCACCACAGAGCAAGAGATACTCTCTTTTTCTCAGAACCAGTTGTTAAATCTCAACGGGATAAAATACATTCCACATTTAGTACCATGTTTTATAACACAAACTGGAAGAAATTCAGAGAAATTTTGGAAAGGCACACTGAATTAGAGAAGTCGGGCTGAGGGAAGACAAACAATAATCTATAAAATATGAAAGATAATATTCAAAGAACAACACTGATCAATTAATTTAATTTATCATCACATGCACCACTTCTGTGCAGTAAGAACAGATGTCTCTGTAGGAAAAACATGTATTAAACATTAGCAAGAATTTCCAAAAAGGCAACAACAAACCACAACAAGAACACTTCTAAGAACTTAGAGATACATAAAATAGAAGTTACTTTTCACACACACACTTATTCTTATTGGGTCCATCATCTTTACATTACGTTTTACATATAGTATTCATAATTTTGAGATCATTATCAGACTTGTCTTGACTTAACACTACCTTGCTTCACAAATTTTAGCAGGCATTTCTTGGCTGTTTGGCTAGCACAATTTTGAATCATGCCTCATATAATCTAAATGGAACACAGGAAAAAAACTCCCAAAGAAATCCAAGAAGTATCAATGGTGTTTTCCACGTTCAACTGCTAATCCACTGATTTCCAAGTCTTCAGAGATTCCATATGAATTGTAGTCTAAATGGTCAACCAGCTAGGAAGGATCCCTTGCTATACAGAAAATGCATTAATATGCTTAAAGGCACCTCTGCTTTTGAACAAAAGGCTAAGCTTCTGGTCTGTAAAAAAAGAAACACTAGCCTGCCTACATATTTTGTTTAATGAAGACAAAAAAAAAAAAGAAAAATCAGAATGTAACTGCAAATTTAGCAGGTATATGAGTAAGCAATGTATAGACCAAGCCCTAATGAACTTGGACAAAAGACATTTCAGAAATTCAGTGGTTGACGAGTTCACTTTTGTTAAAGTCTTAGTATAAGAATTATTATTACAAGACACTGTCTTTCCAAACGGATATTACTTCTTGCATAAAACTTTTCTTTCCTTATAGACTGGGAACAATATTTCATAGAATCATAGAATCATTTGAATTGAAAGAGACCTTTAAATGTCACCTACTCCAACTCCCCTGCAACTGGAAGGGCATCTACTGCTAGATCAAGTTGCTCTGAGTCCCCTACATACAGTCTAATCTCAAACATCCCCAAGGATGGGCCTTCCATCACCTCTCTGGGCAACCTGTTCCAGAGCTTCATTATCTTTATTGATAAGAACTTCTTGCCCATTATCACCTCCCTGTCTTCCAAGTGTCTTAGCACAGCTTCCAGAAAGATACGCTCAATGACCTTCCCTGGCACTGTGGTGAGGCTTACAGATTGGTAGTTCCCCGAGTCATTCTTTCTACCCTTCTAAAAAATGAGTGTGACATTGTCTTTTCCACAGTCACCAGGGACCTCACTTGACTGCCACAACTACCACTGAAAGTGGTCTGGCAACTACCTCAGCCAATTCCCTCAGGACTCTCGGATGCATCTCATCAGAATCCATAGATTTATGGATGCTTAAGTTCCTTAACTGGTTGCAAACTTGATCTTTGCTCTCAGCAGGAGAGACATCACTTCCAGAGTTCCCACCTTTTGAATGATCCACTCAGGGAGTATATGAAGAGCAGCTGCCAGTGAAGACTAAGGCAAAAAAAGGTTTTGTGGCATCAGAATTGAAAAGATTACATTAAGTGCTGACAACCACAGAACGATTAAAAAAAAAGACAATAAACCAAAACAAACAACAAACCTGAAACAACAACACACAGTCTTACCATGACTAAATGTGATCTCTCAAAACATGCCTGTTACTGGAATTAAGTACCTGTAAAATTAGGTAATAAGGAATCAACCTCCAAAATGCAGACTTACAGAAATTATGGTTGGAAAAGACACAGGAGGTAACCCATGCAATTTCCAAAACATTAGCTCTCCAGACAGTCACGTCCTACAAGGGCTTCAGAAATTACTCCCAGAGTCACACTTCTGTGAAAAGAAAGCTTTTCAAGGATTACAGAGATGTAAGCCCCTGCATTTTCATTAAATAGTGGATTTTATTATCAAGTTTGTATGAAGCAAATCATACAATAATTCAGACTAGAAGGGATCTCAGCAGGTCATCTAGTCCAACTGCTTGCAAAAAAGCATGGTCAACAATGATAAGTTTGCTCAGGACATTCTCTACGACTGCTAACAGTGCATGATGCAAGTATTCAAATTTGAAGGATCTGTAACACAAGTGTTACAAGGAGTAGCCGAGGGAACTGGGACTGGAGGAAGCTCAGAGGACACCTTATTGCTCCCTACAGCTAGCTAAAGGAGGATGCAGCAAGGCAGGAGTTAGCCTCTTTTCCCAGATAACTAGCAATAGAACAAGAGTATTGGCTTTAAGTTGTGCCAGGAGATCTTCAGGTGGGATATTAGGAAATACTACCTCTCACTGTGCTAAGGTATTGGAACAGGCTGCCTGGGAGGGTGGTTTCACTTTCCCTGGAGGGACAGAAAGAAAAGGGTAGATGTGGCACTGAGTGACATGGTTTAGTGGGTATGGTGATAATAGATTGATGGCTGGTCTAGATATCCTTAGTGGTTCTCCAACTTTAATGGTTCTATGATTCTATGAAATACAAACGTGTACATATCTGAGATGCTCACAGGCACACAAAACACAGCCACCAGCACTCAATCATCAGCTTAACACTCATCATGAGAACTTGGTGAAATCAAAGTCATGTTTTTATACACAGGAAGATGTGTAGACTTTCACAAAGAATAAGACAGAAAGGAAAAAAAGTAAGATGGGAGAAAAAGCCCCCTCCTTCCCAGTCCAACTGTTTGGAGGAGAAGGAATGTTGTAATCCCTCCATAAATCCTGGTATTCTTCAAATCCAGAAATCAAGATTAATAGAGATTCAAATGTTGAATTTAAAAATTTTTAATTTGTCTAACTCTATAAGAATTCAAATGAATCGAGTCCTGATCTTTAAGTCAAATTTAAATTTGCTTTGATAACAGAAACAACTAATTTTGCCAGGTACATTCTACGAGCCACCATTAACTGGACCATAATTTTGAGAAAGCAGCTCTCTTAGTTGCATAATTTTGTACACTTCAAAGGAACAACTTAGAAAGCTTGCAACTTTTAGTGTTGCTTTGGGTCATGAAAAGCTTTTGCAAACTTTAAAATCACCTAACCAGATACAATAAAAATGAACTGGAAAAAATTCTTACAAAGATAAAATGTACATTCTGCATTAAAATTTTAGTATCAGTTTTATCACTTGTTTCTGGGAAGTAAAGTATGTATCTGACCAGAGGCAAACTTCAACAAGACCATGAGGAATAACAATTTGGGAAATTTTACTGCATTCCAAATATAGTAAATGCAGTGTTTAAGGAATGAGAATCTTTATCAAAAATTACACTGGACTTCCATGAGAAATTAACAGTTCATGACTAAAGCATAACTAATAAATTAGTAATATGATAGGAAATTAGGATGATTATTTCATCCGATATTCTCAAAATGCTTCTACTATTAGGTACTTCAATTTCAGTACTCATTAATCAATCTTGGATATGCTAGAGTTTTTTTTATGAGATCTATAGACTGCTGGCTAGAACATTAGGATGATATTTTAAAAAAGAAATACAAGTTTTTGTAATTTCAGAGAACAAAGTGTCCAAACAAACCTAGAAATTCAATTAAGTTTTCTACTGTTAAGAATGCAGGGGGTCTTATTGTTCTCAGATAAAATCAGCACATTAAGGAATGTGACAGTAACAGGCAAACATTAATCTGCATCAAATAACATATGCAAAGTATTTGTTAATCTATTCCAAGAGCAAATTTAAAATTCATAACAAACAGCCAATAACAAAAAAACATTATACCTCCTAGGTCTTTTAGTCGGGAGTCAATCCCTGAACAAAAGGTGCAGAGCCTGTAAGAAACAAGAGTCTACGTTATATGTGTGATGTGATTATTTCATATCTAGCTTCACAACTCATTTTGAAATAACACTACTTTTGAACAACTCAGTGCAGTATGTAATAAAATAAAAGATGCAGAAGTTGCATTTACATCAGTTTCATGTAAGAAGAACATCTTGTGTAATCTTGAGGACTTCTATAACTACCTTTCACAATTTTACTTTAAGAAACATTTTCAGAACAACGAAGCACAGCATAGGATTAAACACTAAAATATACACCTTTATAAGCATGATAAGGGTGGACAAAAATATTAGTAACTATATACAATCATTAACTGAACAAAAACTTTTTTTACTCTTTCCTTGGATATAGTTCTTATTGAAGAAATTAAAATAAAACTTTTATTCATGAATCATATTCTACTCAGTTCTGTGGCATCACTCTGAGCACTCTCTGCACTTCTGGTCCCCACAATACAAAAAAGACTGTTGAAGTTCTTGAAAGTACCCAAAAGAGAGCATCAAAGCTGGTAAGAGGGTTACCAGCATGTATGTCCTGTGAGGATACTTGGGCTGTTCAGTCTGGAGAAGCTGAAAGAAGATCTCATTGCTTGCTGCAGCTTCCCTGACTGGAGAAAGCAGAGGTACCAGGCTACTCCTACTCCTGAGAACTGATGGCCACATGTGTGGGAATAGCACAAAACTGTTCCAGGAGAGACTCAGACCAGGCATTAGGAAAAATGCCTTTACTGTGGAGGCGGTAAACTATTGGAATAGGCTTCCTAGTGAAGTGTTGATGTACCATGCCACTTAGCTTTCAGGAGGCATTTAGATAATGCCCTCATTAATATGCTTTAACTTTTGGTTAGCCATGAAGTGGTCAGGAAACTGGACTTTTCTTTGTAGGTCTTTCTAAAATCAACTGGGAGCAAAAGGAAATTACTAGCGGGGGTAAACAGCTTTCCCTAGATGCCCAACTGTATATGTAAAACTAAATGCAAAGCTACCCAAAAAGCTACTGTAAATGTAAAACTACCACATATGTGGTGTGCATTTAAGTACAGGAAAGACCAAATATAAATTGAAACTGAAGCATTTTCTCATTTTCTCCTGGATCAATAAGCAGGTGTCAACTCTAGGCCAATGTCTAAAATAATACTCTATTTGTGATTCAAAAATAGTTGCAAAGCTTTACTTCAGAGTATTTCCTGAGTTAGAGATCTACCACACAGATGTACCATTTTTGACTCTGTATTAGACCACAATCCATGGACCACATGGGAACTCCTTGCCCAATCTTAAGTACTCAGGATTATATCATACCACAGTGATACTTCAAATTAAGAGGTTGAATGAAGAGAAGGTCTGTATAGTTTGGCTTCTAAATGCCTTTGTCACCGAGATCTACGTCAGGAAAAAAACAGAAAACAAAACAAAACAAAAAAACATAACTAACTAACAAGACAAGGACAGGCTTAACTCCAGAGGGTTACCTCCTGACAAAAGCAATTTTAGTGACCATATTTACTTAATCACTGAGGATTTTACCTGCCGTGAGTCTTGGTCAGCTATTCCCAACTTTAAGAACTTAGTGCTTTAAAAACAAACAAGCAAAAAAACCCATTTCATTGCAGTATCTGGATACAAATGAAAACCATTTTAACTCCAGAGAAAGGATCTGTATAGTACTGCCATTCATCTCAACAAATAATGGTAACTTTCTCAGAATACTGAATTCTAACCATTCAAGACGTTATAGAAAGGCCTTCAAAGGTTTCCAGTCTTCACCATGATCAGTTTCTGTGACCAGACCACAAACTTTGGTTTTATCATAAAATAATCAACCACTTGAATAATTTTTAAAACTATTTAATGTCCCCTATAAGCCTTCTGCACCACAAACATCTTTCATCTTCAAAAGACACAGAATTTATAAAATATACACAAACTTCTGTGTTAAGTTCAGTAAAGCTGATATAATGAAAATATGTTGTGTTTTCTGAAGGAAAGGAACGCTAACACCAGCACGAGACATTGTTAGAATTAAAGAGCATTTCTGTTTTTCACAGCCAGGCATATACCTATAATTAATCAAGTCCAGACCAACAATCTGTAACCTTGCTTCAGATGACTGACAATTTGAATCCTGGAAATATGTCTGTATTCTATAAATAGCTAAGAAAAGCTTGACTTGTCTACTATTAACTAGGTAGCACAAATCAGTCAGTAATTGCCCTGTAAACACTTGAGCAAAAGTGACCACACTAGGTTCTAATGACTCACACTCAAACCATACTAGGGACCATAAAATTTTACAGAGTTCTCTTAGAGATGGACTGGTATCAGACTTACACAGGAACAGGACAAGATGCACAGGATAAATAGTGAAAATTCTGACCTACTATTGGACTGGGTAGCCCATAAACAGTGTTGGCTCTTCATTCCTTGACATACTCAGAATTGAACAAGTCTCTGAACAACCTACGCTTTGTCCTCCTTTAAGCAAAGTTTTGGACTAGGAAACCTCTACTTCCATGTATGATCTAAGAATCAATACTTTCAGTTTTATTAAGAACAGTACAGCTAGGAAATTTTGTATTGAATCACAGAAGCAAAGGCTGTAAAAAATAAAAATTAAAATTAAAAGAGATCATTCTCCAGTTAAATTATACTATTAACAACCAATATCTGTTCAAGAGCATTTTAGAATTGGGTTTGTTAATGACAAGTGAACAAACATCCAGAGAAGAATGGAAGGGAAAGTATATCTACAAGTCTCCACAGACACAGACGGGGCCACAAACAGCAAAATCCGAGTGAAATATTTTTATCGTGACTTCATAAAACAATCTTGAGTAAATCTCTTAAAACAAAGATATTTCCTGAGGAAGGATGAGGTGATGCTAGCACGAAAAAATGTTTTACAAGTAAAAGTGCATAGCGAATATTTATTATCTGGAGGTAATAGAAAACTTGGTTTATTGATTAATTTGCTCAAAATCTTTCAATTTGAACTGTGATTAGTTCAAAACTCTCAAAAAAGTTCATTAAGTTGCACAATTCAACTGTGAACAAGGAAGCACATCTACAAATAGCAATTCTTTTTTTTTTAATTATTATTTTTTTAAAGTTCACATTTCATAACAATTTGGCTCGAAAAAAAAACTAATTTTAAGATTCAGCAATCTCTATCTATGTTTTACTCTTGGTCTTCACAGACACAGTGCTTTGTTATTTCATGTTTCTCCTAAAAGAAGAGCTGTATTTCAAAACCAGACAGTAAAGAGTTCATGCAATTGGACACTTCGACTGTACGTTTACTTTTTGTAAATTGCTTACTCAGGTGACACAACCTTTTTACTTGGAAGGAAATAAATAACTGGTACTAAAGCATCTACAGTTAAAGATTTTGGAATACAAGGACACACAGGTTCTTCCATAACATAAGACAAACCTAAGAAATTGAGGCTTTGAAAGTACAATAGAATGGTCATATTTCAAAGGCATTTCTACTTAAGTTATTAAGTTTCAACAACTTCATTGAAATAGTTAAAACAATAGAGGAGCTTAACAACCAGCCTACCTGAATGCCATCAAATATTTTTACTATCAGAAAATGTATTTTTACAAGAACTTAAAAAGAAGAGTCTTATGATGAAGTGAGAAGCTTTCCAAGCATAAAAACTCTAAAATATCAACACAAGAGAACTTTGACACTGATTTAAATATCTAAAAATATAGTTTTTCACACAGTCTCAGTAACAGAGCATCACAGAAAAAATTTACTATGCCAACATCCCAAACTAAAACATAGGCTATGAATATACATACATACTCAAAAGAACATGGGGTAGCTTGAACAAACTAATAATATTAATTCTCTTCAAATTAAATAATAAGATAGGAGAATTTGAGATATTTTTTTTGCTTTTTCTTACTTTTTATTTTTAAACTAGTGCTATGGGAAAAAAAAATCATCTAAAAATGTGAGCTTCAAAATTAAATAGATCCCCTTGATTTGTATTTAAAAATGAAGCTTTTCATCAAAACATGGAACAGTAAAGATCAAAATAAAGAACACTTTTAAATATAATAGTTAAACATTACGAAAGAAATAGTGTTTTTCCTTATTTTTCCTATGTTTCAGAAGAGAAGGCTCTGGGGGTACTTCAATTACTTCCAATAACTGAAGAGAGCCTACAGGAAAGCTGGGTTGGGATTTTTTAGAAGGGCATACAGTGAAAGGAAAGGGGGAAAGGGTTTTAAACCAAAAGAAGGTAGGTTTAGACTAGATATTAGGAAAAAATTCTTTACAGTGAAGGCGGTGAGACACTTGAACTGGTTATCCAGAGAGGCTGCGTATGGCCCCTTCTTAGAAACATTCAAAGCCAGGCTGTATGGGGCTTTGAGTAATTCGGTCTAGAAGGAGGTGTCCCTACCTATAGCAGGTGGAGTTGGGACTAGATGATCTTAAAAGTCCCATCTAGCCCAAACCTGATTCTATGAAGACTGAGATGACAGAAATTCAGGTTTCAAAGAGTGAACTATATGCAGTCTCGTATCTTTTAACTTCATTATTTACTGGGCAATTACACTGGTTTAGTCTACCAACTCACCAACGAAGCCCACTTTTGTTTCACTGAAGTCAGCAGGAAAAATTCCGACTACTTGAAGAACTGCAATTCATACTCTACACTTACACTCTATAATATCAAAAACAAAGGTATTTCACAGCTTGAAACTTCAGACTGTTTCTGTGGGTGTTTTTTTGCAGATTTTAGCAAAAGCATTATTGTAAATAAACAAATTCACATTTGAGAACATGATATTTCTCAGAAAAAAGCATAAAAATCAGAGCTATTTCCTTTCTCTCCTTAGAAATTGACATAATTAAACATACCTTCATTTTTTAATGTAAATTGTCATTTATCATCTAGTCTGCTAACCTGGAAACTGTAATCAGATCACAGTGTATTTTACATTAAAAGAAAGGTAATATATCTGAATAATTTAAACATAGCTGCTACCTGCTGAAGAGTCTCCAAAATAAAAGCACATTATATTTTTGCAATATTCTTCTTAATTAAAAAAAAAAATTGCTAATAGAAAAAATAAACATCTCGAATCCATCTTAAACACACTGCAATTCATTAAGCAGACTGGCAGATCAATATCTTTAAAATTGTAAAAACAATTTGAAACTGTGAGTTTACAGTTTTGCCTTGGCCTCTTTCAAATGTGACTGATTTTTAAAACTGTGCTCTAAAAGTATTAAAAAAAATACATTTTTTATGCTTCCTATGGCAATTAAGAAAAAAAAAAAAAAAAACTATAACTGCATCTTAGCCTGTGTATAAATTCACCTTACCACTGGGGCAATGTGTGTTGAGGAGGAGTTGGAGAGGAGGGGGTTGAAATGGGTTCTCTTCAAGGAGACAGACAATTTAAATGGAACTGTTTCCAAAATTAAATGTAACTTGACTCTGTTTCTGAAATTTTCAAGCATATTAATTCCTGTATTTTCTCCTTTCAAAGGAAATGGTTCTTGAACTAGTACTGCTTTTTTTTCCATTCCAGCAAAGAATAAGTCAGGCCTCTATGTACCTTACAAGCAGTTCAGACATGTATTTATCAATTCATCAAATCTCATGTACCTGAAAAATCAGTAAAGTCACATAAAAATATTACAAACTTTTTAAGCATTCATTAACAAGAGAAAACTACTCACAAAAATCTTAAAACAGATTATTTATCTTTTAGCAATAAAATGAACCTGATCCTAGACTACTAATACCTCGTCTTGTTATTCACCACCCAGCAATTCTTATTCAATTTCCATATGGATTTTCTAGGTTGACAGTAATTTTTAAACACAAGTATTTATACTGACAATTTCTGAGAAGCTTTCTGCAGTTATTTTAACAGTACATTAGTTCTAACCATGTCAGCAAGAACTCATCCAGAAGAAAAAAGATTCACATCAAACTTTTTAAAGTTTCCCACATAACAGACAGAAAAAGGACAAAAACTTGAGCCCCCATCAGCAGACAGCATAACAGGCCACAAATTTTCACTGAAAACCAGTCCTTCAAATCAGACACAATTCTTCTTCAATTTGTAATCTGTCAGAACAAAACGCTGATTTTTCACTCAAGCAGCTTACAGAACTGAAGGCAAGTCAACTACAGCATGTATATCACATGCAAAAGTCTTTAGAAATTCTACATTACTTCCATTTTGGAAATTGTACGCATATAAAGTTCTGTTTAAAGCTTAACTGGCAAGCTAAAATATTATGTACTGAAATATTTTGCTTTCCATCTAGAACTATATTGGATTCCTATCCTCAGAGACAGGATTCCCAGTTTACTTCTCTCTGTACATACACACTGACCTCAAATATTGTAGCCTAGGAAAGTATTGTTTAAAAAAAAAAAAAAAAAGGAAGCCAATTAAAAGAAGCTGACTTTAGGTCTCAGAAATTTTTAAAAAAAGAAAAAACAAAAGAAACACTGTACTATCTATACTATACTATACAATAAACAAAAAAATTATGTAAGAGAAAATTTAGGTATGTAGTGTATTTAGTACTAAAATTTGAAGTCATGCAATTCCAATCCTTCATTCTAGTCCCACCACAAAATAAATGAAATCAATTCTAGTAGCGCAGTTTGGCTAAGTATTTAATGAGGAAATGCTTAACTGGAAAGAGCAACAGAGGGACTGTTCCCCAGACAGAGGGACTGCCCAGAACTGCAGCAGTTCAAGTCTCTGGCTGCAGGGAGTGCCTGAGTCTGCTGCTGCTGGGGGGTGATGGGAGGGATGCCACCTGTGCAAGGTGCGAGTAGGTGGATGAGCTGCTCAGCCTTGTGGTGGAGCTTAGGGAAGAGGTGGAGAGGTTAAGATCCATTAGAGACTGTGAGAGCGAGATAGACTGGTGGTGTAACTCTCTGTGAGAAACAAGCAGAGATTGCAACCCCCAGCCTGTAGTGGACTCTCTCCCTTGCCGTAGTCAAACTGAGAGAGCTGACTTGGGAGAAGAGGAATGGCAGCAGGTCCCACCTCAGCGACGCAGGCGGTGCCCTTCCCGACCTACCTCGGTTCCTCAGGTGCTTCTAAGTAATAGGTTTGGAACCCTGGAACTGGAGGGTGAGGAGGCTGAGAATGAGGGGGTGGAACAGCCTCTGAGATTTCCTAAGGAGAGGCAGTCAGCTCCACGCTTGAAGACCGCCTCTTCGGTAAAGAACGAAAGGTGATAGTTGTAGGTGATTCCCTTCTAAAAGGAACTGAGGGCCCGATATGTCGACCTGACCCCACCCAGAGGGAAGTGTGCTGCCTCCCTAGGGCACAGGTCAGGGACATCTCTAGAAAGCTGCCTGGGCTAATTCGCCCATCTGACTACTACCCCTTATTGGTAGTTCAGGTTGGTAGTGATGATGCTGCCAAGAGAAGCCTAAGGGCTATCAAGAATGACTTCAAAGGTCTGGGGAGGGTACTGGATGGTACGGGAGTGCAGGTGGTCTTCTCTTCTATCCCTTCAGTGGCAGGGAAGGACACAGAGAGGATCAAAAAAACCCTCCACATCAATAAATAGCTTAGAGGCTGGTGCAGGCACAAGAACTTTGGTTTTTTTGACCATGGGGCAATTTACTTGGCTCCTGGCATGACAGCTGCAGATGGAGCTCACCTGTCTGCAAGGGGTAAAAGTATCCTAGCCCAGGAGCTGGTGGGCCTCATCGAAAGGTCTTTAAGCTAGGTAAGAAGGGGGAAGGGGACAAAATGAGGGCTGCTGAGGTTCAGGTAGTTTGAGGTTCAAAAGTGAGCTTGATGGGTGATGAGGGTGGAGTTCGAAGGGATGGAGTGTGGCAGGGGAATGCTGCTTCCCTGAAGTGTCTATACACTAATGCACGCAGTATGGGAAATAAACAGGAAGAGTTGGAGATCTGCGTGTGGTCGCACGGCTACCATCTAATTGTGATCACGGAGATGTGGTGGAACAGCTCGCATGACTGGAATGTTGTCATGGAGGGCTATGTGCTTTTTAGGAAAGATTGGACGGCGAGGCGGGGTGGTGGAGTTGCTCTTTATGTGAGAGAGCAGCTAGAATGTATTGAACTCCACCTGGGGAGAGCAGTGTAGCAGTGGAGAGCTTGTGGGTAAGAATCAAGGGGCGGGCTGGTATGGCTGACACTGTTGTGGGAGTGTGCTACAGGCCCCCTGATCAGGAGGAGGAGGTTGATGAGGCCTTCCACAAGCAATTGGAAGCAGCGTCACGATCCCAGGCGCTGGTGCTTATGGGGGACTTCAATTATCCAGATATTTGCTGGAAAAGCAATGTGGCCAGGCATGCGCGGTCCAGACGGTTCCTGCAATGTGTTGAAGACAACTTCCTGATGCAGGTGGTTGAGGAATCGACGAGGAGAGGGGTACTGCTGGACCTTATTCTCACTAATAGAGAAGGGCTTGTCAGGGAAGTAAAGGTCGGGGGCAGCTTGGGTTGTAGTGACCACAAGATGGTGGAGTTCAAGATCCTAAGTGGAAGAAGTAAAGCAAAAAGTAGGATTGCTACCCTGGACTTCAGGAGAGCCAACTTTGATCTCTTCCGGGACCTACTTGGAGCTATCCTGTGGGCTAGGGTGTTAGAAGGGAAGGGGGCCTGTGAGAGCTGGTCGGCATTTAAGCAGCTCTTCTTCCAAGCTCAGGATTGGTGTGTCCCTGTGAGGAAGAAATCGGGAAAGGATGGCAGGAAACCTGTGTGGATGAGCAAGGAGCTCGTGCGCAAACTCAAAGGAAAGAAGAAGGCCCATGAAATGTGGAAAAAGGGTCTGACTACTTGGGAAGAATATAGGAATGTTGTCAGGGCCTGCAGGGATGTGACAAGGAAGGCTAAAGCCCACCTGGAATTAAATCAGGCGAAGGGGATAAAGGATAATAAAAAAGGCTTTTTAAGTACGTTAACAGTAAAAGGAAGACTAGGGAGAATGTGGCTTCCCTGCTAGGTGACGGAGGTGTTCTGGTAATGGGGGATGCTGAGAAGGCGGAGATACTGAATGCCTTCTTTGCTTCTGCCTTCAGTGAAAAAGCTCCCCCTCAGGAATCCGAGACCCTGGAGGTTAGTGAGAGGATATGGGGAATGGAAGACCTCTCTACAGTCACGGAAGAGGTAGTCCGAGAGTGCCTAGGCAACACCAATGTTCACAAATCCATGGGACCCGATGGGATGCATCCACGGGAGCTGAGGGAGCTGGCAGAGGTGATTGCTGAACCGCTTTCTGTCATCTTTGAGAGGTCGTTGAGGACAGGGGAGGTGCCTGAAGACTGGAGGATAGCCAATGTCACTCCAGTCTTCAAAAAGGGCAAGAAGGAAGATCCAGGCAATTATAGGCCAGTCAGCCTCACCTCTGTCCCTGGAAAGGTGATGGAACAGCTTGTGCTGGATGTCATCTCCAGACAACTGGAAGAAGAGGAGGTTATCAAGAGTAGTCAGCACGGGTTCACAAGGGGGAGATCGTGCTTGACCAATCTGGTAGCCTTCTATGATGTTGTCTCTGGCTGGATGGATGGGGGGAGAGCAGTGGATATAGTCTACCTTGATTTCAGCAAGGCATTTGATACTGTCCCCCACGACATCCTTATAACAAAGCTGAGGAAGTGTGGGATAGATGAGTGGACAATGAGGTGGGTTGAGAACTGGCTGACTGGCAGAGCGCAGAGGGTCATCGTTGGTGGTGCAGAGTCCGGTTGGAGGCCTGTAACCAGCGGTGTTCCTCAGGGGTCTGTGCTGGGTCCGGTCTTGTTCAACATCTTCATCAATGACCTTGATGAGGGGATAATGGCCACCCTCAGCAAGTTTGCTGATGATACAAAGTTGGGAGGATTGGCTGACACGCCTGAAGGCTGTGCTGCCATTCAGCGAGACCTGGACAGGCTGGAGAGCTGGGCAGAAAAAAAACAGATGAGGTTTAACAAAAGCAAGTGTAGAGTCTTGCATCTGGGCAGGAATAATTCCATGCACCAGTACAGGTTGGGGAATGACCTGCTGGAGAGCAGCTCTGCTGAGAGGGACCTGGGTGTCCTGGTGGATGACAGGTTGGCCATGAGCCAGCAGTGTGCCCTTGTGGCCAAGAGGGCCAACAGCATCCTGGGGTGCATTAAAAAGAGCATGGCCAGCTGGTCGAGGGAGGTGATCCTCCCCCTCTACTGTGTCCTGGTAAGGCCTCATCTGGAGCACTGCGTGCAGTTCTGGGCTCCCCAGTACAAAAAAGACAGGGATCTCTTGGACAGAGTCCAGTGGAGGGCCACGAAGATGGTGAAGGGCCTGGAGCATCTCTCCTATGAGGGAAGGCTGAGTGAACTGGATCTGTTCAGCCTTGAGAAAAGAAGACTGAGAGGGGGCCTAATCCAGGTCTACAAGTATCTAAGGTGTGGGGGGCAGAATGGCGAGGATGGACTCTTTTCAGTAGTCAATGGTGACAGGACAAGGGGAAACGGCCGGAAACTGCAGCATAGGAAGTTCTGCACAAATGTGCGCAAGAACTTCTTTACAGTGAGGTGACGGAGCACTGGAACAGGCTGCCCAGGGAGGTGGTGGAGTCTCTTTTTCTGGAGATGTTCAAGACCTGCCTGGATGCCTACCTGTGCGACCTGGTGCAGAGAACCTACTTTGGCAGGGGGGTTGGACTCGATGATCTCTGGAGGCCCCTTCCAACCCCTACAATTCTGTGATTCTGTAACAGTTTGGCAACTGTACACAGAAATATGGATATCTTTTACCTACGTTCATCTTCTTCAAAAATCTTGAAAAGGAACAAAATGAATTTAAAATCAGTGTGTACCACATCATATTTATTTGCAAGCTAGCAGAACTTGAAAAGCTATAGCCTTTACTGAAAGTTCTTTAAGCAACAGAAGCTCTACACAGTACTGAATAATAGGTGTCAAATAAATCACTCTATAACCGATATTTTTCTAAATTGATATATATTTCTTGGTGTCCCCTATTCTATGAATATTTTCGCTGTCATTACAGTAATGAAAGAGGTTTTGTTCTTATTCTTCTTCATACAGTTCTTTAAGTTCAAAACCAGTTTACAGAGAAACTACTGTTATGCCACCTGGATTGTCACAAGTCCCCAGGAAAAGTTGGGTTTCACCTGAGGGACATGGTGGGAGTGACTGCCAAGACACTTTTCATTATTTATCGGCAATCATGGTCAACTGAGGACATCCTGGATGAGTGGAGACTTGTTATTAATATGACTCCCAAATACAAGAAAGGTTGTAAGGAGGACCTGGGGAATTACAGGCCTGTCAGCCAGAACTCAGCATTGGGGTATCTTTGCTGGGTAAAAAAAAAATGGCTGGACAGACAGGCTCAGAGAGTGGTAGTAAACAGTTAAATCCAGCTGGTGACTGGTTCAGAGGGCAGTCTGAGCCCTACTTAATATCTTTACCAATGATCTCGACAGAGGATTGAATGTACTCTCAGGAAGTTTGCAGATGACACCAAGTCGGGAGGAAGTGTTTATCTGCAAGGCAGTAGGAAGGCCCTGCAGAGCTACGTGGACAGACTGGATCCATGGGCTGAGGCTGACTTTATGAGCTTTTACAAGATCAAATGCCAGATCCTAAACTTTGGTCACAACCCCAGAAAACACTACAGGCTTGAGGCACAGTGCCTGGAAAGCTGTGGGGTATTAAAGAATCTGGGGACATTAGTTAACAGCTAACTGAATATGAACCAGCAGTGTACCCAGGTAGCCATGAAGGCCAATGGAATCCAAGCTTGTATCAGAAGTAACATAGTCATCAGGACCAGGGAAGCTGTCATCCCTCTGTCCTTGGCACTGCTGAGGCTGCACCTTGAGTACAGTGTTCAGTTTTGTGCCCCTAATCGCTATAAAGATATTGAGGCCCTAGAGTATATCCCAAGAAGGGCAATAAAGCTGGTGAAGGATCTGGAACACAAGTCTTATGATGAGTGGTGGAGAGAACTGGGACTGTTTAGTCTGGGGAAGAGAAGGCTCAGGGGAAACCTTACTGCTCTCTACCTGAAAGGAGGTTGTGGTGAGGTGAGTGTGGGCCTCTTTTCCCAGACAGCTAGCAACAGGGCAAAAGGTAATATCTTTGAGTTGTCTCAGGAGAGGTTCAAGTTGGATATTAAGAAAACTTTATTCTCAGGATGAGTGGTGAGGTATTGGAACAGGCTGCCCAGGATGGTAGTGGAGTCACTGTCCCTGGAGATGTTCAAGACACATGCAGATGTGGCACTGAGCGACATGAGTCAGTGTGTATGGTGGTGATTAGTTGATGGTTGGACTAGATGACCTTAGTGTTCTTTTCCAGCCTTAATGATTTTACCATTGTACATCTTAAGATTTAATTTAAAGTAGGCTCTTGTATCAGCAGTATGGTCCAACACCACCCTATTTACCAGTCAGTCAGTTCCACGCAAGAAATTATACTGCAGTAAAAACTAAAGACATTATAATCAAGAACAAGCACAGGAAGTAAGTAGTACGTTGGGTTTTCTGGATCTCAAAGATCTGAAAATAAATTACTTGACAGGACACATACTACTCTTCTGCTTTCTGATATAGGAGTGAATCTGTCATTTGTCTTTAACTTGTCAACGAAACCAGTAACTATTTAACCAGATATCAACACTACTTCAGAAGTAAACTGGTAGCATGTAATGTAAGTCAATACTCAAAGCATTTCACTTTTATTTAGCAGTTTTGTATCTCAATCTGGCTTAGCTTGCCACTATCACTACAAGCTGAGCTAAAGGACTCATTGTCATGTCACTAAAGAACTTCTAGGTACAAACCACCTTGGAAGACTTTCCTAAACATTAACAGAAAAGCACAGCCATGCCTACGCTTCCTGATGGAAAAAGTTTCCCTTTATGGCCTAGAAGCAGATTAACTAGCAACAAACCAGCGCTATTCTGTGTCACCTATTTGAATTAAGAATTAGTTTTCTCCCTCAGCTACTTGTAACAGCCTGGAATCACAAACCAATTTTCAAGTCTTTGAAACTATTTTGAATCTCCAATTCCACCTTCAGGCCACATAGGCAGCCTTGCCCATATAATCAATGCCATCTAGCGCTATTATTACCTCTTCTCTTATACACATTAATTCACATAGATATGCTTCTTTAACATACAAACTTACTTTTCTCATCTAGGTGGTACTCTGAATATAAATCTCATCAATTATTACATCAGGTGATGTCTTCTAAGAAATACCTAAACTTCAGTGCTTGTCCCTTGACACCTAAAAACTATAAATCATGTGTGTCTTTTAAGCACAAACTACACCTGTTTAATAGCACAGCTTTCATTTAACTTTCACTGGAGGCTGATCAGACAACATCTACAGGAAACAGCTGATGAAACATGATACACACTAACTCAAATTAGTTATGCTGCTTTTCATAGGCTATTAGCAACCTTATTTTGCAGGTAACACATCTGACAATCAAAAGCAGGACAATACATGCCTGCACTGTGCAGCTCAACAATCACTCAGTCACGCATATTAAATCAGCAACCTTTTAATTCCTTGCTCAAGACTACATTTTCAGTACTGTGTTCAGGTTTGGGCCCCTCACTACAGGAAAGACACTGGGGAGCTGGAGCATGTTCAGAGAAGGGCAACAAAGTTGGTGAGGAGTATGGAGCACAAGTCTTATGAGGAACAACTGAAGGAACTGGGATTGTTTAGATGCTGCTCAGGTGACACCATCTCAGTCTCCACAACTACAATGGGAGGTTGTGATAAGGTGGGAGTCAGCCTCTTTGCCCATATAAGTACCAACTGAACTGGAGGGAATCTCCTGGCACTCAACTTGTGCCAGGAGAGATTCAGGTTGGACATAAAGAAAAAATTAATCTCCAAAAGAGATTTTAGGTGCTGGAACAAGCTGCCTAGGGAGGTAGGGGAATCATTGTCTCTGGAGGTGTTTAAGAACCATTTGGATGTTGTACTGAGAAACAGGCTTAGTGGGGAAATAGTGGTGATGGCTGAATGGTTGGACTGGATGATCTTGGGCAACTTTTCCAACTTTGGTGATTTTGTGATTCTATGATTTCAAAGGGATACCAGCTGCCCTCTTAGTTTTCTCTGATCTCCGAAGACTACACAGTGTACTTCTTTCTTATCTCAAGCTGTATGGGAACAACATTTTGGGAACAATCTTCCCCACCTCCCCCTTCACTCTCCCCCTCCCCCCCCCCCCAAAAAAAAAAAAAAAAAGTAATAATTCCTTCTGTCCTCCTTTTTGTTGTTGTTAGAACATAGAAGCAACCAAATCTGTTCAGTCCTACATGAGGTGTAGCCAGTTCCTCACCAAAACAGGACCATCATGGGTCACCACAGATCAAATCCTTTCCATTTGCTTACTGCAACTCATACAGTAATTTTAAATGTGATGTGGAGAGGAAATAAAACTTTCAAAGAAATCAGGTGAAAACACTGCCTTTTTAAAATCCAGACATTTCAAACAAGAGCTGCTTTACCAAACAAAGCAAAAGATATTCATACAAGAAGAAAGACACCATTCTCAACAACAGACAACTCATTTTGGAAATCTCACTATAATATACTACTACAAAATAACAATAAAGTTATTCATTTCACTCAACTAAAAAAAGATCAGATTTGGAGAATAGCAAGAGATTTAGATGAATAAGTTTATTAAAAGTTATTCAAGTCTATGGAGGAATTGATTCAAGGAATGTTGAAATTATTGTTACCATTTTAAAATAGATTGCAGTTTAAAAATACATACAGATTAATACTATATACAGAATATTAAACAGAACAGTCAGGAACATCTTTGTAAATTAACATAATCCTTTGTCTTTATGTATTATTTCTTAGCAGAATAGGGGAAAAACTATCTTCTAGCAAAACATTTCTAGAACTACTTACTTAAAAATCCTATGATATTAGTATTCTGTTTTCTAGCAATTTACATTTCAAAACGTCTGCCATTTTTTAACATTGAGAATATTTTAATAATAATATTTTAATAATAAATAATTTTTTTAATAAAAAATTAACAATCATCAGAAATAAAAACAAAAAAACATTCAACGTCTCAAAAGGCCTTGAGTTTCTTAATCATTTTTCTGAACAGGATATGGACAAGTGGAGTTACTACATCACACTACGATGCTTTCCAACACCTCTACAGATTTTAAAAGGTAAATCTTAGCCCATATTCTGCAAACGCTTTTCTAAGATAAGTGTTCTCAAAAGAATTAAAGAAAATGCCAATTATTAGCTTATTCATAACCTTATGGTTTTTTTTTTTGTTTTGTTTTGTTTGTTTTGTTTGCTTGTTTGTTTGTTTTTACATGCAATTAAAAAATTAAAATAACAGATAGAATTAAAAATATTTTCATACTTCCTGAAATCACTATTAACAGCATTAATGAAATCAAAAATTTACAAAGCTTTTCACAGGGAGCAGTAACAAAAGGTACAAATTCTACCAAAACAATCTGAAAATGGTACTCCACCATTCTTTCTTACATAACAACTACTGACATTGTGGGACAAAATCTATTCTGAAAATGGAGTCAGCTCACCTCAATTAGCACAGGGGCAAGAATATACTGAAACACTTTTTTTTTTTTTTTTTCTTTCCAGTTTCTCTAATGTTTTGTCAAAGAGCATTGAAACAACTGGGACAAACTTACAGAGTTTCATACAGAGCGCTGTCATGTTACCCTGATGTTACAGTTCCTCTTACATGCTGATCTAAAGCCAGAGGAAACCTCACCTGTACGCTTCCAAAAATCTTAACCTTTGTAGAACATTAAGGAAGATCTGTCCCATGAAATTATGAGGACCATCAGAAAATTCAGAAGCCCAGTACCTCCCTCACTATGTGCACCTGTACACCATAATCCATAAGAATATACTACACTCAGTGAAAGCACATGGCAATCTCAGCATAATTTCCACTACTTTAAGTATGTTCTTCCCAGAATAACAGTATTACTACCATATACCTTTGCAACCAGGTTTAGCAGCTAACTCCTGCCAGAGAAACCTTTACATTTTGGAAAGCCCCAAACAGTATAAGGAAAACATGTATCCCAACTTCAGCAAGGATTAGTGATGAGACTTTCCAAGAAAGCAACACTTATTCTGGATACGTATAGATGTAGCATTTCTAACTTACAGGTTAATTCTAACCTTGCTGACAGTACACAAAACAACACATGCAAAAGACAGTCTCTATGACAGTTATTTTCTAGGAACATCCATAGCTTATAGCAAATACTTGTCACACCCATCAGCTCACATTTAGTATCCTCACCGAGAGTTGCATATCTTCTCTCAAGTGCTCAGCATACTCATTTGAAGTAAGTATGAAATCCATAGTATAAATTTTAAGTCATACTGTTCTTCTGAAATTCTGGCATCCCCCCCACCAGTGATACCGCCCATGTCTAGAAATAATCAATGCTGTTTTAGTCCCAGGAAGTGTCACATGTGCAAGGAGAGGACAGAACTTACAGTCCATAAAAGTCAGGACCAAAGTCCTACAACTACATTACTAAGAGGGCTGTTTCCTATTTTATTATGTTGTCCCACAACAACAGGGACAGATATCAGTGGTGGTATGCATGTAGACATTGAACTTTCCATTTCTATATTCCATTGTTGATTTGTGTTTGGTTTTGTTTTGTTTTGTTTTGTTTTGTTTTGTTTTTTAAACCACATAACAAATAGCAGCAGAGGGGCAGTCTGACATAGAAGTGCATATGAAGCAAAGGTGTGCCATTAAATTCCATTAAGTCCCTTTTGAAGTTATTGGCTGATGTAAAAGCAATAGTTCACTAACACATTCTGGGTCAGTCTCAAAATTAGCAGTTTTCCCAGTTGGAATAATTTTTGAATGTTTTGTGCTCTAATATAAGCTCAAGAACCTTGTATTCTTTGTTTACAAATAAATTAGTTTTTAACACTATCAGTCTTGAGTGCTAATTTCTAATTGTATTTACAGACTACAAGCAATAAGGTCTCCAGTACAAGTTGTTTTCATTTATACTTCAAAGGGAAGATAAATAGAAGAATCACAATTTGGAAACATCCTTGCTACCAGCATAACTATTTTAATTATGTTTTCCTGAAGAAAAGCAAAAACTAACAATAAAACAAAAAACCCACCACACTGTAGCAGAATCAAATAAGATTAGTTTACAACTGTGCACAAAGAATTTCCACCTTTTCCAGAAGATCTGTACTAAAGTAAAAGTACTAACATTCCCAAGAGCTTAAAGGTAAGAGAATTGGACAAGGCCCAACTTATATTCCGCTGTATCTGAAAACTTACCTAATTAATATTAAAGCGTTAGGATGTCATATGGTGTCAGAAAATAGCTAAAAGATTAAAATTTGGTTATTTGATCAAGAAAGCACTGAATAAATGAAAACTATACCTTAGAAGTGTTATTGAAGCTATATAGCAGTGTTACCCTATAATAATAATACTGTCTCAGTGTTCCATAAACTAGCTGAGAACAGATTTTTTCATTCTAAACAAGCACAATGATTTGAGCAAGTGTGTTTTTGTTACATGAAATTTAGAACTTCATGAAAATGTAATAGAAGATTTATTTCATAAAGACTAAAGTTAGCCACTTAAACTATAGTCATTTCCATATTCTTAGCTGAAATACATATAAACAATGAATTGTGATCACTTCAATGACAAGTAATAAAAACTAAACTGATTTTTCTTCAAAATGTTCAGAACATAGCAGTGAGTATAAAAATGTGCTCAAACTTATACAGGCATTAGAAATATGTTTTTCTTTCTAAGAATCCAGATTCTAAGAACTTTTATAATTATCATGTCCATTCCTGTTTCAAAGGCTAGAAAAGTTTACTAGACAATACCTGTAACAACACCATCAACATGAAACATTAGCTTTATATATGCAAACAAGCTAAGACTGATATTTCCCACAACCAGCTTATGAAAAACTTGAGAAGAGTTTTATAACAACACCAGCCTTATAATCTATTTGGGGATGGTCATCGTGACTTGAAAAAGTAAATGTAAATCAATGAAGTTCATTTAATTAGTTTTACTTCAGAAGGTTGCTTAAATAAAAAAGTTCATGGATAACTTGATTCTATTGCTTCAAACATAGTCTACACACCCTAAGACCAAATTTTCCTTTTTAAGACTTCACTGAAGCAATGAGTAGAAGCCTGAAAATTCATTTTATTCATTCCAAAAATAAGCCTGTCAGCTGAACAATATAAAGGGCAAAAGCCAGCTATCTTTTCATAAAAGCAAAATTCATTCCAAACTCTTTAGGAGAAAAGAATACAATTCTCACTGTATGCTAAGAAATTCTACATTTTGTGTTATTCTACATTAAGAAATTTACAAATAATTTAACTCCTTTATCTTAAAATTGCACCACTTCTGGAGACTCAAGTCTGGAAAGTGGGTACCATTGCTTCAGCAATATACAGGGAATAAAGGAAAGAGATTATGGCTGCAGCAGGCATTATAAAAAATGCTAAAGCCTAAAACTATTTCTTTTTATTAGTACAAATGATGGTTATTTGCACATTAAACATAAATTTTATAAAAGAGAAAAATAACTCTCGCCTTCAATTCTGATGCATTCTTATGATAAATATATAAGTAAAAGAGATTAAATGTAACAAGAGTTACACTGCCTGAAAACCCACTTGCAGCACATTCTAAATAGTCTATTAATTACAGTACACTTAAAGGCAGATTTAATTTGCAGGACTTAAAATTTACTGTCTTCAACCCTAAGCCCCCATACTAGTGAAAAAGCTCTAGGCAAAAGAAAAAATATAGCTGAAAAAATAATATCAAGTCTGGTTTAACAAGAGGTTTTTCTCCTCCATTATTACTGACCAAATTACTTTTATTTAAGTAGAAAGATCTTTCTTACACAGGCATTTAGAGGAATCAAAAGTTGCACAGATTGACAGTAGTAGATTACAGAACACAAGCATACCAGATCATTGCAGAATGAAACAACCACCTTATTAATCTATGTGGACTCAAATAGCACGAGAAAGAAAGGTATTGAGAGCTCTGAAGACTGACAGAAAACTTGTTTCCACCATACCACAAAGTTTTCCCATTTGGTGTTGCAAGCCTTCCTGGAAGTTGGCTTTCAGGAAGCCAGGAGGAGCCAAGCCAACTGCTCAGACATGCATCATACTTAGGTGTCTTAGCAGTTCTATAAACATTTGGAGAACGCCAGTTATTGCCATTAGGACTGCTATCCATTTGATCCTCTGGATCAGAAGCACTCATTACAGCATAATTGTATTTTGGCACTCAGAAATCTATGTAGGTATCATCCTGAACAACAGGCTTACACCACATAAGCTGTTAACAGTCTAGAGAACATTTTTCATCACTGACCTCTAGCTGTGGCACTATCACCTGATTCTGTCACAAGAAATATAAAGGAGCTGATCTACAGCTTTCAAAGACAACCAGACAACAACTGAGGAGTAACTGAGTACGGAAGTGCTTAAACTGCACTCCAGGTTCTAGTAAAGACCAATCAGCATCTCAAAAATCAATGTGAACATCACAGATATGAACAGATCACCAAGTATAATCAGTTTCCAGTTGTTGCTATATCCAGGTAGAAAAAAACAGTAGGGAATCCTTCAACTTAATTATAGCAATGGTCAGAATAAGGATTTTGAAGAAAACATATTCAAAAGCGACTATTTTCATGTCCACTGTCTCAACTTGGTGTGGAGAAAATCCACACACCTCCTCAGGTGAGCTACAATAACATATCACCTCAGCTTCAAGGTAGAATAAATCAGTCTAGTGCGTTATGATGTCCCAACACGATCTCTGCTAATAGTAGAAAGCATTACTGAGACTATGCACAAATGCATGTAAGTTGGTCTCCCACACTTCGTGGCTTTCTTTTCAGAATAGTGTAAAATAAATGTGCATCATATTTTCAAGCATGTTTTTAAGAGGTTCCAAGAAAGGCTGTATTCTATTAATTGTGCATTCAGGCATCTCATTTGAACGCTGCTGTGATTTTTTTTTTCCTACTCCTTTCAAGTGCTCTCAGTACAAAGGTCACTACTGCACTTGTTAGAAGATATCATCTATCCTACAAACACTCCTTGAAAATAATCAGCAGTCTACTTCATGTATTAGTGGCAGAAAAATTGACATCCTAAAAAGAAAAAAAAACATGAAATACCAGCACACTTGCAGCGACACTTACTCAGACACCTAAACTAGGCATATGGAGTCAGAACAAAATAATGCAATGAAGAAACATATGTAGTAGAGCAAAATACAAAGAGCAAAAGAAAACAAAATAGCTACAAAGAAATGAGAAGTTATACAACTCTGCAACAAGAAGTCTTCAAGTACCATGACAGAAAAAAACAGTCAAAGTGTCTGCTAAATTGCTGCAATAAAATGGCAAGAAAAACACCCATAGCGTGCAGTTGATGGGCAAAATTAATTACTCAGACAACAAAGGATAATTGCTTCTGGAATAAATTATAGCCTTCTGAGAAGAGCTAAATCTGCATATGGAGCTCACGAAGGAACCATCTTAGAGCAAAAGGTAAAACTCAGATGCTGAGATACCAACTGGAAAACAGTCAGATCTATTATAAAAATGAGAAGTCTAGAGTACTAAAATGCCTAAAGACTAGATTTATAGAAAAGTTTTTAGATGCACAAGGATTCAGATAGCTATTCAGAAATACTTTGATGCCTAACACCCTTTACATAAACAGATATTAAGTACATAGACAGCACTGAAAATCTTACTAGATGTTTCCCCACTATGTAAGATTTATGACAGCATCAGAAACCTTGGTCACAAACACCCCTCCCTCAGAAGCAAATGGACAGAGGCCATTTCCAAATTACCAGGTTAGAGAACTACCTACAAGACTCTCCACTGCCATCAGTTTTCTACTGCAGAGATTGAAGGCAACAGCTCCACTGAAGTACTGTTATAACCCTATATGAGCATCCCCATAGCCACATGCTCACAGAGCACAGCCACCACCAGCGTTATGACAGGTGCACAAGTGGGCACGGCCCTCGGGCAGCACGGAGAAGCAACCAGTCTGCAGCACAGCAAATAAAGGTAGGCCTCAGGAGATAAGCATCTTCAGCAGCACCTACAGCAGCCCTCACGGTTCCACTACCCTAGGCAGTAGCTAAACAGCCAGGGAAGAAGGTGAGGGTGGTGGAATTAATGGCTGCTCCTTTCTGTTAGCCTCAGCCAACGCGGGCAAGCTGCCCTCAGAGCAGAGCTTCCACATCCCGCCTCAGACGTTTCAGCGACCGCCCCCGTCAGATACCGGCAGCTCTTAGGGTCGCTGACATCCCTAACGCTCCCGCGCAGAGCGTGCACACAAAGTCAGTCACACCGCTCTCTACTCGTAAAATCCATCCCCATACACCAGCCCCACACGCCGCGGCCTCACCCGGATACGGATTTCACGCTCGCCCCCGGCCCGCCTCTCCAGCCCGCCCCCTTCTCCGCATCGCGCACATAAGCGCGCGTGCTCGGCGCCGACGGTCTGTGATTGGGTGCCGGAGCGAGCACGCGGGGAAGTCAGCGCACTGCCGGGGCGGGGCACGGCGGCTATAAAGGGCGCGATGGGCCGTGAGATCAGTTGTGTGCGTGGTGGTCCTTTGCCGGCGCGTGTATGTGGTGTGGAAATATACTTGTGCTGGGAACTGTGCTCACAGGGTATTCCTGGCTCCCGGATATATTCTTTACTCTTGGCTTTTGATTCTTTAGTTGCAGCATGTTTGCTCACCCTGTGAGGTGATCTCAAGTTTTAGTACCAAGTTAGTATCGTTTGTCTTCAACGGAATAAATCAGCAGTTCTAAGGATTCTTGTTGTCTGCATTAGTTAATCTTCCAATACAGTATTGTCCCCAGCTAAAGATCAATGCAAATATAAATCAAATTGTAGAGTTTGTTCATGAAAGTAGGAGAGAAAAATTCATAAAAGAATCTTTTCATAGAATTATAGGATCATAGAATTCTTGGGGTTGGAAGGGATCTCTGAGGGCTATCTAGTCTAACTCCCCTGCAATAAACAGGGACACCACAGCTGGAGCTGAATAGTCTACACTAGTATTTGGGTGTTCAAGAAGTTCTTGAGTAGTCATCTTACTGATTTCTACAGCACTAAATGTGCAAAATCAGGTTCCTAGGGCTTCAGGACATTCTTTCTGAAATGGTGTTCAAATATGCTCTTTTTGGGACAGAACACCTACTCATACTTTCTCAGTAAATTGAAAATCGCACTTTTTTGATTGTCAAGGTATTATTCTCTTTGTATGGATTAATGCCAAATTCCATTAATGACTCTTATGCAGAAAAGCTTAGATATTCTATCTTGCCTCTCTGTGACATGTTCCTTTTCGTTTTTAGTATTTGCCATACTGTTTTTGAATGTTCTGGACAAAAAGCAATGAGATGTTAGCTCTTACCAAGTCAAATTAGTTAATTGCATTTTCCCTGTGTTTTTATAGTAAAGCTGTATCTTTTGGGTTGTGAGAATTAATGTATAATATACCTTATACTTTTTATGTAAGGGAAAAAATCCCTTCAAAATTAGCCTATTTTATCTACTTTGAAAATTTGTAGAAGTGCTAATTGTATTTTTATCGTTATTACTTTTTCCAAGTTTAAAAAATAGTAAACATTAGCAGATGTCTCTTATATTTTCAGTATCAGTGTTTATTAGAAGAGAAAAAAATCAAATTTATTTTGATTTTCTATTATTATTAGGATTAAAGCAATTATTAATATTAGATAATCACAGAATTGTAGGAGTTGGAAGGGACATCTAGAGATCATCTATGCCAACCCCCTGCTAAAACTAGATCTCTAAAGCAGGTTGCACAGGAAAGCATTCAGGCAGGTTTTGAATATCTTCATAGAAGGAGACCACACAGCCTCCTTGGGCAGCCTGTTCCAGTGCTCTGTTGTCACTTTCACAGTAAAGAAGTTTTTTCTCATGTTCTCTTGGAACTTCCTGTGTTCCAGTTTGTACGTGTTGCTCCTTGTCCTATCACTAGGCACTACTGAAAAAGCTACCCACATCCACTTCTGCCCTTCACGTATTTAATTTTTTTAACTTATAAATAGTTATAAGCATGATAAGATCCTCTTTCAGCTTTCTCTTTTGCAGGCTGAACAAATGCAGGTCTCTCAGCCTTTTCTCATACAGGAGATGCTTCAGGCCCTTCAGCATCTTCGGGGCCTTTCACTGGACTCTCTCTAGAAATTTCCTGTCTTTCTTGAACTGAAGAACTCAGAACTGCACCCAGTATTCCAGATGTGGCCTCACCTAGACAGAGCAGAGGGGGAGGATCATCTCCTTTGACCTGCTGGCCACTGGAAGTATACACCACTGGAAGATGGAAGGCAAAATTATTACAGCCAGAATTAGGCTTCTCGAGGCCTTGAACAGAGGCCAAGGCAAGTCTTCTCTGCTTACACTGCAATTATTTTATTTTCACCATTGGTTTCTGTGATGTCAGACTCAAGCAGTTGCTCTTAAAGAAGACTGGAAAAGATCAGGAACCTCTCAAAGAAAGGGAAGTAAGAGGTGTTTGGCAAAAGAAGTTTTTGTCCTTCTAGTTCTACCTTTCTTTATATTCCTCATCACATGAATATAAACTCACTGTTGCAAAGCTTACTAGCTACGTACAGGCATTTGAAACAGGATGGTTTGTTAGCCTTCATAATTCATTTATTGTTGGCTGACTGAGAGTCTGAAAATTTATCTTCCATTCCGGCATGGACCATGATCTGGTGTTTATACCAGATTACTTACACACTTCTGCTAATTTGCTCCCATTATTTCTTCGCTGTTTTGAGGAGAAATTGTGTTGTCAGCACAGTATTTTTCAATAATGTTTTAATGATCTAAAATGTATCAATTAAACATGACATTTACTGAATTTTCTCAGTGCTGAGATAATGACGCCACTCTTGCCATTTTCTAAGTAACTGAAGAAGATAACTAAAATAAGATTTTAATTTCATTAGGTAGATGCTCATTAAGATCATGGTATCTTGTGGAGTTCCTAAAAGCTTACAATGCAAATAGTGCCTAATATTCTGAGACTGTTTTAATTTCCATAAAACTTGAGTATGCATAGTAAACTATATTAATCTAGAAAACAAATTAATAAACTATTGAATTCGTCTTTCCTTGATTTAAAATGCTCAATGGTTTCTTTAAACAGTATGCAAGTCTTCTATTCTTAATTTATGTATCATTATCGCAGAAGAAGAAAGCATTCCCAGTACTCTAAAACAGCTCAAAAAGTAAATCAAATGTTAAAGTGTTGTTTTTTTTCATGTACAATAATGTTTACACTATACAAAAATCAATTTCAATATCAATTCTGTGCAGTTTAGCTTAGTGTAACACAAGCCTCTGTATTTTATTGTTTGTTGGATTGTTGTTGTTGTTTTTTTTTTCCCTCCCCAAGTAAAGTGGGAAAGTCCTTTAAGTCTATAATTTTCCAAATGCCTGTATTTTATGGTTTTCATGGGGTCTGATGTGGTTTTGTTCTGATTATCCTCTTCCTTGCTGTGTTGCCACACTAGCCATGGAAATACACTGCTATTGGTGAATTTATTTCAGCCTTTAATTCAGCTGACCTGTTCCAAGTTAACTTTTAAAATCTCCTGAGATATTAATGTCCTGTATAGTTTAAGAATGTTTCCTACCCTAATGTACTCCAAGGAAATAGAACAGTTTTTTTCTTGGTATGTAACTCTACCATTTGTTGGATATCCTGATTCAGACAGATCTTCAGCAAAATTTGTTGACATTCTTCAAAAGCTTTGGGAAACTAACAGACTACGAGACAAAAATGAAATGAGAAACTTGAGTTGCCTCACTTTCAGACTCATTCACTAAGCCTGAACAGAATAACATAGTAAATCTAAATTAATCAAGGAAAGAAGAAACTGGAAACAAAATACACTGCAAGCTATATACTTATTAAAACTTTTTAAACTAATAAAAATATAGGAGCTATACAGGAGGCTTATATTTTCAACTGATTGAAGATAGCAGTTATTAAAAGACTGGTTGTATTTGATATCTGTTTTCAACTTCAAACTGCATTTCCCCCTAGAGTTTTATGAAATATGAAATGTTTCTACAAATGTGCTACGTGTAGGATGGATTTTTTTAGGGGGGTGAAGAGGGAAGGTTGTTTTGTTTTATTTTTGTTTTGGAGGGTGGGGTAAATATTTATCCATACTGCGTTGTAAATCGTCTTTTTGAATTTAGAGTTGGTGATCTATTTTTCAACTACCTTTTCCCACGTTTATGTGTATGTTAAAAGCCTTCATATATGCAGCAGTGCTATGCTGGAGACTTCTTTGTGAAATCCTTTAAAGTATTGCAGACGGATTTTTGATTCTCATACTGGTCTTTTAAAATCACTTTTTGCCTACATTTGTGAGAGCAATTTATGTTCAGTACTCTCAGTTGAA
Organism: Tympanuchus pallidicinctus; assembly: GCF_026119805.1. NCBI lineage: Eukaryota > Metazoa > Chordata > Aves > Galliformes > Phasianidae > Tympanuchus > Tympanuchus pallidicinctus. The sequence goes on from NW_026294744.1 coordinate 1,808,942, forward strand.
GTGATATTTTCCTACTGTATTTTATTTTCCCTCATTTAATGTTAAAATGAATAAATATTTGAGTTCATACAGATTCTAGAGAAAACAATGTTGCACAAAGAAATCACCTAGTTAATCATGGTAAACTGCACAAGTGCTGGGAGTTTGTTTAAGCTCTGAGGGAAATGTCCAAGTCATTTTTAAAGCCATTACAACCATACTTGCAAGCATTTTAAACCAGTCAGATATTGTCAACAAGAACTATGTCTGTGTTCATCTGATGGTGGCTAATGTACATACATCTTTCTAGGATTTAAGAGTGAACAAACAAGAACTATAAATTTTCTCCACACCAAGTTCAAGAACGCTGAACTGTGTCCAAAACAAATAGTTTCTGAGGACAAAATTGTAGCCGTTTGAAAATAATTCTGTTTTTCCACTTGGATTTCTTCGAACATCAGTATTCAAAACATCTATGGGTCATTCCGAAACATCATTTCATTTCTAAAATAATCAGTACCATCTCAACAACATTGCTAAAATTTATAAAGTTAAGCACTAAACCCTGATTTCTTGAAGTCAATCTTTTTGAAGGTAAATTCAATCATACAGTAGTCTTCTGAAGGTTTTTAGGTCACCTTCCTAACGTTTTGCTTTGTGGTTGGTTTCATACGTTTATTTCAGTATTTAATAAATACATGCAAAAGGACACAGATTTTTAAGTACTACTGGATTTATCTCATTAATTAGGTCTTGTAGAGGCTTCTCTAGGAACTGGAGAGCAGTTAAATATTAATGATTTATTTAGTGATACTGAATTACTGAATAATTTCCTTCTAGTACCTCTACACAGGCCACCAATATTTGAAAGGTAGGGCTTTACCTTGGCTGATAACCAGTGCTTTAAAATAGACATGATGGGGGAAGAGTGTGTACTTCCAAGTAACAGAGAAGAGCCAGATAATACTAGATGGTCTAGAATACTCTCTTCCTTGCTTTTCTCTTCTGACCAATGCACCTGTAGAACCGTTGTTATTTTTCACATCCCTCACCAAATTCAATTCCATCTCTGTTTTTGCTTTCCCGATCCCATCTCTGCATGTCTGAATAGCATCCCTGTATTTTTCCCAGGACAGTCATCCCTGCTTCTGCTATCTGTGTATTTTCTTTTTATCTACTGGTTTAACCATCAGGTCCTTGTTCAGTCATGCTGGTTTCCTGCCTCTGATTTCTTGTGCTGTGGGATAGAAAGCTCTGGTGATCTCAGAAAGATGTCCTTAAGGAGCTGTCAGTTCTGTTCTGTTCGTATGTCCATAAGGATGTTTTCCTGGGAGACCTCATCCCGTAAGTCCTTAAACAGGTGGAATTTCTCTCCTCTGAATTTCAGGGACTGATTTTTGCTTGGGCCATGTTCCTTGAGATCATAAACTCAGACGGGGCATGGTTCCTACAGTCCAAACTGCCTCCAATTTTAACTTCTTGAATGAGCTCTTCTTCATTTGTGAACTCTTGGTCCAGTAATACTTCACTGCTGTTTGATTTGTCCAATACCAGGATCAGGAATTTATCCTCGACAGAGTCTTGTAGTTTCCTGGATTTCTTGCAGCCCATCGCGTTTTTTTTTTTTTTTTTTTTTTTTTTCCAACAGACAACTGGATGGTTGAAATCCCCCATCACGATGAGAGCTTGCAAGAATAACACCACTTGTAGCAGAAGCAAGAATGCCTTGTCAACAAGCTCCCCTTAATTGGGCACCATGGAATAGATCGCAACCACCACCAGATATTATTAACTTATCCAGTCCCTAATTTTTACCCAGAAACTCTCAGCCTAATTATGGCTGTTTTTAGAGGCTGCTCTTCACAGTGTCTCCTCTTCTTAACATAGAGAGTAACTCCCCACAATTCCTGTTCTGCCTATCCCTTCTAAAGATCTTACAGCCCAGTGATAGTATTCCCATTGTGAAATAAACTTCCTTTTTGCGAGCATCCTATTCTCTAGACCAAATAACCTCAATTCCTTCAGCCAGTCCTGAAATATCCTGCATTCTCATCCCTTCACCAGCTTTGTTGGTTTTCTCTGAATATGTTCCAGGAATTCGGTATCTTTCTTGTAGTGAGTGACCCAAAACCGAGCATAGTATTAAGCACCAATACTTGTTTGGCCTCACTATTTTGATTCACAAGGCAACAATCACTTTACTTGTCCTGCTGTCCACACTATTTCTGATGCAGGTCAACATGCTCTTGGTCTTCTTGACCACCTGGGCACGCTTCTGGCTCATGTTTGGCCAGCTGCCAACCATCACTTCCAGGTCCTTTTCCACCATGCAGTTTTCTAACCACTCCTCCCGTCTTTTACCACTGCATGAAGTTATTGTGACACAAGTGCAGCACCTAGCACTTAGCCTCATTGAATGCCATACACTTGGATGCAACCCATCAATCGAGACTATCCAGATCCTTCTGCAAAGCCTTCCTACCCTCAAATAGATCATCACCCCTAACAACTTGGTGTTATCTGCAATCTTACCAAGGGTACACTTAATCTTCTCATCAATATTTATAGTAAAGATATTAAGCAAAACTGGTCCCAGTACTGAGCCCTGCGGAGCACTAACTGCCATCTAGATTTAACTCCATTCACAACAACACTTTGGGCCCAGCCATCCAGCCAGTTTTCTACTTGACAAACAGTACATCCATCCAAGCCATGAGCACCAGTTTCTCCAGGAGAATGGTAAAGAAAACATTATCAAATGCCTTGCTGAAGTCTGACTAAACAACATCCCAGCCTTTTCTTTGTCCACTGGGCAGGTCATCTTGCAGGTCATCATAGGAAGATATCAAGTTAGTCATCCACTACTTGTCCTGTACATGCTGTGTTGATGGCAGTCAAAATAAACCCCCATAATCTTCCGTGGCACCTAAGTCAGACTGGCAGGCCTTTTATAACCACCAGCTTTATAGTCTCAAAGAGCAGAAATCAGACAAGCTGTTAAAACAGATGCATCAGAGGAGATAAAATTCATAAAGCAACTGAGGTAGAGCACTGCAGCAAGCATAATGAACTGAACTGCATTCTCACAGTTCTGCTAATATAATCTAAGACCAATACAATCTACTAGTTACCAAGGAGAACAAAGAGAGACCCATCTGAAACGTCTTTTGTCAAATCACAGTAATTTTACAGGATTGCCACATAACCAAAGATTTTTCCATCTGTGGTTGTTGTGGAATGTTCTTCCTAATGAAGTATAGAGAAGCAAGATAGGACGGAAGCAGCGGGAAGGGAGAGAGGATATTGCTGCGCAGGGATCAGAGAGAAAGGCAAGTGGAACATTGTTCAAGGACAGTAATCACTTTCTGAAACAGCGAAATTGATTGGCAACATCTATGCAGTTTTCTTCATACTACACAACAGTTGGAATCTAGGGGCAAACTTGTTTGCTGTGCTTTTCCCCCGTTATTTCTCATACACATATGGAACAGCAGCTCCTCAATTTTCCTTGGGTTTCATGATTCTTTTAATTGCTTACAGCTCATTTAGGATCTGTGCTCTTTTTTGTTGTTTGATTTCACTCTTAATCAACATTTTTTATCTCCATAACCAGATATTTCCAGAGAAGTATGCTTCTGTATTGGCTAGCTAATAAACTATATAAATGCATGAGGCACAAGTAATAGCAAAAACACTGACACCCTCCAGAATTCTAGAATGCTAAAGCAGGCTGAGAACCTCAGTAAGACTCTCCTTGTGTTCGCATAAATATTGAAGTGCTTCTGTATCTTGTACAAAACCACATCTAAGGCTACCCAATGTCAGATTGCTTCAAGGGAGTCAGTGCTCTTAACTTTAGTGCTAGTATATGCAAGACACTTCTAGAATACTAATACTTCTGTCAACAATCATTCTGCCAACATTTGCGGATTGTATATTAACTGGCTGAAATACTGATCCTTTTGGCATCTTGTTCAGTAGTCATGGTACTTTATATTTAAACACATTTAGATTCACCACATTCCTATTTGGATCACTGATGTCCACAATTTCTTTCTTCCTGCACCCTCTCTGAGATAGAATTTTAGAGTTCTTATGTCAACAAAAAGCAGTCCTTTCCTGGGGACAAAAGTCGTTATGATCTTCCATACAAACATCTGAGCCCCTATTCATATGTTTTAGGCCCTAATGAGTCTCATGGAACATATTTCAAGATATGGGGTTTGCTTCCAACACTGATCATGATTATGTGTCTTCCATTTCCTCATGTATCTAAGGATACCATAGGTGTGTCCGCATTAGTATTTTAGTTTAGATCAGGTATGTGCTTTTGAAGTGAATCTCTCAATTGTCTTCACTTAAAAAAAGCTTCAGATCACGGAATAGTCTTGGAATACATGAGCTAAATTCCTTTTGAAAGGAACTAAATTGGAAGATGCTGTCAGGAGTGCACATAATATACACCAGCTGTTAAGGGGTGTTCAATCTATAAGACCATATATAGCTAGTCCAAAATAAAATCCCTGAAATATCAGCACTAACGGATGTGGTTTTGCCAAACCGCACTTCTGTGGATGTTGCAGATAGGTCCTTAAACAGCTCGACAAAATATCTTTGCAACTTGTGCTGAGAATTTTCAGAAAGTAATTTAAAGATTATAGCAGAGTTTATGACTGATAGTTTTAAATCCTTTCAAGATCTTCCGAGGTTTTTTTTTTTTCTCAAGATGTCTAATATTTGATAGGGACTATAAACAGCTAGTTGTCTGAAAGGAATAGAATAATAATTAATAAAACCAATAACATATTTTTGCATCTCTTACTTCTTGACATAAGTCTTCAATAAGTACGTTATTGTGAAATAGAAGGCCTATCATACTGGGCTGCATTATCAAGAATATAGCCAGCAGACTAATAGAGACTTTTATACAATTTTGATTGAATTAATTCAGATTAATGAAATAATTGGAAAGTTTCATATAATAGTGAACTCCAACAATAACAAGATTAAGATATCTGCCACTACTGACATTTAGTAGATACTTTTCTTTTAATAATAAACATGAGCTAAGTAAGGCCAACCCTGAAGTTTTCTTCATTTCCTCAAATCAAATTCACCTTTTTTATTGCAGTTGTGGATGGAAGATTTCTTCTTCCAATGCCCCTAAGCGAGTAATAGAACATAGTTGTTTTGTAGCCTATAGCTGAGATGAAAACAGAACTTAAGTACAACAGAATCAGATCTTGTAACACATAATCACCACAGATATTTAGTTACTATCAAATGTCTGTGTATTGCTAAAAGAAGGGGATTTTTACTCATTTGTTATAGTGAGAATGAATGAATGACTCTATTGTTAACTAGTATCAGATTGCAAAAAGTATTTGCATTTGTATGAAGAAATTTCAAGCTGAAAAGTCTCTGTTCAATCTTGTCCACAGCTGTACGCACATACTTTCTAAAATCAGCAAGTGTTGGCTAGCATTTTAACAGATAAATGACACATACAAAAGTGTCTGGGGGCAAGACTGACCTCACACGCTGTAAGACTTGCCACTACCTACATTTCCACATTCCATAGGTATGGAGTGGATAAATCTAATTTGAACTAACAAATAAGTATATGTTAAAATTCTGATAACTTTATTAGCATTTTTCTATACTGTATAACTTCTTTTCTATAAAACAAAATTTCATTCCTATTTTTATTAATTCTTTATTCCCCATTGACTGATTTATTTTAATTTTCTGGTACATGTCAAGAAAATTAACAAAAACATGTGAGAGGAATTTTCGTCAGATAGTTTTAATAAATTTATTTTCTGTAATATGGTATCTGCTCTCCTGTACTTTACCCTTCTAATATGTTCAAATTTTGATTGTTCCTCAGAGATCTTACAGATCTGGACAAGTACAACCTCTGAAAGTGTGTAAAGGCTGCCTTACTATCTTATCTTTATACTCATCCTAGGGTTAAGCAGTTAGAGAATTTTCACTGTAAGAGATTGGATTTCCTGTATGTGCTGTACTTTTTCATGACAGACCCTCCACCTATCCTCCACCTAACATTGCAAATTTACTACACTATGCCTGCGTAGTCAGCCAGATTTTATAGAGGTGATATACAACTTTTTCAGTAATAGTCTGCAACTGGAATATGTATACACATCTGTGGGAAGGGAATTTCCAAAATCAGTTTCCTGGCTGGCAGGCTAAGGCCCCTGCCCAATGGCCTCACACATTGAATGTATAATGACAGCTGTGGCCTAACTTGCCTATTTCACTTGCAGTTGTGGAACTGAATCAAAAGTGTTCAAGGATTACATCACATAGATCACATCCAGTCTATTCCTCATGAAACAGGCTAGTGTGTCCCTGCAGGGCTGGTTGAGATTTTGTACGTTTGCCGACAAATTCTTCATTTTTCAAACATCTAGTTGTATTCTCCTGTTGCATCCAGCTCAGAGTCATATTCCCTCTGTGGCCTTCCTTCTGTGTTGGTTAACTGGCTAGAGGAAAAGACTTTCTTCCTTTAATTATTTCCAGACATTCTACTTTTCACTTAGGCCCATATAGATCCCTTCTGCATATATTGTTATTTACTAACCCATTTCATGTAGTGGGTTAGTGCATCATCTTCCACCTCATTGTGCTAGCATACATGGTTTGGTCTCCATAAACATTCAGCAAGTGTCAGTGAATATCAGTGGATGCCATTTTTTCTGTGTGGAGGAATTCAAATATCCTTTTGCTTCACACACACTTCCATGTCAGACACCATTTTGTCAGACCACTCCTCTGCTGCCATCAGTCACATGGCAGCAAAATATAAGGGAATATTGGAGGGAAGGTTTTATGGATGTTGATGACATGGCAGTAGAGATTGAACCTTGCCATCAATATTCCATTGCATTTTCTTGCCATACAACAGATGGCAGCAGAGAGGCAGTCTGACAAAGTGTTGTCTAGCATAGAAATATGTATGAAACAAAGGTGTGTAATTGAATTCCTCCATGCAGAAAAAATGGCACCCACTGACATTCATTGGTGCTTGCTGAATGTTTATGGAGACCAGACTGTATGCTAGCGTACTGAGGTGGTGGATGGTGCACTTCAGCAGCAGTGACAAAATATGAAAAACAAGCCACATTCTGGATGGCCAGGCAGATTTTTACAAGTGCAGCACTGCTGGCAAAAATGCATAGCTAATTGTGGTAGTTATGTCAAAAAATCATGTTTTATGGCTCAGAATTTGTTCTATCAAGTAGTGCTGTAGTTTCCATGGAAATAAATAGCTGACATTACTTTCAGAGAGAATGAAAGTAATTTTTTTTAAAGGGAAGTGAAAGGCCATTACACTACAGAGGCATTCTTGTACTTATAATGCATTTAACATTCATATGTATGTAATTAATTTCCTTGATTGCTTGTGTAAGTCTTTCAGGGAGTATTAAAAGAGAAAAAGACTATGAAAGCATGGTTATGAATCATTACATTTGACCACTAAGATTTCAAGTTCATTTTAGAAGCACAATAAATTTCATTCATATTTAGATATGGCACAGTTAGCTATTTATTTCCCTTGGAAAACAAAGTAATCAGGCTTTTTAAAAATGCTGTAAAAACAAATCTGATTTGCATTTTCCTTTTCTGTACAATCTTTCATAGTTTTGTTATCAAATTCCATGTATTTTTGATGTGTGAAGAAACAACTTTTGGCAACGAATTTCTGCAAAAATAAACACTGATAGATTTAGTTTGCCACAGAACTATCTAGTTTGCCCATCTTGTTATCATGTAGAAGATGTGTTTGAATGGATTCTACAGAGCTCAAGAATGCAAGATTTGTCTGCAATAGTTTAGGTTTTAATTGAACTATATACATGAACTGCATGAACTCTAGCACTTGACAACTTCTGAGAAAAAGCTAACAGTAAGTACTATTGGACTGTAAGTATTTGTAGGTTCTAAGGATATTGCTTCAAAGCTGTCATTTTCTAAGCATACCAGTATTTCACTTCTGTTTTAGAAACCAACAGGATGCTATCTAAGAGTGTTTAGCCAGCTGAAAGCTATCAGAGTTTTCCTCCAAACAAACACTGTTTGAATTAATACATTATTTCCTGATGAGTTACACTGGCAAGGTATACAGTAACGTGGTTTAGAAAAATAAATCCAAATAAAATGAAAACAGAAGCAGCAGAAAATCTGTTTGAGTCTTGTATGAACACTATGTGGACTTTATTCTGTATGTCAAATAACAGAACATTAAAAGGAGAAAAGGTTGATACAGAATTGAAAATGGTGGAAGCAGCCATTAAGTATTAAGTATTATATAGAAGTCAACATTTAATAGCATGTCAATTAAACTTCTTTGCCTATCATACAGGCATTATCCAGTCCTGTTAATAGTACTAGCAACTGTTTAAACATACTTCCTTCATATGTAGGACGTGATCCAAAAGCCAGCAATGTCAATGATCTAGGTATCAGTTCTGTGATTTCTAAACAGACAAATGTGAAGGTTTGGAGCAGCTGGGAGTATTAGCTGCTGATCAGGAATGAATGATTGAAAATCTTGTTGAAAAAGGAAACCAAGTATTGTTGGCTTAATGTAGTTTCTCTATTCCTGAGTCTTCCAGTTTAATTTGATACATGATAATCTCTGATAAACCACTTGTTGATCAGAAAATATTCATGCTAGTACATTTGAGATATGAATTAAGTAGGATTATGATAATAACAGGAAATTGCTTAGATACAGATTGCAGATTTTTTCTTCAATAAAGTTCACCACGACAGAATCTGATCCTTTTTAAAACTGTTCTCAAAACCTCCTGCAAGTTAAGAAACTGCAGTCAGTAATTTTCAGATGAAGAGTTAAGATTCCTATATACTAGAATGCTGACTTGTTAGGTTTTAGCATAACTGAAGAATGAGTTTACAAATCTACATTTCCTTTAATGTATTTATTCTATGCACAGATGGATTCCTTAGTAAAACTTTAACCTCTGATCATGTGTGCTTTGTTGAAAATAATTCATTGCTGTGGTCAGATATGGACATGGTCTACACATTAGCTCAGACAGGAGTATTCACATGTGAGTTTAAGGGAGAACAACAATCAAAATGGTAGTTCTATTAGACATTTTTTTTATCTATATGGATCCTGAAAATGGTAGACGGCAAGCTGAATGTGCCAGCAATGTACCCTTGCAGCCTAGAATGCCAACCATATCCTGGACTGCATCAAAAAAAGTGTGGCCAGAATGTCTAGCAGGTGATCCTGCATCTTTACTCTGCACTGGTAAGACCTCACCTGGAGTACTGTGTTCATATGTGGTGTCCTCAGTACATGAGAGACACTGATCTTTTGCAATGTATCCAGAGGAAAGCCACAAAAATGATCCAAGGGATGAAACGTTCTGTGTGAGGATAGGCTGAGGGAGCTGTGGCTGTTCACAACGGAGAAGTCCTTCGGGAGACCTGTAAGTGGCCTTTCAGTATCTAAAGGGATTATATAAGAAAAAACGGGACAGGCTCCCTTCCAATTAGTATGGTTCTGCGACTCTTTAGCCGGGTCTATTGTGATATATAATGGGAAAATGCCTTCAAACTCAAAGAGGGGGAGACTTCTGACTGGATATAAGGAAGGTATTTTTTACAATAAGGGTGGTATGGCACTGAAACAGATTACCTGGAGAGGCAGTGGAAGCCCCATGCGTGGAGACATTCAAGGTCAGGATGGATCAGGCTCTGAGCAACCTGATCTAACTGTAGATTTCCTTGTCCATTGCAGGGGAGTTGGACTAGATGACTGCTAAAGGTCTCTTCCAATTAAAAAAAAATCTATGATTCTATGATTCTAAATTAAGAATTGTCTGGTAACTAATTGCAAACTGTTTATCAAGCATGACTTGTTCGTAAAATCTCCTTTCATTCTGGCTCTTCTTTCGCTTTTTCCAGTGATTTTTTGAGAGATCTAGATAAGTACTATTTAAATTTCTAACATAGAATTATAGCATTGCTATGCTATAGGTTGGAAAAGATCTTAAGGCTCATCAAGTCTAACCGCATAGCAGATCATTTCATACTGTTTCACATTATATGAACTTAGGTAGTGAAAAATCAATTCTAAGACTAGTGCAATTTCTGAAGATTTTTAGAAATAAAATCATGTTTTTTCTTTTAACTCTCAGTTGCATAAAGTCTTACATGATCAAACTTGTTCAGTTTACCTCAGATCATCTAGTCTCTGTTCATTTATACAACACATACAGGAAGTGACAAATCTGTACTTACCTCTTTGTATCAGGTTAACTTTAGGTTTATAATAACTAATTCATGTCATTAAAGGAAATACAGCTGAGACAGCTTATTCAGGAACAATAAAATATATTCTCACCTTATAATCACAGTGGAAAAAAATACTAAAAAAAAAAAAAAAAGAAAAGAAAAAAAAAAGGATAGGAAGGATGATTAAATGTTTAGATAATTAAATATTGTGCTCATTAAGTGTAATGAACATTGCTAAGTTCAAAATGATATGCAGTTTCATCAGCTGTAAGCCAAAACTGTATTATTACCTGCTAGCCTTCCTTGTATTAGTCCAAAATTTCAGAGCAGATCATCAAAACTATATATTCAATAGAGACTTTAATCCTGATTAAAATTACCATGCTGCACTAGTCAGCCATGATAAATCTAGTTCTCCAATATTTTGGAAACCGACATTGAAGGGATGTAACAGTTTTATAAAAATCAGTACATTGCCCCTAAAGTGGTGAAATGAAAACTGGAGGTTCTCATTCTCTCTATATGGTTTTGTTGACCCAAAGGAAGAAATGACAAGAGAGAGAGAAAAAAAAAAAAAAAAAAAAAAAACCTGCATTGGATCTTTCCTTTTTTTTTCCCACATGGAGTTGGAATATGAAAATGTTTTTGCACTTTCCATTGCCTGAAGATTCTCATACCGTTACAGAGGCCAGAAGTTTTTGTGTCATAAGTATCTTTAACATTTGTTTTTAATAAGACTTACAGGAAAGCAGAAGACAAAAATTTTGAAGTATCTGAATATTCCTGCCATATATCATACAAATAAAAGTCTAGTTCCAAATCTCATTCAAAATTTCACTCCTGTAGCAGCCAGCTAAATATTACTTCTACCTTTCAGTGTAAGTCAGTGGAAGAGAAAATGGGTCATTCCAAAGCTGAAGCATGCTATTAGAGGAGACTCTGAGGTTAATCTTCTGTCTTTCAAGAAGGAATTAATTTGATTCTTTTCACTGACACTGTATTTGGTGTCTTGGCACAAAGAAAGACCACAAGAAGCTAGTCACTCAGAACTCACTACTGATAGTATCTTACAGCAAAATCTGATTTCTTATATTCAAGTTAGGAGTCATTCAACAGGCAAGGAACAGCAGGGGCTGTGACTGCTACTGAGAAGAGCCACTCTTTTGGCTTACTGTGTTTTGTAGGAATTTGGATTGTAAACTGCATAATTCACTTTCAGTTAACCCAGTCTCAAAGTACAAGAAACAGGAAACAGGAAAAATGTCAAGGTAATCCTTCAAGCACAGTACAAATAGCACATTCAGTAGCTTCTTCTACATGATAGGAGAACAGCTGATATCTAATGTAAGCACAGATTTGCTAACATGAGAAATAGTGTAACAATGAAGGATTTAGTGGTTTTACAATTCAGTGATCATCCCCAATCAGGCCATCATCAGTTTAATCCCAGTTGCAATGGATGAATCAGCAAGATTTCATCCTTCTTCAGTTTCCCCTGATTTTTGGCAAGATACTACTGCACTGATTGTTAGAAGAGTGATAGAAGTATGATACCATCCTGGAAACAATACGTGAATCATATTACTCCCACTCACCCAGTAATCTCACACACCGAACAGGGAAGGAGACAAGACATATCTCCAGTGTCATTGTTTATCACAGTGCCTAAAGGAGAATGAAGAAAATTTCTCACACGACACTCTGGGAAAAGCAAATTAAGACAGAAAGTAGCGATTCAAAGGTAATAATCACTGCTATGTGATGTGAAAGCTTGGAAGAGAAGTCATGGCACATTTTCATATCAGTGGAAACACTGCAATTTCAGTTCCATAACCATGTAAATAGAAAGACTGAGGAGGGCCAAGGAGCTCAGAGATAACTAAATCTTCAAGAACTATTTCTATCACATGTGCCTGTGTGATTGTAATGAAACACAGAATATTATTATCAGTTGATAATCAAGTCAGTTAGCATCAAATGGCATTGCTCTTTGTTACCAAACCAGCTATTACATATATCCCACACAGACGGAGTTAAAAGGTTTAAAAGATCATGTAGGATTGCAAAATCATCCAGAATTCAAAGTTAGGAATGTGACAATTGTGGTTTACCTTTTCTGGATTTTTTGAGATCGTGTTATTAGAGACCATATTATTTTTTCAATTTCTCCAGGGAAATCTCTGCCCCGGTGGATACACCATGTGAACAATCTTCAGTTAACAAACACATCCTTTTTAATGCAGGCTTCTCAGCCTGTGGTACAGAAGCAGAACTGTCCTTTACTCTCTGGCTTTTTCATTGATATTCATGTCTACAGTTTATGAATGCATCACAAATGTTAGTGATACTATTTCAAAAAAATAATTTCAGAGAACACTGTATTATAGTTAGGCAACAGAAATATAAAGATAGTGAGGACAAAAGTTTTCACCAATCATGAGTCAGACTTTATATACCTTGAAGCAGATCTTTTCAGAATGTATGGAATTATCTATCATTTCATGTGGTCAAAGCACAATTCCCTTACATATCAAACAGTGCTCTGAGTTGTAGCCATTTCTGTAAATCAGGTCTAAAGCAGACACCTAGAAAATTGAGCATGTTCTTACTGATTCTCTAGGAAAAGACTGGTTCAAGTTATTGTTCTGTTCTCAGATCTCTCTTACAGAGTAGTGGAGTCCAGAATGGAATCCTATGGGTCAGGATCTGTTAGTTGTGAAGAACATTCTTTCTCTTACTTTGTATTCACAGCCTTATGACTTCTTTTGTCTTGGACTTCTGCTACAGCTAAGATTTCCTTCATTGTACTGAAAAAATTGGGATCTTGTTTATAAATTACTCTGTGACCATGTAGTTAAAAGAAGATATTATGCCTGTATGCGTGGCCAAACTAAGGTTGCATAAAAAATTCTAGTTTTGAATTTCCAAAGCTATTAACATTTGACTTAATGAATCATAATTCCTAATTCTAATGTAATGTTTTGTGTTTTTATTTTCCATGTTTTAAGACATGAATTGGAAAGAGAAAGGTGCTATATTCTGGCAAAATGTGAAATGTCAGTATCAAAATCCACTCCACCTCATTGTCCTATGTATGCTGACACTGACTGATTGTATAGAAACTGGCCATTGTCTAGGTAAATCAGCACAACCATAAATAATACATTTTTATAGCAAAGGAATAACATGATACCAGTAATTTTTACTTCCATTCAGAACTGCATTCTGCATTTCTAGTCCCAGTCTCTTTATCTTCTCCTGGAATTCTTTATTCTGAACTTAGTTTCTTTGTATGGCTACTGAAAGATTTAGCTGATATTTACCTGACAGTTGCCTTGTTGTCTTTCCCTTCACTCTTGCTTATCTGCCTGCTGCAGTCTGGGAGCAAAGTCCTCCTGCTATGTACTTTCATTGTAAATGCAGGCAGCTACAGTTCCAAGTTGACACAAATGGCTTCCTAGCAATTGCTTCTCTGGACTTCACCAATATATATCCCAGTATCTCTTCCCGTCAAAGACCAACTCAATTCTTCTTCCTGCTCCAAGCTTTTACAATTTTATCCCTGTTCTTCTCCACCAGATGTATTCAAACATCCTCCGGTCTTCTCTCTGTTTTTCCTTCCTTAAAGGAGAAAATATTTCCAAACATCTTACTCTCTCTCTTCAAGTACCTGAACCTGATTTGTGTGACTAGTGGTCGCAGGACATTACAAAAATCTGGCCATTGGTTTACTTTCCAGTGCAACTCATATATATATTCCAGAAGATCTGTAAATAGATAATCTTAGAGTTTTATTATTACCATTATTCATTTTCATCATCTGCTTTCTTGTTTTACTACATTTCAGCACTGTGAAGCAGATTATATAATGTAATAAGAATGCATTCTCAACTAGATATAATCTGGATAGATAAAGAAAAGCTTGATTTCTGCCTCATGCTATAAGTTTGAGCAAAGCTGGTTCTATTAGTTCTTCAAGTCTCCACCCTGTATCATTTTACTGCAAAGAGAATAAGATGTTACATTCTGAATAATAGTGTGCTACATTGGAGTCAATGGCATATTTTGCTGTTATGCGATTATGTTTATACAGAGTTGGAAAGAACTCCCACACATAAAACCCGGTGATTAATTATTGTGGGTGCTTGATGGTATTTTATGCAGACTTTTAGAAACAAGGAAGCTATGCCGCCCCATGGTAAATCTTTATTCATTACAAAATAATACATTGTCCTAGCTCTAGAGCCTAAATAGTTTTTAATCACAGTTTCATTCAATAAGTTAAACACAAAGGAAACGTTGGACTCTATTATTAGGAGCAATAGTTATTTTATTTACACCAACTTCAACACTGTTTAACTGAACAGTTCTTCTTACTTGATTTCCTTTGATTATTGTATGTAGTGTCAATCATTAGTTTTGAAATGCTATATATTGTTAAACTGCTACATGTTATTGGGCTTCAGTGGTACTCAGTTTCTTTTGAGCAGCAGAAGTGCTTCAGTAGCTAATTCTCTGCAACAAGAAGGCCTACTGAAGAAAGCTGAGGATAATGGAAAGCAGTGTCAGAGGTAATTGACACTTTCCCTACCTCCCTATCTCCCTACCGAGGAATCAGCCAGCTCATCCCAGGAATGGTGGGAAAGTGCACTGATTTACTGTACATCCTGGTCAGGCCTGGTCAGAGCGAGTTCAGCAGTACCCTACCCCTTCCTTTATTCACTGTAATATTTTGTTCATTTTTTATTTTCCACAAAGCAGATGTTTTTATTAAGTCTTCCACAGTGTCACACGGGTCATTTTCTTGGGTGGTTACTGTTTATTCTAAAACCAACAATGTGTATTAGTAATATCCTTCAAACACACCTTATTTTGATCTTTCCATTATGAACTTCCTCTGCCATTGTGCTGCCTAATTACCTAAGTTTATCTTGACTAACTTAAATTATTGCTCAGTTAAATAAATAGTTCCTCATTAATAAAATAGTTCCATAGCAAATTTGTCATCACACTGTTTAAGCCCTTCCTAAAACATTAATAAATGCAGGGAAGTTCTTAAAGTCTTACAGTGTTCTCCTGCTAACCACCGCCATGTTGAAAACTGACCATTCTGTATTTTCTTAGCCATCTGGTGATCCACAAAACAACTGCACCTGCCTCTTGACAACTTGTTAGTTTCCTTCCTAGCCTCTTGTAAGGAATGCAGTCAATAGCACTTTTATAAGTCCAAATAAAGTATATCAACTAAAATATCCTTGTTCAAAATCCATCTGACTTCTCTCAAGTGCTTTCTCAGAACTCCCAAAATGCACAAATTTAATTCAGAAAAAATTTTGGGACGCTAGTAATTTGCACTTGATTTATTTCCTTTTAGTAGTTGGCAATAACTGTACTGATGCAATGTTTGGCCTTTGCCACATGTATTCATGTCAGAAAAATTAATAACATTAATTGTTGCTTTAGAATCCCACTGAACCCTGACCAGTTTCTGGGATTGAAGGGAAGATAAAAACCCTTGCTGCACACCTGGTCTATCTGGGATTGGTTTGTCCAGAAGTTCTGGGTGGTAGCAGCAGTGGAGCTGATGGGCTGGAGGTTAACGAACACTTTTAGCAATTGGATGAGGTCAAAGCTCTGTGTGAAGTGAGTCCTACTACATCCCACAGAGTCTACCTTCCTGCTGCCAGAAAGACTTTAATTGATTCTGTGGAAATCCTCTCACAGCTGACCTAGCCTCTCTGCTGCCAGTTTTGTAAGTCTGGGGGCTGGGAAATATTGTTGGCAGGGAGAAGACAGAGAACATAATGAAGGTAGTTAAAAGAAAGCATGATCACAAAGGGCTGATTATTTTAATGGATTTTGTAAATTAACTGCTGGTGGGAACAGGGGAAGGTAACCTGATCTTCCAAAAGGTGTAATGCTAGAAAAGTTTGATGGTAGGTTCTTAAATGCTAAGAGACAGATTACTCTGTATGGAGAATTCATTTTCCTTCCTACATCACTCAGCTATTTCCAGTCTTTTAGCTTCCAGTACATTGCACATCTCAACTCAAAAGTCTGTCTAGCATTGTCCAGCATTGTATTAAAATGGTCTGAAGAAACAGTCAATTTTTTTCTCATAAAATTTCATTGTCAGTCATCAGTATGCACATTTGCTCAATAACTTTGATAGCTATACTTACTTTATAAGTAAATCACATAGAGAATAACCTAATGTCATACAAATAATTACCAGTACATCATATATTTACTGCCAGTTCACAGTAACCATTTTTTTTTCCCAAAAAAATGTGAGAGTTACTGTGCTGTTTAATTAAGTCCAAACTTCTGAGGAAATGATAAAATATCTCTCTCTTGTCTTGGCAGAGCAGGATAGCAACACTGCCTTTTTTTTTGAGCAACAATCTAGAAATGTTTTAAACCAAAGTGTACAATCCAACCAATTTAACTGGCAAGACTGAAAATCTTTTCGTATGCCTGTAGTTTTGATCATATCAAGAAACATCTGCCTCTCACATTTCATGTGCTCACTATTCATGTTATGTAAATCTCCCTGAAAAGGGAAAATAGTCTTTTATTTTACGTAAATCTAGATAATACACCAGTCAAGCTTCGTCTCCTTTGATTTCATCTAGGTCATCACTGAGTTACTCGTGGAAGCTGTTTAATACATGTGAGCCTAGCCTCTGCTATGCTGAGGGAAGCTGCACTATTAATTTATTTTGAGAATGCTTTTGGCAGGGGAACAGACTTTGAATCTGATCTTTTACAGTGATATCCAGAAGGAGCAATCCCTCTGAAGTTGTTAGAGTCAAAGCAAAGTGAATGAAAACTACTGTAGAATACAGGTGTTGACTCAGTGGCCTTTTTTATTTTTTGAATAAGGCATCTGTAGCTTAGTCATTGAGAAGCAGAATACATTAGCATTTGTTGTAATTTTTGTTGCCTCATGTTACACAGCAACAAAAATGCGTGTAGTTCTTACAGCTAGATAGTTTAAAATTAGCTTGGGAACACCTATGTAATCTGTAATCAATGACTACAGAGATTGATGACTCTCCTTTCTCTTTTATTTTTGTTTAGCACAGTCTTCTTTCAAACAACACACAGATAGCACCTGAAAGTACAGTATCTGTTCCAAAAGAAATTCTAGACTCACTTTTTTTCCTCATCTTCTTCCAAAAGAAAAAAGAATGCATATTTTTTTTACTGTGTTATGGCCTTATGTAGGACACCACCCACAGCCTCACCCTTTTTTCCCCTTCCATGAATAATCTTTTCAGAGGGCAGGGAGGGGATGGGATGGGACAAGGTGGGATGGGAAAAAAAGAGTTTCTTTCATGTTTTCTAGCAATGTTTTTGTCTATGACTATTTCCTTCTCAAGTTCTTACTCACTGTTTCTGAAATTTCCCGGTACTTTAACAATAGTATTGTTGCTACAGCTGCACTGATTGTATTTCCCTACATTCTCTCATTTTTGAGCTTGAAATGAGCCTGGTTTGTTTTTATACATGGCAACTTGGAACAGCCTATAACAACATTACAGAAAACCTTGATAATATAATTGCAATATGCGCACACACTATTTTCTCTGCTTCTTGTCTCTCTGACCAAAAATCTAATTTGTCAGGGATTTTTTATTGTTGTTCTTATTTGTTTCATTTTTAATACTGCACCTGTGTTCCAGTTAGGAATGTTACAAAATGTAGGTCTTTAATAAGCATTTTAAAAAAGGGTCGGTAAAAGCTGAAGTATTTCATTTGAACAGCCATGTATCTCCAGTGTTTGTTTTTGTTGGGGCTTTTTTTGGTGTTGTTATCAGTGGTGGTTTTTTGTTATTGTTTTTAATCTGCTAATCAAGACTCCCATTTAAAATAAAATTAAAATATCAATTTTTAAAGTAATCAAAAGATGTAACATACTTTATTACTTTTATTCTGTTTTCAGACATCTTGAACTTTTCTCAACCAATACTCAAAATAAAGATTAGATTCTTACATATGCTAAAACCTGAAAGAGAACTTTTGCAATGCAAAGGATCACACCAGTGCAAGTTTCATCCCCACTCTGCTTAAGTTCATGCTTTGAACTTCAGAGCATGTTCACTTTTGCTGGAACACCACTAAACATTCAAGAAAATAATCTCAGTAGAAAGATGCTGTATATTAAATACATCAGTTTAAAAAGCCCTTCATTTTCTGGAGTATCAATCACCTGGAAACAAATAGGTGTATGTAATGCATGGGTACTGAAATCAGCAGTTCCCCAGCATAAAAATGCGGGTTATGGGACATTTGTTTAGACACATTAGGTAATGCTACGTTACTGTCTCAAATTTAGATTGCATCAGATACCTAGGCAAGTCTTGACATACTTATATACTTTTCATTGTTTCCAGGTCTGATTAGTGCTGACAAAAGATGGCTCACTGACAGGGACACAGAAATCCTCTTAACATGCAAAACTCAGACAGGATGAACTGTGGAACTGAAGTCACCAGTCTCCTTTCCTGCTTATCTGCACAAATACTCACAAATGTTTTTAAGATATTGTGGTGCAGTGTGTGAATGATAGTGTTCATGTTCTGGATGCCTGTGGCAAGTAAGCCACTGAGGCAGGTCCTCACAACCTGTGACAGATGTTTTCCTTAATTATTGCATTCATTATTTAATTCCTCATGTTCTACATAATCCATCCCAATTACAGTATTTTTCCTAGTGTGTGAGATATAAATAAGGCAATTAATAAATTCAGCTTTGGCACCATTTGGTTCTGTAGAAGTTTCACATACAACTTCTAGTGAGTAAGATTTGTATCATTCATGGTCTCTTTTTCTGATATCCCAGCATATATTTAACCAATAAGATGCAGGAGGCAGCATGCTCAGATTCCTAACATATTAGAGAAGAAAACAAAGTTAAAATCCAGAAGGTGAGTTTTTTGCAGCTCCCTGGTAATTGCTTTTTGGCAAATTAGGCTTGAAAGGAGAGCCAAAAAGCCCTTAGAACCAATTCTGAGAACATTATTTGTTTCAAGTTTAATCAGTGCTCTCATCATCATATGCTGTTATGCATTGTCTTGCAGATGCAGAAAAACTTTAGCATAATTAAAAAGCAGGGTTGTCTGTACAGGCCACAAAAAAATTGTCTCTCAAGTAAGTGGATGGTTAAAAAATTCCACATCTGATGTTGAAAGAAAGTGTTTGCACCAAATGAATTAGACAGGTCATCAGTCAGGGCTGTTTAATACTAGCCCAAAAAACATCCTTGCAATAAATAGGCAAATTGGACATCACTTTAAGTTAGCTTTTGCTTTAAGCGTACAAGTTTTATCTTCCTAAGGGAGTCTGTTACAACTTGTGTATCTGTTTCAGATGATATTTTCACTATATTTTATGAAAACAGAAGTCTCTGATTACATTACAGTAGCAAGCTACTGGATGCACGTCTATAAAAAAAACCATGCTAGTGACTGAAATCTGAGCCCAAAAAGTTGTAAACTTTGTGAAATTTTGAGCTGTAACTCATACAAATTGCTCAGATTTTTTTGAAATCAATAGCTTTCTCTTAATGGCATAAAAATTTACAGCTTTCCTCTGAGCAAACTAATATTTTTACTCAATTATTAAAAATTCTGAGAGTCACATGCGTTAAATTTGACTTGTAATTTGAATATCAACCAATAGTCCTGAGATTTGAACATAACCTCATCTCTCTCATGAACTCTGAGCAATTAATTTCCATATTTTTCTTGTTAATCCCTATTTTTGTGAACATGTCTGCTTTCTGGTTTCATCTAATATTAGAAGCAGAAATACAGAAATATCTCAAAGACAGTCATACAGGTTTGTTTGGAAATAATTATGCAAAAACTATTTTCCACTAAAATTTCACATCTGCATTCCCAAGAAATTTGAGAAATTTGTACTTCTTAAAATATATTCCTTAGCTATTAACCTGTCTAATACTTACCAATTGTGATAATATATGAGAATCATGCAGTAGAATAAATGTTCTTACAGAGCTTAATATTATAGGTCAAGGAGCAGGAAAGATCTTTACTAATTATTCATTCTTCCTTTTCTAGACTATGTTCTATAAACCTTATGCTAAGAAGTCCAGCAAACTACTACAAAATAAAATATAGCTCAGTGTGAATAAAAGGGCATTAGGAAGTTTCTCATTTCCACTGCTCTTTAAGGGGAATTCCAACTCTTCAGTTCAATGGGAGTTAGATATCTTGGTACTCCCCGGCATGTCTCTATGAATATTTGGGTAACTAAACAACTTTAAAGAAGGCTAATGGAAATCTTAGGGTTTGGTGTGGTATATATTTTTGCCATGTACTCAGGCAAAAACTCATGCATACAGAACAAGGAAGAAATGTCTTCTGTACTCCATATCAATGCTGAATCATTTTGATCCACAGCACAAGATGGCTCTTTTGCTCACAGAAGTGTCTTGGTTAGAGTAATATCCTCCCCTTCACATTAAAAATATCTATCAACAAAAAAAAATTTTACCTAATATGTCACTTGACAGTTAAGCCAAAGCATTCCATGTGTACTCTTTTCCCCAGTGAAAATGGATTCTGAGTTACTTGATAATTACCTCTCCTTACATTGCTTTGGCACACTATCTATAATAAATGTATGGGTTTTTTTCTCCATAAAATACATTAATGCATTTTAAATCCCTTTTACTTATAGCTTTAAAAATTGCATAACGATTTGGCTTTGAAATGCTGCAAGCTAGTGCTTTGAACATATTAGTGCTTTACCTTGGAACCTGAAAGTATCCTTAGGAAAGACTATTGTGCAGTCTGCGTTCTTGCATTCCTGCAATTACTGTATATTATATTTAATTGGAAAGAATCAATCTACATCTTATTTTTTTAAAAAAGACGTAACCAACTTTGCCAGATTTTTTTTCTTTTTTTAAAGAACAGATGCTGACAGGTAGTAATTACTTTTGTAAATTGTTTGTAATGGCATTTTTGTTAAAAGAAAGTTTTCAATTTCCCAGGTCTGTGAAATGTGGAAATTTCTAGAAAAAAAAAAATCAATCTTAAGAAATATGTGTAATCGATAGTTTAAGTCTTCTGCTTTGCAAACATAGCAAGCATGTGACATTCATATAACCTAACAAAGAAGAATTAAAGTGGAATATTCCTGTATCAGAGAGGATGATTATGTTTTGAAGAAGTTTGTGCAGAAAAGAGAAATATCTGTCCTGATTCTGTTGTATGTTTTTGGAATGATACTCTAGCTGTTGTTGCCAGCCTTTGGGAAGTTTGAGAGTCATCTTAATCAACACTCTTCTGTACTTCACTACTCAGGCATCCAGTCTATGGTAGAAGACTGTTCTGACTCCATCGTTTCATCATTAGAATTCACCTTTGCCAGAGTTTCTCCTATCAAACTATCTGTGTTCTATTTTACACTAAAGGGAGACAAAAGCCAGGGATGAATCTAGTCACTAGAAATCTATCTTATTAATCTCTAGCCTGTTTAAACAGGAATCTGCTTTCCAATAACCTTACCACTAGGTTTGCTTTTTTTCATGTTACCTTTCTCCCCTGTAGCAAAGAACAGACTAGAATTTACACATACCACAGAGGTAGGTCTCTCAGAGCAGCTTATGATACGCAAAATGAAAAAATAATCTTTAGAGCATGCCTATTTTGGGAGAAAAGAATCATCAATCTGTTATCATTATCAAAAACCTCAGAACCCATTGGTGTTTTGATATCTACATTTTTTCTTTATGAAAATCAATTTGACTGAAAATCCCGCTTTTCTCCTATCCTTCCTTTTTTATTATGAAAGAATAGAAGGGCATCAAGGGTGGTCAGACATGGTAGTGATTATATTTTTATGTGCCATCAACAAAAATCAGCTCTTTTTTTCTGGAAAAAGAAAGTCTGAAAGTAGGAACAGTCAAGAAAATTCCCATGCTTTCTGTAATACTGAAAGTATCCTTAGACCCCCCTACTGGAGCCAAAATGAATATGAAGAAAAAGCTTTACTCATCGCAAACATTGCCAAACTATCTGCAGCCCAGTAGAGAGCTAGCTCACCATCAGTGAGTACTTCACTACTTAAAGCACTAGTTGCCATTATACATGAATACAACTTAGCAAATCAGCTTAATTATTTTTTCCCTTACTAAAGAAATGTATTTTTAGCACAAGAATTCTCTCTGAGAATTTTGTGGCACTCACTTCAAGAGAGTTTGATAAGAAAAATATCCCCTGACAGATGAGATGAAACTTGAACTTATTCTTATACAGATCCTTTATATCCCTTTCCACTCCATATCTGATTTAGATTTCCCCTTAGCCACATCAGGCAGTCATAAGATGAAAAGAGAAACAAGGTTATATCTCTTTCACTAACTATTTGTCTAGTCTAACTGGCTATCCTAATGAAAAGGATGACTTGAGGAGCAGCCAAGAACACGCCTTCTCTGGGTCCTGGCTGCTTTAGAGCCATATGAATACACCAGATCCAGCCAGCCCATGCCTGCTGGCAAATGAACATACTGGTTTATTTATACATGGAATGAAGAAAGCAGTTTCATATATTTCGCACAATTTCTTTTGGACATACCCGAGGGAAAGATATCAGGTAGAAAATACTGCATAGGAGATTTTAGCTTGAGGAAGGCTTGGAAATTGTTGTTAATATAAACTACAAGCAATGCAGTGCAATGATTTCAGAGGGTTGTTTCTTTCTTTTTAACATGCAGATCTAATTCAGATATGTTTATAGGAGTGATGTGGTATGACAACTGGATAAAAGACTCATCTTTCTTTCCACAACACCTGGCACAGATCAGGTTTTCAATAGTTCCTGCTCCAATACTGTCAAGACTGGACTCATCTTCAAAGTTTTCATTAAGCCCTTGTTTCCCTTCATTATGATCATGGAATATGTTACTTGCTGTATCTCAATTTTGTAGCAGAAAGCATGAAATTGGAACAGTAGAAAATGAAGTGATATAGTATCAGAGTAAAGACTAAAAGGAGAGGGAATGTTACATGCGGAAAACATTCACAGAAGAGTGCAGAGACTTTGGAATAAGAAGAAACGTTTTTAAACTAGTTTGGAATATTCAAATACATAACAAAATATATTCTAATAATTAGCCAAAGGTAAACGTTCCTATTCAGGGGGAAAAAAAAAAAAAAAGTACGTATCAATAACACAAGGGTGAGTGAGTAATTTATAGTTGTCATGCTGTATACCTTAAGTAACATTAAATTTGTATTAAGTAGTGCTAGTTTATAACCCACTGCAATTTTCTCCTTTGTTTTGGAAGAGGTGAATGTTTTATGCCCACCCATCACCTAGGATTTAAATGCTTTTGGACAGCTGAAAAAGCAATTATGAAGTCCTTTATAAATTTCAGTTTTTTTGACACTTATTTGGAGTCCTAATGTAATCTAAAATTCTTTTTTAAGGTACAAATTTTACTATTCCCACACAACTTTTCAATTAGTGAGGAGAATCAACATCTCTTTCCAGACCTAGCCTCCTTTTGGCTCAGATATCTCAAAGTTGGCTTCTGGAAGCTTAGGTGATACAAGAAATAGTACTTCCAACTATTTAACATTTGGACTAACCCCAAGTAGCAAAGAAATAAAACTACCACTTGGAATACTGATGAAATTTAGGGTGGGAGCACTGCTATGGAGTTATTATCAGATTTTGTTCTGAAGTCTGCATGCAGTAAACATTGTAATGTTTATATACTTTTAAACAGAATAAAATCAGAAATAAACTATTTAAAAAAAAAAAAAAAGCGTTCATGTTACTCAAAGCATCTCAAACATGAGGGATTAGAAAATAATAGTAGACTTGCTCATATTAGGGCTGAATGTACATATAAACCATAGTATCTCTGTGAGGAAACAGACTTTCTGTCTGCTATTATTGCATGTCTAATTAAGTACAGACTTTTGGCTACCAAAACATTTTTCCAGAACTATCAAGATGTAGAACCTAAACAAGTGAAATAAAGCCATGAATGGATAAATACTGTTGCGCTGTCTGACAGTAAACCTTGGAAACCTCTGCAAGGAAGTCAGCCCAGCTCTTCCATATTAGCTGTTTTTCGGCTACTCTAACAACCTCTTACTTGATTGTCCTGGGAATACCATCTCTAAACAAGAGTTACTTTCACTTTCATGTACTCAAGAAGATCAATTGAATGCATCTTTTGAGTTTACCAAAGTCTCATTTAAAAATAAATATTTGTACCAAGCAGACAGTCAGTCAAGTGTCTCTCAGTCCACCCACCTGCTAAAAAGACAGAAGGATTAAAAAGTGGCAGAGTGAATGAACAAAAAATCAGGATCTGTATTACTGAAGGCTGAGGGGCTGCTCCCTAGCTAAGCGTCCATGACAGCAAGTACCCTCATTTTTTTTCTCTTTCATGGACTGACATCACATAACAGGCTGTACCCTGTGACTCTGACAAAGAGCCATCAGCGAGTACAGTGTTGCCTGGTAGAGCCACCTGTGATCCTGTTCATTTTTGACAGTGAGACTTTGCACACTGTATTCATGCACAATTTCCGGACACATATTTTGATCCATAGGCAATGCGGATCAAATAATTTACAACACAATTTTCTGCAAGTCTTATCTTCACTGATGCTTTGCGTATAGCCCTTTAGGCATATCTGATTTACAGATGAAGCTGGAAGAGTTTTTGTGGAGATTTTCAGTGAAGAGGAAATGGTAGAGATTCTGTATGGAAATGTGGGAAGCAGGGTGCTGCTGAAAGGGCATGTTATGTACTAAGAACTGACATATATTGAAGGAAACAATTTATGTACATTTTAATGGTACTATAAAATTCTAAACACAAGCTACTGGCAACTTACCTATTGTATTTTCATAGAACTAGAGTACTCACACAACGTGCAGCAAATCCCTTTCCTGGCTGACAAGTAAGCACCTTAATTCCACAAAATATTTTGAAATGCTCTTTGTACAGTCTTCCTCTATCTCTCACTGTACAACAAGGAGAGCCTAAGGTAACAAAAATGCTGATTAGGTCTTCAGAAGTTGATTACCACCATTGGCAGATGAGAGTACTTCTTATGGAAGTAAATGAAGGAGTAAAATGGCTCAGAAAACTGATCCATACCTTTTTCAGAAACTAAAAAGAAGCCAAGGCAAAAAAAACTTGAAGTTCTGGAAATGGCAGTGGAAAGCCCAGTCTTACAAGATTCTCACTGAGGTTTCCACAAGGAAGAGGCTTATTGTAATAGATGGACTTGATTTTGCAGAGGGATGTCTGAAATGAAATAGGCAGAACCTCAGACAGGAGACATAGTTCTCTAAACCACATGACATAATGACTATTAGGATAGTTTATGCAAATTGGCAAGCCAGGGAGATACTTAGTGATTACATTGAGAAGAATTCCAAGTGTGCCATTATAAGAAATGAAATTATAGTAGCAACTTGCAGTGCTGTAAAAATCTTGTTTTCTTGCTAGTTAGCCACCTCAAAATGGATGTCCTTGTAGACCTTGCTACAGTTTTGTTCTATTGCACAGTTTCTCATGTGTCAGTGACTATTATTGTTCATTAATGAAATATAACAATAAATAGCTGCTTCTTAACTCTTCATTTCCAAACTGTTACCCTAGATTATTGTGTTCTTTAGAATGAGGTAATTTCTCATTTTTACATGGCTTTCACAATTAGATAGAGAACAAGTTTCAATGAAATTTTAGATGAAAGCTTTTCTTGCTTGTTCTGTGATGGACTGAGCGCTTCATGACATCTCAAACTCTCAGTCTTCATGAATAAGAAAGTGGTAAATAAATACCTGCTCACGAAATTTGGATTTCCTCTGTATCCAGAGGACACCAGCAAAACAGTCAAAAATATCGAGCTCATTGAACTTTTAATACATGTGTCCAGTACAAGTGTGAAATTAGATGGAAGATTAGTTTTATTAATCTTGTAAAAGCAGACAAAAAAAGAAGAGTATTCTCACATCCTCTTATTTCTGAACAACAGGCCCAAAGTGAATTTTTAATACAAAGGTACTAAATCATGCTTTTCAATGTTTTTTCTATCTTGACATTATATATCACTGTAAACATTTACATTTACATATACATGTATTGAATCCTTCTCCAATATCCCTATCAGGTAAGGCTCCTAGCAAGCTTAAAGGAACATGCAGAATACTAGGGAAACTGTGTAGGCTAAATCCCTAAAACAATAGCTAGAAAGAAGGGCGGTCCTCTGAGTTCAGTTTTCACTTCTTCCATTTAGTCATTTGATGATCTTGGACAAGTAATATGACCTTCTGGCATTTTGATGAAGCCAACTGTAAAGTAGTGTAAAAACCTAGCATGGGAGATTACATGTTGCAATACACAAAAAAACCCACAGAGTTTGATAGAAGCCCCAAAATACATTCTGTGCTCATCAGAAATGTCCTAGATAAAGCAATGCACTAATAAGTGTTTGCTTGTGTATGTAGAGATCAAACTTGGAAGAACAGTTATTCTTTGAAGGCATTTGCCAAAACTTACTGAGCTACTTCCTGCAGTGCTACTTTTCTAGCGTTCTTCCCTGCCAGACTGAGTTATAAGCACAATTTAAAAAATAATAATAATAAAAAGATATATGTATCTGCCACCAGACTTTAGCTGATTCCAATTTTTCAAAGCTTGGGAATCAGAATAGCTATTTCAGAGGACGGGTTCTGATCCTAGTCTGCAGGCAAAGTTTTGACGTTTGAGGAGTCCCTCTGTTTTGACTTTGTTTTGTTTTGTTTTTTGTTTTATAATGTCTCTGAGGTGAGTCCAAGGCCAGACTGATGTTTGCATCAGGAAAACGGAAAGATGAAGAGAGAAAGAATGGCCTCAGCCCTAAAATAGCACACTGTAAAGGGTGTTTTACTTGGAGCTTTCTTTCGGCTGACATCAGTCAGGGAAAAAAAAAAAAAAAAAAAAGATTTTAGTTCAAAAGTGTAAAACTAAAACAGAGCATTTAAGGTCAGATATAACACTCAAATGATGTTCCACCTGAACAAGAAGCTTAATGTTTTTTTTCGATTTCAGAAACGTTGGGTTTATTTTGCTGTCATTGACTATGGATAAGAAAATGAAGACACACAATATAACACATACGCGAAAAAAATAAAAGTAACTGATGAGCAAACAGCAGCTGCTGGATTCTTTTGTTCATTATGAGTTTGAAATTGCAGGAAAATACAGTTTTGAAGAGTGGATGTGAAGCTAAACTGCTAGTAATTTCTGATGTTCAAATCCAGTGCCAATGGGAATTATCTGGTAAGGCAAATAATTCTTTCACATAATATATAGAGAACAGATCATTCTCTTTTATTTTATTTTACTTTTTTCCTCCAAAAGCTAGTTTAACTGATGAAGTTTCTTCAACCATGACTTGCAAACCAAAGTAAGTTTTTGTTATGTGCCTTCAGCAAGCAAGAGAACATAGCAAGTGTAGAAGCTACATAGTTAGAGCTATACTCTTCAGTGAGAAATAGTCTTGTCCAAATCAATGCTTGTAATGATGCATCTTACATATACACTCTTCTCAGAAAATTCAGTGAAATTGCCTTGTCGACCTGACCAGGCAACTCCCTTCTTCTGACAAATTCAGATTTATGTTTTGGCAGTTTGGCAGTGATTGGCAGTTTGCATGTGAAACATCACATAAATGTTAGTACTGAACATGCTCCCTCAGAGCACTTGGATGTGCAGGGAAACAATGCCAGCAACAAGTACGTTAAGGGAAGAATGCAAGTAGGCCAAGTGTTGATACCACTTAGTGATGAAGTTGGAGGATTTGTTATTTATTCATTCCAGTTTCTTATGCTTTCATGCAAGAAGAGATCATTTTCAACCCTAAATCTCTTCATAGACGTATCCCAGCAGTATAGGGATGCCGGAACTAGTGCTCTCAAAACAATATCAGATGAGCACCTTCTTATAAAAACGAATACTAATTCTATGCTACTTATAAATGGGGAAAAAAAAAAAGTGGTAAAGGAAAGGAAAAACAAGGCTTTTCTTCAGGCAGGTTTGCACATGCTTAGCCTGCTTTTCTGTTCTGGTTTTATGGCAGGAAAAAAAATACTGAAACATAAAGCATTGTGGGTTGTATGGAAAATTTGACTCAGATCAAATGCCTGGCCAACACCACAAAATGGACTGTAGACAAATCTGATAATTAGAAAAAGCAGTGAATAGCAAAATATTTTTGACTCATGCTATATCAGACAGACTCAGAAAATCCTCAGAGGCAACAAAACCGGATTTCATTCCCCACAGCTTATTACAGCTTCATGCTACAGTTCTGCCACTGATTTCAGAGGTATTATACTGGTATAATACTGAAGCAGGGAAATAAATCCTGTTCACCTTATTCTTTTATGACCATTCACTTTCACAGATACTTACACAAGCTTCACAAACAATCAGATAAACCAGGAGTGACTGCATTTACATCAGTTCTGCACAGCTACATCAGAGGTATAGTAAACATCATGACCATCACACAAAGGATACCATATACGGCTAAGTATTTCCAATGCCTGTTTTTCATCTACAGCAGCCTCTGCCACTGCCAAAAGGCAAGCAGGTTGTAAAGACTGGAAGGTAAAGTGATAAGTGCTGGAAAGGAGAAAACTGTCGCCAGAAAGTAATCAAATAAGAGCATGGAGAAGATAATAATAACATTTGTGTAAGAGCCTTTTGTTACTGGATTTCTCCAATGCACTGAAGCTGTTCTCAGGGACCCAATCCACTGGAGGCTCTTAGAGGTTTTTCTAGTGTCAGTACTGTAGCAGCTTCAGATGATATATACAACATATAATATATTTTGATTCTGTACTCCCATAGTGGTGTGGTTGACCCAGTGAAAGGAAAGGATGCCATTCAGAGGGTCCTCAACAGACTTGAAAGGTGGGCCCAGGTGAATCTAATGAGGTTCAACACAGCAATGTGCAAGGTTTTGCACTTGGGCAGGAGGAATCCCAGGCATCCATACAGACTGGTAGAAGCAGATCTTGAGAGCAGCCCTGCAGAGAAGGACCTGGGGGTCTTGATGGATGAAAAACTTAACATGAACCAGCAGTGTGCTCTTGCAGCTTGGAAAGCAAATGGTATCCTGGGCTCCATCAGAAGAGGGGTGGCCAGCAGGGACAGGGAGGTGATTGTTCCCCTCTACTCTGCTCTTGTGAGGCCCCATCTGGAGTCCTGCGTCCAGGTCTGGAGCCCCCAGTACAAAAATAACAGAGGGCTGTTACAGAGAGTCAAGAAGAGGGCCACAAAGATGATCAGAGGCTGGAGCACCTCCCCTACAAAGACAGACTGAGGGAGCTGGGCTTGTTATCTCTGGATAAGAGAAGGCTGCAGGGTGACATCATTGCAGCCTTTCAGTACCTAAAGAGAGCCTGTAAACAGGAGGGGAGTAACTCCCTGAAAGGGTAGATAACAGCAGGAAAAGGGGAAAAGATTTTAAGTTGAAGGAGGGAAGATTTAGGTTGGATGTCAGGGGGAAGTTCTTTACTATGAGAGTGGTGAGGTGCTGGAATAGGCTGCCCAGAGAGGCTGTGGATGCCCTGTCCCTGGAAGTGTTCAAGGCCTAGATGGGGCCCTGGACAGCCTGGTCCAGTATTAAATGTGGAGATTGGTGATCCTGCCTGTGGTGGGAAAGTTGGAGCTTCATGATCCTTGAGGTCCATTCCAATCCGGGCCACTCTGTGATTCTGTGTTTCTGTGGTTCTTTCAAGACTTCAATTCAGAGCATGTTGTCTGCAGTCAACCAGTGTTATTTCCATCTGATCTATCCTGAAGTAGGCACCTATATCAGGTTATGTAATAGCTGAATAGTTTCCATTTAAATACAAACAAACAAACAAACAAATAAAAGCGTTTTTCATCAGCTGATATCAGAAATGTATTTTTATTTCTATTTCTGATTTTTCTCAGTTACGTAACAAAGATGATGTCAGTTATTTGGTTGTGTCTCAGCTAATATTTTAGTTAATGACTCTGCTCTAACAGATTATTGAGAATTGACTAAATTTTAATGTGTACAAGCAAATCATGATCGTGCACTTATATTCTCTGATGGATAAGTGTGGGCATATTGTGCACCTCAAGATTTAGGGATCTTTTGTACATGTTCTCCTATACAAGTAGAGCTGAAATTGAAAGCATTTCACTACTATCAGACTGCCCATGTTTAAAAATCAAAAGACAACATGGAAAGGATATGATTTTGAATTAGCGTTCTGTTGAAAGTGCAATTTTATCTACTGACAGCTTGACTACATAGATACTCCATGCAGGTGAAAGGGAGCCAGTTCAAGTGATGGAG
The DNA here is from genome assembly GCF_026119805.1 of Tympanuchus pallidicinctus. Classification (NCBI taxonomy): domain Eukaryota; kingdom Metazoa; phylum Chordata; class Aves; order Galliformes; family Phasianidae; genus Tympanuchus; species Tympanuchus pallidicinctus. Next base: position 1,839,603 of record NW_026294744.1, read on the forward strand.
GTTTGGGTTCCAGCTCACTGTGGGCTGCTCATATACGGTCTCGGTAGAAGGCTACACTTATTCTCAGTGTAAGTGTTTATTTTTTTAATGTAATCATACACACACACATTTCTATATAAAAATTATATACATACACAATATAAAAAATCTGATTTTCATTCATGCATGAAGTACATCTTACAAAAACAGGGAAATTGCAGAGCAATAACTTTTATTCTGCCAACATCTGATGTGTAGATTACAGAGCTAGAAATAAAGGTAGTCCAAGATTTAGACATCTATTTAAACAAACTGACTGTTCTATTAAATGAACAAAGCTGTTTAACTTCATTCTGATTTGGATCAGAATGTAAATTTGAAAATTCGATATGAAAGAGAAACAAATAACAGAAGAGATATTGGAAAAAGTAAAGTATAAAGTCTGAAAACACTCTCTGAATGAAAGCAGTCCAGATTTATGTTATTCATGTAACGTCCAAAAAACTCATTGAAGTCATTGAAATGATGGGAGTTTTTTCACTTAAGTCACTGAAATTTGGATAAAACACATAACACTCTATTAGCTTCTATAAAATGCTTTAAAAATAAATGAGGTAAGGAAAATTGTTAGTTACTGAGCTTTTTTTGCTTTTCTGTTTTAGTGTCAGAAGTGAGGAATGAATTTCTATGTCAAGAAGTGTTTTATTAACATATGTGAGGAGTAGATGGAAGCAATGGTTTTAAAAAGCAGAGACATTATACTGTTCTGGAATCAGGGATTACAGTACAGAAAGTAGTCTCCTTCTAACTGGGTGGTCGAATTGTAGGAAATCTTATAAATGAGAGTAGAAAAACTAGGCTAATTTCCACTGATGATTTGGTTCTATGGCATCTTTCAGGAGATTAGGATCTTATAAAAGAGAAAAAAAAAAATGCAAACGTTACTGTACTATTCAGACTCTTGAAATATTACTGCCTTTTACCTTTAGGTTTTGTATTTTGCAGATCTGCAGCTACTGATATGTTAAAGATAAAAAAAGGAAGGGAAAAAAAAATACAGCTTTTGTAGACCCCTTATCCTCAGAAATCCACTTCTTTCTGGTATGTATCTGCATGCCAAAATGGCAATGATAACTGTAAAAGAGTTCTCAACCTAGTTTTAAAGGTAGTAAAGAGGTTAGCGGAAATACTGAGATTTTTTCTCATTCTGTTTTGTTTCCTCACTTCTTAAACTGAAACCTTTTAACCTCAACACAGCTTCAAGTATGTGTCAGCTACAGAAGTACTTCATCTAGTCTGTGTGCTCTCTATTTCAGTTAATGAATAGATACACGACAGTATTAATCTGCACACTAGGTACTTCTTAATACTGATCACAGAGACTGAAAAGCTCTGCTCGTAATAACAGTAACAGTAATTCGTTTGAATAAACTAAGAAAACTAAAATCAGTACTCTAAATACATATTCTATGATAGATGCTCCAAAAGTAAGTGTCCTATGTTACTATATTGGCCCATGATGTCAGAGGTGGATGTTGGTGGTATGGAAGTAGAGGTAGAACCTTCCTACCAGTATTCCATTACATTTTTTTGCTGTATGACAGATGACAGCAGAGGGGCAATCTGACAAAATGGCATCTGATATAGAATCATTGAATCACCAAGGTTAGAAAAAACCTGCAAGATCATCTGGTCCAACTGACCACCTGCCACTAATATTTCCCAACTAAATCACATCCCTTAATACAACACTTAAGCGTCTCCTGGATACCCTCAGGGATGGTGACTCAAATTCCTAGGTGGGCATGGAAGAGTGTATGAAGCAAAGCTGTGAAACTGAAAATGCGGAAAAAATGGCATCCGTTGATATTCATTAATACTTGCTGAATGTTTAGGGAGACCAAACAGTGAATATTAGTATAGTGAGGTGGTGCATGTTTCATTCCAGCAATGGTGGCAATAATGTGAAAGACAAGCCATATTCTGAATGACCATGCACAGCTGTCACACCACAAAATGAATAGCATCTTGATCAGCTCATCTGCATGAATTGGTGGTGACTATGTTGAAGGATAGTAGTGGTCTTCTCATCAATCCTCCAGATTAGGGGAATAGGGAGGGAAAGGACAGACAGAATTTTAAAAAATCAACAAATGACTAAGGAAGTGGTGTTGGGAACAGGGCTTTGACTACTTCTGTCATGGAAATAATTTTGAAAAAACTGGTCTTCTGGGGGAGGATGGAGTTCATCTGTCAGACAAGGAGAAGACTATCTTTGACAGCAAGCTTTCCAATGAAATCATAAGGGCTTTTAAACTAGAATTGCCAAAGGAGGGGATCCTCAAACCATCCAACTTCATGGCCATGGAATATGATCACAGACCAGTAAGACAGCACTTAAGGTAAATCATCCTCAATGGGAGCCCAATTCAAGTGCCTGTACACCAATTCATGTAGCATGGGGAACAAGCAGGAGAAGTTGCAAGCATGTGTATGCCCACAGGACTATGATGTCACTGGCTTTACTGAGACATGGGGGATGATTCTCATGACTAGAATGTAGGAATAGATGGTTATAAACTCTTTTGGAAAGACAGGCAGGGAAGAAGAGGAGGAGCTGTTGCCCCCACCCTGGCAGGGGACTACCTGGAGTCTATGGAGCTCCACCTGGGATAGCTGAAAGACAGGTTATGGCTTGTTGTTAAAGGAAAGGCAGGAGAAGGAGACATCATAGTAGGGGTCTGCTACAGGCCGCCTGATCAGGAAGACCAGGTGGTCAAGCACAGATACAGGTTTAAATTTTAATCCTCAAATGGCTTTGCTAGAGCATCATAATTTTAACTGACAGATACACTTGATTTCACAGAAGAGTCAAATACCACCCATATCTTCTCAGGTGGTCCTTTCTTGCATTATAAAGCAAAACCACGCACAAACCATATACCTGTTTTACTCGTGTTGCTACTTTTTTGCTGCACTTTTTTTAATGCTTGCTGTCATTTGGATTGTGATTCTGTGACCTATGTAAAATGAATTGTTCTGTGTTCCGTGTGCCCAGCTGTTGCTTGCCTAATCTCAACAGAGCTTTGAGTTATCCTGAATACCTGTCATCCTAGATCATTTTAGAGGAAATGGGGTTATGAAGTACACAAGAGCTTTGCATGAAGGTGTGTGTTTTCCTAGAAATTTTTGAAATGCATACAAACCCTGACATCTGGTTCTACAAAGCTCAGCTCCTCTGGAAATTGAACAAGTACAAACCCCAGAAGTTATGGAAATGGTAGCACACATCTATCCAAATAGTTAAAACTACTGGTAGAAGTTTTTTTGCCCTTCCTATGTTTTGTTTGTGTACCAGATGTTTGCAAAAAGGCTAAACAAAAAGCTATTAATAGAATCATAGAATCATTTGAGTTGGAAGGGACCTTTAAAGGTCATTTAATCCCACTGCCCTGAAATGAACAGGAACAGGACTGCTCCGCAGTCTTTCCTTGAACAGATGCGGGGCTGACAAGTCAGTAGTTCCCTGGGTCACCTTTTCTATCTTTCTTAAAAATGAGTGTGACATTGCCTTTTTTCTAGTTAGAAGGTACTTCACCTGACTACCATGATTCGATATTTCAAAATGTCTTTGAGAGTGGATTTTTAACTACATCAGCCAATTCTCTCAGGACTCTGGGATCCATCTCATCACAACGCACAAGACTTATGGACGTTGAGGCTATTCAGGCTGTTGCGAACTTGCTCTTTGCTTACAGCATTGTGAACATTACCTTATCAGTCCCTACCTTCTGAACGATCTGCTCATGTATGTGAAGATGTATGTGAAGAGCAGTTGCCAGACAATCCTTTTCCATTGTTTGTGACCACTTGACAAAGACGTTATCAGTAGCATTTAGAGTTCAAGCTCATGTATTTGTGTGTTAATTTAAGGAAATTCTTGCAACTGACATCCTGCAACATTTTGTCTCTTTTACTGATACAATACTACAGCCCGTGGGTATCCAAGCTTTCGGCTTGCCTAGGCTTCATTAAGTGGAAAGGAATGTCCTGGCCTCTTCATATATATAATATAGTTAACACATATAAGTAACAAAACTTCTAATACATATATATTTTTTACCAAAACACAAAAGAAACAGAGCAGCAAAATATAGAACTAGAGGGATATTCAATCCTGTTTCTGTGAAACTAACTAGACTAAAGCATCATCCTGGTTTGATGGCAATTCTTAGTGAGTTGTCAAGGTGTTCATCAGGTATTTTTGATGAATTTTTACTATTCCTGTCCTTTATCCTTGAAAATATTCATTCAAAAATATGCGTACTGCCAAAAAGCAATGACATTGTGAAGAGAGAGATATTTTGCTCTGGTAAGGTAAGGGTTATATAAGTGTGGTAAATAGACACGATTGAAGTTTTGAGTTGAATGTCTGATTGCAACTCTACATATTCCATTTGAAAATTCACAGGTAATATATTTATACTGACTGAAAATGAAATCACAAATGTACCAAAATCACAAATATACCAATATACTGATAATTTTTTCATCAATCTTGAAACTTGTTCTCACATGTTCCTTTATCAAAACAGAAGCAAAAAACTTTTCACTGTGTAACAGTTTTATTGTGCACTGATCATTTTTTGAGTTATTTCATTTACCTACCTGGTTATTCACATTACTCCACAACATCCTCACAGTTAACTTCCATTTTGTGTTTTCAGTTATACTTCGAGGTCAGAGTCCAATTTATTAGCTTACTCTAAAAATAAATTGAAAACATTTGAAGGCTGGAGCCTTTCAAATTTGTGCTCCAAGATTATGGAATCAACTTCTTATTCATATTCAGAAATCAGAATCTGATTTGATTTTTGAATCAAAACTGAAAAGGAATGTGTTTGATGCTGGATTTAATTATGCCAGATACATGAAATTTACTAGGATATTCTTCTGACCAAGGCTCTAGAAAAACTACGAAAGGTAATTACTTTATTTTTATGATTAGTTGATTGTCAGACCTTTGAAAATACAGAGCAATCCAGAAATATCAAGGATTATTTGCATAAGGCTAAATTTATGTGGAAGGAGGTAGAGAAATGAGGTATAAGAATCCTGATGCATAAAAATTGCATGAAATATAGCCCCTTAGTACATAGATGGAAAAGTCTCTGTAATCCTAGGTCATTCTGACACAAAATCAGAGTGTCTGTACAAATAAAACCAATATATCAAACCTTAGCAAAACCTTGCCCTAGATTCTTATCTTGTTTGCTACCTTCACCCCTACTGACTTCTACCCTCAGAAGATTTCCTGCCTTCTTGTTTTTCTCCTTAACTGTCCTGTTTTTCTGTTGGTACAGAAATTTAATATTATTTCCATTGCTACAGAACTGAATATTATTGAGCTTCTATAAAGACTTGCATCTGAATCTAATCCACTCAAGCACTGACTTCCAATTTTGGGATAATTTTTTTATTTTAGAAGTTAGTGTACAAGATATTATTGTTAACCACTTCGGGGTTGGTTTTTTGTTGTTGTTGTTGTTTTCTTTTGTTTTGGCTTGGTTTTTTTGAGAATTATTCCATCCTCAGTAGTTGATAATCCTCAGTGTGGGAGTTGGTGAGCCTTCAGAGGGACACAAAAGAGAAAGAACAGTGTCACTTGCATGACCTCATTGCATTGGAAAGAAACAAGGTTTTAAAATGAATGTCCAAAGGCTAATTAAAATGGATTAGGTAATGATAATTATGTGATTATATGAGAGGGAATCCCCAACCCAGCACTGCAATTGCAGCGAGGGACGTGCGTCAAGCTTTCTGTCTTCTTGTAAGACAGGAAGTGAAGATGTTGATAAATAATTCCAGTATGCTGTTTACCTCCATTTCTGCTAGCCTAGTTCCAGGTATTAATGTTCAAATGAATTTTTCTTTCAGAGTAAAACACTTATCCTAGATCTCTTTCAGTGCAGCGATATTTCTTAGCCTGGAGAATAAATACTTCAGGTTCTTTCAGAAAGCAGTCCCTCAAAAGGAAAGAGTGATTATATCTGACAGAGAGCAATGCTGAATAGAAACATTGCATATATATAATAAAAGAAACAGTTGTCACTAGGCTAGACTAACTTTGCAAAATTACAAAATGGCATCACACACATCTTACTGAGAGTATACCAGAGTATAAGCTGAGCTCACTGAATTCTCTGAACTACTTTTTCATTTTCCATGTGAAAACATCTCTGCCCATTGCTACCATCATCCTACAGCAGCTGGTAGTAGGAGAGGAGAAGAGGCAGAACCCTTTCAGAGGACTTATGATGTACTTTTGCTAAGAACACAGCCTCAGTTTTTCACCCCAGTGCTTTTTTCTCAGCTAGAGACAAAAAGTCTCACTGTCCCCATTATTTCTTTTAAGTTTGATGTGAACTTTAGAAGTTTGTGTTTTCAAAATAATATTTCACATGTAATCTACCAGCAGAAAAAAAAAAAAAAAAAAAAAACAACATAACAAACCAAAACAAAACAAAAAAAACCTTACTCTTGAACATTAATGTACTATCCTTTGGTAGGAGATAACTGCTGTCTATGCAACAGAACTCTCTAATCAGGACAGAAAACAGGGAAGAATTAAAAAATATTTCTTACATTCTACTACTTATTTCTGAAGCATTCACTCACCCATAAGAAGTGTGTTTTTCTTCACACTCTTGTCTCAACAAGACCTATAGGAATAAGCTGAATGAGATGGCTGGAATGCTAAAAACATTTAGTCATGGAAGAAGTTGTCAGTTATAATTCATAAAGAGAAAAAGTGAAAAGAACCCATGGGAAAAGCACTAGACTGAACTGTGCATTGTTTTTTTGCTTTTTTGGTGGCCCTGCTAGGCAGGGGGGTTGGAGCTTCATGATCCTTGAGGTCCCTTCCAACCCGGGTGATTCTGTGGTTCTGTGATTTGCTAAACTCTACATGCAGCTAGACTCTGCAGATGTCAAAGAAGTAAACAGGGAGAGGTACTGTTCCAAGACAGCAGAATCAAAGGCAGAAGTATATTTTCCTCCTACAAAGCCATGATAGATGGATGTTTATACATAGTGTGTACACCCTATTTCTTAATGACTCATCAGTGATGCTAGTCACTGGAGTATAACAAGAATGTCAGCAGAAGGTTGACAATGTGTTTTCATAAAATCTTGCTGAACCTTGTTTTCCTTGCTACCATCTTGTGACATATGATTTTGAGAGATGGAAGGGGTAGCTTTCACCTGCAACTGACTTGCAGTGATGACAATTCATCCCCTTGCAGTCATATGGCGATTGATGTGCCTTATAACATAAGTCACACATCTGACATACACGAACAGCGTTGAAACCGTGTAATTTAGTGTGTATCTATTGTATATGTAAGTATATGCTTATGTTTGCATATTGTTACCTAAGTATATATCATACTCATTATACACTTTGAAGTATATATATACAAAGAGATACTAAGCTTTTAGATTGGAGTGAGCTGTGGCAAAATGGAGAAAAGGTAAGCAGTAGGCAGGTCTTTGATTTGACTTCCTGGTGAAGGAATCAACAGAGCACTCAATCCCTTTGCCTCTTCTTGCCCTGAGCTCACTGCAGTCAGAAGGATATCCTGACTCAGGCATATGATTCATTCTGTATGTGCCATCTGGTAGAACTTAATTGTAAATGCAACAGTCCAAGTTACTACAGAGTTTACAACATGGCCTAAAGTGCTGATCTGTACTATTTTTACTCCCTTTTCTTCCCCCTCATGGAATGTTACAAAAGTTCTCAGGAGCCTGAAGACAATAACTCATCACTAAGCTTACTGGAAGTAAGCAAGCAACTTAAAGCACAGGTATTATCCCACTCCCAAATACCTGGCAAAGACTCCATTTCTCTTTATGTTTCCTTTAAGGACAGCTAAGATTTAAAACCAGATCAAAGATTTCTCAAAGGAAAAATTAAGGCCCCACCCTAATTCATCACAATAAAACTACCCTGTTTAGACAGTGTAATTCACCCTGTTTAGACAGGCTAATTTCCTTTCATTCCATTTCTGAAGACTTCCAAAGGGAAAACAACAGCAGTTAGTGTGCCAGAGTAGAAGATGTACCCGCAGGATAAGTAAGGCAATGAGTCCTCCTAAGTAAGTGAGATGTCTTATGATACTGCATTTCTTTTCACAAAAGCTAGCATACATCATAACCCAGAATTCACATTAATCTATCAAACCAAGAACCTAGAGATTTTATGAGCCAAATCCAACATCCATAGAAAGAAACAAAATCCTCTCCATGACCTCCTGGATAGAGAGTATTGAACGAGTATTAACATTCTCTTCAATATATGATCTTACTGGAGAAAAAGAATAGCAAAATACTTGCACAGAATACTGTGCTAGAGCACACTGCAACTTTCTAGTTATTGATCCAATCTCTCAGATTCTGCATTTTACCTCAATTGCTGGATTAAGATCTGTCCTTAAACGAGGAGTCTGCTCTACTCTGGTTTATTTTCAAGTATTTTGAGTTTGGCATCAGTTCTCACTAGCTGGGGCTCATTAGACAGGATCAAAGAACGGCGTGAGCTATGGTAACCACAGCCTAACCACAGGTAATCTCTGGAGCAGTCCACATTGTTCCCTAGCTAGCTGATGCTTTGAGCCTCCATCTGGAGCTCTTTGCTCCTCCTCTACTTTGAGACTGTCAGACTGTCATTTTACACCAGACTTCTTTACTCTCTGATTCCTGCTTCAGTTGCTACATTTCCCATTTCTGCCTTGACTCTGAACCTAAATATTGTGAAGTAATGGTTCTTCTTCCTTTCGTGACTTATTTCTCATTCCCTCTTTTCTGATGACACCAGCACACAATGGCTTTAGTATTTCAAACCACTACTGTGTGTTTGCCAGGAAGCTTGGGAGAGCACTCTATTTGCAGTGATAGAAGCAGTTTCGTTAACACTGGGCTGAACAAGTCTGGCACAGCAGAGGCTCGTGGCTCAGGTTACATTTTTCTTGCATGGCAAATGCCCTCTGAGTAGAAGAACAGTGCAATTGTGCCTCAGTGTGCCTTAGGGAGAATCCTTCAGCAGAGCTACCCTTTCCATGGAGGAGTGAGTGGCAACTCAAATGCTAATATTTCCAGCATTTCTTCTAAACATAAACAAAGCTGAGCTCCAGTGAAATATAAAAATCTGAGAATTCCTAATGAATTCCTAGTGAGTGTATAAATTTGTTCCCAGGAGCTGTGACACAGAGTAGCAGCATACTGTTACTTTCACACTGCAAGTGAAATGCTATGACAGACCACACCCGATGAGTAAAGGATCATTTGTTCCCTTTGCTCATTAAATTGCCGTTTTCTCTAAGGTTGCCTGTGGATAAACAGTCTGACTTTGGCAAGGATCCTTTTATTTATGGTATACACTATCTTGAACTAGAACTTGAACAATCTCTTGCAGGCTCACAAATGGTTGTGAAGCAGTGAATAATATGAGAATGGAAATATTCAAAGCTTTCTGCCATTCTGACAACTGTAATAATTCATCATTTTCTAATATTTACCTGCCTTAGTAGAGTCAAATTGTTTACAGTAAGTACATATCAGTCAAGCACTTATATAACTTGACTGCAACAACTTAGTAAGCATGACTTTCTGTACCTGGATGTGGGGTGAACTGGAGCATTGCCAGTTTCAAGGTACAGTCCAGAGTTTATAAAAATGCCAGTTCAAAAGGCAACACTGGAAAATTTTCCTTACTGTATCTTGAAATGTGATCTTCTAACCACATAGACTTAGGGAGAAATGAGGCACACTCATATCCAAAAAATTTTATGTTCATTCCAACTGGGGGAAGCCAGGATTGAGATATAATACCTCCAGAAACTGTGGTAGAAGTCCAGCTTTTCATCTTGTAGGAGTAACTACAGCTTTGCAAACAGAAGATGTTCTTTCTTCTCATGCAACAAATGATACTCTTCCATTCCTTCTCAAACTGTAGCATATAGCATTCTTGACACAATAAAATTACCTTTAATTAAATCACTCCATTGACTCTTGGCAGTTAATTTTATGGAAGTATCTATTAAGGATTCTGTATAAAATGAATTTATATATATCAGTACTTTTAGATTTAATCTGAAGTCATGCTATAATGATATTAACATGAACATGCAAATCTAGTTATAATTGTTTTTGCACTATTGACAGTAGTTTGTAGTTTATGCATCCTAAAATAAAATGGTTTGTAATGCTTCAAAACCTCATGCCAGCCACAAAGGTAAACTGTACTACCCATTTAGCAACTGTTACCTCAAGAAAGATATTTTATAGATTTAAATTAACACAAGGCAAGACAAAAAATTGGATACATGTTAAATATTTATGCCTGGATCTTGGTCCTGAAAATCTCTGTGGTTAGTTTGATGCTATTTAATCACAGAGTTTGAATGAGGTTAAATAACCTTAAGCAGACCTGGTAGTACAGTTAAATCACTAAGTTCCATATTATAAACAAACATTTTATTTCTCAAAATTCCTGCACATGATGACAAAGCAAAAATGCACAATAGTAGCAAAAGCTGCTCAGATGATTCCAGTAGAGCCAGGCTGCCTTACGAGGAGATTTCTTCCCAAGTTTTCAGGCAGAGACAGGAATTACTGGTAGAATGATCTACCTTTTCTGGGCAGGATTTATATTTGCCAAAATGTAATGGAACTAGTTCTGCAAACTGACTCAAAAGGTGCACATGGTCAGAGGGACCTTTCTTCTGACTCTCTCTGTCTTTCTCCTGAGAGATGAACTCCCCAAAAAACAGCCTTACAATGATTATAGGAAAGTGATATAGGAGAACCAGCATGGTTTCACCAAGGGTATATTCTGCTTGACAAAACTAGTGGCCTTCTATGATGGTGTAACTATGTCAATGGACAAGGGAAGAGCCACTGATGTCATCTACCTGGACTTCAGTAAGGTCTTTGAAATGTTAATCCACAAGATCCTTCTCTCCAAATTGAAAATATATAGATTTGATGGGTAGACTGTTCAGTAGATGAAGAACTGTCTGCAGGATCAAATCCAGAGAGTGATGGTTAGTGGATCAATTTCTGGATGGAGACTGGTAATGAGTGGTGTTCTGAGGGGTCAGTACTGGGACTGATGCTCTTTAATATCTTCAACAATGACACTGACAGAAGGTTGAGCGCACCCTCAGCAAGTTTACAGATGACACCAAGCAGTCATGCCCCTGAGGGACAGGATGTAGTTGACATCCCTGAGGGAGAGGATGCCATCCAGAAGGATCTAGACAGGCTTTAACAGTGGCCCCTGGTGAACCTCACGAGTTTCAACAGATTCAAGTGCACAGTCTTTCACCTGGGTCAAGAGAACCCCCCACTAGCAATACAAGCTGGGGCGTGAAAGGATTGAGCACAGCCCTGCCGCAAGGACTTGGGGGTACTAGTGGGTGGCAAGCTGGACATGAGCCAGCAATGTGCTGGCTACATCAGAAGATGTGTGGCCAGCAGGTCAAAGGAGGTGATCTTGTCCCTCTACTTTGTGCTGATGAAGCCTCATCTGGAGTACTGCATCCAGATGTGGAGTTCTCAGAACAGGAGACACATGGACCTGCTGGATCACAACCAGAGGAGGGCCAGAAAAATGATCCAAGGGATAGAAGACCTCCATTGTGAGGACAGCCTGGAGAAGAGAATGAAAGAAGGGGACAGACTATTTAGCGAGGTCTGTGACGATAAGACAAATGAAATTGGTTTCAAACTTTAAGAGGATATATTTATTTTGAACATAAAGAATAAGTATTTTTTAATGCAGGTGAGGCTCCAGAACAGGTTGCCCAGAGATGTGGTAAATGTCTTATCCCTGGAGACTTTCAAGGCCAAGTTAGACCAGGCTCAGAGCAATCTGATCTAGCCATGACTGTCCTGTTCATTGCAGGGGATTTGGACTAGATAAACTTTAAAAGTCCCTCCAGCTTTAAGGATTCTATGATCCAATGATTAAACCTCCTACAGCAACCTCATAACTTCCCCTAAAACAGCTAAATCAATCTGGTCTATGTGACATTTGAAGGAATTACTTTATGAAAGATTACAATTGACTCTTCTTTACTAAGGCAGGTAAATAAATACAGACATTTGGCTGGAGTAAGCTTTCTAGAAGCTTGTGAAAAAAGCATTGAGCACTGCACCCCTAAAGAAGAGATCTGAAGTATTTAAATTTGGACAGCCTGGTACAAAAAAGTAATGTAATTTTTAGAAACCATCAGTGGGATCACTGGATCCCACTTAAGATGGGAATGGAGGGAATGAATCTAAAACCAGCTTTTAAAGGTTCCTACTAGAAAATGATGAATTATTACAGTTATTAGAATGGCAGAGATCTTTCAGCTCTGCTTTGAATATTTCCATTCTTATACCATTCACTGCTTCACAACCATTTATTAGCCTGCAAGAGACTGTTCAAGTTCTAGTTCAAGATAGTCTGTATCATAAATAAAAGGATCATCAGAGCAGAATAGAGGGGCAGGATCACCTCTTTCAACCTGCTGGCCAGGTTCCTTTTGATGCAGCTCAGGATATGACTGACTTTCTGGAATGCAAGGGCACACTGCTGGCTCATGTCCAGCTTGCCATCCACCAGTACACTCTAGTCCTTTTTGGCAGGGCTGTGTTCTACCCTTTCATCCCCAGTTTTTATTGACAGTGGGAATTGCCACATCCCAGGTACAAGACTTCACATTTGGTTTTCATGAACCTCATGAGGTTTTCCTGGGCCCCGTGCTTGAACTGTCTTGTTTTCTCTGTATGGCAAAACCTATGTAAACTGTAAGACTGCTAAAGTGTTGGTATAGTTACAATCTTTACTTAGTCAGAAACCTCTGAATAAAGGAGTCATGTCTTCAATTTCTAGGATGCTGATGGTGCATGACTTCTAATCTCATGACTTCCATTTGCCCTATCCAAAAGTGATGATGTTTGAACTGTGAAAGCAGTAATAAAGAAAGTCTCTAAAAGTTCTCAGCAGACTCTTTGAGTACCTTTTCCACTGTTGCTTCACTTGTATGTGCAAATATTTGCTTTAAGTCTAACCAGAATCCCTATTGTTTCAACTTCTATTTGTTGCTTGTGTTCATTTCACTGTGCAAATTTGAGAGAAGTATAGTTCCATTTTCTCTATATTCCTTTTGGGATTTTAAGATAATAAGATTCTCTCCCATCCCTCACTTTGCCTTTTCCTCTGCAAATTGAACAAATCCAGTTGTCATAGCCTCTCTCATCTATAACATGCTCCATCGAGTCACTTCAGTGTGTCAACACCCTTCTTGCATGGGAAGTCCATAACATGAAACTAAACTGCTGAAGCCACCCCATAACTGCTAGGTAGATGGGAGGAATCACCTCAATTGATTGACTGGCTGCGCTACTGCTAGTACAACCATGAATGTCTTTAGCTTTCATCATCATAAGGACACACTGCTGACCCAGGCTACCCATCCCTCTAGTTTGGAGTCACTAGTGGACTTTCTGTCAACCTGGTAGTTGATTAAAGGTGTTGAAGAGTTTCAGTTCGGGGACCAATCACAAGCTGAATCTTGAAACCTCTCACTGCTGGCCTTTGAGCATAGCAATCCAGGTAGATTTTTACCTGCCTTGATGTATATATCCAGTCTTTTCTGCTGCAGTTTACTAATAAAGCTGTTGTGGCTGTATGGAAAGCCTCTGTCCTGGTTTTAGCTGGGACAGAGTTGACTGTTTTCATAGTGTCTGTTATGATTACACGTTTTGGCCTTAGAAGAAAAGCAACGTTGATAGCACACAGATATTCTAGTTGTTGCTGAGCAGGGCTATACAGAGCCAATGAATTATCAGTTTTCAGTTTCTCATACTGACCTGTCAGTAAGGAGGCTGGGAGGGCCAAAGGAGCTGGGAGGGGACAGTAATAGGACAGCTGACCTAAACTGGCCAAAAAACAGCCTCTTTAATTGAGACGTGAAGAGTAACTAGGAGTAGTCATTCCTATAGACCTACTAGCATACTTTTCTCTTGTATGGCAGGAAAATCAATTTCTTCAATTAAGCCAAACTGTACAGTGATAAAGACAGACACCCCTTTTGAACTGGACAATCATAATCATGTCTTTCTTGTGAGACAGTTCTGTTCAAGACAGAAGTTCCTCTTCAGTCTCAGAAAGTAACAGTTAAATTCATTAACTGCCTGCATGAGCTCCCTTTCCCCCCTCCAGCTGTATATGATTTCTTTGTGCTGAGTCTGCGTATACCATCCAAGTATACCTTAAATGAGAATAACTGAAACTCAGGAAGGATGATTATCTCAGAACAGAAAAGTAAACATTTTCACCTTTTTTGTTTTCAAACTTACTCAAAGCTTTCTGAATACAAACACATTAGCCCTGAGAGGTCATATCTGACCTATAAACCAAAGGCTGTAATAAATTAAGTGCATTTGCTTTGTTCTGCAGATGTTAGAAGATCTGACCACAAAATATGACAGATTCAGTTAATTTTATCTTGGATAAATGTAATGACCATCTGTTTTGATTTTACCAGTCATTGATACAATTTCCTTTTAAACTTTATACCAGCTGGCTTGTACAAATGTGCAAAAGTTGTAAACAGAAAAAGATATTCCAGTGCCAAGAAACATTTATTCATTCCGCAGTTACCTTTATACTAATAATACCAAAAAAAGTCAGGAGTATTTCAAAACACAGCAGGATATTTAATGTATAAATATGGCCCTATTTACAGAAATATTTTATGTCTGTGTAAATATTATATATGGCATATGTATAAATGTATGGATGGTGTTATCCTTACAATAAGCTTAAAATCATAAGGTAAAATGCAGAACCTTGCACTAAATAATATTTGTTACATGGCTTCACAATTTATGATGTGCTTGTGAATACCTCGCCTGGCCTTTCTCTACTAAGCTACCTCTTCTGGGACTATTTCTACCATTCCTTAGTTCTCATCACTTTCAAACAGCTGTTCTTTTTTCTCTGGACAATGTACTGCAATAAAAATGATTTTTTTTATCCCTAGATACATCTGTGAAATTCTTTCTTGCCTTCAACTCTTTGTGATGAGGTAGGCAGGCAACTCCACCAGCATCTTGAGTTTTCTGAAGCCAAGTGCCAGTACAGTCTACTTTTCTCTTTACTCTTCTACCTGTACACCAAGATGGAAACTCAGTGTCATCTTTACTTTTGAATATTTGTCAGAACTCTGCAATGCTTACATACATAAGGAAATGGAGGGGTCATTTTTCCTGTAGCCAGTGTCTGGGCTGTGCTAACATGGTGTTCTGAAACAAGGCAAAGAGCTTAGAGCTACTGAATTTAAGACAGAAGAACTTGGGGGTGTTGGTCAACACTTGGCTAAAAATGAGCCAGCAGTGTGCCCAGATAGCCAAGAAGGCCAGTGGCATCCTGAATCAGAAATAGTGTTGCCACTAGGAGCAGGGAAGTGATAGTTCCCCTGTACTCAGCTTTGACAAGGCTACACCTCAAGTACTGTGTTCAGTTTTGGACCCCTCACTGCAAGAAAGTCATCATGGCTGTGAAACATGTCCAGAGAAGGGTAGTAAAGCTGGTGAGGGGTCTGGTGCACAAGTCTTATGAAGAATTGATGAGGAAACTGGGATTGTTTAGTGTGAAAAAGATTCAGAGAAGATACTACAGCTCTCTACAACTACCTGAAGAAAAACTGTGGCAAGGTGAGGGTTCGGCATCTTTTCCTGGATAGCTAGCAGTAAGGATGGGAGGGAATGGCCTCAAGTTGCACCAGGGGAGGTTCAGATTGGTTATTAGGAAAAATTTCTGCTCTGAAAGAGTGATCAGACACTAGAATGGGCTGCCCAGGGAGGTGATTGAGTCACTGTTCCTGAAAGTGCTCAAGAAACATTTAGATGTGGTACTAAAGGACATAATTTAGTACTGTTACATAGAGTGGTAAGTAAATGGTTGGATTGGATGATACTGGAAGTCTTGTCCAACCTTGGTGACTTTAGATTCTATGATTCTATGTTTCCAGCTCCTCCCCCCCCCCTCCCCCCCCCGCCCCGAAACAAACAAAGAAACAAAAAACAAAAAACTACTATTCAAACCATTGGCTGAAAAATGCCTGTTCCACAATTATAAATCAATCATATGTAAATTGCCATTTTTGGAACCCACAGAAAGCACCTCTCTAAGTCCAGATTTATCCTTGCGGACAATTTTCAATCATACTCTGAATAATAGAAGCATTAGGATGTTGTTGTTTTTTTAAAAAAAATGTGAGAGTTTATTTGTTCTTGCATGGATGAAGATAGAACAATAAATACCATTCTTCTAGTAAAAAAATGCAATGAAACAAATGCCAAATAGCCTCTCCAGTGACAGCAGCTCTGACACTGAACTCTGCTTTTTTTCATCTTAGCATTTCAGAAGCTTCTGGCTTGAAATCTTGACTACATGGCCATTCTTATGTTTCTTTGATATACCCTCATGGGGTAAGGAAGGTTCCTTAATCTTGCTAGAAAACATTCAGCTCTTTTGAAGAGGTACAATTCCCAACCCCCCTAATCTATTTAAATTGCAGTGGATCTTGCATATACCTCAGAAAATTAAAAATAAAAAAAAGAGAGAGAGACAGGGTATACACAAGTAATAGGAAGATGGATAGAATAAAGAGGTCAAAGCAGAATTCATAATTCTGCAATGTTGTTTACTAAGCTGTATTTTTGTAGGAATCACAAAATATCACAGATCCAAAATATCTTTGGTTAATGCAGTGGAAATACATAAGTCTTCAAGGATTGTATGCACCTCTACGAAGATCTTACTATTCTTATTGTGACTTAACAGATGAAGAACCACTAGATTTCATTTTCGTATATAAAACAATAGAAATTGTCTCAAATTGTATTGCCACACAGTTTTACAGCATGCCATAAGATGTCTGAAAAAGTCACTTTAAATTTTTTCATTGTATTTCACTACACACAAAATTTCTAAGCTAATTTCTCCTTTGTAGAGCTAAAACAACAAAATAATTTAAGGTGTGAGGATAATTTTTAAAATTGTCTGGCAATTTGCTTTCTCCTTTTTCGCTAATAGGTATAATTGAGACATTATTTATTCAGCCTTCAGCATAGAGTGAGATTTCTTCAGTTGAGATAGATTTTTCTTCCACGTGTTTATTGTATATGGCATGGATTTTGCTTATTTGGGACTTGTCTCTCATAGGAAGGCAATCTGAATCAGAATTAGATTAAAGGAAATATATTGCGTATTATTTATTTGTTCATTTCCTAGGTTGAGTTATTTTGGCACTACTTTTCATCTGCATGTTTATTCTTTATACTAAACTCAGTGTGCATTAACTGTCATCTATACCAGTGAAAATTCAGTCTGGTAATTCTACTTATTTTTACTAAAAGAGATTATATAGATTGAAAGATCACCAGCTTGCCTGGCATCAGTTAACTACTTGCAAAGGCTATGGTTCGTTCTCCAGCTACAAGCACATAGAGAACAACTGTTATATAACAGCGTCCTATATTCTATACAATATATAGTCATCTCCATGTCATTGATTCATAGACTTATGGAATGATTTAGCCTGGAAAGGTCCTTAAAAACCATCTAGTTCCAACTCCCTTGCTGTAGGTAGGGTTGCCTTCAAAGCAGTAACAGTCACAACATTTGATTCTGTATGTCAGCGTAATCAGTTTAGATGCTCAGAGAGAAAACTACTGTTTAGTTTTCATTATATTCCACATGATAAGTCTTCAAAAGCTGTAAAGGAATGGTAAAGATATTTTTTTGCTTCTGCTTACAATCTTTCTTCTGGGGAAATCTTGTAACTAACTTATCTGAACTGATTACAAACTAATATACCAATTAATTGGTCTTACACTGGAGAGGAATTCGAAAACTCCAAAACTTGAAATAGTAATCCTCAATTTTAGTGAAAAAGTCAATGCAAGTAGCTAAATCAAGATCCCAGTCCTACAACAAGATCTATGCTGGCAGTCAAATGTTCTTCATATGGCTCCACGGAGAAAGTACAGAGACAAAAGTTAACAGGAGTTTCCAGACAAAGAGAGTATTTGATAAAAAATACTATTATGCTATCAGATCTCCTCCAAGAAAGAAATACAGTACTTCAAAATGCTTCAGTATTTTATCTCAGTATGCACTGAAAAAATATATGGGACAAAATATATTTTGACTTTGTAACTTTCTTAAAATTAATAACCACTGACAGAAAAAGCTATCGTAAGTCATCTAGGAGCATAATATTTCACTGTTGCAAAATGCAAGCCCTTTGAAATAATTCCTAATAACCAAAAATTTTGTGTTAACCTTCAAATTAGTGGAAATGTTGGCATCATGTAAGTATCTCTTTTGATCACTGGTGAATAATACCTGTAAAAACTAATAACTGTAAGACCAGTGCTACTGGAGTTTTTTACAGTTTGTAACTGTAACAGTCTTATTCCGAGAATGACCAACTTGTTTTACTGAACTGTAGCTTTCAGCTTCATACTGTAAAGCAATCATCTTCTCTTATAAATCAGACTTTTTTTTTTTTTTTTTTTTTTTTTTGGTAGGGTCTTAAATTCCCAACAGAGGGTATAGTGAAGGAAACTTTTAAGGAAAAGGCATTCTCTTCCCATTAGTAGCAATACTTATGTGAATGTATGTATTCAGACAAGTTTAGCAAACATATTTCACTTATTTGTATTGAACTTCAGAGGATAATGAGAAAGAAATGTTACAGTCTTGGTATTTCAAATAGTCAAGTGAAATGAGGAATGAGACAGTAATATTCATCTCTCTGTTTTTTAACTTAAGGACTTTTGACTTACTTGGATGATATACATAATTCCATCCACAAAAGTCTTTGATACAGTCTTCCTAAAATTCATGATCTATTTCTAGTCTGAAATCATATTAACATACATCAAATTAAAATGTTATCTTCAGGAGCATGATTTCTTTATTAGAAACTGTCTTTGTGCAGATACATATAACCTGCTAACAAAGTCTCTATTATTCTTTTTGTTAAACTGAGCAATGTGAGATCCTTTCTATTTAACATTCATTGTTCTCCTTGCTGTACTCTGAACCATCTAATTTGTTGGCATGGTTTTGATTTCTGGCCTGAATATTGTGTCAGTATCTGACTTGATCTGCTAGAATTGCCTGTTTAAATGTTTTTAGACTGCCTTGGGCGACTTCTGTCTTTCAGAGAGCCTCAGGCACAACATCACTGCATCAGAGTTGAGTCGCTCCTATGAATACCTGATGTCCTGTAAGTCCTGGCAATACACAAAACAAAGACCACCTAGCATTCATACTCAGTAGTCTACCTTGTCTTCAACTGCTAGAAAAGCCGAATAGCCCTTTGTAAGAAGTCCCACTGGGTACCCATCTTGCAGTATTTGCAGTGTTCTTTTTGTCTCAGGATACTGCAAAAGGATACTTGATCTAAGAAAGCACACCAAAGAAGCTTAAAGTTTTACAGAAGTCCAAAAAGAGATATAAGAATCTCAGATGCTGTGCTGCTATGGTTTCTTCTGAGGACTCCACCCTTTTGCACGCAAAAAGAGAAGTTAGTTTGTTCATGATGCTACCAAAAAGCTGGTGTTCACTGTGTCTTTAGTGGTTATGATTCAATTTTTTGCAGATATGGATATAAATCCAGAGGTACACTCACACCAGAGGCATTGTAGCTGAGCATTGCCAGCCCATTTTACTGTAATTATTATGTGAGTATCTCTGGTCTTAGGCTGGCAGGTTCTGCCTAACTTCTGGAGTCTTTATATTTTTGTCCTACTTCTCTTCCTCTTCACCAAATTTCCCCAAGCCTTCTCTGTATTCCTCCTCCACTGCCATAACAGTGCTACATAGGTGAACTGCACTACTCTTGCTAGAGTTTCATGCTTCCTCCATCGAAATTTCTCCTGTTTCAAAAAACCTTTGCAGTGAATTGAATTGTACTTTAATAAAACAGGACAAAAGAATTTGCTTCTCACTGCCTTCTCCAGCTCAGAAAACATGCTTGACAGCACATCACACTGCCACACACAAAACTGTTGGGTATATTGTCACTGAGATTTTTTTAGATATACCTTCCTGCAAGTCCTAATCATGTGTAATGGAAGGAAGATCCATGGTTCAGCTGTGTGTTCAACTTGCTGAAAGGTGGATAAAAACTTATTTATCTGCTTTCTACTTCTTACTTACGTAGAGTATGAATATTAAGGAATTTATGTCTTATTTGAAAGTTTTAAACATGAATTTTCTATTGTGCAGTTAGAACTGTAATTTTGCTTGCATTTTGGTTTGGGTGAGGTTTTCTTTGTTTTTTTTTCTTTTGTTTGTTTGTATTTTTTGTTTGTTTAATATTGGAAAACTGAAATTCATAAATTCATCAATATCAAATTATTTCCCTTAAGAGTGGATGATCCTAGAAGCATTCCCTGCTTGGCAGGTCCTTCTTTTCTGAAATGAACAACCACTAGTGACAGGCACAGCTACCTCTTCCATTTCTTCAGTGAGTTTCAAAAGAGCTGGAGGCAGCTTCTGCACTTCCAAGATCCTAGTTTTCATGTACTCTGCAAATTCAAACAGCAAAGGGGCTACTCCTTCTTCTCAGCTCTAATATAATAGGTAAGTGGAGAGACTGCATCAGACTTAATAGTTACCTATGAGAATGTCCACAGCTTAAATGACATGTGCAAAGGAAGTTTCTTCAGACTTTCAGAATAATTTAATTCTCAGTAGAGCTAGCATGTAGCATATAGTGAAAGAGACTGCTATGAATTCAGCAATTCAGATTACCATTCTTTTAATTTGGACATCTCACTAGAGTTTTTAAGAAAGCCTACAAAGTTTCTGTAAATTCAGTCAAGACCAGTTTTAACAGCATTCCCTGTATAATTGCAGAAATTCACAGGTTCACATCAACTCTTTGATGAGTTACAGGTAAGCAGTTCCACAAATAATTGGAATTAATCTGATCTTATGAAACTGCTACAAAGGCAATGTCATGTGTTCCACAAAATTCTCTTTCATGAAAACATATTTTCTAGTTAAATTAGAACAGAATCTAGTAAAATTAGAACAGATTAATAATTTGCTTGTAGGCCAGTCATATACTATATTAAATCTTGTTCAGTTTCTGTTGCAGGTCAACACCCAATATAGAGGTGCCAAGGACTCTTTATTGACACAGCCATTGTAGACTGCAACTAGGGGGTTCAGGTTTAGTCATTTGCATTCTGAAAATTCTTGCTTCATTTGTGGAAACACACTGTGGGCTTACAGCTGAAACTAACAGTACTTTATTTATTTGAAATAATGCACGATGAAAGTGGCTACAATGTATTTCAATAATGTACAGTTCAACATACAGTATTTCTTACTTCATTATGCATACAGTTATGATCAGCTTTATCTACTGACACTGCACAATGAAGTATTGTTAAGTCTAAGAAACATTACCAGTTGTGGGACAGATCTTTGTTGCAAATCCCTATCTAGATGACAATATAAACATTTCCAAAGAAAAACACATTTTGTAAGAGCAAATACTATTTAGTTTAAGCCATTTAAGCAATACAATAATTATGATAATAAAGAATGTCTTACACCAAGATATCTTGTGGCTCCTAAATGTCTCCATATTGCTTTAATAGTTATGGCCAAATTCTGCTTACACTCAGAACAATGGGGAATTCTACAGACTTCAAGAAGAAAGAGATCAGATCTTTCATCAGCTGTGAATGTACTCTGTGCATTTTAACTCCTCAAATATCATCCCTTTCAGTTATACACTTAAGCAAACTTGCAGCTTTCCTAATCTCTGTCAAGCAGGAAACACTACTGCACTGGACTTGAGGATGTCCAGTAAGCTTCTTTGCTATTTTTTTAGTGCTGAAGCAAATTTCAACATTTCTGTGGCTCACAATGTAGTCTTGAGACTTTTGTTATGAGATTAGATAGCAGCTAACTGTTGGTTATTAAACACTACACTTTGTCTTTTACATATCTAACATTCACTTATTCACTGAAGTAGTTAAACTTTTATATTCTACCTTATGTAAAACAGAGGAGACTTTGTCTGGAGAGATGGCTCAAATTCAACTATCTCAATAGCATTTCCTCTCTGCTACTCTCCTTAAGGAATGGTGATGAAATGCCCTTCTTCTGCTTGTCAATGTTTAGTTACACAACAGAAGCCCAGTAAAACTTACTACGTTCTGTGATTTTTATGCATTAATGAGAGGGTGATGATAAGATATTACAACATAAGTGTGCAAGACTGGGCACTGTTTGTTACAACAGAAGGACTGACTAGATTCTTCAGAAACAATCAAACCTCTCCCTACTAGAAGAACAATCACTTAATTAGCATGACATGCCCAAGTGTCAGTCACCACCTTGTAGATTTACAGAGCCTGATGCTTATGGAGGTACAGCACAAATTAAAGAGCCAGGCTTGCAAGTTGCTGATGTAACAAAGCAATCCAACCTGTATATTGACCAAAAAAGGAAAGATTTGGTACCATATGATGATAGTTATTTAACCTTTCTCATCACCTGGAAGGAAAATTTGTCTGTCCATATATTTGCCTTTGAGAACAAGAGAACAAAACAAGAGAAAGAAAAAAAAAACTGAATTGTATTTCAGCTGAAATTATATATGTGAATGGGTTAGAGAATACTGGTCTTCCTTACCCTTCACAGGATCCTACAGAAGGCTGGTAGCATCAAATCAACTGTACTGTGCTCAGTGATGGTTTTTCAAAATTTACCCAGTATTTACCAAGAGACACTACTTCAGAGCTGTCTTAGACTAGACAGATAAAATTTGCTCCACTGTCTCGCTGTGATTTCTACTGTGAAATATCTCACACATTAATACAAATCAACATGTTTTTACTGTTTTCAGAGAGCTGATTAAGTCCTTTATGGATGTGAAACATGTTTTAAACACAGTTACAGGGTAGTCTAAGCAGCATGCTACTTCTTAGAACACTGGAATTTTGTGAGGTACCCAAAGGCTCTTTCTTCTCTGAGGTGCCAGAAGATCACCTCAGAAATATTTACATCAGCTCCTTGTGCATGTATGTTGGTGGTGTTCATTATGCTTGCTCAAGAATAAAAAAAATTATGAAGGTGAGGGACTAGACTCCCTACTGAGCCAAGAATCTTTTGTGTGAGGCAGCAATAAAGAGGAGGGGCATCAAATCCAGACATTACCTCAGGCATCAATGCCCTAAGGACTAACCGGAGATACATTGAGATGTTTATAGAGACAAATCAAAACTGGATTTCATACATAGATATCTAGCACACCTAGGCCTTTGAAAATCTTCTTTGACTGGTGAAAGCACAATCAAATAGCCATTGATTACCCAGCAAACTTGAGGAAGCTTGGCTCTCATTCATGTCAACAGACAATAAAGAAACCACACAATGCATAATTACATGCATAAAGAACTTCGGTCCATCCCCCTTTGAGGAAACCTTCTAAGGCAAAGGATGAAATCTAAAGGGTAAGCTTGTAGTTACACAAATTCACCCAATCTTTTAGATACATCTCAATAAACAATTTCTCAAACTGTGAAACTATCTATTAACATGCTATGCCTTCTCACAGCAATTATCAGATCCAGATAGCAACATTTTTAAGCCTTTGAGCAATCTTCTTTTCTTTCTTTTTTCTAACCCAACACAGTGTGAATGCCAACATGACATTTAGCATGCAGAGAAGAGCCACAATTGCATGTGTCTTGATCAACAAAAAACTTGTTTTGTTTTCTCCCTGGGCTGTCCAGACCAGAAGCAGTAAGCAACCAGAATGTGGTCAGTGCTGACCTGGAGCTAGCATTGCTGTGCCAAAGCTAATATCACTTGTATCCCAGCTGAGCTCATGGATCCCGCATGGTGGCTCACAGAGTGGCCCAGGCAGACTCCTGCAGACTAGAAAATACCAGTGTAGCTCTCAAAGAAGACAAGAAATCTATGTACTTCTGCACAGAACAGAGCCTTTACATGCTGCCTGTATCCTCATAGAACTTAGCAAGTGTGATGTGATGCAAACAAAGTCAGTCTGTCTATCTGAACAGCGTCTTGATTCAACAGTTATATATTTCCTGTTACAGACGGCATTTTAAACACAGATCTGGGCACTGTCAGTGAACAAGCAAATCAGGAATCTCTTTCCAGCTTGGATTTCAGCTATGCAGGACATCTGTGCTCATAATTTCTGATCTGAAAGTAATGTGGGACTCAATTAATACATGATGTAAGACATTCTCATGTTAGAAAAAAATGACAGGAAAGAAGTCTTAGTAGTTCTTCTTGTTCCTATTCTACAGAAGTTGAAGAGATATAGAATTTTGCAATCCTAGAAACTTATTGGCCAAAGCTATCTATTTCAACACTGTTTCCCAAAAGAATACATTCAGATATTTTCTGTTAAGAAAATGAAAAGGCAGTATTTTTCTTTTGTGTTATTATGTCATCCCATATCAAGGAAAGTTATAACATCACTGGGGCCAAACAGCAAGTATGATGGTGTCTTAATCTGCAGGGACAGTTTTCATGTTCTGTCTGCATAAAAAAAAATGTGCATTTTACATTCAAATCTCTGAATGTTAGCAAAATCAAAATAAAATAAATAAATAAATAAATAAATGAATAAATAAAGAAATATAATGGGTCATATTTGCAAACAGTTGTAGAACAAAGCCTAATTCAGTTGAAGTTTAGGTGGCCACCAGTTCATCAATTGAACAAGTTGAATATGGCTAGATGCACAGGAATGCAGTAGCTTTACAATATCCGACTACAATTAAGCTAAAAGTGTATTACTATATATCTCCTCCAGTTTTTGTTCTCTGAGTAAATATATTAATCCCATTTTATACCATTTTCAAGTACACTGAATCTCCAATAAAAAAAAATGTAGTAGGTCTGTGCATAAATGACTGCATAGTTCTCACATATAGAAAATAGGTCATTAATGAATTATTCCCTTCTTATAGGTCCATTACACTATCTGGGACCAACTAACTAAATAAAAAATATTATAGATGAATTGACAGATCACACACAAACATGTTCACAAGATCATTTGAAAATAATCCTGGTAGAGGCCTCAGGGGGATATGTAGCCTATATTGCAGCCAAAGACAGGACCAACAAAATCATCCTTGACTGAGCTGTCTCCAATCTCTGTTCATAGTATGTAACCTTCACAGTTAATCTTCTTTATGTTGGAAAGATGTTTTATAGTATCCAGGTGAAACTTAGTTCTATCCTTTGTAGACATAGAAGAACAAATTATTCCCTTTGTCTTTGCAATAGCCTTTTTTGTGCATGTAGGTGAACTGCCTCTGTTTTTCTTTGTATACTGCTCAGAAGCAGCTCAATTTTTCTTTACAGTTTTTTCAAATCTCCTGTCTTTGTTGGATATCTTTGCCAGTGCAGAGCCAGTGAGCAGAAGAGTTTGCACTGGTTTATGTAATCTACTCAGACTTTGGCCTTTTGACATCATAACCCCTCTATAACCCTTTCAAATATTAACTTCATTTCAATCTGCAGAAAAAAGTTGAATAACTTTCTCGTGTATTCTGAATGGTGCTGCAATAGTTATACCAATTTAATTTCAGCCAAATAATTTGCTCCAAAAACACAATTCATCTTCTCAGAGCTCAATATAGGAGATAGAAACCTCAAAAAATTCTGATGATTTTGCAGGAGGCTCTGCTTGTTCAAGGTTCTGTTCCAGCTCAAAGCTTTTATACATAAGTACAATGAAATGTTTATATATGCATATATAAAAATATTTCATTATCTTAAAGTTTGATGAGTTAAGGATCTGCAGGGTTAGATAAGGAAGCTTTATATCTTTTGGAAGAGGGAATTTCCCAGCGTTTCAATGAAACACACAACTATTGCTTCTAGCTATGCAAGGGTCCAAAATAAAACTAATTAAAGACTAAAAACCATGTAAGAAGATTCCTCTAAAAAAAAACCCTAAAAATAGCCTAACCTGAGAGGGCTGTTATCTTATTCTTCTCATGAGTTTAATATGCATTACTGTAGCTAGAGTATGATATGTTCAATATAAAAACAAACAAAAAACCTGTTTTTTTAAAAATTCATTTTCAAAATTTGTGCAAATATTTGTGCTTTTTTTTTTTTTTCAGTTAGTTAGGGTCATCTGAAAAATAACTATTTCTTATTTTTTGTGATTCAGTCAGCCATAGAGGACTCACCACTGTACTTGATTGCAGCATCCGCCCATCTGGTGGATGAGGGAAAGGCTGTTGATGTGGTCTACCTAGACTTCAGCAAAGTCCAACCTTTGACACCGTCTCCCACAGCATTCTCCTGCAGAAGCTGGCAGCCAGAGGCTTGGATGGATACACTCTTGGCTGGGTGAGGAGCTGGCTGGAGGGCCGGGCACAGAGAGTGGTGGTGAATGGAGTCACATCCAGCTGGCGACCGGTCATGAGTGGTGTTCCCCAGGGGTCGGTGCTGGGGCCTGTCCTCTTCAATATCTTTATTGATGACCTCGATGAGGGCATCGAGTGCACCCTCAGTAAATTTGCAGATGGCACCAAATTGGCTGGAAGTGTGGATCTGCCTGGGGGTAGCGAGGCCCTACAGAGGGACCTGGACAGGCTGGAGAGCTGGGCTGAAGCCAACGGGATGAGTTTCAACAAGGCCAAATGCCGGGTCCTGCATTTCGGCCACAACAACCCCAGGCGACACTACAGGCTTGGGGCGGTGTGGCTGGAGGACTGCGTAGAGGAAATGGACCTGAGGGTATTGATTGATGCTCGGCTGAACATGAGCCGACAGTGTGCCCAGGTGGCCAAGAAGGCCAATGGCATCCTGGCTTGCATCAGAAACAGTGTTGCAAGCAGGAGCAGAGAGGTGATTGTTCCCCTGTATTCAGCACTGGTGAGGCCGCACCTCGAGTACTGTGTCCAGTTTTGGGCCCCTCACTGCAAGAAAAACATTGAGGCCCTGGAACGTGTTCAAAGGAGGGCAACAAAGCTGGTGAGGGGTCTGGAACACAGGCCATATGAGGAGAGGCTGAAGGAGCTGGGAATGTTCAGCCTGGAGAAGAGGAGGCTCAGGGGAGACCTCACTGCTCTCTATAACTACCTGAAGGGAGGTTGCAGTGAGCTGGGGGTCGGCCTCTTCTCTCGTGTCATTAGTGATAGGACCAGGGGGAATGGCTTCAAGCTACGGCAGGGGAGATTCAGGCTGGACATGAGGAAGTATTACTTTTCAGAAAGGGTGGTCAGGCACTGGAATGGACTGCCCAGGGAGGTGGTGGTTCACCGAGCCTGGGGGTGTTCAAGGAAAGGCTGGATGTTGTGTTGAGGGACATGGTTTAGTGGGAGCTATTGGGAATAGGTGAACAGTTGGACTGGATGATCTTTTAGGTCTTTTCCAACCTTGGTGATTCTATGATTCTATAATTCTATATCTGCCAATACAATGTATACACATTCATACATAAAGCTGATTAATAGGAAACTGGTATGCCACAAGTGACATTTTCTGAAATGCTCAAACATGAAGTTTTCAGTATTTAGAAAACATAGTACTATAAATTTCTACCTGTCAAACTCCATTAGCACCTCTCTAAGGGCTGATTCTTCTGGAAACAATACAACAAAAAGCAGAAAAATTGTATACTCTCTCTTGTGAGACTAGGTATAATTTTATTTTATTTTATTTTCTCTTATAAGCCATCTTCACAATCGGTATTTGAAAGTTTTCAGTTTAATTTCATCTGTGTCACTTTTGCACTAGCATTTCTTATCAGTCCAGATAAAAAGGTAATTAATAGTTGCATTCCAGCTTAGTACTAGATCTCTGTAACAGCTGAAGTTTTCTCTTGGTTTCCCATTTCCTCTATGGTAAGTTTAGCAATTTATACTGTAGAGCTATTGATTTCCAGCTGCATTGAATTATCAGGAGTTATTAAATTACACTAAAGAATGAGGATACTTTAAGTATCAATGGATTTATTTTAGAGCAGTGTATTTTCAGCTTCTGGATACACAGACTATATCAAAATATCTATGCTGTGTAATTTCATTTTGCACCTATTTAATGTCTACAGATTTAAACATACAATGAAGCATATTTCACAGTACTTTAGGAAAGATTCACGAAATAAAATTAATTTTGGGCAACTAGTTAGATTTATTTATTTATTTATTTATTTATTTATCTCACACGTCAGTTTGAAAGGATGCAAGAAAAAAAGCATTTATTCGTTACTTCTGGTAACAAATAAAATAGAGTTCAGCAAAGTTCTCTAAGCCATGATATCTCCACTTGCTGTGTTTAAAAAACAGTACTGAAGTTATCTGAGACTTTGTTCACTACATATTTTCAAAGATGGGAATTGTTTCATGATTATTTGAAATAATGCAATACAGAGTTAGGCAAGAGAAAACAACAACAAGGACAAAACCACACTTCTGAGGACTATTTATCCATACCTTGGAAAATACCAATGATGCAAAACAGTTGCTTTGTCTTAAAAACGTTTTAGTACAGTGGTGCAAAATGAGTTCCATAATGGTTTGTTCCTCCTCCTTTAAAAGTTAAATTAATTACATGAGAAAACATTGCACAAATGAGCCTCCAGAAATCTTTCAGATTCCTCAAAAAGAGTAAGGTATTGAAACACACTGCCCAGAGAGGTATTGGATTCACTGTCCCTGGTGGTTTTCAAGAAAAGGATAGATGTGGCACTAAGTGACATGATTTAGTAGTATGGTGGTGATGTGTTGATGGTTGGACTAGATGATCTTAGAGATCTTGCCAACCTTAATGATTCTATGATTCTATGATTCTATGTACAATATAAATGTACCACCTCAGTTTTGTACATCCCAAAATATTCTGTATCTGAGCTGTAGCTTCATTTATTCCTAGAAAAACACCTGACCTCAGAAGGTGATCTGGAAGGTAAGAAGAGTGGGGTGAAAGAAAATTTTCTTGTACAGAGGCTTGTCACATGCTATGTTCACAAGCAGAAAAGCAGAACCCCTGCTGTCAGACGTGGAAAGAGAATATAGGAAATGTTTAGTCTGTTCTGCATATCAATTTATCTTGCCTCTCCCTTCCATTCTTCCTTTTCTCCTTTGCTTCCTTTCTTGTTCTGGTTTTCAATAGGATAGAAGTAACAACTTTGAAAACAAATTCCTTTGCTTACTGTTCACTAATTTTACATGGAACTCCAAGATCCAGGAGTAGGTCCAAACTTTGTCTGACTCAGATTCAGTGTTTGAGCCTGGATAATCAGTGTTTCAGGTAAGAGACACATGGTCCTGAGATTATTTTATTTCCAGACCCTTTTTCTTTTCCTCTTTCTGTTTCTCATATTTTTTTCCTGACACAAATTTCCTCATAATTGATACAGTTTTGCAAAAAAGTAAACTTCAGAAGGTCAGCACTTTCTAAAAAAAAAAAAAAAAAAAAAAAAGTCTTGCTAGATAATTCTTTGTGTTTATCCTGAAAACTCTTGCTGGATAAAAAATATTCCCCATGTGGAGAGAACAAATAGAAATAGTGATAATGAAATCATAGACTCCTAGCCTATTTTTGTACAGTGGGATATGGAAAACATGAAATAAGCAAAGGATAACAAGGGTGAAATTAATCTGAATTCTGCCTAAAAATCACATTCACTGAGCCTTTTTTTTTTTTTTTTTTTTCTTCCCCTTTCTTCCAGCACATTGAGTTGACTGCATACTGGATCAATGAATTCTGAATATTTATTATAAATATTCATTTTATTATTATTATTTTATTGACATACTTTCATAGGCAAAAAATAAATACATAGGGGCCATGACACAATTAAAATACTTTTTTTAAGAATTAAAAGTCTAAGAAATGCATTTAATGTACAAAGAAATAGCACATTTGATTGAGTTCCCTTGAAATAAGATCGACAGCAATTAGATCTATTCTAGCCTACAGGAAGATATGTTTTATTCACTCTATACCAAACACACTCAGGAGTTGAAAAGATATGGAAGAAAACATTTTGAAAAACTAGCTAAATCCTAGGTGAAGCTAATCTTTCCTAACAACGTAACAATGTTATCCAAATTGCCTACGGTAAAGATTGAACAGAAGGGGAGAATACACATTATGTTTCACTAAAGAGAATAAATGTTAGTTTAATTAAACAAAAAGGCTTCATAGTACTTTCAAAGTAACCACAAATGTAAACACACTGGGAAAGCGTCTGTTGTAGTAGAAGGTATGTCTCAACTAGTGAAAATGCAATGGAAAGATAGCAGGAGCCTGCAGATAAAAAGAATACTGGCTCAAAACCCTCTTAGCATAATGAAACTTGGTTTTATCCCTGCTTCTGTAGTTTAAATGGTTGCACATATGTGTCTGCCATGACCACTGAGCACTTCCTTTGTAATGTTAGACAGTAGTGAAGTGTTTCTCAAGTACAGAAAGCAATAATCATATTTTTTTAAGCTACTTTGAATTAGCCTTTTTGAGTTTGATAGTCAGCTGTGACTGTGTATCTGTATTAGGAAAAAAATAACCATCACTGTACGATGGAGCCAAAACAGAACCCACCAGATTTAGAAATTTCAAAAATAGCTTTCAAATCGAATTTCAATTCAGCAAAAATGATAGCAACAAAATCTGGATGTAATGCATACCGGTGTAATCAGCCAATACAATCCACTTAATTTCTCTTAAATATCCAAATGCCAGATGAATAAAAATGATACTTTTTACTCAATGTTTCTTCAATGTAGTGATTTAAACACAAATTACTGCTAAGGCAAACTTCTGAAGTAAACATAAACTTAACTGAGATAATCAGTCACAGTTTTTGCTCAACTGTTCCCCTTATCTTCTTTTCATAGAGCATTTTTGATGCGACTGGCAGGGACCAGAATTCATTGTCTTTATTACTACTATTTGCAATTTGATGGGCCCTATTAATTTCTTCAGTTTTAGGAAATGTATCACTAGGTGCTACAAAGCACCCCTAGAGCGACAAACCTAACTTACTTTCAAAAATATTTCAAGAATAATGTGGAACTGTATGTTCACTTGTTCATGCACACACATATAAAATATACACGAGTGAACTTACTCTTTGTCCTTATTGTCATAGCAGGCTATCACAAAGTGTGATTTGCCTCCTTCTTTAATTTAAAGCAATGATGTAGTGATAGTAAATCCCTATGACATATTGGGAAGAAATACCCAATTTATGAAGAAAATATATTATAAAAATGTTTGAGAGTTACAGCAGTTAAACTGATCAGCTGACTACTCATAAAACTCTTCAGCAATGGAAAAATTCCACTAAGTGTTAATCACTATCGACAGTAACAACCATATTAGAACTGCTATGAATTCTAAAACAGAAAAGCAGTTATAGACTTTCCACACATACACACAGGTATACAGTTGTGCATATTTTCCCTGAGTCTTTGTTATTAAAAGTAAACAGCTGTTAAAATGAATGCAAACCTGATTTCTTAGATCACAAAATATCATTTTATAGAATTATAGAGTGGCTTAGGCTGGAAGAGACCTTAAAGTTCAACATCTCTGCTGTGAACAGTGTGGCCAAGCACTAAATCAGGGTCTAGATCAAGTTGCCTGAGTTCCCATCCAACCTGGGTACACCTCCAGGGATGGAGGAATCAACAACTTCCTAAGGAGTTTGCTCTTGCAGCACAACTGTGTGAAAAATCCCTATCATATAATCTCTTTCTTCTTTTAGTTTAAAACCATTTCCCCCTTGTCTTATCACTATCAGACTGCATAAAGTTTGCCTCCATCCTGTTTGTAAGCTCCTTGTATTTACTGGAAGGCTACAGTGAAGTCTTCCAAAATCCTTCTTTTCTCCAGGCTGAACAAGACCAAATCCCTCAACCTTTCCATATAGTGGAGGTACTCCAGCCTTGCGATCATCCACATGGCCTTTCTGTGGACCCCCTCCAACAGCTCCACATCTTTACTGTCCTGGAGGCCCCACAACTGGACAGAGTACTCCAGATGGGGCTGCGCTGAGGCAGAGTAGTGAGGAAGACAATCACCTCCCTCTTCCTGCTAGCCACCTGTCTTTTGATGCAGCCCAGAATACTGTTGGCTTTCTGGGCTACAAGCACACACTGCTGGCTCATGTCCAGCTTTTCATCCACCAGGATCCCCACGGCCTTCTCCACAGGGTTGCTCTCAATGAGTTCTTCACCCAGTGTGTGCTCATACCTGGGATCGCAGCAATTCAAATGCAATAGCTTGTACTTGCCCTTGTTTAACCTCATTGGGTGGGCCAAACATTCTAGCTTGTCCAGGTCCCTTTGAATAGCAACCCTTCTTCTGCCGTATTAACTGCAACACTTGGTGTCATCTGCAAACTTGAGGGTGCGCTCAATCCCACTGATTTATTTATGAACTTATTTCTTTTCTTAACTTTTGCCTTGCATAAATTACAATGATTCTCTTAAAGTGCAGTGGACAGGCCCACTAGCACTCTACGTATAACTTCTCCTAGTTATCCAACACCATAGGAGTATCAAAAAATTCTAATTTCTTTACTTTCTAGTATGTTTTGGACACTATGACAGACTGTCATAACTTGAATCATGTACTTAGATACTTTGTCATCACTACACAGGAACTGTAGTGAAGATCTTTGATTACAAACATGTCTCTAGTTTATCTTCTAGGCTTTTAAAATAATTAACAGGTTTTTCACAGAAGATACCCAACAGTAGTTCTATTCCACGCCTTTCAGTACTGCTCCATACTCACTAAAAGGGCTAAAGTTTAGTGGTAGACCTTTTCCAGGAATCAAGAAAACTCAGTAGGCCACTTTCCCAGCATCCTAAATCTTTCGTTTGATCATAATTTGACCAAGTGAAACACAAATACTCCACCATTCTCCTGGGGTAAGGAAATAAATATTTTCCTTTGTCAAGTTTTTCATTATGCCCATGTAAATCAAAGTGCATGTTGTCAGTCTGAGGGAAATATACATTGTCTATTTCCTTTGAATTCTAATTGTTTGTGCTTTCTTACAAAAGCATAGATACATTAGTGGGAAGGGGAACAGCGTATAGTTTCCTGAGGGAATCTGAGAATTCTGAACTGCTTTGAAGTAGTTCTGGATTTTAGGGGGGGAAAAAAAGTGAAAATTTAAAAAAAAAAAAAGTGGGGATGAAAAACAGAACAAAAATAGATGATAAAGGAAGAGAAAAAAAAAAAAGAGCGGCAGAATGGCTAGAATGTAGGCCATCCTGAAATTTAGGATGACTTCTGATTATCCTACTCCAACTAAGTGCAAGGAAGAAAATGTTCCTGTATATTTATCATGTATTTATTTACACTGTTAAAATTAACAGATTCTACCTTAAGCCTGTTTTTGAGATTCAAGTGTTGTGTGAGCCTATTTCTGACTTTCAGCATATGTATGAATTCCTTTTTCAGTGCTAACAGTTCTATTCCATTGCAATTTATATAATTTATAATATAAATTTTTTTTCTTAATTTTCTTTCCATGTACACATGGAAACACACATTTATAACTTCAGCAAATGCCTAACATTAAAGGAAATATGAATTCATTAACTCTTGATTGTGGCAACAAAGATTTTGAAGAGCAATTAGCTGATACAAAAAGACTTGGGAAGACAGAAATAAAAATCGTAAGAGGTGTGTCAAAAATGAATTAAAAAAATAGTTCTCCCAGACTTTTATGTGGATGAACCACGGCTAGAGGCACCCCATTTCCACATCCTCCTTTAGAAAAAAATCTCATGAAAGAAAATATGTTAACAGAAATCAAGACTCAGCATGCATATAAGGGACTAGCCATGAAAGCTTAAACAATAGCATGGTTTAACAAGATTTTCACATAGTTTGCTTTCCATTTAATAAAGTTTGATGAATTTTATATGAACTGTGTAACTGTTTAAAAAAATAATAACTGTCATCTCAAGAGATTTCTTCACAAATCAACTATCTAAAGAAATAGGAGGATGAGAATGAGGCAGGGAAGTACTAACTGCTAAGACCTAGGATTTACTGTTTCCCTCTTCTATTAAATTTCTTTTGTTCAAAGTGTGTGAAATGGTGATCATTCCAAAAATAAATGAAGCTAAAAATTGGCATGTACTTCTATTTTGAAATAGGCATGGCAGCTTTCACTGGAATCCATTGAACTGAGAAGACTTGAAACCATAGTGCAGACCTGGCATAATTATGACAATTCTGTTTCTTCATACAAGTATTCATAATGAGGCTTTTCATAAGGCTTTTTTTTTTTTTTTTCCTCCTGAAGAGTGAGTAATATTCCAGACCATACAAATCCTCTGTCTCCATCACCTCTTTAGATCAAGATTTCTGTTAGGAAGCAGTTTATTTTTAGTAATAATGATGCATATAGTCACAGGTATCCACGAATGAAAATGGGCAAAGCTTTCCCCTACAATCATGCTTGTCTGGGCAAAGAACTTGAATGCAATATAACTACGTAAAATTCTTGTACAACTTGTTGGTTGAAAGTCCTTTTTTTTTTTTTCACTGTAGACAAGATCCTCATTAGGACACGAAATGTTAGTTGGGAATTGTTTCTCTCCCCTTACCATCTGCTATCACAGCATTTCCATAATCTAAAGCCCAGATGACTGAGTAATATTGCTGGAAAATTCCCATCCCACTGAACATGCAGATATAACCTTTTGCGAAAGAAATAACAAAGCCAAATTAACAAACAAACTAACAAAACCAGTTTCGGACCTCTTTCTATTCATCTGGACTGAGGATAGTAATGGTAGATATTTCATAGGGATACAGAGCACCAGTAGCCTGATATTATGTTCACAACAGTTGAAATTGCAGACCCTAATTTGGAGTAAGGATTTAATACCTTAAATTTAAATGCTTATAAAGAGATTTGGTTACAGCACTTCAACTTCTACAGTATCTTAGCTCACCCAAAAACAATTTCATCTTACAAATATGAGGATAAGCCCTGTTACCTGTGTTATTCTCTCTGTAGACAAATTACATGACATACATTTCCAGACAATGTTCTAGCAATAGTCATTCTAGACAAAGACCTGAACCCTCCAAGGCTTAACTGCAACTCTAGCAACTTGCCTGTTAGCCCTCTTTTTAGACTTTCTTCCCAGCCTTGTCCATGCACTTGGTGTCACATCTTCTTTGTGTCACAAAGCCCCTTTTGTCATTTTGCTCTCATACACTCCCCAATGGCTTCTGTCTTTCCAGTCCTAATCCATTTCACAGCCGCAGTAAATAGCTCAAGTCTGGAAACCATGTCTTCACTGTAATATTAATAGTACACTTGGGGATGGTGACAGATTGACTCTGTTGGAGACGAGAGTTTTCAGTGATGCATGTACAGATTCTGATTAGGAACTGATAGCCTTTTTGCATCATATTGCCACCCCTAAACTTTCCCTTCCAAATTCAACGTGGTGCTGAAGCCATGACCTAGAGAGACCACCTCAAAGAACAGTGTAATCACTAGGACAAATTAAAGCTTAGGTTCCTAGCTGACACTGCCAAGAGAGGTGCCACTCATTATGGTCTTTGTAATGTAGACACTTGCCACCCAGGGAGAACCAGACTGAAAGACCATCAATTAATAGATTTATTCTATTTATTTTATGACATCACATCAATTAAACTTCCATTCTAAAACCTCAGATTGTAGCTGAAAATATCTCCAGGAAATACCAATCACATTTAAATTAAAAATACATCTCACTTCAACTAGCTACTTCTGTTCTTCCTTCTCCCCTCTTATATCTCAGAAGTGACATACTACAGATGAGGAAGCATGGAAACAAATTCAAAATCACCATTTAAGACTTCAATCCAGCAGGTGTGCATATTTTACTCAGAATTTATGAGAAGTAGCGGATATTTTTAACTCAGCTCTGCCCATCTTGCCACAAATTCTAACTGGCCAATTTCTACATGTAATCCCATTGCCACTGAAGGCAGTGAACATGGCTATCAGAACACACTCAGAAGAACTAAATATTTCTAGTATTTCCTTCCAGTAATGCTCTAAAGTTGTCATAAATATTTATATATTTCTATCTGTTCAAATGTGCATCAGCAATGAGCAAACCAAATCCTCAATAAAGCAGAGGATTCTTTTCCCTTTCTGTTCAGTTGCAAGTCACTTGGCATAAATAAGAAGCCTGTCATTGCTGAATTTCATTACTAATTTCCTGTCATTAAATTGGATGCTATTAAGTGAACACTGAAAGACAAATAGAAATCCAAATTCTTCTCTATAGTGAAATTCATCCCTAAAGGAAACTTCGATGAGAAGCTAGTAAGTCACTACAGGTACTTGTCTGTTGTGGAGATACGCAAGCATAGTTGGATTGCTTTTCCTAACCTCTTTTCTTAACCCTCTTCATCTCAAACAGACATTCCAGCCTTATCCCACCCCTTCCTGATATGAAATACTCCTAGACATCAACCAATAAATTAGAAGAGAATACAGTCACATAGTAAAAGCAAGACAAAGTAATGACATTTCAATAAAACACAGTATTCACCCTACACTAATGAAGCCAGAGAAGGAGAAGATATTCACAAAAAGATGCACTGTACAGCCCACACAGTCTTCAGAGCTATTTTCTCTACAAAGGCATCCTGTCCCACACTCCCTCCTAGCACTTGTGCGTCTGGGTGCTGACCTGAAGGTGTCCCTCATGTTACTGTCTTCCTACTTTCCTCCCCTAAGATGACCTCTTTAATTAAAATGGGAATGTGAGAAAAGCTGAAAGAGAAATAAAAATCTAATTTCAATTGACATTTTCCCCTAATTTGATCTGCTGTGCTTGGGCGAGACAGAGTAGATTGCTACTGTAGCGTGAGCTGCCACCAGCTCCTGTATTGGTTTCCTAATGTTTTCCACTGCAAGATTATTGCAATCAATTTCTGAATCATGTTGACACCTCTACTGTTTGTCTTTGAAATCTGGCAGAAGAGATCCAGTATCGTGCCTTCCGTTGGAACTGTTAATAAATTCAGATTTGGACAAGTAATAGAGGTGTTGAAAATCACAATTTTTATTGCATTTTCCAGTGCCAAAAATTATTTTGGCAACCTGTTAAAATTCCCAGAGATTCAATGAGTCTGCCTCCAAGTTACACCCATAGCTTCTTCATGAATGGCTGTTGTGGGCTGGTGCAGACAA
Organism: Tympanuchus pallidicinctus; assembly: GCF_026119805.1. Taxonomy (NCBI): domain Eukaryota; kingdom Metazoa; phylum Chordata; class Aves; order Galliformes; family Phasianidae; genus Tympanuchus; species Tympanuchus pallidicinctus. Next base: position 1,876,919 of record NW_026294744.1, read on the forward strand.
AATGGCTCTGCCAGTCCTCAAAGGAAATTTAGTGTAATAGGCACAGGATCATGAAGGCCAGCGTGAAGACATGAGATGGCAGCAGCTGCATCAGGAACCAAGAAAGGAAAAGCAAGTCACTTGGCTGAGTTAGTTGCCATCTAAAGTCTTCCAAAGGAAGAAAAAGGACAAATTTATATTTGTCTCATGTAGCCTCAGCTTCATGACCTTTTTGTGTAATGCAGACTTTAATGTTAGGAACACACTTGTATTTTCTCACAGGAACCCTGCACCAATCTGGAAAACAAGTTACACAGTTCCTAGTCACTCTGAGGAGTAGCAACGTTAGATGGATTTCACACACTAATTGATGACCAAAAAGAAAAAGAATTAAAGAAATATACTGTGTCTTCTTAGATTGTGCCTTTGTCGTAATTCCTTCCATCGGTTTACATTTTTGTTCTTAAAGGTAGTCCTCAGTGCAGGAATAGTAAGTCTTTCACTTTCCTCCCTTTTGGAGGAAGAGAGCAGCAGAAGTTTGCTAGAAAGCAGTGAACTGTGAGGCAGTCACATCACTGATGGAAGGTGGAGGCCATGGCAAACCTCCAAGGCATCATGGACTAGGCACAGTGCCTACACATAAGAAAATGGAAAGCAGAGTTGAAATCTAGTCTTCCTTCTAGAACTAGGCAGAACTATTTCTTTTAGCTACAATTAGTCGCGTTAACTAAGCATCCTAGCACAGCTCTGGGGACTTATACAACTTCAGCCTACACAGATTTCTAGCTTTTGTATTCCTCATTTCCAAACATGCACTACAGCTATACTTTGAGTTCTCCCAGGCCCAACAGTCTGGCTCAGGATCCTGCTCTGCTACTGTCTTCACAACTCAAAGCTCCAGGATATCACTGTACATTTCCAGCTGTGGAGTCAGTTATGGAGTTGATATAACAGAAGTTACTGTAATTGAGTGTTACATCTGGCTTAGCTGAGATTTCTGGATATGGTGATAGCTTGCAGTCAGATTTTGTAGTAGTTCAGCAGGGATCGAACACAAAGATTTCCAGCAATGCAGAGCTAATAGTGGCCTCATTTGGCAGAGGAAGGAGTAGATGTATTCCTATGTAACCTCTAAGTCATTTTGATAGAAATCTCAAACTCTGCATGCTGTATAAGCACAGACACAAACAAATCTTACGAGGCCTTCTGAACCCCCATAGCACATCTAACAAAAGGAAAGAATATTGCAGAAAAGAATGTGGAAACTCACCACTCCTATTCCAGCTGAGACTATTAGGATTTTCTCTGGGATTCCTGTTTACTCATTTCCCAGCAGTGCTTAGATATTAATTATTTCATGGCAATGTTCGAAACTCTTTTTTTTCCCCAAGGGGCTGCATTCAGAAGCAGTTCCTGGCTGAACTGCTTCTGAAATCTATATATGCCAAACAAAGACTGCTCAAAGATCTGGCAGTGTAGAAGTAAGCTTGTTCTGTATAAAAAATCACAGCATATGCAAGTAGACTGGGAGAAGATAATGTCTATATCCACCTCAACCTGCTTTTGAAACATTACACTTTTATTTCATCCATTTTACCAGTAGGTGAAGATACAGTATCACATAGAACCATCACAGCTAGTGGAAATCATTTATTGGGTTTTAAGTCTGCATGCTATTTTAAAAGTTTCTGGGAGAAAGAAGAAAACTCATTGTAAGGTAGATCTGTTCCTACTAAAGAATTCTTCAAGAATGGAACATTCAAAGTAATTCTTACAGAATTGGGTTTTAAAAAAAAAAAAAAAGGGGGGGGGGGGAAGAGCATACCAGTTTGAAAAAAAGCAATCAGTTAGAACGTATGTTAATCACACTTTCACACGAGGATGTAACAAGACAGTCTCATTTATATTTTCCATTTAGCTGTTACAGCCTTGGGGAAAAGTTGTATCAGTTATAAGATGGAAATGAAGTTTCAATAAACATATGTAACTTTAGGAAAGAGGCTGGTTTGCTTCAGCACTAAATTTATAATGATTAATACTTCTGCTATTTTTTTTTTTAATATTTAGAGGACACAAGCTGCTGTTTTCCCACTGTACATTAGTACTGACTCAGCAAGTGGCTGTGTGAGATGTACATTTTTGAATGTGCCAACCAAAAATAGAGCCTACTGTAACTGCAGTTAAACTCTGAAGTCAACATAAAATGGGAAGAGACACACAGTCAGATATGCTTATGCATTAAATGTCAGGTTTTTTTATAAGATTTTGATATTTAATTGCACATTATAAACACCTGTTTATTTTCTTGCTTGTCACTTCTGTGTGTTTCTAGGTTTATTTTATTCTGGGAGAAATCACCAAACCTCTCAGAGGATGCTTTCTAAATGCAGACATGCAGTTTACAGATGTATTGTCTAGTTTTTTAGATATATACATGTATCTTGATAGGTCATGCTTCATATGTGAATTGTATAAAGTAAAAGTTAAAGTTCATTTAAAGTAAAATCTGAAGTTCATTTAAAATGTATTCACTGAGAGAAAAAAGGGAAGAGGAAACTTCCTCTGGTACACACTGGTTGGTGTGGTAAATGCCTCCTTACCACAAGATGCAGTCCCAGACATGAGGTTTCTTAACCCTTTGCCAGACCTTTCTCCCTGATCAGATCATTCCTGAGTCTTCTCCTTCCATACACATTTTTCATCTTGAATTGTCAGTTGCTTATAACTTTCCCAAACCAGTTTACCTTGGGATGAACACCCTTTGCCTTTTTTCTACCAGAAGTAGATGTCTTCTTTGGCTTTTTTTTTTTTTTTTTTTTTTTTTAAACAAAGCTCTTGAATGCATTTCTCTACTCTGAATTCACCTACTTCCCTTATGTTTCAACTGTTGCATCCATGTAGCATTTGCATGTAGATATGTGTAAAGGTCCCTACATCTCTTGACATGAGTAATAACATCAAATAATGCTAAAAAATTTCATGGGACAAATCAAGTAAATGATGTAAGTATGTCTACTATAAGAAGCCAAAATCTAGAAATAAAAGAATATACTAAAATTAAGGGAAAAAAAATCAACACAACAACCATCCATGCATGCACCAACATCAACAATAACAACAAAACTGAAAAGAGGAAGGAGAATGAATGTAGTCTAGATTGTAATGTACTCAGTACTAAATCAGAAATCTATTGAGCAACCTGTGAATTTCTCTCAGGTTGTCAAACGCAGAATTTTGAATCAACATAAACACTGTCGCTCAGTTATTTACCTAGCAGAGGTTCTTCTTTGTATACTCTACACACATATAAAGTACATGTTAAGCGTTTTTTCTATCACATATGAATTGTCACTTATCAGGCTATGTGTTTATATGTATATGAATAAACACATTCCCTTTATTTTAACACAGTGATTCCATAAATTCCAGATGTAGTCTTTAGTCCCATATCCAGATCTATCAGTGATAAGTGGACTTCTCAAAAAGATTGAGCTTTTACCCAGCAAGAGACAGCTTAAAATGCTGAATACAGCTTTTTTTTTCTTTAGCCAAACCACAAAACCCTTTCTCAAGAAGGAATGATCTCATATCTTTACTAACACAAGCAAAACTGAATGAGCTCACACACTAGCAGGCATAAACACATACACACACTAACATACAAATATATCCAACCAAATAACTATGCAAAAGTTAACAGTTTTAGGACATGGACTTCCAAGAAAAGTGAATAAGTATGGATCTTGGAATTTAAATTCTTTTCTAAGAGTGATGCCTGTTGATGGTTCTTCATAAGCCTTGAAAACTGTACAGGTAATTACATAAATAATTTGCAGACTTTAAATGTTTTCTTTTTCCTTCTCTTTTTGAACCTAACATACAAATGAAGAAAACAGACATATTTTTCACTTCTTTGGGTTGCTTGGAGGGGGAAAGTAGCATGATATTTTCTTTATAAATACCCCAGTAGGATAGATTATGCAGAAAAGATGTAGAACAAGAAAGACTAAAGCTGTGTAGATAGGCTTCAGAACAGGATTGAATACATCAGCATGGAAATGAAATACTAAGTATGTAAGGGAAAAGCAAACTTGAGTTCTGCATATTCTTGAATATGTGTTTACACTCTTCTGAACAACTTCACAGTTCTGATTGTCCTTCTTTGAAAATTGTGTATTAGAAACAACCACAAGAGTATTATTTGAATTAAGAAAAGCTTGCACACGAAGAGAAACAAAATAGACTATAATCTCCCTGCTGGAAAAAGAGATGACAGAAGAGAAATGTAACATGATCAATAGAATAATGAAGAAGATGAGGAAAAATGATTGCTCACTATTTCTCATAACATAAAGAATTTGGGATAATTCTGTTTCTTTTGCATCAAAAACAAACAAAAGGAAGAATTTTTTCAAACTACACAATAACGTATGTGTGCAATTCTTCCACATGATACCATGGAATCTAGCAATGTAACCAGAGTCAGAAAAGAATAAATTCATTGTGGATATTCCAAGTAATGTTACAAATGCATCTGCTAGTCATTCATGAATTCGGTGACTATCAAGTGACTAGAAATCATCCACTTTATATTAGCCTGTGCATCTGCTACTTGTCTCTGCCACAGATAATTCAACAGACATTGATTCTGACCTAATATGGCTATTCTTTATTCTTTCTTAAGCCATTAGATATCAAGGGCTGAAGAAGTGCAGGTCCTATGTAATAACTCCCACAGACAGACTACTATTACATTTTCCTTTCATATTCACTGTTATGTAATATTCTTAAATTGATAAAAAGTCTGACTTACCTTATCCATTAAGATGAATTAGTAAAAGAGTTCCTAACATACAATCTGGGGTCATTTTTCCTCTGATTTCCATATTGCTCCATAGTTTCCTTGCTTTTGATACATGCACTTTTTAATTTATCATATGGGCTATTTGCTGGCTTAATACTGAGCATATGCTCATTGATTTCGTAGCTGTATCATCATTAAAATTTGGCTTTTTTTAATGAAATCAAGAAATATACAGTAAAGATTGATTCAGGGCACTTCACGACCTTAGTATTCAGTATAGAAGCTAATAATGTCTAAGGCACTGAAAGTTTTTTCCACGTAGTTCTGCAGTGTCTCCTTAATCCTGACATAGGTGTCAGTATCCTTAATATTTCAGTTACTGTTGTTCTTGGTTCTGCACCAGAAAAGCTCAGCAGTCTCAGCTGAAGCCCTTGGGTAGCCCTTGTGAAGTCGGTTTGGCTTTTTGTACCTCTTGAGTGCTTTGTTTTCTCATAGGTCTAGAGCACAAATCTGGCTTTCTTCGCACTTTATGTTCCATTTCTCTGGACTACTTTAAAGTATGTGTTTTGTAGCAGTTGTATCTTTACTATTCAGTAAGTATCAAGTTGAAGAAACCAAATTCATGACAACTTACTCAGGATGTTAGCCCAAGTCTCATGAGATGAAAAGTCAGCCAGAGTATAACTAAAAGGGCACTGTCCCAAATTTGTTATTTATTAATAACAAACTCTACTGCAGTTTTCTTAGGATTGCCACAAATTTCCAAGGATCAACATTATTTCTGGATTGCAGACTATTTAAGCAAGAATTTTATATGAAAACTCAGAGAGAGAGGTGATAATTTTCAAATTGTGCTTTCTGAAGTTCAAAGTCAATCATTCTCCTCTTTACTTTCTTCTCCCTTGTATTGTTATTTGCAATGTTTGTTTTCTGCCAGCCTGTATGCAGCAGTAGCTGCTTACATTTCAAACATGTCACACTCCCAACATGTTGGGAAGTATCACAGCCCAGTATAATATTTGGCTTTCGAATTTTTGTTTTGCAACAGGAGGACCAACAGACTAGATCAGCAAAAGCAACTTCAGTTATTAAAGTTTGGACATGAACTTGGCATGCTTATGCCAGATAAATACAAGTGCCTCTTTTCATGCTCTTAATGGAATCGTTAATTATGTCAACAGCTCAAACGATACATCTCCGAACACTTTATATTACTTTGCAAACAGGTAGTCACATAGAAGTCTTAGAAAAAGTATTCTTACATTCTAAATTAATAAATTCTAATCATAGATTTCTGGTTGCAGGGCTTAAATAGGTATTTTCTCTCATCCTCTTATTCTGAAATACTGAGACTGAAGTCTCAGTGCTTGAGGAAAAAAATTAAACTGAACAATATATTTACGTGCCTTGTCATAAACTAAATTAAGTTTTTGGCCCTGAAAATTTCCAGTGCTTTGGGTTAAGAAGGAAACAGTCTCAATAAACTTTTCTTTTTTTTTAAGCTAAGCATTTTACAGCACAACGCCCTTGCTTTTTTTCCCATGATTACTAAATAATTTGTTTTAATCATATTTATATATATAATTATATATATTTTATATAATTATATTTAATTATATAATCAATATATAATCAAGTTGATAGTACTGTAAATAATAATTAAATTATTTATCTATCTTGATTTAAGTATGCATATCTTCTTTTTAAAAAAATAACTGCCAGTATATAAATGAGCTTTTACATTTGACAAATAAAACCAAATTTTGGTTTTTAAAATCAAAAGAAAACTGTTTCTAATCACAAAGCTAGAAAAATATTCTCAATGCTTTACACTGTAGTACACATAGGGAGAAAGAAAACTTCTGAAGCCAAGGAAGGACCAACATTGAGACTGTATTCTTATTAGTCTTTCACACAAAATATATGATCAAATGCTTTATTCCAGCAAGGTCATCTCCACATTTCTTCAGTAAATAGCCACATATTGCCTTTTTACTTCACTGAAAGAGGGCTTTTGTTTGTTTTGCGGTGTCACAAAAAGAATAAAAAAAATAGTAATAAAGGCCAATAAAGCAAAATAAGACAGAGAAAATAAGTACATCAAAATTAAGACATTTTGTTACAGGTATTACATGTTTATCACCAAGCACTGTATTTACCTCTTATTACAACAACATAAAACTTCTTTAAAAGAGACTGGGGGGAAAATATCACTGTTTCTTCTCATAGCAGTGTTTATGGCACTCTATCTGTAGAGTTTTGTTGCTCAAAGACATGATCATATTATTTATAAAGTGCTTCCAGCAATACACTGGAAATAGTGGCAGAAGCACAAAAAAGCTTTGGTTATGTCCTTTGGCCAACGTTCTTAGGGAACCTTACAGTACAGAAGATAAGGTAAACAATCAACATTAGCTGATATTTGAGAAAATTTGTTGCAGGTCAATTTGAGCTGTCTGGTCTGGCTCTTCCAAGCAACTTTGAAAACTCAGTGTCTTCCACATGAATTACTATGAAAGTAGTACAAAACTGAAGAGGTTTCTACAGTTGATATCGTAGCAGAGAGGTATAACTGATCTGTACGCAAAAATAAATAAACCAGGGTAGAAACATCTGGGAAAGAAAGTAAAAAGCAAACGTAGAAAGGAAAACTTATTACTTATTCATTTGTCTTACTCAAGTAAGGCAATGATAAAGGAGAATGATATATCTAAGGAAATTATAAATAAATAAATGAATAAGGAGAGAGAAAAACAAAGAAAAAAAACATATTCTTTATATCAGGATATAAGATCAGGAATGTGAAAACTGAAAATATGTTAAGTAGCAACACAACTAAGTTGATTGAAGTACCTCATAAAAATCAAATTATACAAGTGTAATTACATACACACGAACTTTGCACTTGCCAAAATTTCCTATATGAATGGTGTAAAAGAAGACATAAAAAAATCATAGTACTGTTTTAATTATGCTGTACATAGTTAAGTTCAAGTAATTACACAACTCATACTTGACAACATTCCCATTCTCTTTTTCCCTTCAAATAAAGAGGAATGCCTTTTGCAATAACCAAAAAAATCAAAAAGTACTTCTCATTTATACTACCCACAGCTGTCCCTAATTTGAACTTATCTTCTTCTGTCAACTAATGAAGCTCTCAGATGAGTTTCCTACCTCTTTCCTAAGTCCCCAAACTGCTCCTCTATGCACACCTCATAAACTGCTTAGATTGTCTATTCAGCAACGTCGTTTGTAAGTTCCATGTTGACTGGGTATTATGTTTCATTATGTTTCATTATGTTTCTCACCTAGCTATTTAGAGCCTTATTGAGATGGTCTTTTTTCTTCCCTTTCTTTGGGCTTTCTATTATGCTCCTTCATTGGAGCTGTCATTGAGGTTCAACACAGCAAAGTGCAAGGTTTTGCACTTGGGCTGCAGGAATCCCAGGCATCGATACAGACTGGAAGAAGCAGTCCTTGAGAGTAGCCCTGAAGAGAAGAACCTGAAGGTCCTGGTGGATGAAAAACTTAACATGAGCCAGCAGTGTGCTCTTGCAGCTCAGAAGGCCAATAGTATCCTGGGCTCCATCAGAAGAGGGGTGGCCAGCAGGGACAGGGAGGTGATTGTCCCTCACTACTCTGCCCTTGTGAGGCCCCATCTGGAGTATGTGTCCAGGTCTGAAGCCTATAAACAGGCGGGGAGTAACTCCCTGAAAGGATAGATAACAGCAGGACAAGGGGAAATGATTTTAAGTTGAAGGAGGGAAGATTTAGGTTGGATGTCAGAACTTCTGTTCTTTACTGTGAGAGTGGTGAAGTGCTGAGAACAGGCTGTCCAGAGAGGTTGTGGATGCCCCGTCCCTGGAAGAGTTCAAGGCCAGATTGGATGGGGCCCTGGGCAGCCTGGTCTAGTATTGAATGTGGAGGTTGGTGACCCTGCATCAGGAGGGGGGGTTGGAGATTCATAATCCTTCCAACCTGTGCCATTCTGTGATTCTGAAGCTTTCCACTATGATTACTGTGCAATCTCATTACTAGAAGACCTACGAGTCTGAAATATGGATCAAGAGCTGCACTATGAGGCCTCCCTAGACACAGAATCTTTTCTCATTCTCAAACTATCTACAGGTTAATGATGCATGAAATTTCCTCCATATCGTTCTATCTTACATTCTGATTGTTACTTGGATAAGCTTGAGTTAAAGCTAAACAAGAAAGATAATTATTTCTCCTTGTTGATAACAGTCTTACCAAGTATTCCTTCGCATCCACGATAATGAGTTTTGATTTTATTTACTTATTTAAAGTTTTGGGGGGCATTTTGATGTTTCCAACATTTGGCTTATACTCAATTATTTTCCTCTTTCAACAGCTCCAAAGTGTAGCCTAACTACAAAAACTTTCACCTGGATTTTTCACTCCTACTTCTTAAACCTCGTCCACTACAAGCCGCTCTCCACCTGGTCTTCCCAAAGAATTGCCCAAATCATTTCAGTCATATAATTTATACCATATGTGACCTTCTGATTGCTCCCCACTTCTTCCCCAAAATGAAAAGAAATAACAGAAAGAAGGAGAGAAAACATCTTTTATCTCTCCTTTTAAATTTCATAATGGCTGAACTGCAGCTTGCCTGGTTTTTCATTTCTTGCTGTATTGTCACCTCCACTGTACTAGCGCTGCCGGCTTTTCTTGCTTGTTCATCCAACCTATTCCCCATCCCTCTGTTTTCTCTCCATATGCCATTAAGACACTTCCTTACATAACTTTAAATTCAACTTGAAACTTTACTTCTGTCTTGATGTCCAGCAGTTTCTGACTTTTAGGCAGTGGACTGGACTTATGTAAAACTAACTCAAATAGATATGTGATTTACTGGTCCTGTATTTCTCCTCTGCCTTCTTGATTGTTTAATACCCCTGTTGCAACTTGTATTTCAATTGGTTTGTGAAGTAGAAGCTCTCTGCATCACAGGTACTATAGCAGCAAACACAGCAGAACCCCTGTGCTCATTTGTAGGCTGTAGATACTATCTGTTCTGCAAATGCTCCATAGAACTTACACAGAATCTTAGAGGATCAAATGCTGCTCAGAGCAAAATTTAGTGAGGCGATCTAAGTCATGTTTCTTGTGTTTATGGAAAAAGACCATAAAATTTAACAATGACAGTGTTTTGTGCAGTCTTGCATGCACATTTTTCCACTTTTTTCAGTAAATACATTTTCAGACATAGCAAGTAAACAACTTACACAAGCTCAGGCCTGAAGTTGAGCACCTGCAACTCAAATAGGATCATCATTGTTTGAGCAGGGATTAAATAATTTAGTACAAATTGGCTTTCCTATAGGTGTTGACAAGAACATCATCACTACTTACTAATGAGTAGAGGTTTCCAGAGAACTGCACAGACTGCTCATGTGTCCCTCAAAAAACTAAGTATTTCACAAACAAGCACCTGGAAAACTTGATTAAAAGACACCTGCTGGGAGTCAGTTTGCAGGACAGATTGCATAGTATGCAGATGGCCTTCCCAGCATAGGTTTTTGATATTTCTGATATCTGGAGTCACTGAAATGACATTCATTTCCCCACTCCAACCCAGCCTTTTATGCTGACTGCAAAATGGTTGATTTCATGCAAGGAGTTTATGAGTGTATCTTCAAAGAAATGGCTGAGGGAGAATCTGACACAGCCTGACAGTGACTGTGACCTCATAAATGATGAGTCCAACAGACCCTGCCTTTGTGACAGGACAGCAGCTGTTATCATGAATTACATTTTGGCATGATATTACAAAAATTGTGATATTTGGTGAAAGTGGGATAAAGGCATCTTGTGAGGCAATACGTGATAAACAACATCTGATAAGTCTCATCACCTGTTGCACAATTTTCTCCTATTCGTGCCTGTGGGTTTCATGGCTTGTTAAAGAAAAGCTATACAGATTTAATCAGATCTGACATACCTCTCCTGGGTCTTTCCATGCAGGTGAGATCCTTCAGATCCCCCATTCATTTGCTCTACTTGTTGTCGTGTGAGGTACTTGTAGGAGTTTCAAAGTTGTGTTTTCAAAGATAGAAAAGAATAAATCAAGGAAAATCCGTCTGCTCTGTGTGCTTGTGAAGAATTTCTGCTATGACTAAAGTCTGAGAAGTCTCGCTGGAAAAGACAGCAGTAGCCAGATGCCCAATGACTTAACTCATTATAGGAAGGCTAGGAGACTTTTATAGATGTGTGAATGCATCATTTCAAAACAGATGCACTATTCAGAGTCAGAAGAAAGAAGCTCGTCACACTTTCTAGGAAGCAGCCACAGTCAGACACCTTCTGGTTACTTCAGCCATGCTTGTTATATTGCAGGAGCGTACCTCATGTGAGAGGGTACAGTTGGCTGGACAGAAAGCTCAGTGCGTGTCCTGTCACAGGACAACAATGAGAAAATGAAACCAACGCCACTTAAAGATTTTGTTTCAAATCTGGTAGTCTTCCAAGCATTTAAGAAAGCTAAATATTTCCAATGAAATAGGTATCAAATACTTGCTGCTATTCTGACTTGCAGGTTGAAATGATGACTACAGCCTCCTTTTGTCAAGGTTCTGTATTACAACCTTAGATTTCAGTCCTGTCAGCATAACAACATACAAATTCTTCCCTGAGATGTCCTCAGTCTGTACCAAGTATAGCTTCCTTTGTTAGTACATATGCCATGATTATAGAGGCCACTCTTGAGTCAAATGAGCTGCTCTCAAAAAACTAAGGTGTGTCGTTCCTTCATTTGTCAGCTCAGGAACCTGCATAAAACTGAGGTCATCTTAAGGGCTCAAAAGGTGGAGTTACATCAGTAAGGGCAGCAGAACCCAGGATGTTTGACTGTCAATGTCTAGTCCTGGTGAGAGCCAACTTCTTTTTTATTTTTAGCAGAAAATTAGACTTCATCATCTCTGCTTGCTGAAGTTAATATTGCTTTATCAACTTCTTGTAACCTTTGCACAGCCACTAAAACTGTTTGGCAGAAATTAAGTAATCATTATTTCTAAGAAATACAGGTATATCTTTTAGGCCACACACCAGTGATCAGTCAGACAAAACACAGAGTATAATTTCTGGTTTAAAATGAGTTGAAACCCAGAAATGGACAGAGAAATTAGTCTCAGTGCAAGACAAGATGTTAGAATGATATAAGAAGCAGATTAATCACCTCCTAACACAAATAACAGCTAATATATAAGTTTTATAGTTCACTTTTTTTTTTTTAATTTTTATTTCTTCAAGTTAATTGAATTTAGTATTTGATAAGCTAATAAATTTAGAACCTTAACCTGTAAGGGTTAACTGTAGATCCTCTGAAAATATTCTCTCTCACATCTCCTGCTTTCTAATCTGACGTCATGGGCAGCTCTACAGGCTCCATTTTACTGTGCATGATCTGTTCAAAGCAAGGTGGTCATTCCACCATGTTTATTACAGTCTAGACTTCACATCCTACAGGATATTATGTTTTTAAAAACAAACACAGTGCAAAATTTGGAACAGGACTAGCCATTCCGACCACCATTCAAATAAAGTGAATGAAGAGAATCAGTTTAGCTTCAGTGACAAGATTCCATGACTTCTGGGAAAAGTTGAAAGTTGCAGTTTGATGAATTGGAATTAGGGAAATGAAATGAATGTGGGATTAAATGGTGACTAACATTTTTCTTGTGCAGGAGCAAAGAAACTATCAAAGAAAGTTTGAGTCAAAGCAAACAATGCACACAAAAGTTACAGTCATTTGTATATTTTAAAACCAAAAGAAAGAAGAAATTGTTCCTAAAAGGCAAGTTGGAGATGAGCAAAAATAATTAAATTAACATTAAAAGAAACAAACAAACAAAAAAATGCATTATGCAAAGATACACATTTAAGAAATCATAGTCAACAGTGGTAGAGACTATTATGGTGTCTTGCTGTTCAGATCCATAAATGACACCTAGAGCTTCAAACAAGCAAGTTATTTTCATTAGCCCAGAATAGAAAGGCAGCTTGATTTTCTGAGTTGCAGAGTCAAACAAGTCTAGATATGATCCTAGGTGCAACTTTATCTTATATTCCATTTGCTAATGAAATAACAAACCAACAAACAAAATGACAAACCAAGCAAACAACCCTGTATCTAAGGAAAGCCCCATTTACCACACTAGCCCCATGTATCTACAGAAAAGTAATTTATCTGAATAAACTACAAACTTAAAGTCAAAGAAAGCGTGCTCAAACCACACTACCACATGTCATCAGGGAAGACAGTCCTTCCTTTTCCCTAACATATCACTTCTTTTCACAGCCTGCAATTCTTTTTCATTGTTGTACAATTGCAGTCATGAATTCTTCTTGTTTAACCAAAAATCTGAGGCTGCTCAGCATAGCTGTTAGATTAGAAACAGTTAACTAAACATTCATTTTCACCCACTGGAAAATACCAATTCATACAAATATAATTGGAAAAGTTTTTAGAACTGGGATGGAACTAAGAGAAGCCAACAGTCCAGAGGTTAGGGCTCTGAATCAGAGAAGGGAAGGACTTGAACTCTGGTGTCCCACATCCCAGATGAGTACACTCACCACTAAGCTATTCCAAGGCAGGAGGTGAGTCTGTCTTCTCTCAGAAAGAAAAAATATCAAAAGGGCTGGATTTCTTCCAACACTGAGCAAAAATGCTTGCAAGAGAGCTTGCAAAACTTCTCTCTTCTCTCTCCCACAATCCTTCAAATTATATTCTTGTTCTCTAGCCAGTCCAACTTGGTAATATCTTTGTGTAAGTTGGGTAGGCTAGACACATTTGTTTCTGCTGGTATTTAATAGATACTAGGTGAGAAAATGGAACAAATGAAGCATCCCGATCTATGTTAAGATATATTTAAAACTGGAGACCAGAAGAAGTGAGTTGAACAGCTTAAGGTTTCAGAGCACTAAATTAAAATGCATGAATTACTGAAAGAAGGGTTGCTGTTAGCATTTAAAGCACATGGTGTGGGCATATTTGTGAGCCTCCTTTGAAGGAAAGTTGAAAATAAATCCCTACAGTTTCCAGTTTAAGTGAAGACACCCTAGGTAGAGATGGAGAAGGCAAGCACAGCCAATTCCTCTTCCGCGTAGGGAGCCCCTAGCACTTCGGAGGCGGCACCTCAGCGGGGCCCCGAATCCAGGATCTTCCATCCAGCGCCACAGCCTCTCGTGCGCCGCGCCCCATGGGCAGAACCCGCGGAGCGGCCCTGTGCCGACGGCCGGCGGAGGGTGGTGATCTCAGGCGGCTCCCGGCACCACCATGGACAGCTCACTTGGGCCGGCCCGGCTGCGGTCTCCCTCGCTGCCTGCCTGCTCGCCTGCCTCCGCCCGACCCGCGATCGCACTTCGCCGCCCCGGGCCCTGGAGCCCGTCCAGGCTCCGCCGCCTGCGCCGCCGCGGGATGCCAGCCGCGAGCACCGCGGGGCTATATATAGTAGGACAGACTTTATGAATTAATAGCTGACTCTTTGCCCTCAAATTTGAAAATTATTCCTTTCGGTGTCTACTGGATTCTAGGAACCAGACGGAAGATTTGGCAAAACTCTGTTCAGTTCCACGCAGCCTTTTTTTTTTTTTTTTTTTTTTTTTTTTTTTTTTTTTTTTTTTTTAATGCGTTAAATTAAATGCATATTGTCTAAATAAACGGCTCGTCGTGTCAATATCTGAGCTGTGGACCTCCGGTTGCCTCTGGGGTGGGAGAGGCAGTACTGCTCAGATACTCTATCCTTGTTTAATAAAGAGGATTACTGTGCACGAATGGGTTGCCACGACACGCCTGGGACTTGTTGATGGGGAGAAAACGGTTTTCTCTTTTTCTAAGCAATGTCCTCACCCAGACAGTTGCAGTGCCCCAGCCACCAGCTAAGGTGTTAGTCACGCCTGACAGCCCAGCAGAGTTCGTGGGAGCTGCAGATAGCAGGGCGGTACGATAACAGGTTGAGAGAGAAAATGAGTGTGTGCTAGACAGACCACCTAAATCTGCAATCTGAGCTGTGTAGCAGGCTCACCCTCGAGACCACCCTGCGAGCTTTGAAAAAAATGCCGTGACTTTGCACTATGCTCTTCGATAGCTGCTTTCACTGGCTTTGAACCTTGCTAGATTGAGGCTGCGTAAATCACAGTGAATTTCTGGTCCTCGCAGGACGAGGCCAGCAGTCACTGCTCTGACTCTCCCTTCCCTTCCAGACTCTCAGGCAGTCAGTAAGGCTGTGTTTTGCTGAACACCATTTTTTCCACCCCGGGAAGACTAGGGAGGTTAAATTCCCTGTCTGAACTGAAGCCCTGGACGAGTGCAACTGAGGTTAAAGAAATCCGGGAGGGGAAATGATGAAAATGCTTTATTGCGAGTAAAACAAGAGAAGGAGGAGAGGCAGAACTCCACAAAGGTGAGGGATGGGGAGTTTGCAGAGTTGACAACTCAGCCTGCCTCTGAGCACCGGACGGGGGGGAGTAAGGGGGGGGTCATTTACTTCCTTTTGTCTCTCTCGGGCTGTAATTGCGACTCCTCCCCAGTCACCTGAACCTGTCCCACTTGTCTGCTTTGGTTTCAGGGGAAGTTTCGATCGTGAGTGGCGTTTGGGGAGCCCGCCCACCCACCCACCCACAGCCCCTGGCCCTAATCTCCCCTCAGGAACTACGTATCAAACCTGAAGCAGAGACTTACCGTCCGAGCCAACCTAGCAGGTCAACTTCATCATAGGCAAGCTGATTTATGCCTGTTTATACGTATGGAAAAAGGAGACAGAAGCCAAGCACGGCATCCCTCCAAAATCTCATTGTCTCATAGGGGTGCTGGATGCGCGGATTGACGCTTCGGCACAGATGTGGGGATGGAAATAGCTCCGCCTAGCACCATTCCAGACCCCACACCTGTGACAAAGGATCTTCCCACTGGCCCTTCCTCTTCTCCTGCCTCATCCTCTCTTCCCCGGCACATCCATATGGGGGTGAAGGGAACAGCACTGGGGCACAGTTTGGCAAGTACCTGAGCCCCATTTCTTCTCGGCGCCCGGACACAGAATCAGGCCTTTTTGGAGTGGAGAAAATGGTGTTAGACAAGAGAAGAGGGGGAGTTCTGTCAAGTCCTGCACCAGAGGAGGTTCAGGCTTGCGGTGAGGCTAGGTACTGGGAGGAGTGTGCTCACGGGTTAGGCATTTGTGTAGGTGGCAGGAGAAAAGTGCAGAGCAAATTTTGTGGATGACAAACGAGGTTCGGCGGGGGGGGGAGGGGGGGAGGACATGCGATCATGATGTGATAGTAAGCCGTCTAAAAGGGCTTGGCACTGTTTAGTTCCTGACATATTAGCAAAACCATAGATTATTCTTTTTTTTTTTCCAAGCCCACTGAGGCAAGATGAGGCAAACTCAGCCATAGGAAGGTGGTTAGTGATGTCACAAGTTCAGTCTTTTCAATAAAAGCAATAGAGAAGGGTCTCCCTTGCTATATATATTAGGAGAAGCTTCTGTTCTTCATAATAAAAAGAGCAGCAAGGGAGTAAGGCACCTGTATCTGCTTTTAAAACTCTTTATTAAGCTCTAATCCGTTGCAGGCAGATTAAAAAGTCTGCAGATCTGCATATATTTTCAAAGGTATTTTTTTCTTTTTCTTTTTTTTCTTTTCTTTTTTTTTTTCTTTTTTTTCTTTTTTTTCTTTTTTTTCTTTTTTTTCTTTTTTTTCTTTTTTTCTTTTTTTCTTTTTTTCTTTTTTTCTTTTTTTCCTTAGGATAGAACATAACTTTGGAAACAGTTGCTGAGGAGATCAACCACTGTTGGCCAAGGTGATCTCTGAGAGGCACAGAGGGCTGTAACTCAAGGAAAAGGTGAAGTAGTAAATTTTGAAGAAACTTGAGTGTTCCAGTTTTATAAAGACTATTTGTTTTTCCTGAATCTGTAAGGGTAGCTGTTTTTTTTTTCTTTTTCCTTTTTAATTTCTGGGGGAAAGGGAATTCTAAAAATATCAGATGGACATTTTAATATTAATGCAATAGACCTATGAGAACGTGGTGGGGGGGGGGGGAGAGGGGGCGGCTGTTCTCAAGGAATTTCACAATTATTTTTAAGTAGTCAAAATGACAGTATAATTCAAAGAAGCTTATTACCCATACTTTTATAGCCTACCAGGTGTTCATGGAATTTATCTACAGCAGAAACGATTTAATGTTTTCAACATGATTTCTGTTACAGCGCTTATGTATTTGGTTTTATTTGCTGGCATGCTATGAAATTTGGTGAAGGAGGTGGGGGTTTATTGTGGCAGCAAGCACCATTTAATGTAAAATAACCTGCAGGTATAAAAACGTTCTGCTTGCACACAAAATTTCCCACAAAGCATCCCTGACAGTGGGCAGAGGATGAGCAGAAACTACCACCCGGCACACCTCAGCGTTTTGTTGCAGCTAGTGAGGGCTCAGGAGAAGCTTTTGCTGTAAATCGAGCTCTCAGGGGAAAAGAGGAATGGGACACGCCGCGGTTCCTCGGCTTTCTCATTGCTTCAGCAGGGCCAGGGGCAGTTTCTTTGCTCATGTAGGCTGGAGAAAAGGGAGGACTGTGGTAACTTTGGTTTTACATAAATGTTTTCCAGAGATGGAAAACTGGGTGTCGAGACGCGGGGTTGTCCCGAGGGATACGGGATAGACCGGGTCTGGAGGGGGCTCCGGGCTGGCCCCGCTCCCACTGACCCTTCCGCCCTGCAGAGCGACTTGACCCAGGGGATGAATCTCCCTGGCGGGAGCCACTTCCACACGGGAAGAAAGTGAAGGCGAAAGGGAGAGGAGGAGAAAACTTTCCACTAACTTACTTTTTTGGCCAAGAGCGCTTGTGTTCGTAGACACCGAGTCCTTCCCCCAGCCCTCCCCCCCAGCCCTCCCCCTCCCCGCCTTTACTAGCGTACAATTAACATCATTAGGAATCAGCCCTCCAGCTAATAGAGGAACTGCGACGAACAACGGTAGGTGTGAGAAAGGAAAGGTGGAAAGGATCCTAGACTGGGTTTTGGGGCTTGAGCTGGAAGTTGCCCCTCGGATGGAGGATTCGTGTTGCGGCAGGGGAGGTGCTGACCTGAGGGTAAACACCAAGTGGGGAAGGGAAAGGGAGAGAGGAAAAAGCTCGGCTGCAGAAGATGCGGATTGCTTGGCCGGAGCGCTCAGGGTCTGTTGCGTGCCTGTGTTGTCGGGTGTTTCCCTTTCTCCGCTCCCTTTTGATCCCGGTCCCGGGAAGTGCTGCTTTCCAGCCTCTCTTTTGGCTGCGAATACGTACAGGGCTCCGCACATGTTCCTCGGGCGCCATCTCTTTGCAAAGTCCGCCGTGCTCCCGCAGCTCTCCCGCGGGCTGCCCCGGGCCGCCTGAGCATCGCGGCCTCCAACCTGCGAGGCTTGGCGTGCCTACCAACCCCTGGCGGCACCGCGCTGCCCCGCTTAGACATGGAACTGCTGGGCAGAGCTCCTTACTTTCTTCGGGGCGTTCGTCACAGTGAGAACGCAACTTCTCAGGAACAGAGGGTGTGAATCTGACTTTTGCAGAGGTATACTTAGAGAAGTGACTTTCTGCCCGCCTGGACCTGTGTGAGTGTATGTTTACAATAGGAGCTGAGATGACTTTTGGAAATCTTTCCTTATTGGAAAAGAGGGCTTCTCTTGTAACATAAAGCCTTGGGACAGCCGCTTTCCAGCTTAGAATTGAACACTGTTCGGGGGGACGCTCTCTTTAACACGATTCAAATACGAGCTAGACTTTTTTTAAACTAGTGTTAAGGGAGATCTTGCGTCCGGGAGGCCGAAGACAGAGAGAGGGCGGAGAGACGGACGGAGGGAGGGAGGAAGCGAGCGAGCGGCAGACAGCAAGGAAAGGCGAGAGACGGAGCAAAGTTTGGAAGAAGTGAGCTGTTGCGAAGAGTTCCAAAAGTTGTTTATCCTTCCCAGCTTGCGAGCTGGCAGAACTGACAGCAAGGGACTGCCTGGGGACGGAGCCCGCGCATGTGTCGCTCAGGACTGACCCCTCCTTTCCTTGCAGGTTTAAGCCCCGGAGGATATGATGTTCACGAAACTCTTCCAGCAGTGGAGTTTCGCGGTGTTTCTGCTGAGTTATTCTGTGCCCTCCTACGGAAGATCGGTAGAGGGGATCAGCCGCAGACTGTGAGTTACCTAAATTTCTTTCGGTCAGGGTGTGGGTGAGGAGGGCCCGGGACCCCGGGGGTGCTGAGGGGAGTCCTGGTAAGCATGGCTGTGGACTGGGCTGCCTGCCTCAGTTTGCTCTGGGCTCGGTTAGGGCTGAGACAATGGCAAGGGACGTTCGGGGAAGTTTCTGTGCTGACAGAGTACTGGGAAGGCAATACCGGCACAGAGGGACTCGGACCTGCGGGGAGCAGCGTGCAGCTGCACGCTTGTCGGAGGTGAGCTATTGCTGGTGCACCTCTTTGCACTTCTGAGGGGAGTTGTACGTTTGATCGGGTTGTTGCCGGTTCTGCAAGTAGTACGAAATGCCATGTACTTCAGTGCTGGCACAGAGCCAGTATCGATAAGGGTAGTGAAAATGCACATCAGTTACAGCCATCGTGAAACTGGGGAACTGAACTCTATTTGGACTGGCACTTCAGCTACTTATTTATTTATTTTTCAAAGAGAGTCCAACATATGACTTAAAAGCAAAAGCGTATTTCTGACAAATTATAATGTAACTTAAGAGATTCTCTTCAGGAAACGATCCTTTTGCTCCTTCCAAAATAATCATCATGGCTCATACTAATATATCCTAAGCAAAATACAGAAGAGAAACCACTGAGCTGATGCAGGAGCAGTTGCCTTACATGTGTATTTCACTGGCTCTTACTGGGCTTGCATCAGATTTTTTAAAGTAGAAAGATTTTAGACTGTGGAGGGCTATATTCTTAAGGAATTCAGAAGGAAGTTGGGCTACAGAAAGAGTGTTAGAAAATTCAGTTACAACATGTGGGGAAACATAACACAGCAAGAAATTTCACATGGGTTTCCTTGTAACTGTTTTGTTACGTCCATAAGGACAAAATTTTCAAATATCACTTCTTCTCTTGTTTAAGTAACAAGAATATCCACCAGGTGAAGCGACTTCAAACACACCTGAACTTTGGCACCAAGCAGACAGCTATTACGATTTCCTACTAGCAAATTTCTACAGCAAATTGTGTAGAACATCATGTTGCTGCTAGTGCTACAATGTGTTCTACCAAATCTGTTAGTGTTTAGCTGTTTTCTATTCCTGAAAGCCACAGTTGAGCTATTTCTTTTCATTTAAGAGCACAATCTTTGTCTACCCAGAGGATCAAATCTTTAGTTTCATATATAAAATCCTAAAATAATTGAAGTGCATTAAAATGCTGTATTTCCTATGCTGAGAAACTCTGAACTGGATATAAGCCAAATTTGTAAAAAATAAAAATTGCTGAGAAATAATCTTTCTCTTCTTGAGAGAGGTTAGCATTGTTCTAACATTTGTTTATAGAAGTCAGGATTAGAGGTCTTCCCAACAACCCGATTCCATCCTGGCTGCGGGAGAAAAAAAGTGGAAGTTAAACACTTGAAACATATTACTCAGCCACCTCTTTGCCATGGCATGTAAAACATGCACAAGAAACCAGTTAGCTGTTAGTTAGTGGCATTCACATTGTTTTGTTTGTGGGTACAGCACAAACACAGACACCACACTCAAACATGTGTCCTGTTTTAATATCACCACAAACCATTCCTAGAGTTAATGGTTAATAACTCACTTAAGTCTATATATATATATATATATGCGTATGTGTGTATACAGACAGATATAATATATAGGTTTGCTTTCATTAAAATGCTTAACCCAGTAGCGAATGAGAATACCAAAGCATGTTCTTATAGCCATGCAAAAATAGTCAAAATGAAACAGGTTTGGTTCTCCAGGCCTTGCTAAGACAAATCTCTCAAGGAAAGCCATATCAAATTGTTCCAAGAAAAGATTGCCAGGCTTATTTGTTATGGAAATATTTTAGTTACTACAGAACTTCTGAGAAACCCAATAATGTCTCCAAGTGAAATTCTATATTTTTATCAGCATGCCCAAATGCTGCTGCACCATGTCCCCAAACCTGTTGAAAATATTTTTCATAACTCCGAGATAGGGAATGAAAGCTGCTGAACCATTGGAGCCAGTGGCAAGGGCGCTCTGTCTTGCAAAACCCAGATAGTGAGTTGACTGAATCCTTTCCAGTTATTTTGCTGATCAGATTCAATGTGAACAGTCAAGGATAATAACAGTTAAAGAAGAGGAATTCTGACATAGTAAGTTGTTGCTTGAAAAGCGTTTCTTCTTGGTGACTCTAGTTACTGAGAAAACAAAAAATAAGAAAAATGTGCCTGAACAGAACAGCTTATCTGAAAGCACATGCTTAAAGTCAGAATGACTTTCTAATATTTCTCCCACAAGACATTAGGTCTCGTATGCACACAGTGTACTTGGGTACAGTGGTTAATCTGGGCACTCTGCTCAAATACAAACCATCACCATCCTCTCAAAAGCGCCTCCCATGAGTTAGTTTAGTATTTACTGTACTTGGTTTGGTTTCAGAATCTTTTTCCTTGAATTATAGATGCTCTTATAGAAGGATGGAAGGAGCCTCCAGTGGGTCATCTTAACCCTAACAGTCAAATATTTTTTACATATTGTCCCTGACATGTGAACGCAATCATTTCAGTTTCCATTACGTTCCTGCTTGGTGTGTAGGGGTGAGATATTGTTAATATCTGCAGTATGAAGTACTTCTTACATCAGTCTTGGGCAAGTATTTTTCCCTGATTTATAAACAAAAGTGTTGTTCGAGTAATTGAGTAGAAGGAGGTAGAAGGTCAATGAGATATATATCTGCCATATCTTCTTTGTTTAGGGATATTTCGATCTTGAGCATAAAAAGGAAATTGGTAGGCAAAATGTAATCCTTTAGCCTGGCTGAGTAATAAAAGTCATATGAAATGTAACACTGTGTAATGTTATGCAATTATCTGGAATAGCAGATCATTATTTGGGGACAGACTTGATGCTAAATATCATACAGACATTTAAACAGAAACCCACCCTGTTTGGCACACTAACCCTTCACATGTCAGTCTTTGAATCATTTTGGAAATGCCTACTTGCACAATATGTAGATTGTATAATGCTCTTTGACTGTCTTTTGTGATCCGGAACTAAATACTTAGGCTTCAGCTCTGTAAAATGGAAAAGCTTTTCAATTGAGAGTACTTTCATAACAGGCTTTAGAGATTCAGAATTTTGTCACAGAGGGTAAATTGACCAAATAACCTTTAAAGGATCAGGGTGGCTTTAGGCTGTCTGTGATAAATAGCGCTATTTTAGTCTCAGTAAATCACAAAGGTTTTGCATGTTTTTACAGACTCAAAGAGGAGAAGGAGAGCATTTTCCATGCAAAAATTCTGGGAAAATAGATTACTGAAGCTGGGACAGTAATGTGCACCACCATGGACAGGCTGACAAAGAGCAGAGAAGTAGTATTCAGAGGAGAATAAGGTGCTAGTTTTACTGGTGCACTTGCTGATCAGATTGACCTTAATGAGAAGATTGTTAGAGACGGCTATTGGAGAGTTGAACTGGTCAGAAAAAACTATCCTGGGAGAGATCTTGAGCTCACATTAATGGTCACAGCTGTACTGAAGAGAATAAAACAATATGGGTTCAGCTTAGTATTATTGTATTGCATTTTTGCTTGGAAACATTGAGTTGGAGGACATAAAGCACTTGCCCTAAGGCCTGAAGTCATCTGATGTTCATCTGATGTTCATCTGATTTGGGGACACTTAAAGCATCACAGACAATTTTTGGCTAAATGTGTGCTCCCAAACTTGAGTACATAAGCCTGATTTTGAGCAAGTATCCTGGTTGCATCATTTCCTGCAAAAACAGCCATCTGTCAGTAGAATGGGAGAAGTGTTTGGATTTTATGTGGAGTAATAGAGATGCAGAATCACTTGAACTAAACAGTTGAACCTGATACTAACAAAATTGCAAATTTACAAAGATAAATAGTGAAAGGGATGCTCTTAAACCCATGCTACATGAAGTTACCAAATTCAAATTGCTCTAGTGTTGGTCAAATCACAAATCTAAAGGGACTCTGCAAGATAAATTACAGAACGCTTCCAACCATTTAGCATACCATCTTTGTCCACCATGTTTTGAAATCTTGCAGGATGATTAGAGATGGGCAGGCAGGCAGGAAGGAAGGAAGGAAGGAAGGAAGGAAGGAAGGAAGGAAGGAAGGAATGCTCACTGACATTTGTGTGCTTCTCCCATTTTACCAGTGCTCAGAAATAGCTATGTATTCAGCTAGCTGACCAAATAATTACATGATTGGGCAAGGCAATGAATACATTTTCTTTGGCCAGTAAGAATCCAGTCACATACAGTACCCTGATACAAGATGAGAGGATACATAGCCAATTTCAGCACACTGAAGTAGGACAATTGGAAGGATAAACTTATTAAAGTGTTCATGAGAACATGACTAAAATCCCAGCCTGCACTCTTTCTGTGGTTCACATTGCAGCTGTGCGTCTATCCCACACCAAGAAAAAAAGGCTATTTTTCACAGTTATTTATTATCCAGGTGCCACTTATATCTTCTTTCCTCAGACACTTCATGCCTTATCTGCCAATACGAAATCTCTGAAAGACAGATTTATGACCATCTCCTAATTCCTCTAGAATCTAGAAAGAGATCAGTGAACTAAAATATCATGAACTTTGAAAGAATACCAGAGACTTATTGAAACCAAAATGCTCTGGAGGGCTAACGTAAAACTTCGCAAAGACAAGGAGTCTGTCCCATAAAGTTCACATTTTAATGGAATGCCATGAAGACATCTAAAAATGTAATTAGACGTAAGTGACCAAGTAGCAAAATCAACATGAGCGGCTGATATTCATCACTGCTGTTGAGCAAACTGCCTCTCTGGATAGCTCATTATGGACAGAAGAGCTTATGTTTCAGGCACCCAAATCTGAACATTTTTCCATTACACTCCTACAATTGTACTTATTTAAATTTAGAACTGAAATACGCTTTCATGCATTTATTTATATTTACTAAGTATGTGACTGTGCAGAAGAAAATTATTAGAATGATGCTGTATAAATACAGCTTCTGGCTTCAGAACTTGTTATTCTCTCTTATTTGGCTGCTGTATTCCACTACCTGATGCTGTAGTTTTCCTATCTCTGGAAACTACCTTCCTGGTTTTACTGCCTGAAGTGTGATATATTAAGAATTTAGAAGCTTTCCTAGAACTGAGTAGTGAGTAATCCAACCCCATATCCAGTGATGTGTGGTCAGTCAGCTGAGAATTATTACTAGTTTAGGCCTTTCCTTTCTCTGTAGGGAGCAGCTACTTTGAGAATCAGGATTTGCTCCAGCAGTGATTTCACTGGATGTCTCCAGCTCTGAGATCTGGTGCATGGTCTGTACTAGAGGAGAGAGGATCTCTGCCAAGCATTTGGCAGTCACCAAATCATAAATGTCTCTTTCTGTTCCTCTCTTTCTTCAGCAAACGGGCTGTATCAGAGCACCAGCTACTGCATGACAAGGGCAAATCAATCCAAGACTTACGAAGAAGGATATTCCTTCAAAATTTAATTGAAGGTGTCAACACTGCAGAAATCCGTGCAACTTCAGAGGTCTCACCTAATCCTAAGCCTGCTACCAACACAAAGAACTACCCTGTCCGATTTGGCAGTGAAGATGAGGGCAGATACCTAACTCAGGAGACAAACAAATCACAGACCTATAAGGAGCAGCCCCTGAAGGTATCAGGGAAGAAAAAGAAAGCGAAGCCTGGAAAACGTAAGGAACAAGAGAAGAAAAAGAGGCGAGCTCGCTCAGCTTGGCTAAATTCTGGCATGTATGTAAGCAATGTAACTGAGAGCCCAGTCTTGGACAACTCCATTACTACACATAATCATATTTTAAGGTAATTCTGCTATATCTTTTCCACATGCATATCATACATTTACTGAAATTTTTACCCTTCTTTGTGTGAGGTCAAGGCATTATTTGAATTTGGAGTAGTAGCACATCTTTATGGCCATAGGTACGCAGTGGGTTTTTCAGCTGTGCATTGTGTCAAGGTAAGTAACCCTTTCCACTTCCCACTGTCAAATCTGCACCAGAAAGTAAGTATTTTACCTCTGGTGACAGAGTCACTATCATATAGTATACACTCCATGAAGGCTTCCTTTCTGATTGCAAAAAAATTCTAGTATACTGCTTATTCTCAAAATGAGCCTTTAGAAACTGTATAGCAATAACAGTCATTTCTGCTGAAAGGAAGCACATCAAATTCATTAAAACTTCCTAGTGTCTCTCACTTCGTATCTCAGGCCACCACAGACTGAAAACTTCGAGTTTTAATTAATGCTCTGCTTTTATGAAATGACAAAATTTCCTTTCTTTTCTCTCAACATTTTCCCTTTCTGGTAACTTTCCTGTCCCTACCTTATATTTTTCATTTTACTATTTAATCTTAGAAGAGAAAATGGAAAAATCCTCATGCTAATGTCTGCAAAAGGTGCAGACCAGTCTTTTGCCATAAGATTTTCCATGCAATTAGAATTTTTTAATTCAGCTTCATACTTCAACTAGCTTGTGAAACAATTATACGGCTGCTGAAAAATGTTGAGCCTTACTTTTGGAAGTAGGTGTGCTTTCCTCATGTATGACAATGAAGGGTTTTTAGGGCAGAGGTGTACTGAAGTTTCAAGCAGAGGTGCACAGAGTGACTCATCCTCTTGCAGTTATCTCAGTTTAATTGAAGTCTGTACACTTGTGGACAAGGCCAAGTAATCATCTCCTCAGTTATCCTCAAGTGTTTTCATTCTCAACAACAAAGAAAACTCACCCTTCTGTCTCCTTTCCTTCTGCTTTGGCACAATGAGACACAACAGAAATACCACTTGATCACAGGATGTCCCTTAGAAAGAGATGCCAGCTGTGAGACTTATAAAATTCAGACTTTTGTTAGAATTCAGAGGGTGTTGTTTGCAGCATACTCTATTGTCTCAACTTCTGTTGGCATCTACACAAGTTACTGGTATCCAAGGCCAGTCATTCAGCATCCCTGGCCACAAACCTGTTAGTGTGGCTATAGTAGTCATTAGTGATGTAAGAGAGGGTGGATTTGTCACAGTCGCCTAAGGAAGGCACGTTCTGGTACTCCTGTCAGGAGATATCTGAACTTTCAGTAGATCTTAAGGAACTGCTGTGGCAGAAGAGTTTGCAACACATAGAGATCATGATAGTAGGGAAAAAAATCCATGGGCAATTTGACCATTTCTTTGTGTATACAACCACAAGGAGCTGTAAGAGAATGGCAGATATAAGCCTGAATTTAGACAGTAGTCTGAATTTAGTCTTCCTGTTTCAGTCATGATTGAATAACTGAAGGCAGTAAGCTTTACGCTGGAATCCTGACTTTACCTTTTTGATACTGTTGCCCAACATGTCCAAGATTATGACATTACAGAAGCAAATTCCTTTAGGAATCTAGAGGCCTCTTTAGAGGCCCTGCACTGTAGATATTTGATTGAAAAAAATTAAAGAGCAACCCTGAAACAGGAAAACACTTTTCCTCCTTCACAAGGACAGAGTATACTATGTTGGTTCTGCCCAGCTCAAGTATGAATCTACAATTATCTCTGAAGGTTGACAAAAGATTTAAGATCTAAATGAATGCAAGACCTAACTTCCTGTCTTTGCTTTAGATAGAGGGAGACAGGTTCGGTGCAGTTTTCTGTGCTGTTACTGGCATATAGGGGACAATTTAGATGGAGGGATGACTGAGTTTTGGTGAAATTGATTCCTCAGCAATGCTGAACTAAATCAGGATCTTCTCCTCTATTTGCTGGTGCTGTACAAGGAAGGATCATGTGAACATGATATCCAAATACTACATTGGTAAAAACTGTTTTTGTAGCACGCTACTAGTTTCAGCTCAGCAGGAGCATAACTTCCTTACAATGAAGAAATGGATATGCATAGTGCAGTAGCCTGTTTTACCCCCGTACATCTTATTCCTTCCTGCTATTATACTATAGGCTGAATTAAAATCCTCATGCCAACTCTCTGCCCAATCTCCATTCCAAAATTTTGAGTTTAGATCAGAAAAAAGACCAATACTTTTAATTGCTATGAAAACTACCTCATAAATGTAGACAATCAGAGGCAAAATCACAGAAAATGTCTTGTAAGCAGTCATTAGTACAAAGTTCACTGTTGAGCTGTGGTTTAGCTTAAACTCTACAATAAAGACCAGAATTCAAGCCAGAGTGAAAATGTCACCCTCTTAAAAACAGCCCTGTGTAGTGCAGATACACATATTCAGTCATGCTGTATGAACTGTGCCATTGTTATGCTACAGCCTGAACACATCCTAATATTACCCTGGTTAATCACTGAGGAGCTTCATGCTAGTAGTTCCATTCCAGGCACTTAAAAATTCTTTCTCATGAACATTCTAGCTCTATTCCCATTCCAATTCAATTAAACTGTTATTACCTAATTTCCTAAGAAACTTTTCAAATGAGCAGACTCCCTTGTGTTAAATGTAGTTTCCCTTGCAATGTGAACATAAAAATATCCCCTTAAACTCTCAAGGATTTGCTGTTTTGTGTGTGTCTCACGCCCACACACGTCTGCCATGTGGAACGCTACCCACAGCTTCAGTGATCCATCCAGAAGCAGAGCGAATCACACTCTGTCCTATAGCTCTGCATTCCACTCTATAGCTGTTTCCCAGGGAACCAAGGTGCATTACAGAAATGTGCTGTTCACAGCAGCAGAAGGGAAAAAAGCCCAACCCTTCAGCGTTTCCTGCAGCGCTGAAATAATGTAGAGCAAGTACTACGTGCGCCAGATAGAAGCAGGCTCTGTTTTTGTTCTCCCATGCTCACAAGGAAAGAAGTATTACAGAACTCACACCAGCCCACTAGCATCCCTTAGCTCCCAAATCTTAGGGCTGTATACAGCTGACACTGAATTTTTCATCTTTGTCTGAGAGCAACAGGAGTCATGGCCTAACATGGGATACTCATTTTCTTTCCAGTCCTAGATGTTTGGCTCAGAAAGGGAGAGTTTCAGGAATAAAGTCTCTTCTTTTATTAAACTCCTTAAAGAGACATGCTGTAAAGGATCTCTTCTTTTTAAGACCTAAACTGACTTCAACAATGTTGAACTCAAGGTCATGACAGTTCAGAAATACACAGATCCATGATGAACAGACCCCTGTCTGTCTGGTGGTCTCACTGTGAGAAAGAGAGACTGAATAATCCTGTGGGACAATTCTAATCATAAACCAGCCAATGCCCAAGCTGCTTATGCAAGAGGGATGTGATTGCCAGAATGTTCAAAAGGAAATTTATTTTTCTTATCCTCAAATGAAATTTCTCAATTCTTCAACTATACGCCCTTGATATATTTATTATAGACTGATACATTTTTTCTACCTGTTGCACTCAGGAATGTTATTTTGTAAGGCCCTACAGAAAACCAAAGTTCTTTCCTATTTGTCTGAGATTACAGCATAGCAGAGTAGATGGTCTAAGTCAATAAACTACGGGTCTTCATACTGTCAGCTGAGATACACTGAAAGAAATAGATTTTGAAAATATATCTAATACTGTAGTGCACATTTAACCAGCTCTTATTTGTGCAAATGCTTATTACCAAGGTGCACTCACTATAGTCTGAGTAACTCTTGTTATTAGTATTGGCTCTATATATTTAAAGTGAAAAATTAATGTTTGTTTGGTTTTATTTTTTTCCATTTTTTTTTCTCTGCAGGAGGCGCTGATATTTTCAGCAAGACAACTTTGGAAGACATATTGCAGTATTCTGTAATAGTGAACATAGAACATATGGGAAGTATTAAAATATTTATTACCTGTAAATATTGTAAATGCTCAGAATAAAACCTTTTTGTCCCATTGCTCTCCGAAACTGCACATTTGGTTATTGTGAATTTTCCTTTTTTTTTTGTTTTTTTTTATTATTATTTTTTTTTTTTTTTAATTTTTATTGGCTAAGGCTAAGACAGTTATTATTGTCACATTTACCCTAATTTATTTTGTTGATCGGTGTATTTATTTTGTGAACGTATCTTGGTGCTGCTGACTTTCTCTATTTTTTGTAACATAATGCACTTTAGATATATATTGAGAACTGGTATTAAATGTTCCTGTTTTGTGGTTGACTTCAATGAATGCCTACACAAAATTTTTCAAACTGATTTTCCTTTGTGCATGTATAATAGCAGTATTTTAAAATTTGTAAAGAATGTTTAATAAAATATAATCTAATTAAATCATGATTCAGAAAGAAAATGTGTCCTTGAGGAATTTCAAGACCAGAAACACCATTTTTTTCTTTACTACATTTGAAAATTGTTTTAAATTTAATGTGTTTCCATTGGTTCAAGCTCCCACATTTTCACATTAGCTTTCACTTAAAAATCACACTGAACTTATTTTGTTCCAGTGCTCTGTTTCAAGTCAGTTCAATAGTTGAATAACTTGGGAGTACATGATTCCTAATATTTCTAGCTCCCAGTATTGTAAATGCTAAGACATGCTGCTATACAAGTAAGAGGACATAAAAAACAGCTTAATAGGATGAACCAATTATTGCACACATGGAGGATGCTTGCACATCATGCCCCCCTGTCTTGTCTGAATGAGACAGATGGCACCCTCAGCTCTGGCCAACTTTACCCAAAAGTGAAACTGTCTACCACAGGAGTAGATTCACAGGTCTGCAGTTAGGAGTTACACTATCTTAACATTATAATAATAACAAATTAAGAAGGGAAAAAAAAAAAAAAAAAAAAAAAAAACCACTAACAATGTAAGAGCCAATCAACACCTCCACCAACAGCAACAAAAAAAAGCAAGTAAAAAGCATTTTCTGGGTGAATGTATATAGGTGCTCCAAAAGTAATGACTCCCATTTATTTCTGTGGTAACTGCAGTGGATACAAAGAGCACAAAACACTATTTGGTAGAGAAAACTTTTAGCTACAAAACACTATTTTACAATATAGTCACCACCATTAGCTAAAAGTTTTCGCCAGTGATGAACAACAGTCTGCATGCTGTACACATCAAAATCTGTACCAGTAGAGGTAACACATTGTTTTGCAGTGTTTTGGCACTCACTGCCTCTCTGCACCAAACATCCACTGTTTGGTCTCCATAAACATCCAGCAAGCATCAGTTGATGCAATTTTTTCCACATGGAGAATTTCAATTCCATACTGTTGCTTCAGACACAATTCTGTGTCACACCAATTTGTCAGTCCACCCCTCTGCTGACATATGTTGAATGGCAACAAAATATAATGGAATATCATTGTTAAGGTTAAGCTTCTACTGCCATACCACTAGCATCTGCCTCTGACATTATGGGCCGACACAATAAAATAGGAAGCATTGCTTTTGGAGCATCCCTTGTATAAAGAGAAAAAATGTATATTGGAACATGCAGTAGGTGACACAGCAATCTGTGCTGTTATATTGCTGAAGTGTTTTTCCCCTCTCCCATCACAAAGATACTTTACATGGCTGTGTTTCTGAAAAACATCTGCACTGATTTGATTTTTCTCTTGTACCCATAGACAATGGCAGTTAAGGGGGAGATGGTCTTCACTACTGAAGAAAACAGCAGAAAAATAATTATCTCAATTTTTATTTTTTTTTTATAATTGAACATTTGAGTCCTGCTTCCTATCCCTTTTTCTGCCACCCACATGTTAATCAAAACAGCTGCTGTGGGGGCAACCTGAATAAAGGAGATTGTTTCATGAAGATAGCTCTACTTTGTAAAATCCTACTGAATTTCTTCTGTCTCACTCCCTTAACTTCAGCAACATCAGAAAAATGCATGCGTGGAAAATAAATTACAAATCCTGGGAATTTTGAGATAGTTCTTGTAATTGTTGCTCCATTCTGTAGTTGCCAAGCTTTTCTTTTTTATTCTTCTTTCCTTTTTTTAAGTGCCATTTTTTTCCATTGCCAAAGTACAACCATCATATAATATGAAACAGATGTTTTTCTGCTCTCTACCCAATCTTGCAGAAAACTACCTCCAAGAAAACACTAAGACCAAGAAAATTTGAGAAAAACTTACCCATCCTCCCGCATCTGTTTCTCTGAAGTGTGACATCCAACACTTCATTATGTCTGCTTAATTACTTCACTCACCAAGCACAAGACTATTGTTTCCTTTTCAGATGAAAAATATTATATACATGGTGAAACATAGCACAACTTCAGGGTTGCATTAAAGGAATAAAAAGCATGATTCCTGCACATTTTCAACTTGGCCTCTTTACACATCCTGCCTATTTATAGTATCCAGCTAATGTTTGGATTTACACAACTGAAATCAACTGCTATACAGCTAGAAGAAGATTTTGTATCTCAGCATTACCAGCATATCCCAGCTGGAAGTGAAATCTAGAGCTCCAGTGGGCAGAGGCACTTGAGTTTTGCCAGAAGGGTTGACCCTTGACAGAGAGAGAACCCAAAGGGCATAAAAAAAAGGCATACACTCAGATACCAAACTGTGGCTCTGTAGAACCAGACACTTTGTAACAGAACGGTTTATTGTGAAGTGTCTCCAGTCCTCCGTGTATCTTTACTCTGCCCATTAGGGACGTCCAATTTTCAGACATCTACAAAATTTGCAATTGCAACAACTTTAAGCAACAGTCCTTATAAATTCCATCTATGGATCCTGTGGTTCTCAGATTATATTTTGAAAGTCACTGCAGCAGACCAATGGATTTAATTCTGCAAAGCTAAAACCAAGTCTTTTGGGGCTCTCTTTTTTGCAGAAGAAATCCAGGAGACTGCTGACTGACACAAGCACAAGCAATTTTGGATTTCTAGCTATGGGGGACTAAGTTCTTCAAGAAACTTCAGTTTCTCAGACAGATCAAGCCTAGTGATTCAACTTATCTCAGAAAGCCTGCAGTATTCAGGACTTACCCTGATATTTTCTGATACACAGGTCAAATGCGAGGTATGTGTATTTCAAAGGAGGAAAAGTGATGCTAGAAATTAAACCACTATATGACCTCCTGAATGTCTGCCCTCTTACATTGCTACCCACTTGATATTCCATATTTGCACAGCTAAGCACATCTAAGATGGACAGTACTATGGGTACTGAGGTGCACTAGGGGTTTTGAGGTATTAGAGGGAAAATTTCTTGCACAGCTTGTATTTGGTTTCTCTGCTTACAGATTACTGCATTACTGTAATTACTGGGATTACGTTATCAAATGTTCTTAATTCTGTCACTTATTTCTTCTTTTCCCTCCACCCACCAGTTCTCTTTCTACCTCTACTTCTAGGTCATTGTCCTTTTCCTCTGCAAAATACAAGATCATCTTCTTGTCTTTTCATCTGAAGTCCTTGCCCTGCACTTTCTTTGGCTCTCTGCACCCACCATTTCTGGCACAGTCCTTCCTTCTCCTAATTATCCTTCTCTTCCCACATCCACAGTATTTTCTATGTTTTTTTTCTCATAGTCCCAATCATCCCCATGTATACTTAGCTTTGCTTCTTTTTGTCTGCCTAATCCCATTCCTCACCTCTCACACTTTAGCTTCCTTCACCAGTCTCCTTGTTCAGCATGTTCTTCCTCCAACATTCTGGCTTGCAGTCACTGATTTTGTGCTTCTATAACCTTTACACCAAAGATTTTTTCCTGCTGGTCTATTCTCTCTCCTCAACAGCATACCACCTTCCTCCATATGCCTGCTTGAAAGGCACTCAGCCTGGTAGAACAAGAGAGCTAACAGGCAGCTGAGTGTCCTCATTTGTTTGGTAAGGGATGTCCAGACACACATCCAGACACACATCACATCATATCCAGTGATGAAGGCTTTTGCTGTTATAGCAGTAAAGTAACCTTCATTCTGTGAATGATTTTTCACAGGGTCACAACAGGGCCAGATGTTCTTCATAGTGATAAAATAGCATTGCTGATGCAGAATATGCACTTTCAAATTTCTATTTTCTTACCTTAGCCACAGAGATGCTAGGGCTTTTCAGAAGAGTTTGCAGTGTACTTTTAACACGTAAAGCATATTGTGTTTTCCCTGTTTTGCATTTTAAAATTATAAGACTATTTTGGCTGGCATTTTCTGTAATAAAAAGCAGTTTACAAATTTTCAGCTTGAGTTGTTAAAGATTAAAGAGAATTGCAACAAAATGAAAGCAAGATATCATAGTAGGAGGTGGGAGACAGCCTCAGAAGTGTGCTGAACAGCTATCTTGTCTCTCAGATCCAGCTAACACATTCAAAGATCTTGTTGATGCCCATTTCAAGATAAGGCAAGACCTCAAAGGTAACCTACATTTAGTACACTAGTGCTGCTCTGGTTCTAAAGTAATTGCCATGGAACTTAAAAGCTGCTAAGACAAATCAGATGATGACAGTTCTTCATAGCAGATACACTATTGCTGGACCTCGATAACAGATGATTCTTTGGCTCTGTGTATTTGGCAGTAGAAGTGAATTGACAGTGGAATTTCACTCACAGAGTTTTTTGTGGTCCTTTGTAAATGCAAGCATTCATTTGATACTCAAGACACACACAGAAAAATATGATATAGTCTGTATCTAGACTATGAAATATCTCTGAAATATCAATTAAGAGAGATCAGGCAAAGGAAAGCTTTGGCTTAGTTTGAGGTATTCATGGTCTTAACATGCAGACAGCAGTTTCCAATACAATGCACCAACAGTACCGTAAGAATACATGCTCACTTATGAGTAAATGCCCTTGGTCTCCTAAGCCACCAAAGAGAATGTGGCTGTTCTGTCAGCAATCTGGGAAGTAGGCAAATGCTGCCTGTATTTAGTCACTGACTTTAAGAGATTAAAACATTTTGTTACATTAGAATTTTTTGTTGTTGTTGTTAGATTAGAATTTATTGCAGAGAAAAGATGCTGCAGTAGTACATCTAGAGACTGAAGGTCTTCAGTTACATAATAATACAGAGCGAATACAGGAAGCACAGACTACCTCTGAAGCATCATACAATGATGTCTACCATTATAAAATGAAAACCATCAACATGGGTTATGTCACGTGAGCAACAAACTTGTTAAAGCTTTCAACTTGTGCTCAACTGAGAAAATCACCAGTGTCTACTGAGGGCCTCAGGAACAAAGAAGGAAAGCATGGAAAAACACTCTCCTTCAGTTTTAACCCTAGGAACACTAGAACACCTTGAACAAATCATTTTATTTCTTTATCACAGTTATAAGTCAAAACAATTTTTCCACTTCCCTAAAATGTTTTCTGAGATCTACTGGAACCTATCGGAAGGGAAAAACACTGTCATAAACCACTCTCTTGTTCCCTCCCACACTTTTTTTTTTTTTTTTTTTTTTTTTAATGGTTGGTTCTCATTCAGGCTATGAATACAGTCGTCAGACAACAAGTCATTGGCTTCAGTCATTAGATTCAAGTTGACCATGCTTGAAGAAAGTACAATCAATCCACCAAGATGTTTCTCTAGAGATTGACTTCAGTGGAAGTTATATTCAGAACTTCCCACACAATTCTTTGAAAATATATTCCCTAGAGTCCTCTCATTTAGTAAGAGTTAGTGATCCAACAGAGTGATTTCCAGAACATATGCCTTACTATAGGCTTGATTCTCTTTTCTAAAAATGTACATATGCATCCTCAACATCTTACCAGGTGCTCTGCTATACTTGATTACATTTTTGGAATGCTAGAGGGGATGTTTAAGACCACTATATAGATTGTGGAAAAGCCTCCCTTAAGTAAAACCTCTGAAAATGTGTTTTCCCAGAGGAACTACCATGCAAGCTCTATGTATGAACTACTGAGAGTCATTAATGAGCAGCAAGCTGTTAGAGCAGGTTTTCTTGCCATAGATGTGTACATACTATAGAATAATATAATGGCTTGGGTAGGAAGGGACCTTAAAGATCACCTAGTTCCAATTTCCCCACTGAATCACTTTACACGTGCTTAGAAATATATTCTGATAAGTCTTGTTCCCTTTCACCTTCTTGTAGCTGAAAGGGCATGGAAAAATAAACATATCAGAGTAAATCACCAAGTGCAGATAAACCCTGGTTCATTTAAGTACAATTATTTTCACAGTAATAACCAGTTTGTCAGTGGTTCAGTCCTGTGTTCATATCAGTCTCTAGCATTAAATAGGAACACCCCAAGATTCCTCTCATTCAGACTGGGACTCCTCAGTCAAACTCTTAGGACAGTCTGCTTTTGCAATTCTGAGGCAAAACAGAGATGATTTAGTGCTTTGCTGTACCCACTTGAAATGTCTACTGTTTTCAGCGTCAGCAGGTAAAGATTGCCTGTAAATAGAATCTTTTTCCTTTCTACCTTTCACATCTCTCCAGATTCTTTTTCAATAATAACCAAGAAAGATTTACCAGGAAATCTTGCAAACTCAATAAAGTTTTCAGAAAATAAAATGGGCTTATCATACTTATGGGGATAAAGATGAGTCTTCTTATTGCATGGTTATTCTGCTCACACAAACATACTCACAAGAAATGATGGAGAAGTGTCCTTGTTAACTCATTAACTATACTAAGAAGTTAGCTTAAATGTGTCTTGGGTTGGCACTGTTTTTACAGTTTCCAGTAGCCCGAGTCCAATGCACCAAAATGTGTCCCACATTATTATTTATAGTATGCAATGATCCTATTGTCTTCTTGATCAGAGATTGCCTGATTGCGTACATGAGTTCTTAGTTTTCAAAGCATGGATCATGGAGACATGCTATATATTTACTTGTTATAGAATCTACTGGTTGCATACAGCCTAAGTGGCAATACATAGATCCTGCTAAGCTGAGAGTCTTCTGGGAAGAGGTAAAGAGGCCCCAGCAGTGTCTGGGACAGTCAGAAAGCCCTTCTCAATACAGCTGGCAGTGTAGGACTGCAGTTACTTGCATGGTAGTCAGTTCCAAACACTATGCTGTGAGGAGCTGGCACCAGTATTCAAACTTGAAAAAACTTATGGTATTTCTAAGTGTGAAAGATATAGAGAGACTGTTCCTTAAAAGATCTCTTCTCAAGTAGTCTAGCTGTTGTGCAATGGATAAAGGAAGTTCCTTACAGGACAGGATATATTTGTTTATATTTGAAACATCAGATCATGGAATGAGATACAGAAAATGCTATCTATGTTAATGAAATGCAGCTGACATCAATTGACTTTTTTTCTTACATTGCATTTACTCTCACGTTAGGACTCTATAGAGCTAATAAGCAGAACCAGAATCCCCAGCTTTGCTCAGTTTCAAACATTCACTATTGACAGAAGAAAATGCAAACTTAAATATAGCATAGTCACTATTCTTGAAGTTAAGAGCAGCTCTAACAGCAGATGATCTATCATTTATATTTAATCCATTTAAGAGTTGTTTTTATCAGACGAAGATCAACTGACTGAAAACATTACACTATTTACACTATTACTAAAAAAGCCAATTCACAGACCATAGACCAACAGAGACAGACATAACAAGAATCGCAAATCACCACTAAATTTAGAACACATTTATATGAACAATTTGCTGTGCATGTCATTAATTAAACAGTGTTATAGCGAAAAAATACGCATGTGTAATGAAAAGCAAATACAAAGACTGAAAAAAGAACCTCAGGAAAATATGCATCTTATTCTGGATGATTTTTAGTGCATTAAGTGGAAAGAGCACACTGGCAAGTTGCCTGAAGCTGGAAAGAGCAAGCCACGATGTGATCCCATTTGTCAGAGTCTAGGTAAGATTATACAAAACAATCTACAGTGGTATATACAATGTCTGTTAGGTATCGTGAAGGAATGCCTGTCTGGGTGCACTATAAACACCCTGCAGAGTCTCTGTTGATGTTAGCAGGAGCTAGCCTAGGGACCAGCACACATGCATCCGGATGTGCTGTGGGCTGCACTCACTAACTCATCTCATTTCTACGCAAGCATCTTCTAGCTAGTCTGACAGTAGACTTCTCATCCAACTGGAAAAAAAATATCAGTAGCTAGTACACAAACCAGAGGTTGATCTCACTGTAGATTTTGAGAGTCATCCCAGATCTCACCAGCATTTTCCCTTCTGCCAGTAGACAGAGCTAGCAAGAGTAAGGAACATTCCTCAGCAGATGAGATACATACATAGCTATGTTAGAAAAGAAGTGAAGACCACAAGCACTTCTAAGAAACAAAGTATATGTGCAAAGTTTTTCTGCTACTGTTTTCAACAGAATACTAGGAAATCATTTATGGTCACTTTCTTTAGCACCCAGACTTCTGTGCCTGTTGGATTTGGTGAAATAAGCTACCTCAAAAAACAAATCTGTCAACAGACAGCTCTTATCAGTTGCAAGAGTAAGAGAAGGTGGCAATTTATCCCTTTGCTGGGCTTGTGCATGCAGGAAGATGTTCTAGGGCTATATTCAAAAGCTCTTAATTAGATAAAATTTCTGTTAAGTTCATTGGTAGTTTTACCTGCTTAAAAATATTTCCAAGGGACCGCCAACTTTTGTCGTTAACTGTGAATTGTTTTCAACACAATTCCTTTTCTTATCTGTAATGGTCTATCTCTTCTTGGCATATAGATATATCCCAGTCCTACCCCTTCATTCCTGTCCTCCAGGACTGTCCCATGGACCTTCTTTTGAGGATAGGTCTATATGGTGAGCATGTAAGGTGAACAGGCTTAAGCTTCTGGCACATATTACAAAATAAAAGCATCAGAAACACTGATGTATGCAGCTGTTTCTTTAAATTTGAAGGCCATGCAAGGTGAATGCTACCAGCCAAGTCTGAATGTATAAAGAACCACTTCCAGAGAGAGGGCTCAAAGTTCTTGAAAGTGGGACCACCTCAGAGATGAAGTTAGTCACTTCCCCT
Source organism: Tympanuchus pallidicinctus (assembly GCF_026119805.1). Taxonomy (NCBI): domain Eukaryota; kingdom Metazoa; phylum Chordata; class Aves; order Galliformes; family Phasianidae; genus Tympanuchus; species Tympanuchus pallidicinctus. The sequence goes on from NW_026294744.1 coordinate 1,914,742, forward strand.
CCCCCAGTCCTCCCTGACCTTCTTCAAACTTGAGCAAATCAGTTTTTCCAAGCCTCTCACCACCTCCCTCCCCTTGAGCAGTCTGATTCTTCTACGCGAGCATTTTGGCAGGTCTCAGAATAGTTTTACTCATTCATTTAATAGTCACAAATAATGGTTCTTTTTCATCAGCTAATTATTTCACCAGTCCCACAGATGCATGCCTTTCCTGCACATTCAGCAAGGAGGAATCCAGTGCCCACATGAGAAACAACAATTTAAAAAAAAAAAAAAAAAGAAACAACTCATGTGTTCTCCCTTCAACAGGTTTTGTTATATGGTTGTAAGAAAAGAAAAGAAAAGAAAAGAAAAGAAAAGAAAAGAAAAGAAAAGAAAAGAAAAGAAAAGAAAAGAAAAGAAAAGAAAAGAAAAGAAAAGAAAAGAAAAGAAAAGAAAAGAAAAGAAAAGAAAAGAAAAGAAAAGAAAAGAAAAGAAAAGAGAAGAAAAGAAAAAGAATAAAAAAAGGAAAAAAGGAGCCCTATGTATTTAGGACAGTGTACAGAACATAAATGAAGTGAACCACTGGAGGTCACTGTGACAGAAAGGGAGAATGAGTCAAATGAAAGCAGGACCTCAATGCCCCAGCCACCCGTTTGAGGTAGTGGTGGCAGCAGCAGGGGCTGGAGAGGCAAAGAAAGAGACTGCATCTCCAGTCTGTCTTTACTGGAACTAGGAGGCACTAGCTGCAGAAGCGAGACATGAGACAGGGCTCATGTCCACACCAAAAGCTTGATTTCTGACCAGATATCCATCTATAGAATCTCCAGGTTTTATCTACTGCAGATACTCAGGTGTTTACAGCCTTCAATCCAACAGTCAAGTGTCCTGGCCTGCTCACAACCTCCCAGCTACACACTGCTGAATGGATGCTTTTGTAAAACACAGCATGGTATCATGTGTTGCATTTTTGTATCATATGTTGCCTACCTAATTCCATTTTGCTTTCAGGCATTCAGTAGGATGTTAACTGAAGACTGCTGTACTCAACAAATGGGATTCGTTCCTGAAACAAGAATTGCAAATCAATTGCAGCATTGCTGTCTCTTCCTATTTCCAAGAACTGCATAGCTTGAAATCCTTGTTCTGTTTATTAATGCATGTGTAGGAGGGGGGGAAGGAAGAGAAGTGGGAGTGAAAGAGACAAGGCAAGAAACATCGTGCCTTTCAAGTGTAGGGGGTTATTTTTTGCTTTTTTTTCACCCTTCTCCCCCAACAGATTTTAAATGCCACATTTCTCCAGAAATGCCTTCTGCCTCTGTGACAGAGGTATGTGTAGCAATCATCACTTGCAATGGCTGAAATCACTTGACTGAACCCACAGGAGAAGTGGTTTGCAAGTTCATTTGGAATAAGAATCCAAAAAGCTATACAAGCTTTTTCAAAATCTGCTTTGTTTTGTTCTGCCCCTCAGAGGCCCCCTCTTTTTCTTCAGCTTTCTTTCCACCTCACAATCTCTTGGTCTAATCACCTTTGTGCCCTTATTCCACCCTGATGGTCCCCACAAGTTTCTGGTAATCCCAAATGCAGCACAGAATATCTTATAAAAGCAGGAGGAAAGCAAAAAATGTGATATATATATATATATATATTAAAAAAAAAAAAAAAAAAAAAAAAAAAGAAAGAAGAAGAAGCTGTAAATACTACATCTTACAAATCATTTTCCTTCAAGAGCAACTTTTCTTTCTACCTTGTTTTTAGCTTAAGTCTGTATGTATTTTTGACTAATAACTATGCATACATGCACATGCACGTACGAGTGTGTGTGGGAGTCAGCGCCAGAGAGCATATAAAGGGTATTTGGAGATTCTTTGGTTTTGGACTCTCAGACACGGCTGGGGGAGGCAAGTTATAAACATATAGGTAGATCCAAGAATGAATACTTTAATATTTGCAAATCTTGGTGGCTGCCAAATGCTAGCATTTCAGGGATGCATATTCACATGTAGCTGGCCACACATTTTGGAAGACACCCAATATTTTGCCAGTTAGATTCCAGACTTGAAATATCTTAGCAGATCCATATGTGCATCTGAACACTGAATAGAGAATGTTAACCCGCTCCCTCCACCACCCCCCCAATCCTCTGTACTCATTAATAAATAAGCAAGAAAAATGGTGTGTTGAGAATAGAAGAGCAGAAATAAAGTCTGGCCTTTCAGAAATTGCAAGTTATCCTTCCCAGAGCCTCCATGTCAACCTGCTAGCTCCCTAACCTGAAGAAAGTCACTAAAGTTTATTAAGCTCAATAAAATGTAATCACAGTCATTGGTCTTTGGGATGTTTCACCTTCATGACACTTTCGAGACATTTGGGCTAAATGGTTCAGTGCAGCTGGAATTTTAATTTAATTTAATTTTCTTAAGGCTATCACACAGCTCTAACATTCCACAGCTTGTTTACTGATAGTCTCACCAGTAAGCTGAATGCCAGTTTTATTTAATTTGTTTTTCCAGCAGCAGCAACAATCTGTGTGGAAAGCATAAACAGGGGGAAAGAATCTGGAATCAGCAAATGGTGTGCACAGCTGCACACCATAATTTCTCATAGTGAAAGTTTTAATTCAGTTCATCAGATGAAGAGCAGAAGAGTTGGAGGCAAAGAAGAGGTGGAGTAGTGGAAGAAATATAGAAAGAGGAAGCAGTAAAATCCAAGGCAGCTGGAGAATCTTGGAGTTGTTATAATTAAGGATCTACAGGTTACAATTTCTCCAAAAAAAAGAAGTCAAATCATGAAACCAGCCAACAGGTCTTTAAGAGAGACTGCTCAAATATGTGATTCTCAAATACATTGTAATGGAAACTGCTCTTATTTCAGATAAAAACATTCTATCAAGGACAAGTATACCTTTCTTTGGGTAAGGAACTGGCTAGAGGGCTGTGCCCAACAGGTAGTGTTTAATGAAGTTAAGTCCAGCTGGCGACCCCAAGGATGTCCCCCAAGGGTTGGTACTGGGGCCCATCTTGTTTATTATCTTTATTGATGACCTAGATGAAGAGATCGAGTGTACCCTCAGTAAGTTTGCAGATGACACCAAGCTGGGAGGTGGTGTTAATCTGCTTGAGGGTAGGGAGGCCCTGCAGAGGGATCTAGACAAGCTGGATGGCTGGGCTGAGGTGAATGGGATGAGGTTCATGAAGGCCAAGTGCCAGGTCCTGAACTTTGGACACAACAACCCCATGCAGTGCTATAGGCTTGGGGCTAAGTGGCTGGATGACTGTGAAGAGGAAAGGGATCTGGGGGTGTTGGTTGATGCTCTGCTGAACATGAGCCGACAGTGTGCCCAGGTGGCCAAGAGGACCAATGGCATCCTGGCCTGCATTAGAAATAGTGTGGCCAGCAGGAACAGAGAGGTGATCATCTCCCTACTCAGCATTGATGAGGCCGCACCTTGAGTACTGTGTTCAGTTTTGGGCCCCTCACTACAAGAAAGACATTGAGGCCCTGGAGCATGTCCAGAGAAGGACAACGAAACTGGTGAGGGGTCTGGAGCACAAGTCTTCTGAGGAGTGGCTGAGGGAGCTGGGATTGTTCAGCCTGGAGAAGAGGAGGCTCAGAGGAGACCTCATTGCACTGTACAACTTCCTGAAGGGAGTTTGTGATGAGGAGGATTTTGGCCTCTTCTCCCAGGCAACAAACAGGACCCCAGGAAATGGCCTCAAGTTGTACCAGTGGGGGTTTAGATTAGACATAAGGAAGAACTTTTTCTCAGAGAGTGGTCAGGCACTGGAATGGCCTGCCCAGAGAGGTGGTGGAGTCACCGTCCCTGGCAGCGTTCAAGAGGCATCTGGATGAGGAGCTATGAAATATGGTTTAGAGGCTTGTGGTAGCAGTGATAGTGGGAGGACGGTTGGACTAGACAATCTTGAAGGTCATTTCCAACCTTGTGATTCTATAATTCTATGAAAATACACATATCACCTGTTCTTCAAAGGCAACATATAGCAGGCTGGAAAAGCAAGTTACCTTGTGAACAGACTGGGTTGCTAATACCTGTATTTTGAGCTAATTAGGACATTCAGTTGAAAAAAAGAAAGTGTTAATTCTACGGTGCTATTAAAACAATGAAAGGAAAGAAGAATGCTGCCAATCGACACTTAGGAAACATAATTTCAGTCTATAATTAGAACAAAGCTACAAATATTCAAAAAAGCATTTACAGCATTGAGGGTGGTGGGTGATTCAGGAATAAATGTATGGTCCTAAATTGGTTCTGGCTAAGTATTTTCTGATTTCAAACATTTCTCTGGAAGAAAAGGAGGTTATCAGGAGTAGTCAGCATGGGTTCACCAAGAGGAGGTTATTCTTGACCAAGCTGGTAGCCTTCTATGACGTTCTCACTGGCTGGGTGGATGGGGAGAGAGCAGTGGATGTAGTCTACCTCCATTTCAGCAAGGCATTTGATGCTGTCTCCCACAATATCCTTGTAATAAAGCTGAGGAAGTGTGGGATAGATGAGTGGACAGTGAGGTGGGTTGAGAACTGGCTGACTGGCAGAGAGCAGAGGGTCATCGTTGGTGGTGGTGCAGAGTCTGGTTGGAGGCCTGTAAGCAGCGGTGTTCCTCAGGGGGCGGTGCTGGGTCCGGTCTTGTTCAACATCTTCGTCAATGACCTTGATGAGGGGATATGGTGAATGGCCTGGAGTATCTCCCCTATGAAGAAAGGCTGAGTGAACTGGGTCTGTTTAGTCTTGAGAAAAGAAGACTGAAAGGGGTCTATAAATCCAGGTCTATAAACATCTAAGGTGTGTGGGGGGGCAGAATGGCAAGACCAGACTCTTTTCGTCAGTGTGTGGAGACAGGACAAGAGGAAACGGCCAGAAACTGCAGCATAGGAAGTTCTGCACAAATGTGCACAAGATCTTCTTTACAGTGAGGTGATGGAGCACTGGAATAGGCTGCCCAGGGAGGTGGTGGAGTCTCCTTCTCTGGAGATGTTCAAGTCTCACCTGGACACCTACCTGTGCGACCTGGTGTAGGGAACCTGCTTTGGCAGGGGGATTGGACTCAATGGTCTCTGGAGGTCCCTTCCAACCCCTACAGTTCTGTGATTCTGTGATTCTTTAAAAGCAACACTGTTGCTCTATTTTCTAGAGTCTTCACATTTTAATTAGTCACATTATCAGAATGAATGTCTTGCTTCTTGCAGATTATGCTCACACCACCATAGTCATAGCTGCCCTTTATGCCCCTGTCCGTGAGATATTATTAGCTGACTGCTGTTCAGGGCAGAAGATGATCATGACTATTGATATCTTTGTTCCTAACTTTGTTCTAGATAATATCTACTACTGCCAGCATTTTCGCCTAGGGAGTTCTAAACAAAAGGTGTTAGGCCAATCTGGAAATGACATAGGTGGATTCCAGGTTGTCACAAGAAGCCATGTTTTATCAATTAATACAAGAGACTGTTCTCTTAGTTAAAGGAGTTGACAGTGGCAAAGGTTCTGCTGCTTCTGCTGCTTGGCCCTGAAGCAAGACAGGCCTCTGCTTCCTCACAGACATCAGTGTCAGTGATGCCCCTTGCTTTGATGTGGCTGACAAGGCTGCTGAAAGGCCTTTATTTTTCTCTATTCCCTAGTGATCATTAATAGTTTGTAGAGAGGGAGAATTGAAGAGAGAAGGGAATGGCCCACAGCAGCGACTGACTAGTACAGAACGTGCCCACACAAGATTATATGAGAGGCCTTCACTGTCTGCCTTCATTCTCTTTCCAGATAACAGCTGCAACTGGCCTTGTCAAACCTGGATTTTTGCCAAACAGTGCTTTGGATCTCCTTGGCATCCATTTAGGTGTTTAAGTGACGAGAAATTTGTTGCTTGTTTTGGCGATAGTAACACACAGAAGAACAGCATGGCTGTGCTGTATATACTCCGCAGCTGCTTTCCGTCTCTGGGAGAAACTGGAAAATTGGGTTCAGTATCAGCTTAATGCAGGTCCTATAAGACTGGTTCCCAATTTTGATGCAGAGATTGCCTCCTCCCATGCATAAACTTGCTCAGTGACAGCATGTTGAAATAGAAATAACCCAGATAAAACATCCACACAGTACTTGATGGAAGATCCAAAGACTTGAGCCATGGTGACATGCAGAATTTAATTGCACAGTGCTCTCTGCTGTACCTGAAAAATTGCTCTACAAACACTCAGCTTCTTCTTTTTGCCACTGTCCACTGCTAGAGTTTACGCAGCCATGCGAATGTTCAGGCTAAAGAGCAGTGCTACTGCTACAAGAGAAGCCACATACTAAAAGGATGCAACAGAGAGGAGAAACGCAGAGACGCTCCTTTTGGTTTTATAGATTTGTGCCAAATTAATATGAACACTCAATAAGTGGGCGAGATGTCAAAAAATCTATCATTTGTTCCTGAAGTGACATCCTCTCAAACTTTTGATAAGTGTTGACAGACTTTGCAGTTTTCTTCTAATTCACCATCATACAGTTGGTCAAAGACTTCTCCATTTTCAAAGTGCTTGGCACTCTATTAGTATCTTTAAAATAAAATGAAAAAAAAAAACCCCACAACAATAACAACAAAAAAAAACCAGTAGTTCTAAATACCAACACGCATGCAAAAAGAACTTTTAAAAAATACAAATAAATGCAAATTTTTTCAGGCAAGTAATACATTTTTTATTATTATTCCATATTTTAAAAGTGCTACAGATTATGGAAACAGCAAAATATGTATTTGACTCTTAACAAAGAATTCAACATATTACTCTAGAGCCTTCCTCATTTTTTGAAAATTGCCTTGAACTTCTAGACTGTTAGACTAATTGACTGAAAGACTATAAGCAAAAGGGCAATAAAAAAGACTGCACTTTTGACACAGCTGTCATATGAGTGAAAGATTTTCATGCGCTTTCAAAGTATCCATGACTTTTGATATTTGGGGATTTTGCATGTGGGCTGGTAAACGTGATGCTTAAAAAGCTGAACCAATTTCTCTGAAAACCTTGAGCTCTGCCAAGTTAAACCCTAGACTACACAGGAGGCTAATAGAGAGCAGGAGACCATCAACAACACTGTGGTTACACAAAGGACCAGTCCAGTGAATTCTCACTGAGAGCTTTAATTCCTCCAGGGATAGAGGGAGTTTTCTTTCCCCATGACATCTGCAGTTAGACTGAATTTGCAAAGGCCAGCTCTGGCAAAACAATGACTGAAGCTAAATAACTCCTCGCTGCAAAACACAGCATATTAATCATTTGGAAAGAAAGGAAGGAAGGAAGGAAGGAAGGAAGGAAGGAAGGAAGGAAGGAAGGAAGGAAGGAAGGAAGGAAGGAAGGAAGGAAGGAAGGAAGGAAGGAAGGAAGGAAGGAAGGAAGGAAGGAAGGAAGGAAGGAAGGAAGGAAGGAAGGAAGGAAGGAAGGAAGGAAGGAAGGAAGGAAAGAAAGAAAGAAAGAAAGAAAGAAAGAAAGAAAGAAAGAAAGAAAGAAAGAAAGAAAGAAAGAAAGAAAGAAAGAAAGAAAGAAAGAAAGAAAGAAAGAAAGAAAGAGAAAAAAAAAAAAAGGCAAATGAATTTCCTGCAACTAAAAGCAGCTCTTTACCTAGCATCGTTGTATTTCTCATGCCTCTCATGACACTTCCATAAAACTGCAACGGTACTGACTCAAGCTAAAAATCTATCTGGCACAGTGCCCTGTCTCCAACACAGGCCAAAAACAGATGTCCGGGGAAAATTAGAAGAAAAAGATTCCATGATACTTCCTTGGAACACACTTCCAGCTTCCAGCAATTTTCAGTTTAGGGACATTCTGTTTTTGTATGTAATAGTCTTGGTAGATCTTTCTGCCATGAATTTGCCTGCACAATTTTTGAAGCTGTATAATGTTTTCTTGAAGTTACTGTCCCTGAAATTTAATTAAAGAATTCAGTACTGAACAATGGCACTAAAAAATGATACAATTCAGAAAGCATAAGCAAACTTGTCACACAGTTGCCCCTTGTCCTTTGGTGAATATATCTTAAAACAGAAAGAAAGAAAGAAAGAAAATTCTTTCTGTCACTCCATCTGTTGCCTTGTCATGCAAACAGCACGAAAAATGGCTGGGTATCTCAGGGTACTAGCTATATACTAGATAGTAGTATAGGGTAGTAGCTATATACTAGATCTTCTATACATGCAAAATATAAAAACAAATAATAAGGGTAGAAACATATCATTTACAGTAAGAGATTCTGTTAATATCTATTACAGCATGGACAGAGATTTCAGATGGACAAATGACAGTTTCCTTAAAAAGCAATTATCAGTTGATTCATCCTTTTCCACCTGTACTTGTTCAAGTAGGAGATGAGTTTTGCAAAAGAATACTGATCTTTTTTTTTTTTTTTTCCTGCATTATTTTCTGTATTCAGCCAGGTCACCCAGTATTTCACTGATTGAGTCAAAATGTCTTAAAATCTGTTATTATTCCTTTACTCCTGGGCTAAGGAGCTGGAATATACTTTTGAAAAGCCATACTTTGAAAGGTTGTACCGCAGTAATTTATAAATTTATCACGAGAATGATTAAAAGGACCTTGTATCTTACAATCGTGGAATGATAGAATCATGTGAGTTGGAAGGAATCCTTATAAGTCATCTTGTTCAACTCCCCAGCAATCAACAGGGACTTCCACAGCTAGATCAGGGTGCTCAGAGCCCCATCCAGCCTGACCTTGAATGCCTCCAAGAGCAAGACATTCACCACCTTTCAGCGCAACCTGTGTCACTGCCTCATTTACGTGACACTCTTATTGTAACAAACTTCTTTTTCATATCCAGTCGTAATCTCCCCTGTTTTAGTTTGAAACTGTCCTTGTCCTACCGCAACAGACCCTGCGAAAAGAGTCTGTCCCCTTTTTCTTATAACTCCCCTTCAGATACTGAAAGGTTGCTATTAGATCACTCCAGAGCCTTCTCCAGGCTGAACAGCCCGAGCTCTCTCTCAACTTGTTCTTGCAGGGGAGGTGTTCCACCTCTTGGGTCATTTTTGTGGCCTTTCTCTGGACACATTCTGTACTAAAGACTGTATATCTGGATGCTCTTCTCCAGATGAGGACAGAGTAGAGGGGCAGGATCACCTCCTTCAACTTGATGACCACACTTCTTTTGGTGCAACCCAGGATATGGCTGGCTTTCTGAGCTGCAATGGCACATGTTCAGCTTGCCATTCACCAGTACTTCCAAACCCTTTTCTGCAGGGCTTCCTCATAAAGCTCTCCCATTTTGTCAGAAGTGGGATCCTGTGCATATGCATCAGTCCATATAAATATCACATTGTCTTTCACATGTGCCAAGTTCTTTGAGGTAGAGATTACATTCCTACATACATACACACATACTACTGAATATATTTTCTTTGATCTCAAACCAGGTTAAAATACAATCAGATTCTTATTTTTTTAATGTTTTCATAAATAAAAGTAAGGAAATTTATGTCCATCAAAAAATAACGCTTCAGAAAAATTTCCATGGACACTGCACAAAGTCTGTTCTGTAGGCTTTAAAAGCCAGGTTGATTGCATTGAGTAGAATAAGATTCTAATTAAGTTTTTAGAAATGCCAGGGCACTTACATGTTCTTGATCTACATACATAAGTATAGCATTCATGCATACAAAGGAACATTTGTAAGGACAGTTATTACAATGACATACCAAACTGGGACATTTGGTTGGGCATTAGTTATTATGAAAAAGACAACCTAACACTGAATCCTCACTCTATCTACTGTATACTCACTGTGGAATACAAAAACTCCGAAGTAACTGTGTGCACTGAGGCAGATCTTTGGTGTAGAAGATGTCAGCTCTAATTATTGCAATACAGCAAAGTCAAATTTCACTAAAAAATGGACCAACTGGTAGTGTTTCCAACTCTGTCTTAGATTTTTAAATTGTAGACATGTTGTCAAAAGGCCCTATTGTCCTGCTTACTCCAAAATCCAGATGGTCCAAGACTGCATCACTATGGTGAAGTTGAGAAGTACTCCTGAAGTAGCTTACAGAATGCCTGCCTCTGCCATTCAAAAATCTCAAGTCAAAACGAAGAAAAGTTCTTTTCATGCCTCACATTCTGAAAACAACATTTATCTTTTGTTCTGGAGTGCATTTTTTTCCTATTTCATATACAAATCACTGAGAATTATATTGTGATTTTAGTGCCTATATGATAGACAGGAAAACCTGTTTTCTATTCAGTTATTCTTTTGTGGAGGAAACGACTTCTCTATTTTTTTGTTGTAATATTTAGTTATTATTATTATTATTATTATTTTAGTTAAGGTGCTTTTTTTTTTTTTTTTTAATTTATCAATTTAGGAAGATTCTACTGTATTAGATTATTTTGTACTTTTAATGTCCTTAATCACATTCCTTGAAGTAGAAAATAACAATTTTTACATTATACCAGTTTCAGCCTCTTAAATCCTAGCAGCCCATGGGAGTTCCACAGTGCCATCTGCTGCAAGGTACTAGAATAACTGACAATGTAGTAGTGTTGGTTTTTGTTTGTTTGCGGGTTTTGTTGTTGTTGTTGTTATTTTTTTCAGTTATCTTACTTATCTATTCCAAGGTCTCTTACTTCTGCTTACTATCCAACACAGTTTGTTACCTTTCCGGTTTCTCTGGCTCTCTTTTATGCTGTACTTGTGCTCATATCATTGCACTACTTATTTCCAAAATTAATTTTACCATGGTGGGTTGTTTTACCATGTGGGTTGGTGTGGTAGAGTCATGTTGGTTTCTAAAGCATGATTAGCCCCATTGCCAGACCACTGGCATCATCTTTCCTTCAAGCAGATCTTGAGAAAATTCTTTTCAAAACCTGCCCATTGTGTTTGCTCACTGGCTAGAGGGTGAAGTAAGAGACTCAAAACAAGCAAAGAACTAACATCCTTCCTGAGGGAGCCAAACGTGCTGTCTCTGCAGCTTCTGTTGGCCTTGGAAGCAAGAGATCAGGAGAGAGGAATATCTGCTATTCAGTTTTTAATCATTAGAGCACAATTTGACTGATTCTTCTAGCAAAACCTGACACATGAATCAAAGCATTTAAGTTTCACAAGAGTATTGCTTTTCAGCTTGACATTGCGAGCTGCTTCAATGAGGTAGAATTTGGAAGCCTAGTGCTTTAGTGTGATACAAGGGGCTGTGGAGATGGGAGCTGTGGAGATGGGGGCTCTGATAGTCTGATATTTCAACTTTTTTGTTTTAGGAAAGTATTAAGGCTTAGGGAAACATAATAAGAAAATGCACATCAGTTAACACAATCTCCATCTGCCTTAATGTAAATCAATATTTTGAATGAGTTTCTTCAGTATCTCAAAAGCTTATAAAGTTTAATATGTTAGAATACAAGTAGTATAAAAATGAATATGTAATATCATCTGATTCCACTACCCTCAGGAAATAATTCTATCTAACATAGTTTCTGCTGATGAATATACCAAGAAACTTTTGACTTTGACCATAGAGTACGTAGCTGGAGATTTACCTATCTAACGCTTGACCACTATGTGGCTAGACTGTACTGAATAAGATGATTTTCATTTCAGCTAACAGTGTCTGTAGTCTAAAAATATCTGTAGAATAACAAAAAGGAAAAGGAATGCAGTGGGGAACACAATAGGCTGCAAATCACAATATCCTTTGAAGCCAAAATAATACACATTCATTCCCTAGACCTGTTATTGCCTCAGATTTGACTACTGCCACTTTCTAATGGGATTTGAGAGATAATAAAGAACTGCACAGAAAAGAGAATGAAGCATGGCTATCAATTTATTTGTTCCTTTAAGTTTCAAACATCTGCGTGCATACAAATATTTGAATATTAGAATATGATTAACAATTCCAGGCAGGAAGATTTCCTTCTCAGCTATAAGCAGATTTGTAGCCTGTTGAGCACTAACACAGTCATTAACAAGTTATGTTTATTCTCTGATTGGAAAATAGTTCTACCTATCCAGGCCAAAGAGACATCAATATTTCTAAAATCAGACACGGAGGTCAGTAATTCTTCAACAACACTGTTAAAACTTGGCATCCTAATTAACTACAAAAGGTCTTTGAATCTGGAACTACTTGCTGAAGGAGCAAAGAAATACACAAATAGTTCCTGATTGTCTCTATTTCTTTCTGTGCAAGTAATGCCTAGGAATCCTGAGAAAGTATTGATTAGCTTATGATTGAGAATGTCTTGAGAGCTTTTATATGGTTAATAGGTGATCTGTAGAATCAATTTTAAGTGTGATTTTATTTCAATTCTGTAGTTCTATTTTGTTATTCAAATAAGAAGAAATTCCTTCTTTATTTTCACTTGTGTTTTTCTGTTTGTTCCGTGGAAAGAGCAGCTGGCAAAGCATAGAGAAATTTCAGCTAAATTAGAATATTCCTTAACAGAGAGTACTGGAGTATGTCTGTAATAACCACCATTTCCAAGCAATTTCAAAGCCATGGAGTATGCAGTGAGGAGGTTCTTTGTAAAGCAATATGGAGGTAAGTTTGGCAGTGCTGCTATTAGGAACTGTTGTAGAAAAGGGGCATTACCAGAGTATATACAGAGTGGGACAGTGGATTCAGTGCCTAAGCCCTGGTAGCCACTCATAGGTTTCTAGCACACAGATGAAACTGGCCAGTGTGACTCAATTTTCCACAAACCTAAAATGTTTTTTAAAGCATTTCAAAAATTCAAAAAATATTAAATTACCAGTCTTCTTCGCCCCAGAAAAAGGATCCTCTTGGAGTCCTAGTAGCCCACATCTACAGATCACCCAAAAGAAAGATGGCTCAAGTTCCTCAGTCTTTTCATTCAGTGCTAATTTTCAGTGGGGAAGGGGCTATTTTCCCATGCAGAAACCATCTCCATGGCATTAAAGCATATGCTCCTTTCATATTTACCTGATCTATTAAAGGCAAAAGCAGTTCTGACAAGAACAGTAATCAGAAGATTGTGACATTCATTTCTACAGAAAGCACGGTGTCTACATGCCTGGGAAGGGCCCAAGATGCTTACAGCATTTCTATTTTCCATGCTGTGGTGAATTTGGAACCTTTACACAGCATAAGACAGAATAAATTTCACTCCAGCACAAATCTCTTGATCATTTCTCCTTCAAATGTGGGAAAACAACACTGAGAATGTGGAAAGTGTAGAGCACATCATAAATCCATGGACACAGGAACTCAGAAAACTGCATAAGGCACATAAGGTCTGCTATAAAGGAAGCACTGTGCTTTCATATTATTTTCTGTTTAAAATCTACATGTGTGGTTTGGGACAAAGGTCTTTTAGTTTTGAAGAAAGAAGGTTCAGTGTTTTTCTTCTTTTTTTTCCTTTTTTTTTTTTTCCTGAAGAGAGGTACATCTCTGGGGAGACAGTGAAGAGAGGTTCTCCAAACTGTAGCATATACTGCTGCAGGAAAGGTGAAATGTTACTGAAACCACAGAAATAATACAGAGGAGAACTCAGCACCCAGGATGTAGTTCATATCCAAGTAACCAACAGGTGTTCGCATGAAGAACACCAGCTTAGGTTTAATGCTGGCTATTATTTGTTGAGTTCCACTGTAGATTTCTGATCCTAAAATTAGGGTGCCTTGAGGAAATTTTCTTCAATCACCTGATCCTACCACCAACCATAGAATTTATTTTGTTCTGTTTTCTTGGGAAGGCAGATTAACTCCAACATGCTAAATGTGTAGCCGCAGTATTATCAGAAAGGCCACTTGCATGTTTCTACCACTGCTTAATAAAACAAAAGACTTTAGAAAACAGAATATGAGGAAGAGTTTATGTATATATATGCATTATCTGGCTTCTTAGGCCTTGGAACTCTTCTGCAGAATCTGAGAAATCCTTGTTCCTTTTTGCTTCTTCATAAGTTCAACATGCCTATTGTTTTCCTTATCACAGATGGCATTCATAATTAAAATCCCCAAAGGACTTTAAATACACGTCATCTAGACAATCTAAAAACAAACTGCAGATGAGTCATCCATGTAATAGAAGAAGTCAAATCATTAGCATCAGCTGTCACAATAAATGCTATCAAGTCTATTTCCACTTGTGTGTGTTCTATGTTCTATTCATGAGATTTGCTGTGCTTACCAAATGCAGCAGAGTTTAGTTGAAGCTCATCTGCCCTCTCTTTCAATCTCTACACAGTTTATGTCATTTGACAGGTTAAAGAGTCATTTTGAGCTCCCATGATAACTAGTGAACAGAAAGTGGCACTTTTAGAGACCCATATTAATTGTCTAGCTTCAGATTGAGAAGATTATGCCCTAGGCACTACTAATCATTCTGATTTGATCCTGACAACAAACACAGCCTAGTCTGATCGGTTCGGATATGGTGTTCAATTTGGTTCTAAAGGGATGTGGCTCTTGCAGCACTGCTGGTAGCAGAATTACATCACTTCTACTTTCTTTGTTATAAAGTTAAAATGACAGAAAGCTAGAGTTTCATGCACAACAAAGACCAAGATTTGTCTTCATTCATTCAAACTTCAAAGATGGTTCACAACAGTCTGTGGAACAGCAGAAAAATTGCACTAATAGAAAAAAAAAAAAGGTACTTTTACCACAAACAAATTGGGGCATTCTGCTAATGAGTTTCTAGCTCTTTTCTTGAAAACTTACTTCAGGATTTATTCTTATCTTTCTTGTGAAACTGTCAAAAGGGTATCAGTAGGGCTGTTACAATTACAGTGTAGAATGACTAAGCTGAAACATATGAGAACTCTCAGAACTGCACAAGAATAAAACAGCCTAAGCTCAGGATGTTTCAGGAGCAACATGGCTTGAAATCTTCGAAAGAAATTACATGCTTCATATCATCTGTGGAATCTTAAATCAATTTTTCTTAATTCTGCCTAAAATTCCTTGTATAAATGCACTTCTTACTCATTCAAAATATTTTCAAAACTGTGACTACTATTTAGTTTCTAAGAAACATAACTTCTAATCCAAATAAATCTGTGTAGTATATATACTTGTTTGTTAATCTTTGTTAGATTTTGTGGTGGAAAGGAAAAGTAATAAAATATTTTCCTCAAGGGAGCCTTGCTGAGGCACAATGAATTGCAAGGGCTTTTATTGTTGCTTAGGGGAAAAAATGATTTTTGCTTGTGGCACAAATTTGTGAAAATGCTAGACTGCAACTAGAACTTAAGCTACATGAAATGTTAATCAAATTCAGGAGAATCACAAAGGCTGTTTCAGTGTGCTTTATGCAGATGTTCTATAGCACTGCAAATTGCAGAGCAGTGAGGTAGCCTGCATGTGGCTAGGCTGCTCCTGTAGGCTGACATGGGGGAACAATTGCTCTTCTCTGCTCCATAAAAGAGGGTTTTGACAAACCGTGAGATTGCTGAAAAGAAAGGTTTGCTATTCAAAGAAGTTTGTTTGTGCTGTCTTTCACGACTGACTTATGATTCAGCATCATAATTACTCAGTTATATCTTCCTTTTTGAGAAGAAAAGTCCTTAGTAGGCTCTGTGGAGGACCTCCTAAATAAAGACCCCTATCATACAGGATTTTGACAGCCATTATGCTACATGATCCCATGCACTCAATCTTGCTGGGACCCTTCTGCAGGTGCTGCTAGAAGCAGTTATGTTGCCTTCACATGGCTTCCTTCTCTGTGTCAGCCTTGGAAAAATCCTGTCACCCAGAATGTCTGTATAAGAAGTCCAGGGATATAGCTAACTTAACCATACCAACTCAGTACCTAAAACTGGATTCTTCTAAATAATTATCTTTGACTTTTCAGCAAAGAGATGAATAAAAGCCATTACGTATCAGTTGAGGAGTCACCAATTTTCTGGACGTTACCTTACTGTTCTCCATAGTGTCATTTAATCTCTGTTTCAACAGGTTTGTAATAGAGTGATCCAGTAAAGCATTATCTCACCCCAAATTTCTACAGCTGTTTGGATTCCAAGGAAAAAAATATTTTCAGTAAGAGTGATAATGCACAGGAACAGTTTGCTCAGAGATGTGGTAGATGCCTTGTCCTTGGAGATAGTCAAGGGCAGGACAGATGGCGCTCTGAGCAACCTGATCTAGCTGTAGATGCTCTTGTTCATTGAAGGGGACTTGGACAAGATGACCTCAAAGATCCCTTTTGATTCAAATGATTCTATGGTTCTGTGATTCTGAAAGAAGCACAGTGCTGTGACGCAGCTGTCAGAATTAAATGGATTTGTTCATCCTTACTGATATTGGATTGGAAAACACTTTCAGAAACTTGACGACGATGCTTACTTACAGCTAAAAAGCCGTCATCACAAGATAGATAATGAGAGCAATAAGACTGAATACTTGGGATACTGGTCTTTTTGTAACAGCTATGCCTACGTATATAAATTCACTTACACATATATAGTATCTTCCACAACAAAGTGTCCTCAATGCTGTGGGAAATCAATACAGAAGTAAAATAAGTGCCATGGTCTCTCACATATGCAGATTTTTCTAAATATTAATGCAACGTTTATTGCATTGTGAGTAAAGAGAGAAACAAAAAAATAGTGTATTTAAACTTCTGCCTTAAAATCCAGGCAGATTCCAACAGGAACCACAAACCTATGTTAGCACTACAAGCGACAGGAGACAGGGGGTTGCGCTGAAAAAATTTGTTCTATCATACCATGTAATAAACAGCTCTTCAAAAAACCTCTGGTTACTGGCAGTGTAGGTAGGAGAGCTAACCTCCCACCTACTGGAACTCTCTCAAGTCCATGGAAAGAATATCAGAGATTTTACTCTGGAACTGACTTTTAAAGTGGGTGCATTTTACATAAAACGAAATAAGTTGCTTTTCTATGAAACAAAATTATATGTATTGTCAAAGTGTTCTGTCTTATTTTTCACTGAAATCATGCCCAAGAAGTATTTGAAGATATTTGTTCCCATTATGGACTTCCTTATTCCTAGAATCCACTGTTAGCTCCCAATACAAATTGCTTTCTTTCCTATAAATTCTCAAAAGTAAATATATTTTTTGCCTAAAACAGTGACAATGTTATCACAGTTCAGTGTGCTCTGCAGTTTTCAAAGGAATCGTCGGGATTCTGTATGGAAAAGTACAATGAATTATGCATGGAAACATGCTTGCAGTATGTACTGGGCTTGGAAACTTCCATGGTTTGGAAACTTTATGACACTGAAGAATTCATTCTATCATCAACAGAAATATTAGATCCTTTTGAGAATCTATCTTCAGTCTAAGCCCTGAAATAAGAATCGATGTAGGCTTCTTGGATCTATGAAAGGAATGAATTTTCAGCTGAAACAAGTGCCCAACTTTAAAATCTTCATCTTGAAAAAACAGTGTGAGTTTTAATAGGCATTTCAGTGCCAAGACATGTCAGTCAAATTATTATTGGCTCTAGCTGCACTCTCAAAAGCTGTTACATTCTTTACCTGCAGCAGAGAGACACTCAAAAAGGTGTAAAATTCTTTTTTTGCTTTTGAAAACACCAATGAAAGTTAAAAACAAAACAAAACAAAACCTTCCAATCTAATTCATGCAACTCAGCAAACCTCTAAACTATATTCAAGAAGGTCAGACACACAAACTTTAGTTGGAACTGTACTTTTAGAACTAGAACTAAGTCCACAAAGCCAAAATGTTTAATAATTAATGTGATAACCGTTAAAAATATGAGTCCTAACAAAATCTATGTGAATTTTAGCTTTATTAATCCTATTACCACACATGTGCATATACGTACATTAACAACATTGCACAAGTCACATGAGTCTCAGCCTTGCTCTTATCCTTGTTCCCAATTTTTTAAACTACAACAGTGCCTTGTAAATAAAATTAATCTCATGAAGTATTACATAATTCATATATTCCTAAGATGCAAATTTTCTTTAAAGGAAATTAATTGCACTGGCAGTAGGGGAACAGGAGAGAGAGAGAGGAAAAGGGAAATCAGAATTGTTACTTTTAGATTACAATGTTTTGAAATGTGATCCATCCCTTTGCTTAAAATTTCCCAGCTGCCCTGTCTTTTTTGTTTTTTCTTTCTACTTTTTTTCTTTTGGGGGAGAAAAGGTTGAAAAGGGAAGAAAAATCATATATACTCAAAATAGGTTTGTCTAGAAGCCCCAAGGGTATTTTGTCTAGCAGAAAAGCAGTCCTATACAAATCTGGGGACTGAAAGCTAGGGCGGGCTTTGTAGGAATCACACTGCTATGTTTTTTCAGAACTTGTGTACCATAAACAAAATGCCTTATGATCAGCAGAGAAAAGGCTTGCTTACTTGTTTTACAGCCAAGAAAAGAGCAGGCTGTAAATAGAATGAAGAAAAAAAAAAAAAAAAAGAGAGAAAAAAGTCCTGATGTTTGAGAGAAAATGTTCTTCTTTGCAGAAAGATAGAGCTCTTCTTGTAAACGTTGTTAGATATGGTGTAAGCCTCTCTTTCTTTGGAATTCATAATTATGTATCTGAGTTATTTGAATTAACATGATACAGACATTTTCTGCTGAGTTTTCAGTCAATGCCTTTGGATATGCCTCTAACTGATTATAAAAGAACTTAATTTCAAGACAACACTCAAACTCCATTTTAGGCAACATAAAAAGACAAAAGAAATTCCTCATACAAAGACCTGAAAAAATTCCTTGCCTACGTCTTCTTATCTAGATAAGAAAAATGCAGCCTATAATAGCTACCTCATTCCCTATCTTCCAGAACTCTCACTATGAGAGTCTCCAAGGTGTGATCTGTAACTGAGAACTCCCAGATACAACATCTGCTCAGTGCACCCCTGCCTCCTAACAACAAACTGGAGTCAGACAGCAGGTACCACTTGTGAGTATTTTAAATCCATGAGGGAAAACTCCTCAAGGCTTGCAGATTTCTCATCTGGCCCAATACAGCCAACTGCCTACCCCTTCCTCTCACGTAGCCAGAACCTTGGCCAGGGAGCTTGGAAATAGCCACAGATCTTCGGATGAAGGTATTTCCTTTCTATCATAAAACTCATCATTTATCATTACAGTCTTTCTCTCCATTGAGTACAACTAGCAGTGGATATTCACTCCTCTCACCTTTCCTCTTCTTCCTCTCTTCTTCACCACCACCAGAAATACTGAGCCCCAGCAGATTTTGCAGGAAGGAAGGAGAATGCTGTGCACTGTCTAAGAATTGTTTATAAGCTGCCCTTCTTGCACAAAGCTAGAATTAGGACCATGTTTATCTATATGTCTGGACTACAAGAATGGGCACAGTAAAGTTAGATATCACTTGGTGGTTTATGATGAGTAAATTAGTTTATGGTACATCAAGTAGCACATCACCACAGCTGCAGTTCTCTCTCTTTCCTCTCTGAATTTTGACAATTCTAGGTTATCAATACCTGTACTTTGGTTTATTCCATATTTCCAGTGTAACAAAACAGTCTCAGGAAACAGAGCTGCAGACTGAAGTGCAGACAAGGCTACCTGCATGGAATGAGGTCCATCTAGGGATTCAAGTTATCTGGTAAGGATTGGAGGAGACAGAGCCAGAGGCAAGACTACCAACTGTGTATCTCAGGCTGGAGACAGGATTGGAAACAGAACTACAACAAAACCTGGTGATCATCCAGGAAATTCAGTCAGCACCTCAGGACGGCAAGATACAGGCACATCACTCAGGTGCTCTTGGGGCCAAGGATTGAGCTCAATGAAGCCTATGGGCCCGCAGGCTGAGGCTGCATGGGTGGAGGCCCGGGTGAGGTTGATTAGGGCAACAAAAGGCTTTTGTTGCCCCCAAGGCTGTGACTTTTGTAACAGGACAAATAGAGCTTGAAACATGAGGGAATTACTATCCTGTAATAGTAGTCTCTCCAGTTGCTCAACTCATCTCAGCACACAGTGACTGAAAGAGATCACCTGAGGGATTGGTAAAGTCTGTAGATCCATATTAAATTTTTAGGCAGTAGTTGCCATGAAGATAGCTAATGTCAGTCCAGCTATCTCCATTCACTAATCCAGTAGTGTACATTACAAAACCCAGCTACATGGACACCCAGCTCAAAGGAGAGATTCGCTTACAGCATTTCCAGCAACTTTCCCTCTTCAGAGCTGCAGGTGGAGTACAGAGATTTGCAAAAGTTTGAAAAGTTGAGAAGAATTTAATTAGGTTCCTCAGTCCTTTATCCTGAGCTTTGAGAATAGGATGTCTAACACCTCGACCGCCTCCCTGAAGTCAACCGGAAAAAAAAAAGCACCACTTTCTATTAGAGTTCAGCTAGAGCTTTAGGTAACACTCATGACTATATTAATAATTCAAAGCTGTCACAGCATTCTCCTTTTATTTTAAAGAACTCTATGAAGTAGCTCCCGCAAGACTATCTGAAGACACTGTAATTCTGCCTGAAGGAAGCCACTTAGCCCTGTTTTTTGATGTAACGTATTTACCAATAGTATTGTCTCTCTGCAATCCTGCAGCCGAAATACAGCTTTGAAATGTAAATGTAAATATCTGCTTCACTACAATCAAATGCTTAAAGTTTTAGTCTTAGACTTCAAGTTTCTGAACAGGCAAAAAAACTTATGTACCATTTTGAGCCAGAGCCACCCTTGCTACAATGTGTTCCATATTATAAATCCCAGCCCTTGAGGGCAAGCAGCTAACTGTTTAAATAGTATTATCAAATATTCTAGAGGTGAACAATCCCCTAAACACCTGCTGCTTTAGTTAATGCCTGGGCATTTACTTCTAGCCATAACACACATACGTATAATCTCTATCTGTGAAGAAGCATCATGGTTTTTTATTTGTTTGTTTTTAAAAAGCAGGAATGTCCAAGCTACTTTTTTTTTTTCTTTTTTTTTTTTTTTTTCTATCTTTACCTGAAAGGTAAAAAAATAACATCGAAATATTTTCGATTTTAGAGTAAATAGTGATAGGATATTTCATTCACTTTAGTATACTCATGTGGCAGAAGACACATGCATAATCGGGGGTTATATTTTGTATGGAAAAGTGGCCATACAGTGACAGAACAATAAATGACTTGCAGCCTTGACAATTTTCTGCAAAGAAGATTCAATATGAGGCAGCGCACTGGCTGTGCTGTTTGCCTCCCACATGGGCTCTGGAATCCTTTAGAGCCACGGGGATGAAAATGAGCTGGGCAGTGCCTGTCCAACAATAGAGCTGTTGGCCATCGTTTCTCCATCCTCCCCCTCCAGCTTGCTTGAGTGCTTCACACCCTTTAAAAACATCCCACAAACAGCTTGGAGCAAAAAGCAGGAGCTGAATCAAGATCTTTCACAAGCTGAGATGGCAGTTTATGCCCAGAAGCAAAAGAACTGACAAACCTCATAATACTTTAACCACACAAGTTAACTGCAGGTATTATTCCTATTCATGTGCTAAATTCACCTTGATTCTCAAAATGTTTGCCTCCATGTCCAGCAGCAACAAATTCCACTGGTTGATTAAATGCCTCTTTAAAGTTTATAGCCTTTCAAGAGCTCTAAATACAATCTACATTTTACAATGTCCAGCATGTTAAGATAAAAAGAAATTTCCTGTTAATTACAACCTAGTCAGTTCTCACCCTACAGAAGGAAATCTGGCCTAATAACAAAGAACTCCTAATCACCAGTATGTTCTTTATTTTATGACACTAGATCTGGAATTACATAGATTAAAAAGTTGCAGTTCCAACCATCTTAAATGGATGAGAGAAAGAACAAGAAATGTGAAATGGCCCACCCGTCCTCCCAAGGAAGAGGGAAAGTTAGTGAGAATACAGTGCTGTATTGGAGGGCTCACCTCTTTAAACAAGATTTGATATCCAGAACTATCAGTATATATCAAAATCAAAACAGGACACTATCATAAATATACTTTTCTTTCAGAGGCTAACCAGCTCCCAGTATAGTCAATATAGCCAGATCTATTTGGCTGAGAAAGAGCATTTCACTAGTTCTTCACTACAACTCTTGCTCCTTTTTTGCTCAAGTTAGGATGTCTACCTCTGTGTCTGCAGAAAAACAAAAACATTCCTAAATCTTTTTTTTACCATACCGTTTAATGTAAAAAATGTAAGTTCCATGAAAACAGAAATCTTAATAGAAACTTATTAATTTAAAATAAATTTCTGCCATGAAATCACTCCTAAATTTTGAATGAAATTTTATGGAAAGTTTGGAAGTTGGGAGTAGTCCAAAACAGGTTAAAAATATTCTGCTCGGAAGCTTAGTAGAATTTTTTTTCTCTTTGTGGAAAAAAATTGAACGTTGAAGTCCTTTAACTATGTATCAGATATTAGAGTGCTTGGGAAAAAAAAACAGGAAAACTAAGGACCGTGCTGCTGTGAGACAGAAGAGAAACACACAAGAGGCTGACCAAGTAAATTCAATGTAGATGACAGCACAGTGATCGAGGCTGTCAGCTAGAATATTAAAAAGTACATTTAAACCTCCACTAAACCATTCTCTGACAACCCACAAGAGTGCCCTAAGTAGACTTAGCTGTCACAAGTCGACTTTACATATGTGTGTGAAAATATTTTACAAGGCCTTTCAGTTCTCCCTGGCCTCACCACTAAGAAAGTAAAGAATCTTTCGTGAACCTCAAGCACTTTCATTGGATGAAGCACTCATCTTTCTGCTGTTGAAAGTTGTGCCCTTTTAAATCTCAAACTTCTAAAAATTTTGACACAAAGGAATGGCCTGCCTTAGTTCTGTAGAGAATTCTGCTATGCAAATAGGAACTGAAGTAACAAAATAATCAAAGCAGTGTTAGCTATTCAACAATGAGCTGCCATTTGTAGAAAAATTATGTTGAATGAAATGCATTTAGAAAAACTTTACTGCAAAGAGAAAATATGGGTAATCAACCTAAAGCAATGAGCCATGGAAGCCTGTTTAGTGGAATGTCTTCCAGACTGTCTCAAAACATTAGACATGTTGACAGAGATATCAGGAATGTTTTCTGTTATTTTTTATGTAGATGCTTTCAGTTGTAGATATATCATCCCACAGCTATAACATCTTGGTCTACCTATCAAGATAATATTTTGAACGGAAGAGACTGAAAGTTCAAATGTCATAAGAGAACCTGGAGGAACATAATTCCAACCAATATATTCATGGTTATGCAATTTTTTAAATTGTTTTGTGAATGTCCTTTTCTAATTCTTCCACATGACTTATCCTTTCATGAAGACAGAGCATCAAATCCCAATCCTTGAACAAAATAGTGTATGAAAAGAAGCTCTTATATGAAAAGAAAAGGAAAATAACACTTTAGAAGCATAAACTGAGATCTCCAGAATGACCTCTAGCTTTGAAGTCTCATTTGATTAAATCCATAGGCTTGAAATGTAACAAAGCTTAACTGACTGATGATGAATCAAAAATTCAGTCCACATATCATTATCTTTCTGCACTGACTCTGCACAGAAGATTGCAGAGTGATCTTGTAATGTGGACTAGTACAAAAGTAACACTTTCTTTATCAGAAGTAGTAAGACTGAATTCAAAAGGAACCTTGGTTCTTCAAAGCATACCTTTCTCTTTTATGTTCTTCTGGAGTCACACAACTTTGGTTTTGCTTAGGATGAGAAAATTGTCAAGAAATCAAATAAAAACACACTGTTGGCCTCCTTAGCCTCCTGGATGATTTTAATAACCTGAAAACAGCAAATTAAAAATGAAATTAATAAATTATACATTAAGTATGGTAATACTGGCATTCCATATAAGAATACTAATGCAATTTTCATCTGCACAAAATAAATACTAAGTATATTGACAGCATATCTTCAGATAAAGATAACGCAATGCCTACAAAATCAAGAGTTTAGAAGAAATGAAAGATTGAATCCATCGAATTTAACTTTTTCAAGGGTATAGGATGAGCTGTGAACTTAACAAAGTACACTTTCAGGTTTCTGGGGAGTCAAAGAGAAATTAAAAGTGAATATTAGCTTCTACCTGAGCTTGGAACTTTCTTGATGGGTTGATCAACAGAGCAGGAAGGTAGAAGAAAACAAAGAAGATCTAAATCCCTTTGTATCTTATTTAGCTGTGAAAACAACATTAAACTGTAAAAACTGAATTACAGCAAATTGTTTTCTTTCCTTTTGGTTTTTGTCTGTCTTGTTTCAAACATTAGCTAATTTAGGTGACAACCTACTTTGTTGAAATTCTATCAGCTTTATTGTTTCCATTAGGTGCACCTTTCTCTTTTGTCTATATTTCTTAAAAAGAAGTGCCATCAGAATTAAAACACTTGGGGTTAGGATTATGCCTAAGCACTACTTTTGCTTGAGGAAAATAGGTTGGTGCTGTCACTTGATAAGTACTTCATGCATTACAACAGGATCTTTTCTGTAGTTCTGCTTCTACTCACTGATACATCTCCTATCCTGAACATTTTTTCCTCTGCCCTTACATATTTGTCATCAGCTAAGAAAACAAAATTCTAGGCATGTAGCTTGTTGTAACTCATAGTAGGCACAATGTCAGAGTCCCTACCAAGCAGGAATGTTTGTTCTATACTGCTGTCATCCCCTGAGGACATGTTCTAGCTCCTCTGAAGCAATCCTAATGCTAATCCAGATAGAACTGAAGAAAGATGGGTAGCTTCTCAAAAGTAAGTGAAATGGAAAGATATATTCACTTCTCTAAATCATATTGCATAAATATTTCTGGTAGAGAGCATGCTAAAAATTCAAGTGATTTTAGACTTGATCTCTCTCCTGTACTTGGAGTGCTATTGAAAAAAAGGCATTAGTATGGACTTGCTGTTACTGCCTACCTACTTGAGTGCTATAGTCCAGTAAAATACTGTTGATAATCAAGACATATTGGAAATGTCCAGAGAAGGGTAGCTCTTCATATCACAGAAAAAAGGTCAGAACTGGGACTAGATGGACTTCCAGCATTCAGATCTTTCTTTGCTTTTATCGCACTATCCAAAACTCTTCATTTGAATTACCTTCATACTCAGCAGTGACACAGGAAGTTTGTTGTTTTCCTAGCAGTGGACTGAAAGCACTCCATTCCTTTTTTCCTACGCAAAGTGAAGCCCAGCCCAAAATTCATTTATGCCAAATGAAGAATTGTCTCCCAAGTGCCTCTGAATGGAGTAAAGCAGCTGAGGAAGAGAGATTATTCCATATTGTCATTACTCTCATGCATACTTAGTACCTCATGGTCAGCCTCAGGCATTCAAGAACTATGAGTAAGCACTCTGCTGCCACACAAAGAAGGCAAGATTTAGTTTCTTTGAAAACAGAAAACAATAACAGTGGGTTTTGTGCATGCTCAGTTTTTAACTCCCACTAGCTCACTTGTGACATTTAGTTTTGCCAACTCCGGCAAATTCGTAGCAAGTGATCTCTGGTCCCAGGATCCCCACAGGAATTAACTACGCACTCCTTTGGCTTCATGATAATTCTCTTGCATTCAGAGAATTTTGTCTTTTGCCTCCACTACATTTCTGCTTCTCCTGTATCTGCAACAGTTTTTCCCCTTCTGATCAAACCCGGGAATGACAGTTTCTAGATTTCTCTATACCTTGCTTCCAGTACCAAGGCAGAAGTAATAACTCAAGAGGTATTTTTATTCCTTTTTCTATTCCTGTCCTGGGATGAAAGTTAAAGGAGGATATTGAGGAGAGAAGAGGGAACCAAAGCGCAAACTGATTCTTTTTTTTTTTTTTTTTTTTTTTTTTTGTACAGTAATGAAGCCAGTCCAGCTTTTCTAAAATGATGGTTAGTTTCTGTTTCACTTCCCTCCCAGGAAAACAACATCAGATGCTGTTTCTCCCTCAGGTTCTCTGGCAACCTGAGCAACATTAACAGAGGAAAGGAAGGCATAGCCTCCCACAGAAAGCTTCACTGCCTGTTCTTCCTCAAAAGAAGTCAGAAGTGGAAAGCCAGCTGTAGGCTGCAGCTTGGCACAGATACTTGTCTACTAGCAGCAGGGGTCAAAAACATGATTAAGGTGAGAGGTTCACCATCTAGCATGGCTGCTCAAATGAGCTCAGAGAACAGGGTGGCTTGAGATGGAAATGGTTTCCGATTGTATAAATAATTCCTGTGTTTTCTCTCCAACTCTCCAGCTCCGCTATGGTCTCCAAATATCAAACTAGATAAGTAAGTAGATTTGGGCTTCTTCACACAACTCCAGCAACAGAAAATGGTAGGAGCTAGCCCTGCAGTGTATTCTTAGCCTAGGGAACTTTTCTGAGTGGCCAACAGAAGGTATCATGACCTGCAGCTCTCCTAACATTGGGATGACTGAGGAAGTAGCAAGTGTCTTGAGCTGAGGCAAACTAATTCAGCCTTGTGACTGTTCCAGTTCATCCTTTGCCAAGATTGGGATCTGACTTAGCTGATAGTATTAGTGTTTGGCATAAAGCCAGCTATGCCATCCCCTTCTGAAAGGTTCCAAAGCTGCAATTCAAATTTTGTTTGGCTGAGTTGCTGTCCTCCTGCTTTGGTAGGCCAGACATCTTTTTTAGATATTAAATTTTACATGCATGTTTTAAATAAATAGCTTATATTTTAGGAGCACTTAGCCATAAGTATATAAACTGCTCTGAGGTTTACCCCATCGGAATTAGAATGAACCTAATTCATAATTCAGACATCAGGCTAGAAACAGTTCAGCTTCGCTCCATGGACCTATAACTTGATGTCTGAACTGCCCACGAGACGCCCTCTAATCCCAATAGCTGTAACCTAACCTCAGAGTGGTTTCTAAACTTACTAAATAAATACACTTTTTAAAGAGGAATGCACCATACTTATTAGGGTTTTTTCTCCATTCGGGCAGACTATCATTTTAGAACAGTTCCTGTGGGAGACTGTGGAGTGACTCTACATCCAAGAGAAATTAAACAGAATGCTTTTTTTTTTTCTTTTTTAAGGAAAAATCCAGCCTACTTACCTAAACACAGAATATACCTGAAGATGCAAATCCTTGCACTGCAGAGCATTACTTCCCATAGGCACTTATCCACTCAAAGCATTCTTGTATGGGTAACCACAGTAAAATCAGTGTGATGGCCACTGAATAATGGACCCAAGCTGCCTCCTCTCTATTCATTCTTCAGTTAACACTTTTTCTTATAATCACATGTAGTACTCAGTTAAGTAAAAAATTATCTTCCTAGTTAAAAAGGAATGGGTGCATTTCATTTTTCACTAAAGTGTCAATTCAACCTTCATTCCCACTTTGTATCAGAATATTGTTAATTACCAAGAACTATGTTATAAGCATCAATGTAGGAGGACAGAAAAGCTGAATTTAGAAAGTAGTGTTTTTGCAAGTGGAAGAATACAGCAATAGCATGAAAGCCTGGCTGTCTGAACAGATCGCGGTTTTCAGATTTGATCTTCGTTGATAATTTTTCAACTTCACTCTACACTTCATATACTGGGAAAGGGATGTGCAGCAGAGACTTTTCTGAATGCCTTAATACCATAAACTGTATCTGGTCAGTCTGACTGCTCTCCATGTGTGCCTGGCTTCACAGCAAATAAATGCCAGAAACAGCATTTCAACAGGATTTCCAGTTCAGAAGCCACAAGAATGCTCTTTCTCATGGTATGGCACCGTGCAATAAAATGGTGTCATCTGGAAAATTGCAGTCTTGGAAACAAATGCTTTTCCTTCTTCACTGATTTAAACCATCTAAAAATAGATGGGTTGTTCACATAGCGTATATATTTGTCAGGGGAGCCCCTCATTTCTTCCTGTGGCAGTACAAGAAATATACTCCATAACAAGATAGACAGATCTTCCGAGGGAATTCCCTAAGAATATCTTTTTTTCTTCAGTTGTGCAAACTTCTCAGAGATATTACCTGAAAGCAGTTCATCAAAGGTTGAGAGTCTGTTTACGGCCACTCCAAGCAATAATTTCAGGGAGTATTTATATAATACAAATTCAGTGGGAGAAGGAAGGAAGTGTCACGGACTAAAATTTTCTTTGGTTCGTCTCTCTGTTTTCTGAAGACTTCCTAAGTTTGAGTCTGTATAAACACAGAAAATCACATCAGTAAGACTGAGAGAAACATCCTCTAATCCATCTGCCTAATCAGTTCATTTGAGATCGTCTTGACTTATATTTATCTCTCCAAAATCAGGAAAATTTCACATGTGAGAAGTCATAGAAATATTTCACTTAAGAAATTAAGGTTCTTCAATGTTCATCACAGCAAGAAAAAGTCTTTTTGTTTTTTGACTAAGATAGAAGTTCAGAATGATTAGGATAGATTATTTATTCCTTATTATTTAAGGATAGTCACCAAAGCATAAAGTCTATCAGTGTGTTCTTCTCTATCCTCATTATGGGATTTTATTCCTTCTTTTTTTTTTTTTTTTTTTTTACAATCTTTGCATGCTCAGCAAACATGAACTGCCCCATTAGAGGTCTAGGTCACTATTTCATTCTGACAGGATTCATACTTTCACTAAAAAGTTCGAGAGTTCACTGATGATCTGAATAAGCACAGACAGAAACTATGGCAGTTACCTGAATAATACATTTGCAACTTTATATATGATCTGTATCACAACAAGCATCAGAGATTTCTGATAAGCAAAATAACCAACAAATTGCAGTGCCTGAATCCATCTTTGCAGATTACAGTGACTCACTTCTGAGATACACTGTTGATGCAGAAAAGAACATGCTTACAGGTATGAATTAGAACACCAATTATCATGGCGGGCATGCTAAATTCCTTTTCAGATAATGGAAGGGTATTACAATAATTAAAAATAATGTACATGAATTAAGAACTGAATTGTTTTTCTTCTGGTAACAACCCTGTTATTATTTCTTACTACCCAACCTAGTAGTTGTATGCATGCAAAATACCAGTACACTTTATAAAACCTCTTATCCTAGAAAAATAAAGTTTTCCTGCTGGCTTCCAGCTTTCTGATAGCAGCTCAATACAAATTTGTAATAATGTACCCTACAAATTGCCCTATACATTCTGGAACAAAAATATATATTAAAAAGTAATTTTTCTAAGTGGAAAAACCTGCCCTTCCTCAGAGAAAAAATTCTTTGCCTTGCTCCAGTAATTTGCATCTCCTGAGCTGAAAATACCTCTGTTAGGCACACATTAAACAAAAAAAAATTCCGTATTAGCTCTCATCTACATACTTTTGTTCAACAAACTCACAAGATCAGCCAGGACAGCCATATGACATTCTTTCACACAAAATGCACATGTGAGCCATAAGCCTGCTAGAAATTCGCATAACCACACTTCACTTGTCATATTTCTTGGCTTCAGTCTTACACTGATGGAGTTTTATCTTTACATCTTCACTAGGAAAAAAAGGGATCTTATATATTACATTCAGGCATTTGGTCACTCACATTAACAGCAGTATGATGTCCATGTTTCAACCAGATGTCTTTATATTTCTTCATCTTTCCTTATATTTTCTGAAAGGTTATCTAGCAGTTTTGAGCAATTGATGTGTACTTCTGTTGTGGGTTACAGCATATCAACAGCTGACAACAGTTACAACACAGGAAGAAGTACCTCAAATCTTGTATGGAAAAAAGAATCTGATTATCAGATTTATAAAAGTAATTGAGCACCTGAACAAGTAGGTAGAGATCTACTAGGGTTTTTAAATGACTAGATTTTTAATCTTCTAAAAACCTTTAGAAATATAAACTCTTTCAATATATGTAAGATACAATTAAGCAAGTCTAAATGTTGTGCTACATTTTGTGAATATTCATTCTGAAATTCTTGGCAGTTTGCTTTTTAGTTGACTGTTCCTTCTCTGCAGACCACCAGTAATTGTGCCTTGGGGCATACCCACTCATCTGGGAAAAACTAAGGACAACGGTGGAATGAGTAAAAGCTGTGTTGCTATAAGCTTGTGAAGGTCAAATTTCTTTCACCATGACTTCCCACTCTCCCAAGCCAAAACTCAAGAGTGCTTGTGAGAGGATAACACTATTTGCAAAAGCAACAGATTGAGCTATTTTCATCGCAAGAAGGAAACATCTGCAGTGGAATAATTATATCAGGTTGTATAAGTCAGAACCAAAGAAGTTGTGTGTCCAGGTGGATCTCAAAGTGAGTGGAATAACTTTGTGAAGGGTTCTTCCATGAACACTAAAACTTGGATTGAGTTGGGACTTTTCGGTCAGAGTATGAAAATATCTCAAATGTAGATGAGTATATAATGCCAGTCATAGAGTGATATTGTGCTAATTGGCATCTATGACTATTCCTTTGAGCAGCCACGCACACCACATCTCTCCCAGCTGTAAAATGTTATGAAAGAAAGTTCATGGAGGAGTCCTGAGTGGAGAAGAGTGTATATAAGATTTGTTTTAGGTTCAGGAAGGGAGTTCCTGGACACTTCTTAGATGGACACTTCTCAATCTAAATGTTTAAGCACTAGATTATTCATATAAACTCATGTCTCTATTAATATCCCAAGTCCACATTAATCAGTGCAAGTCCCAGGGAATGTTTGAATCGCCATTTCATTTCCTAGTACAGGTTACATTAATAATCATGACTGTACTGACCATGCTCAAGCAGTGACAAATTTCTTGAGAAAATATATACAAAAAATGTATTTCAATTATTTTTTGTTTTCTCCTTCCTCACAAGAATGACAATATTTTTATTTGGAATTTTATAGAAACCAAGTATTCATAGCAAAACTGTTGCTAACTCAAAAAATGCTGGACTCTTTGAAAGCAAGATAAGGTCTGTACAAGAAACACAGAAACCATCAGAAATAACTATGGTTTGGCATAATTTTGTCTTAATGTAGGCATTGTTGTTCAATATGTCAGTGCTTGCTATCAAATTGAAGATTAAATATATATTCAGCCCATGTCCACACATGTCCTGCCAGTGTGAAAAACCATACTCTACTCTGTGAAAAACCGTACTCTAGAAATAGCAGATGGAAAGAGCATTAGGAAGCAGGAAGAATCCTGGACCAAAATACATGTTTTATTCATTAGGCATTTTTGTCCCCATTACCAGAAATTGTAACAGCAAAATACAGCTTGTTACAACAATTTTTATCTTTCTGCATAATGAGATCGCCTTGAAGAGAATTATGCTAGTGAAGACATCACTGATACTTTTAGAGCGTTTTCAGAATTCTAGAAATATGTTTAACCAATTTATGAGTGGTTATACGTCTAGAGAATTTGAATTTGTCTAAAATGCTCATAAAACGATTTTGTAAATTGTCCTTTATAATAAGTGTTGCTATGGGCAGATCAGAGACTATTTCAGCAGTGAAAATTTTAATATAATAGTTTAATATCTGTGAGAACGTAAGTCCCTAAGGATCACATTCAGACTGTCTACAACCTATTTAAGTCCCTATTCTTACCTGGTGAAGAGAGCCAAGGATTTCTGAAGACCTCTCATGTAAGTTCAAGAGGACCAAAGTAAGCTGAGTTTGGAGATGTTTGGAGATGGAAAATGCCAGGCAGAGGCATCCATGGGATTTAGTCTGTCTGATTATGGCCTTAGTGTGTAAGCATACTGACCTTTAGCTTCTATGCATGTTTCTGTCATCTGTCAGTGCTAGACAAAAGTCTTATTTCAAGCAGCAGGGAGCTCTGTTTCAGAGATGCAGTTCTAAAGTTCTAGCCCCGTTCTTTCAGGTGTCTGGGACGTCAGGTTCTTTGTCACGGTTACTTTAATAATTTTTGTAATTTGAAAATCAGGGTGCACTCACACATACAGCTTAATCAACCTCTTGTATGTTTTACAAATGTTTTCAATAGGCACTTTTTAAATTAAGCCTTCTTGTGCAAATATGGCTTCAGAAGTGAAGCTTCCTATTTTATTATATTGGCCCATAGCGTCTGAGGTGGATGTTGATGGACATACAGTAGAGACTGAACCATCTCTCCAATATCCTGCTACATTTTTTGCCATGTGACAGATGGCAGCAGAGGGGCAGTTTGACAAAAAGCATGACATGGAAGTGCGTGTGCAGCAGAGATAAGGAATTGAATTCCCGTATATGGAAGAATTCATCAATGCTTGCTGAATATTTGTGAAGACCAAGCCATGGATGTCAGCACAGTGAGGTGGGAGTTGATGCGTTTCAGCAGTGGTGAAAGCAACAGTGGGCCACTTTCACTGATGCAGATTTTGACAAGCACATCATGCAAGCTCTTGTTTATTGCTGGTAAAAATAGTTAATGGTGCTAACTATATTGAAAAGTAATGGTCTGCAGCTGGGAATTAGCTCTATCAAATATCTTTATTGTGATCTTTGTGTTTATTGTAGTTTCCATGGAAGTAAATTGGAGGCATTACTTTTGGAATGAGCAACTTCAATGCTTTCAATGCCCATCTGGATTGAGATCTTTGAGACAAAACAGACCAATCAGGAAGATTTTTAAAAGCAGAAAGCACAAAATGGAAACAAACTTTACACTGCTGGAAAACAAGATAATTCTCTTAAGAACTGCTGTGGAGACAATGGCTGGTCTCAGAACTCATCTGGCGAGTCTTCAAGATGCAAAAGAGATTCAAAATCAGGTAAAGTGACTCCTCATCCTGCATTCCCCAACAAAATGCCCCCCTGAATTCAGAGAAATTTTCCAAAGGAAGTAGCAAAGGAAAAGAATCTTTGCCAGAGGTTACATAGGGAATTTGCAGCAAAGCCAGGAACAGAATCTTGCTTGCTAAGGAGTTAGGCACAGGTCTTATCCATTAGACCACAGTAATCTCCATATTTAGATAGATAGAGCAAAAGTAGTCAAATAATATCCGTCTTCTAACTTTACTGAATGCTCTGATATTTCCAGATGAAAAGTATGACATGTGCTTAAAACATTACTAGTCATCATTTTCAGACATGAAATTATGCAGGTTTCTACCACAGCTGAAGCTTAAAAACACAGTACTCCATTGTTACTGCTACATTGTATTTTACAAAGTTTTAACAGTAACTTATCACAAATTTTTAGTGTTAATTAGAACTCCTCTCTTCTTCAACTGCCACAGATATGTAATGGAAACCAGAAGCCATAATCTGACTAACTAAGGCCTTTCTTATTCTAATGATTTCTACTGGCTTACATCAGTACATGTAATTTAGAGTTGACCAATAGTCAATATCAGACAGAGGGATTTAGTTGGAATTTAAGGCAGTGTGAACATGATTTCAAGCACTGATCTGATAGAAAATGTTAAAAAATATGTCTCCTGCTGTGGTGAATATAGCTACTGAGCCCTGAAAAAATGACATCACTTTGAAACACAACTAAGATGGTGACAGTAATAAAAAGAGGTTAAAAAGAGTTAAGTTCTTCCAAACCTGTATGTAACTTTAAACCAAATATTAACAGAAAAAAACTGGCATTGAATTTGGCGCTTAGCTCTAGTTAATGAGGAGTTCGGATTTCCATTCTATCCCTCTTTTTCTGTTGCTTGTAATTTTCTCAAATAAACTCCATTTTAGGCTGAAATTTTCCATGCTTGAGATTTTTTTTTTTTTTTTGAAAGTTTATATAAAATTGGTGAAGCAGTTTATTTATGTTAGTATTGAAAATAAAAAAAGCCACACACACACACAAAAATTCAGTGTATGTTCTCATCAGACATTTTCTGCTCAATGAACTCAAAATCAGCCGCAGTAAAGAATTCCAAGTTTTGTTCGTACATATCACTGATCTCAATGATTTCAGAAAAATAAGCAAAACAAAAACCGCAAGCCAAAAATGGACATTGAAAAATTTAGTGTTATAAATTTTAAATTTCACCTTCAGGGTGCAACTTCAATACT
Organism: Tympanuchus pallidicinctus; assembly: GCF_026119805.1. Classification (NCBI taxonomy): domain Eukaryota; kingdom Metazoa; phylum Chordata; class Aves; order Galliformes; family Phasianidae; genus Tympanuchus; species Tympanuchus pallidicinctus. Next base: position 1,948,555 of record NW_026294744.1, read on the forward strand.
TTATGTCTTTGAAGATGCAGTTTGAAAACTTACAAATATTTGGAGTGGAATAATCAACATTAGCATTATAGTATTCATAGGGTGCATTCATACAGCGCTAAAAAGCATTTTAAATAGCATCCATTACCATAACATGCCTCATATCCTGCCTTTATGGCTATATCATGGATTGTGCCTTTTTTTCAACCAGTTTGCTGAAACTTATCTGAGAGTGTAGCAATTAGCCTTGTTGACCTACACAAATGGATTTCCACTTGTAAGGGCTGTGCATCATTCTGCAAGCTATCTTCTAAGCCCATAAACCTACTTTCAATTATCTTAAAGTCGCTGATTTCAATGGAAAAAAAAAAAAAAAAGATAATGTTTATTAATGGAAATTCTCCATAGTTCTACCCACAGAAGCAGCAAGTCTTCCCATATGTGAATAATTTCTTCTTTGGTGAGAAATTGTAAGCAAAGTTAATGTGCGTACAGCTCAGTGTGGTCTTGTTGGGAGAAAAAAGATAAGGTATTATTTGTTTAACGTATTCATCAAAGTACCTAAACATATACATAATTAGATATATACATGTGAATACATATATATGTACTTATATACAAGATACAAATAGACTTGCAGTATATATAAGTAAAGTGGCTAATGTAGCTCATTTGAAGAAGTTTTTTCCTCACTGAAATGAATAAAAGGATGCCAAAATGTAGTTTAGCAGAGATTTTTGTGCTGTAAACACAGGACAGTTAGCTATGCAAAGCACTTCAAATATGTGTGACATTTCCTAATGTGAACAAACAACCAAAGCAAGATAAATCAATTTCCCCACTGGAAATGTGCAATATCCTTTGTTTTATTCACTACTAACAATTTTGTTATTAATGGCTAGGCATGTTCAGCATGCTTTTGAAGAATATATTTTAATCCCTCTGATGAACATCTATACATGGACTAAATAGTTTATTTCCACCAAGAAATCTTGTTAGTTGTGGAAAAAAAAAAAAAAAAGAGAGAAGAAAGAAACAAGACAGGGAAAAAAAAAGAGGTCATTACTTACAACTTTGTGCAGTCAGGAAGAGTTCACTTCCGTTGTGTTGTACTTTATAATGCAAGCATTTCATTTCTGGGGAAAAAAAATCTCATTATTCTCATAAATGAAAAAAACATATTTAATTGTAGACTAAATGAAGCCTTTCTCTTTCATTCATTTGCACTGTGATTAAAGCCTCATTTTATCAGTGGGAATATTGAACCAAAACACAACACTGGCCAGAATTCACAGAGTTACTGGGTCACAGTTGCACAGAGTGAAAGTACTTTTGCTGTATAAAATACAACCTTGGTGCTAGTTCAGCTAAATAATTAAGCGCGTATGTAGTATAAGCACAGACGTTTTTGCTCAATTCTTCTAATCATGCTGATATGCTGTTGTTTTTTAACTAGGAGTCTTATTACAGTACGTCTTTGGGCAATTTGGATGAAAGTTACGGGGGAATGGTACTTGCTGTCTTTTGGTAACCTGCTTTTACAGTACTAGTAAATAAGTGATGTTTGGCAAGATGTGATGTGAGGGAAATATATTAAAACATAAAAAGCTCCTGTAAAAAAAATCCATATCAACATATTTTGCTGCCTTTGGAGAAAAAAAAGGAAGTAAAAGCAGGCAGACAGTCTGAACCACAGACTCCCCTCAGTCTCTGAAGCCCACAGACACACACTCTGTGCAAATATATGATCTTATATACAGACACACAGATACTCCTCTGCTTTCCCTTGCTGCCATACTTACTCAGAGAGGCTGTATGTAGGCTTTACATAGTAAATATGGACACTATAACATTTCTTGGCACACAAAATATTGAACATTGGCACAGAAAAAGATGAGGATGTGCAACATTATTCCTGAAGCAAGCAGTGAGTAATACATAAAGAAAAAGAAACAAACAAACAAAACAAAGCCAACCAACCAACCAACCAAAAAAAAAAAAAAAAAAAAAAAAAAAAAAAAAAAAAAACCCAAACCAACAAAACAACCATTATATTCTCTTTATGTTAATACTACTTGACACTTCCAATGGGTTCTTAAATCCAGGAAACCAAAATTTTCTCCGAACACAATGAAAACTTCAGGACACATTTTCCTGATAAACACCATCAGTTCTACTGCACAAACAGGAAATTTGAGGAGCATGGTAATCAGTTTCCCTCTCAGTGCAGGCAAGCAAATGGCAGGGCTGGAAATAGAGTATAGGATATTTCATATTCAATCTCATGCCTAGATGGTCTCCAATGAATGCCTAAATGTAGGTTTGAATTACTCCAGTGCACAGTGATTGCCTACTGGCAGGCACAAGGTGCACCCAAGCAGCAGGTGATAAGTTCACCATGGGCAGCAGCAGTAAGTGCAGTGAGTAGAAGAGCAGAGAAATTTTTGCCAATGGATTGGCCAATCCCTGAACCACAAAGCTTCCTTTCCTCTACAGTCCATCCTATCCTATGCCAGCTGCTAGCATGGCCTGAATGGTTAGAGGAAACACCTCTTAAGAGGCTGGAGGAAGCCCAACGCAACAGGGAGAAAGATTGGGAAGGACAGATCTCACATGCAGGGACAATTCTGTTCAACTCTGCCCCACCTAAACTGCATTACTGGGTACATACTGGACAGTAAGCTGTAAAGAGCAGACTGTACTCTGTTCCCTCTCCACACACTCTAGAAGAACCACCTTGTGTTCATCCACTTTTCTTCTTGACCTTGGTATCAGGAAAGGTCATGGAGTAGATCATCTTGAATATAATCGTGTGGCATGTGTGGGACACAAGGGGATCAGACCAAGCCAGCATGGGCTCATGAAAGGCATGCCCTTCTTCATCAACATAATCTCCTTCTACGACCAGGTGACCAAAAACTAGTGGATGAGGAAAAGACTGTGGATTTAGTCAACCTAGACTTTAGCAAAACCTTTGACTGTCTCCCAAAGATTCTCCTGGAGAAACTGGCAGCTCATAGCTTGGACAGGTGTATTTTTCATGGATGATCTGGAGAGCGGTGGTAAATGGAGTTAAATCCAGCTGACAGTCCTCTAGTGGTGCTCCGGGGGTCAGTACAGGACCAGCCCTGTGCAATATCTTTATTTATGATCTGGATTAGGGGACTGAGTGCAACCTCAGTAAGTTTGCAGATGACAGTAAGTTGTGAGGAAGTGTCAATATGCTTGAGGATATGAAAGATCTACAGGGGGATCTGGATAGGCTAGATCAATGGGCTGAGGCCAGTTGTACAAGTTTCAACAAAACAAGAAATAGTGTAGCCAGCAGGATTAGGGAGGTGATTATTCTTCTTTAGTTGACATTGGTAAGACTGCACCCTGAGTACTGAGTTCAGTTTTGGTCCCTCACTACCAGTAAGACATTAAGGCCCTGGAGCATGCCCAAAGAAGGGCAGTGATGTTGGTGAAGGGCCACTGCCACACACTTCCTGTGGTAGTTCCACAAGAACTAGGATTAATACCCACCCTTGGTCTGATATCAGGCCCACTTTATAGCATTACGTTTATGTTTTAAGGTAAGGCAGGTCATAATTTAGGTATTGAAACAACAGTTCTCTTGTGTAATATATTTGATGTTATGAAGTGATTTTACGTCTGTGGGCTTATATAGTATTTAAAAACTGAATAAACTAGAAATCATCTAAAGCTCTAAACAAGATAAACAAGAAGTACACAAATATCAGACTTTATAAGTGGCTAGTTTGTTAATGTGATTGCAGAGCTGTAGAACTATAGGCCAGGTCTGCAGGGCGAGAATTAAGATGCTGCATTGTGATCAAAGCTGACGGGTCAGCATAGGCCACGTCAGAGTGTTACCGTCTGAGGTCCAAGAACAATAAAGGTAAATCCTGCTATTTTGGGATCCCCACTGAAGTCAGTTCTCCAATGCAATCAGATGCAGATTAAGCTCATAGGAGCCCTGTCACTGGGATGGGACTATGACTACTCAGACTCACACACAATAATGCCTATTTTAAGTTTATGTTGGTTTTAATTTGTTTAAGGATGGAAATCCATAGTGTCAAAGAGTACCCCAATGTCCCTTGGTGGAACAGGTGGTTAATTCCACATTAAAAGTCTGCTTGGGGACTTGAGGTCAAAAGGGCTCCTAAAAGGATTTCGAATTTTTCTCGTAAATGCTGAATGTTTAAATTATGATTAAGTCATGTTTACCCATTAATTGTGCAGTAAATAAAGCTGTGGCTTTAACTTTCTAGTCATAGCATGGCAGTGTTAATTAGGACTGAGGGACTGGCAGCCTGCCAAAGCTATGCTGTATGGGAGGTTGAAGGGTACAATTTTGTTATCAGTTAAGTTGACATGTGCTGAGCGTTATGTGGTCATACTGCATACCCAACAGAACTAGCACTAGCTCTCCCAGTTATGAAAGGGCTGCTGTTCAAAATATTTGGCTCTCAGTCAAAGTCTCCTAGTTTGAAGATCAAGAGTTTTTTGGTTTTTTTTTTCTCCCTTCTCATTTCTGTTAGTTTTTATAGATCCACTTTCCCCTTTGGGGAGAGAAAAGGGGGGTTGCACAGGGAGAAACAGAATGACTCATATAAGAGCAGTGCATGAACCAATGCTGTGGGGAGAGGGAAAAGAAAGAGTACAAAGATTTGACTTGCAGTTCTGTATCTATTTGCCCTTTTCCCACTACTTCTAACCTCAGTCATTTAACAATATTTGCAGCTGAGTCCTAAGATGAGCCTTGAAACTTTCCCACAAGTTGAACCTATTTAGATTCAGAAATCTGTACATGAATCAATTACCAAAGCCACCTCCTTTTAGGGTCCCAAGGTGTTCCTTGGACTTTGGAAATACATTATAGAGACACTGAAAGGGCAGATAATCAGGAAGTGTGGGGAGGACAAAGGTGAGAAAAACAAAGTTCATAGAATCACAACTGAAAAAATGCCTTCTAGACAGAAGAGAGAAATCTGAAGATTCTTGTGCAAATTCAGTTTACAGATGTATTTTAAATTTCTGGCACTCATGCTTGCAACTTTTCTTTGCATCTGCTTTCACACAGCACAGCATTTTTCTTGTGAACTTACCAGCATACTAACACGTAACAACCCTGACATCTGTTAGAGTATCAAGGCAGTTATCTTATTTCCGTTCCACAAATCAGATCACAAACTCCAAATTCAAGGAAATTCTGAAAGAAAAAAGAATATAAAATAGTGTTTGAGGAATTATAATCGGATGATAAGAAGTGGCTTTATCTTGAAATAATTAAATATTTCCTCGGTTACACAATTTTTCTAGAAACAGTAATACCTGAGATAGTACAGTCCTGCAAACACAAGTCTAGTCTCAGGAAATACAAATTTGGTTTTCTTTCCTAATTCGTTATGTGATTTTCTGCCTGTTGTCTTCATTCTCAATATTGTCACAGAATCACACAATGTCAGGGATTGGAAAGGACCTGAAAGATCACCTAGTCCGAATCCCCTACCAGAGTGGGAATATCTAGATTAGGTCACACAGGAATATCTCCAGGCAACTTCTGAGTGTCTCCAGAGAAGGAGACCCCACAACATAACTGTGCAGACCGTTCCAATGTTCTGTTACCCTCACCATAAAGAAGTTTTTTCTCATATTTTTGTGGAACCTCCTATGTTCCAGCTTGCACCCATTGCCCCTTGTCCTATCATTGGATGTCACTGAGAAGAGCCTGGCTCCATCCTCCTGACACTCACCCTTTACAATATTTATAAACATTAATATGGCCACCTGTCAGCCTCCTCTTCTCCAATATAAAGACCCAGCTCCCTCAGCCTTCCCTCATAAGGGAAAAACCTCATAAAAACCTAACAGCTCATCTGTTCTGTACTTATGTGAAAGAGATTTGCGTTCTTGTTCCTCCAAAGGCAAATTACCATTATATGCATGCTGTTTGCAAAGTAATGAAGGGGAGTCTGTCTGGATGACCTTAAAGAAGGAAACAAAAAATGTGTATAACTTGTTGTAGAATGAAAATGATCATGTTTCTTATAACAGGTTTCTATCCAAGCTGATTCTCCAAAAAAACCTACAGAATTCACATAAGAATGCTCACTGTGCCATTCAGATGAGAACGTCTGCATTAGGGATGTGGTAATATCAACAATAGAAAAACACGAACACCTTGTGAATTCATTCAAAGTTCAAATCAACAAAATGGGCATTAAACAACTAAACATCTTCCCTGGTCGAGCAACAAGGCTATAGAATAAATAAGACCAGAATGTTCTCCAGTCTGTGTATCTGTTCTTAAACCACTCAGTTCTGTTGGCCCAGAAACTGCAAACTGAATATTTTTTAATTTATTGCGCTTTTTAATTAGCTGTAATAGGGATATTTTTGTCTCTTCCAAGATGAAGCATGAAGTCAACAACAATCTATCTTTTTATTGTTTATCTGTCAAGGATAACATTTTTGTAGGACAAATTCAGTGGACTACTTCTCAAGCTACCATAAGATCTATGCAAAGAATGAAAATCAATTTCTCATTCCCCAAGTGCATCTCCACCTTCAAGTTCATTAAATTAAAAGGCTTGAGGTGAAAGGCCTCTTTTACTTCATCTGGGTACAACTCTCATTACTTGAAAGAGATGTTCTGAAATATCTCATGTTTACATGCAGTTACACATGAGAGCTGTAGACACTACTTTAATTGGCCCCAGGACCTTGCTTTGAAATGTTGATTCACAAAGGGTATTTTGTTGAGCCAACTGTGCCATAAAAATATTAAGTGTGGCTTAAAACAGTAAAGGTTTTATTATCCTGTTCACTTCCTGTCATGAAACATTGCATTAAATTGTACTGTTAAAGGATTAATGACCTATTTGCTTTATGCCATGCTCCATTTGTGGTGATGAAAATTATTAAATGCCGTGTTATCAACACCAGTTTTAATGAAGATATTGGAAAAGCAGTCAAACACAAATATATTTTAATCCATGGTATTAATCCAATTGCCTTTCCTCAGGAGGTTTTTTACTGTTCTTTGGTGATCATGCAGCATCATTGTTATTTTGTGGGCACAGTCAAGAAAGTTAAATGTTTGAGAGAGTGAAAACAGGGAAGTAAAAAACTGAGCAGATGTGATGCAAGCCTAAAACTCTCCCACTTCCTGTACAGAAGCACAGAATATGTCCACATGAACATACACAACAAACAGTATGATATGTCATTTCCACAGACAAAAATAAATTCTAAAACATGGGAAGCATTCCAGATTTTTGTTTTCCTTGTTTTAAACACACTATAAGACTGAAAACTATTCACAGTTCTGCAAAATAATGATGAATTCTTACTGATGTTGCTTTTAAGTAAAACTAAATTGATTGATTCATCCACTTTTAAACAAATAGCTTATTCACAGAACAATGCAGTTCTGGCAAGGCTAAAACCAATTCATGAGGTTGTGTGAATTTCAGTAATATTTTTTACTAAAAAAGATAAAAATCTTGGAAAGTTGAAATGTTTTGCAATGACACTAAATGAAATATTTCAAACTTTAATTTCAAAATAATGTTTTTATGTCTAGGCAGAATTTGGTAAAGAGAAGTTAAAAGTTAAACATCTCAGGCAGATCAGAAATTCAATTATTTTTCAGAATCACAGTAAACTGAGAAACCCATTGCTTATATAGCTTGTTTTCACTTTTTATTTTTTCAAATTTTTAGCACTATCTAGAATGCTTCATGCTGATGTGCAGATTCTCCATTCAAATATATTGAGGAGACATCACTTAAAATCACTCCACATTTAACACCGTCAGAAGCTGCACAGTAGAGGAAAAGAGGATCAGGAGGATTAAAAAAAAAAAAAAGATGACCACCCCTCTTTCCCCTCCAAAAAGCAGATTAAGTCCTGCCTTGTGATATGGGAGGATAAGTGATTTAGCCCCCAGCTCCCTTTGTATTTGGCTGTTTTTAACTATGCATCCTGATGTTCTTTCCTGGAGAGGAGCTGTCACCAATGAGGGCTCTGAAGCCCACATGGCTGCTCAGAGAGAGAAGGTATAAGAGAAACCAGCTCAGGCACTTCCCAGTCTGGTCACTCATCAATGGACCTACTATCTACACAATGCAGTTTTTAACATCTTATATGAAAGACCCATACATATTAATACACATGGCACTCAATTTATTTACCTCAAAAAGGTGAAGAGATTCAAAAATTCTGACTAGTGAGTAATTTGTGCCAAAGTAAGGAAACAAATTTGAGCTTTTCTTCCTTCTAGGTTATCTTGTTACTTCTACTGAAAGCATGTATAGCTACTGACAATAAAATTTGAAAGCAATTCTGCAAAATAAAAGTGTGCACTTAATAGATCATTCCTTATGCATTGTAAAAGCACTGGAGTTGCAGAGCTGACAAGCTGTATCAAGTTTTCCATCACATTTCCTTCTGTCAGGTGGAGAAAGCAAGCAAGGCCTGCTATGAATAACCAGGGCAGGAGTGGGCAAGCACCAACATGGTAACCCCTATTCTTCCCTTCAGGGCACCCATATCATGGAGGGTCAAGGGTTTCTCTACCTCCATGTTGGCTGATTTCATCACGCAAGCAACCTAGCTATCCCAACACCAGTGACAGCTGACCTTGCAGAAACAGTAAGAACTGAAACCTCTGTTTCTCTCATATACTTCAGTCTTTTTGTCTTGGGAAGTTTCTATTACCTTTCATCAAAACTGACACCTCTAATCCAGAAGAGAATAATTATATGCAAACAGAGCTACACCCTCAATAATCTGTAATTTAGAAAGAGTGGTTCTGTCAGACATGACATTTGCTAACTGAATCTGTTACAGTGAGCCAGACCAAGGCTTTTGTACTCCTGGCTGTACGTACAAGTTTGGCTGATTTTACTCCATAGGTAATGGGCATAGGCAACTTAAGGAAACCTGCAGAGGCTCAAAACTTTGTTTAATATTCCACTAGCACACACACACACACACAAAAAAAAAAGAGCGAGGAGCATTTTCAAATCTGTTTCCAAGGTTAACAGCAGTGCAGTTTAAAATCAGCTATGTGTGGCTTGAGAAACAGATTAATATCTGAGTATTATAAGCAGTGGTATGTTAACTGAATTATCTCCTCAGGTTTGTACCCTCTTTTTATTTCTCCATTTCTATTTCTCTATTTTTTTCCTTTTATCTTCCCCTCTTTCTAAATACTTGTTAGTTTGTTTCTTTTTTTTTGTCTTCTCTTGGGAACCATCTTTTATTCTTACCCTGCTGCACATTGTGCCTTCTTCCTTAGTTTATTCAGGCCAGGAAGTTTGGGATATACAAGTTCCTCATCAGGCAATCGCATCCTTAAGAAGCACAGACTACCTATGAAGAACAACTTTCAATAGACAGACAAACTGAAAGCAGATGCTATCCCTATTTCCAAAGCTTGGATACAGACAATCCATCAAATGATACCAAATATTATTGATGTTAATGTTGATACAGGTTGTCAATAATTTGTCATAAACTCTGTATCGTTTGAGTTGACTAAACACAAATCTGAAAACTATTGGAAACAGAAACCCATATGTACATTAAAGATTTAAAACAAACTCAATAGTTCATGAGGGAATGTTCTGCATTGGGAAGCTTTCAGAGATATTATTTGTATTTTTTAATATGCTGTTTTCTATAAATTCTGTATCTTCTATCGACTAAAAATGATAGTGAATTTCTAAAGTTTTCAGTCAACACGGAGGTTTGAAATAGAGACACAAAATGCATGCCCACAGCCAGAAAATCTTTGGGAAATGCATATAGAGCATAAGCCATAGCAGTAAAAAATTCCAATGAGATCAGCTCATCTAATGTCAATGAAACTAAAGCACATCAAGATTTACTATTTAACTACGAGCACTTAGGGAGCAAACGGTTGTGTGTGTCTGATGCTGTATTTCTCAATTACTCTGATATGTTTAGTATTTATAAAAATGAAATAATTCCACACACAGGAAGAACAGGGGTAAATACAAGCTAATGTAATAGTTGACTGTTGTGAAGTAAGGCCACATACAGAGGTTGAAGTTTAAAAGGATTTTAAAATTAGAAGTAGAGTTTCTGAGCCTAGCACAGAAAAACCCTGACATTTGCAGTGCTGAGAGCAGGCTATGAGAGGGATTTCTATCCTGGTTTCCCACCCAGAAGAATATGTTTACTGTTCAAACATTTTGAGGCAGGCACCCATGGAAATCAACGGGAATTCTGCCACTGGTTTTAATGGGAGCAGAATCTGTCCCTATGTGTAAATATGCAGAAATACTTTTTTCCTCCGACTGTTAAAAACCACCATCACAACTGGACGGAACCTGGTTTAAACACTGACGTGGGGCCTTTTTACCTCAGGAGTCTCCAGTGATGTCCATCCTTAACACCACACCAGCTGCCAGTTGAAGGCTCTGAAATGCTGATTTTAATCAAAATCTTTCCTTTCAAATCTAGCTTACAGTTTACTCACAGTGCAAAAGTGCTTCTCAGCACTGGAATTTTCAGGATGCGATGTTGAGCCAAATACTGCAGGAACAGCTTGCTCATAAGACAGAAATCTTGTGGCCCACCTTGGAGGCTGTAATAGGGCTACTGTACTCAGCCTCCCACCCTTGGTGAAGCCCACTAATAACATCTGTTTTATAGCATTCACTCCTGCAACCTGCTAGTTCCTTGGCTCTCCCGCTGTCATAGAGAGGATGTGCTTTACTATGCTGCAGGTCTGGTGGAAAGTTGTCAGACTTCAAGCCAAATGTAAAAGCAGCCAGTGCTGAATAAATGACTTGAAGTGCTTTCTCCAGGGACTCCTTCCAGGTCCCAGATAGGCAGATTTGGCCAGTGTTTGTAGACAGTCTTGCTCAGAGGCAAATTAAAAACCAAAATACAGACACTGTTTGAAAAACATCGAAAGCTAGACTCAAACATCCACCATGTATTAAGACATTCTTATATAAAAATAACCACAAGGTTACAAATTCATATTTTCCTACTTGGTGAGACCAACTGCAACCAGGAATAAACCTGGATATGTGTGGGGCGGACTGCGGCACTGCCATAAGAGAAAGCATAAAACTGGAAGCTGAAAGCTGGAGGGATTAAAACAAGGCACAGTGAGACAGGCAATTGAAGGAGCAGTGGGTGGCATGGGGAGAGGCCCCACCTGCACCAGCCCCATGAGCTGCCCTGCTAATGCAATGGAAGCCAAATGAATGCTTAGGCTTTAGCAGTTAAAGCGCAGTATGAGGGGATAGGGCAGCACAGAGTGAGTGCACAAGAACTGTCAGTTGGGATAAGTGGAAAGGAGAAAAACTTCAAGCCAGTTTTACCGTCAGGTTTTATCTTGGAGAGCAGTGGCCTCCGAGAAAATCGGAAAGCCATCTCCCAAATCCTCTAGTCATTTTTTTTTGTAAAAGATGTCTTGATCTTTACAGCATTGCTGTGCAAGTGCCTTATCAGCACAACTGTGCAGGAAATGTGCTGTGGCACAGAGGCTGGAATGTGCAGAAAAGTCACAAGCCAGAACATCCATCAAAGTCTTGATATTGACAGACCTCAAGCTGTGACTCCACGAGCGATTTTGACAGCAACTCCATCTTCTCCAGACCCCACTCTCAAGTGCTCAGTCATTCCCTAACAACATGCAGCTTGGTACTTCTCAAACCTGCACCAACCTGAGGACAGTGGCAGTCAGGGATGGTTTCAAAGCAATCACGCAATCCTCACCTTGAAGCATGTTTACGACTACCCCTTTCTGCAAGACAAAAGTTCAGCAGATATCTTCATAAATTTCCTTTTACATTCTTCTACTCCCCTTTACTGCTCATCCTGACCTACATCAGGATCAGATAGCACAAGTCATTTTTCTTCTTGTGTACTATGTTATCAATGCAAATATTCAGCAACTCAAAAATTAATAAGTGTCTCTTCATGTTACCCCAGTTGCAACTTAGGACAAACATTGTGCAAGAAAGCTAACTGCACTTGGCAATATTCAGATGCAAACAATGTTGGCTCATAGAAAAACGTGTCTGCAGAGCTAAACTATTGCAACTGCAACAAAAATGGCAGCAACAACAAAACGAGAAACAGAAATATTGCACAAGCAGTAATATCTTTGGATAGCAGTGGACTTACTGCAGAATACTTCAGCAAAATTTACTGCCATGAGTTTTTGCTAATTTGGGAGCATGAAATTAAAATATGATTGTGATTACTACATTCACATCTGAACAAGTTTTAAAAACAAAACTTTCATCTGTGGAAAATACTAACTGCTCTTTGACGTGGATTTTATTTCTTCTATTCAAACCTGGCACTCCAAGCCCAGAAGCTTGTCTGCTTCTTCCAGCTACATTGAATAATAAAAGATATCCACATTTATGAATTCTGTTTCACAGGGCTTTTTCTCCCATTTCTGTGAAATTGAACCCTTTCTTTCATTATTCTCTGTAATCTTTACAGAGTTAAATATGTTCTACTGCATCCTGATGTAGCGTTTTCTTTTTTACTTTCCTTTTCCATTCTCACCTTTGATACTAGTGTGTTATTCACCTTTTACCTTCAGAATTTTCAGTTCATAGTAGTTAGTGCTCTTAATTACTGGCATAACAATCTGGCCCAAGAGCACTCTTCGGGAAAGGATACACTTTAAAGGCCTTCTGAACTGGGGGTAGCATTCATACTTGCATTGCAGAATGATTACTCAAAGAAGATTGGTTTTGCCTTAAGTGGAACTGAGCACCATACAGAGTTACCAGAGTAGCAGAAGAAAATAGAATGTTGGTTCCCCAGTCTCTGAAGAGATAAATTCTCGAGTTTCCTTCACCTTGCTGGACAAGCAGCTGCCAATACTGCCTGAAAAATAACTTGATTTTTTAAAAAGATTTAGAAAACTTGAATTCTATGGATGTCCTACTACCTGTTGATGAAACGGAGAACAGAAAACATTGTCAAAAATTCTAAATTAAAGTAATATTGAAGTATCAATGAGTTCACCTTTCTGAATATAACTAGAGACTGCAGACTTCAGTTTTCTTAAGAGACATTATACAATATACACAAGTTCTACTCTTTATGCATTTCTTTGTACTTCAACTGATCTTGATTGTTGGATTATCTAGTAGAAAATGATTTGGTTGTTTCATATGTACATTTCCTTACAGAATGATCAGCTGAGTACGCTTCTCAGCACATATTACAGACCTGCTTAGTCTCACCCTCATGTTCTTCATTCTTGCTTCTACTTGCTTCTGGGACACATATTTTGAAATTTTTCCATCTTCATCTAGCTTTCTTATTGCTGCTAGCATTTACTTTTTGTTTATCATTTCACCTACAAGAGCCAAAATCATTCTGAAACTTCAGAGCTTCCCAAAGTTTTACTACTGCCTTGATGCTGACAGTGGTTTGCACATTAACTTTGGTCATCAGCTTATTATTTTCTCCTATTTGATCCCAGCCATAGTGATTACATTCAGATATAGCTGAATTACAGAAGTGCGAAGTTACAGAAGAAAAAAGAGCCTCTCTAATGACATTTTGTGCCACTGCTGCCTTCTCAGTGTGACGTCTTCTGGTGTATATCCTAGGGCTATGTGTCTGCTTGAGAATCTGTTATCATGGTAATGTTTGGAATACTTTTCATTTTGTCTTCACTCTTCCTCACTATTTTCATCCATGCAGCAATCCTGTTTTGTATGTGTTACTGTTCCTATGACACTGAAATAGAAAAATAAAGAAGATTTCACACCTCCATGACTTAACAGAATCTCTCTAAAACACTTAACATCTCAAAGTCAAAATCTTAGAATTTTTTTTTACATTTTCATAGAGTGTAATGCTTGTGCAATTATTATAAATGCTTTCCCATTACCTGGATTTGGGAATCATTTGAAATGTGCCATACATATTACTGAGGAAAAAACATCCCAAAATTTGGTTTCCAAACTGATATTTAATATAGTCTTCAGTCATCTTACATCTACCTCTGAGACAATATTTGCCTACTCTAAAATCTTGCTATCAAGTGGAAAGTTAAATTCTGATAAACACCATCACAGCTTCACTACAACGTAGTGCTTGCAGGAGAGGTTGTCCACAACAACAAATGATCTGTCAAAATGTTATACCTTTATCTTTTTTAAAATGATTTTTCCAGATTATAAGGAAAAAAATCAATCAAAGATTCTCAAATTTTTCAAAAAAGTCTGCAAGCAATTGAAGTTGCAACAAGAATTTCTTCATGTGCTTACTCAGGGACAAATTTCTTAAAAGGTTACAAATGAAAGTTCTTTCTTCAAGAAAGAGACAGAGGTTGTAGTCAGCTCTGGGATACCTTCATTACTGAAAAGAGATGCCAAGATCTATTATTCCATATCTAATTTGTTGTCGCAAGCAGTTCAAAACCATATAGTTAAGTTCACATTAAAGCAAGCCAATAAGGCAGTAAGAAAAAAACTGACAAGGATATCAGAGCTCAGGAATATGCTCCTGGCTCATTGGGAGCACTTTCAAATTGCACAGCAACAGAGAGAAGAGAGAACAAGTGCTGGAGGCAAAAGCATAAATGAGAATAAGAATAAAAGTTAAACAGAATATGGCCACATATGTGTGCATTATTTTTTGTCTTAAAGGAACACTATGATAAAGTTGCAGGCAAAAATATCATATTTTTGCCAATGATCAGGGGTCTCTGGAATATTTTGACTGTATGGGAAAATGAAAGTCAATCTCCCATCTTTGACAGCTAAAAAGAGCTGACCTTCTCTGAACTTTCTTTGAAGACTCTATTACAGTCCATAAATAAATACATTTCATGGAATTCCTGTATCTTTAGCTGAGGAAAATCAAATTCCTCATTTTAAGAGGTGAAATGGATATGTAGGACAGAGAGAATAGACATACAGTTAAGAACAGGATACAGCCGCAAAACAGATAACAAGTACAAAAATACCAACAATGTATTGCATTGAGAACATAGGATATGGTAGGCCTGGTTATACTCTGTTTAGCAAATCTGTACCTTGCAATTAGCAGCATACGTTAGTGTAGACTGCATCTCCTTGCACAGGGAATTATTACAGCTATTGCAAAGCCTAAAAAAATGTTTTTCCATCATGATCAAGAGCTGCACAGATATACAATTGAAATAAGCTCACCATAGCTTTTTATTTCACAAATAACCAGAACAAAACTTTTAACTAAAACAAACCCACGTATTTATTCTAGATAACAGGCTCTTTCAGCAATGATGCACCAGTACTGCAAAAGCAGTAGCAACACCTAGCATCATCTTCCCCCTTACCCCTGGGGAAGTCTACATCTGTGTTGGAATAAGTTAGATAACTAAATATTTACTGAAGGAAATGTATTATATGATAAATGTTTATAGAATGCATAGTATGCTTTTTCAAAAGCAGCACATTCAAACTGTGGAGTAGGTGCATAGGGTTTGTCCTAAGTGTATGAGTTTTATTTTTGGAAATGCTCCTAAACGATACAAAATATGACTTTTTTTAACATCTGATAGATGAGAGTTTCTGTTAAAACTACATGCAGAGTTGAAATCTAACTTGGGACAGAGTATACAGACTGCTCCAAAAGTGATGTCTCCCATGTTATTATGTTGGTCCAGAGGTAGATGTTTAATGGTGAGGCAGCAGATATTCCCACTGGAATTGTTACCTTTTTTTTTTTGTTGTACTGTGCTGCACTGTGAGCACGGTGAGGTGGTATGTGCTGTGTTTCAGCAGTGGTGACAGTGACGTGAAAGAAAAGCCATGTTCCAGACAACCATGCAGGCTTTTAGAAGTTTGGAATGCAGGCTCTCTCGCAAAAATACATACCTAAACATGGAGACCATGTTGAAAACAAATGTAATGTAGTTGAGAATTTGTTCTATCAAATAATGTGCTCCTTGTATCTGTTTCAATTTCCATGGAAATTAAAAAGAGGTATTACTTTTGGAGTGGCCTACATACATACATCACTAAGAAATCATTAAATCCATCTTACCTAGGATGTAGAGCCATATAAAATTTGATAATTTATCTTTTTGTTTTTCAAAAGAAAAGATTATTTTAGTTTCTCTGTATTTCTACATGCTGAAACTTTTAGTTTGCAATTATGCAATCAAAATCAGATCAAGTCAGAGTGGTTTTTTGGAAAAGGGAGTTCCAGATCTCTTTCAGAATAAACTTCTCCTAAATTTAAAGGAAAAGATTTGCAGAGATAATAGTGTAAGATTTTTGAAGTAACAGCATGCTTCAAAGCATGTAAAAGCTCATTTGTATACACATATACAGACCAAATTAACCAGAAATGATTTGCAACCTTCCTTCAGACCATCAGCAGCTGGACAGATGAAGCTCTCAAAGATTCTGTCACAAATTGTACCTTGGCACCATGGCCAAGCAGAGCTGGCTGAAACTTGTGCAGAAAAGAATTTCACTCTTAGCTTCAGTTTGTTGTTACCACTATTGAAGAATAATTCCTTTCTGAGCTTGAAGAGTAGCATTTATTTGTTAAATAAATAAATTAGTTATTCTATACAATCTATTTGACGCAGCACAGTTGAAGTTGTCAGCTACCCAGAACAAGTCTGCTGTGACATACTCACAGGGTTGTAGGAATGGAAAACATCCCTGCCTCTCCAATCTAGCTACTTTAGGAATACCATGGCATAAAACAATAATTCACAAAGAGTCTTCTGCTGTGAAGTTCTTACTGCTTCTTTATTCATAGCTTTGCACAACATGGTGTTATGATGGTAAAGCCTCTGAAATGGCTTTTCCAAGAAAACCAAAAAACACTTCATATTATTTTTCAACCACCAACTCTCCTTAGCATAACATCATCTAAATAAATTTTGCAGTTGGCAATTCTGAGAATCCAAAAGTGTTATACCACATGACATTAAAAAGTGATATCAGCTCTACAAATCTGATATACAAATGAATACATTTTTACTTCCAACAGAAGGTTGTATTTTAAATGAATGATGGTTAGAAGTGCAGTAAAGAAATTGGGTCCTAACTGTTCCCAGTTGCTGTTGTCAGAACATAATGGAGAGATGGAAGTGCAAGGCTGCCCCCTCTTCCAAAAATCATCTACAACATGCACAAAATTTCCCTGCCACAGAAAACATTAAGGGATGGAAGAGGAAAGGGAAGGGTGATGAAGGAAAAGACATCTGTTAAAATCTGATAAAGGAAACTCTAGTTTAAACAAAGTAAAGAAACTGATCGAAAGAGGACCAGACTCAGAGGACATAGCATTAAAAAAATCATTTGAATAACTATAATAGTTGAAGAAGATTTAGAGAAAACCTACACAAAAAAAGTGTGCATCTGAAAACAAAATCTTCTTTACTACAGTATTGTACAGATAATTTACAGAGAAATAGCTATTTCTGTTTCTCTGCCTGTCTCTTCAGCTGAATATGTACTCCCTTTATTGCTTAGCTGAATATTTAACTACATCAATGCTGAGTTGTTTTCCTATATCATAATATTCTTGTTTACTGATTGCTCCTCAGTAGCTCCTAATATACACATACAATATATTTTTCAATCTCTTATCTATTTGTATTTGTTGAACAAAAACTATGGAGACTTGGGCTGGAAGAATTGCTCTTCCACACTGGAAGGAGGCAAGTCCTTTACTGTTTTGGTCCAGATAACGTGGGTTGAGGGAGACTACCCAAACGAATATTTTCCATTGAGCAAATAAGTGTTTTGACACTAGTGTTTTCAGTGTTGTAGAGCATTAATGAGAGGATGATATTGAGAGGTCCTCAGAGTCACTGACTGAATGCCGAGTCAGAAAAAATTCTTGGAAGACAGTAAGTGCTGAACCTTGCAGAAGTGTCTGAAATGTAATGTCCTGATGCTTAGGGATTGTAGGTCTGATACTGAAAGACCTTGACACCTTTTGCATAATTCTATGTAAATTTGTGTCAATTGAGCTGTACCTACACTGGGACACTAAAAATAATGGCATATGCTGTACTCCAGTTCATATTTTCTTGGCATCAAAACATGTCCTAGATCTCTGGCTTCATTTGATGCTGAAGTGTAAATGCATCTTAATTTGACAAACTAGATAAACTTGAAAGGTGGGCCCCTGTGAACTGCAGGGATGGTGAGGTGTTGAAACAGCTTCCCCAGAGAGCTTGTGGGTGCCCCATTCCTGAAGGTCTTTAAGGCCAAGTTCAATGGAGCCCTGGGCAGCCTGATCTAACACTTCATCTAGAAATCCTGTCTTTGCCAGGGGTTGAAATGATCCTTGAGGTCCCATCTAACCCAAGCCATTCTATGATTATGCTACTTTGAAAAGGGATGTTCAAGGGCCATTATGGCCACACTGATTAACAACAATCATTCCTTAACAGTGAAAATAGTCTCTATAATGTTGGATAGCAAGTTCCAAAGTGATCCACTTTCCTTAAAGAAATAACAGCGCTGGTAACAGCCATGCCCAATTCCTCACCGATAGATACAAATATAGCAGGTTGTAGGACAGAGGGAAATACTCTCATTTCATGAGCTGTTCGATAAACATAAAAGCATAGACCTGAAGTGGGTTGCTCTCAACCCACTGTTCATGGAGCTGTTTTGCATTGCATGGTTATCTGCCAAAGTTTCAATTCTTCTGCAAATAAATCTTTTGAATCCGTATATTGACTACAAAAATGATGGGCCTCTGTTCCACTCAGCATCTTGTGGCGTATTGAAGTGTTGGATCTGTCAATGCTACAACTACCTATACACAAGATTTTTTTTTTTTTCCATTTATTTTATCAGAGACATTGCAGAAAGAAAAAACAAACAAACAAACCTCATAGTATTATAATCTAAAATAGAACGTGTTCACCAGATATTCCCAAGGAAACATAATTCTCCTGAATATTTAGAACCAGTATATCTGAAAGACTTGTGTGAACAGAGGTAAGACAACACACAATGCAGATGGGGTATATCAGAGATCATACCATAAAAAAATTCTCCAAGTTTTCAGTGTATGCCTCTTGTTTTCTCAGCCAACTGCAAAATTAGCATCTTTTCAGTGTCTTTCAGAATTATTTAAGTCACTGAAATATGTATCAAATTCATAGCTGGTTCTCATTTACTAAGATCAAAAGGCTTTAGATCTAGATCTATTAAAAATATTTAAAAAATAAAAAAGTCTTTCTTCAAGCCCATTGTGCATTCGCTCCTAGATATACAATAGGGCTTCTGTAATTCCTGTCACATTTATTATTACATGTGTTAAGTGATAGTATGTCATGAAAACTCATAAACATCACTCAAAGAGATATACTGAAGCTGGAAGTAGGTTTCTGGACCTGCTAAAGCAGCAGTTCTGATAAGAGATCATATTCCCAAGAACAGTGTATTCTTACCTCATCACTAACATTTTCTTCCAAATGTACATATGCCTTACCAGAAATTATTCTGGTTGAAGGAGGAGAGGGGAAGAGGGAAAAGGGAGTTGTTACTTTAAAAGCATTTAAAACTTTTTCTACTTGCTTCCACATTTGAAAATTGCTTATGCCTGGAGGTTAGAGAATGGCTATTTCTACGCATCTGTTTTCTGACTTCATATTCATCCCCACCATCCCCAAATTATGTTTTTATGGGCTTCAGAGCAGTTATGAGTTGCTAATTTATAACAGCGAAATACACATTTCAGATTACAAAGTTCTGGTCTTCACAATAAATCAAGGCCCTACCTGTTAAAAGGCAAAATTTCTCTTGCATTACTAAAAAGACGATAGAATGCTATACCAGACATATACAGTAAGCCCAGTAGAAAAAAGAAAACTACAGTAAAAATTCCCAAAGATGAAAACAGAGTTCCTTTGATATCACTTCCAAATGGCTGACTGCTAATAGATTTTCTGATCTCAGCAAATAGTGTAAATAATGAAATTAGACAAAGTTCCGAAGGAGAATAAGTAACATCACTTTTTTACATTTCAAGCTATGGTGGCTGAAGTCTTCTTGTAGAACAACAGATAAGGGTCTACTATCTTTACTCTGCATAAATCCCGTGTACCAAGACCATTCACTAAGTACAATAACATATTCAGAATTCTAAATAATTGTGTTTCTAATCATGACAAATAAAAGCTAACCGGAAGTTTATAGGTTAGGTAATTTTGAAGATGTGAGAACTTAAAGTTAGGAAGATTCCTGGAAGGAGTATATGAGGTTATACTAAAATCTACATAGTATTTATGAGTAAGATGCAGAAGAACTCTTCATATTTACAGCAATCTTGAACGAGAAGGGCTAGAAATAATTCAGAAACAGACAGAAGCTTACAACATACAGAAAGTTGACAGTTTCAGAAGAAATCCTATGTCAGCAGTGATTTGTGATTTGTGTATCTCTTAATTCAAAATTGAGTATTCCAGTACAGTAGAAGCAATGAATTTAAGGTTTGCCCTGGTAAAGTATTTCTTCAGCTACAATGGCTGGGTAAAATCTTCATAGGCAAATACTGGTGGAGCAGAGTAAACTACTTAATTTTGGAAAAATTATTTATAAAGGGCTTCTTATCATAAAGGCATACCCTTAGAAACATCTGGAAAATATCAGACAGTGGAAAACGAAACAATAAATCAAATAATCACAAATTCCAAGCAGAATATAAAGTGAGGGAGTGAGGGATTAAGGATTCAGAGAGTTTGCGTTTATTGTTAAATGGTACAAGTTTCCATCAAACAGAGAATGCTCAAGAGCTGAGCACCTTTCTTACCTATCAAAGCTTGTATTACTTGAAAACGTACAGAAGATAATTGGATACTCTAAAACTGGATGTTGTCTAATCTGCCTTCCACTAGAAAGAGACAGTAATTGCAGTGATTCATTTTCTTTTTATAAAAAGTTTAACAGTCTGTATTTCAGTAATGAAAGCCTTCTAATTAAAATAAAGGAACTGAAACTTACTTACAGTAGAAAATACTGACATACTTAGGACATTATACATGTTATTGATAATAGCAATTAGCTTCAGGAAAAAAAAAAAAAAAATCATAAAGAATGCATAATTGGGATAGCAAGTGAAAAATGTGGATGCATTACCCAAGTAGTTCACAAAATCCAGACTCCATCCTTCCTTTGGTGAAAAAAAGACATTATTACACTAAAACAGACTCTGAGTTAATTAGAGAGAGAACATACTCTGAGAATGTGTTAGTACTGTAGAGAAAAATGTTTAAAAGTTCTTTATCTCATCTTTTATTCATGTTCATAAGTAGGTATAGGGAGCCACCCTTTGGTCATTATCGTAAATGCAAAATCAATATAGCATACTATGGATGCTGACAGTTCCCACCCTTAAAGGACTTTTGGGGACTCCTTTTAAGTTCACTGGTAACATTGACAAGTATCCCAGGAATTGTCACTGGTTTAACATCGTTTACAGTATGTATCTTATCTTATAGGAGTGATTGTGATGATAAATCTCTGCTCTTGTAGGTCTTCAAGCATGTTGTACACTGTCATCACTGCACTCTGTGACTTTCACTCCCACATTACTGATATGGGTCAACTTCCACACATTCTGAATCTGTAGCATTTCGCACTGAAATGATGATTAAATGGGAAAAAAAAAAAAAAAAAAAAAAAGTAGCTTAGTAGACTTAACTTTTGAGAGCCAATAATTGAATAAATGAAAAAAAAAACAACTTCAGTAACAAATCACTTTTTCATCTCAGTGGCTGATAGACACAGACCAGTGAAAATGAGACTAACAAAAAGAAAAGGCCAACAAAGTGCTATCACATGATTTCATCCAAACAGTCTGGACTCTGATGTAGGACAAAACACTCAAATAATGGAAAAAATATTCAGGCAAAGAAAGTTCAGCTGACAGGGCAGAAAGAGAAATCTATGGACATTGGCCAGGGAGATTAAACTTAAGCTCCACATAACTTCACATTGAAAACCACAAACCATTCCTGGAGAGGAAGAAACTATTATGCTCTCTCTTATGCTTGATGTGAGCAACCTTTCTAAACACTTCTCTATTTTATGGGAATGGACTAAAGTTCCCAGAGTTTTCCATTTACCTTTCCCTCAGGACTTAGAGGCTGTTCTTCCTGTTATTCTTTCTTTCAACTTGGGATCATCCTTCACTATATTCAGCTGTTACTGGCTAGTATCAAGCAGACTCAGTCCATGAAGATGAAAAGTGGATATGCAAGCACTGGATAACCAGGCCACGGCAGGAAAGGAGCAGTTCTAAATTTGGATACGGTCTTGAGAACACCAACTCTAAGAAACTTCGGCAAACTGTAAGCTAGTAGGTGACAGAAACAGAAGAAACAGATAGGAAGTAGCCATCAGCTCAAAATGAAGATAGTTAGCAGAGACCAAAATGAGGTTACTGGTTGTCTTCTGTCTTGCCACTTTCTATCAAACAATTTTAACAACCAAGTAAATACTTACTACAAGCAGGATATTTGTTCTTCTTCACACCTTCAAGAGATCTCACAAACACTGCCACACCACAAAAATCATGTGTCCCTACACGATCAGCATGCGTGTTGTCTTCAGGAATGAAGACACAAGCAGGTAGAACAATCTCTCCAAGGCCACGTGGTAAGTTAGAATGTGGATATCAGGATAACACTGAAGAATTTTGTAGCTGGTAAGATCAAGTGTATCTTACCAGCAGATATGTGTAGAGCAACTTACCTACACTTCAACTGTTGTTTTTCAGAAGCTTTTCTGTCCATAAAATAGGACTTTTTCTCCCCTCCAAGAAAACAAACACAGCACACAAAATCACTGAACATTTCCAATGACTAAAAAGCAGCTATTAAACTACTCACTGCTAGTAACTCCAAACCATTTTTCCTTGCCCAGAAGGGTAGAAACTGTTCAGCAACATCTTATGTAGAATGTTACAATTTTGGAAAGAAAATAAGGGCAAAGGACAGCCATTACAGGTAGGATTTTTTCCTCTGATTTACAAGGAATACCCCTTGCATATTTTTCTGTAGTTATTTTTGCTTAAAAACCATATTTATTTCAGCATATAGTTATACAGTCCACTTAGCTTAATTAGTTTCATACTACTCAATTCAACACCAGCTTTGATTTGCTACTGTAGCACAGTTAATTGCCATTATTGATAAATTTGCTCCACAGATTGACTGCACTGTCTGATTGCATTTACTTTTCTAAATGCAGTTTAGAAAACTGTATTCTACTTTTCTACATTTGAGCAGGTTCTCCACATTTCTGCACGGTCACCTAATCATCAGAAGCTGAAACCAACAAATATGTAATTCTGATTTCAGATGGCCTCTCATGAAAAAGACCACATTAAAAGCACCATATCACAGCTTTTATAATAATGCCTGCTCTACAAAATGGATGAGTTTGAAAGGATTAGACATATTAAACTGAAAATCTGGAAATGGGAGTTCTTCACAGATAATTTGCCAGGTGAGAGAATGCCACAACTCAAATAAGATTTCCTCCACTATTATTAATCTGAATTTAATAATGGATTATAGTAGGGTAGCATACACGGAAACGAAAAGGGAGGAAGTAAAATAATGTGGATGAAATAATTTATAACCAGACAATAGAACAGTGCTTATATTTATTGTAAAACACTTATAAAAGTTAAAAACAAATCACTTAAGAATTTTAGGAAAGTCACCCTATTTCTTCATTGTAGAAAAGCCATTGTTTGGTCTGATGCAACTGTCATAACACAGCAGCCGCTCAGTGCATGAAGTTTTCAAAGGAATGAAAACTAACAAATAGACAAAGGCTAAAACTCGTGAAATTCATGCATACAGATGAATGGCAGACACTATCTGGGGCTTAAGCATAACATGCTCTGCCAGACTGCAAAAATACCACCCAGAAGGTTAATTCTGGATATTCAAAGTACCTTGGTTAGTGTCCACACTAGACAAACAGAGTTTCCTGGAATTTTCTATTTGGGTTGCTATACATGATCAGAAGCATCAAAGTTACGCACCTAAGCACAAAATGTGTGAGAGATAGTTGTCTGATAGTTCTTTTAGCTTCAATTTATTTCAAGACCATGGAAAAGATGGGAGTTAAAAGAACCTTGGGGGAACCATTGCAGTCTTTTCCTTCTCTGCACAATAGGCATCCATTTTCAAAAGTCAATTCAGATTCTTGAATTTCAAAAGCGGGAAAAAATATCTCCCCTTGAACATATTCAAGTGAATAACATATCATCATTTTGAGAAAGAGCTGGCACAAAATCAACATCAGTGCAATCTGTTCAATATATGCCTAATCCGGTTCTCTCTTTCCCAAAGGCTGCAGTTGTGAAACCTTCCCGTGATAACAACCAAGGCCTTCAGGAGGAAGGCTCCAAAAAGAGAAGAGTCTCAAGCAATACGTAGAATCTAGGAAACACAAATGAGAATCTACGGCGACTATTCCCTTATGTTCTTTGGAGAAACTAACAAACTTCAGGTAGCAAACTGGTTTTATCTATCAGGCTACTGGTAAAACAAGAAAGTCAACATCCACATACACCTGTTAGAGCTGGTGTCATAAGGAAGTTGTTTACAAAATGAACCCTGACCATCAAGTGATTCAGTCTCCTCTTTTGCCCTAGGTGACTGTTATCAAGCAGTAAGTGCCTGCTGCAGATTCACCGCAGTGTGTACTCATGTATATCTTCCTACAACGCAGCTTGCTGCTAACACCTGTTTCTTTGTTTCTATAATTTGATTTTTAACATTCAGCACTGCAGAAAACAGGATAACTAAAACTGAATATCTTCTGAAAGATGAGCAAACTCCTTCATTTGAATTTGCAGACTTTTTACCTTTGTCATAATGGCAACCATAAATTCTGCTAACTGCCATTAAAGCAATGTCTAAAATCCAGATAGAAACTTCAGTCTCCAGGTAATTCTTCCCAGTCCCTCGTGAAGCATTTTATGAAAAAAAAAACTCAGGGGATGTTTCTTGGTGATATCTACTTGCTGGAACCCTTGAAACTCTCACTTGTGACTGTAGAAGAGAGAATAACATGAGAGTGTAAGCAATTTTTAACATTATGCGTTCAATAGAACACAGTTTGTGTAAAAATTGTATTTTAAAAAAATTCCTTTTTTGATTTCTCTTATATACAGTATTTTACATAGCATTTATTTTATTTAATGATAGTCACTTTCACCATGTGTACTCTCTCTTCTGCGTTGTCTATAATGATGGAGAATAAAATGAGAATAACCAGTTTTGCCTTTGGAACTATATCCTTCATTAGTTACCAACATAAAAATTTATGTTTAAGTGAAATTTAAATACAAAATAAAAGAAAATTAAACTGAAACCTTAGAACCATTTCTAGAGCTATTGCTCTTAATAACGGATTTCGAAACTTTTTAAGAGAAGAATCTGTATTTTATACCTATGTTATGCAATCACATAGGTATTACATTCTGAAACTGGAATTACACAGAAGGAGTAATATGTCTTCTGAGAATGATTAATGAGCTGCAAAGAAAAACCTGATGCCATTACACATCTCACACATCAGGCAAATACATAGAACAGATCAGTATGTTCTGTCCAAAGGCTGGAAAGCGTCTCAGTGACTCCCAGCTGTCTGTAAATATATTGTACTTCAGAAAAACACGGTGCTCCAAGCTCGTAGATAAAGTAATATCCCTACTCAATATATAAACTCCATCATTGTGTAGAGTGCAAGTCAAGTTAAGACCCGACTTTGATGCGTTCTCTTTGAGGTAGAGCCATTCTTTGGTAGCAGTGTTATAAGACTGCACAGTTAACACATCTTCACTTTGGCTGGACTTTTGGTTTGGTGCAAGTTCATGAATACAACCTCCTACTAGATAGATTGTTTCTTCAACAGAGACCATCTGTTGTTTCCGAACATGGACATCACAGAGTTCAAAGTTGGTCCAAGAATCAGAAGTAGGACAGTATTGCAAGATGTTCATATTCCTATCTGAAACAGAGGAGAGAGATTTACAAATAAATAAATGGCAATTATGGAGGAGTATTCTTTCCATTCATGAAGTGAGTCTTTGTCCCTAGTGATAAAGCTAGGACATTTTATTCTACCATAGCAGGAAAAATTCAGCTGCTGCTGTCCTATTGAATGATGCAAATGATCTGGTAAAGTACACTTTAGCAGCATAAATCCTAGCTATTACCTAATAATTGTGATTTTGCCTCTGATTGACATGCAAGATATTTTTAATGAAAAGGTAAATTGAACAACACTCTGCTTGGTGATCACAGATAAATCAAATTATCATAATAATTGTATGCTTCATTAATAGCTGTCAAGTGGTGATTTATCATACAAGCTGAACTTTGCATTTCAATCCACAAATCAAAGTTTTAGGGAATAACATCCATAAAGCCAGCTATATTCCATCAAGAGGCATGGATAACCTAAGGGCTCATTTTCAGTACCTCATAAAGAGAGAAATGCACTAGGTCAAACTCACTTAGAGACCAGGAAATCCATGCAACAGTACCAAATGAAAGTAGAGAGAGAAGCTGAAGTCCTATCTCTGCTTCAGCTACAACTCATTGGATGTGTTTGCAACACTGTTATCCTGCAAAATTGTCACACTACCTCTCTGATTTTACTGCCGGGTAGTCCAGGGCAGCATCCTCATTGAAGGCTTCACTAAATTAACAAAGAATGTGCATGAGCTTTTAGCTAGTAAATTCAGTTTCAACCTCCAGAGACCAGAACTTAAATACAAACCCAAGTGACAAGTGGTAACAGGCTTGCAGACTCCAGTTTGGTTTTTCAATAAAATCAGCTCTGTATTACAAGCTATTCTGCACAGTGACCTCCAGACGAACTCCAAAGTGGAACAGCAGATGGTGACACACTAACAAGTTATGTAAGAGCACAGGTATAGATAGCCATAAATATAACTGTCATAAATGAAGTTCATGAGCAGCATGGCTTTGCAGGTGCTGCTACAGCATTTTCTTGCACTGTAATGACCTTTGGTCATTGCTTATTACTCATCTTCCTGTACACTTAATCCACATTAAATAAAGAAAAAAATAGGAAACATATTAACAGTGCTATATAAAAATGCTGATCAAAAATCCACATATAAATGATCTTTGCCTATAAACAATGAATAATTCCCTGACTCACTAGGGTGGCAAAAAAAATCCCAACATTCCTGGAAACATTAAGTTCCCATGTCTTTCCACAGCAGTAAACTTCTGAGGAAAAAACGGGATGCTACTATTTGACACAAGGCACATGAAATGGAACTCTGTGATGTAGCCCTCATTTACTCAATACAAAGCCCAAGTTTTTTTTATATGCACAAGAAAACAAAAACAAAAAATGAAATGCTATATGAACTATAACAAATATTTAGAAGTCTATATTGTTTATATTGCGCTTGCATATTTTTCCACAAAGGTCTACCTGTTGAGAACTTTCTTTCTACTATATGACCAAAATCTAAGAGGAGAAGGACTAAGCTGCATTCTGCAGTACCGACTGGTCTATTTTATCAAAGAGCAGAGTTGCATGTTCGAATAGCAGTTAGTCATATGGGAAATTACAGACAGCTATCTGGTTTTCAAGTACCTATGTTTGGCATGCAGAATTACAGCTCCTAGGTACAGACTGTGAAAAAACCCACAACCTGATGCCAGTACAACAGAACTAATTTTTTTTATTTCATTTCACGGGTTTGTTTCATGACACCAGTTGAAAATAATAATAAAAAAGCTTTCTACCTCGTGTGGTGTATCCTCCAATAACGTAAATCTTGCCCTTGCACTCGCAAGCTGAGAATTCTGCAAGAGGATTTGGCATGGATGCTACAAAACTCCACCAGTCATTTTCTGGGTTATAGCACTCCACATTGGAAAGGGATTGACCGCCAATGGCATAGAGCTTTCCATTTACAGCCAACAGCTTAAAATTTGACCTGAAAGACAAAGATCGCAGCACTGAAATAGGTTAAACAAATGTACAGAAAAACAGAAGAAAGAAACTTCTTCCCAATCAGGCTCCAACACATTTATCATCACATTGTATCAATTAATATTTTACAGAATCTGAAGTGTCCAGTGCATGTTCAAAATTCTGTAATTACACTTTAATTTTTCAGGACAGCAAACAGTGGCATTTTGATATAAATGATGCTGATGCTGAGACTAATTAATATTTTATTTTGGATTTCAGTCTATGGCAGTTTGAGCTGAAAATGTTTCATTAACTAACCTGTTCGGTAGATGACTCATTTTTAATACTGAAGTACATTTTACTGAAGTACCTTTAGCACAGACAAATATATTATGTATACAAACACAGTCAAGAAGATATTTCAGTTAAAATTACAGAAATATCAAACAGGACTGTCAAGTGTAGGAATGCATACACATTCTGTTATACAGTCTCTTTAATAACCTTAACAAATAGAAATGTAATGTGGCAAACACTGAATTGCATCCTGCACTAGAGAAAAAAGAGAAACTCCTGTACCTCATTTAGCATTAATTTAGACTGCTAAAGACACTCTCCATCCCAATGAAGGAAGATGTATCTGTAAATTAATGTTCCATTCATAGCTGAACAAAATACACTGCACTTCATAGATGATGATCTGTTTTTATTTCTTATTCTACTTAATTAGGTTGTTATATTTTATCCATAACAAAGGGTAACTGCCCAGTTACTGAAGTGCAAGAAGCCTTATATCTCACAGTTTTAAGTCAATACAGAAATAAGTAGTCTGTGGATAGCAGAATGCAAGCATGTAGGATCTGAAGTTCAATCTGTCCCTTTTGGCTGTGGAAGATGGTCTCATAAAGTCTTTCTTCAGAAACAGTCCTGCTCACAAATCTATGCCATCATCTAAGCAAGGTTATTCCTTCTGTACTGCCCATCTCAAGCCAAATCCACGAGATTTTACCACACAGTATCCTGATTAACTAAGTGCATGAAAGTCATTGGTGTGCAACAGATTAACACAAAAACAAATGGGGAACTGCATTATATCTGCAAATCTGTGGTGCTTTAGCACTGCACTGGCCTGCTGAGCTGTAAAGTAAATTTCATTCCCCATGAATCCAAGATTAAAAACTTACCACCAAGCAGTTTTGCAGGGTTTTATCTGGACAAAACAAACCTCCAGCTGCAGACTGTTCTGCAACTTCTTTTCATTAAATGTATTCAGGAAAAAAAAAAAAAAAAATTGTTTCCAGATGGAATCATTCTGTTCCTGTCATCCTGAGAAAGCTCTGAAAACTAAAAAGCTTCTTTGAAGGAATTAATTGCCCTTGTTTTTGTTTTTTTTTTTTTTTTTATGGTGATCAATTGTGGGCACAAAATGAGGATAATCATTTCAAAAACATAATTATTTTTAAAGTAATCTATCTCCTGTAAGACTTATGATGGAGAAAAAAAGTCCATAAACTAGCAGAGACAAAAAAGAACAAACAAACCACCACCACCACAAACAACCCAAACCATAGTAAAACTTCATTTTCCAAACATCCTTTAAAATCAACATTAGAAAGTCTGCAACTTTGTGTCCATGATGGAGATGGTACAGGGTTTTTGGCTTACAAAATGATTTCGTACACACAGAGATGGTGTTTCATTATTAAAATTTTCAAGTAACATTTAATATCCTAATTGCTGCAAAAGTAATGCCTCCTGTTTATTTCTGTAGAACTGCAATAGATACAAAGAGAACAATAATACTATTTGACAGAGCAAATTCTCAGCTACTGAACACCTTCTTTCAACATGGTTACCACCACTAACTATGCACTCTCCAGCAACGAAAAGGAGCATGCATGCTGCACGTATATGGATTTTTATCCACACCAACAGAAGTGACACACTGTTGCTGTTACCACTGCTGAAACACACCACTCACCACCTCACTATGCTTACATCCATTGTTTGGTCTCCATACGTTCAGCAACCCTCAATGGATGTCAATTTAGGTGCCATTTTTTCCTGTGTGGAGGAATTCAGTTTCACACCTCTGTTTCATAGGCACTTCCATGCCAGATGCCATTTTGTCAAACTGTTTCGTTGCTGCCATCTGTCACACGGCAACAAAATTTAATGGCCTATCAACAGGATGGTTCAACTTGTACTGCCATACCACCAGCATCCACCTCAGATGCTGTGGACTAACGTAACAAAATATGAGACATTACTTTCAGAGTAGCACTTGTACATGCTATAACTTCTAGAAGATAAGACGTGAAAAACAGGTGTCCAAATACATAAGAATTCAGGTTTCCTAATTGACACTCGCTTCTCTGGTAAGTCAATAATTTTAACTCCTGCTCGAGTGATTCAACCACTTCCAACATTCATTAAAATGGATGACAATCAGTGCAAGTATCTCAGATTTATGGGATATGTTACTCAAAAGCTGCAACAAGTACCTATTAGCATGCTTTACATGAATGTTTGGACAACAGCCCAATACATTATGAAAAACAACTCCCATTCACCTTTCCTTGCCAGTAACAGCAGGTGTTTTTATGGAGAGAGAATATTAAGAAATACTTTGTGTGTTTTTACACTCTCAATGTGGTGGAGAAGCTGGAAACAACAACAACAAACATGGAGCCAGCTCTCTCCACTCACTTATGTGAGTTACCTAAACTCAGGAACATGAAATACTCTCCAGTGATTATCCCTTCTTGTCGGGACATGGCTACGTCTTCTAAAGATGTTCATTTCCTCTTGAAAGTTGTCCCAGGAACACAATCAAGAGCAGGTTCTACAGCAGTTCAAATTACAACTTTTTTCATTCATTGAAAGAAGTGCAGAGTGCTTCATGCAGGAAGGAAAAAGAATCTAATGTACAAGGACCAAACAGTCAGAATGCATAACTTTCCAAACATTTTGTGAAAAGTGTAGGTTGCTCAGGATTGCATTAACAACCATATAACCTGTCTATAAGAGACCACTGGCTATGAAGAAGAGAGCAAGTCCTATTTTGTTCACTGACAGTGACCTTACTCATTTAGTATATAAAAAGTTAGCTTAGAAATTTGAGAGGATTTTCTGATCAGGGAGGTAGCTAAGTATGGAAATAAGTTACTTCCAAAGCACTTAGCATTTATTGCATGAACTATTCTTTATACATCCTTTATATGACTGCAGAACACACTGCTTCCATACTTGAGCTTTGGAAGCACGGATGATATATTTGTGATAGATGTGACATGTATATTTTTTACCTGAAAATTTTTGAAAAAAACTATTTTCACCCCCAGCAAAGTGCAATTTTAAAGAGGAAAAAAAATTATTTAAAAAAAAAAAAAAACACAAAAAAAAGAAAGAGGAAGTCTCCTAACCCATTACCAATCCCTAGGAACATTCTCTCTTGCATTCCTGTAAGAGTCCCCAGAGTGGCAGCAGTTCAGGCAGAGAAGGCTCACAAAAACCATATTCAAAGTGCACGTATATAATCTCAGCCAGGGGCTTAAAAGGGTCTTCCAAGACTAGAAGATTTATCTGCCATGAGAGTGCTGAAAGAAAATAAACATGAAATACACAGCTGTGACTGGAACATGCAGTAGAAATCCTGTATTATTTCTACATGGCCAATTTAAGCTGCTAGCATAAGAAAGAAAAAAAAAGAAAAAAAAAAGAGTATGGAAAGGTACTGAAATACATGACTTGAACCTCAAATTTCCTTATTACCTTCCTATCCCCAAAGACCCCAAGTAGTCTTAGGCAACCTTTACATGAAGTTTCTTCCTCAAAGAAGTCCATGTAGTTCTCTGAAGACACTATTCCAAGCACAGCAACACCTCTAGAATGAAAAAAAAATTAGAGATCTAGAAACTATGATCTGTTAGGGATTAGTTATGGCTGGCATCAGACTTAGCCTCAGATGATGAGAAATTCCTGGCTCAGACACCAGCTCCCTATGAACCTGGGCAAATTATTTTATCCAATTTTTGTACGTAAAAAAAGGACATATTTTCTCAAATTTACATGGGCATTGCAGGAATAATATATGGGAGCTACCTATTATAAATGAATTTAAAATGATTGTAGTAAAATCTCTATGCCTAGAAAGAACTAAAAGCTATAACACAAACCAGAGTATTCAGCATATATCTGACAGTTTTTTTCTATTTAGAGGTAAGTTGGGTATATTTCACCTATGCGTGCATAATGCATAATGAATCTCAACATCCTCAGTTTCTACATTATAATAAAACAAATAGTTAAAGAGTTAAATAGTTAAAGTTAAATTTTAGGATTCACAAGTTCCTTGAAGGCAAAATACTTGATTCAAATGAAATAAACACAGTTATATCCATAACTATATCCGTAACTCTTATTCTTCTCATTCTTCTCTTAAAGCCAACACATGGTTCCAGTCACAAAGGCCAAATCTAAATACTGCTAAAATGCTGTCTGAAGTCAAACCCACTTCAGTGAGAAGTAGAACTTTCTCTCAAGGTTTGTAAAAGACACACCCACAATATGTAATTGTATCAGCTGACATCAACTAACTTGGTAGACAGGCAAACAAGCCAGTTACCTAAGCAGTATACTAGGCAACTGCTCTGCTTGTTTTTACTGCAGCACAACAAACTAAAAATGCAATACGAAGCAAACTACATCTCATCTAATCAGTAGATTGGAATCAGTGCTGCTCCTGTTGAATGTAAACACTGAGTACAAAAATTCCTTTCCCCTTCTTATCTCCCATAGCACAAGCCATCCTTTTTTGGATTTTGGCCACAAGCTGCTCAGCTAGTCAATCTGGTAGTTTCAGAGAGATTAAATGTTAGGTTAGAGAAGCTAAAAAAAGAAAAAAAAGACTTCAGGGTTGAGACTCCACAAAGATGTTGAAGTTAACAACTTTTATGATGGGATTAGTAGAGTTTCCATGAAAGATTTCCCCTACTCTTTATTCATGAAGCTACATCCTCATTAGCTGCCATCCAGCCTAGAAGGCAATATGATGTTTGCCCCTTTCAGCCTGCAATTGCTACACTGAAATGTAAGACTGGTGACTATTTCAAAAAATCTATTTGCATGCTCCTTTTCCGACATAAATTGCCAACATGAAATCCCACGCTGAGTAACACCTGCCAGGTGTTGTGGGCTTAAAGATTGTTGGCAAGGTAGTGCAGATGAAAATATTAATAAAAGGAGAAATCAATCATTTATTTCTTTCATATAATGACTACATATCCTAGAAAAAATGGGAAAGTGTGAAAGCAAAAGTCTCATCTAGAATTTGAACAGTCAGGTAATAAAGTGAAAAAAAAAAAAAAAAAAAAAAAAAAAAGGGCCTTTAACAATACATTTTTAAAACCCCTCTCATTTGCCATGCTGCAGAGTTATTTCACATAGTAACACCTACCTTGTTATGGACACCATGCAAACCAATACCAAAATTCATAATTTGATCAAAACAGGGCTTCTACAGGAGGCACTGATTGGTTTGATCTGTCAGTCTTTTCTACTGAGTCTAACGTGGTTTCTGCAATTTTGGCAGGCAATGCTGTATAGACCAGGCCTACCAAAACAGCTCAGTCCCCAAAGGTGCCTCCAGAGATTACCAACAGACTGCAAGAAATACGCACACAGAAAGAGCTGTTCACAGTGTTTAAAAGCTAAACACCTCATAGCAGTTATTTGTACAGTGTCTTTCCAACAAACCAGACACACTCTATGTTCCCAATCAATTCCAGTGACTGACCAGGTAGGCAAAATTTCAGTGAATTTCTCATAATGATAAAAACAGGCAGTGAAAGAAGCTTGAAGTAGAAAATTGGTCATTTTAGGTCAAACCTCTGTTTTTGAGGCATTTTAG
The DNA here is from genome assembly GCF_026119805.1 of Tympanuchus pallidicinctus. Lineage (NCBI taxonomy): Eukaryota > Metazoa > Chordata > Aves > Galliformes > Phasianidae > Tympanuchus > Tympanuchus pallidicinctus. Next base: position 1,982,431 of record NW_026294744.1, read on the forward strand.
CATGCAAGCTCAACTGGAAGAGAGATTACAGATTTACTACACTAATTCAAAGCATTTATGCCAATGGTTGGGGTCTCTGGCTGCTACTTCAATTTGCTGGACAGAAAAGAATTTTCATTCTTAAGCAAATTCTAGACTCCCTACTTACTTCAGCTCTGATTCTGATACAGAAGAAAAAAAAAAATTAAACACTTTTTTCTAAAATGAAATACCTAGAAAATTTATTTATGATATTTTGTTTCAATGAAGTAAAAGCCTGTATTTTGATGACTCTTCAACACGACTAAGGCTGAGCAGCCACAGCCTTTCCTGGGGAGAAGGACTCTTCTTGGGTCTTCATCAACACTAGCTTCCTAAACAAGTTTCTGAATAGCAACTTCATCAGAAACATTAAAAGAAAAATAAATAAATAAATCAAGATGCTGAATGTTTACTAGGTCCAAATAGTCTCATAAATTGAGAAATTTCTGACTATCTTCCTGCCATTTTTTTCTGGTAAACACTTCACAACAATGCAGACCTACGAAACACTGGGATTTTTATAAAAGTACAAACTAACAGCAATCTTTTTCAGCAATCCCTAGCTCTAATGGACTGAACACCTCTATTATGAGTAGTAAAACTTCTTACCACGTAGAGTACTGAAGCTAAAATTTACAAAAAAACAATAGATTTTTCTTTTGTGTTGTTTTGTTATCTTAAATGGAATTTCAACTACCAGTACTGATGGCTGTTTAGAGAGACCGGAGCTCCTAGAACACTAGGATTTAAAGGAAAAATGGGAATCCACCATTACTTTACACAGAGGTGAAAGTGACCACATATGGCAGATGGCCACATCTCAGTACTCAGCTGATGCCTAATCCCCATTTCCCCACAGCTGTGGCTTCAATCACCTGCATTTGCTCACAGTCCCATTCTCCTCACTCTTCCTATAGCAGCTCCCTGTGCCAGATTCTAGGGTCACCAAGAAGTAGAGGCTGCCAAGCTGTGCCACAGCTGGGGGGCTGCTGCCAGCAAAGCCAAAGCCTTTAGACTGCCATGCTACTGCCAAACCCTTCAGTCCTTCCCATCACACGGTGCAAGAGACAGCTCTGAATCACTACTTGTAAGGTTGCGTCTGTCCAACTCCAGGTGACTCAGCAGTCTCTGTTTTGAAAACAGATAGGGACGCATGTGCACACCAGGGTGCAGAGGTTACCTCTTCTGGTTCATTGAAGCCAGCTGACTCCACTCATTTAGGCAAGGGTTGTAACAATGGGCAGCTGAGATTTCCTGACTGGTGGTGATCCGGTACCCCCCAATGATGAAGAGATAGTTGTCCAGCATGGCCGACCCGTAGCCTCGCACATTCACCAGATCTGGAGGTAGGTTGTTGGCCAGGGGTAGCCACTGCTCTGCTTCCTCGTTGTACCTCAGCATGGACCACGGGGCCTCTGGCTGTGGGTGACAGCCTGGGGACAGGCCCAGGGATGAGGTACCCATGAAGTCCCCAATGGCCACCAGAGTGGCAGTGCCTCTCATCCGCCTCTCCTTCAGGTGCTGTTGGAGAGCGTGAGGCAGATGGAGGTGGGTATCGGGCCTGCGCAGCACCTGGTGGTAATGGGAAGCCATGAAGTCCAAACAGGCATCGTGCAGGTCCTGCAGGCCATAGACCTGGGCCAAGTGGTGTAGCTCCAGACAGTTGCCCAGTCGCACCTGGGAGAGCAGCAAGCGCAGCAGGGGAGTGACCTGCAGATAGGAGGCGGCCTCCACCAGCTCCTCTAGCAGAGGGGGCTCCTCCTCACCCTCCTGCTCCAACCAGGCCAGGCAGGAAGTGTTGATGAAGTCCAGCACCAGCTCGAGTCCTAGCGCGCTCAGCCCTCCGCGCAACAGCTGCTCTTCCTGGCCCTGCCCTGCCTCCCGCATACCCGAACGGTACAGGGCTCGGAAATAGTCGCTCTGTTCGATCAGCTTCCTCTTGCACACCGGGTAGCACTTGTCCCCCAACCGGATCTGAACCACTTCCTCCCCGCCGCCGACTCCTTCCCCCTCCTCTTCCTCCATTCGCTGTCGCTCCGCAAGGGACATCGCGACCCCCTAAACCCAACCCGGCCGCTGCCGGCCCCAGCCGGCTCCACCTCTGCCCCAGGGATCGCTGCCGGGTAGGAGGAGCTGAGCCGGCAAAAAAAAAAAAAAAAAAAAAAAAAAAAAAAAAAAAAAAAAAAAAAAAGCCCTAAAAAGGGAACGCCGCTGTGCTCAGCCGCCTTGCTCCACCCCCGTGAGTCGGCTGCTGGCCCTCTGGGAGCCCGCTGCAGGGTGGGGAGCAGCTGCTCACCTCCTCCTCATACTGCCTGAATTGGGCCGGTCGCGCTGCCCCAACCCGCTGCCATAAATGTCCCTGTGGTGAAGCTCTACAGCGGGGGGAATGTTCTGGAACGTGGGATGAAATGCGTGTGACCCTGAACAGCTAAGGGGTGGTGGCAGCGCGATTCGCTGCTGTTCTGCGTAACAAACACAACGAAAAGAAACATCTTTCACTTCTAGTTCCAGGATTTAGTAACTCTTACTGTGCTCCTCTTGTACAGGTACCAGCTCCTCTTTTGGGGTATAGAGACACTGTAGCCTTTTCTGCTATTCTGTCTTTTCTATTTAAGCTAAGTTCCAGGAGTAGGAAATACGAGTTAGTCACCAGAATCATCCCCAGGCACAGCCCTGATCTTGTTTGAATAAGTAACCAAGGAGTTAATAGCTGAGCATCTAGCTTCATGTTTAAAGTGGCTGCTCTGGTGCTGGCCTTATTGCATGCATGAAGCGCAACGGAAGTGGTTGTTTTTTCTTTTTCTTTTTTAAACTTCTGAAACAGGTGATGCTGTAATAAGTACTCTTACATAATGACAATTAATATAAAATGCGCAACAAAAAGGCTTTAACAATCTATTCTCCTATTTATATACATATATATACATATATATAATTTTCATTCTATGCATTTCTAGTCTATAGAGTTGTTTTTTTCCTTTCAGCATTAATGTGACTTATCTCCAGTTACTGCAGATTGTGTAGATCTCAGGTAAATCCTTTCTTGCTCTGCTCATTTCCTCTTGTTAATAGAACTCTTCAGAATGTCTGGGTTTGGTTTGGTTGATTGTTTGCTTGTTGTTTTTTCATTTGTTTTAGAAAAACAGTTGTTTGCTTTTTAGAATTTCCTCTGAGAAATGATCCTCTCTCACTTTTTTTTTCTTCAGCTACTTTATCCTAGTCCATACAGATGATATCAATGCCAAGATCAAGGTTAAAGGTGTTATTTTCTGCCAACTTTCACAAAAGCATGTATGTGTTGAAGTAGGGTAGATTTCTCTTCATTTTTATTTTCCATCTCAGTTCACAAGCAAGATGATGCAAGTGCTTTAAATGGCCTGTTTTGTGGTATGAAATCCTTTCAGTCCCAAAGCAGTTTCAGCAGTTTCAGTGATATCATTCACAACAAGCTGAGGTTCCTACTTCTTCAGAAGAAATCCAATCTGTACATCCTATTGCACTATAATTCCCAGAGCCAGACATTTCAAGTCATTGTAATGGTTAACATCCTACATGTAAACAGAGAGCTCATGCCTGTTAAGGCCATTAAGATTCCCTCTGGAATACAGTGTGATTGCCAACATGGTGGTATGTTTGCCATCTTTAGACATCTGGTTTGGAATCTCATATGTTTGATGTACTGGCAAGTTAGCTACTAATTGGTGAGTGATTTTTTCCATGTAGTGAGTTATGATAAGTTCTGTTCCCTTTAAGTAAGAACACCAGCACCTAGATAGTATATTTCTGCTGCTGCCTTAGTGTCTTCCTGTGTGCTTTCACCTGTCACTCTGCTAGGGATTTCAAGCTCACCTTCCATGAGGTTTTTATTAGACAGCATCGATTCTGTAATGTACTAATAGATGTGAGTACTTTCTTCCCACCACTTCTGAGAGTGCTGACTTCTGTAGGTCTCATTGTAGGAGTTGCCATATGCACAATGAGACAGCAGCACTCCTTACTAAGTAGCCACTTGTGCAGAAAGCCTATATCTGTTTCCTCAATCTATGGTTTTTCCTAGACTGATTCTCAGCTACCTATGTTTTTATCCATGCTTTAGGACTCGGCAACTCTGTTAAGTAGAGCACACTGACATGGTAGATCTTCTGCTCTCTTACTATATTAATCTGCGTGCTGTGTTTACGTGGTGCTAATGCTGCAGTTGTATCAAGGTAATGACTGCCTTTTTGTTCCGCATTTGTACACGTAATTTGATCTGTCTCCCAGTCCACAGCTATACTGTAGTATATATATGTATATATATATATATATACACCTATACCTTTAGGTATATATATATATACCATATATACTATAATGTAGTATATTGTATATACTACAATATATATATATACCTATACATATATATATATATACCTGTACCTATAGGTATATATGGTATATATAGGTGATATATATCCTGCTATACTGGAGTCAAAGAAAAGGTCTTGCTGTTTCTCTAGCAGTCATCTTAGCTGATCTTAAGAGAGTAAGCAACGTATTTTTCACAGCTGAAAATGGAAATCTCTAGTGCTAGAACTACAAAGTCAAAATCTGTAGGCAGTTATAAAAACAGGCGTGATCTTTGAAGCAAATATGAAAGACTATCTGTATCTCTAACAAGTTGAAGCATAGAACAACATGAAAACAAGTTTGGTAGATATTAAACAAGTGTGTGTAAAAAGAACATGACCCAAAGAACAAGACATTTACACAGCGAGGAAGACAAGTGTAATTATGCTTAGCTTTTCAATGCCAAACGTTAGGATTTGAGCTTCTGGAGTGAAATCTTGAAGCTTGTTCTAGATGCTTCAGGTCTCCATCTACAGTGTCTGTGAGACAAATTAATTTTAAAAAAAAAAAAAAAAAATGCTCGTGTGCCAGTAAATAAAAAAGGAAGTTACCAGTAATGGTCAGTAAAGGGCTCTCACCCTTGAGATGGCCATTTCTGCTTGGCGTTCACAAGCTAGATATATCTGCTTGTGTGCAGTACCTAAGCTATTCTCTTTACTTAATGCCTAAATTGTTTCCAGGACTGAAAAAAAGATCACTCTTTTCTATTGGAAAGACTCAGAAATGGAAAAATCTCTTTTACACAGCAGCCTTTGTAACAGACCATTCAACCATGATATGGGAAAACTAAGCTTCTGATCCCAACTGTGCCTGGGCAAACACTCTTCTAGTTCTCTGTCTTTGCTAGCATAGCAAAAATAAGGAAAGACAGTCAGGAGGAACTGCTGCTGCTACAAACCAAAACAAAGTAAAGGTAGAGATAACAGAGAAGTGGTACTTGTGCGTGGCTCCCTGCTTTAATCCCTCACAGAGAGCATGGATGCACAGAACAGCTATAAGGCTGGTGCATGCCTTCTGTGTGTGCTAAGACTGAAGCCTGATTAAACTTTAGGGTCACTTTAGGTATTTAACACCACTACAATTTACTTAGTAAGCTATGGTCACTTTATTTTATCTCAGCAAACCACTTGATGATTTTCTGTGGCAAGCTGGATAGGTCTCCAGTCTTTTTTCCTATGATATCTCTACAAAGTACCAGCAACCGAAGTATCAGTCAGAGAATCAGATTGACAAATGCTTTTCTTCACAGGAAACTTGGTTTACATATACATGAAATACAGACTGAGATGATGGACATGGTGAGAGTCCCTCTCCATTCTGCATTTGTGAGGTGCCATCTGGTGAATTGCATCCAGGTTTGGGGACACCAGCACAGGAGAAGATGTGGATCTTTTGGAGAGGTTCCAGTGTAAGGCCATGAAGATAATCAGAGGACTGGAATACCTCTCCTATGAAGACAGGCTGAGGGAGCTGGGCTTGTTCAAGAAGGCTGTAGGGAGGCCTTATTATAGCTTTCCAATATTTAAAAGGGAGATTATAAAAGGGAAGGAATTCAACTTTTTGCGTGGGTAGATAGTGATTGAACAAGGGAGAATGGTTTTAAACTAAAGAAGGGATTAGATGTCATGGGGAAATTTTTTTTTACAGAGTGGGTGGTGCTTACACAGGCTGCCCAGAGAGACTGTGGATGCCCTATCTATGGAGGTGTTCAAGGCCAGTCTGGAGGCAGCCTTGGTCAATTGGAATTGGTACTTGATATAGAGGTTAGCAACCTTGCCTGTGGCAGGGGGCAATTGGAACCTGATGGTCCTTGAGGTCCCTTCTAACCCAAACCATTCTATGATTCTGTGACCCTATGATTTCTTTGTGAGTCTAGCCCAAGACTGCATAAAAAGTCTGCAGCAGTAGAGAACTGCATTGTTTTGTGTATGTTTTAAGCAAACCTTATCTTGATTTAATACAGAGACACTGGGTGATACATGGGAATTAATAAGAAGCATCAAGCTGATTGTTTTAAGGACCGGACATGAAGAGGGCAAAAAAAAAAAAAAAACCCAAAAAACAACAAGGTAAACTCTGAATTCCTTTCACCATGTCAGTCTGAAATGTGAGCGGGAAAATCAGGGGTTGTTTAAAATATTAACGCTATAATATAAAGTGCCACATTCTTCCCTCTAGATGCCAGGGAATTGTACTGTACTGCCAGGGAACTGTATATTGAAAAATAGTAAATTACTCAAGAAAGGAATTAGTCTTTGGAAACAACTCACTAGCTGTTGCCATTATTTAGTATTTTCCTTGTTACAAGATACAAAGTAAGTATCTGTGGAACATAGGAAATATCCTGCACTATTTCAGCATTAAAAATGTCAGTGTTTTAAATTATATTTGCATTTCTAAGAAAACCTGACTGGAGCATAATTATGCTTTAACTGAAATCTTTATCATTTGTGAAGAATGAGCTGCTGCAGCATCTGATGCATGGACTCAGATGTGAACGATCCAAATCGTTTATTACAATTTCTCACATCATTTATGTACCTTCACAAGTTTTCTTTTTCTAGCTTTCCCATCCACCCTACAACTTTCCCATCCATCTTCACATGTCAACAGAGCATTCTGCAAAACAGTCTTCAACCGTTCACGCAAGCGCTTATCCAATCAGAGCCGTGAGACATTCTTTCTTCTTCTAGAAGTGTCCGTGGTTCTCATGATGTTTATTTTGCTCCATTGCTTCTGCTCTGAACAGTTTTTCTTGTATTCCCACAAACTGCTAACCAAAGGCTTTTTTTTTTTTTCTCCTCTCCATATTTGTAGCCAAACAAAGCATTTCTTAGTACTTCTTATACAATTCCATTAACAATATTATTAAGGAAAAAAAAAACACCAAACACTCATTTTTAATTTCACATTTTGATTTTATTCCCTATTCTTTTGTTTAATTTTTTTCTGCACTGAATGTACAATTTAGTATTTATTGATTGTAACACAAATGTTTTATAATGGTATTGAAAAAATGTTTGCATGATATTTTTGGAATCAAATTTAATGAATGATTAAGACTAGACTGTATGTCACAGGCAACAGAGGCTGTTCTAATTGTTTGTGTACTGTTGTTTTACGTGGATTGTGGTAAGTTTCAGCCACCAGACAACAGAATCGAGGTGGGAATGTGTAAATAGTTAAAATGCTATTTAGTTGCTTTGAACAAATTCATTGGGCATGCCTAGGCCAGAATTTTCTTGCATAACTTTGTCTAGAGGAGAGTAAAGTGGTAGCTGTTAAAACATCACACACATTTCTATCCTCACATAAACAGATGGAACCAAGTTTTAGTACAAAACAAGTGGGTTAGGTGAACAGTATTCTGCATGGAAAGTTTTCACTATGCATCCAGCAGTATGAATTTTTTCACAATATTGAAACTCCATCTATTTTGCTTAGCTCTCTGTTCTGTCATAAATAAATGTTCATCATACATTGGAAAGTTTGCTAAACATTGTGCCCTTTTGTCATAAACCTGGCTCAAGTTTATATGTAAGCTAGTAGATTTATATTTGTATAAACTAATCTGTCTAAGCCTTATGTTACTCTTTGTTTGAACACAAGGACTCCAGCTTTCATATTGAAGCTTTGCCAGAATTATTTTGAGGCTAAGTTCTGAGAGAATCTTAGGGCCTGGCAGCCCCTTGGAAACTATGTTTAAAATATGTTGGTGTTTTTTTTTCCACAATCTCTCAAGGATAGAAAATGTAAAGGTTTACCTCTTTTTACCAGAGAAGAAATACAGAGAAATGTGTTTATAATCAGAGTCTTGGATCCAACTATCCCAAAATTTGGAGAAAATTCAATTTATTAAGAAGTCAGTATATTGTTCCAAACCAAAATCTGACTGCTAAAAGTTGTTTTTAACAGAAGTTATCTCAAGAAATCTAGGGTTTATTTGTTTGTTTACTTAAAACACTTCACAGATATGTTTTGATTTCAAGGAAATTTGAAAGAAGAAAGTGAACACAGTTTTTTCCAGTAGTGTCAGAGATATTTTGCATTTACATTTGTTTCAAAGTATTATATTTCATCATTTCATGATACATCTACAACTTCTGGACTGTAAGAGTCGCAGTGATATATTCTGACATTATCGAAATATTCAGGCTTAGGTAAAATTTTTATCTTTTCACTTCTGTAGTAAAATAAAAAACACATGTATGTACTTAAGTCAAATGAGATGAAGATTTCAGTCTTGCATCTTGGCTGCAATTGTCCACTTTCAGCTGCTCTATCAGTCTATAACACAAATGGATTAAGTCAGGCATGTCCAATCTGCAGGCTGTGTGCAGCATCACACAACTCACTATGCATCCCACCCTCTGTCCTGCACCATAATGGCTGTGTCTCTGCCACACCAAGCAACCCAGCCAGCCCCTAAGCACTAATCAAACATTAGCTTTTATTGCTGTGCAACAGATGGCAGCCAAGGGGCAGTCTGACAAAATGACATCTGACATGGGTATGAGGCAAAGCTGTAGAAATGAACTCCTCTATGCCAAAAAAAATTGCACCCACTGATGTTTATCAATACTTGCTGAATATATATATAGACACCAAATAGTGGATAGCAACACAGTGAGGCAGTGGGTAGTGCATTTCAGCAGTGGAGACAGCAATAATCGGTCACCTCTGCTGATAGATTTTTACAAGCAGAGTATGCCGCCTTTTGTTCATCACTGGCCAAAACACATAGTTAATGGTGGTGACTATGTTGGAAAATAGCATTGTGTAGATGTGAGTTTTCTTTATCAAACAATGTGACTGTGCTCTTTGTGTCTGTTGTCATTTCTGTGGAAATAAGTAGGAGATATTACTTCTTAAGCGACCTATGTAAATGCAGCCCAAGACAATTCCTCTTCAATTAATGCAGCCCAGGCAAGACTAAAGGTTGGACATACATGATTTAAGCTAATGTGTTTGACTTCAGCTGCAGTAGAGAATATATATATACTGGTTTCTAGCAGTGGTCAGTTCCTAAGTGTGAAAGAGGCTGGGTCTGTGTTTGCAAGAATAATTTTCTACGTATTTTCTACACTGTGTATCAACATGGCAGCATCAAGGAGTGATTCTTGGCTACATACAGGCATTAAGAGCATCTCTTGCTTCTCTCCCATAACCTTCTACAGAGAAGGCACAGACATGAGGCCCACCTGTTCTCTGTTGTCTAGTCTGCATCTACACAATGGATGCATCCATCTCTCATGCACCTCTGGTTTAACCAGCACTGACAGAGCAGAAAATGGGAAACTTTCCAAGAAAAGACCTAGTGCTGGTTGGGAAAGAGCAAGGTGCAACACTTTCTATCATAGCACTTCAAGCAGAAAAAAAGTGTAATGCCACAAAGCCACAAGGACACATCTACTGTTCATCTGTTCCCTCTAAGCAGCCAGAGGGCAATTGTGAACAAAGCCAAACTATTTGTGCTCTATAATTTAAGATTGGCTGACCTGACTACAGAATCAAAGCCTTGGCATTTTAGATCACTTTCAGGAACACTTCCCTGAACCATAGAGATCTTCTTTTTTGGTCTTTACATATTCCAAGTACTAGAAACATATATTCCATATAAGCTAAATAAAAAAGCATATATATATTTGAAACTACAGGTGGAAAAGTTGTCTTTTATATAAATCTGGCAAAAAAAGAGTTAATGTCTGATGAATCCTTTGTACTAGTAAGCTTTTGGATTGTGCCACTATTCCTGCCAGCTCAGGTGGAACACTTCAGGTGCTGTTTCTGTTTATAACAAGAAATATCATTCTTCTCCTTTGTGCCAGGTACACTTGTATCTCTTTTACTGAAAGACCTGCAAATGCATCTGTATTCTTACAGAAAACAGGTAAATGACGGTTTGTTTTCCAGGAAGAAATTTGAGAAGAATGGTGAAAAGAATTACAAATAGCATGATATCTGGCTTGATACCGGAGAATCCTTACTAACAGCAAAAGTCTCTTGATCCCTCCTTTCAGAGCACATGGAACAGTCGGTTACTAGTTTGCAGGTAAGATTCAGATATCTACTTCTTACAAAAAGTTTTAACTAAATTTCAGTATCAAATATGCATTTTCCATCCAAAAGTCAAAGTGAAATTTTGGGTAAGGTGGCAGAAGACTTCAAGCTTTAACAGAAAATACTTTTCAGTTTTGAAAGAAAGTTGTCTACGTAATTTATCTATTTATTTCAATATCTTTATTCATTAAACAAGTGCAGCTGTTCCTGCTCTCATAATTTAGTCAGAAACAGAGAAAGGAGAAAGAGTTTTGAGTAATGAGGTAGAAAATAGCTGCTTAGTTGAAGCAGGCAGTGGAACAGGATAAAAATGGGAAGGTACTGAGAAAGACTAGCAACATGTCTATTGCCAAGCAGTGGCAAACTAAATATAGATACAAAATATATTGCAGATATATAAATCTATACACAACTTGACTGGTTACCAAATCTCAATCTTGAAAACAACATAGTTAAACTCAAGGAGTACTCTCACTTAACCGTGTTCGGTGACTGCATCAAAGGCAACAGCAGATATTTGAGTATTTGCTCCTTTAATCAAAATGTGATGCCAGATGAAGACTGAAATATGATTAGATGTTCAGGCATGTTTCACATCCAGCGTTACACTTTATCCTGTCTAGACACAGCATCATTGAAACTGAAGAAATCGTATGATATTCCAAGTCCTTCTAACTGAAATAGGGCACAAGGCTAGTCTTTAATTAATTATCTTTTCCTAAAAAGGAGGAAGTATATCTACATATATAATTTGCAAGGCATCACACTTATATAAAAGCAGATGATGAGTCATCACAATATTTAGTAACCATAAATACATACACCATTACTGTTAAAGTTACCTATTATATCAAATTTTTTGTCATACAAGTAGTCTAATTCAGTTCAGTGAACTAAAGACATATTCAGCTTTACCCAGTAAAAATGCTTCTTTACTATGAGTTTAATCTTTATGTTCTACATTTCCCCATATTATTCAGAAATGTATTATTCAGAAACTCTTCTCTTCTTCGAGAAGAGTTGGAGCAAAGAAAGCAGTCAAGAATGAATATTACTGTATATCAGTCTTACAGACAAAATTCATACTAAATGCTGGAGGTAAAACCACAATACAAGCATATTTTCAAAAAAGTGTGTCTCATTTCAAGTGGCGCGCTGGAATATTTGGAAAGCTTAAACCAAAATGTATCTCAGAAAAATACATTCAGTGATGCTTGTGACAAAGGCAGATGCTTACAATCACCTCTTTGCATTTCACTGACTGCAAAAAAGTATATTGAAACCTGTTCAAGGTTTTAAATAATGATGTTCAGGCAGAGATAAAAACAAAAATAATGCACAACAGACTACAGATAAATAAATCACAACAACAAGTGAAATAACAGAAATGCCAACAGCTCATTTTAAGACAGATGCCTAAATAATTACTTGCTTAGGCTCCTTTTAACGATTTAATGAATGCTCTCACAATAGACATAGTCTGTATGAGAACATTATAATATGAAGGCTTCTCAGAATGTAATGTCTTCCATTTTACTGTGTTAGTCCACAACATCGGAGATGGATGTTGGTGTATGACAGTAGAGGCTAAACCTTCCCACCAATATTCAGTTACACATTGTTGCCATGCAACAGATGGCAGCAAAGCAGCAGTCGGACAAAATGATGTCTGGTATGGAAGTGCCTATGAAAACAAAGGTGTGGAACGGAATTGCTCTATGTGGAAAAATGGCACCCACTGGTATTTATTGATGCTTGCTGAATGTTTATCGAGACCAAACAGTTGATGTGAACACAGTGAGGTGGTTTGTGGTGCTTTCAGCAGTAGTGACAGTGACAGCGGGTCACCTCTGCTGGTAGATGGATGCAGATGGTTACAAGCACAGTATGCTGGCTCTTGTTCGTTGCTGGTGAAAATGCATAGTTAATGACTACACTGCAAGACAGTGTTCTGTAGCTGAAAATTTGCTGAACCAGTGTTACTGTGCTCTCTGTATTTGTCATAGTTTCCATAGAAATAAATAGGTGGCATTATTTTTGGGGTGCCCTACATATACATTATAATCATAGCCAGTATTTTAGCTGAAGAAATAAATCCTTTGATCTTGCTATTTGATCAACAGGAGTTAACCTGTGCTGAGCTCCTTACCTTTTAAGGAGCTCTGTAAAGAATAAAACTCTGTACGTGCTGTCTCATTTCCAAAATGGGGGATCTGTTTTGCAAAACAAATGCTAGCAGTAATGCCTAAAGAATTAAAATGACCTTGAAACTCTCTATGCATCTCACAGGACAATGCTAATCTTGAAGAAAAAAATTCCTGTCTAAAACACTGTTGTCTGTTTCACACATGATCTTTATGGTAGAAAACTTGTGCCTAATTCTGTCAGCACTTCTATGTGAGTGTATGTGAACACGTGTATTGTAGCATTTTAAATCCTTTCTGTATGTTATGTTATGTTGCACACAGCAGTGGGAACCAAAGATCAGATTGCATCCTTTTAAGAAACAGTATGCACAGGAGTTTCAGGTTTCAGATCAGGTGCTTGAAAAGTTGCCTTCCTATATGCCATCTGTAGTTTCTTACACTCTCACAGGCTTCTTCCAAGCTTTAACATAAGCAGAAAAATTACAGAATCACACTGAATCACAGAATTGTAGGAGCTGGAAGATTCTATCTAGAGATTGCCTATTCCAACTTCCCTGCTAAAGCAAGTTCCCTACAGCAGGTTACACAAGAAAGTATCCAGGTGGGCTTTGAAGATCTTCAGGAAAGGAGTCTCCACAACATCTCTGGGCAGCTCGTTGCAGTGCTCAGTCACACTCAAAGTAAGGAAGTTTCTCCTCATGTTCATATGGAACCTCCTGTGTTCTAGTTTGTGCCTGCTGCTCCTTGTCCTGCTGCTGGGCACCATTGAAAAGATCTTGGGTCCATCCTCTTGACACCTGCCCTTTGGATATCAATAAACATGGATAAGATTCCCATCTCAGTCTTCTCTTAATCAGTTACCTGCTATTATGAAACCTTCTTGAAGTCATCCATCACAAAACTGCTTGTTTTTGACATAGTCTCTTATCAATTAAGTTTGAACCACCTGATTAATATAAACAAGCAATAAATAAATACTTTTAGAAGTCAGTATTTCCTAGAATACAGTCCAGTAAGCTGGAGTTTTATCCTGCATTTTTAGTTACTATAAACATGTTATATGTTACATGTTATTTTGACAGTGCAAACCATTCAGTATTCTTAAATATGTGAAAGATTAAAGGCAGGACTGCAATTACTTCTCTAGTCTGCAGACAAATGTAGAGGATGATTTGGGAAACTGCAGACCAGTCAGCCTCTCCTCTGTCCCTAGAAAGATGATGGAATTTGCTCTGGATACTATCCTCAAACAATTGGAAAAGAAGGAGGTTTTCAGGAGTATGGATTCAACAGGGGGAAATCATGCTTGAGCAACCTGGTAGCCTTCTCTGATGTCTTGGCTGCCTGAATAGATGGGGAGAGAGCAGTGGATGTTGTGTACTTTGACTTCAGCAAGACATTTGACACTGTCTCCCACAGTATCCTTGTAATGAAGTTTAGAAAGTACAGGATAGATGAGTGAACAGTGAGATAGGTTGAGGATTAGCTGACTGGAAGAGTTCATAGAGTTGTGATCAGTGGCATAAAGTCTAGCTGGAGTCCTGTAACTAATGGGTCCTGTAACTGACCCTAGGGGTCAGTGCTGGGTCCAGTTTTGTTTGTCAGTGATCAGGATGATGGAATAGAGCCTACCCTCAGCAGTTTGCTGGTTATATGAAGCTGGAAGGAGTGGCTGACGTTCCAGAAGGCTGTGCTGTCATTCAGCAGGACCTAGACAGATTGAAGATTTGGGTGGAGAGGAAAATCATGAGGTTCAACAAAAGCAAGAGTCCTACACCTGAGGAGAAATAACTATAGGTTAATGAACTGTCAGCTGATGAGTAGCTCTGCAGAGAAGGACCTGGTGGATAACAGGTTAGCCACAAGCCATTCATGGCCTTGTAGCCAAGAAGTCCAATTTTATTCTGGGTTGCATTAAAAAGAGTAAGTTGAACAGGTTGAAGGAGGTGCTCCCCCTCTACCTCTGCCATGATGAGGCCAGATCTGGAATACTATGTCAGGTTCTGGGCTCCCCAGTTCTAAAAATACAGGTATCTCCTAGAGAGTCCAGTGGATAGTGACAAAGATGTTAAGGGGCTTGAAGCATCTCCTATTTGAGGAAAGGCTGAAAACCTGCATTTGTTCAACTTAAAGACTGAGAAGGAATACGACCAGTGCTTATAAATATCTACAGTGCAGGAGTCAATTGCACAAGTCCAGACTCTTTTTAGTGGTGTATAGTAATAGGACAAGAAGCAATGCCCAAAAGCTGGAACACAGAAAGTTCCACGCAAATATATAGAAGAACTTCTTTACAGTGAGGATGACAGAGCACTGGAACAGGTCACCCAGAGAGGTTGTGGAGTCTCCTTCTTTGGAGATATTCAAGACCTTCTGGGCACCTACCTGTGTGACCTACTATAGGAAACCTCCTTTAGCAGAGTATTGGACTTGATAATCTTCTGACCTCTGTAATTCTGTGATTCTGTAGGTTACAGCCTTCTCTAGACATAGTTATCTATTGCTAGATCCTTGCAAATAAAATCATTCCACTTTTACAACAGAAGTAGAGTGGAGAAGAACAAATTTTCACCTCTGGCTGGCAGACATTATTAGATGCTTCAGTTTGTTACTCAAGAAGGAAACTAAATTTGCAAGAACCAGATAATTCAAAATGCATTAAGAAACTAAGCGGAGCTGTTCTTTCTGTACTGAGAGTAGCAGTGAGGATGAACTAAGTAGCAGACCCACCTGCTCTCAAATGACAGGGCTGCATACTTTCAGAGCTGAGGTGAAACGGAATACTGTGCTTACCATTATTTGTCACACACTAAGGCTGTCTGCATAGTTTGGTCTTAGAAGGACTTACGACAGACTTGAGATTACAGAAGCAAGATCTCTGAATGACTACAAGCAGTACATGCACAAGCCTGTTGTCTCTCAAAAACTTTCTCCAAATAATGCAGAGAAAAATAGTAATTATTATTATAATCATATGTAGCTCATAGAATGACTGCTTCCCTTGACAGCAGGCCAAACAACATCACCAGAATTGTTTGAAAAAAAACTTGTCTTGACTTCATCCCCTGGCAGAATTGGTAGCGTCCTTATGACTCAAGATAATGTCTCTTAAAAAGCTGGTCCGAACTTCAGCACATCCATGAAGGAGAAAGCACACTCACTAAGCCAATTACACAGAAGAGATGGTTCTGCTGGTGGCAATATCAGAGGTGCTGTTGCTTCTGGGATTGGCAGTGGAGTCAGATTCTCTCTGCACACCCACCATGTTTTACAAGAACTGCTGGATCCGACGCTTTCCTGGTCTTCTGATCGACCTGCAGGAATCACAGAAGAGAGGAGCCCAGGTGCTGAAGATTTACGCAGAAGTCTCCTCCCAGCAGTGCAGCAGAACCTGCTGCCTTCAGAGGAATGGTGAGTTGTTTATTATAAACACTGTGGCATACATGAAAACAAGAACAGAAGTACAGAAAAATTCTACTCCACTGTAAATAGACACTGATTACAATAGGGTTCTTCCTTGGTAGATGAGGACATGGTTTGTGGAAGGGAGGGATCACACTACTTAGCTATCTCTGAGATACAAGGGTATTCATTTCTTTGAGAGGAAAGAACACTCTCCTGCTCTGTGTTCACACCATATTTCATCTAATTAATCTTCCCTTTTATGATCCCAGTGCATGAATGTTATGGAAGCTAGTGAGAATGGCTGTGAGGGGCGGGGGATAGAATCTTCACACAAGTCTTATATTTGGATCTTCTTTCAATTCCTACAGTAGAAATATACTCTGGAGCCAACTTCTGTTTTAAATAAGGTGAATAAAGAATAATTATAAAAATTTTAGTAACATTTTTTCCTTTTTGGACAATAACCTTTTTGGTCATAAAATGTGAGACTAAGTACGTAATGAAGTAATGGTAATTGGAGTCTTGTTTTTATAATCTTTCACAGTCAAGTGCAGATTTGTTATAACCTTAACTGAAGTATGGAGATATCAGATGGCATTTCATAAACATGCTTTAAATCAGATTGTAATTTCCATACAGTCCCAAAGAGACAGATGTAGCCTACCACAGATGTTGTCAATAAATGTCCTAATTAAGACTTCAAGAGATACTGACAATTGATAAGACAGTCTTATTTGCTGGATTCTCAGTAATAGTACAGTTACTGAAAAGTAATCATAGAAGATAAATACAAATTTTGAAATAATTTAAAAACAGACAATGGCATAGTTGGCTTGTACCTCCTCAAGGTGATGTGAAATATCTTATAGCATGCTTTTTACGTATTTTTCCAAAGAACTATTTTTTCTCACCCCCAAAATAGGTTTGTGATTTACTATTCTTACTCAATTTTATGCAATAAAATCTAACGCATTTACCAATACTTCCTCAAAATACTTCCTCAGAATACTCAGAATACTTCCTCAAAAGCCAATTTCTTCAGAAGCTGTATGTTTTTTCTTTTTAATATTAATGATATTTTCATAAAGCAAGTATACTAATCATGATGAAAAACTTCTGGAATTATGTTGTGCTAAAAATATGATTTTCTAACAACAACAGAACTTTGATCAAACTTTGAAGATAGAAAAGGATTTGAAATCTCACTCTTACCTTAAAACAAATTCATGTATTTTCATTTATCTTCTATTTTTTCAACTAAGAATTTATATCCTTGCAATATATATCACCAAACCTACACTATGTTCATGTATCATACTGAAAAACAAGCATAAAACATACAGATAGTACAAAATGTCAATTCTTCAACAAAATCCAGAACACTAAGTACTTGGGTTTCAAAGCAAAGTTATACGTTGCTATAACATACAAGGAAAGTGAAGAACAGTTTTCTACTGGAAAAAAAAAAATCACTCTGAGCAAGTATCAGAAAATTTTGATTAAAAAAAAAAAGATAATATTCATAATATTCTATTCTTAGTGTTTTCAGGCTGTTTAACATTCTATCAGCAAAAGGTATCACAGAAAAGCAACTACTACACAGACACTTCATAGAAATATTTGAAGGCCTTTGTTATTTTTATTGTGAGCTCATACTAAAAGTGATACAAAATGTTCACTGATGACTAGAACTGTTTTTATATTCTTTTTTTTTTAATCTATATGTCTATATTTTTATATTCTTTTTTGTCTATTTGTGTAAATGTCTATAGTTCTCAGGAAGTACATCAAGGTGTACTGGCTACAGATGTTTTCTGAACACTACAGTGTACTTGTAATCTTTTAAAGAAAAATGTAAACTAATTGATACATAATAGAGTCAGAGTTTGTGTAGTCCTTTTAAATTATTCTGTTTCTGGCAGGCACTGTTCTTCTATTGCTATAAATAGCCATAACTTTTTTGTACCAATTCTAGTTTTGTAAAAGCCTTCTCTAAGCTCAGCTGCTATTTTCATAACTGGAAACTGATGAAGCCTAGTTAGAGATAGAACATGGTCTCAGTGAAAGAGAAACTGTTGTTTAACCCCTTTGACTTACATTCAATATCAAGTACTGACTTTACTTGCTACTCATTACAGCTTAGGATTCTAGTTGTTCTTGCAAGTATTACTATTTTTGTTTGAGCTGTGCAGACAACTTTGAATACTTCATGCAAATAGGTAAAAAACATTGTACAATATACAGTCAGTATTCCAGAAAGCTGCTGAATTTGTATTTTTCAGACAGGGTGCATTTTGATTGCAAATTTTAAATCACATGGTATACATCTTTTGAAAACAGTGTTCATCTCTGACATCTGATATGTTCATTATGATGGAAAAATATTTTCTAGCCGTGTTTACCGAGTTATTCAATGCAGTATTTAGATTACTAACTGAAAAAAACACAGTGAATACAGAAAAGATAGCAAGACTGGGTAGAGAGAATGTTCTTTCTTCTTCTCATTTGTTGATAAGATAGGGTTAGTTTTCTAGTTACACATACTGTGGAAAGAGGAAAGAGTTGCATTACTTTTTCACTACATGAATATTACAAGTTGGTATCATTACTTATAAATGTAAGGCAATATTTACAATAAATACCAAAGTAAATGGAAAATATTTTAAAGCTAGGTAGTTTCTTAACAATTCATGTAAAATAAAGCTTTTCCATTATTGTCTTGACATCATTACCCTGCAACTAGAATGATTTTATAATATTAAAAACAAACAAAAAAACCTTCATGTGACTAAACAAAAATTAACACTGATCCTACTCCAAGCACAGTGATATAAAATAAATTCGACTTTTGACTTGATATTTTGACTTTGAGTATAACATTCACCTTGAGTATTGAAGCATCTCTATGAGCACATAATATAACATTTTCAAAAGCGTTTAATTAAATTGACTCCTAAATCTCCATTTTCATGCTTTCAGCTATCTTAAACCACTAGCATTCAGGTATTTACATAGTTCTGAAAATTAGTTCCCAGTGACACTTTCCTCAGGTGGTAAGAGAGAAGCCAGTCTCCAAATACAGATGATGAATTGTTTTAAATATTATATTCACAGAAATAAATAGCCCAAAGCCAGACAAGATAAAGCAAGGCAGGATGCCAGTTACATATTGTAGTTCAGGATACGCCATCTGATGGTTGTTTAATAGTCTGAGGAAAGAAATGTTTGCTCTCCAGTTTCAAATAGACAGGTATCAATTGCACAAGAGCCAACACCTCAAACTTGTACTGACAGCTTTACTTTCAGAAATAGCAATAAAGATATAAAGGAAAGATAAGAGAGGGCTGCAGGCTACAGCATATGGTTTTATTTATTCTGAGAATTCATTTAGAATTCATTTGGCTATCCTTTTCATCTTCTCTAGGTATAAAATATGAATATAGTTAAAGTTGTTCTACTTTTACAAGTGGGTGCTTAAGAAGTTTGCATGATAATGAGAGAATCACAGACTTTATGTACTGTGCAACTAGTCAGTATTAATGTTTCTTTTAATGCTAAATAATGCATGTAGGTCACTCTGAAAGTAATGCTTATTTATTTCCATAGCGATTACAACAGATATAAAGAGTACAATAACACTGCTTCCTAGAGCAAATGCTTAACTACAAAACACTATTTTTCAGCTTAGTCACCACTAGCTATGCATTTTTGCCAGCAAGAGCCTGTGTAGAAATCTGCACTAGTGGAGTTGACCCACTGTTTCACAGCTGCTGTGACAGTGTGATTGCTATGAAAATATTTCACATACAGTCCATCTTCCATCAGCCCAAACAGATGGTATTCAGAACATGCTAAATCTGTACAGTGGGTATGGAAAGACAGTCCAGCCAAGACTCTCTATTTCTTGTGTGAGCATTTGTGGGACCCACATGGTGCAAACTGTGATGCTCCAACATTACCACCACAGGTTCCAGTGCACTGAAGCCAATATTTCGTTCCATACATGATTCCATGGTTGTAATCTGCCAATTGACTTGGATCAGCTGGCCAAGAAACTCCTCACTTCATGGTAGGACAGCTGCACCTGGCTGTCTGGAATGTGGCTTGTCTTTTGCATTGCTGTCACCACTACTGAGACAAACCACTACTGCCTCACCAAGCTAACATCCATTGTTTGGTCTCCATAAACAAACAGTGTGTGTTACAGTGTGATGATTGTGTGCCACTTTTTCTGCATGGAGGAATTTAATTCTACACCTCTGCTTCATACCCCCTTCCATGTCAGACACCATTTTGTCAGACTGCCCCTCTGCGGCCATCAGTCACGTAGCAACTGCCACATCACTAACATCCTCTGATGTTATGGGCCAACAAATTAGGAGGCATTACTTTCAGAGAAGCCCTTGTTAAAAACATGGAAAATACAACAGTTATAGTGCTGATAAATCCAGCTTTGTTCTTTTTGTATTATAGTTTCCTGTAATCTAGCAGTGTTCTACCATGGAGCTACTAATGAAAATATGAATTGCTTGCACGTGTCTTGCCCAGCACTGGAAAGTTGCATACTAAAGGCTAGAATCAACGTTGTTTTGTACAACATCACGACAGGTAATCAAATATTGTGTGCATAAAGGCAGAAAACACAGCAATATGTATATATATAGTAAGTTGCTAAAAGACCTTTTGTAACAACACACAATGATAAAAATGTGTAATACTTTTTTTTTCTTTAATGTTCATACTTTTTGGGATACTTCCCCACTCTTTCTTTCATTCAGCATTTGGGAAAGAACCTTGAAGGGTGCACCCTGCTGCCAAGATTTGTTCTTCAAATATTTAACATATACTCTTGTTAAAGAAAAGTACCATGTAAGATCTGACAGAGAGAGGAGAGGCTGTTGCTGCTCTGTGCCCCTGGATTCACACAATAGCACGGCTAAAAATCTGTTCCCATTCAGCACATGCATATCGACCATGCATACAAGTATATCACATGTGTACATATACATATATACACAGCTATCCACATAGGTAACACAGTGAGATGCATAAAGCAGACACATGAAGGCAGTACCAAGAGCCTTGTCCTCCGTGCCGTGCAGCCACATAGAGAACTGCTACTGAAAATATACATATGTATATATAGTGAGAATATACAGTTTAATATGCGTGTATATATATTTAATATATATATGTGTATATACATATATATATGATAATGTGTATATTTAAATATATATTTAATTCATATACAAACTGTCTTAAAGCTCCAGTAGCTTGGCTCAGACAATCAGCATCTGCCCCTGGATCCCAGTCTCCTCAACTGCTAGCACCTGGATGCATGAGCCCCCAGGAGCACAATCACTCTAGAGCTGCTGGTCAAATGGATTCTCTTCTTCTCTTGTACGCAGATGAGCTTTTATCACATAAACTAATATTGTTTATGATTTAATAGGGATTGATCCAGACCTTCTTATTTTTGAAAGACTGAAATTCAAGGGGCCAAGTATTTACACCTCGCAGAATAAATACGAAAGGCGAAACAGCACAAAGACCTCTGAGTGGGAAAGATGCCAGCATGGTAATGTTACGTCAAGTTCACTTCTACTCCAAGCTCCATCTTCTACCACCACCTCCAGCACAAGCCTGATGGCTGTAAAAACAAAAGGCAGCACATATTCCAGGGAATCAACTTCTCTGCTGGATAACCATTTGGCTAAGAGGACAAGCACAACTTCAGGAAGTACTAGACTATCCACTAGCTCAGACAGAAGGACTATACACTCAACTTTGATACCTAAATCTGCAGAGGTGTTATCCCGCATGCCCACTCCTCCTCATCTGAACAGCAGCAAACAACACTTAAATGAAACCAAAGGTTACAGTGGCAGGAATTACACTTCAGACAATGAAGCTCCTGTTTGGGAAGCTGCAGCTCTGGGTGTCTGGCTGATTCCTGTTATTCTCTGCTCTTATCTCATCTTCCTTTGCTTTTGTACTGTGGCTCCTGGAGCAGGGTGCTGCAGAAGTAGGAAAGGTCACTACCAACCCATACAGAGAGGAAGAACAATGTCTAGGCAAATAAAATAGACTACTGTCCAAGGTGGCCTGTAAAATACAGTCACCACCCTTGTTGTGGAACAAACAGCTTTTTTAAAATGAATTGTATTTCCTGGCCTGATTCTTTTACAGAACAAAGAGTGAGTTTCAGAATCATTCAGCTATAATTTCATTCTCAACAATTAAACATATTTCCACGGTCTCTTTGGGTAAGAATTGCACACTCACAGGTCTCATTACATATTCAAATCTGTTTGAGCATATTTTAGTACAAAATCTGACTCAGAATAACGCCTAACAAAAACAATACGCTTACCCTAATTTAAGAGAGCAGATTCACTGCAGCTTACGTGACCTCTGCCCTGACTTTCACCAGCCTTAGAAAAACTGATTTAAATGTTATAATATCACAAAAGATTTAATGATAGCATTTATTTAATTGCTCCAGATCTAGTTGTTTTCATAAAAACTGTATTCATTTTTTCCTGTTAAATTCTAGATTGTTTTTTACTATATACTCCTAATACTGGAATAAAACAATTTAACACGCACTGTTTACTTCCTCAAAGAAAAATGCCCATTAATAACGTAAGGCTCCAAAACTACTGACTTCCATTAACTCAAACATCTGATCATCCAATTATTTATGCTTTGCTTTCACTTCAATCTTCTGACAATAACTTGAAATGTTTCTGAAGCCCTCCTAGACTAGTACCACTACTTCCTACTACCATTAGACTTCTTTTTAAAACTTAATTGCTGTGTGATGCACTGACAGATCCACTCTACTACTACTAAGGAAAGCACAAATGCAACCACCAACTGTTCATGAATTGCAGTTATGGTCAATTTGTACTGTCCACCTTCACTTGCTTTATTATGCCCACACATATTTATCATTTACATCATTTGCTTTTTTTAATACGGACATTTAATGTACATTGCACAGCGATATACAAAAGATTTTAAAGCTTTAGAAGTTAGAATTATAATTAAAAACAAACTTTTTGTTTCTTCACCCTGTGTACTCTCTTCATAAAACTGCTACTCCTGAACATAAATCAAATGACTACATCAACAAGATGTTTCTTTGACTTATCTTGCTCAGGAACATTGCTTAGGAAAGCAAACATTTTCAGCAGTAGTCAGGATTGTTCTTTCTCTTTTATATTTGTTGATGTCTCAGAGTTTCTCACTTTCTTCACTAGATATAATAAGAAATATCTATATCCTAGACAAGTTTACACTCATGTTATTAAAGGAAACAAGCAACAATAAAATTGATTGTCATGTGTCTATGTAGAAAATTATGTTAAAAATAGTAAGATTTATGTAAAGCTTAATAATTATAGTGATGAAGTTAGAAAGTCCCATGTATATCTAATTACAGTTGAGCAGCTTGGTTTCAGAGGAAAAGACCACCCTAAAATTATATTTTAGGGCACACTGAGCAAACTGCAGTTTAAGGAGCTGAAGTTTATAAGAAATTTTAGTTCTTGATAGAACATATTTACTAATTTACATTGTCACAATAGAGAGTGACATAGGATAAGAAGCTTGTCTGGTGGCTTGTCTTTCATGTCGCTCTCACCACTTCCAAAATGCACCACCCACCACCCCACTGTGCTGAGATCCACTGGTCTCCATATGTTCAGCAAGCACTGATGAATGATAATAGGTGCCATTTTTTCCACATGGAGGAATTCAGTTCCACACCTTTGCTTCATATCCACTTCCATGTCAGATGCCATGTTGTCAGACTGCCCCTCTCTGCTGCCATCTGTCACACAGCAACAAAATGTAACAGAATATTGGCAGGAACTTTCAACCTCTACTACCATACCACCAACATCCACCTCTGAAGTTATGGGCCCACATAGTAAAATGGGAGGCATTACTTTCAGAGCAGCCTTTGTATAAAACACAGTTGTAGCAGGACTACTTTATTACAGACTAGTGCAGTAACAAGAAAGTTAACACATACATTTTAGGTACCAGGGACTAGGTAGAAAGATTTTTTGTTCAGATAGTACGTCCCTTTTATAGTCCTTTCATTTCTTAGCTGTGTTTGTAGCAATGCTAAGCACAAAAACACAATCGAAGTGTCAGCTCCTGCCAGGAGTATCAATGACTTCTCAGAAGTCCAGCAGACTGTCTATAACTGAGTTTTCAGACACTCAGTCACATTTGAGTGAAACCCCAACCAGTTCTAACATCTATCCTCTCTGCCAAAGATCAAACCATGTCTGTCTTACAGCCTTTTTGTCAAATCTTAGAAGCAGATTATGTTTAGTGTCACTTTTAAATGGCAAAAGCATGACACAATGCAGACAATAAACCTCAAGAAAACATAGTGACAACAAACATCTTACCTCGCAATTCCTAACACAGTTTACTAAAGACATCTTATGACAGTGCTTACAGCAGTTTCTAAGATGCAAAAAATTAGTCAGAATCCTGACAAAGCAAGTTCTTTTCCTGTTTGACCTAACATCAGATTTCAACTTTTCTTTGGAATGTTTATACGGGAGATAAAAGAAAAGTTAGGCTCCTCAACAGCACCAGTGAAGCTATGCATCAGAACTCGTTCAGAGGGCCAAGAACTTAACTTCTGTGATGTTTTCCCATTGGAGGCAGCTTATTTTTCCCTTGCAGCAAAGAACTTTTCCAGTTTGTGGAGACAAGTGTTTGGATTTGAAATAAGGCATCTGCTACTTGGAGGTTAGAGAAGCAATGACCGCAGAGAAGTACATCTAGTAGTCTTCCTGTTCAAGTTTCAATTGGTGGTGGACAGAATTGCCTGAGGTCAGGGCTGTCAGGAACCTGCCATCTGGCCAGTAATCACCAGTAAAATAATTGCCCAAGGAGAGAGACAATGTCTCCAAATACTGTATATCGTTTTCTGCTTCACCTTACTTCCCAGTCTATGCACTGGGGGGTTGCCCTGATTCCTAATTTATATGTTAACTATCTTCATTGCCATTTAAAAGTAACATAAACCCTGAGCACTTCCCTGTACTAGAATGTGTACATACACTCGCACATAGACGTATTGAGGGATACAAATCTTAGAGTCATGCATTTGTATTATAATGTATGATACAGACCACTGATAAAGATGTATTTACTACTATAACCTGCAAATCTATTACTCTTAACTCTTCACAGCTTTTAAACTACAATAAGTTGGAAGGATTCACACTGGAGTTAAGATCCCAGAGTTTTACGTATTCTACAATATCACAGCAAAATACTGTCACCCCTAAACACATAAACAATTTTGAGGGAGAAGTAAGAAATAAGAAATATCGAAGATGAGAGCTCAAAATATCATCCAATCTACCTGTGATCCAGTCTACTGCATTACACAAATTCTGCACTTCTGATCTGTAACACAGATCATTAGCTAAAACCACAAATGCAGCTGAATTTGATATTTCCTTTCTAGCAGTTAGACTGAGCACTTGCAGGATTATAAAGATCTTATTCTTGCTCATATGTTTCTTAGCAAGGAGAGGAAGTGACAAAGACATTGAAAAGCAAGTTGGAGGTCAATGCTGTAGATTTTTAAAGCCATTTGGCCAAGCATTCTGTAACCAAGGAGTCAGTAAGCCAGAAATGACTGGAAAATTGGTATCTTTGATTTAATGGTAAGTGTTGGATGTGTTCACGGAACATAGTGAATTAGTCCCAATATTGTTCTAAGCAATTCCCATTAAATAGCTGGAATGAGAAAAAAAAAAAAAACACCACTCATGTGGTGGTGTCACGATCCACCACTTTGATGCCCTGCCACTAAGGAGATGTCAGCTTTTATCTTGTCTTATTTTCTGAAGCTTTTATAGAACATAAATAAGCTTGGCTCAAATACTTCTGAGAGAACTCTAGAAGCCTGGTTATTTTTAGGTTTTTCATGAATTAGCTGCCAAGTTAATGAAATGCTAACGTAATAAAATGAAAAATCAATTTGCCTTGCTTTGCTGCTCTTTCTGCTGGTATTATTAAGTCAAATTTATTTGAACTACAAGTGTCACAGGCATCTACTTAAATCCATTTAAAGTCCATGATGAACAATGGAAGAAGTTAATTGCTATCTATTACAAAAAGGAATTTATTATTTATTAAGTGGGAAGCTACACACATTTTTTCCTTGCCAAATCTGAATACTACACACAAGAAAGAACACAGAAGGCCTCAATGTACTAAGACTCAATCCATTCCTGTTTAGGCAGTGTACTCACCTCACCACTCCACCAGCCCTCAATTTCAGCAACCCTCATTCTTTCTTCCCAAGCTACTTTCGTATTCTGTAAATAACTGTCAGTTCATCTTGCAATCCCCATCCCATTTCGTACCTTATTTTGTTGTGGGACAGTGAAAGTCATAACCTTGCTAAATGAGTAAACAAGCTCAGCAACTACTTGAGCCAGATGTAAACACACACAAGGTACCTGGTTCTACATGTGACCAAGTTGTTGCACAGGTATAAAAAGTTGTAAGCACATACAATAAAGGTGGTTCTCAGGTCTCTTGCCACATTTTGTTCCATTATTGTATTCTAATTTAGAGTATGTTAGCCCTTGTGATGTCAACCGAGAACCTCATATCACTCAGTGTACTTCAACATCTCTCCAACAGTTAAACTTAGGTAACACAATCTTTACTTTCCAGAAAGGAAGCTGAGGTAGAAAAAAATCTGAGATGCTTGGAAAGCATTGAACAACTTTGGATCTCTTAATTAAGTTAATGGAACTTGGAACTCAACCCATTTCATAACTTGAAAGTTTTCAAAAATAATACATCAAAAGAAGTTGTGTGAGAAGTCAGAATGTGAACAAACACAGAACTAAGACAGGATTTCTCAGGCTAAGAAATGGAGTCACGGAGTTGATCAGATCAATCTATGTCCATGACAGGGGGCAACAGGCCTCTGCCCTCCCCCCACTCCAGTCCCACAAAAATGGGAAGGAAGGAAGGGAGGAAAAGAACAGCGGCAACAATCTATGGAGGAAAACTTATTTTACTATAATATTGGAATGCAAGATAACACAATATATACAATTTAATTGAAATTGAGATTAATAAATCAGACAAGATGAGAGAGTTCCCGGGACCGAGTCAAACCTGAAAAGCTTGAAACGGCCAGGAAAGCACCCTTCAGCAGCCACTGCAAGGCAGCAAAAAGAGTGCCTCCCCCTACCCAGAATGGCCAGATCCCGTGACTGCTGTAATGTGCAGGGATAGGTACTTGGAATTGGGGCAGTGACACTTTAATGCCCCGTACACTACATGATGTTTTGATGTGGAATACTGAAACCCAAAAACAAAAAACATAGAACCATGACGAAAGTACAGAACAGAATGTTCAAGTCACCAATATATGACTTAAGGCATACTTTATTCAAGAACAAGATTCCTGGACAGTTATGTTTACAAGAAAATTTAAAAAAAAAAAAAAAAAAAGAAAGAAAAATCTAACTACTTTCAAGACTAACTCATCAACAAGTTTCATAGTTTTGGTTAAAGTTCTGAATCCATATCATACAGTAATATCAACATATTATAATTTAGTATTTCTGTAATAACTAAATGTACCTGCAGAATCTTTCATGGTAATGCTTGTATATTTAATAGTTTTTTCACAGATTCCTTATACTGAGACATGTTACTTTCTGTTTCACCTTCATTTTTAAGTGCAATTACAGAGTTTCTGTAATTTCTAACTACTTCAGATGCAAGAAGCTCTTCCTTAGTTACATTACTGACATTCTCCGTGGCTTTTATTTGAAGTAGTGTAGCCAGGGCATTTCTCTGCGAGGAGCTGTTTTCCCAAATATACTCTTCCATGTCTTCCTCAGTCTTCTCGCTCTCCCATGCCTCAGTTTTCTGAAAGAAAATGTACCTGATTTTAAAACTAAAAACTGAAGCAAAGCCAAAATAATTTGTAGACTCTTTTTTCCTCATTCCAATTCAGGTAAAAAGCAAAACAAATCCCAATCAGTATTATTATAATTATTTTCATCCCCTGAGAATTTAATATGTTAGTAAACGATGTAGTAAGAGCCTTACAAGCAAGAGAATAAAACAATGAAAACGTAATGTAAGTGTGGAGCTGTGTGACATATTTCTAGAATTCACATTTACTGTAGTAAGTTAAAAGATCACGAGCGTGTTCTTCAATGGACTAAATAAAATGATTTCTTCATTCTATCCCAGATAATTCAGAATTTCAGTTAATATTAACCAGTTTGGCTGATAATATGCTCAGTAGCTAATTTCAACTGTTTTTCTCACAAAAATTCCAATAAGAACTGGGGGGAATAACCCAAGGAAAAAACACCTCTTCATCTAAAAAAACACAGTAACCAAACTTAGTACTAAACAACAGGCACAGATGACTGTGATTTGTTTTTATATACTTGCTAATACAAATAAACATTTTTTTTTAACATCACAAACAGCATACGGATTTATTTTAATGCAAAACTTGCACTTTAAACACTGCAAAGACTTGGAAACTTTCCAAAATAAATGATTAATCTGACACGCTGAAAAAGGCATATACAGAGCAAGTGAAGGGTCCTACACCTAAGGAAGAACAACCACACATATCAGCACAATTTAACTGCGTACGTTTGGTGGCCCTGCTAGGCAGGGGGGTTGGAACTACATGATCCTTGAGGTCCCTTCCAACCCGGGTGATTCTGTGATTCTGTGAACCTGCAAGAAAGGAGCTCTGCACGGAAGGATCTAGGTGCCCAGGAGGACAACAGGTTAACCATAAACCACCACTCTGCCAATGAGGCCAATGGTATTCTGGGATGCACCAAAAAGAGCACAGCCAGTAAGTCAAGGCAGGTACTCCTCTCTCTCTGCTCTGCCTTGCTGAGATCACAGCTGGAGTACTGCACTCCCCAGCTCAAGAAAGACAAGAAACTGCTGGAGAAAGTCCAGCAGAGAGCCACAAAGCTGATTAGGGCCCTGGAACATCTCTTATGAGGAAAGTCTGAGACCCTCAGCCTAGAGAAAACTAGAATAGGAATCTTATCAGTGCTTATTGATATCTACAGGGCAGGTGTCAAGAGGATGGACCCCAGATCTTTTCAGAGGTGTCCAGCAATAGGCCAAGAGGCAACAGTAACAAACTGGAACAGAGGAAGTTCCATACAAACATTAGGAAAAACTTCCTTACTTTGAGTGTGACTGAGCACTGCAACAAGCTGCCCAGAGAGGCTGTGGAATCCTCATGCCTCTGAAAGGTCAGTTGAAAGGTATTTATTTCACTCAATTGTTTCCAACTATCTGAATCAGAAAAGATTCTGATTTCACCAAAAACAGTGGTGATATTAATGGTCCCATTCTCTATTTTCTGTTGAATTTGCTAATACCTATCTCCTGTAAGACTTTCTCTCAAATATTTAGAATGACACAATTGTAAAAATATCTACGCATTAAAAAGGAGACTTGTTTCTCCAATAATTAAAAAAATTAAGGTTAAACAAAAGGTATGCAAAAAACTACTACAGTCTGAAATAGCACATGGTCAAGATTTAACTGAAACACTGCAAGTGACAGTATTGTTTCAATTCCAGCTTTGTGATAAATGTTTGCTTAAATATTCATCCCTTGTGGGATGAAGTCATTTTTCTTTCTCTCACTGAAGTGAGCATTTCCTGTCAGTAAAATTCCTTCTTTTGATTTTAAATGTCTGAATTCAGAACTTCAAAGAAAGTTATTAAATTATCTATTTATGCCACTTAGCTTTTCTGACTGACATTAATGATAAAGACTCTTTGGAAGTTGTTAGATTATGAATGAGTTCATAAGGAAATGTAACATAAAGTATCACAGCATTTAGAAATCACCCCTACCTCAGCCTCAGTTTACATTATTGGTATAAGGATGCACTGAGAAAGAACAGTCAGGAATGGTACAATTATATCACACTTTATTATTCTGCAATCTCAAAGCCATGAAATTTAAACAAAGTCTTAAAATACACTGAACGGTGCTCAGAGCTAGGTATCTGTCTTTCACTAATCACTGGGTTACAGCACTCCTTTCATTTTCTATGCATCTTGAGCCTTTTTCCCACTCAGGGAGAGAGTTCCAGCAAGATGAGAATGCCATTCTTCAACCTGCCATTTTAATCCTACAACCCACAGGTCACAGCATTGTGAGTGTTCACAACATGGCCTGCTTAGGTTTCAGAACTTCATCTTATAATCCAAATAAAAATATTAAAATCCTACTATGAAAATCACAATGTTCCATTGCTGCCAAATTCTCCTGATATAACCTGAAGTGATAAAAATATCTTGTAACATAAATGACCAAAGAGAAAAAAGGCAATACAATGTAAATGTGAATTCGAGTCTAGAGGAAAACTACTATGGATATTGGGATAACCAATGATTATGTAAAATATTCAATCTGCTGCAAGCAAGCATATACCACCTGTGTCTTGTAGTTAAATGCTCTACTGTAAAAGGAACATAAAAGCAAGGTGGGATGTGTTCCTCACATTTATTTAATACATAAAACTTTGGGAGTTCACAGGCAAATTTAATTGTTTAGTATCACAATGTCCTGTACATTCCACTGTTTTCTTCTTCTCCCATCCACCCTCCTGCTTCAACTTCCCTGTTCCTTCAGTTCATCAAGTATTAACTGCAATGCAAACATATGACAAAGGAAAACACCCAGAAGACCTTTGGCTATTATTGTACATACTCTATCAGAAACCACTATCTAATTATGTCTACTCCTACATGCCTCCTTCCTTACTGTTCAAGTCTCAAATCTTTTATAATCATTCTTCTGTACTTACAACTTTAGAAAAAGCAAGATACAAGAAGTGTGCAGAATGTTATTATTGTTTTTAGTATGCAAGATTACACTTTTTACTTTAAGAGATGCCCTTTCACTTTCTATTCCTGTGTAACTTTTCACTAATAATCTTTTAAGATCTTATCTGTGTAATGAAGAATTATATCCTCCATTCCACATCATCTCTCTGTGCATGTTGAAAATCATGTCTATCCGGACCACGAAATACTGTTGCAACTTTTTTTAATCTTGTTTAAAACGATTGAATTCTTTCCTTCTCATCATTATCTTTTCCATATCCACCACCTTTATAGCTACTAGTAATGTTTTTTTCTTATTCAAAACTTAAGACTGTGTGCTCCGCTTTGTTCTCCCTTCCACTTGAAATTCATACAGGACTTCACTTTATAGTGACAAACTACCAATCCCAATTATGTGCTCTTTTTAACCACGTGGGGGCAGGAAACCATTACTTTTTAAAAACCACTTAATACCTTAAGAGCTGAAGTTGCAGCATTCAAGAAGCACTCACACAATGCAGCAGAAATACAACTATTTTATCTGCTGTTCAATAATGTACTTAATGTATCTCACTCTTTCATTTGCTGAATTCACTCCAGGCACAATCTTGGGAAATAATTTGAAAGGAATCAGAGAAAGTCCAATGAAAGAAGGTTGATTTTTGCTACAGATGGTGCATGTCAGATATCTACTGTGTACAACACAGACAACTATTAAAAATGAAAGAAACCTTCCAGCATGTTAAAATAAGTATTTTTTAAAATAATTAACATTCTTAAATTCTCAAATCTGAGTATTTTGAACATAACTTGACTCATGTTTTGAACACCTTCCCATAGCTGTTATGTACACCTTATTTGAAACAGCAATAATAGAATAGATAAGAACCAAACAATAAAGTCACTTATTTCTTCCTCTCTTCCTTCATTTTCCCTACTAAAACAAATAAACATTCAAATTTATCCACTCGAAAGTAACAAAGACTATCAGAAAATACCAAGATACCTGCTGCCAAAAGGATAGGCTACACTATACATTACAGGAACAATAATAAACACCACAATTATTGCTTCCAAAGAAAGGGTTTTAGTTAGTGTAAAGTCAGGTAACACTTCTTTATGTATTTAAGAAAACCCTTAACAAGTTTTTTTGTTTTTTTTTAAAAAGCCTTCAGCTTTAGCAATATTTTGGTAAAGTTAATTGCTTACATTTGTGTGAAAGCTATAAGATATGCTAGCTTCAAGTGCAATATTACTTTTAACTACAAATCCCCAGGGCTTATATTACCCAAAGGCTATCCAGTAGTATTCTAGTTCTCCTAAAAATAATCATAGAATTATAAAAGTTGGAAAAGATCTCTAAGATCATCTGGTCCAACAATCAAGTCATCATCACCTATGCCTACTAAACCATGTCCCTACATGTCCCATCTTCAATTTCTAGAAAACCTACAGACACTGACTCTACCTCCCCTCTGGGCAGCCTGTTCCAGTTCTCGACGATGGCTCCTGAGAAGATTTTCCTAATACCCAGCTTGAACCCCACTCCCTCCATCCCAGCTGGAGAGTGCAGCTGTCACTAGGGTCAACCCCCCCCACCTCACTACTACTTCCTTTTAGGTAGCTGTGTAGAGTGACATGGTCTCTCTTGAGCTTCCTTCAGACAAAACAATGCCAGTTCCCTCAGCAGCTCCTCACAAGACTCGTATTCAAAAACCTTTACCAGCTTTGTTATCCTTCTTGTGGCACGCTCCAGGGCCTCAATGCATCTCTTGTAGTGAGGGGCCCAAAACTGAACACACTGCTTGAGACGCAGCCTTGTCAGTGCCAAACACAAAGGGATAATCATCTTCCTAGTTCCTCCTGGCTATACTATTTCTCATACAAGTCACTGGCCTTCTTGGCCACCTAGGCACACTGCTGTTCATCCACCATTGAATAACACCACCAGATCCCATTCTACCACACAGCTTTTCAGTCACTCTGCCCAAAGCTTATAGTGATGCATGGGGTTGTTACAACCCAAGCAGAGGACCCTGCACTTGGCCTCGTGCTTCAGCGCATGAATCCAGCCTACCCAGATGCCCTTCCTATCCTCAAGCACGTTAACAGTTCCTCCCAACTTGGCAAATCATCTGTAGATTGATCCAAAAATAATGTCTCATTAGTTTGCATGGAAACTACAACAGATACAAAGAGCATAATTAAACTACTTGATAGTGCCAACTATCTCTAAAGCCAACAGAAGCTGGGGATGATGTGTCCCTTTTCTGAGCTCAGAATAGGACTTTCAGTCCTCACTCCTTTCAGCTTGAGGAAAAATTTGAGAGAGTACTTTAAAAGCTGGATATTTCCAAGTCACAGCAGTGGTTTAAAAGAGATAATGAAATGACAGATCCTAATTATTAAGTAGGAGGAGCTTGGAATCAGGCTATATTTTAGTTTCTGTAATTTTTTATAATTTCATAACTTCAAATACATGCTTAAAGATGTTTTGTTTATTTAAGATGAGCCACTTTATTTTTCAGTCACATAAATCATCACATAAATCACTGCAGATGACACCAAGCTGAGCAGTGCAGCTGATACACTGGAGGAAAGGGAAGCCATCCAGAGGAACCTGGACAGGCTGGAAAACTTAATGAGGCTCCACAAGGCCAAGTGCAAGGTGCTGCACTTGGGCCAGAGAAATCCCAGGTATTTATACAGTCTGGGGGAAGAACTCCTTGAGAGCAGCCCTGTGGAGAAGGACTTGGGGGTCCTGGTGGACAAGCTGGACATGAGCCAGCAGTGTGTGTTTGCAGGCTGGAAGGCCAACTACATCCCAGGATGCATTAAAAAAAAAAAAAAAAAGGGGTGGCCAGCAGGTATAGGGAGGTGATTGTTCTCCTCTACTCAGCTCTTGTGTGGCCCCATCTGGAGTACTACGTCCAGGTCTGGGGCCTCAGCATAAGAAAGACGCGGAGCTCTTGGAACAAGTCAAGAGAAGGGCAACTAAGATGATCAGAGGGCTGGAGCACCTCTCCTGTGACGAAAGGTTGAGGGAACTGGGCTTGTTTAGCTTGGAAAGGAGAAGGGTTCGGGGAGACCTCATTGTGGCCTTCCAGTACTTGAAGGGAGCTTATAAACAGGAGAGGGAACAGCTGTTTACATAGGTGGACAGTGACAGGATGAGGGGGGAATGGTTTTCAACTGAGACAGGAGATTTAGGTTAGATATTAGCAGGGAGTTTTTCACCCAGAGAGTGGTGACACACTGGAACAGGTTGCCCAAGGAGGCTGTGGATGCCCCATCCCTGGAGGCATTCAAGGCCAGGCTGGATGTGGCTCTGGGCAGCCTGGTCTGGTGGTTGGTGACCCCACCCATGGCATGGGGGGGGGTGGCGGTGGTGGTGAAACTAGATGATCTTTGAGGTCCTTTTTGACCCAGGCCATTCTGTGATTCTATGATAAAACAAACTCATTCACCTAGGGAGACTTTTCAAGCAAACAAACATTATTACGACACGTGACTCTCAGTTATGTGTGAAACTTAGACTAATTGGAATCAGTCCATTAGCCAAGTCAGATAAATTCAAACAAAATCTGTCTTAAAAGGGAATTTTAGAGAACTTTTAAACCCTATGATGTAACATTTCAGATATAGATATAAAATACACACACACAAAATAAAAACAGCATAGGCCTTATAAAGGTAATTAAATGAAGTCTTAGTTAACTGTGGAAGTATGATCCAAGCATAATCATTTTTGTTGATTTTGAAGAACCGCAATGGGGAAAAGAATCTAAGGTAATATACTTCAAGCAGTTCAGTCAGAAACTTTTATTTAAGTTTCAGGTAAGTTTAGTTTATGCAGATGGGAGAGAAGGGAGAAAGAGAGAGCATGAGAGATTTTCTTCTCCAACTGCTTACCCAAGATTCATGGTACAGAACTGTGAGGAGATGTATTCCATAATCATAGTTCTGTCTTCTTAGTGGACACCTGAAAAATTCACAAAGCTAGTCTTTCTGAAATTGAACTACAGTAAAGATGTAAATATACTTGAAGAAAATAATAAACTTACCAAAATTTCTAATCTGTAAATAGGCAATTCTATGGAAATGTGTCTGTGTCTGATTCAAACATTTCTGAATTACATGTTATCAAGAATAACATGATCATAAAGACATCACAGAACATCTTCAAGTCTAAAGGAAAATGTACAAGAGCAATTTACAGATCTTCAGAACCTGTAAAAAACCAGACTAACATATGCTGCGTTCCTCTGCTAGAAATAGCCAAAATTGAATCCAACGTGCATTAGTCCATACTGCCTTAAGACCTGATTTTTTTTTTTTAACCCTAGATCTAAAAGGAAGAAAAAAGTGAGCAAATCAATTAAATGCAGTTCAGAACAGAAGACCTACTCAATAATCTAGACAGAAAAAGTCTCTAAGTCAATGTAGGTTTAAATCAAAATAGAATCACCAGCAACATTTGTCCAGATAAGGCACAGCACTGCACAAGCACTTCTTCAAAGAAGTAATACAAAATGCCTGCTGAGATTTTGGTGACATTAATTATTTTCTCATGCTGATCACGAGTAACCTCATCTTCCTCACACCTTTTCCAAGAGGCTGTTTTGTCTCCCACTTTTTTAATAGGCAAGAGTTCAATTCTCTCTCTTCTAGAATATTGTGCAGCAGATACACTGAAACTTCAGAAACTATTTGTCCTATACACCATATAGTATCTCAGTTCCAGCAGCTCTGCAGTAAACCAGATCAAGGACTGATGCCAGTCAAAGCTGGTTCTTTTTTTCACCCTTCTTTCTGAGGGACAAACTCTTTCAGCAGCAGTACTGAATTACAGTAGATAACAGTGACTGTGAAACTGTATTCTTTAACGATGTAAGTTACACAAAACCCATAAATCAGGAATTTTTTACTTGCTCTAAGGATCAACAGGAACCTTAAGTAGTAAGAATTACGACTGCCACAATGTATGAAACTTCTCTTTTGTCATTTTATGAGAATTAACACTGAAATCAAGACAGTAAAAAGGGTGTTCAGTTTTCCAGTTGAAATTAGTAGGTGAACCTAGTTAACTTTGAATTAATTATGATTGTTTCACACTTTCAGAGAATAAATATTTTAAAAATATTCTATAATTCTACTTCCAGCCTTTACTGACATATACTACTCATGGTATTACTTTCTCATTTAAAAAGCAGTAACAATTCCAGATGGGACTGCCTGCTATTTTTGAAGTGAACAAGTTAATTAAAACAGGAATTTCCTACAATGGTAGTTCTGAAAATTCAAGCACTGGTTGTCTGTTATAAAAGCTGTCATCAGAAATAAGCCTGGCAGCAGTTAGCATATATATATTTTTTTTGATCCCTGATTTGTCTTACTGATGAATACAGAACAGACTGAATCATACAAGACTACATCTGAGATGCTTTGAAAACATTAATCTGAATGGCTAGGGACTGACTATTCTAGCAAATAACTTCTTAAAAGGGCTCAAACTTCCTGCTCATACTTCCTTCACAAAGAAGAAACTTCAGTTTAGAAGTACTTCCAATACTAGCCTAGAACAAAATGGATACTGCGCAGAGATTAAGCTGCAGAGTTTACTAGAAATAAAGTGAAATATTAATAAGCACATTAAAAAATCCTCCAGGAATGATTCATGAGATCGTTCACAAATACTATAGAGGTAAAGCACCTTTCAGCTATGCTAATAGCCACACAGTAAGTTTTGCCATGGATAAGAAACTGTAGCTCACGTGGACCCAGTAAGCCACCCAGACTTTCAAGACAAAAGGAATACAGTTTTTAATAGCAGCAATAAAACTGACTGAATGTCAGGAAATTAATAACGGGAAAACAACTCATAAAAATTTTAAAAAGCTAAGAGATAAGACTACCAATATTTTCTTTCCTAGCAGTGAATGCAGATATGAAATAAAGCACATAAAGCAATACAAATGGATTCTCATAAGCGCTTCAGAATTCAAACACAGAAAACAAACTTCTCCAGTGCAGTTTTCTGAAAATGAATGTGAATAACTACCATCATCTTTTTAAATCTAGAACATCAAAAAACTGAAAAATGTC
Source organism: Tympanuchus pallidicinctus (assembly GCF_026119805.1). Taxonomy (NCBI): domain Eukaryota; kingdom Metazoa; phylum Chordata; class Aves; order Galliformes; family Phasianidae; genus Tympanuchus; species Tympanuchus pallidicinctus. The sequence continues at coordinate 2,019,467 of NW_026294744.1, forward strand.
TGAGCACTGATGTCCTCATTTTTCTTGTCCATACTTCTTTTGAAAATTGCTGTAACCTACAGAAGCTGTTTATGAACAACTGCTACTACTTATAATAAAGATTTTTAAATACAATATCTGATAACATTAAACAAAGATTATGCTTGGTATCATGTGATTTGTCCATAACATTTTATCACTTATCACAGAACAGAAGTAGTGGTACTGATTGAATTGGAAAAGATCTGGCCCCTTTCTATACTGCAACTGCTGAAACTGACATTTTTTCATCCTGTAATCATACCTGTCAATTACAATAGTGAGTACATCTGTATCCTTGCAGTACCGCGCTCCTACAAGTTTAATGAGCTTCTTCTTTGCATGGTCGTCCAAATTCAGGTTAGAAAGTTTAACCTTGAAGTAGAAAAGAAAACACTCTTGTTTATTTGGAGAAATTCACTCTCTGCACCCCCCCAAAATACTTTTAGATATGATTAGACATATCTTTCATATCTGGACATATCTGAAATTAAAAGCGTAGTTATTAAATATGCATTTTTAGAGTTTTATCTTCCAGTTTTATCACTTACCAAAAACTTTTAAGTACACAGCAAATTCAATGTGAATATTCAAGTAATAGATTTCTTCTCATTCAAATACCAGAGGGGTTGAGAGAATAATTCTACTTTAACTTCTTTCAGATGGGAAAAAAAGCTGTCAGTTTCATCTGTACCTTCACTTCATACTCATATGAACTTAATGGGGAAAATAAATATTTTTAGCAAGTTTATGTTTTCTAGATACAGATTGGTAAGGGTAATATTAGGATATTTAAAAAATATTTGTTACAAGCACCCAGAAGAGAAGACATCAACAGTCATCAACTCAGAATTCTCACCATCATTATTAGAAGATCATTAATATAAGTATACTAAAATGCATACAAACCTAAGGGACCACAACCATCTCACATAATTCATCCAACTACTGTGTTAACAGCTTCCCGTTTCTTACAGTATCAAAAACAAAACAAAAAAACAAACATAAGGAAATAATTGTTACTTTTCTAAAAAGAAAAAAACCACTACAACACAGAAAACCCATAATGAAGTAGTTACTCTGAAGCTAATTTCTGAATATAGTTACAAGTATCGTAAGTAAAGCTAGGCGTTTTTAGATATTCAATGTCTGTACAACAGCAAACAGCAAAGCTAGTGTCTGAAGGTACAAAGGTTAGAAATGTAAGCTGATGATGAATACTGAAAAATTTTAAGACATTAAATGCCTTTCATGAATTGGACCATTGCTTTTTTTGTTCCCTCTATATCCTTCCTAACACATCACTGCAGTACAAAGGAACTGATCAAATTCAGGAATCTTGTAGAAGAAAACTATCTGGTCTGTTATCTATGCTACAGGAACACAAAAAAAAAAAACAATCCAAACTCACATTAAAGTGACAAATGTTTGCATGGCTTCTTGCTTCAAAAACAAGATATGGTTTAGACAGCTTATAATTGTGACCTGGAATGTTGCATGCTATTTCATGTTGAATTTTAGACAAGCTAGAGCTCCACAAAAAATAATGATTGCTTGAAAAATAGTTTTCTTTTAAATCCTGTTGTTTGGCACAATTCCAACAATTGCACTTGGGACCAGACTATGATAAACTTGGTACCAAGAAATACAGGCACTAGGCTACAACAGATGAAAAATGAGCATCTACAGTAAGATCTCAACTTGAAACAAACAAACAAAAAATCTCTTTAAGAATTTTTGCTTTTAATTCTTACAGTTTTCATTATTTTCTTAAAGAACCATGAGAAAGTGCATTGCAGTCTGTAACAGAGCAAACAGAAAAAGCTCTCACTGATACAAACTCAACCTTATCTGACTTAATGTCATCATCTGCTTTCACTTTTAAATCCTTCTCTTCTTCCTCTCCCTAAGCAGTTTCTGCTGTCAGAGGACTAATCACAAAATACTAGACGATTAATTTATTAATGAATCTGAGATCAGAACACCTGTAACTGAAGTCGGCATACAGACAGTTGTTCCATATTTATCTCCCACTCCAACCCCTCCTTTTTCTATAACTCATGCATAATGGACAACCACATCAAGCCTCACAGGAATCAGGGCCAGCTAACATTCATGGAAGATTTAGACAGGATAATACAAACTTATTTCCATGTATCATTTCGAATTATCCTCTCTACTGCAACTTATCTGACTCCTACACCAACATCTTTTGTCTCGAGAACCTCAACTGAAAGAAGAGACTTATATTTAGTAACATTTTACATAATTTAGAAGGCAAGAAACTTGCACGCTCTCACAATCTACTGTTTTTACTGGGAGGAGACTGAAGGTTGCTTGACCAAGCAGCTGAGCTCTTTGCCCTACCTGAGATACCGTGCCCACCACTGTCCTGAGAATGCTTTGAACACAGGAGTGATGAGGGGGGTGGGAGGGTGAGGTCAAATGAGTGTCTCCTTCTGTAATATACAGCCCGGCATAAAGCCAGAGGCTTACATTCTCATTGAATTTTCTTACATTTACAATGCATACAAATCTGCAAAAATTTGGCCTTGACTAGAAATGTGAATTAAGAGACAAACAGTTAAACTCTAATATGCAATGACAAAAAAGGGAAACTACTGCTAATAGTTGGTTGAAACGTATATTTAAGTAAATGACAAACCAAATTAAATTTCAACCAATAACATTTCACAATCAAAAGGGAAGATGTAGCCTCCTATAGATAAAACGAATGACTGCTGTTTGGTTGCTTAATTAGATGCTATGAAGCTGCTATAATGTGGCATTTTAGCTTATGCACCAAAAGAATACAGCCATCACTGACTCCACGATGCTGCTTTTAGAATAGGCTTTTAGAATCTAGTTTCAAAAGGCATATTCAAAAGCCACAGTCCTAACATTTATACCACAAGGACAGGAAAACACCTCAACTGATTGCTCAAAGCGAGGTCGTGTATCAAATACATCCTATCATTTCCCAGAGTGCATCATTATATTGATTCCTACACATATTTCAGCATCTTAAAAAAAAAAAAAAAAAAAAAAAAAAAAAAGTTAAAACATGCCGAATCAAAAAAAAAGAATGAGCTTAGGGTTCCCAATGCATGTTTGAAAACAGAAAAATCTAGAGATGCTCTATTTATGTCACAATTCAGGACAGAAGACTAAGATTTCTCAACCAAAGAAAAGAAAAAAAAACAAACACCCTTTTTAATAAAGGACAACATGTAGCTCACACTGTTCAACATAGCACCTACTATGTCTACATATAGAAAAGTTGATTTTTAAGAATGCATGCTGTTTTGTCTGTATCAAAGCTCAGAATTTACTTATAAATATATATTCACATCATTATAAGCTGAGTTCTAACATGCTGCAATATATAAGGCAATCCTCTGCTGCTTTTTTTTTGGTCACTCAATGAACCATTTCCCACATTCCCATACTTCTAAAATGTTTTAAAAGAAAGTCAAGTATCTGGGCATTAAAAACAAAGGTGTTTGCTTTCCAAGAGTACTACTTACTCTTAAAGTCACTATTCTTGCTTTGGGATTACGAATAGATGTACCTGAAGAAACATAATCCACTGTCTCAATTTCAATAGGAAAATGCTGTTCGCATTTCTCATCACTGTCCAAAGCACTTGGCCATTCAGTGCAGAAATCTGTATAATAAAAGAAAACAACCCAAGTAATTTCTGTCTTTTCTCAAATTTACTGTAATTTGTGTTTTTAGGAGTAGTTCTAGAGAAACTATACTATTTCACAGGCAATAGCAGCATCTCTGCTAGACTCCCTCCAGTATTTCAATGTCTTTTTTGGTTCCTCAAAAACTGGACACAGTATTCTGGATGCAGTCTCAGAAATTACAAAGATGGGGAAAAAAAAATAATTTCCTAAATACGTTGGCTACGCTTCTGCTAGTACAACCCAGAATACAGTTAGACTTCATCGTTGCCAGGGTACACTGCTGTTCCACATTCGACATTCAAAAGCCTGCTGGGCTCTCCATGGTCTTGTCCACAAAGATGCTTTGTCCTTTGCAGGCCTCACATACAACTGGCATGAGCTACTCCATCCCAGACACACGACTATTTACAGTTAATTAACTTCATGGAAGTCCTAGCAGCAGATTTTTCTTTTCCCCGCCTGTTGACATCCCTCTGAATGACAGCCTGTTTTACTCCCTCCCCTATTTGTTACTATGTGAAAACATGATGAAGTGGTGCTCTCTGTCATCACCCAGCTTGTTACAATGCACACTTCACACATACTTGGAAATGGTTTATAGGTTTGCTTCATCATCTTCTAAAGACTGCAGTGAGGTTGACTGACATGTTGTTTCTGACATCTTCTCTCTCACCTTCATGAAATTTTCACAAAAAATATCCTACTCATCCTGGGTAATCCTAAGTAACCTTTGTTTTTGTATCTTGGGTCACTCAGGAGTTCCCTGCTCACCCATGCTGTCCTTCTACCATACTTGCTCAAGCTTTTGCTGACTGGAATGGACTATTCTTGTGCTTTTAAGAGGCAATTCTAAAAGCTCCCCTTCTCCCTGCTACCTCCAATAAGATCTGCCAAGCAGACTTCTGAATAAACAAATATCATTCTCCTGAAGTTCTGGCTGCAGTTCTCTGAGGATTTTAAACTCCACAGTTTCATGATCATTGTTATCAAGGCTGCCCCTAACCTTCTTAAGTGCAACCAGTCCTTCCTAGTTTGTGAATGACAAATCCAGCAGAACATCTCTTGTAGTCAACTGGTAGATCATATGCATCAACAAATTGCTGTTAATATGCTAAATGTCCTCCTTACTTCTCTCAAGATCTTGAACTCCAACATCTTTTTTCACAATCAAGAGCTGCCATCAGCTTTCAAATCCACAGCCAGTTCTTCCATACTTGTGACTAGCACACCTAAAACAGAATTTTCTCATGGACAGTTTGCCCAGGATCTGAATACAATAACATTGATAACACTCTACAAGTCTCCAAGATTGTTTCTATCCCATTCTACTACTTTTCTAGACAGTGTTTAGATGGCTGCCGCTTCCCATCAGTACCAAAGATGGTAAGGGTGAGGGTTTTTCATCTATTTCAAGAACAGTTCATCTACTTTCACTTCTGTAGGCAGCCTGGCCCACCAGACTCTCAATTGGCTTGTAACCCATCTCACAGCAAACCTCCATATCCAAGCTGTTTCAGAACAGATCAGCAGCTTCTCCATCCTGCATGATTGTGAAACAGACAGGAACAAGATTTCTCCTTGCATTTCCATGACTCTTCAAACTTGTAATTCCTCCTGTAAATGCTGCATGTGTTTGTAAACAGGTGTTCAAGCCAGGTCTCTTAGCACCTCCTCCCTCCACTTCGCTCTGGGCTAACCTCATTAGGAACTCCTAATTAGCTCTGGCTGGTAGATCCTCTGCTCTTCACTAAATCTCACACAATCTCTTATGTTTTTTTTTTTTTTTTCTTTGAAATATACACCAGAACGACCATTGATTAGCTGTGATTAAACCAGGCTTTAATTTTCTGAGAACTGAGTCGTATTCATCATCCGTTTACCTTATGAGTCCAAACTATGAATTCTTCAGTACAAGCAGGGTCTAATAGAACAGTAAAATTCAAGTCTCACAGGTGTACTGGAAACCTCACAAGACCTATCTGCTTACCACGTGTATAATATAATGAAGCAAAACCAAAGCATACTATACTAGCCAAAGCCTGACAAAAAAACAGCTTCAGAGATGCCCACCCCAACACAAACACATCCACACATACACCCCCCCACACACATCCCAACAAAAAAAAGCCTGAGAAAGTAAAACAAAGTAAACGAATCCTACCTCTGAGAGCTGCACAGTGTTTCTTAATTGCAGGAGGAGTAAGATGTAAAAAATTGGGAATCTAGAATAGACATACCAAGAGTTACCAAAATGACATCATTTTGCCTCTTAATAATTAAAGGGGCATAACTGAAATTTGGTTACATTTTCAGAATTTGTTAATATAATTCAATACATTCAACAGAAGATAAAGGTAAGAAAAATCCTCAAGCTTCATTCAGGAAAATATTTTAAGTTCAATAATAAGTCACAGGCCTGATAACCCAATCAAAGCCCGCTAATTTGATTCACTTGTATTTCTTTTTAAGCTTTGTCTTGGTTACTTTTTAATCTAGAAGTTATATAGAATATTTTTCTATTTATAGAGAACAGTATCCAATAAAACTATTTCAATTAAAATAGCTCAATCCTAATGAATAATAATTTTCAGTGTTATCGCACACCAGTAGAATGACTTACCTTTATAAGCTCTAAGTTGCCTTCTTTTGGTGGAGGTACTCCTCCCTTCACTGGGTAGCCCATTCGAACTGGGAGAGGCACAGATGCAGGTTTAAATGGAGCTGCTGTTGGATAAACGCTGCTCCAGTCCTGGTCAACAGCCATCCTCTCAGTTCTGGGAGGTGTATGCTAACAAATTGAAGATTGTACAAGTTTGATGGGAGACGTACTGATTTGTGATATCAAGCAGGAATGTACATGAAAAGTTATTCAGGGATAAGTTCTCCTAACTAAAAATTTCATGACACACCTTAATATAAAAAAATCAGTGCTCATTTCCCAAGGAATTTTTAAAAGAGAAGCGATCAAAGGTTAAGATGCGTGCCCTTCTCAGCCTAAATAATAAAAATCCATTATTTCAGAAATATTTTAAAAGAAGCCTTGGCTAGTTGGAGAAGAAATGGGGAAGGGAAGAGTTCAGAAATCAAACTCAAGTGCCTGAAGTGCCCAAGCGCTCACAGCAGGAAGCAAGAACATGAGTTTTAAGTTTTTTGAATTCTGAAAGCCTGAATAGTTTCATATTAAAAGAAATGGATATACATGCAAAAAAGTAAAGCCACTATTTCTTTTTCTAAAGCCTTAGTTTTTTTGTTTGTTTGTTTATCATTTAGAAGGATAAAAAGATAAACATATATATGATGTCAGTTGCTTTTTATCATTAAATCTGTACTTGGGAACAAAAATTTACACCTGGTCCATTTTTAAGTATTTGCTTTTAAAACCACGTCACATAGTATTATATTGCTTTTAAAATTTGTGTGACAAAACTCCTAGCAATTACTTCCTTGGATATCAGACCAATTCTACTGTGGAAGAACAGTTTCACTTATACATGTTAACAGACGTCTTTTAATTATGCCAGAAAGCAAACACTACAAATCCTGCCAATCTGTATGTAACATTAAGGTACCTGTTTTTCTTTTAAATGCAAGCTTAAGTTACTTTCATGCTTAAATGCAACCTTTGGTCACAAACATGGACTCTGCACAAGCCTTTTTTTCAGACTACAGATTGAAAAGAGTTAGGAGATTAAAGAAGGTAAGTGTACATTCAGGAATTGATTCACATTAAATCAGTTCACCTTGTTTTAAGGGGTTCCTATAGAAACTATTAAGACTATTAAGACTATTCGAGCATGGAAAATGCTCTCATCCATTTCTGAGTTAGCTGCAAACATACTCAATTCTTACCGATCTTATGAACTGTTCTGTCCTGCCTCTTCTCCTTGTTGAGTCTGAACGAAAAAAATAAGAAAATTTTTCATAATACAAACTGTTATGTGGTGTTCTTGAAAAAATACAGCGCACACTGCACATTTTTTTTTCTCTTGCAAAATCAACATATACTTACATCATAAAGCAATTCCATTCTAACTCTTCCTACTATAAAGATATTTAAAATAAAGAATACATACAGAGCTCTGCAACGACCACTGTTACCTTGTGGAGCATTCATACACAGACACACACAATTCGTACTAGTGTTATTCCTCCAGTCGCAAACATCTACAGTCTATGATTAGGAATGCCCCAATGAGCCCCACCACCTGACATCGCTCAAGGGCCCTTTTACAAACCTGGCAATCTGCAAATGACAAACGTCCACACTACCTCAGAAAAAGTGCTGGTTACAGCCCTGATTAACGGAGCTCTGAACACTTCGGACTCATCTGGACTCTGAGGAGGCACAATTGTTCAGCCTGGGGCCAGACACAAAGCCAAACACACAGTGCAAGTTCATATCCCTTGGCAACTGCTAGATTCTAATTTAGACTACTTAAATTCACAGGCACTGGCCTGCTGGGACAAGCACAATCCTGACCCGAAGGGAGGAAGGTGGCGGGCCGAGCTCCCCACCCGCCCTCAAGGCCTTACCGCCCGTAAACAGGCAAGGCCGGGATTCAGCCTCATGCCCGGCGGCAGCATCGCGGAGCGAGCCGGGCCACCCTCACCTTCCCTCTGCTGGGCTTCCCTGTTGCTCGCAGCTGGTGCAGAAAAGTAAGCAACCACCTCTGCCCGCCAGCAGCACCGGGCCAGCGCGGGCCAACGGCCCGAGCCACACACTGCCCAGCCCGCCGCCGCCATTTTCGGGAGAGGAGCTGCGTGCGGTATTTCCCGCCTACAAAGGGGAAGGGCAAGCTTAGCAGAACGCTCAAACCGATTCGTCTCCTGGAAGAGAAGCAGGATGGGTAAAGAAAGGGAGACAGTCGGGAATTGATTTGAGCTCGTTTATTTCCTTTGCTGTGTTGTCGTGCTTTGCGCAGCATTGTTAGTGCTCCGCGGGTGCAGCCGATCCCTAGGCGAGGAGTGTCGGATGAGAGTGAAGCTCCCTAGGGATTTTTTTTTCGTCTCATGAATAAAAAAATACGCAGGAGTTCTTGTGCTCTTTGCCCCCCTAAAGCAGGGGAGGATCAGTGATAAAGAGAGGTGATAAGGACGTAGGCAGTTTCAAGCAATTGAAGGCATATATGAAAGAGGAATTAAGTGAAAGAGCAGAGCTCCGCAACCTGGGTTGATTAAGTAACGTAGGTCAGTGTAAGCGTGCCTCCCGCCTGTAGTGGTGAGTCTATGCAGGATAGGGGTAACTCTCTGTGGGGACGTTTCAACTGCCCTGTGATGGCACTGGATTGCTGCGCAGGAACAGCATTTTAAATCTCTTTTAGAGAGAATGGGTTTCTTGTCAGTGGTGCAGTCAGGAAGTTCCATGCTCAACTTCTGAGTGTTTGGTACTGCAGAGATAGGGGCAAGGCTGTGTGCAGGTCAGTGTTTTTTCATAGCACCTCTTCAGAAATTATTTCTCCTTAGCTAAAACCTGAATGGCTTCTGACCTGCTGGAGTATGAACTGGAAACCAAGGATCACACTGTCCTATATGTAAATCAACCTGTAAGTGACTAGTTAGCGCTATTTACATGAGCTATACAAAATTACACTGAATACCATGGGATAAGTTCAGAAATATATCTTACATATAGTACCTGCATTTCCAATTTAAAGCATTACTGCATTTTTACTTTTAGGTTATCTGTGAGATTCCATTGCCTTCATGTTACACTATTGCCTAGGTTCAGAGAAACACTTCCTGAGTTTACACACACACCTATGCTCCTGCTGTTTTCATCATGATAGAAACTTTGTGAGTTAGCTTATTCATGTGAAGATAAAATGGACAATAAAGTTTGTATTTAAACAATTTAATTTTTTTTTTTGTTATATTAGCAGTATATTTATTGAATTTTACAAATACAATACAAAATTTAGGCAGCTGCACTGAAATTCTGCTATATATTCTTACTAGAGTGTTCTTACTTAATAGAAGATGCTCTGAGTTTTAGCTTATTATATTTTCCATATTATGGTAACATAAGGAGAGATCTTTTGTTGTTCAAAGCATGTAGTGCAGAACTAGATCCAGTTAACTGCAGGTTTTATATGTTAACTAGAAGTTAAGTTCGTGACTTAAGCAAAAGTCATTTGCATTTGTTGGACTACAGTATGTAAAGTTATTAATTTATTTTAAGACCCTCTTCAAATTTTTTAATGCACTTTCTAAAGTTAGCCAGTTAATCACAATTTAAACATAAAATGTTCTGTGTTCAACGCACCACTCGCTGCTGAAGTTAGATTTTCCTCAAGCCAAGTGAACATCCTACTGTCTACTTCAGAAGAACGTTTTAAGAAAGCATTTATAGGATCTTCTAATTACTGTAATAAACAGTTCTAAAGAATCCCAGCTTCTTCAAGGACACTTATTTATGAGGCAGTTTTTTTTCCATAGCTACTTTTAAGCAGATCAAATGGTGTCTTGTTACCGATTCCTTTGCTTAATTGACTGCATTGACTAAGCCAAGCTAAATACAGTCTTGGATTTCTCAAAGGTAATTAAAAGTAGTCTGAAGTGCCTCATATGCGGATATTCCCTGCTGAACTCATCATGTTCATCTGATTCTTCACCCTCTTTCCACCTGTTTTATTAGTGATACTTTGAAAATTTCTAATGCAAGGGTAATGAGGGATAATACGAGTAGACTAGAAAATACACTAAAATTAAAAGAATCTCTACAGCCTTTCAAGTTTGATGAAAATCTTCCTTCAGAACATTTTCTTGATTTCATATTGCCTGGCTTATCCAACATATGTATACCTGAAAAGAAATAAGTCTACACAATCACAGCTGATTTCTTATGAAAAAAAAAAAGGAGGAAAAAACCACCTATCAGCAAGTATGTGTGAATAAAAAAACGAACAAGCCAAACAACAAAAATGACAACAGCAAAGCTATTTAAAATAATGTTTTGTATTCTTTCCTGGTTTTGAATTATTTAGTTCTTAAGCATTTCCTTTGCTCTTTTTGCTTGTTTCCCTGAGATAACATGTCTTAGTTTCAACTGGGACAGGAACTGATTTCTTCTGAGTGTCTGTTACAATAGTATGTTTTAGTTCTAGGAGAAAAACAATGTTGAACACACAGAGATGTTTACAGTTGCTGCTATAAGCAGTGTTGTACAGAGTGAAGGCTGTTCTCAGCAAAGAGCATGAGATGACTTAAGAGGCCAAAGGGATATTCCATACCATATGACATCATGTGGAAGGAGTTTTGAAGGAGATGGGAGTTTGTCTCACTCTCTCTGCTCCTTGGGAAGCTGGTTGGTCATCAGTCACCCTCCGGGAACAATTGCTTGTGCATCACTTGTTATATGGATTTGTATATTTATATGTGAGTATAAATATGTGTATATCATAATTATTATCCTTTCCCACTTCTCTATCTTAGTGGTAGTTTTATTGCAACCCATCAGTTCTATTTTGTTTTTTTTTATTCTCTCCCCCATCTGGCAAGAGGGAGGCATGAGCAAATGACTGTGTGGTGCTTAGCCATCGCCTAGGTTAAAACGTAACAGGACATAAGTCCAAATTTGTCTTGTAAGCTCAGTAACAATTGAGAAAATAATGTTATTTTTATATTGAAGAGTGAAGGGAAAAAATAGATTCAGAAGATCCGATTTTCCTGTAAGCGACGGTAACACAATACAGCTGCAAAACAAATAAAATATTATTTTTCCATGCATCATCACAAATTATTAAAAATTGCTACCCAGAGAAAATACTATGTTTTTATTTATAATAAATGTTACTTTTCACTGCATTTTTGACCATTGCTACTATTTAATGAAGATGCGTCTGCTGGCATTTTTCTATATTGCCTTTTTCCATCCTAGCAAGCTTTTCCAGAAATATATATTTTTAAAAAAGAGATATAATCTGTAAATTCATAATTAAGAACTTCATCTGAATGGCTTTAGTTAAGATTAAACAGATATTCCTAAAACTGCTGCTCTAGTGATCAATTTATGCGTAAATTAAGTTTAGATGAAGAGATCTATGGATTGGCCTTATAAACTTACCTCAGGATACATTATTTGTGCACCTATTTTGTATACAAGTGTTACTCCTTTACTTTGAGATATAAATTTTGCAAAGCATTTCCAGTTTCAGTATGAGAAAAAGAATCTTTATTCAAAACCATGACTTTACATAAAAATGAGATGTGGAGAACACATATTATTTACATAATACATGTTATTTAGAAACTCTGGCTAATCATAAAGGTATTAGAGATGTTAGATAATCTAATACAGTGTGAACATGCATTTAAGTTACTACTATTTTTGTTCTTCCTTGTGTTTTTGTGTTTTTCCATCTAGCATGACAAGCCTGACTCCAGTGAAAAAGCCTGCTCTGTCACCTCAGTCATTTTTTTAGCTAAAAGAGTGTCATACAATAACTATTGTGATTTAAAATAGTGATTAGGCTTAGTAATACCTACACATTGTTGCACAACGCTCTGTTATAACAGAGAAACTATTGGGCACCCCATATATAACCTCTGTCTACAAGTTCAAGGCTCTGTTTCCCAGCTTTGTAGTCTGAATGGAAATAGTAAATTTGCATCTTTGCTGAAAGTCAAGCAACATGCAGTACTCTTTGGTGGCACTGGCTCCAGATGCCCTCATAAATAATGGATCTGCAATTCCCTCTAATCCCAAGGAAGGCGTAAAGGCCTCAGCCTTGACAAGTAAAGTCCACAGGGCCTGTACAAGAAATTGTTTCCATAACTGTTAGTTAACTAAAACCATACGCAGGTAGATGTCTTCCTGGAGAGGCCCAGTGGTTGAAAGAGTTTTGTTTATCATTTTACTGTGTAACTACATTTTTTACATAATCTTTGGTTTAAGAAAAATTTGAAGCTATCCCCTTTATCAATCAGAAATCACATTACTTTAACTCCAAGGTTGAAAACTTCAGTTAAGTGAATAATGCCATTCTAAACAAAGAAAAAGCTGGTTTCACAAAGTATCAGTCATCATATTCATTAACATTTACAGAGAAGCAATGTTTATTCTTGATAGTTATCTTTAAAGATGTACTATATATGCGTGATATTTGTGAGCTGAAGTCCTAGATGCTCATGACAACTCATATATATATGCCTTAGCAGTTTTACATTGTTCTGGCTTCAGATACTGCAGTTTTTAGCTTGAGGTAGAAAGTTTAGTTATGATCAGACTTCTGGCACTTTTATAAAAACATTTTGCTCATGCTGAAGTAATTTGTTGGAAAAACATTTAGTCATAACATTACTCATCTGAATTAATTTATAGGTGTGAACATAAGTACAAATTTAGCAAAAAGTTTTCATTATGTCATGTTTATAGTACAAACAAAAAGAATATAAAGCTTATATTTACCTTTGTGAAGCAGCACTTAATAAATTAATACAGCTGCTACCATTTTCTCTGAGCTGCTTATAGCATCTGTCAAATTTAGCTGGACTTCAAGTACTATTTTAAATGCTGCAAAACAGTTTAATAATATGTCTTCTTAGTTGTAGAAAGAGTCCTGTTGTGCCCACCAAGATAGGAGGAAATTTCACTGGCTAAAGTGATTGCAAACTGTGCCAAAAGTCCTTGCCTTTATTAACACTCATATGTCCTGAAGAAATGCAGCTCATTGGAATTACTCTGTTCATCTCAGATACAGATCAGTTATTGCAATCAGGATTTTAAGAATGAATCATAATGCTTCTACTTGGCACAAAATAGATGGTCCTACCAATATTTACTTCCATTTATCTCTGAAGATCGTCTTTGACTTTTTTTAAAAAGCATATTTTGATTCTTGAAACCTCATTCATGGAATAGGTTTATATTATACAATGATTCCTAGGTTTTACACGGATGTAATTTGTGTAGATTGAAATATGTGAATGATCAGGATTTAAGCCTATTTCAGATTAGTATTTATTAAGCTTACAAAAATGCATTTGTTTCATTATTCGTGTTAGTTAGTTATCTCAGACTGAAGTTAACCTGTAATACAGATCAGTCCAACCAGCAGCCTACCTTCTCCTGGTGCTATAAAGCTTCTCTGTCCAGTGCTCGTGGTTCAGCAGCAATCAAACCATCACTGTGCTATTAACATTGTCAACCGAAAGCAGGGCATGGGGAGGGCAGTGCTGTGCAGTGCTGACTCAAATGATGGCACTTAACTGTATGCATTTTGACTGACAGATCTCTGAACAGTGAAGAATATGCATCCATGCTTTCTATTTTGATAATGAAATTTGATAATAGAATGACAGAATCATAGAATCCTTAGAGTTTGAAGGGACCTTTAAAGATCATCTAGTCCTACTCTCCTGCAATTTGCTCAAAGCCCCATCCAGCCTGAATTTGAATGTCTCCATCCCTTGGATCATTTTTGTTGCCCTCCTCTGAATGCATTTCAACAGGTCTATGACTCTCCTGTGCTGAGAACTCCAGTTCTGAACTAAGTATTTCATGTGGAGTCTCAGGAGCTCAGAGTAGAGGGGCAGGATCACCTCCCTCAACCTGATGGCTACACTGCTTTGGATGTAGCCCAGGATATAGTTGGCTTTCTGGGATGCGATGACACATTGCTGACTCATATCCAGCTCGCCATCAAGCATTACCCCCAGGTAATGCTGGCAGGGGTGAGCTCAATCATTTAATTCCTCAGTTTGTATTAGTACTGGGACTTGCTTCAACCCAGGTGCAAGACCTTGCACTTGGCTTTGTTGAACCTCATGAGGTTCAATGTGCTTAAGCCTATCTAGGTCTTTGGATGGCATCCTATCCCTCGGGTTGATCAACTGCACCCGACAGCTTTCAAGACTACCAAAAAATCCCCATCAATTTGCATTTACAAGACCATTTTCAGTTGTTATAAATATATACTCTGCAGTGGAATTGAAATGGAATGTATAAAATTGTGATCAGATATTCAAGTCAAAAATCTGATCATTTCTCTTTATGAGACTTGCATAATCCCTATTCTTAGCAGAGAAAAATGTCCTTTGCTTTACAATCACACATTTTTTATGTCATCACTTTTTGGCAGTACATACATTTGTGAAGAATTGTTGTCAAGAATGAAGTACAGGTATGTTAGTTTCACAAAACCAGGGTCAAATATCCCACTAGTTTTATGCTTTTGTTCCTCCATCTTTTTTTTTTCTGTAGTGTTTCAATGCAATTTTTTTCTTTTTTTTTTTAATGTATATATTAACGTATTGTATATTCTGTGAGAACTGCACCAAAAGTAATGCCCCCTATTTTATTATGTTGGCCGGCAATGTTGAAGGTGGATGTTGATGGTACGGTAGTAGAGGTTGAACGTTCCCACCAGTATCTGTTACATTTTGTTGCAATGCAACAGATGGCAGCGGAGGGGCAGTCTGACAAAATGATTTCTTACATGGAAGTGTGTATGAAGCAAAGATGTGTAATTGAATTCCTCCATGTGGAAAAAATGGCACCCACTGACATTCACCAATGCTTGTTGAATGTTTATGGAGACCAAACAGCTGATATGATCACAATAAGGTGGTGGGTGGTGCATTTCGTAATTGGTGACAGTGGGTCACTGGTTTAGATTTTGATGAGTGTGTCATGTAGGCTCTTGTTCATTGCTGGCAAAAAAATGGATATCTAGTGATGGTGGCTATGTTGAAAAATAGTGTTTTGTAGCTAAGAATTTGCTCTATCAAATAGTGTTATTGTGCTTTTTGTATCTGTTGTTGTTTCCATGGAAATAAACAGGAGATGTTACTTTTGGAGTGACCTATATATATGCCACCCAAAACAATTTCTGTTCACTAAATATGGCCCAGGCAAGACAAAAGGTTAGATACTCAGGCTTTAATATGTTCTTATATTTTGCTACAAACATTTAAATCCAGAATAAATAAAAGTAAATACATACTGCACACACACACACATGCATGTGCCCCACTCTATCAAACCCCGTCCCATTCAATTCACAGTAGAGATCTGGGGAAAATATAGGTATTAAGGCAGATATATATATACATATATGTGTGTGTGTATTTAATAAAAATGTGTAAGGGTTTCTAACTTAAGAATATGTTAATTGTTCTGAAAGTTTTTCCTTTAGGATTGCTTAGAAGCTTTTAGACAGCATTTTGTCATAAGTTATTTGTCCTCATAATTATCACAATAGTTATGTCCATTTTTTGAGGCTAGTTTTTGTTTTGGAAAGAAGATGCTATACAACAATATTTATTTATTTATTTATTTATTTATTTAAGCAGTAGAGAGGTGATCTAAAATACAATTTATTTTATAATGAGGATAAACTATAATTTATTTTTTAAAAGTTTCCCTTGTTACTTATTTATGCAATTTATTTAAAGTTGTTCTGTTGATATTTTGATAACAAATCCAGTTTTCCAAGTATGTAGCTGAATACTGTGTAGCCTGGGGAGGCAACGGAGTACTTTAATCATCATTTTGCCCTTCATATGCAATAAGGCCTGTGTAAGTCATGTACAAACTTACGGGAATTTTCTTACTAGGAAGGACTGGAGTCTCTTCTGATCTGGATCCTGTTTTACTACAGAAAACCTAACTTTTCTGTGAACAGGCAAAGTGAGAAAACACTAGAGAATGATAGTGCTTTTGTATTCTGAAACTAGCAAAATAATCTCTTGTCTCATGTAATATTTATAGCTTTCCTGATACTTAAAGTTATTTTGTAAGGAGGTAAACTCATGCTCCTAAGCAACCTTGCAATATTTGTTAGAAATAGGAATTATTTTTGTTTAATTTAATTTGTATTTACTGCTGATTTTTTGTAGTTTTTCCAGGCTAAAATAATTGTTTCAGAACAAAATGTTTCTAGAGGTGAAGAACGTTTGCTTGAGAATTCCCTCTCCCAATCCCCAAAATCTTGTCACTTAGGTAATTTTCAGCTTCACAGAAAATGTTGTGAGATACTTAACTCTTTAAAGCCTCAGGAACAAGGTAGAGGACCACACTGACAAATTAGAAAGAGGGCTTCAGAAGTGAGGTCTTCAGGAACAGCTGTGACATGCAGTAGCAATATATCGATCATAACTAGGCAGTTCTTGCTGCTATGTAAGAGCCTTAAGGTACTGGATATCAATATATGTTAGAGTCCAACTGTTAGATGTGTAGTCATCAGTCCAAAAAAAGAAGTGGATGACTGGCTTGCATTTGGTTTGTAAGTTTAACTACACATTGTTTACATCACAGCCACATTTGAAGGTAGTGGAATGGAAACCTCACATTTTATCTTCTGAATGAAAAATACAATATGCAAGTTCTTATTTATTGGTATGAGTCTTCTATGTCTTCTTATATATTGGTGATGAGTAATGCATGGTAGCGAGCCTTTTTCATGTGATGAGTTTGCATTTCTGAAATATATATATTTATAATTACAACCAGAATGGCAGATGGCTTGATGGTAGTCTAGAATACGGTGCTCATTTGGCTAAAATATTTTATATTTTGTACACATACCTGTGTAGAGTAGAAAGTGATGACACCAGACAGTTTTCCTGATAGCAAGATTATTGACCACAGTTTAGATATCCACTATTATAAACCAAAAGCAGGATCCAGTGTATATGATTGAAGTGCTGATATGTAATTCTGAGTGGGAAATGTTGCCTAGCCTTTGCAGGCCACCTTGGCTGTAAACAAGGGGTGGAGATGGTCTGTCTTCTCTGCCGTGTTTACAAAGACATCAAATAAGAAGCAGGAGGATGTAACTCAAGCTTTTGAAACTAAAGGTTCATTTCATGTGTCCTGCCACACACTTATACTTAAGTGGCAACTGATAGTTAAAGAGATAGAATCATAGAATCATAAAATCATATAATCATGTAGTCACAGAATGGCTTGGGTTGGATGGGACCTTTAAGATCAAGCTCCAACTCCCTGCCATGTGCAGTTACCATTCATTAGATGAGGCTGCTAAGGGCCCCATTCATTCCGGCCTTGACCAGCTCCATGAATGGAGCATCCACAGCTTCTCTGGGCAGCACGTTCACAGGATCACAGAATCACAGAATTGTAGAGGCTAGAAAGGACCTCTAGAGATCATTGAATCCAACCCCCCTTGCCAAAGCAGGATCCCTACAGCAGGCTGCACAGATAGGCATCCAAGCATTTCCTGAATATCTGCACAGAAGGAGATACCACAGTCTCCCTGGGTAGCCTGTTCCAGTGCTCTGTCATGCTTACTGAGAAGAAGTTTCTGTGCCAATTTGTGTGGAACTTCCTATGCTTCAGTTTGTGGCCATTTCCCCTTGTCCTATCACTAAGAACAGCTGAAAAAACTCCTGCACCTGATATATTTATAGACATTGATCAGATCCCCTCTCAGTCTTCTTTTCTCAAGCCCCTACCAACCCAGGTAGCTCAGCCCTTCCTCTTTAGAGAGGTGCTCCAGGCCCTTTATCATCTACGTGACCCTCTTCTGAACTCTTTCCAGGAGATCTCTATCATTTTTGCAGTGGGGAGCCCAGGTGTTCTAGCACCTCAACATCCTCTGTGAAAAAAATCCTCCTGACATCTAAATCTCCCCTCTTTTAGTTTTGAACCATTCTCTAATGTCCTATCACTATCCGCCCATGTAAAAAGTCAGTCTCCCTCCTGGTCATAAACTCCATCTAAGTACTGGAGGGCCACAATGAAGTCTCCCCAGAGCCTTCTCCGGGCTGAACAAGCCCAGCTCCTTTTTAGGAGAGATGCTGCAGACATGTTTGTGGCCCTCCTCTTGACATGATTCAGCAGTTGAGGTCTCACATGGGCAGAGAAGAAGGAGACAATCAACCTCCCTCATCCTGTCGGCCACCCCTCTTTTAAAAGTAGTTCAGGATACTGTTGGCCTTCTGGGCCGCAAGCATACACTACTGGCTCATGTCAAGCTTATGGAACCATACGGTTTCAGTTGTGCTCAGAGAGAAGAGGTAACTGCTTCCTTTCAGCTATTAATTTGTTCTGAATGTGAGTGACTGAGGACACTCTGCCAACCCAAGGATGTCTGCATCATAGTGTAGCACTGTGCTGCGCAGCTGCACCTCCTTGAGCCCAGGAAAGAAACAGAGAAGTTTTCATAGAAGGCTAGATTTAACTTGTCTTAGGAACTGCAGGATGGACAAAACAAGGCTTACCTCTTGGATATCAGAAGACTGACTAGACATAAGAAGCTGAAATTGTGGAACAGCTGAAATAGGCCAAGAAGCTCAAAGAGAGCCACTAAGAAAAAGAAAGTTTAGGACATGATGGGAGGAGGCTAGGGAAAGGAGAGAGCATGGAATTCATGGTGGAAGAAGGAACCTTTCTCCCATAGGCAACTGGTTGAATCTCATCCAAGTCAATACCAAAGAAATAAGGTTTTCAGGGAGTTCGAAAAAGTGCAAATGGTCTCATTCCAGTTCTTATTGGATGGATGTCAGCATCACTACTGGAGTTTGCACAGCTAAAGACTTGCAGGCTGGCAGTGGAGAAACTACAGGCTGGTTGAAAAGAGAGGTAAGTCTGAAGCAAGAAGGAAACCTATGAGATGAACTCCTCGGCTTTATTCTCACGCGTACGACTTGCTTGTTGTGTAACACTGCAAAAGTCTAAGTGCAAAATTGCGGCTGTTCAAGGTTACTTTGTGGTGGTTTCACTTGTTAAATGTTTCTTAGATCTTGCTCTCATTCAAAAGTCAGACCACTTTAAATATCCCGCAGATTCCCATGAGACAAGGTGAACAGGTGTAACAGTCTGTTGCTACTGGGTTACCTCCAGTTCTGCTTCCTGTGTCTGGCTTAGCCATTCAGCTTGCCTCTGATAGCTCTGGTTGTCCTTGACTATCCTTGGAGCGCTAAGACAGTTAGTTTAGTAAGTATGATATAGAAACACAAGATAACACAATATAATACAATATAATTGGAATTGAAGCTTATCAATAAAATGAGAGAGTGTCCAAAACTGAAGGCCTTACTCTAATGCTGAAGGCAAGACAGCTAGGGAGCAGATATCACAGAGACAAGCAGCAAAGAGAAAGAAGGGGATGTCTGGTGACTTGGGAACAATTTCATCTTTCCCTTTGAGCAGAAAATGGAAAAACAACAGTGAAAAGTCCTCTGGGGTATGTAGTTCTCTTCTGAGACAGGCATACCAGAACTATCAACAATCCACAGGAATGAAATATTAACTCTTTAACTTCCAATGCTCTCCGTAATGTTATGATGTGGAATACTGATAACAAAAAATCATAAAACACAACAAGTCATCTGGCAAGTACTGCAGACCACAAATGCAAAAGTACTGCAAAACACAAATGCAAACTTGACTTAGCAACAAAGCCTACTCCCCAGGTTCGCTTACAACTTAAGGGAAGAAGTTCCTCAGAGAGGAACTGAGATGGCTCAGAGAGCTATTGCTCTGAATTACTCAAAGGAATGTCATCATTCTTTCTGTTGACTGCATTCTAAAGAAAGGACAACATTATTCCCAGAGTATGATTTCACAACTAGAATAACATTTTACCACTACCAACAGTGTAAAATTTCCTCTCACCTTCCCTTCTCTCCTGGTCATATACCTCTGTCACAGTGAGGGCTTCTGGCCCTAACTGTAGTAGCCCTCCTAAGATACAGAAATCATATCCAGCAAAAGAGTAAGTATTTTCTGAAACAGTAAGGAGTTAGATTATCCCAAAAATTGGTCTGATTTGAGCTGGAGCCAATCCTAACCAGCTGGTAAGGGTGCAATAGGATGAATGAGAGCTCTCCTTTTTGCCACCAGAGTATGACATTGGCTCTGTTGTATATGAAAACACCCTGAGTTTGCTTTGTTACACCTGTCTTCCTTTGTACTGGCTTCCACAGCTTCTTCATGCAGAGGCACAAAAGCACACACAAATGCACACTCCTGGCTATTTGCTGAAAATAACTATGTTGAATAATTTCAAAATGGATGATTCTGACAAATATATGAAAAACACTCTATTATTTATAACTGATTTATAACTTTGGAAAGAGAGAACAGGACACATTTTAAAAATTTTGGCTGGCTAGCTAGGATTTTTCCTGCAGAAGAGGCACTATGTAAGGAAGTCTGTGTTTGCATGCATAATGAATAAAGAAGATAATGTAATCAGTGAGACAAACTAAAAACTGAAAAGTTCTCATATTATTGTTTATCTTCAAAGTTTGCTTTATCATTTTTTTTTTTTAATTTCCTCAGCTTTGTGTAGGAAATGCTGCAGACATGTTCTGTCAATGCTAATGAAATTGAGATCCACTGTTCTGATATTCCATTTTTGTTTGGTATACAACTGCTAGTGTAAAAAACACTAAGAGGCCAAAACATTAGTCTACTTCCTTTAGATGACTCTGTTTCTTTTGGTTCTTTGGGTGTAGCAGCTCTCAATGAAACTGCATATATCTTGCAAGTGAGTTTACACAGTGCTTATGTTTTATTAGTAAATGGAACCTATAGCCCATTATTTTCATATGTTTATCTCAAAGGGACTGTCAAATTCCCAACTCTGTCCTTCCTGCAGTTATCTCTAGAATGCATGTCGGTATTTTGCTTTTTCCAATGATGTGATTGCAATACCAGCAACAACTAAAGTTCAGAGTAATCATAAGCATATGACTGCTTTCAAGATTCTGTTTTTGACCTTGATATCAAAGCTGAAGTCTGGACATGATGTGCTTTCATAAGGGTAAGTTTGGGGTTTTTATTATTGCTGGATTCAGGGTTTTTTTTGTTGTTGTTTTTGGGTTTTTTGTTTTGTTTTGTTTTGTTTTTTGTTTTGTTTGTTTGTTTTCGCCATAATAGCAGTTACATTTTGGATGTTTTCCTCAGAAACTGAACTGACAAGTTTTTCAGTTTGGAGCTACTCCAGCTACGTTTTGTCTATATACTGGTAGTTTAGTGGCATTAAACTAGTGTCTTGTCTATGAGGATAACTTCAGGTACTAACAGCTGAGCAGTATTAAAGGGAAGAAATTGAAGAACTATTAATTTTATTGAAGTGTTGCATTCTTTTTACTGCTTCGGGTTACCTGTAAAACTGGTTGATAAAATTGAGTGAACTGAGTTGCTATTGGAGATGTACTAATATTAAAGAGAATTATATTTAGGATTCTCTTAAGACCAAGATTAGGTTGTTCTAAAAATATATGGGAACAGTCATTAATGTTTAGCCTCTTTTCCTAAGGAAATTAGGTTTATGCAACCACACTGAGTACATCTGTCTGAAAGTGCTTTACCAAAAACTTCTGAGCCAGTTGGCAAGTTTCAGCAAATATTGACAGAGGATGAGACATGTCAGAGATAATAAATTTCTTCAAGTTTTGTTAAAATAAGCAGTTGGACAGAGGAAAAAAAAATTAATAATCCCAAAGATGAAAACACTTCACTTTGAGCTCAGTTAAATTGTTTGGCATTGGCACCAAAGAGTTTTCAAAAGAGAGATGTTATGAAAGTTCTAAGGAAGAACTTTGATCTGAGCTTCCTTCTTTTTAGGCACAGAATAACCTAACCACAGGGCACAAAGCCACAAGCTGTCTAAGTTTTATTTTCATTTTTTGAAATAATTGATGACTTTTTCCATCATTTATGTAAGAAATTTAATCCGCCTTATTTTAGAATCTCAATTTTGTAACAGACCATGCAATAGATCATTGCATGGTCTAATGTCCTCACAGGCTAATGTTTTTCCTATAGTGAAGCCGTTTGTTTCTATAGTGAAAACAAATACTGTGCTGTGGCATTGATATGGTGCTGATGATGGAATTTTGTTACGATATTGTGGAAAAATTTTCTGCTGTTACAGACGGCAGTAAAACAAAAATGTATTTCTTGATGCTATTGTTACAGTTGCTCATTAAACTGTGGACTTTACATGGTAGCTAGTTCAAGAACAGGAGTGCTTTAGACTTCTTTATGATAATCAACAAGCTGACATTAACCTAACACTGGATAAAGTTGCACTGCATCATTATAAGCTTTTATATTAATTAATTTAATATGGTAATTAATGTGAGCATTACAAAGAGGTCAATATTACTCTGTGGTAATTTTCTATCTCTGTGAAATAGCATGATAGGAAGATAAGGCATGAAGATACATGCTAAAACTTACTGATCTGTTTCAAAGCCAAGGCCAGTGAAAATATGTCAGAACCACAAAAACTGATCATAAAGTCCTGTTGTTGTGTGAAGAAGTATTTCTGTGAATGTTTGAAGAAGTGACTAAGTCCTTTCTTATAGAGACTTAGTGTGGCAAGCCTGACAAATAATCAAAACGGATGTCGATTTCTGTCCAAAGGACAGAAAGGACATCCAAGCATACAGGTAACAGGACATATGGAGGTATAAGCTCAAAAACAAAGAAAGCATTAATGGAAGATACTCGGTTGAGCAGAGGAGCTTAAACCCTAGGAATGGCGGGGCACTGAAGAAGAGTTTCTCTAATACCACTGCATTTTTTGTAGTGCATAAATGTGCTCTGCTCATTTTGGACTAGTGCAAGTTAAATTCAGAGAAAAGGCAAAATCCATGTTGTAATACTCTCTAAAGAACAGCAGATAGATTAGACTGTTAGATACTTCGAAAATGTGAAGTCTTTGCTACTAATATGAGAAAGATGTTTTAAAGATAGTAAGTCTTTGGTCAGTTGACTCAGAAAGCTGGTTACAAATGAATTATTTTTTTCTGTGATATATGGCTCACACTATGACCAGAACAGCATTGCTAGCTAGTGATTCAAGCTGGTGATAGATCACACATACGCAGCTCAAAGGTCACAAGAAAGATACAGAATAGTAACATATCTCTGTAAATCCCTTTGTTGATTTTCTAGGTGTTTTAGAAATATTAGGTAATTACTTCTAAGACATTTGGGACAAGATTATCCCCCTCTGAAGGAGATTGAAGTACTGGCAGTAATTAACTAAAGTGGCCATAAAAAAAATAACCTGGACAATTTAGTTTCGGAATAGCAATGAGTAAAATCTGAAAAATAATTTTTTGTTTGTTTCATTCATTTATTAAAGATAATTGAGTTTGCATTGTATCAATTTTTGTGTGCTCTAAAATTAAAATGACTGAAAAATTCCATTTTGATTTAATCAAGAAAAAGTGTTTTTTTCTTCTTTTTCTTCTCTTTCATCAACTTACGATACTGATAAGTCAATTTTTACATGATACATGCAGTAATTCCAGTAATTTTAGGATAAATAAAAGTACCACTTAGAAAACGCCTTTTTTTTTTTTTTAAAGGTAAATGTAGTGTTGACTATGTCTGATGCATCATGAGGCATTTTAAAACTCTCACAAGACCTTGAGAATTATTTAGTTTTGATTCTCAAAGCAGTAATAGTCAATAGCAAAGTAGCGAAAGTTTCAAACAGTAAGTCAAACTTAGTTCTGAAGTAGCTTTGTATGTTAGATCATGAGACGTGGTGATTATATCTGAGACGAGGTTCATGGCAGAGAAATAAAAATATAGAAACAATATATCAAGACTTTGCGTGGACAGTCATCACTTTGCCAAATTGGTATTTCTGACAGTTCTAAAGAAAGTTATGCAAGTTTCATCCTCTAAATATATTTGCTGGTGTTGTATTGTAGTGAAGAAGCTAAAAGCTGATGTCCTAGGTCTAGTTCTCATAGTTATTCCATGGTCAGAACACTGGCATGCCCTGAGGCAAAGTCAGGAGTATACCTGAATACCTGAGCCTTTCTTAGCTGAGGCTGACTTAGCCCTTAGAAAAAATGTAGCAGTGCAGTATAGACAGCTATAAGTCTGACTCAGAAAGAACAGTCTGTGAAAGAGTTTGTACAAGGAAAGCAAGCTGTATTGCAGATTGTGAGCATTCAAAAACAGCTTTTATGTCCATTGAAAGCAAGCAGTAATGTTCCTCCCCACCAAAAATCAAGACTTGTAAGATTTCAAGCTGAACAGAAACACACTGGATCCTTTTCTTCTGATTGGAGCCAGATGGGCAACTTTGTGTTACGTGCCACTGGGCTAGTGTCAGTCTTTTCTGGCTTCAGCCTGGAATAAGCTGAAGAAAAATCTGAGAACAGACATCCTCAGTGTACTCATGTTATGGCTGGAATTTTCCTCTGGTTGAAGGCTTAAAATCCCTGAATATATATTTTATTCTGAGGCAAAAAAAAAGAAAGTCAGATATGTCTAAATCCTTGCCAGACAGCCTGCCAGTTAGCAGAGTCCAAGCCTAGGCAAACTTCTATTAAACCTGTCTGGTCTTCTTCTCCGGTTCTGCTGAAACCAACACATTCCCAGACTCCTTTCTAATTTTAACATTTTGGTATTTTCAACAGAAAAAAAATTCCTCCTTTACCAATATTTCCGACCAAGTGTAATTTGTTTCTGATTATATATATGAAAGCACAAAATCTTTCAACAAAACATCAAGCCTCAGGAGACTGGAAATAGAGCTATAAGTGAACTGATAGACATCAAAACCTGCCTACAAAAGCACACAGGCAACCTCTTCTCTTTCTTACTTGGTCACAAATTTTTTTGGATAACAAAAATACACAAACAATAGGAATGAGCTTAGACTAGAAAGAATGTTTCATATAATGATATGGCTGTTGAACATTAAGTGGTATAGTAGTATGCAGAAGAAAATGAGGTACTTCATGCACTCAGAAATGAGAATAGAATACTTTTGTAACATCAAAAGAATGGACATGCCCACCTCAATATGCCTGCCAAAAATAGAAAACTACCTACACCTCTGGAAACCGACATATTACTTTATGACAGCTAAATCATTTGCTCTCTCCAACAGTTGTCTTAAATGCTGTCTTAAAGTTCTCAGCATTTGGGCTGGTAAACTCTGTTGCCTAATACCAAGAAAAAAGCTGAAACTCAGATGGGTGAACATCAATTTACTCAAACATGCTACCATCAGTTTGATCTCTTGTAATTTGACTCTAGCTGAAGCAACTCAATTTCTTCTCTCCCAGCATTTTGTTAGAACAAAACATTTTGCTGGAGCAAACAATAGATAGGATAAAAATTTCATCCCAGAGAGGAAAAAAAAGCCCTTTTTGGTTATAATTTAAACTGGAGACACAAATAAGCCATGCATATACAAATATCTGAATGGACATTACACAGAAGATGAAGCCAGCCTCTTTTTAGAGGAGCCTTGAACTAGGACAAGAGGCAGTGGGCACAAACTGCAGCACAGAAGGCTTCCTCTGCAAACTAGGAAGCACTTCTGTGATGAGCATGTGGTGGAACACTGGCACAGGTTGCGCAGTTAGGCTGTGGAGTCTCCTCCTTGGAGATCTTCAGAACCTGCCTGAGCCTTGGCACCTTGCTCTGGGTACCCCTGCTTGAGAAGGGGGTTGGACCAGATCAACCCAGAGGTCCCTGCCAACCATAGCCATGCTGTGGTTTTGTGGTTTGCAGTTATCCAGGTGAAGGGTTTTTATATAGGAAAGTAAGTCACGGAAGCTCTGTTTTGAGAAAGGAGGACATAAGGGGAAAAACAGGTGTGGTTGTATAAAAACATCAATGACTCATGATCAAGGTATCTAAATCCTAGCACAGATTTCTGCAGTTTTTCTATATAACAGTTTGCATTGATTATTGTACAGTATAGAGCTCACATTTTCTAAGAATGTTTTCCTCTCTCAAAATACACTTTTGGCAGTCAATTAAGTTTGGCAAGCCCAAAAGACCATAAAGCAACTCTCTTGTTCTTAGTTGCCAAGGAACATATCTCATCTTCCAGCTGATTTTTGTTCCTTCCTCCCCCATCCTTTTCTTGTTGTTCAGGAGATAAAATTCCCACAAACGTCTTGTATATCAACACTTTGAGTACACTTGTTTGCAGCAGATAAACAAAAATAAACCAGAACCCTGTGCACAGATTCTTTACTAGAAATAGTATTATTTGATACAAGACCCAAAAGTTGGCTACTACTTCTGGTTATGATTACTACTTTTCCTTTAAGAGTTTTCATTAGGCTTGTCTTCCATGGAAAATATTACAGCATGACCTTGAAAGAATTCCCTTTTGATAAAACACTCAACATCAGTTTGCTCTCAGTGTTTTAGCTAGCAAACTAGTTCCAAGTATTTGTACATTTAAATGAAAATTACTCATACCTAGTTAGTATGTTAAGCAGAATTTGTCCCTGGCTACAGGAACAATAGAAATGTGTTTACAGTTGCACTGTCTACTCTCCAAAATAGTCCTGTGTTTAAGGGAGATCAGGGCAGAGAGGGGCTATCGCTTTGAATCTCTAACACTGGTTCATCAGATATCCAGTACACTAGCACAGCTGTAAGAGATTATTCTGTTACATCATTGTCTCAAAGTTTGCTGGGGACACAGATGAAAAAGTCCAAGCAAGTCCTGGACTGAGGTTGAGAAATCCTTTGTCTGGAGAACTTTGACGGACAAGTCCTGGGCAAGAGTTGTGAAATCCTTTGTCTGGGGGACACAGATAGACAAGGTCAGGGGAATGAGAGAGAGATAAGCCACAGCTTAATGGCTATGAAGCGGTCTTTTGTGTGGACTTATCTCAAGGAAGATGGCCATCTCAGGGGGTACTCACATGAATCTTGCTCGAGAACCCAGGGACATCACGTAGGCAGGAGAAAAAGTAGGATAAAAGAGCAATTGCAAACCATGAGGTTTAGGTTTTCTGGCAACAGATTCCTCATAAAGACTAATGTTCTGTGTTCTCTGACATGAGAAGCCTCACAACCTGCCTTTCTTCCTCCTGGACTTGCTCTGCATTCTCTCCCTGCTGGACTTGCTCTGCACTCTACCACAATGCTGAAGAAGAACAAAGCTGTCTGCCATCAGATTCCTCACTACGAAATTCCTGAATGCTGACGGACTCTCCTGGGCCTGCTACCTGAGTCCTGCTGCTTCTTCCTGGATTGGCTCTGTGACTGCCTCCTGCTACTTGCTTGCTGCCCAAGGCCGGCCATGCTGTTGCTCTCCCCCCTGTTGTCTCCCCCCTCGGACCTTCGAAACGTTGTGTAACAGGATTGCTGCTGGATCCTGCTATCCCCGCTTTATGCAATTCTTGCTTTTTCCTATCTTTCCTATTGCCCTCCTTCCCTTCCCCGTCTCCCTGATTAGGATTTATAATAAACTGTTGGACTAACATTTGAACCATTGTTTCTTAATCTATATACATCTATATGTACATCTATATATATACATCTATATATATATAGATGTTAAAAGAACCTCATCTCCCTCCCATAAATTGGAGCGAGACAAGAGCTAATTTAAATTTGTTAAGACATAGAATATATAGGATGATACTTTAAAAACATTGAAGTTTTTTTTCCCCATTGTATGCACAAAGATTAAGAAACTTAGGAGAAACCAAGAATCTCTAAAATATAATGTATATTGGCAATATATCTTTTATGAAAGCACCTCCATCTTTTATTTGTGTGCCCTATATTAAGTAAAATTGCAAAGTCAAATAAAAACCTCTCACATTAGAGAGAGAAAGAGAGGGAGGAGAAAATCTGCAAACAAGTGATGAGGCAACTTTCAGTCACAAGAAAATAAAAAAATACAAGGAAAAGAAAGGCAGGTATTTTGAGAGGTAAGACTTATCTCCTCCATTTTTAGCAACTGTATAGTAGAAAAGGAAAACAGAATTTACAGAAGTAATAGATCAAAATATGGCTTGTTGTTTGTGGAAATCACAGAAAAATCCAAAGATTACAAGGCACCAGAAAAAAGCGCCTCATTTCTTTTAGGGTAGGGAAGAGTAGGCCATCTCCACTGGAAGGTAAGTATGTTTCCCCCTGGTGAGCACCTTCCCTGTAGGTACTGAAAAGCTGCCAGTGAGACTATCCAGCAGTTCTCTGTAAATAACAATTTCTAAGCAAGTAAACAATCCCAACCTGTTTTGACCGCCTTATAATACAAACAATGCCTGCTGTAAAAGAGAGTATGGATAGTAGCAAGTGAGTAAAAGCAGATGGTGAAGAAAGAGAAATTGCCATATGACAGGCTTGACAGACTTTCTTGCCGAGCCAACAACATTAAACTCACATCCATCGTTTACCCTATCTGTTCCTGTCTTACCTACCTTAGCCTACCTTACCTATCCCAGAAATTTAATCAGAATATTTAGGTAGCCCCAGGAGCTAGTAACCACTTGCTGACAACAGATTTTTGCTGACTCATATTTTAGGCAACAGATTGTTTCTCAAACTTAAACATGAAATGAGGCTTAAGCCTATGGTGTTTAGTGATGAGAGTTGCTAAAGTTTTGTTTGTGGTATCACATTTCACATGTGCTCTTTATAGGGAATTCAGTATTCATTTTTGCTTTTATTTTATATTTCATTTTCTCCAGCATATTGTAAAGTGGGTTCCATGTATAATTGATGGGTTCTTCTGTCAATTGGCAATTCACCGTCTTCTCCTTTGTCACACACAAACCCATGGTTCCTTGCCACTCGCCTCCACCAAGCCACCTCAGTTTTGGTGGGGCATGCCAATGGTCTTTATAGCATCTGCTGACACCCACGTCTCAGGATCATGTCAAGAGGGTCTGTCTGGCATGAACAGTTACAATCTTGTTTGTACCTCCGAAGGTCTTTTGCTAGTTTGAGCAAGAATATTTTTTTGTGATAGTATACACGTTAAAGGAATTGAAGTAAGGGACCTAGACAAATTATATGAGGGGGCCTGGAAAGTATATAGAAACAGGGATTTTAATGAAAGAAAGAAATTGAGAAGTACAGTAGGCCTTGAATGACCCAGATGAGTTTTGCCCAGTGGACTGAATGCAGTTCACAAGGAAGTGGGAGTTATTTTAAAACTTCCCTTTTCCTGAATGGAATAATCTAGCAAAAGAATTTGCTAGGTTCAAGAAAAAGGGGGGACTGAGTTAGGGGATGAAGGGTAAACATGGGCCTGCTGTAAAGGAAGACAAGACAAAAGAATGTAGCAAGCAGGATATGCAGTAAATAAGGGTTAACAACTGCATAGGAATGTGAGTAAAGAGAGGACAAGATAAGGGTTAACCATTGCATAGGAATGCAGGCAAGCAGGATGTGAGGCCAGATAAGAAAAGAACATCTTGAAACTCTATTGTAAACTTGAAGAGAACATCACACAAGGAACAGGTTGAATCAGATTCCTTCGGTTGAAGACAATGAGCCTTCATCCCATGACCACCAGAAGAAGACCCCCACTGCCCACTGTGCATGTGCAAGAGGGCGGGACCGTATGCTGATGGGTTCTCGGAAATGTAATGAATATGAACATGAATTCTGGGAAGAACACTGATTATGTATTAGTTTGGTCTATATCTGTATCAAGCTTTTGTCTATGGTGTGCAAGTTTGGAGGAGCTATCCCCCTTGCACCCAGCTTGGTGCCAAATGCTGAATAAAACATACCTGCTTTATAACCTGACTCTGGGTTATAGAGTTTGATTCCGCAAATCAATATTTTAAAAAGTCACTGATTAGAACTGTGTTTAGAAGCCCAAAGGCTGTCAGGAGCAGGGACATTCCCTGATTACCTCAGAGGCAACAGAGTTATGTCTTCTTGGATTCAGCAAATCAGTTGGCAATGAATTAAACAGTTTGAGAATAGATGTCTCAAAACTACCTTGCATTCTGGTGCATGTTTCAATGACAGGGATAATAATGTGAAAAAAAAATGAAGGCAATGTGTGCTGGCTGCTGAAAGTATCAGAGGGAGAAGCAAACACTGTTTAACTGTATGAGAAGAAAAGGTGCTAATGGACAGTTGTTTCTAAGCCCATGGATTTATGGGGAGCAGGGAGGATAGACCTTTGTTTCCACTGCTCGTCCTCAGGACTTCTGTCATAACACAGGTATGGCCTGCAAATCCTATGACTTCCTTTCATCTGCTTGCTGCATGCAGAGAACATGCACAGCACCCCTGCTGTGGATAAAACTTGTCTCTAGGACTGAAGGAAGAAAAAAACTGCAATGGTATTATCACATGACAAGTGTATGTTTGAGCAGTAGTACTGAGACCTTTCACTTGATAGGTAGTACTGAAAAGACAGACTGTTTTAGTTGGATTACATGAACTATTTATTTTTTTCTAGATTTTGGATCTTCTATATAGTAACCAGTACTGTGTATGCCTGCTGAACGTTTGTATTTCTATTCATACACAGAATAAAACATGATCTTGTATAGCCTTTCCCTTTGATTCCTAAAATGTAATGGACAGCAAAATACACTTTTTAAAATCTGGCTTTTGAAGGTATTTTGCTTTTACGCCCTCTATTTGCCACTGCTAAAGTGTATTGGTGTTCTGATATTTGTGTATGTGTATATACCGCCAAAATGTGACTCCCAGCTCACTATTTTATACAATTCCATATTTGAACAAAAACCCTGGACTTGATGGTAATGTTAATTTGCTGTGATTCAACACAATTTCAAACTTTGCACACCTACATACACATGCACACATGCACTGGAACACAGATGCAAAAATAACACTGTTGCTGAAATTATTTATTTTTACGTAGCTAGAGATTATTCCTCTGGGCTGTATCCTGTTCTTTCCTTTTCTCTCACTGGAACCATTGAGCTCATGAAAAACATCGTGCTGTTGTCTGATTACTGGCTCGAATCTTACTTGACACAAAATGGGGAGGAAGCTTGTACTCTTCTGCATCAGTACCTGATCTTGTGGAGTCTACATAGCCCTGCCATTTGATGAGGCGCTGAAGCTTCCCACTAAGTGGTTAAAAAATAAAAATCTACTTCACATGATCTTCTGGCTGCGCTTGTAGGGAACATGGAGAATGGTGATATATAGCAGGTGATACTTAATGTTTTTTCAATCATGAAGTTACTAAAAGAGCTGATGGCAAGAGCAAATTCTACTGTCATGGAATAAAAATGTTTTACATCTTCTTAAATAGTTACTGCAACTTACAGTCAAAATGCTTCTTTTTTTTTTTTTATAATTATTTCTCTATACATCAGGCAGGCAGTCAATTCTTACTGTCATCCTTTATGGTGTATAAAAGTACTTAACATTTATTTTGAGTATGAGCTCTCACTTACATGAAAACTGAATCTGTTAGCAGAAAATAATTACTATCTGCTTCTCAAGCTCCTTTTGCCTTTGCTAGAAAGAATTTTAACTTTATTTTTTGCATGTTTGAGTGGGTCTGTGTTCAAAGTTATCCAAGTTATTTAAAACTAATTACACTTTAAATGCTTCTGTTTGAGGATTCTTACTTTTATTATATCTTGAGCACCAAGCTTGAAGTCTGAATCTGTTTTATGTTTTCTGTAATGCTCTGATTCCTAGTATGAAAATTATATTAACAGGACAGGTATCTTAATTCTGTATATTTTTAGCCTTCACTATATTAACTATAAAAACCAAAAAATGATAGATAAACATAAAAATATCAAGCTATGAAAATACGTTAGTAAGAGCAATATTAAATTTAATCATATATCCTGTAATCTTTGGAATTCGTGACCTTTTATGATTAGAACAGAAATTAAACTAAGCTGCAGGTATTACCTGCAGAAGTTGTTCCTCTTGTTTCCTGTTTGGCATCTGACATGGTGTCCAGATTTTATTACATTTTTAAAGAATCTTTAGCATTCAAAAAAGGCAATGGAAACATGATAAATGATCAAATAGCAAAACTCAAACTGATAGCTTGAGTCACTTAAATAACAGATATTCTTTTCCCACGGCCAGTTTACACACTCATTTCCCCAGGTAATCCTTCATCAGATTTCTTTGCCAGAGTCTGTGGAATTAATCTTCCTTAGTACAGAAGAAACTAGAGAACTCAAAATATGTATGCCTTGAATGCTGTAAAAAGCATCAAATAATAGTTCTGAATGGAAATCCACAGTGGTGAGAACTCTTCTGATATCTATAAGAAGACAAAAGGTTAAGAAGAATAAAATAGGCCATCTCTTCCTTTATATATATTTTTTTCTCAGTATAATGAATCAACTGAGTTCTGAATGGCTCCAGCAGCTTTGATCAATCCAGTCCCCACTCTTAATTTCTTAGGACAAGATATATAATGTATTTGTCTGGACAATGTCTCACGCTCTACCAAGTAATCTGGTTTTGAATGAAGATTCACGTTAGCAGTCATTCAGCAATAGAGAAAGTGGATCAGCTCACGGGATTTGTTGTTTCTCTTGCTATACATCAGTTAGCAAAATGATCTTTAGCAGTCTGGGTGATCTGCTTGTAATATCTTCTCTAACTCAGCCTGAGAGTCAGATGTGCTGCAGTCACTCAGGTTTTGCTTATAAAGGGAAACACATCTCTGCTGTGGGCTACAACCTTCCCAAAAATATCTTAATCCAGAATTAACTGAATAGCATTTTTATAAAGACTTCTGTAAGATTCCCATGTAATGTTTTTATTTGATGGGGTTTTGCATTCTGAATGTACATAGTAGTTTTGTATTAGAAAGGATGTCAGTGTTTCGCAGGCTGTTTCAGTCTAGTTCCATAACTAGTGGGGTGGAGGGACCCATGGACCCATGCCCTAGAAAAGGGAAAAAAGGAAAAAGGGGAAAAGAGTAGAGAGATGGGCCTAAAAACAAAAAAGCAGCAATGATCTGAGGAGAAACATACTAATTTAATAAATAAGATATCAGAACGCAAGATAGCACACTGTAATGTAACATAATACAATTGTATGGGAACTGCTGAATCATGGCCTGATCCTCTGATTGATCACTAGAGGCGAGCAATGAGTCAGTCCTGGGAGCACAGGTGAAGGCAATTCCGCCTCTCCTAGAGCGATTTAAGAGCTGACTACCACGCTGGAAGGATCTCTTTCTGGGGATCCCTCCCTTTGGAGTTTTCTAGTGAGCCCTGGACAAGGGTAAGCCCTTTATGTGTTCATTTTGCTGTAATGATCTGCTTAGCCAAGCTCTCTTGTATGTTTCTTAATCATAACTCCTATATATTCATTGATTATACAACAATATAATTAGAAATGAAGCTAATAAGTCAAATAAAATGAGAGACTGTCTGAAAACAAAAGGCTTTACTCTAATGCTGTGACAGGATGGCACCCGCAACAGAGACAAGGCAGGTGATGGGGGAAAAAAATGGTAACAGAACAGCAAACAGTCATCTAGGGGATGTAGTTTTTCTCTTCTAGGACAGGTACCCAGAAATGGAGCATAAACTCTAACTCCCAGTGCCCTGTGTGATGTTATGATGTGTAATGCCAATAACCAAAAATCATAAAACCATGACAAAGGGTTGCATACACTCAGATGATTCTTTAAATACTATATTCTTTGTTTACCAGCACAGTTGATATAGCCGACAGTTACAACAGCTGATCAGCGAAGAAAACCCTAGACTAACCTACATTATGGTGAAATTAAAGCTGCAAGAAATAAATTCTAGGTCCTGGAATCTAATAGCACAAGTTCTATGAGGCAATGTAGGTAGGAACTTCTAAGTAGCCCATGGGACGTGTTGTTAGAAGGAGAACATCATCAGCTCCAGATCTTGACTTCTGCAGTCTCTGGTTTTCTTTAACTGTGTCTTCACCACAACTTACTCAGTACTTACCCTGTGTGAGCTTCCCTTATGCTTTTATAGATCAGTTGCTCTTGCTGCTGAGTCTAGTTTTTATCTTGGCCTTGGACAAAGACAATTCTGACTTCCCCATTATGATGTTAATTGCTCAGATCTGTCCTTTCTGGCATCCGGACTGAATATCAAGATTTCTGACTGTTCCTATTATTCTTCCAGGCTTTATATTCCAGTGAGCAGGCTGCAGTAATTCCTAACTTTCTGGAATCAAGGTGAAGACTCTCATGTCCTTCTGTCATCGCTTTGATCTTTCTTGGAATAATCCAATGCGATGATGCATACTGCTTAGTACTGATACCATCTCAGCCTGTGTTGCTTGGAATGCATGACTGGATGTTGTTTTTGCTCGCAGCCTTGCATTTCTGTTGCTTTGTAGGTATTGTTCTGTTGTATCACGCAGGTGCCAAAAGTGACAAACATGATCTCTAGATATAGACACTTGAGCACAAGTTCTTATAAACGTAGTGTGCAAATGATAAGACTTTCTGTCAGTGTTACTCCCAGTGTTACCAGGAGAGTTATACATTAGCATTTGGATTAGGAATTTATTGAAACTGGAATATATCCAGATTCTCTGAAGCTAGCCCTCTTTCTCTTGCAAAAAGCAAGTATTGATCTTTCATAGACAAAAAGTGATCACTAATGATCCTACATTTCAAATAAATTCAGTTTATGAGAAGATATGATGCTTTATCTGTGGAATATCCTGTCTATCTTGTGCTAGAATATAAATTGCATCTTTGTTATTTACTGGGAAGGAGTGCCACTCACTGGACAGAAATATATAGTTCAACAGATGGAGTGAATTCTAGGAATTCATTGAATGGTTTTAATTAAAAAAGAGAGAGAGAGAGTTTAAGCAAATAAATGCAGGAAGAAAACAATTAACAGGAATTTAAAAAACTTCCAGGCTGATTTAGCAGACTTTGGGAAGTTCTAGGTCATTTAGGAAATAAAAAGTATCAATTGTCCTCACTTGTGTATCCTTATCCATGTGCATCTTCAGTTCCTGTGTATCTGTAGTTAAACAATTTTTCTGAAAACCTGCTATGATTATTAGTGAAAAGAAACCACGCCTTTTTCACCTGTTTCAGACTGTTGGCTTCTTAATGGTTCTAAATAGCAGAAAAGTAGTGTGAACTCTGACCAGACAAGGACATTTACTACCATTATGAAATTACGTGCTGTCAGACTGCTGATTTAAAAGGAAAAAAAAAAAAAAAAAGCCTGATTTCTCTGAGCTGTAGTTGGGCTCATGACTATCTCTAGTCACAGCCAGCATTAAATAAGACGTGAGATACTGAAAGCAATGTAACCACGAGAAGGAGTTTGCAGTGAACAAAGACCTCACTGAAATCCTCCCTAAATTCCTGGGAAGGCTGAGTTCCACGTAATGGTACTAGCACTTGACCTAAGCACATCAAAAAACAGCTCTTCTGAAAGCAAACAGCAGATGAATTTTTCCACTGCCATGTGCACTGCACAACATGTACCTTTCTGTGCTGCCATTGGAGAAAAAGAAATTTTTTTATTGTGCCCATGGGAAAAGGGGATTAAGAGGTTGTAGTTATATTTTCCTAGCAACATACCCTTTCTTCTCTCTTTTGGTCTTATGTTGGGAGTTTTCCTCCCTGCTCTACTGAACAATCTCTGCTTTTTTGTTTTTGAGCCTTCGACTTATCTGTCAATCTGTAACGGGCAATTGCAAAGTTCTTTGCAATATAGAGTGCTGAAAAGAAAGCAGTGCATATCTGAGCAGTGCATATTTAAAATCTGCTAAAAGCAATTGTGATAGAATGTGTATATTAATGTTTGTCTTAATATAACAAATCTGGTTTGTATTGTTTACAGTATAAAACACATGATCTATCTACCTTTCTAATAGTATTCCTACTGATAGCTTAAAAAGCCCAAGAGTATTCCAATGAAATTCTTTATTTTTCACTTATTACCAGTGAGGGCAGTAAGATAAGACAAAGGGATTTTAAAAAGGTGTAACTGAAATAGCCGGAATCTGGAAAAAAATCAACAGCACTCCATACTCAGACAAAATTTTCCATACTTTACACATGCTTAGGAATGAGATCTGTAACAGTGGTAGAGTTGGAAAAGCAATCTTATAAGAAAGATAAGAACGAACAGGCTGGATGGTTCTGAGGCATATGTGGGAAATGTATGCTTGAATTGTTTGATGCATCAATATGTTCTTCAGTGGTTAGCCATGTCCCTGTACTCCCACATCTATTGAATGGGTGAATGCCTGCTCTTCAAGAGATGAAAGATCTATATACCTTTGATGCTGTTCAGACTTGTGTGGACATGTCTATTAACCTCTTTATGTCTTTCTTTGGGATTGCTAACTGGAAGTATAAGCTGTCTGGATAAAGGAACTGCCTGGTGGGGCACAGCTTTTAATGAAGTTTGGTATCCAGTACTTGTGAGGATTTCTGAGTGCCAGTGTAATCATTTTGTATTCAATGTAAAAAGGAAAATCTTAGCACCTAGATTGTCTTACTTCTGTTTCTTCGTTTCCTTCACATGGAAAGCAGTCCTACCATGTAAAGGGAAGGCTAAAGATTTGCATATCCCCATGCCTTCATTCTTATAGTGTTGGTTGCTTCTGCTTCTGCTGTTCCTTGTCATCTTACTCTTTTACTTTTGACGAAGACTGATTTGTGCCTTTTGTATCTCTTGGTTTGTGCTCAGGGCTATGCTCTGGTTTTCTCCTTTCTCCCCCATCCTCACCCTTTTTCTTTCTTTTTATTTATGCATTTATTTGTTTTTCTGTATTCCTGTCTGTAACAGTGTCTGTGAGAAGACTGTGTGACTTTTGCCCCCTCTGCTGGCTGGCTCGTCGGAGCCATGAACAAAGAAGAGAAATCTCATTTCTTTGATCACGCTGTTGTGGGTTGCTAAAGCAGTATGACAATTTTATTATGACTTGGATAGATCACTCTACTTTCTATAACATACCTCCATTTTCAAGGAGAGAAACACTTTGCATGAAAGTAAAACTGCTAGATTAGTGCTTTGCAGCTTGTGTGAAGTTAAATAACCGCCTGGATCGGGTGATGGTCTGTGTAGTTAGTAATGCATGAGAACATGGCTAAAATATGCCCCGTGGTGGTGCATCACTCTGCACCCTGGTGGTGCAACACTGATTACAGTGTGTTATCTGGATCTCTTTTCCCTTTCACCCTTATTTTTTTCTAAAGTCATTCTTTTCCCAGCTATTTCCTTTTAAAGAAACCACTGAAATGGTCTCTGTGAACAATTTTTTGTTAGCACCATAAAGAAAGAGTGGTGAAACTTCTTCAAGAATATAAGAGACTCAGAGAAATCAAATTTGAACTTTCAGGAAGAGTTATAAACATGCCTCCCTGTTGACCCCATCTCTCCTTTACTCTTAGAGCTGAGATCTGGCTTATTCTCTTACACTGTGCTGCTGAATTCTATTTCTTTATCAGAGGGCTTTTTGGCTAAGACCTGGACAACACAGGGCATCAGGTGAGATTTACTAGCTTTACTGAAAGGCTCCAGGTCACTAAACACTAAAAGCCTCAGAAAGCTGTTTCTTCTGTTTAGGTGCCTTGGTCTCCTTTGGGCAGTTTTCAGAAAAATTGTTTGGAAATCAAAGGGGTGTGTGTGTGTGTGTGTGTGTGTGTATAAAATACACTTTTTTTTTTTTTTTTTTTTTACTTCCACTATGTGCCTAAAATCATTCCCCTATGTTTGGCTAGGTCTTCCTACTTGTTGCCAATGAACTCTCCTGTTTCTCTCCCTCAGGAGAATGTCTCCAGCCATTAGTGGCTGACCAAGACTTTCTAAAATACCCTTGTACCATGAATTTCATCAACAACAGGATAAAGTTATGTAATGTAATGGCAGAATGTTTTAGCAGTTTTTTTTTTTTTTTTTTTTTTAAACAGTGTTGTTTCTGTCAATTTCTGAGCCAACTGGAAGCGACTGTCAAAAGCACGGAACATTTCATAGTCCCTTCCCACAAAGGTGAGAATGCAATCACTGATGCCCATGCCAACAAGTGAGTATCACAATGTCCTGCTCTTTATCTTTTCTTTAATTATCATTTTATATTATGATACCACACTTATCTGAAAGCATCTGGAAATATATTTTACAATAATATCTGAAAGAAAATATGTAGTACTGGATAGTTGTACTTATCCCAGCAGAGTTCACACTTCAGTAAGGGT
Source organism: Tympanuchus pallidicinctus (assembly GCF_026119805.1). NCBI lineage: Eukaryota > Metazoa > Chordata > Aves > Galliformes > Phasianidae > Tympanuchus > Tympanuchus pallidicinctus. The sequence continues at coordinate 2,058,039 of NW_026294744.1, forward strand.
AAACACGGTCACTATCTTTGCAAACTTATCACCAAGAGAACTAAATAACAGACTGACCTATATGATATTTTCTTTCCTTTGATTCCACGGTGCTGTTTTACACAGATTATAAACTTGCATAAACTGTTCTTGTAGTAATCAGGTTTAGACATGAACTGCTTGTGCTACTGTTGGAGACGTAAACTACTCTTTCAGCAGATTAGTGTATAATGTTTGCAATCATAAAGTCTTCCCAAATTAATTTTTTTTCATCTGTATTAATGCGATTCTATTCTATTTATGTTAAGTGAACTTTATTGGGAAAGACACTAGTCAATGTGAATCTCTTTAGCTGAGTAAGAGAGATAATTTTTAAAAATCCTCATACAAAGCGTACTAATAGGACAGTTAAAATGTTACCCACTCTTTCTTACAAGAAGGTGACAGTTTAAAAGGAATGGTTATTAAACTAAGATGCTTCATAAATCAGTGATTACACTTGCTTTTTATTTCACAGTGGCCAAGTAACAGTCTTTTTCTATTACAGAACCGAGTTTATAGTTTTTATAGGAGAAAGGTGCTTAAATTTTATTACCGGTCCTGACCTACTATGAATTTCCATTTAGCAACAACTGAACTGTTACTAAATACAAATGATATTTTGAAATGCTAACCTGAAAAAGGTGGAATTAAAGTACAAGAAATTTGCATGAGGTCTCCAAAGGCTATTCCTTCATGCCCCTCTTCACCTCTAGAAATGTTGAGAAAGAAGATAAAACTTCCTTCATTAAAATGTAAAGTAAATTGCTTTCAAACGGTTCCTCACAACATATAGATTTTAGCTACTCGAATCCTCTAATCTTAAGTATAATCTCAGATGTGCCACTGTAATTACTTTTTGCTAAATGCTGACTTCTAATGTGATAGATTTTGCTTTTCCAGCTGGTTTGAAAACAAAAATGAATTACTACTTGTTTTCCTATAGCGTATACATGGCTTTTGCATTCAGGTAACTAAGCCACTAACAGGATCCTTGATTTATTTTGGGATTTTGTCTAATGTTAATCCTGTTACTTGGCCTTTACGTAGCAATCAGTGTCAAAAGTGCAGCATTCTGCCATTCATATACACTGAAGAATGCAGAGTGATTACAGCTTATTATAACCACCACCAGAAACAGTAATACTAGCAGAGATTTGATGTTTAGCTGATTGAGAGCAATGGAGACTGCCAGTGTGGCAAGAAACAAGGTTGGACCACAACATCTATTGGATCAAAGTCGGAATGAAATCGATTTTTCTCCTGATCCACAAAAACTTGAAGTTCTTTGCATGGCCCATTTAGTGTGTTTGTAGCTGGTAGTGTTTTCCCAGTTATAGAAAAACTCCTTGTTATACTGAGGTAGATTAAGAGTTGAAAAGAACTTGAAAATCATGATGTTGGAAGTCAATAGAACCTGACAAGAAGGATCATTTGGCACTTGTAGACAATTCAGTGTGTTTTCATTTTCTTCTAGAGGGTGAAATGTCATGTCAAATACAATTCTGAATAATATGTGTCTCTGGGGGAAATTATGTCACATTAGTAACAGATGTGCAGAAGCAGATATATGCTAAGCCACTGAAATCTTCTTTTAAAGACTTAACAGTCTGATGGATGGTATAACTTATCATTTGGTGTGAAACCTAAAAAAGCCCCAAGATGTTACCCACCACCTTTGAAACCCATATACATTTTCAAGTCTCTGAAAATTCAAGTCTATTCTAGAGAGGGAAAAAAAAAAGAAAAGACTCTTTAGCATTGCATTTCAATGTTAAGGCAGATCTAACCAAAGTGCTATCTTTATTTACATTGCCAAATAATTTACTTTGGGTATCCAAATAACAGATCCAACTGATTCATTCTTGGTTGTCCTGCTCCTTGCTCCTGAAGTACTCTCAAATCTATCAAATTGCTTCTATGTTTGTGTGTTGCTCTTCAAACAGGTCTTAGCTGGATTGAAGTCAGCCATAAAAAACAGGACATGTGATCCAGAAACTTTCTTAAGTTGTTTAAAGAAGTCTTTGACTATTTTTTTTTAAATCCCAATCAAGTATTCTGTAACAAACTTCCATCATGACATCACTGATAGTGTTGTAAAAAAAAATAAAAATAATAATAATAAAAAAATCATCTGTACTGTTGTAAAATCCTCATTTGGTGCAACTAGTACTGAAGAAGCCTAACTTCTGGAAGAACAGTACATCACATCTCTACTAAGTCCCCTGTCTGATGTCTCTATTCATTTCCCTCAACACTTAATGCTTTAAATATTACAGCAAGTACTCTCATAGGAGTTCCTTCATTTTGATAATCAGAACAAAATGGCAAAGCTAATCCAAAAAAAACCCAAAAAAACCCCAAACAACAACAACAACAACAACAAAAGACAAGACAAAACAAACAAACAAACAAAAAAAACAAAACAAAACAAAACAAAAAAACAACCACAACCCAAACCCAGTAAATGAGGGATAGCTTTTGCCAGTTCTGTGACTGGAATAGAGACAATTTCATCTGTTGTGTATTAAACCCGAGCTTTTGAAATAATCCTGTCCAGGATGGCTTTTATGAATTTGCAATATGGCCTCACAAATTATTCTGCCATGTCTGAGTACCAGAAGATGGGGAACCAGAGTGCATGTTATGTAATAAGAGTAAATATTTGGGGATGGGAGAGGAAACATGTCTTTCCTGCCTTTTGAATTTGGAATACTACATGGTAATGACTTTACCCAGCATGAGGTGAGCGTCAGAATTTTGAGTCTGATTTAAAATGAATTTTATAGACTCGATTAATGCTTCTCATAAACAAGAAAGTAAAAGCCTGTCAAATAGTGGTGATTTTTAGTTCCTTTCCTCCTTAATGACTTTCTAGATACTTTTGGCACTAATAGAGATATTCCCCAGGTTCTGCTTAATTTTACATAGCTTCTCCCAAATACAAGTTAAGAATGTTGATTATGGGATTCTCTACAGTAGATACTTAATCTTGAGTCAGAATTGTTCACTGTCTTTGTTATAATCAACTCCTTGTTATTACTTGTGTTTATCTGCTACCTTTCTAATGGTTTTCATAAGTACTCCTGAAATGCCACGTGATAGAGTGTAGAACAAATCCTGCTTGACCTGAGTCCCTTTCAGTTTTCTAACAGGATCCTGGCTCTCAAAGCGTGTTCATCATGAAGATGGCAAAAGTTGAAAGCTGTGGTTTTAGTCCTGCTTCTTGCTTTTCTATTTTTAACTTCATATTCTTAGAAAAAAATGCATATTCTGAAAAATTAAGAAAGCAGACATATTAATATCCATATTATTATTTCTTTTCTTTTTTTAAACTGGAAACCCTGTCTGCTTGAAGTACTACTTCTGTTGATTTGAGTTGATTTTGTATTAAAGAAATAAAAGAAAAGAAAGTCATTAAATACCAAAATAGCATTAATGTTACTATGGTAAACCTTTTTTTTTTTTTTCTTTCCCCAAAAATACTACTTAGAAGTTTACTTGATTTTAAAATCATTACCTTGGATTTCTGTCATGGTACCATTGACCATATTTCCAGAGTTCTAACTGTTTTACTTCTTCATTATTTCACTCTTTTCCCTTACTGAGATTTTCATGTTAAGTTCAATAGATCAATCAAATCAGTGCTAATTATGTATGCACCCTTTTATTTCTTTTTTTTTTTTTTTTTTTACTTTTAATACCTGTAACTTCTATGTAAGTCTCCTTTCCATACTTTTTGTTCTATAAACTATCTTCTAGAATTTCATTTTCTGTAACACAGTTATGCATTTTCTTCAGCCACTCTCACTGAGAGGTCATAGAACTCCCTTGGCTGTGTCTTTTCCTGATATATAGTCGGATTACAGCTTTCTTTCATATGTGGGTGTGTATTATACAATACATTCATGTATTTTAACCAGTTACTACTGGTGGTCATTCCGAAGAAGCCTACAGCTCTTAGAGTTGCCTGATGTTTGTGTGATCAAGACAAACCTTAAAATGGTCGAATTGTAAGATTACAGTAGCTAAGTGAATGAGGTTAAAAAAAGAAAAGAAAATAGCAATGAGTGTTTTTCATTACATTTCCTATAGAAGTTATTGTTTCTCACTGATTTAAAAAAAAAAAAAAAAAAAAAAAAAACGAGCCAAAATAGGAAGAAATATGATCTGCAAATCCTGCACATGCTTTTGCTCTTCTCTTATTTCTTCACAAGTTTCCTGTATTTTGCCCTTTCAATTTGTCCCACATCTTCATTCCCCAATGGGATAAGTTATAATTTTATTTTCTGCTAAGATTATTCTGTTGAAAAATTTACTTTGAAAAAGTTGCAGAATCCTCTTGTACATGTTCTTGCTTGTCCATCAGGAGAATGCAATGTTTTCTTAATTTTCTAGTAGTTCATGTGTCAGTTTTGATTTATAAATGACATCAAGACCTTTAAGAACAAATCACTAAAAAATAAACTCTAAAAAGGACCAAGTGTAATTCCTTCTTTAAGGATTAGTCTGATGAACCTATTCATGGTTGAATCTTATATGTTTTTCTACCAGGAGAGGTCACCATAGTAGTTTACAAAAGGCAATTTTATTTTTACTGTAAAAGATCTTGCAAAAAGATTGCAAAAAGAAGTTTTGTACTTCACTGGAGTAACCTAAAAAATTCTGCAGTTTTAAAAAATAGAAAAATATTTTAATCATATACAATATATTATTACACAAGGTGAGAAATAGGACACAAGACATCATCTATTTGTGTGAAAACATTGTAGGGGAAAAGGAAATGTTTTAGAGTTTCTGTAAGAAACTTCAATTTGAAGGTACCAAGTGTGTACTTGACTTTGAGATAATAGAGTATTTTTCCTATAAAGCATGATGATTCAACTTTACTAATTTAATTTCTACTTTCATTGTGCAATATATTTAATATTGTAACCATTGCAGTTGGAATGAAGGAGGAATAGGAAATATGTTAATCTTAATGTACCTTCAAATTCAGAGCACTAAATATAAACTCGATACAGCTGCAACATTTTCAAGATAAGCAGTAGCGGCAAAATTGTATGAATGATGTACTGGATCAGACCAAAATTCTGGCTAGTTCAGTTTTGCACCACTGATAGTGGTCTGTATTCAGTGCAAAATAGGAAGGTTTTCTTATGAAACTATTAAATATTAAAATTGGTAGAGGGCCTTGAGTTTTGTTTTCCTTTGAATTTACCAGGGAACACAAATTCTTGTGATATTCTCCAGATGGGTGGTTTCCTCCTGTAGTTCTTTTCCAATTGGTGGGATAAGGCTTAGAAGGGCATGCAAGCCCTGGAATAGGCTCCCCAGGAAGGTGGCTGAGTCACCATCCCTGCATGTGTTTAAAAACTGTTTGTTGTGTTACTCAGGAACATGATTATTGGAGGGCTGTTAGGGTAGTGGTTAGGTTGTGGTTGGACTTGATGATCTTTAAGGTCTCTTCCAGCCTAAGCAATTCTGTGTACTGTCCTAGAAGATTTCTGCAGCAGAGACACAAGGTAAAAGGTTTAGTGTTTCAAATGAGAAACCTTTCCCTATTTCAACAGGGCTGCATCCTTCACTTCAGGTGTTTTTTCTAGATGAGCAGAGCTCCTGTGACACTTCTTTCTTTTGGAGACATGCTTTATGCACTGACCTTCCTCTGACGTATTTCCTTGATGGAAAAACCAACAGCACATCTTCCAAACACAATACCTCATTAATGTCCTTATGTGTTAATGTCATAGTGGTGCTCTACTAGAGAGTCCACAGTGCACTTGAAGATTTTTTTTCAGGATATTCCATTGTTTTCTGTATTGTAACCTGCCCTCTCATATTGTTTGGTTGCTAGTAGTCCTCATTTAATGGCTACACATATCAATTTAATAATATTCCCTTTTAAGTCTCATCAAATTTTCAGGAGAGAGGTTTCTCGCTGGAGCTGTATTTAGGAATAAGATCTTAATATTGAGACCTTATGAAATAGTTGCAGGACACAAATAGGTCACATTGTTGTGTGTCTTTCCTGAAGTCACTGCTTTTATTTTGTCTCTATATGATACTTTCTTCTGTCTCATACACCATGAACACATCCTCCTGCTGTGCATATGCAGCCCAAGTTTCACAAAGGTGAAAGATAGAATAAAATGAAACAACAACAACAACAACAAAAAAAAAAAACATAAAAAGCAGAAACAGAACAAACACAAAGCCAAAAAACCTTTGGATTACTAGTGATAATTGAATTTCTTAAGCTAGCTAAGGCAAGTGTTTGCTTCTGAAATGAATTATGGAGTGCCTTTTCTTTTTTCAAATTTTTTTGTTGATGACAGTTTTCAAACTCAGTTTTTAAAGAGAACTTACTCTTCCTGCCTACAATGTAAGAGCTATCCTGCTCCTTTATTTTTGTCTCTGCTTTCGCCCCTTCTCCCACTTAAACAAGTTATCATTTGCATGTGCAAATGCTGCATCATTTTTAGTCTGTTAGCAGCATGGAAATTAAATAAAGCATCATAATGTATGTGCCTGATTTTGTTTTCTCTACAATTTGCAGTGTAATGTAGCGATTCTTATAGGTTAGGTAGTACTTTTCCTACTCTATCAAAGGAATTAGTGGTGGAATTTTTTGCCAGCATTCTATTTTTATGCAAGTTTATTACTTTAAATCTGTGCTTTGCCACACTGCATAAACACTCAGAATCTGCTTCAGGTCTATGTAATACAATGATACATTAATCTAATACACACAATGATACAATCTAATACAAATTCTTAGCAGGACAGATAATTTCTTATAGATAATAAAGGATATCTATCCTAAGGCAAAGCAGGCAGAATAAGTGCAGTAATTCTTAGTTGCATTTGGTGATATTTGTGTAATATATATAGGCTTGTATACTAGCAGGTGTTAATGAAGTGTCTAATCCCTTAAGGAATTTAAAGGCAAACTAATGTCAGTAGAAAAACAGATAGTTTATTTTATACTCTGGAACAATCAGGCCATATTATTGTAGAACTCATCTGAGTAAAAATAACCATATTACTAAACAGACATTTTCAACTCTAAGAATTACAAAACATTGAAGACATGTTATCTGATTCAATTTTGGACGTAAGTACACGTGAAAACATTTTTATTATTAAAATTTTCTATCTGCTTATGAGGCTTCATTATTTTGAACTGACATTCCTTGATTAAATCTTCATGAGCAGATTCTTTTCATTTAGCCATCCCACTTCCTCCTTTTACCTGAACACCTATATATTCCAATACAAAAGATGTAAAGAGAGGCTTGTTTGTGCTCTTCACCTAAAACATAGCTGCAGCTGAGAAAATACTCTTCTTTTTCATGTGTCTCAGGATCCTTGTGTAGGTCACAGCAAATATTCAAACAATTTATGGCAGCTGTTGTGTTCAGAATATGTGCAACTTCCTCTTCCCACTTCCCTTTTTCCTTTCTTCCCTCACAGCAGAATGGTGAGAAAATGGAAGACTAGCATTCCAAGCAGAGTGCCAGCTAGAGTAGCCAAGGGTATTTCTTAACAATGTTTTGATCAAGCCAGATGTGCTCTAATTTTTGGAGGTAACTCATTCTTCTTAGCTTTGATCTAGTTAGAAAAGTTCATATTTACCTTTCTATTGAAGACAAATGGAATTCAAAATGAATGAAATCTGCTGAGAATTCTATCATGTATTTCTTTCTTCATCACATGCAAGAGAAGGGCAAAAATACTTCTGAAAGCCTAAATAATTGAAGTTCTGCAGGATTCTTGTGATTGCACTATCATTTCAAAGCAAGAAGACAGGAGAAGTTCAGAAAGCCGAAATATCACAGAAGCATAGTTAGCATATTTAATCTGCAGATTCTTCTTTTTCTGGTTCATGATTTATCCATGTATGCTCAGAAGCTTTTTGTGTCATTTCAGCGAGAACAAGTAGTACTCCTAACTTAACAAGAAATTGCCTTTTTTTTTTTTTTCCTCTTTAGCAGAAGGTAAGTAAAATGCAATAAATTTTAAGTGCTGAAAAGTTCTCATGTGTGTAATAGGAAAAAGAAGCAGATTAGGACTTTTTAAACTGTGTCTTGTGAATTGAACCTTGACCATTCTTGACAGCCTTGGCAGTGGATGTCTATGTTTCATTACAAGTATACACAATAGCAGTTCAAATTTTGTAATCTTCCCCTTTCTTTTTGCAGAGACCTCCTATAGAACTATGATATTTCCATATTCTTTGAGCCTTTGTCCTGTCTGAAATTGGCAACATTATGTGATTTTTGGTAATGTGGACATCTGTAAAGGACACAATGAACTAAGATCAGTAATTAATTTCAAATGTAGAGAAACCCCTCCTTTTTAACAATGGGTTAAAAAGTAGAGGGAGCACTCCTTTTTTTATCCCTCCCTATATTTATACATAAATTTACAATTATTGTAGCATGGTCTTTAATTAGCTGATTGAATACTATTCCTTAGAGAGGAATTTGGACTTACAGTAAATCAGAATAGTACTGAAAATAATCCTAGGAAAAGAGAAAATGTTTAAGGGTTGCTGTTGCTAATGCTTTTAACACAATCCATCATTTACACTACATGATGCTGAAACCGTGAGAACTGAGCCATTTAAACAAAGAAAAAATAAAAGAGAACTGTGGATACAATTATCTTTGTTTCATTCAGTTAAGGACTATTACAAAGTAAGCCAGCACCAACTCTGACTCTTTTTAGACAACCTTCGTTCTGTCAGTTCTGTAAACCTTGAAAGCTTTGTTACAATTTGAAGCGAGGCTGTGTCTCTGTATCTTTCTGTAAGCCTTTCATTAGTGATGGAAACAAAACCCTAGCTTTCCTCTTAAGAGCCTTGAGCTGAAATGTGGATTCATTTCTATGGCGTACGTATGCCTTTGTCTTCAAAGCATCCATTATTAAATTAATTATGGAAAAAAACTGTAGTCTTTTTGTTGTTGTTGTTTTTTGTATGGTATGTCCATAGTGACTTTTGCTTCTAGTGACTTCGCACCTACAGAGATATAAACCTTGTATAGGAAGAATTATGTTGAAGCACTGGACAGTGGAAGACTGTGCTATTGTGCTTGATCTTGGGAAGCTAGAGTGCAGAAACAAGGCATTGGTGTGAATGTCAAACCAAGAGGAAACAACTTAAGAAACATTACATCTTATATGAAACACCAAACATCTCTTTACATCAGTTTACTTAAGAAGCAATCCAGATAGCACTTAGTTATGTATTGTTAAAGTATGAGTAATTGCTTTGTTTAAGGTTATGTTTTAGTGGTTTTTTTTTTGTTTTGTTTTGGTTTTTTTTTTTTTTTTTTTTTTTTTTTTTTTTTTTTTTTTTTGGCACAAGTAACTCATAGTATACATGAAGTAGAAACGTGATGTCTAGGACATTTGTTCAGATTTCATCAAGCACTGCAAGCTTGTTTTGGGAAGCTAGCTAAAAAATTAGAAGAAAGGAATGGTAGGATAGGTGTGCTTCCCACTCCTAACTTAAACTGCAAGATGTGCTGCATCCCTTGTTACAAGTTCCTCTGATTTCCCCAGTAGTCTGATGACCAGGATTTATCTACGCCAATCTAGCAGTGTACATGAACAATGGAGGGAACTATTTATAAGGTATTTTTAAGGTATTCTGTAGAATATTAATCCTTATATTTTAATAAAATCCACATAGCAGAAGAGGAGGGTATATGCTTAAATACAATAAAATCTTTGAGATTTTCACAACTTTGTATGAAGGGCTTTAATGAGAAGGCTCTCTGTGTTCTTGTTTATGGACCCAAGTAGCTTTGGACTCGGTGAGGTCTTTCTTGATGTTAAATTACAGTCATTCTCCTGGAACTCAGGATGCTCTCTGCCAGAGAAAGATGCCTCTATAATGATGTTACTGACCCATTGAAAACCAGCTGTGACAGGCAAGATAGTCCAAGTTTTCTGAGAATGTGTTCTGCTGTGATATGAGTAGCTGCTTTGGAATCGAGGAGAAAAAAATCCCATATTCTTGCCTTTGCCTTTTTTTGTTCTTAGGACATACTTTTATGGTCAAGTTTGCCACTCCCTGAAATCCTGGAAAACATGAATCCACACTTGTTAGGTTGTTTTCTTGTAAAGTTACAAGCTCTAGACCATTCAGTTGTGACAGGATGACATTTTAACCCCTTCAACAAGTAGGGAAAATAAGACCTAGAGTTCACAGCACAGAGTCCGACATCTTCTCTCCTTGTTGTTTTAAGTTCAAGAAGTTGATACAAAACTTCTTTTCTTTTTTAAAAAAAAAGATTTTCCCTTTCCAGGAAATGGTTATGCATATACAGAGACTGTGTACCCAGAGTTTTACATTCCTCTTTTGTTTTTTAGATCTGTATTTTAAGATTACTATCCTGTAACATAGTCATCAACACATGGATTAAATTTGCGTACTGTTAACCATCTTAAATGGAACAGAGACAGAAAATCACTAGTTTCACTAGTCACTAGTATATTATTTAATAATCACTATCATTGTGTGCATCCCCCCAAAAAGATGGGCACTTTCCATCAGGCAGCTTTCTGACCACTTCTCCCCAAGTACGTAGAGTTGCTTGGGGTTGTTGTGATCAAAATTCAAGACTTCACACTTGGCCCTGTTGAAACTCGCAGTTTACCTTGGCCCATGTATCCAGTCTATCTAGGTTCTCTGTAGTGCCTTTCTATCCTGTGGGAGAACAAAAATCCCCCCTGACTTGGTGACATCTGCAAACTTAGTGAGAGTGCACTCAATCCCCTTATTAAGATCACTGAAGATGCCGAATAGGAATGGCCCCAGTGCTGAGCCTTGAAGGACACCACTTGTGACTGGCCACCAGCTGGATTTAACTCCACGACTCTTTGGACCCAGCCATCCAGCTTGTGCCCAGCAGAGTATATGCACATCCAAACCATGGGCAGCCAGCTTCCCCATGAGGATGTTGTGGGGGACAGTGTCAAAAGTTTTACTGAAGTCCAGGTAGACCACATTGACAGCCTTACCTTCATCCATTAAGTGGGTCACCTAGTCATAGAACGAAATCAGGTTTGTCAGATAGGATCTAACACTCATGAACCTGAGCTGACTGGGCCCAATCCCCTGTTTGACCTTTAATTGAGCCATGATTGCTCCTGAGAATATCCATTATATAACCTTCCCTGGCACCGATGTGAGACTGATAGGTCTGTAGCTACCAGAATCATCTTTCCAGCCCTTTTTGAAGATGAGTGTCACATTTTCCAATCTCCGGTCCTGGTTATCCAGGACTGTAGAATGATGATGGAGAGTGGCTTGGCAATCACACCCACCAGGTTTCTCAGCACTCTAGGGTGTAATCCAGCCCCATAGATTTGTGAGTGTCCAGTTTTTGGAGCAGGTCCAAAAACATCTCATCATGGATTATGCAGGGTCTTTTCTGTTCCCCATCCCCATCTTCCAGCTGTGTACCCACGCAGCAACCAGTCTTAATATTAAGAACTGAGGCAAAGAAAGCATTAAATACCTCAGCCTTATCCTGATCCTTGGTCACCGTGTTCCCATCTGCATCCACCAAGGGATGGAGATTCACCTTAGCCTTTCTCTTACTGGTTTATATATGTATTTACAGAAGTATTTATTATTGTCCTTTATCTTAGTGGTCATGTTCAGTTCTAGCTGGGCTTTGGCTTTTCTAATTTTCTCCCTGCGCAGCTTCACTATGTATTTGTAATCCTCATAACTCTTCCAAAGACCACAAACTTCTTTTGTTCCTGAGTTCCAGCCAAAGATCTCTGTTCAGCCAGACTGGTCTCCTTCCCCACCAGCTCCTCTTCCATGACTTGGGGATAGTGAGCTCCTACACCTTTAAAATGACTTCCATAAAGTATTCCCAGCTTTCTTAGGCTCCCCGGGAGCAAGACATCCTCAGTTCTTATTTTTTCTTCTTTTCATGTATGAGGGCTCCTCCAAATGTTCCAGATGGCCATGTAGATTTTTAATAGTGCAATCTTGTTTATTACTGGTGAATATATATAGCTAGTGGTGGTGACAGTGTTGAAAAATAGTGTTTTTGTTGCTGAGAATTTGCTCTACCAAATAGAGTTATTGTCCTCTTTGTACTTGTTGTAGTTCCAATGGAAACAATTGGGAGGCATTACTTTCAGAGCATCCTACGTTTCATGGTATGTAGTCTACTCTAATCACAGCGTAGTTTAAATGAACATTTATTGCTGCAATAGAAAAACTGATTTAAACATCCATGTATTTCTGCTTTTAAAATCTAAACAATATTTTTTACATCTGCTTAAATGTTAAAAGTCCACCAGAATTAGCATTTTATTGAAATTAATTTCTGCACTTTTACATTTGTCCTTCAGTACAATTTATTTAATTCAGTTATATCAGCTGCCTTTCGTATTGCAAATACTGTCCACCACTTTCACAGAAGGTACACTTCTAGACTGTAAGTTCTGTGGAAACAAATGAAAGTGGAAATGTGGAAATAAAAGTGAAAAAATCAGTTATTTAAATCACTCTCTCTTCTTATCCTAATAAGGAGTTTTAAATAAAAATCAATAAATGAAAATACCACTGTGATAATATGCAAGGAAAGTAACTTAACTATGTAGGCAGTTAAATCCAGAAGTAAACATAGCTGTAAATAGTTGTCTGCTAAAGCTTTGAAACAGTTATTCCAAATGAAAATTCATTAAAGCACAAAAGCTTAAATGTTTTACTGCAGACTTTTAAAAATAAGTAGCTAAATAGTTCTGTGGGGTGTTTCATAGAGCTGACATCTACGAGAACATAATAATATACTGCTGTCATTAGTCTTTAAATCTTGCACGTCATACCGTAAGGTGGAGGGCTAACACTGTGCTATGCATTTTTACATTTAGACTTTGAAGGGTGGCTCCTTAACCTGCTCTTTATGGCTGTAATTTTTTTTCTTCAGATATTGACAAAAAGTTATTTGTTCCACAGATATTACTTCATTTGCTACATCCTCTGCTTAGAATTTTGTTTTCTAGTTTCCTTCTGGTGCAGAGAATGCCAGGTACTAAATCTAAGACATTCAGTTAATATGATGTTACTTTTTTCCTTTTATTTTTTTTCCATGATGTTGTAGAAAATTTTGTGTCTCGATTGCTTAGCATCATTGATGCACGAAAATGTCCTGCTTCAAAGTAGTCTTTCAGAAATGCTTTAGAGTATAGACTACTTTTATTCTGTACAACAGGTAGAGTTTTTATTTTCCAAGTCTGCGTGGTCATATTGCCTGGATATCTAAGTAGGGCAGAGCTGAAATCCAAGCATATGTTAACTTTGTTGACAGAGGTGTCTGACAGAACTTTTTCTGAGAACATACAAAGTTTCTGTCAGTACTCTGGAAATACCATCTTCAAAATGTAACACCTAAGTCTTAAATGTCAAAAAATTTATGTTTGTGTTAGAAGAGAAAACTCCTCTACCATCTCCCCTCCCTTCCTCCTCCCCCTTCCCTCTCCCCCCCCCCAAAAAAAAAATAAAATAAAATCAAACCAAAGACTTTGGAGACATAAATTATAAACAAATGAACTTGAAGATCTGCTATTCCAAAAATGAGCTTATGATGATATAAAAAACTCTACAGATCTGTGGTATCTGTCAAAGCAGATATCCGCTCACACATGGATCTGTGCCGACATTGGACAAATGTATCTGAAACTCTAGCATTGTATCAAATGGAAGGAAAAATGGAGCCTTTATTCCTGTCCAGTCTCTTAAGTAAGTAATTTTTTTTAAACAAAAAATAAAAAAAGAAAGAAAAGCAACAAAAATACCTTGGCTAATTTTTCTTCACAGAGTTCAAGGTCTAATTTATTTACTGAGTTTGTGCTCTTTAAAAAAAAAAAAAAAAAAAAAAAAAAAAAAGGGACTCCAAATTCTTAAACAATGAACCAATAAATTCACATCTTTATAACTTGTGAAAATACCAAGTGCTTGGACCTCTGAGGATCCAGAGGAGCTTTCCACTAAGCTTTTCTGTGTGTTTTGGAATTTTACATATAGCCGTATTAATTCACCCAGTCTCCATTTGGCCAGGATGATCTTCTATTTTCACCAGATGGAGCTTATGCAAGTATTTCTTGCCAAAAGTAACAACATGAGTCAGTATCATTTGTGGTGATGGAAGGACATGGAAAAATCATGTAGCTTACTGAAAATTTAGTTAGCCACTCATAAGCACCAGTTTATGAGCCTCTCAATGAGTTATACTTATTCCTCACCTTGTTTTGTGAGCTGTTCTGCTGCTTTCTGGAGGTGGTTAGTGATTAGTTGTGGTTTTGAGGTTTTCTTGTATTTTTCCCGAGTGCCAAATTTTGTATTGTGTGAGACTTACTGTAGCTGAACATATGAATTTGTCTCGGTTACAATGTGTTGACTTCAGTCTCCTGATACTCAAATTTTCCCATGTGTACACATTTTTGTTCCTTCTGCTTTCTTTCCATATTTATGAAAGTTTCTAATGAAATTAGTAATTTATATTAGACTGCACTCTTTGTTCTTAAACTCTTATCTGTTAAAAACTCATAACAAGTTGAAATTATAAGACCTGATTTCTATAAAATATAATTTCCTTATAGATTATGTATCAATTTATGCCATTTTTTGTATGTGTACATGCCACCAAGTCCTCATTTTTGAAGCATGTATTATTTTATAATCTTCTAGCCTGTCTCTTAAATAAAGTGTTTATTAAATTGGTGCCACTGTTCTTAACAATTAAGTGTGGACATGCGGTAATTTACTTCTGTATATATACGTTACCTGGAGTGACATTCAGAATAAATGAATCCATATAAATTACATTTGGATTCCAGATTCACACAGAAATTCATGTCATCTGTCTTCAGATTATTAGTACTGGAACTCAGAGATTCCCATGGTGAAATAACCTAAAGCAGCATCGTCCTCTGAGACAAATAAGAAAGAAAGAATGGATGGTCATTCCTCAATATCATGACATCTATTAAAATCTGAGATGTAAGCACCATGCCAAGTGTAGCTCAAAGATTTCTGTTGAGATGGAAGGAAATCCTTATTTATTGAGAATGAAAGAGGAGTATTTTTCCCCTATGGGGAAAAATAATTAGTGGATTTCAGTTTTAGGTTTTTTTTTTTTTTTTCTTATGGAATACTGAGTATGAGTATGCAGGTCTCAGGTGTTAGACAGTTTCCTCTTGCACTGAAAAAAAGTGCCTTTTTTTACTACAATTGTAAATGCAAAGATTTTTTCAGAGCAATTAAATGTTAACTCCAAGTACACAGCATGCCATTATCATTAGAGTAATTGATGAGAAAACAACACTGACCAGCATAAGCATAAAAAACTTACTGTTGAAAATCCAGGTTTTATTTCCTCTTTCAGTTGCCTGTTTAGCAAACAGACCTGCAAATAGGTATGGATTCGATTAAAAGACTAATACTGAATGCTATCAAAATTCATTATTTGGATGATTATCAATTCATTCAAAAAGGCTGCATGGAAAGCTGTACATTCACAAATATTTTACCATACCCTAACAGAAATCCTTTCTACTAAAATGACCTAACATTCAAACTGTATTCTTTGGAAGAAATCTATTTTTGTTTTTCATTGCTGAAATAGGGGATGCAACTACCTAACATACTATATTGCCTTTTTTGATCATAGTGGTAAAGGAGTCAGTATTTAGTAATTTAAGTATCAGACATACAACTTCATTGCTTGGGTGTGGTCTCAATCAGAAGAACAGGATCTTTAATTCTTAACTGTTGTTTTACTATTCTGTTAAAAAGGTACATTTCTAAACCTGTGTTTACAGAGAATCATAATAGAAGATTCTATAATTCTAATTTTAAAACTTATTAACATTTGATATTTTGAGTGGGCAATAAAATGTAACAATTTCCATTTAATCCCACTCAAAAGACATAAACCAGGACAGACATTGCACTTTACATTGTCCGAATACGCTGTCCAAATAACCATGTAAACGGTATCTAGTTCAACTGTCCATCTACAATCAATACTTCCTGACCAAACTATGTCACTAAGTAGATATCAAAATGTTTCTTGAATACATCCAATGGCAGAGACTCAACTCTACTCGCTCTGGGCTGCCCATTCCACTGTGTGACTACAGTTAAAGAGAACCCTAAACCATAGGGTAAGAGTTAGAATTAGGGTTATGGCTAGGGTAAAGGTTAGATTTAGGGTTAGGTTTTGGGTTAGGGTTAGATTTTGGGTAAGGATTAGGGTAAAGGTGGGGATAGGGTTAGGGTTAGGATTAGAAGCACAGTTTGGGATAGGGTTGGGGTTAGGGTTAGGGTTAGAGGTAGGGTTTGGATTAGGGTTAGTGTTAGGGTTAGGTTTGGGGTTAGGGTTAGGGTTAGGGTTACAGTTAGAGTAAGGGTAGTGTATGGGTTATGGTTAGTGTTAGGATAAAGGTTAGAGTTAGGGTTTGGATTAGTATAAGGTTAGTGTATTGGTTAGGGTTAGGGGTAGGGTTAGCGTTAGGGTAGGATTAGGGGTTAGGGTTAGGGTTAAGTTTAGGGTTTGGGTTAGGTTTAGGATTAGGGTTAGGGATCGGGTTAGGGTTAGTGTTGGGTTTAGGTTTCGGTTTAGGGTTTGGGTTAGGGTTAAGGTTTGTTTTATGTATAGGGTTCGGGTTAGGGTTAAGATTAGCATTAGAGTTAGGTTAGGGTTAGTGGTAGTGTTATGTATAGAATTAGGTTTGGGATTAGGGAAAGGTTTAGGGTTAGGGTAGGGTTAGGATTAGGATTAGGGTTAAGGTTAGAGTTAGATTTAGAGTTAGGGATGGGGCCAGGGTTAGTGTTAGTTTTAGGGTTAGGGTTAGGTTTACGTTTATTATTATGTATAGGTTTAGGGTGAGGGTTAAGTTTTAGGCTTGGGTTAGGTTTCAGGTTAGGGTTAGGTTACGGTTAGGATTAATGTAGGGTTAGGGTTAGGGTTAGTTTACAGTTTGGGTTAGGGTTAAGCTTAGGGTATGGGTTAGGGTTAGAATTAGAGTTAGAGTTAATGTTACCGTTAGGGTTAGGGTTATGTACAGGTTTTGGGTTAGGTTTAGGGTAGGTTTTGGGTATGGGTTAGGGTTAGGGTTGGTGTTATGTATATATTTAGCGCTAGGGTTAGAATTAGGGTTAGGATTAGGGTTATTTACAGTGTTTTGTTTAGGGTCGGGGTAAGGTAGGATTTGGGTTTGGGTTAGGGTTAGACTTAGGTTTGTGTTTAATATTATGTATTGGGTTATGATTAGTGTTAAGGTTAGGGTTGAGGTTGGTGTTAGGGTAGGCTAAAAGTTAGATTTATGATTAGGGTTAGCGTTAGTGTTATTGTTACATTTAGTGTTATATATTAAATTTAGAAGTTTAACTATTAGAGTATAATTTACATTATGAAAATCTCCTATATAACTTGAAAAAAAACAATCTCACAGACTCACTTATTCTACTATTAATTGAGTATTTCAGCTCAAATACCAGTGTTCAAATGATTGAAATCAGTTAAATGTGGCTGGTGTTCTTGTTTTTACCAAAAATATATCTGAATAGTCTGCAAAGTACCTCTAATTGAAAGCGGGTCTGACTGTTGGAACATTGAGAGCATTAGGTCTACCATGAAAACATGTGCTAGTTCTGCTAAATCTTTGAGAAAAAACTCATGAAATTTTCTAGCATAATAAACTTCCAAAGAGGTTTGTGACATCACGTGAATTAACATGACAACGATGAAATAAATTGAGTAAAAGCACTTTCTTTTCCTTTCCTCCTTTCATATGTATTTTTTAATGTTTTCTTTCTGAATTGCACTGAATGATTAGATATAGACTATAGAATAATTCCAAATTCCAATTCCACTTCTCTAGCCTGTTCAGCCTGTCCCTCAGAGGAATCTCTGAGCTGAGAACTTGTTCTATTAAGTACTTTTATTGTGCTTGTTGTACCAGTTGCAGTTTCCATGGAAATAAAGTAGGTATTTCTTTCAGAGAATTTATGTATCTAGAGGCCTATGTGTATAGATCACCTTCAAGACTCTGCATCTTGCATCTTGGAGCTATAAACCTGCAATCAAGAGAGTTTCTATCTTCCCCCAATATATGCTTTCTTGTTCTTATATTTTGATTTGTCACACTGTGTTAAGATCAGAATGCTTTTCATCAGTGACGATATTTTTGGCAGTATTTTTTCTTGTCATTTCTGTCACTTCTATAGGGCAAATACGACAAATGGTATGAATTTTTGTTTCAAAAATGTGCCTCTTTACAGAGTACAACGTTAATTCTCAAGATCTTTATTTATTAGAATTATGCAGCTTCCCTTGCTGGCCAGGTCAGGATTTTACTGAGTGTATCTTGATATTGCAGCATCAGGTAGTGATAGATTGAAGAAGAGAAATGTGTTGTATCATGGTATAACTCCAAGTAGTGCTCAAGAAGATAAAATAGTTGAGGACTTTGTTTTCTATAATCATGTCTTAGACAGTGTACATACATTTCTTTACTTGAGATGTATTGCTTAAATTCTCTCAGAGAAATGATTGAAAAGATTAACCACTACCATTTTTGATCTCTGCTTGTTTTGTAACAGAGGTAAATGAAAACACTTTTTCTTTTTTTCTGAAAATGTCTTGTTGCATCATTCTTACAGCTAGTCTAATTTATTCTCTTTCTGAGAGTCATCCATGCATATTCCTTCACCAATTTTTTTTTTTTTTTTTTGGCCTTAGAGAGTGGTGTCAGGGGTGTCATAGTTCATTTGATTTTTCTGATTATTTCCTCCTCTTGCAAACCTTCCAGGAATTGTTCAATTGACTGAAAAGTTTTGAGAACTCTCAAAAATTTCAACCTGTTTTCTCTCACTGAAATTGTCCTTACTAGAATCAACAGGCTTCTCGGAAAGTAGAAGTACTAGAATCCAAGCCCATATATGAGGGTATTTTTCCCTCTCTTGAAAAGCAAAAAGACACAACAAACAAAAAAAATAATAATGTCAATAAAGAGATGGCAATTGGAAATAACCATATCAGCTTCCATTTCAGCATTTCTGGAGTAGAATGTTTTATTCGTTGGTTGTTGGGACTGGATGTTTTAAAGACAATAACAAACTTTGAGGATGAATTAAATCACTTTTATAGGCCTGATCTAGAAGGAGTAGAGCTGTTGCTTTGAAACAGCTCTTCTGTCTGCTTCTTCAGACAGATGTGAAAAGAGATTGTAAGGAAATGTGAAACAAATGCTTGGCAACAGCAAAGGAGTATCAGTCTCACTAAGTAAATGCCTTGCTCTGGGCAGAAAGTAGACTGAAAAGAAGTTAAAATTTCTTTGGTGAAGAGATGTACCTTAATTCAGGAAGTGTATAATATGATATTTCTTTTTCATGAAAACTGAGGTTTTTTAAAGATATTCTGTTTATGTATCCATGTACACTCAGCATCTTATTGGCCTGCTCAAAAGTTGCTGTTTAGGAGGTGTATCTTTTAAAGTTAGGCAAAAATGCTTTCCTTTCAGTTTCAGAATTGAAAGCTTGAGAAAAGGATATTTTTATAATTCTAAGGGTATCATCAACATTAATTAAGGTTACTGAGATTTGTGTATGTGTAATAAAAAGAGCATGAATAGATCATAATGTAGAAAATAGGTCTTTACACATCATAAGTGATTGGATCTTGGAAAAATACTTGAAATTCATTAAAAAAACAGCTCTTGACTTAGTTCTGCACCTTGAGGTTTTTGATATGTCTACTGTAGTGTGCTCAGAACATCGTCTTTCCATTCCTGCAAGGATGGTCAAGTCCTTCCACAGTCATAGTTCCCTTGATTGTCATCAAATTTCTCATGAACAGCTGTTTGGAAAATTAAAAGGAACAACTAAATGAAACAAGAACTTTCTGATAAACAAACAAACAAACCCACAATTCTTTAAACTAAATGTGATGATCTTTCTTGCATCAAGGTGATGCAAGAACTGCACTGATTTGGACCTCCTTAGTTATTTTCTACTCATCTGAGACTACAGCCATAATTATTTTCCTGTACCTTAATAATTGAGTTTTACCTCTAATCCTGTTAACCACATTGTACATTACATGTTCTGTTGTATCAGGGTCTTCTATCAGGATGACAAGGATGACAAGGCATATTCAGACTCACTGGCATCATCAGTGTGTTTGTAAGATTTAAACAAGTCACTGAAGTATAAAGATGATAGCAAAGATAATAAAGTATAAAGATAATGGCAAGAATAAGTGGAGTGGGAGATCATGAAGACAAACAGATAGAAGAATAGCAAATAACACTCAAATAGAACTGACACTGTTTTATGTGTGAGTTTCATCTTCAAATTACAACTATCCACTGCAATGTATGCTTCACAAAATGATCTGAATAGTTGTTTCATAACACTTTATTAGGAAAAAACTATAAAAATGTGAAAGCTTTTGGAACTTTAAAGTCAGCCCCCTGGGATTTCTCTAGCAGATGGAATATATTATTCTCTGTCAGTTATTGCAGGTTGTGTACACAACTCATTATAGTAGAATTTGCCAAAGTCACAAGACTCTTACAGTGATAAATCTCTACTGGGATAAAAACCAAGTTCTGTATTTATCACTGTGCTTTTCTGTTCACTTTTGGTGGTTTCTAGTATGCTGACATATTTTTTTCCACACTCCTATTCCAGGCAAAATTGTACAAGAGTAATTGATTTATCCTTTCTATAATATTAGTTTGGATGCTGACATTCCAGAATCCCCCGGTCTAGTAGCGTGTTGTTCATGGAAACTAGTTGCATTTCCAGTAGAAAAGAGCTGCTTTCTCCTAGTGATGAAGATAGATTGCAATCTGCTGTACACATGAAGATGAAAACGTTTTAAATGAAGTGGATTTATAGATTCCAGTACTAGCATGTTGAGTGAAAGGTGGAAAAAAAAAAAAAAAGTGTAGCTAAAATCAAAGGAATAAATCAAACACCAAAGCTTTTGAGGGTCTGCATAACTGTTAGAAAGTCAGAAAAAAAAGACGTACTCAAAATTAACAAAGGAAAATATTTATATACCTTGTTTCTGGAAAACTTCATGTTCTTAAGAAGGTGAGCTTAGCAGGTGATGGTGGCTTTACAGGAAGAACCTTTATTCAACATAGAGTTGAATATACAATAACTCTTTAATATCTAAATTTGTCAGCTTGAGTCCTATATGTCCTAATAGCACTTGCCTGTGATTAAGAGTTAGGGAAACACGCCCATATGATTCTATCTAAGAGTTTTCAGTCCTTATTGTTTCAGCCCTGGATGCCCTGAGCAAAAACTTTCACTGGATTATCTAGTTTATCTAGTATGACTAAACTGGGCTAGTGGAAATAAGAAAGGGGCTGGCACAATGAAAGGTGCAATGAAAGAGATCATTTGCTTCTGCTAAACACATTTTTACTTCTGATTAAATCTAGCAGTTTTAGAGTTTTATTCTTTTCTTCTGCATGTGCTCAATTCCCTGTACTGCTGGATTTCTAATAAAGGCTCAGAGTACCAGTCATTCTTAAATAGGCTGAGCAGAGATGTGGAAGATCCCAGAGACCATGGAAGTCCTTAGTGCAATATGGCATCTGTAGCTCCCTCATGCCTTTTCTCATTAGTAATATCAGAAAAACTGATTTTAGTGTTTTTTTCCAGAAAACATTTTTGTTTTGTCAAAAATAGTGCATTTAGATGAAACCTCGTTTAACTGAAAATGGTCCAACTAATTCTAGTTATGAAAGAAGATTGCATTTAAGTCATTTAGTGGCAAAATAAAATTTCACTACGTGCAGACTTTATGATCAAGTTGACATGGAAGAAGTGTGCAGTAGATAAAAACTTCTGTTATTCAGCGTCAAAAAAACTAACAACGGAAGTCTTTTCTGCTGTGGACTGGTGTTGTTTTCAGTGAAGTTGGCTATTAGGACTGAAAGGAAAAAAAAATTCACCAGCACAGAAGTGAGGAGAAAAAAATAATAGAAATATAAAGGAGGACATGCCACAGAGTAGAATGTCTCACTGCCAAAAATAAGTATCTCAGATAATTTACAATCTTATACGCAGAAAATTATGGAAGCACATAAATTACATTTGAGTCAACATGCTGTCTAATAATAAAACAAAGACAGTTTTTTAAAGTCAGATTTTATTATCTCCAATTCCATTGGTGTACATGCTGAAAATTAGAGAGAGCTTTGGAATTGCACTTCATATGAAAATTCAGATTGAATGCATAATTTGTACTGAAAAGCAGGAATTATCCTAGTCTTGCATTAGTCTTGCTTTAAACTCTGCACCTCAATTTTGGGACTAAAAGATCATTCATAAATATTAGTGGCAGCACCCTTAAACAGCTTGTGTTGTGATGCTGGAAAAGCAGAGGATTTGCAAGGTTGATACTGAATTGACTTAATAAATTGGTGTGGGTTTTATTAAGATGTTTCAAATGACTGATGCAGTGCTGATAACTGTTACTCCATGATCCAAATACATATAACAATATTGCTGTCCAAGTCTCTGGGCAATATGGGGAACGAGGAAAGCCAAGGGTGATGCCAAGGGAGATAAGACAGGAAATAAGTCTTTTGCTCTTGTTATTCTTGTATAATCAGCAAAATTATCTCACAACACAGGACCTTGCAGATTTTCCCAGCATCTGTCTGAAGGAATACACTGGAAAACATCCTATTTAACTATGTCTTCAGTAATGCTAGTAGAGAAGGTAGAGAGTGGAAACAGAAGAGAGATTGTTCTACCTTTGATTTATACCACTGATCATTTGATTTAAAGATATGAAAAGTGTGTTAGAGAAAAAACAGAAAGTGGTAGGCCTAACCAGCTTTGGGAAGGAGAGAGAAATAGATATATCAGTCTTCAAGAAGGGGAACTCAGAATTAATTGATAAAGTATTGTAGGAAGCAAAATTAAGAATGGTAAGAATGGCTTTTGTAAGGAAACTTTTAATATAAATAAAATTGAGAATTTATTACTAGTATAACTGAAATTTTGAGACCTAAAAATGTATTACTCCAGATCTAAGTTAAAAAATAATTAAGTGCTATACGATCGTTTGCATTTATTTTTAATATATAAAATGTTGTAATAAAAGTGTTAGGGTTCAACCTGGCAGCAGCACAACACCACAGAGCCATTCACTCACTCCACCCACAAATAGAACAAGGGAGAGAACAAAATAGAACACATGGGTTGAAATAAAAATGATTTACTAATACACAAAAGGAAAATGGAAACAGAAACACAATGATAACTATATATATGTTATATATAATATATATAGTTATATATATAGTTTTATATAGATGTATAGCTATCATATATATACACATATATATATACAGAATACTATTACTCACTGCCTTCTTGCTAACACACAGCTAACAATGCAACTGTTCATCAACTAACAGCTCACTAGCAATCCAATGTCTCACTATCTGCCAACTGATGCCCAGCAATACCTGAGCAGCAGTTATTCCCTGGCTGGCTTCCCACAGCTTTATAACCTTCCTTCCATATGATGTCATGAGGTATGGAATAACCCCTTGCCTAATTCAGGCCAGCTGTCCTGGTCTTCTGCCACAGTGCCATATTGGTGGCAGCTCTTCCCCACCAAGTGGCCCAGCTTGAATAGCTTGGGTGTGCTCCCATCACTCAGCAACAACCAAAACATCAGTGTGCTATTAGCACTACCTCAGCTGAAACCAGGACAAATAGTAATAATGCAGTTAAAAATTTAATATATATTTCTTAATTCCTACCTATTTTGTGGCCGTCCTTCCACAGTTTGTCTAGGTCCTAAGACTTCCTTCACGCTGGGAAGAAAGAGAAGTACTACAGTGAGTTGGTAAAACCAGGATTCTGTCATAGGGATGAATACAATTGCAGCAACAATCTTCTTTCTCAGAACACACTTGATATTATGTATAAAAGTTTGTTTAATCTGGATTTAATGTATTATGGTCCATTTATTTGTATAAGATGCTATTTCTTTCTTTCTTATCTGTTAAGACCAGCTTTGCCCAGCTCCTTTTCTGCATTTAAATTTAACAGATTGCTGGAGAAATGTATTTAGAGAGGTTTCTGAGCCTAGTGCTCTCAAACAAGTCCATCAGTGGGCTAGATCATAGACGAGGCTGGAATGTCTACTAAATATGCAGTTTGTGTCAACTTGAAAATGATTGAAAGTGCTTTGGAAGGCAGCGTTTGGACCTGTCAGCCTCCCACCGATGCAATGACACTCAGGCAATTGGCTTGTGTCTCCTGTTCCTTCATTTATTTGCTTGCAGTACTCTGTCTAGATTCTGATAACAAGCACCCAGGCAGATGCTTGAACTGATCTCTTCACTGGTCTCTTCACACTGACCAGCTGTTTCTGGTACACGATGCCACAGTCTGCGAAAGGTTGACTCCATACTGCGTGGCACCAAGGGAATGAGCTGCATTCAGAGAATCCCTTTTAAACAGATCCTTTTCCAGTGCAGATAAGCACTCCATAATTTGCTTTTCCTGAATTCTGATCTATTTTGTGGAAATGAGGGCAACTTTTGAGAGAAGTGGAGAAAAATTAAGAAATGTGAGATTTAAGGTTTCCCTCTTTATATAGAGCTTGAATTCTGATTAAGGTCATGATTTTCTATTTCTATTCTAATTAGCAAGTAACTTAAATATTAAAATTCTAACATGGAGTGTGTATTTGGAATGGGAAACATAAAAGGATGTCACCTCAGGAAACAGCCTATGACACTTACTATTAAAAGCACAGGTAAGAATGTTATCAGTACTATTCAGCTTGAATTCCAAAAATAAATTACTATGAATGGTCACCAATCCATATATGCAAGATCTCCAGATTATTAATTCTTCAAACTTCATGCCTAAATTTTCCATAAGTTACAAGCATTGTTAGCACTGACATTGTCAAATCATTAAAATTCTTCACAGCTGGCTGTTTCACAGGAATGTATTACAGGAAAATAATTTTTAAAAATCTACCAATATTTGTTTTTCTCAGTATTGATACTTTAGAAACTTATTCCATCCCATAAGAAAGAGTATGCTGTGTAACGTTCCACAGATCAGACTGTGCAGAAATGATTTAATTCCAAAATGTGAATGTAATGCAAAAGCACCAGCGCTTCTGCAAAGAAAATAAGCGGAGGGAGACAAGTTAACATTCACCAGTGTAATAGAGAGGTGCTCACATTACTGGGTGCATCCGGCCAATCCAGTCTCCACCAAGTCTTCAGACTGGTAGAGGCTGGCACGTAGAGTGCCTACCCTGGGGTTTCTCCCAGCAGATACCAGTGGCTGCTGGCTGGAAAGATGTCTGCTCCCCTTGGCTGCAAAGGTAATAGTGGTAGACAGCAAAGCATGGTTTATCAGGATCAAAATCATTCACAGAAAGCAAGGATACTTAGTTAACAACTACAAAGCAGCTTCCCACCAAGTTTCTTCTAGCTAGACAGAGAAGCTTGACGTTGTGTTACCAATCATGAGCCATTTCGCACAGGCTAGTCATGTGTTTTCTACAAGTGAATTACATCTCTGTGTGATCAAGTAAACGAGAAAAGAACAAAAACACAACAAAAACATAGATCAGTGGTAACAAAGCAATTACAGTACTATGGACTGTAACAATTTTTTTTTTGCAGTTAATTACTGACTACACGGATCTGAAGACCTTTTGAGACATCTAAGAGCCTTCTGACTGAAAGTGAAAATCATGTGCTTCATCTTGTAAATAGGTATAAAGAAAGCTTTTTGAGCTTAATCCATTTATTTCTGTGTAATTTTCTTTGTTATTAAAAGCAACAACAACAACAAAAACAACAAAAAAACAGCAAGAATTATGACGTTCTGCCTCAAAGTTTCTTTTCTGTAAAAGAAGTAGAGACAGTTAACAAGACTTTCCTTTCTTCTATCTCATTTTAAGAGAAATCCAGCGCATAGTACCTCCAAGAAAAAACCCAGTTTTGGTGTTAAGGCAGTGTGCAAAAGGCTTGGCTGGAGTTAAGGAGGGAGCCCTGAGTCTGTGTTCCTGGATTCTGACCCAGCTCTGTTACTGACTAGCTGTGTGACCTTGAGAAGACAATTAACTTGTTCTTCAATTGTATCATCTGTTGAATGAATGTAAGTCTCATCTCTGTCTCCGGTGTGACAGTCTTAATTATTTATGAAGTGCTTTTAGATTAACACAGCATTACTAAAGTGAAGAATGCTATTAGTCAGTGCATATTAAACATAGGCCTATTCATTTATTTATTGTTATCATAAGCAAGGAGGAGTAGTAATCAGGAGAGCTAGCTTTTGCAATAATAGAAGCTGATTTTTAAAAAAAAAAAAAAAAAAAGTAACGTATGCCAGGGAAATAAGTTGTGACTGTGTAAAGCTACTTTTTATCCATAAAAATTTTGTTATTTCTGATGAGAATAACAACACATTACTGCAGGATATTGGGGCACCATATTAAAAATTCCTTGCTTTAAACTTGTTCTACTTAAATAGAAGAGTAGGTGCCAGTAAATACAATTCTCATCTTGAAAGTTGGACTTAATGTGGCTTGAAAGGCCTGTATTTTACATCATGTGTCATCTGGAACAGCTGAAAAGATTCCAGAATTAGAAGTAACTTTGATGTAGAGTAAAATAACTTTCATAGAGAGCTTCAGTTCTATACAAAGGTTGTATAAATACATATTTCACAAGCATATATAAATACACATTTTCAACCCTGACCATTTCTTAAGAATTGAGAGAAAAAGAAATTGTTCGGGGTTTTCTCGCTATTTTTAGTTTTGTTCCCTGTGTAGATACCCTGTAGTTGGCAGCTTTCTAAACAATTTTCTTGATATGTCTCCATGTAGCAATCTCACAGAAGATGCTTGAAAAATAAATATGCCATAGAGGGACATATTATGTTCTCTCCGGATTTTTCCTACTGCAAACCCATGAGTACCTTTGTTTTTACTTCTGTGCTTTAGAAATGCTTTCATGTATCACCAAGGCAAAGATTTACGATGGAAGACCTGACATGTCAATTTAACCTAAGGAGCTATGTGCAAGGGATTTTTACACCTTTCTGTCATTTTAATCCTTTTGGGTATAAAAGAAATATATATTTCTGAGTATAAATTGAAGGAGAGAAGTTTAAGAAATGAAGATTTGCTTCAAACTTCATGGTTTTAAATTGACTTATCTCAGTCAATGATCATTTTTTGGGATATTTTTTTGGAAGGAAAGATTTAAGAACACATAAAAGGGGTATGGCTAGACTGAAGGCTATCCTCAGATCTAAGTGATCTTGTTTGCTGTTTAGCTCCAAGTCTTCACATGAATAGTTTTGAACTTACCTACTGCATTTATTGCTAGACATAATTTTCTTTCTACTCTTCTTGCAAGTATTATGTCTGATAACCAGAAAACAATGCACTTTGCTGTCCTGTTTGAACTGGAATGATATGTCACTGGAATTATGCCAGTTTTGCAATGAGTCATGCTCTAGTCTGATGACACTTTAACATTATCCTGTTTTATTCTACTTACTCTAATTGAAAGTAGTTTCTGGCATGAGGTGGTCATGTCTTAAGGGGCATTCCAAAAAGAGATTATCTTTTTTGTTGTTATGCAGATCAGACTTAGCTGGAAGAAGCTCAGACTTGAACAAAGAGGAGAAAAAAAAAATTCATAGTTGAAGACTGTGCATGTTCTCTATTAGTCATGAAATCCTAGGAATATATGTATGCCACCATGCATCATGCATCTCATGTTGTCGAGACTTTAAGAAGTACTTTTTTGTGACTGTTGCAGGAAAAAAAAAAAGAAAAAAAAGAGAGAGAGAGAGAGAGAAATACAGCTGCTTGTCATTTACTTAACCTTGGTTGTGCTGAATTTAATCAATGGGAAAACATCTGGAACTGATTCTCCTTCCATTTAGAGTGTCCAGTAATCACTATGTACATAAAGATGGTGCACCTTTATAACTGGAATACTTGCCTAAATAATCTTCTGAAACATTGTCAGCTTACGGAAAAAAGCAGAGAAATCAGAAATTTCACAATGAGCAAATATTTGCAATGCTCTCTATATCCTGCACTGTTGATTGATTGATTTTTGTGCAGCTGTTGTATGAAATCCACTGATCAGAATTAATACATTTCCAAGTATGTAAAATCACTTAGTATTTGTACTGATTAAAATTGGGCCAAATTCTGAACTCTTTAGCATTATTTGAATGCAATTTGAACTTGTTATTAATTTTTAATAAAATTCAACGTACAAATAAACTGAGAACATAAAAAGCTTCTGCCTATGATCTGTGAGTAAAAGGTTAAAATAGTTAAAAGCTTTATTGTACAATTAGGTTGTTGAGCTTATTTAGTGAGTGATTTATATGTGTTTTCCAGGTGGCTTTTCTGTTAAATAAAACTAAAAGAATCATTGAGTTGGATAGTAATACTGAGGAAAATGCTAACTGTTGTCAAAAAGCTACCTGGGAAGTTATACAGAAAAAGATGCGTTTAAGCACTATGTTTTTATGGGTGATATATTCCTTTCTTACCAGGAAAGTCGGCAAAATGAAAAATATGAACATTTAAATATAATTCCTGTTCATTTTCAAGGAAGCATTTATATTTACATATGTATGCAAAAGCTGTTTGGAACTTCAAATTCCTGTTTGAAAGCAAGTACATTTCCATCAGTAGGAAAAGATCTTTTCCCTTAGTCTTCTGCAGAGAAATTTGCAGTGAATGCCCCACCTGACTATGCAGTGATTTCTGTGGTAAAGAACGAAGATGGGAAGCAAAAGGATGATGAATTGCTTTGAACATCATTTCTTTTTTGCTTTGCACCCTCTGTTATTGCTATCTCTTGCTTTTCCTTCCATGCTAATTGTGGATAAAATTCCTGTTGGACATTTTCCTGTCTTTTGTTATGAAACAGTACAAATGTAAACAGTGCAATCCAATACTGCAGCAAAGTACCAAGCTTGGAAATACAAAAGCATGGGCAGCAGTCATGCCTTTTAAAATATGTATTATCTTTGCAATGAATATTAAGCATTTACAATCAGTGACAATCCACTATTAAGGGAAGAACATCTCTGGATTTCCTCTGTTTCGTTCTTGCTATGGTCTGCACCATGTGGTTGGACCAGCAAGAAAATTACTTGTAGTTGGCATAAACTGAGAAACACATTTGTAAATGAAGAATTGTTTTCCAATTCTTAATAAGAGGTAATAATGGGAAGGGTATCTGTAATACAATTCTGATAACTAATTCCAGAAATTCTGGCTTACATATAACATAGTCCTGAGTCTGTCTCATCGGTATGTAAACTGTGACATTGTTCTGACCATTTAGATCCATTTGTGTTCCTTTAAGTATTATATTATGCTGGCTCCTCAGAACTTGATTCCATTTAAAAAAAAAAAAAAAAAATTGTGAACTGCATAATGCCAGTATTTGTTGCCAGTAGCCTTTTCATTCTGTTTTTAATGGAGTGAATCAGACCTTGGCAATGGGATACTCTAGACCTGGTTATACTAACTCAGTTAAGACCGATTTCAGGTCAGATTGACCTGAATCTATCCCAGATTAGTTTGTGCTGAGTGAGCCACCATGAAGCAAGAGTAAGCTGGCAGCCCTACATAGAAGTCTACAAATTTCTGTTACTATTTATTTGAAGGACTCAGGTTGGCTGCTGTTCCTATAACCTTGAGAGAGAGAGAAAGCTCTAGATTTCAGTGTGCATAGCAGCCCAGCAGATTTACAGGGATGGATTTAGACAGCTGTATACTTTAGAAAGTGTATGTAAAAATACATGCAAACTTGTCTTAGCATAATAATGTCTATCATTGTTAAATAAGACTTCCATTCTGGAGAAATTATATCAGTGGATACCAGTTCTAAGGTCTGCTGTTCCCAGTAAAGTAGAATTGCATTTAGAAAACAGTAAGGTTATTCAGGTATTATATGAATATTAAGTTTAATTGATAAGGATTGCCTTGGATAAAAGAGTGATGGTTTTTACAAAGGGATCATTTTGCCTGGCAAAGATTCTCTATTTGCATTAGTTGCTGTCTTCTACCTAAGTCTCCTTAAAGAAATAAAGATGTTCTTTGCTTAATAAATGTATTAGTATATGTCAAACTCAGACAAGGACTGACTTGAGTGGAAACAGCCTGAGGGGAAAAATGCTTGAAATTCTCTCATAAACAGGTAGAAAGGAAATTTGGTTGGGGTTTACAGAGTCTGTATGTCAGTGGTAGTTTTTAAAAAAGAGGAACTTGAGTATGTTTGTTGTTTGATTTTAGAACAATTTATAATTAGCCTTATTACAGAAACCTTGGATGCTCTCTTTATTCTGTTTTCTTTTTTCTGTTTTCTTTTTTCTGTCTCCTTTACCTCCATATCTCCCTTGCCCAGGACTAAATGGACTTTTATGTATTCCTGTTTCATGCAATACAATCATACAACTCTGTACAATTCTATCTCTCTCCCCTCATTTAGTTTCTGCTGCAGCCAGGTCATGCAATTTTTGTCTATGTGATGAAACTGACTGAGAGATTTTCCAGAGTTTATCTTACTAGTTTCTTTGCCAGTCATCTAAAGAAACTATACAACAGCAGAATGGGACTTAGCTCTGCGCATCCTCCACTGTGTATGGCAGATTTGTCCTGTATCAAATGTTGAAATGTGCCTCTTTTCCACTAGACACTCTACAAGGGAATTGAGTTCTTAGTCATGAAAAGTGAAGGAGTTGTTATAGGAAGGCTGTCACTGATTTCAATTATCTCATTTAAGCAGTTGCTTTTGTAGCTGAGCAAGTACTCCAAGATAAATAATACTGCTGAAGTGATTGTGCTGTGTGGCTGATGTCGATACAAAAAGGATCTGGGAATGATACAGAAGTAAAGATTTCAGTTGTGTATCCCTTGATTAACAAATCTGGGTATAAGAGAAACAGGTGCTCTGGGAGGTGATTGTGCACCATGCTAGCAAGGCTAATACTATATGACATTTACAAAGCAGGAATGATCAGAACTGTGAACCAAACAGATCTCTGTTTTTAATTTCAACCTAATTTAAAACTGTTTTTCGTATGGAAAAAGAATCTTATCAAAATCTGGATATGAAAACAAAAAGGCATTTATGGTTTGAAAGAAAACTCACAAGGACTTAGTTTTGGGGATTTTGCGTATGGGGGTTCCCCAACAGGAAAATATGAGCAATGTTCAGTGTGTGAAGGTAACAGCACAAGAAGAGAAGAAGGCAGAGATGGAAAGCAAAATGTTAAATCCTCCCAACTGAAAGCAAAATTCTAAAACCTTTGTGTCCCAAAGTCAGCAGATTTTACAGTGCCAAGTCTGCAAATGGTAGTGAAAATCTCAGGTCTTAATGCTCAACAGTAATCCAACAGTCTTCACATCACCCTTTTTAAGGAGTTTGCTTCTTGGGCTATGCTTTACTATTGTTCTCAGAATCTGTAATACCTTTTTCAGAAAGTTTATTGGAATAAAATTCCTTTTACCCGTAATGTCCCTTTCTAGGATTTTCATACATGGATTCACTGATGTGTTATTTTTCCTCATATCAATACCAACAGTGTTTCAAGCTACTACACTGATTTCCCAATCAAACTAGGCAAGCACACTTTCAGATCTATACTAAGATCAATGTAGATAAATTCATTGTGACATATTTTCAAGTCCGTGTGAACAAATTTACTGAAGAAAACCCAGAAAGCATTGTTGTGTACCACCTCAAGCTTGGAAAACCCCATAGCACATTTGTATAAAACTGCCACTGTATAATTGGTCTGTCTTTGAGCATCTGCTCTTCACCTGTACTGGAGATGAGGTAAGGCATAATTCAGTTTTGTTTTGATCTGTGGCTATTTGATGTTAGGAAAATCCATCTGTTTTGTCCATTTCAGCAGTTATTCAAAAGAAAAATCATTCCAAGATGGCATGTGTACACTTGTATTTGAATGAGCGATGTCCTTCTATACCTTCACTTAATTTCTTTTTTTAATAATACACATATTATGTATATATAATATTCAGCAAGTGACCCACTTCACTTAGATTTAGAGGAGGAATCAAGAGGAATCAAAGTGATTTAGAGCTCAAGCCATTGCTGAATTGTCACTTGAAGACTTATAAGTATTGTTGTCACCTGTATCTCAGTCCTTTGACCAAGGCAAAGGAATAGGCAGGAGTGTCTAATTTGTTCTACCACAGTAAAATGATTTTGAAACAAAGTGCCTTGTCCTCAAAAGCCATCCACCCTGTGGTGAGGAGCTATCAGCCGTACTCAGAATACACACTCAAATCGGTTATGCTCTTGATTCTATCCACTGGACGCAAGCAGAGCTGTATAGAGGTTAAAAGGAAGATCCTTCCCAGTCTTTTGTAACAGTAAAGGTTTGTGAAATCTACTGTGAGGCAAGTCAAGCTGAAATGGTTTGAGGAGAACTTTTCAGAATAGTAAAACTGACCTTCTTTCAGAAGGAAAGTTAGTTGACAAAGATATTTTAGAATATTTCTGATGAAGATGTTTGCTGGAACTGAAGCACTGTGAAAAAGAATTGCTCATAAAATCCAGTCTTAAACAATCTTTTTTCTATTTAAGCTAAAAATGTATCTTCTAGTTTATTAAAAAAATTAAATTGACAGTTCTCAGCAAGTTTTTTGGTAACTGAAAAATTTTACGGAAGAGCAATTACTTTTAGAGCCATTTTCACTCCAGTTATCATGTGATTCTTGTACAGAGGATGAAAGAGATGAATCACTGTTTTATTCACATTTGCAGTTTCTGCCCTTTTGAAAATTAGGGATACTTAGAAATAGATTGCATTTGTTTGCTGTAGTTGTTATTTATTAGTTTGTTTGTTTTGGTTAGATTGAGAATGAAAGCAGGAAATGAGCATAAAAAATGTTTTTCCCCAGTGCTGTTTTAGGTTCAATATCATTATATGTGTGTGTATGTATATATTTATAAATAATAAATTTTGACTCTGATATAACATCAGATTAATTGAATTAACAAATTGATAATTGTGAGTTGTGTCATTTTCACACATGACAAGAGTGCATGCAATTCAGTCAGTAATATGGTGAAGATCAAATTCTTAAGGAAGAACAGATGGAACAAAAGCCTTATAATGCTGATAGAATAAGAAGATATGCCTGTTAATAGCTGGTATAGCAACTACTTTCCCTGAAGATACTGTTACTTGTTACTACTACTACTACTCAAATCACTCCTTGTATTCAAGTGTTCATGTGGATTTCCATTTGATACTCTCAGAATCTGCATCTTGTTCTTACCATACTTGCTCTGATGTTTTGCAGTCTCAGCATTGCCATCTTTATCTTTTCTCTTCTTGCTGGGGCTTCACTCCATACCTCTTCAGGAGTGAAAAAAAAAAGGTTTTATGCCTCTGCCTGAGGGCATGTGTCAGCTTGTACCTCACTTATAAACAGTTATTTCCTTGTCAAAACTTTGTAGATTGATTCTATGATCATTTTAAGTGAATTTGAGGAAGTAATGACTCAATGTCCAGATAGAGATCATTCACTAGTGCTGTTCCTCACAAATCAGTACTGGGACCAGTGTTATTTGGTATTATCATAAATTATCATCATATCAGTGGAATTGAGTACACTCTCAGCAAGTTTGTGGATGATACCAACTTATGTGCGGTGTAACAGACCCTCTAAAGGGATGGGATGCCATTCAGAGAGACAAAAACAGCTCAAACAGTGGGTCTATGTGAGCCTTGTGACATTCAACAAAGCCAAGTTCAAGGCCTGCACCTGGGTCATGGAAACCCTTGATACCAGTACAAGCTGGGTGGTGTAAGGATGGAGCACAAGCCTGTTGAAAAGAACTTGGGTGTACAGGTGGATGGCAAGCTGGACATGAGCCAACATGCTGCATTAAATGAAGCATGGTCAGCAGGCTAAGGAAGATGATCCTGCCCCTCCATTCTGCGCTGGTGAGACCTTGCCTGGAGTATTACATCCAAATGTTGAGTCCTCAGTACAGGGGAGATGCAGATCTATTGGACTGTGTCCAGAGGAGGGCCACAAAAATGATCCAAAGAATGGAACATCTCTCCTAAGACAGGCTGAGAGAGCTGAGGCTGTTCAGCCCAGAGAGTTGAAATCTCTAGTGGACCTGACAGCTACCTTTCAGTTTCTAAAGGGGACTATAAGAAGGAAGGACACAGACTCTTTAGCAGCATCTATTGCGATGAAAGTAAAGGAAATGGTTTCAAACTAAAAAAGGGAGGATTTAGACTTGGTATAAGGAATAGTAATAAGGATGGTGAGGCACTGGAACAGGTTGTCCAGAGAGGTGAATGTCTCGTCTTTGAAGACATTCAAGATTAGGCTGGACCAGGCTCAAATTCACCTGATCTAGGTGTAGATGTCCATGGTCATTGCAGGGTAGTTGGAGGACTTTATGATCTTTAAAGATTTCAACCAACTGAAATGATTCTATTACGATTCATGTACAATTCATGGTTGCTATTGCAGAATAGTAGGATGCTAACTATGCTGAGTCCTCTAAAGCTAATAATTCGAGTCTCAATTTTTTTTCTTATTTTTTGGCAGGAAAAACTCAGTTACTTATTAATAATTATATGAATGTAAGTTGAACTTAGAACGCTTGAAATAACTCCAAATGGAAATTCTTCATAAGCAATGAAGAAAAAGTGGGAATGTGGCATTAATAGTGAATGCACATAATGAACAGGCTGAAAATCCCCTGAATTTAATATTAAAGTAAATGTGATAGTTCATTTACAGCATTTCTATGAAGATAATTTATTGCAAATTTCACTTGTGCTCCAATACAAATTCTTGATCTGAAAATGGCAGTCAATTTCTGTAGCATTGGGTACACATAGCAATGAACATTTGAAGTGGCTTTTACTTAGATGCCATCTACAACTGTAGTACAACAAATTACTACTGTACCCTAATATATTTTTCCATGCAATATTTAGTATATATTTATTTAAAGCAAACATAGTCGAAATAGGAAAGAACAACTGGAGATTCAGATATGAATAGTTTGATTTAAAGCAGTTAATATATTTGACTTTTTTTTTCTGACTTTGCTTTAAGGTTTAATTATTCCCTCAAGCAATAAGATTTAGTAAAAGTAATTTTTCTAGTCAGTATAGAATAAGCATATTGATCACAATGTGTTTCTTGAATTCATGACTAACCACTAGTTAATGGGAAATTATTCTAAAAGATTTGTGTGTTGCTAAGAACTGCATTAGACCAGAAAATAATTGTGGTATATTTCACTGCAATTACAATAATTGAGTTTTGTGTTCTTTTGAGTGAAACCATTGACAGCAATTCAGAGGATGTTTCCAGTATTACTGCCTCTGCAATTTGTATGCTTTGACTATCAACAGATGTGAAAAATTAAAATGTTCTCAGACTGGCTTATTTTCTTTAATAACCATACCAAAACTATACTTCCTTTTTAAAACAAGATTTTTTACTCTAATGGTAGTTTGGAATACAGTAATGAAAAATAAATCTACACATTTATATTTCATGATATGTTCCCTATGTGTAATTCCAAAGGTTTGTATGTGTTAAGAGCTCTCCCTGCAGAAATAGCAAGCTGCCACATTAAATTTCACTGGCTGTTATTGTGTTTTACAGTCAAGCTCATCTCATCTTTTAATGTGGCAGGAGGGGGAGAGGGGAGAGAAACACTGGAGAAGGTTCACTTTCAAAGCTATTTTT
Source organism: Tympanuchus pallidicinctus (assembly GCF_026119805.1). Classification (NCBI taxonomy): domain Eukaryota; kingdom Metazoa; phylum Chordata; class Aves; order Galliformes; family Phasianidae; genus Tympanuchus; species Tympanuchus pallidicinctus. The sequence continues at coordinate 2,093,921 of NW_026294744.1, forward strand.
GTCTTATTTTCCTTGACTTCTCATACTTTTTGTTCTCCAGATAACTGAGCTAAAGGTTCATTAATATTAGCAGCCTTAAAAAAATCAGAGGCATTAGCACTAGACATTTTAATTTAGCCACAAACAGCTGATCTCTGAGAATATTCACAAGCTTTTGGTTTCATCTCTAAATCTGAAAATATGTTCAAAATATCTATTTTCACAATGATTGTCCCAGATTAAACAACAACAATAACAAAAAAAAAAAACAGCAGCATGCAAGCAAGCAAAAAAACCAAACAACCCAAAACAAACAAACAAACAAAAAAACAACAAAAAACCACCCAAACTCACAAAAGCATGACCAAGGTTTCAACTAGGAGAATATAAGATTCTTTACAAAGCTGAAATGAGTCAAATCATTCTGCTGTAAAATATTGAGAAATGTAGGTTTTTTGACATTGAAATATTCATCCAATTTGCCTTGTTAGATGCTTTCCTTAAGGTCTCCAGTTCTCACATTCTTCCTGGACCACCTGTGATAGATTTTGAGTGTAACACATGCAGGAAAAGTAACTTGCTGTTGACAGCAGATGTCAGCAACTACATCTGTAGTGCTTCAAACATCAGGTATTAATGGCAAACGTAAACCACTGTGACAGACTTTGAGCTGCAATGTGGATTTGCCTTGTTTAATGAAGGATAACACAATATTAAGATAGCAGGTTAGCAAAGAGAGACAGAAGAGCTTTCTGCAAACACTTTTGGATTCCTTGTAAGAAACTGTGGACTTCACTTTCTGAAGATTGATACAGGATTTTCTTGTTGAACATGAAGTTGATGTTGAGCATAGGGACCAATCTGCCAACGTAAGCACTTTAAAATGTGTTCCAAAAAAAATTTCTACTAGGCAATGTTGAGGAGTTAAGACATCTACTGTCTTCTCTAAAAGAAGCAAAAAATGGGTAAATGCTTTGCTTTAGTAGACACACATTCTTTTCCCCACTCTTACTGAACTTTTTCTACTGTCATAAGCTTTCTACTGCTAGGTGACACAATTAATAGATGAGTTGTATCTTTTGTGCAATTCACTGTTTCTCTGAATGTTCCTCTGCAACCAGCCAGCTTTCTAACTAGGAAAGTTTGTTTTCCAACCCTTTTGTCAAGACTTAGCTCTTATTACCATCCGTGTAAACCACATTCACTTGAATTTAGAAGCCTGCTGCTTTTTCTCTTTAGGAAAAATATTTTTATTAGAACAAAAAAAGCATTCTTTTTTTTTTTTTTCTCCCCAGAAACAGAGCCCAAGAGAGAAGAAATGTTAAAACAAAAATGTGAACTTTCACTTTTACATCCATGTAGAAATCTTGGAAGGGCTACCTACTTGAGATGTTTACAGTCTCTGCATCTTAGCCTGAATCATCCACAGATCTATCTCATTTGTTGATGAAGAGAAACTCCTTCAGGGCTCAGTATAGGCCTGCCATTTCTCTTACTGCCTTGTCTTTGGGACCTTCTTCTCAAGTCAACTCAGTAAGATGGAATACAGAAATCTTTGGAGGTAAATTTTGATGTAGCAAGTGGAACTGTAAGACTGAGTTATGCACAGCCTTGGAAAAAACGAATGCAGCTGACAGAGTTCTACATATGGCTGAATTTCTCCTGAAAAATCTAGAAGGAAGCATTTGGGAAGTTGGACCACGTACCTAGTTGTATAGTATATATGATATAGCCAAAATGCAGTGTGAATAAATGACAATAGTGGAATGACTCCAGCTCACACAGCTAGCAGCTTTCAGAACCATTTCAAAAAACATTGTGTCTGACACTTATTTGGAACAAATTTTATCTTTCTGTTGAGAGAAGGAACTGAAAACAACTTCCTCTAGCTTTCTTCTGTGGTTCATTGCATTGAGGAAAACCAAAAACCATCCTGGACATAGCATAACCAGAAAAATGTAGAAGTTAGAATTGCTGGATTAGTCACTCTTTCTTATCACTTAGCTTTATGTTTTCATGTCTTTAGCTTATCATTAATGCTTTTATCATTTTTGGCAGTACAATCAGTAGACATTTTAAAAAATCATAATCATTAGTTTGCTGAGATTAAATTGGCCAAGGAAAGTCCTTACAGTTACTACTTTTGAAAGGAGCTGAACTGAGTGAAATGGAAACCACAGCTTGCTATCTGCACAGATAGAGTGACACCAGAACTGCGTGTTTTCCTAATACACTCCATTTGTCTCTGATTCTTCTGCCAGGTCATATTTGAAAATGAGGAGGTATTCATAATTCTGTGCAATTGGTCCTTGACCACTTTTCCAAATCTATCAACAAATGTACTTGTTACTTAATAACAAACGTTGCACAGGTTTGTTGGTATGAACATTTGCATTTTCTGCATACAGTTTTTACATGCATTACTTAGCTAAATAAGAAAAATAAAAATAAAGAAACAGAAAAAACCAAACCTGAATATACTTTTTCTATAATTCTATTTTTATTATAGAGTAGAAAATTGTTTTGATTGTTTTTCTTTACTCTCCTTTTTCCCTTCTTCCCACCCCCCCCCCTTTTTTTTTTTTTTTTTTTTTTTAAGTGAATATATTGTATCCTTGTGTGTTAGGTCTGACAAAGATATTCAGGTGGTCAGGTGACTAACAGAATCTTTGTATGCATTCAGAAGTGTGCTTCAATGTTTTCTCCCTATATGTTTTCTAGTACTACACATGTTTATGGTTTTTAATTTTGTTGGCACTCATCTACATCTCTGTGTTTTCCCATTAGATGTATGATGTGAGATCATAGATCGACGGGGTGTCAGTCAGTGTGTTATTTGGCCTACAGGCTTATCTAATCAAAAGAATGTAGAACTAGTAAAATCAGCATTAGTACATTTTGAATACTGATTTATTTATTTATTTATTTATTTTTACATAGGAAAACAGATGTTGAAGTTTATCTAAAACATCTGCAGCCAAACATGTAACTAAATACAGGAGCAATAGTGTATGGCAAATTTTACATGTACTTCACAACTAGTTTGTAGTGAGTATTAATTTATTTGTATTCTTCAGTTCACTTTTTGAGTTGTACTTCTGTTTATCTCCTGCTTTATAGTAGCTGTTTTGTTCCAATTCTGCAGCCTTTCAGTGAGCAAAATCAAATTCAAGGAGAACATGCAAGAATTACAAATGCAGCCATGTCTTTAGTGACAATAAATTCAGATATCTAAAATTATAAGCCTAAAGTGACTTTTTTTTTTTTTTTTTTTTAAATGTACTGAGCACTTATAGCTCTCTTAGTAGTATATGGGGCAGTTTTAGTATTGGGTATATTCAGATGGCTTACATTTAATTACCTAGAAAGTTTATACAATCCCAACTTCAAATGTCCATGAAAAGCTAGAATAAAAATAGTCCTTTCTTATTCGTGCTAGTACTGAGTACAGTCCTGACACTTTAAATCATAGAATCACTAAGGTTGGGAAAGATCTCTAAGATCATCCAGTCCAGCTGTAGACCCATCCTCACCATGCCCACTAATCATGTTCGTCAATGCCACATCCCCCTGGCTCTTGAACATCTCCTGGGATGGTAATTCCACCACCTCCCATGGCAGCTCGTTTCAGTACTTGATCACTCTTTCAGAGAGTGATTATTTTTTTAAATATTCAGTCTATAAAGATTACCAGCAGACCTTGCTGCAAGCTCTGTGCAGAGAAGTTTAGTATGTTGCCTTTCTTACTATTTCTCTGCTCCTTTTCCTGTGTGTGCTTGTGGAATCTATTGCATCTCACTAGGTCCTGATGCACCACTGCTCACTCAGCTAGGAGGAGCTGCACAGGGAATAGCAACACAGTAATAATGAAGTAAATCCATTGCAACATAATTTTCAAAATGAACTGATTCCATCTCTGCTAATGATACATTTTGTTGTATTCTTCCAGTATGACTGCTCAGGTGACCTTGAACACTATTTGACAACTGAGGAAAATAATAGCAAATTGAAAATATTTTTTTTATAGACAGGCTTGTGTTCTGGTGTCAGAAATCACCTTGGCTTTCAAGAAACATTACGTTTACTGTTCTCTGAGGAAAGCAAAGATTTGGAACTGTTATGGTCTAGATCCCAAACCAGGTGGGTTACTACACTGCTTTAGAAAATGTTCCCACACAAGCAATGAGATGAGCTCTTGCCACAAGAAGGTTGTCTTGATATCTATCTTTCAAAGATCATTTCATAGTTATTTTATATAGAATAATTCTAGAAGAAATAAAAATTGCTTGTATTAAATTAAAGATTGAAATGGATGAAACTAATTAAAAGAAAGTGGCAGTGAAGGAATAGATTGGAATTCACTTCTGGCCTTTTTAAAACAAAAAAAACCTGTTTTATGTATTGTTATTTTACAAACAACCATCCAATCAAGTAAGCAAAAACCTCGGATGAAGAAGAAACCTCTGTCATTACTTTCAGCTAGTGGAGAAAGACACTTTATCCTCATTGCTGTTTCCTAAACATTGTTTCTTTCACTGCTTTGGTTAAACATTTTCTAAGGCTATCATTCATGTCCCATCTGGCCCATCTCTAACCCTGTGTATCTGTATGCAGCTTTGTAGCTTTCCCAGTCATCTTTATTTACTTCCTCTGAGCTTTCCTTACCGGATAATAAGCATTGTCTTTATATAAGACATCACTTACAGCTTGAGATCTAAATATTCATGCATAAAATAAATGTAGAGAAGGAAGATATACTTGTTTTAGCATGCATTGCAGCAAAATTACTATTTGTAGTAGATGGACATTAGAATTTTTGATTTTATTTCTGGATTTATATTTTGGATTTAATCACTACCATGTGTTGAATGTATTTTAATGCTTCATATTTCCTCAAAATGAAAACACTGTTGTAAATTGTTGTTACAATCAGAAAGATTAATGCAGTGGAAGAGTGATACAGGAATGTAACAGCAAAGGGCCAAAGAGAATAGGATGGTATTTCACAAGAAAAGTAAAGGTTCTCACCTGTTTCTGAAGATCTAGGCTGACAGAAAAGACTCCACAAGGGAGGGATCTCCAACCATGGATCCTTCCCCAGTGGCAGTCAGCCCTTAAATGGAGTTTAAGAGACCAGCCTCCATCCCTTCCAGTCACACAGGTGAATTGCCTTCATGTGCTCCCATAGCTGACCAGGTCCTTTCCTGGGTGATCCATCAGCGGTTCAGGCCATGACTCAACAGTTACCAAACAATAATTATTATGAATTATTTTGCTGTTCAGAAGCTCCTTTAGTCTTTATATTCAAAAATATTTAAATTATTTTTGTGCCTTATGTTTTTTTTTAATTTTTTTTTATTATTATTATTTTTGATTTTTGATTTTTGTCTCAACATTGTTATTTAAATGACTTCTGTAAGCTGACCCGGGGAAAGTGACACTACTTCAGAAAATGAGTTGCTTCTAGAAATACTTCTGCAGATAAGATAACAGCTCATGACTCTGGCAGTCACCTTGAAGACTGATTAATATTTAGATTTATGGACATGATACTTGTATTTATCACTGAATTGAATGACTGGATGTGTGCACCAGTTATTTAGTTTAATTTTTATCAGGAACATCTAATTAATGGATGGTAAAAGCATAAAGGGATTTTCTATTACATACATGTTATTAATAGGGTTACAAAGAGAAAACTAGTTGTGTCTTATGGTGGCTTAATGGTTACCAAAACCTGAAACTGAACAGGTTCCAATCTGAATGAAGTGGCTCTGTGAGTAGTGCAAAATCTTCTAATATCACAACCCAAATATAAATAGCCTCAGATCTGTGGTATCACTTTAGACCTGCTGTTTAGAAACACCACTTCTATGAAAAACTGCATTCATACAAATTTCTTCAATATTTGTGGATGCCAGAGTCAGGTTCTTAATGTAAATCTATTCTGTAACAGAAATAGCAAAAATTATTCTCAGCACAGATCTGAGTTGGGGGCATAGGAAGAGAGAGGAAGCAGGAAGGCAATCTCTGAGGCATGACTGAGACAATTACAAGCAAAGTGGACATCTTCCATTCAACTAACGAAGTATGGAGTGTACATTACATAGCTCCTGTTTGTATGAAGTGTATAATCACAGTCTGAGCATTGCCTTTTTCAAAACGCTCCTAGGTGTGAAATATATGAGAAATATCAATGGAATGAGACTGCCATGGATAGTCAGAGAAAAATCTTCACCAAATAGATAGTTTGTTTGTTTTTCCCCAGTATGAGGAGGGAAGAGAATCTTGCTGTGCTTGTGTTGAGTCCATTAAGGATAGAACTACGTTTTTCATGTTTATGCAGGTACAAGGTCAGAAGGGAAGGTGCTCCAGATAGACAGAGCTGCTCTGTAAGTGCTTAGCAGAACACCCAAATGAGGAGGAGGAGAAGGCAAGGGTTTCACTATTGCCAAGCTACCTTTACCTCTCTTTTCTAGTAACTAGCATGGTAAGGAGGAAAGAACTAGAGTATTACACTTCTTAGAAAAAGGATATGAAAGCAAATGTAAACTCTTGAAGAAACAGTTTTCTTTTAGAACCTCTGGATGCATACTGCAGATAGTATGTGGAGACACATGCACTTCTCATTCATAGTGTTCATGAACTCAGTTCTAACACTTTGTAAAAATGAGTACTGGGTTAAGACTTAAAACAGTTATTTTTCATCAGTTACAGACATAGCTGCACATTTGCAGTCTGTGAGGACTCTTTTGTTTATTTAGCTATGGTATATTTTCCTGGATTGTAGTGTAATTTGTAGCTTTCTGATGCTTTAAACCTGATCAGAGGAGCAGTGCTACTTTGTATCCATCATGGTTACCCTGCTGAGCTTTTTGAATTCAAGCGCTTGACTCTTTTCCTCGTGAGAATTTTTGGACAAATGTGAGTGCAATGGCCAAATAAAATGCTGAAAGTGAAGGTGCTTTCATGTGATAATAGTCATGCAAGTTCAAGTAAGGATTTTAGAGAAATTTAAGCATGCACATCAGGTGGTATTTACTGCAGAAATGAAAGTCAGATTTTTTCCATCTCTTGGCAGACCCAAATTGAAATTATTGGTGAGGTGGATTTCTAATTAGTTGTAGACATTCTTATCCAGAAAATCTATACTGTAAGATGTTCCTATGTATGTGAATGGTGTATATGCACTCTAATACTTTTATATGACTTATGTTATAAGCTTAGATTTCTCTACTTCTGACACACACACGCACAAAGCCATATTCCATATTCCATTTATTTAATCTGCTGCACAATGTCATAAGCAAGGGAAAGAAATTGCATATGCTGTCACACTATTGTATTATGAGCTCTTTGAATTATTTGTGCAGTGAAGAGACATTTAGAAAGGTGCATCTAAGAAATGCCGTGAGCCAACAGCTTCACTGATGACAACTGACCTTATGTCAGAAAAGCCACTGACATCTATATCTGATGTGGCACAGTAAGTGGAACAATAGCTTTTTAATTGATAATACAATGCATGTTCACCATGAGAAAGATTTATCATTGAGTAAACATATGCAAATATTTCTACAAGTTTAGCTTTACACATAATGGAAGTAATCTCCTTTAGAATGAGAAGAATTACCCTTCAACAGGTGGCTTGCAGTCCTGTTGTCTGTTGCTTCATTTCTTTAGTTATTTTTAAGGCCAATAACACAGTTCCTGAGTCTGTTCATACTTTGTAGAACTCTGAATCAGTTTGACTTCTGAAGTACTCCTAGTTTGTTTGGACATCATTTATTTGTGGGAAACATAAATTAAATAGTAACATGTAAATAAAACCTAAAAATAGAAAAGCTACATCATATATAATATTTTTATAAAGTAAACATGCTTACAAGGAAATGATTTTTCAAAAATGCTGAAGTAGAATTATTAAGGGGATACTGACGATGTCTGGATTGACCTCAATAGAATGTCCTCAGTATCAGTGTGCTGCAGCTGGTAAATGATCTTTTATATTGCTTACCCTGGGTTTGGCAAAAGCTTATAATGCTTTTTCTTGGAATAAGCTTGTTAGTATCTGCATGCAGAACAGCTCCATACTGTGTTTTGATGAAACCTTGAGTTACTTTTATGCTCTTCTGAATGCACGATTCTAGTATAAGATGCAGGGAATCTGGAGTAAATTTCAAGTGTAAAGTGGAGCATTAGCACATAGAGGAAGGCTTGGATATATAAGAGCATCTAAATATCATTTTATGACTTTATCTAACATGCAGAAATTGATACAAATAATGCTGATGAATATAAGTCATGTTAGCCACAATATGTGACATAAAAGCACAGAAGAGATGACACAAGCTCATGAAGATCTAATTATTGTTCAGATTTTATGTTAATGTTGGTGAAAGAAGCTTCCTTGTGTTCATACTTCCAGGAAAGTGCATGATTATTGGAAAAACCTTTTAGTAAATATTTGAATAAGACATTACTTTTGAAATATTAATATGAGCTTTAATTGAGTGCTTCCAGATACGAAGTTGGAGAAGATCTTGCATATCAGTTCTCATTCCCAGTATAAATGGAGCTACAATTTGGTTTGTTAGATTAATGCACCTATTCCACATATCACTGAGCTAACAACTACTTGAAGGATATTCCATGGCTGGAAAACACTAGTGTTATTTTAGTTCAAAGTAATGCTCAAAAAGAAATATATGTACGATATGTTTGTCAGTCTAACAGAGTATTTATCACATTAAAATAATAAAAATGTGGAAGAAATAATATTGTATACTAAATTTGCAGTCCTGTTTTATTTGATTCTTTCTTTACAATAAAAATATTGCACATGTAAGAAAACCAGGATTGTAATTCACAATAGTGGGAGAGATGGAATGTCAAGTCAAAGCTATTAAGGACATTTGCATGCTCTTCATAAGAGCTACATAGCTCTGATATTCTGAAGAGGTGCTTAAGAGCAGGATGCCTTAACAATGCTGCATGCTTCCAGGGAACCTTAGAGGAAAGGAGCAGTTAAGAACAATTTTTCTGTGAACATGTTAAGTGTTTACCATATGAATACCCGTGAGAGGGAAAACAGAATGTGGCCTGTTTTTTATCTGAGAAGCTACAGATGGATGTAAAGGAAGCTTTGAAATTTATATTTCCTGTAGAGCAAAATAAAGGGTTAAAAGTCCATTAAACTTTAGTTAATTTTTATGTCATTTTTATTTCTTAAGGGCATCTACATAAGCTTCTTCATCACTGGCAAATAACATGTCAAGTATAGGAAGTGACCTGATGACAGAAAGTTCCTGAGTTTGGTTTATATCTGTAATGCTACTAGAGATCCTGGCTAGAGCACAGGAGTGTACTTACTAGTTATGTACAATGTGGGGACCCTGTCTTGTTCTGTGGTCTTCTGTGAAATGTGTACAGAGGAAGACATCTGCATTTGCCTGTAACAGAAAGACAGTCTTGCAGAAACGAGGGCAAATGAAATAGGGCATGCTGTTTATGAGTCTTGATTTTTGTGATTTTAATGAGTGTGTTTTGCCAGTGTTGACTGGTTATTAACTTAATACCTTTCTGAGACAGAGAAAGGTATTTGAAAAGCATTCCAGATGAATGGTAAAAATGTCATGAACTGATAACAGAATTTGTGACAACACATTTCAGGAGTCCCGGTAATATCTCCCTTATGTTGGAGTATGTACTAAGAAATGAACATTCCTAAAAAAAAACCCAAAATATTTCACTTGTTTTCAGACAGAAAATTATACATAGTTTTAATCACAATAAATTTGGGAGCAGTCTTATTCTAAACCACAGTGTCATTGCATGTTACAGTAGAATGTCAGCACAGTACAAGCAAATTATTGGAAAACAATATTTATAAACTTATTTCTACTGTTTAGTACAAGAAAAGATCGAACTGATAAATAAGAAAATGCACAGGCAGTGGAAATAAGGAAAGGTATCATGGGAAGAGTATAAAGAAGCTTTCAGTCTGTGTAGGGATGGAGTCAGGAAGCCAAGGGCCAGCTTGAACTGCACATAGCAAGAGATGCCAAAAACAACAAGAAAGGCTTCTACAGGTTCCTCAATTATGAAAGTCCAGGGGGGTGTATATCCCTAGTGAGTGACACATGCAGGGTGGTAACAACTAACAAGGAAAGGCTGAGGTACTTAATAACTTTTTGTCTCCGTCTTCCCTAAGACCTGCTCTCCGCACAGCCCTCAAACATTTGGTTCAGTAAGAGGGGATTGGGGAAGCAATGTCTCTCCTACTGTAAGCTAAGCTCAGGTTTGTGACTATCTGAGGAATCTGAACATCCACAACTCTATGGATCTTGACAAGATGCATCCCAGAGTCCTAAGGGAATTGATTGATATGGTTTCCAAGCCACTCTCTATGGTATTTCAAAAGTCATGTCAGTCAGGTGGTCTCTGAAAAAAAGGTCACATCACACCCATTTTTAAAAAGGGTAAAAAAGAAGACCCTGGGAACTCCTGATCATCAGTCTCACCTCTGTGCCAGGGAAGATAATGGAAAAGATCCTCCTGGAAGTTATGCTAAGGCACATAGAAGGCAGGGAGATGATAGGGGAGAATTAGCCTGGCTTCACCAAGGGCAAATCCTGTTTGACCAACCTAGTGGCCTTTTATTGTGATGTCAATGCATCAATAAAAAAGGGAAGAGCAACTGATGTAGTCGATATGGGCTTTTCACACGGTACTCCACAACAATCTTCTCTCCAAATTGGAAAGAAATGGATCTGATGAGTGGACTGCTTGATGGACTGGCTGCAGGATTGAGTCCTGAGAGTGGTGGTCAATGGTCAATGTCTGGATGGAGATCAGTGATGAGTGGTGTCTTCCAGGAGTCAGTGCTGGGGATGATATTCTTTAATGTCTTCATCAGTGACAACAACAGTAGTGTCGAGTGCACCCTCAGTGAGTTTGCTGATGACACCATGCTGTGCAGTCAACACACAGAGGGACAGGATGTCATTCAGAGCGACCTAGCCAGACTTGAGCAGTGGACCCAGGTAAACCTCATGAGATTCAACAAATCCAACTGCAAGATCTTGTACCTAAGTCATGGTAATGCCCATTACCAATAGAAACTGGGAGATGAAAGGATTGAGAGCAGCTCTGCTGAAAAAGATCTGGGGGCAATGGTGGTTGGGAAGCTGGACATGAGCAAACAATGTGCCCTCACAGCTTAGAAAGCCAATCATATCCTGGGTTGCATAAAAGGAGGTGTGGCCAGCAGGTCAAAGGAGGTGCTCCTACCCCTATACTCTGTGCTGGTGAAGCCTCACCTGGAGTACTCAGCTACAGATATGGAGTCCTCAGTACAGGAGAGACACAGAACTCTTGGAATGTGTTTGGAGAAGGGCCACAAAAATGATGCATGGAATAAGAAACCTCTCCTACGGGGATAGGCTGAGAGAGCTGGGGATGTTCAATCTGGAAAAGCAAAGACTGCAAGATGACCTGATAGTGGCCTTTCAGTATCTAAAGGGGAGCTATAAGAAAGAAGGAGACAGGGTCTTTAGCAGGGTCTGTGGTGATAGAACAAGGGGAAATGGTTTCAAGCTCAGGGAGGGTAGATTTAGGTAGATATAAGGAAAAAATATCTTTTACACTGAGGGTGGTAAGGCACCAGAACAGGTTGCCAAGTGATGTGGTTGATGCCCTGTCCCTGGAGACTTTCAAGGTGAGCTTGAATAAGGACCTGGACATTCTAATTTAGCTGTGGTGTCAATGTTTACTGTAGGGGATGTAGACCCTCAGATGTCCCTTCCGATTCTGAGGAATCTGTGCTTCTGTGTTTTTATGAATAATTCCCAGAAGAACAGAATGGAACTGAGACACAAAACCCCACTTCTACAAAAATGAAGCCTGTAGGGAGATGTACAATGTGAGGCCTTTTTAATGATTACTTACATGGAAGTTGCTGAAATGTTCTATTTCAGATGGTTTTGAATACTCTGCTTTTTTCATTTATTTTCTTTGATATTCTCTTGGTTATTTTCTTTATGAGGGAGTTAAATAAGTCGATCCATGATTCCATGTTTCAAACCACAGTAAATCAGAGGAGGCAGGGTTCATTAAATTGTGCACTAAATGCAGTGTTCACATGTTTTAAATCCGGATGTATTGATTATCAAAGAGGAAATGGGATTCTGGAACAGGAGCAAAGATTCTATTGCCATCAGAAATATGATAAGAAAAGATTTACTAAGGAGCTGTGGGTATATCCTTTTGCAGGTGAGAAGGCACTCACTATTTTATTATTATTCCCATGCTAAAGTTGTGCAAATGATACTTGTCTCTTTCTAGATTCTTCCTAGCTGCACTGGAGCCGAACTAGTCCACTGAACATAATTGTATTTCAGCCTTGAAATTTTGTCTCTAACAATACTCCTATTTTAATGGAAATTGTGATGACAACAATCTTTGTCCATGAAAATATATCCTGTGATATGCACCATGGTTATGCTTCCAGCAGGAAACAGAATTTTGACAATAGACTACACTGAAAAACTACATCAGACTGGTCCCAGATAGCATGATCTCTGGAAAAATACACAAAGTATCAGCATTAAAGACAGACATCCTGTTTTTATTTTATAAAGTATTGTGGTTTAATGCTATGGTGTTTAGAGATCTTTGCATTTTAAGGAAAAGCAAAAGTTAGAAATTGTATATGTCAGCATGGTTAAGCAACTGTAGTTCGGTGTGTGTTTTGTAGCTGGTTAAGGTCATGTTAAGGTAAGTATCACTTGGTCTCTTTTAGCAGAAAGCAATGTAATGGTGCAGTTCAGCAGTCAGCACATCAACTCTCTTGGGAGGAAATCTTTAGAAGGTGAGATTCACGTACAACAACCCTTGCCAGTGGTAATTGATGTCAGCTGAACAGCTGTAGTAATAACTTTTTTGCTGAAACAAACTGGCAGGGAGGTGATAGCTACACCTGTGCCCCACAGGAAAGTGAGGTCTTAATTACTTTCATGCAATGTGAGTGAGAACAAGTAGTTGCTCTTCTTTCTGAGGTCCTGTAAATAACAAAGTCAAATCATGTTAAGGAAGTGTGGGTTTAATACAACACTAACTAAAATAATTCTATGCAAAAGATTAATCTGTGTAATATGGCTGCAAGCTATTTCAGTTTGAAGTCTTGAAATGACGTAATAGAAGCACAGGACTTTGAATGTGGAAGGAGTCACACCCTTTTTTCCTTTTTTTTTTTCTTCCTTTTTGCTCTTGAGCTCGTAGCATGAAAATGAGAGGGATTTAATCTGAAAAATAATAAGCAGAACAATCCAACTGCAGTATGTGATTATTGAACAATCAAAGGAAGTGGGAATACCTTTTTGGAAAACGGTTGACTGCTGTAAGAAGAATCCTGAGGAGGCATGAGATAAAAGCCTGAGGTTATGGCTGCAAAACATTACAATCTGCAATATAGCTCTGAATTCTAACAGGGAAGACTGAAACTCCAAGGATGTAGATGGCTGCATGCCATGGAGTCCCAGGATTGGTAAATAGTGATACAGAAGGAGAAAACAAGGCAAAAGAGCTAACAGTGAAGGACAGAAGTTTCTGTGAGGATGGACACTTGACTGGGGACAAATTGTGTTTGTGATGCTCCAGGATACACTGAAAAACCAAGCTGCTCCCTACTTCACCAGAATTGGGATCTACAGAAATGAGGGTGGACTTTGCCATGCTGTTCACTGGAGAGGAAAACACACCTTTTTTGTAATCCAAGTAGATGTAGTCAAATGAAGATTCTTCCTACATAGTTTTGACATTTAGCAGTGCCCTCTTAAAAATAAATTCAGGAGTAGTGTCTTCATTATTTTTGGTTTTTTTTAGTGGAGTAAATTTATCACAGGATTGGCAGATATAAAAAAAGATGACTGGTTTCCTCCATTGCCCATCAGCAAAGAAATTTTATAGAGTGGAACAAACTGAAAACTTGTAGTTTTAGAGCTTGTATTACATGTAAGAACATGCTGTATGTACCTTTATAAATGATTGGTCACTGGTGAAAATACAAGTGTTATGTTGTTCTTTTGATTTTATTTCCATCTTCCTTTTGTTATCTCTATTTGATGATGTCAATTAAATTTTTTTCCAAGGACTAAGAATATTTTTGTGTCAATCTGCTTGAAAATCCAGCAATATATAACCCTTTACTCAAAGTTTATTTCAAGTCTTACTGTGTTTTTACTCTATCTATCTGTGTAAATACCATTTTGCTTTTTGTCTTTATCATAATTTTCTTTTATAGCTTATATAGCTAATCCCTTTTAATGTCCCTAAGGAAACAGTTCCTGTTCGTGCTTTCGCCAGCAAATCTATTACATCGAATACCATCTAATCTAGAAATCATAGTAATTCTATGTAGGATAAGTGAAAGGTATTAGTAGTGAATATATTACTGGAGGAGAATGAGATAGTTTAGGGTTTTAATCATCATTTAGATTCATTGTGTACCATCTTTTGCAAGTATTCACTAATTTTTATAAAATATTGGTGTTCTTCACTTTTGAAAACATGATCAGTCACTTGAAATATCATGTAAATATTGCCCATATCGCTTCTGAGGTGACTGTTATGCAATACTGGCTATCAACCAGCATCTAAAGTGGCCTTGTAAGGGGCAAAATCACCCAGGAGGGAGTGATTCTTAATGACAAAATCAAGCTTGGTCAAAGTGCAGAATATTCCCTAAGATGTTACTGTTTGCTTGTCTGCACTGCATAAGCGTTTCATCTATGTTTTTGTAAGAAACAGGGATAGATGAGAAATCCACAATAACAATTAAGAGAGAGCGTTTATTGCTTGCTTCCAGCTCTCTTATTTTGTTATTGGCACTTATTAATCTTCATACTCAAGTACATATAATATAAATAGTACTGATGTAACTACTTCTGTCCACCACATTATTGATTATTTCAAAGAGAAATTTACATGAGGGTCTTTCATTTCTGAACTGGAGAAGGTAGAATATTGAAAAATCCAGCAAGCAGTAATAGTGAATAATCTGCTTGTATGTTTTTTTGCCATTATTATTATCAGATACGAAATTACACTTTTTAGTACCTCCTGTTTTTGACCTCTCTGAAGAGGCTGTTTGAAGATTTATTCATCAGTGAGATAATTTTATTGTCAAGTAACATGAAAACAAGGCTGGTGTAAGTATAAATTGATGCTGTTGTGTAGATGCCGTTTCCTAAGGATTTGATACTGTTCTGTCGTGGTTGCTGTTTTTTGTTTTAAGCAGAGAGTAAGTTTTCACTTTTTGCTCTTTTATTTTCAAGTGAGGACGTTTGGCCAGCAGAGGGCACTGCGCTATAACATAATTAGTTTCTGTTACAAAACCTGGTACCTTCAACAAACTCACGTAAAATTAACTTATGAATGTCTGAATTTTCACAACGTTAATCTGACAAGCAGCCGTGCCAAGAAAGCATGCTACAGGTACCTGAACAAGAGTTTAATGAGAAACCTCATGAACCTTGAAAACTGAACTTGGTATTGTTGTACTTTCTTTTTTGGAAAACAGAAAGTAAGAAGTTACAAAGGATGTACAGAGAATTTTATTTTATTTTTTTTCCCACATCAAAGGAAGATTCATATTCATGGCTTTTTTTTCTACTTAGAAATGATTAATATGGATCTCAGTAGCAGGGTAGAAGATGGAAATAATGCAACTCCAATTCATTTATCAGATATTTATTATTGAAAGGATGAGAAGAGTAGGGCTGGGTTCATAGTCTTTGATATTGGTATGTTTTTTCTGTATGCATGATGATAAAACTAGTAAAAGGGAGAATCACTTTATAATGGCTTTGTTTGATTTTCATGTTGAGGTTTTCAGTTAAAGATTCATATTACACTGCTCCATGCCATTTGACAGTGGTGAAAGTTTGAAGGATATAACATTAAGAACACGCTTTGTGATGAAGATAATGCTGTACAACCCTTCTTACCAGATCACTTCATGTTCTTACTGTTGCAAAAAAATGAAATAGAGCAAGACATTCCTCTTTCTCTCCCCCTCTACTTTTCTCCCTGCCATCTTCCCCAAAAGGTGGAAACACATTATGATTGCAATGCTCAGTGAAGAGTGGCTTTGTTCCTTACCGTGATAAAGTAAAAAAAATGAGCATATAATTTCTCCTGACCTTGGTTTTATGGCTTTGTAGCAGTTTCAACTGCAATGTTTTTTGTGTTGAGACCAGGTTTCATGCATATGAATCATGTGCATGAATGTATTTTGTAACAAGAGCATATCCATTGCATCCTTCATGTTCATTTGTGTAAAGTATATTGAGGGAAAGGAAAATCCCAATGACGGGACTTCAAGATATCTGCACTTAAATTGCATGAGTGATTTCTGATTTGGTCTAACACTATCCACAAGCCACAAAACACTGTATGTTTTTTATTGGTAGCATTCAACAGAAAAAGTGTTTGTTTGTTTGTTTGTTTGTTTTTTTCCCTAAAAAAAAAACCCTGTACATGCCAGTTGTCCTCCTTTTCCTTCTGAAGTGCCTTTCTTGGTCTACTACTTTGGCAGAATGCAAGGCAGCCTTGCTATCACAACAAAAGCCCAAACCCACTGGTGGGCTTCCCAAGCAATCCCAGGGAAAGAGTGCTGAAGAACTTGAAGGAATGAGGCCAATACCTATTTTAGTAGGAGTTCAGGTTGTGGCTGTGATGGGGAGGGCCGAAATAAAACCTAATTGGGCTAAAGGTTATATTACCTTTTTAATATCTGAGCATTCTATGCTATTCTTCTGAGCATTGTGTTGACAGCACAACCCTGGAAGGCAGAATCATGCCTTCCAGTTGAAAGAATGATTTTCATCTCCTCAGCCTGATTTCATAAGTTATATTAGCTATTTAACATATTGCATGACATTATTTCTAGGGCAGCATCAAACAGAGAAAGATACAGAAGTTAGAAGTGAAGGTTAAGAGAGCTCACTGTTGCTAGTCAGTATGTTATGATGAATGGATTGGAGGAAGAGGAGACACAAGGAGATAAAATTTTATTGCAGATGCAGAGGACAGTTGTATAATGAGGGAATGCTACCCTCCTGAATTTCAGAATTACTTAAAAATATTACAAAAGTAAAATAAGTAAAATCATTTTCAAAATAAATTAAAACAATATGTCAACAATAAAATAAAATTACTTAATTTAGCTATGGTTATAGAATCTTACTCTGGAATTACTAGTAAAGATCTTTCCTTGTTGAAATAAAAATAATTATTTATTTAATTCAGATGATTTTTATATACTGTCTTTTGCACTACAACACAGTAAACAACAGAGCAAGATGGATGCATACTTTCAATGCATTAAATTGGAGTTCAGATAACGTGGTTGAAGCTTTTTCCTATGTGAGATGGAGCTATTTGTGTAAGTTCCAGAGCCATTTATGCTATAAATATTCAGATTATGTGCCTTTCAAAATCTCTTCCTGAAAGCAAATTTTCTTAGCTTTCAAAGGAAAATGTTACATGGAAAAATAAATTCTTCAGCAAATGGAAGACACTATAGCAATAATAATGTTAATGATAATGAGCTGCATGCATCTTCATTTCATTGAACATACAGAAACAACACCAATTCTCTTACTTAGATCAACACAATGAAATCACTGGTTATTCCACTGCAGTGAAAGTGCAATATGTGTCTTTCTTTCTAGTATTGCATTTCTTTTTCAATTAAATTCAAATTAATATATTTTGTAATGAGCATAATTCTCCATCTAGTGAAACTGTGTTACATTCAAGACTTTCCACAAAGAAACAACAATAAAAATAATTTATTTGGGAGGTTTTCCTAAGTCTGTTATGTTTCTTTTTTGCTGGGAAACTCTACCCAATTTGAAGTAATGTACTCTTGGCCTAACGCATCACTAATTTCTAAAACTGTATAATACTTTGTTTTATATAGCTAACATTTTGGACAAAGTTTACAGCAATAACTGAATACTTGTTGTCAAATCAGTGCATGAGCTAGGTTAAATATTTGTTATCTCTATTTCTGTGCCAGAGAGGCAGTACATATTGTTGCATACAATGTTATATATTGCAATTAATTTACACCTCTGTTTGATCCTCTAAATAGGTCTGCAGAATAAAAGCTGATAAAGTTACTGCTTTGATCATTTGATTACTGTTTTAACCTCAGTGCTTGGAGATATTTTAATAAATTACTCTAAGGAAATTTAAGTGATAGAAATTCTTTGAAACCTGGGAGTTTCCCTTGAGTTTCTTGCCTCTGACACTTACACAGTTGCGTGTAAAAAAATCTTTCTTTTTTTTTTTATAGGCAAAACTTGATTAACTCTATATAGGACAATGAAAGTAACTTCTCAAGTTGAATACACTAGAACAGGTGCCAGATGCTTAACTACTTTTTTCCTTTATTACACTGCAATTTGGAGAAGCAATTATGTTCCCTCTTTTTCTTCAGATTAAACTTCCCATCTCCAGTGCTGTTTTCATCACCCAACAATTCTTTTAGATGTTATTACTATGTTCTCCAAAAACTTTGCCCTAATTGCTTAGCTATTTGTTTGTATTGCTAAGACAATTTATCTCTGGTCTCTGGGTCAAAATGAATGTATCAGACCATTACAGTACAGAAAGCTTAGTATGTGGGCACTGAAGCTTGCAGTATTTGCACGCTATATTGAGTTCTGTTCCTCTCATTTCACATTACTGTTTTGCTTCTACTGTAATGGCATTTTTCTTAAGTTACTTATCTCCTCTTGTTTAAATTAGTTAGTGCCTACACACAAAGGTTATGAAGAATAGACTATCTTGTTGGATGTTTTTATTGAGTCAGATGTCTGCAATATGCTTGGTGCCCATTAGTATAAAATTTGTTTTAAAACAAATCTAAAACATATAAGGTAGTTGGTTTTAAGCTATTTTTTTTTTTTTCCCCCACAGCACATGTTCCTGAAGGGTCCTTACCAATGAGATATGTGACCTGCAACTGTAGCAATGCATATTGAATAATACAGTGTAATTTGTACATTTTCTTGTAATTGTGTTTTGAGTCTTCCACCTGTTCCTGTTCTTACTTAGCTATTCTGTGCTGCTTAAAATAAACATTCCCATACCAAAATGCATGGAACCTGCAGCATCATCTAGGTATTTTAGACAAGCAAAGCATGTATTCTTCCCATATTTAATTATTTTCTTACCCTTTCTAGCCTGTTACTGCAGTGAATTACAGCTATGATCTTAATCTGATGTACTTTCTCATTTTGACAATTTAAATATATATGTATATATATATATAGTTTCAGTTTGATTTATATGTGTAATAGTTTATGTGAAACTGTGAAAATGAGGCTTTCACTACTGTCATGATCCATACCTGCCAAACTCCATTTAAATTTTAATTCAGAAAATGAGCCTGGTAGGGTGAAACTAAATGAGTGCTGGAGGAGAATAAGTTGCTAGCTAAGAAATTGCTAGGATACCTTGAGGGTTTGGGCTGCAAGCCCTTATTTTATTCTCTCTTGCAGAGAAAGCCAGAGTCAGCTTTAATTAAAATAAGGTAGAATGTATTTAAGTAGTTATCCCTGCTGCTTATAACCCATACTGCTGCTGCTAGCCAGGGAGAATTGTTTTGTGACATGAACTTTGTCTCAGAAAAAAACAGAACTGAGTTTTTTGACTTCTTATTTCCCTTTCACCCCTTGCAGAACTAGGAGCACAGCAGTGATGGCTCCTCCCCAGGATGAAGGATTGGTCAGATAAAGTGGAGAGGTCAATGTCTGAGAGTTGTGATGGAGAAGTAATGGAAAGGAGATGGTGAGTTCATGCCGGAAAAGAGAAAATTTGTGGGGAAAACACCTGCATCCTGGGTGAAGATTAAAGGCACTCACACCCAGAGCTCCCTTGCAGAGTTTGGTCTGGCTCCTCTCAGTTCCCTCCTCCATTTGCAATCACATAAATCTCTCATAAGTCTCTCCCTTTTCTTCTTTGTGCAGTTGGAGTAGTGTTTATGAATACATCTAGAGAAAGCCACAGAATAGAAAATTCAATTTTGCTCATCCTGCCAAGAAATCTTGAGATCTGACATCTATTTAAATTATCAAGCATTTGAATTTCACTGCTTTCTTCATCTAGTCAAGCATATGAATTTATATAGCAATACAGGTCTTTGGACTTATTCCAGGAAAAATGACTTATATCTGAAAAACTGGAGAAAAACCAGAGGCCTTTATCTTTCTTAATTAATGCATCTCTTCAGTATCACTGCAGCAGCTCTCTGCTGAGCAGATGTAATCAATAAGCCAGAATGCTTAGGGTATCCTCATTCCCTTCAAATTTCCTCAGCTACTACAATGAGCAGTCAGCCTGGTATACAGCTGATTAAAGATACCTTTAGAGACATAGTCAAGAATGCACCTAGTGGATTTCTATGAAAGAGCACATGACTGTCTTATTGAGGTCCTTCTTTTCTGTGACACTATGTTAAACATCCATGGGTTTCTTTGTTGTTTGTTATGAAAGCTACTTGCGAAAGCTAACATATTTAACATTTGCCAACATTTAACATTAACATATATCCTTGAGCATCTGCATATTTACTTGAGGTCTAAATTTGCTTGTATTATTTACATGTAGTATTCGAATATGAAAATTAAGACCAATTTACTTTCCTCTTACTTTGCAGCAAGTTTGTGTGTGTGATGAGCAAACAGACTGTGGGTGGCCTAGGGTAAAATAAAATTTAAGTGCTAGTTCACAAGGGCAGCTTCCTTCACTTTCAACAGATAAACACCTAGCCATGGTCTAGTAGATTTTACCAGTTGGTTTATTTGACATGACAAACAAATATCCCAACAGCTGAATGTAAAACCTTTTTTTGGTGTTCTCACAGGCAATATTGTAAAATTCTTCAGAGTCCTTCAGTGTTCAGAACATAAGTCTGAGAAAAATATTTCAGATGTTTGGATTTTGCCACAACCAAGAGCTCAAATCTCTGTAACTAAATCGAAAATAACAAAATGAAAATGTAAGTCCTTGCTTTACTAATACAGTTTTCATAAGTAAGTATTCCACAATAAAGTAATAACAAGAGAAAAAGAAATCCTTACCAACTGTTTAAGAGTGTTTACTCTTTTGTTGTCCTTTTTTTGAACTGCATCTGTTTGAGTGGCCATAATGTACATTTCTAAGATTGCTGATTTCAGAGATTTTAGACTGATGCTCTAATAAAGAAGACCTGAAATTGTGGTAAAGGCTGTTTAATCATATCTTTAGCTGTTCCTTGTTCAATAAGTTCATACCTCTTTCACAAATAGAAGAAGTATGGGCTCATTACAGAATTTTCTGTTCAGGGCATCACCATTCCCATCACTACTTTTCAGAAATGGCATTTCTTCTAGCTCTGGCTGAACAAGATAAATTGAAGTATCAAAGCTTGACAACAGTTACATCTTTGCTTGGACAGGAGCTTTCTGTTTTATCCTGGTTAAAGGATTTCTGCATGTTCAGTACTTTCTGTATTCTTTTTGTTTGATAACAAAGAAATAGCACAGAATTGTCTGACAATTCAGATGGCTTACCTCACTCATTCTTATTCCATAAATATTTTTGATTATACTAACCACAGTCTTCTTATCTGCTTGTATTAAAATGCCTTGTTTATTATTCAGGAAGGTGATAGGGTAGCCCTGAAGGGAGTATTTTAAGTTCAAGATCTTCTGGTTCTCACTGTTTGTTCTGGTTTAAGTGCTTAAATAAAAGCAATTAGCAACCTGGGAAGCGATTTCTGTCATCCTGCTGTTCAAGCCTGTCTTCGGCATCAGAAAGAAACATAGGGAACTACTTGACACAGATGTTGGGTCAACTCTGAAGCTCTTTCTGAGTGCAATGGAGAGACTTCTCCATGTAAGTTCTGCACCCAAATTATTAAATGAATTGTAAACCATGCTGCTTATACGTGAGCTTGTGCCAAGATGCTCTGAGCTGCAGTCCATCCGATTTCAGATGTTACACGGTGAGCTTCAGAGGGTCCTGCATTTGCCTGAGTGTATGATGTCAAAGAAGACTCGCTGTGCACAGGGTCTCGGACTACTGTAGAGTAACCTGTGGGAAGACACCTTTTGTAAAAACACAACCCACAAATTTCAAATCAGAGATAAGAAATAGGTGTGAGGTCATAAGTTTTTACTTTGTTGCTGCAATTTATATGTTTTGTAACACCACTGAGACTCAGATTTGTGAATTTAAAATATATTTTTCATTTAAGGAAAGTAGTGTGCCAGATAACATTAATCATCTCTGTCTTAATATCCATCTGTTAGTTTTGATTAACAAACTAAAAGGTTTTCATTTCCTTCCAATGATTATTGGTATATAAACACAGTATCTGATTGTTATTTAGCCAAATAAATGCACTCATCATGTCTGTTTTAATGTTGTGTCAGCTTGCATTTTTTGCAGATCTCGTATTTTTTTTTCTCTTATGTGTGTTCCATTTTGCATAGAATCTGTAAAGCAAAGTCAAAGGAAATTTACATTTAATAGCAAACAAAGGTAAATATTGCCATGGTATTAATCACTGCCTTTTAACGCTTGTCTTTTTTTTTTTTTTTTTTTCCAATTTTAGTCACCTAAATTTCTTATGTTCTTTGATGACAATCATCTACAAAAAAACATTTGACATATAAAGAAAGGATACATTTCATCCAAAGGAAACATTGGTTTTAGACAACAGGAACAGAAACATCAGAAACATGAGAATTTCTTATTAAAAGAGATTTTCTACTTTTCTGTTGGTAGGTAAAGTTAATAGACTTTCCAAACAGTAATCTGTTAAGAAGTTTTGAAGAGCTGGTAGTTATAAGCCTAGATAGATTTATCTAGATCCATACTTGTGTATAGCAAAATATTTTGTGATTATGAAGACTAGAAATGAACATCTTAAGGAAGGTTCTTGTTTATGTCTGTCTGCTTTTTGCGAGTAGCATGTATTTAAAAAAAATCTCATTGCTACAGGGAATGGCATTTTCTGAAAGAACAATAGTCTAAAGTATGCATGTAAAGTTGAACTGTAAGTGTTTGGGGTGAGTATTAAGTGATGCTGATGATGTTTTTTCTTTTGGGGGAAAAATGTTTTAAGATTTGGCAAAAATGGAAGTAAATAATGGTAGAAGGGTAAATGTCTGTAGTTAATTTGCAAAAAATGACATCTGAACTTGGTGAGCTATAGGAACATATGACCACCTGGCTAAATATTTCAGTCTGATATTATTTGTGTTTTCTTATTTTCCTGTCTCAAGGCATTCCATATCTTCACTTAATTCGGTAAATTCCTATGGAAAATTGACTACTTAACTAAAGAAAAAGTAGAGCTAATTAGTGAGATTCTCAACCAAATGACGTAGTTATCTTGGCCATGCTAAAGGAAGAAAGTCAATTGCTACGATCTGCCATAGTCATGAATGTTGCTCTGTGTAAGTATGTCAAAACTTACTATGCTAATTCAAACCAGACCAGTAAATGATAACGTCAAATACTTTAAAAAGTGCAAAAGTTCCTGTAACCCTTGTAAAAGGGTAGCATCCTTTCTGCTAAGACACTACTGGATTTGATTATTCTATGGTAGGGAAGTCAGCCTCCTTCATTTTACCCACTCAAAAATATAGAACAAGTACCTTGTGGAATTGCAGTAAGGTTACTGCAAGCTCTTAGATTCCTGCAAGATACTCTGAGACTTTCAGATGAAAAATTATTATGAAAAATAATTATCTGGTTAATATTCCCAAGGAAAAGTAAATAAGCTCTTTTTCAACCGATGGTATCAAAATGACTATTTATCTTTATGAAGAGGAATTCTTTCCATTTCAAAGAGAGATTGATAGCACAAGCTAGTCTATCCTTTGTAGCAGAAGCTTAGTCTTGCTCTGGAATTTTTTAATTAACAATGATAACTGCTGAAATAAAACATAAGCCAGTGTAACTTCCAAAACCATTTTAATATTGCTACTTTCATTTTACAACTGAATTAAGAATATGGTAGAAGTGGCCAAAAATGGGAATGGAGAAGTAAAGTAGTCTTCTAAAAATTGACTGACTGGTAATGAAAGGTTTTTGTGAAATTTTTGTTAAATCTCAATAAACAAAAGGAGTGGTGAGTGCAATTGCAAATGAATTACAGTACCCATAAATGAAAGGTAGTACACTTGGATAAAAAGTAATGAAAAGCCACAGGTGTGCTGATATTTGATTTTTCAAGTCAAGAATTTTTACACATAACACACTTAAGAGTGACTAATCAGAAACAATTTTTTCTCTTTCTTTTTCTTCCTTTAGAAGAAAAAAAAATTAAAAAAAAATGCAGTTTTCTCCATATCCAAGTTCCTCCAGGAAGAAGAGCAGTATTTTTGGGGAACCTCCAAAACTTGGGGCAGCATATTTCCGGGAAAACTTGCCCGCTTTCACCAGTGATTAGACCATTTCATAAATTCACAAGCTAGACTATTTTAAAGTAAAAAATCCAGAATAATAATGAACTTCAGTTTCAGAGACTTAAATCAGACATTTGGCCAAAATGGAAACACTGTTCAGAAGAGCAGGGAGCAAATAGGGATGTGCTGAGATTGGCAGAACAAGGAGCCAAGAGTGTGGAACAATATGCATGCAGGAGAGCCAGGGGTCAGACAGGAGGTGCATTCACAATGCATTGAGTAACAAGGAAAAATCAGAGCGTTTATCAGACTTATAAAACCTCTTTTTCTCAACACCCTCTATTTTTCAGCAAAAGTATAAGTAAAAATAAGATACACCATTTTCCAATGCAATTTAAAGATATTTCAGTCCCACCTCAGAAAGTATTAATTTTCTTCTTGAATTATTCTTCACATTCTACCCAGCTTTAAGATGCACTTCTGCCCCATCATGTGCCTTTTGGACCTTTCTAGGCTCAGGCAGTGCCATGTTTCACAGCCCACTTGAACTTGCCATCTTGGCCCTATTAGTACTTTCTTTGTGTCTGGTGCTTTCTGCTATGAGAGAGATGAGAGAGAGAGAGAAGCTGCAGTGTAATAAACATCTATTTTTAGGATGTTTGGAATTTCTTAATTAATTAAGAATTAAGAGAATTTGGAATTTGGAAGTAGGAACCTTTACTCTTGCAGTATGCAGGTATTTTTAAAGATCAGGTTGAAATCAAAATGCTCATTTTCCTCCTGCACTCCTTTCCATACATCAACACATTGCATGAAAGTCAGGCATGTTTACTGACTGTATTACACTGTTCCCTTCTTTTATTTGTGAATAGATACTGTCATAAAAGCATGTCATTGAGTAGTGTCAGTCTTTATTATTTTTGCTTTTAATTATAACCTTCTTGCATGTACGTGCATAAACACCTTTTTCATTTTGAAAACTGAATACAGTGCTAGTGTTAGAATGTTGCTTCCTGTCTCACACTTGTGACAGAGAACCACCTCCAAAGGAATCATTTGTTTTGGCTTCTCTCTCCAGCAGGTGAGAGTGCAGATAGAACACCTCACCTGGGTAGGCTTCACAGCCAGGTGGACAACGCAGCAGCAGAGACATCTGACAGTAGGCAACAGCCTGTTTGGACAAGTCATCACAGAAGATCAATGCATGCTTTCCATCTCCATGCATACTTCCATCTCTGAAGTATTCCCCCATAGACAGCCTGAGCAAGGAGCCAGATACTGAAGGGGTGCAGCATCAGACTAACTGTGTTTGTTCCAAAACCTACACAATGAATGAGCACCTATACCTCCTCCACAGAGCTAATGTAAAAGTCCTCATGGACACAGGCTTAAAAATTACAGGAAAAATATGTAAAATATTTTAAATTCAGAGAGCTTGCAGATCAGATACAATTCAAGGAAGCAATCTTTCTTTTTGGCATTTGGAAAAAAGAATAATTCCTGGCATCAGTAGCAATTTAAATATTGCTATTGAGTAACTTTTTAGATCAGCCTTGTAAATGTTTTTTTTTTTTTTTTTTTTTTTTTTTTTTTTTTTTTAAGAAAAAAAAAAAATCAGTAGTAGCATCATGTTTTGCCTTGTTATGCTCAGTTATACAACAGCAAATTCTTTCAGTACCCATAGTAACCTATATTTTGAACAAATGGAATGGGAAATCACATATTAGAATCATAGAATCACCAAGGTTGAAAAAGACTCGTAAGATCAACCATCTGCTTAGCACCAACATTTCCCACTAAACCACGTCCCTCAGTACAACAATATACTGTATTTGTGTTCCCATAAGTATACATTTTAAATGTTCTTGGGTTGCAAATCACTTTCCATATGGTGATAAAATTATACATTTTTTCAATGTTTTGCTACTGTTGTTTCTACAAAGCAACACTTTGTTCTTTCTTTTCCTCTGCTATTGGTTTTGATCTTGAAACAAAAGATGGCTTGCAGCTGAACAACCACAACAATCACAACTCAGTGAAGCTGTAGTCATTACATCTTTGCATGTTCAAGGATACATGTAAAAAACCCTGTTGTTTAATATGATGTAATAAGTAACACAGAACAGAGCAGTAGTGGTACTGGGTGATGGCAGGAAGAATAAGCTATTCCTTCTCAAGGGGAAATACATGTTCACTTCAAAGATAGGATGGAAACATTTTGTAAAGCACATTGTGACCCAAAGTTAGAATAAATGTACTACAACTGGCTAAAAGAGATTGGAGTTCATGAACTTAAATGCTTCCAGCTCACTCAGTGTAAGAAGCTTGGAATGTGGTGATATCATGGGCAATTTCGCCAAGTGACTTACAGAAATAACTTTTTGTTGTTTGATGAATATTGTTTTCAGAAACTCTTTCATGCTTCATGACATTGCATTTGGAAGTGTTCAGCACAGAATAATATTCAAGATTTCATTCGTAGAACATGCAAATGCTACCATTCCAGTATTTCTTTCTAAGGTTCAAGATAGCTCACTTGATTTGCTGTAGTTCATTGCCTATGACTTTCAGTCTGAGTTTTTTGAGACATCTGGAAATAGAGAAAAATCAGAGAACCATATAATAATTGAAGTCCTAACCTTCAGCTCATTTATTTATGATCTTTAAATGCATGTCTCTTACCTATGAACTGTTTTGGCACTAGGGAATGTGTTCCCTGCTGGTTCTAGAGAGCTCAACTTTTTTTTTTTTTTTTTTTTTTTTTTGGCAAGCAACTACTTAAGATGCAGTCACTAATGTTGCTAAGCTTCCAAAAAGAAAATTACACTCATCTCTTTTTATTTTTTTTTTTCTGATACATTTTTCTTCTGTATTGCACAAATGCATTTAAAAATCTACAGAAAAAATGTTTCAGAGACTTTTTGTTACACTGATGTGCTTTATTCATCTTTTACAGCAAGGTTGCCAACAACTGTAATTTGGATCACATTGTGAGCTAACTTGAAGCCAGAAGACTGTGCACTGCCAGCAGTGCTTCAGCAATGACATAAATTATAGCATAACTACTGGCCCAAGTGTTTTCATCCTCATAAGCTGGATTTGTACACCCTACAGAGATGTATACTGCCTCCATCATGGATTCCATCTCAAGCCAACAGTGCTTAGGATTGTATAATCAATGAATATTAAAATGCTATAATTATGAAATAAAAGAGTTAGGCAGAGCAGAGTATAATAACAAAAAGAGAATAGATAGAATACTTACCCACATCCAGGGCTGGCTTATGAAACTCCAGACTCCCCCCCCGGCAGTCAGCTCTTAAATGGGTCTAGGAGAGGTGGAACCAGGCTCCACCCCTTCCGGCAGCGCAGGTGAATTGCCTTCACCCATGCTCCTCTGACTGACTCATGGCTCGCCTCAGGTGATCAATCAGAGGTTCAGGCCATGATTCAGCAGTTCCTATACAGGATGAACAATTGGAATAGAGTAGTCAAAACCAGGATAAAATCATTTGCCTGATACACTGAGACTGAGCCATTGGCACCATTATTTATAAGGTCTCTTCATGTGTCTCAGTGATCATGCTTCAATGATTCAGACTAGCTTACATAAACCATCTGAATATATTGCTAATGTTCCCTCATACTTTTAACTTCAAGCATCACTTTTTTTTTTTTTTTTTTTTTTTCTTTTTTTCTTTTTTAAAGATGTAGTAGAAAAATACAACTTTCCTGGTACATGCAATCTGTATTTCATTTTGTATGGTTTTGTTTTGTTTTGTTTTGTTTTTTTCAGGCTAAATTTTTTGAGTTTGATTTTCAACAACCTATTCAGGGCAGCTGCACATAGTAGAAAGCAGCCCGAAGTGCTTGTCACTAATCTTGCCAGATAATGTGAGGTTTCACAAACCTTGAGTTTTGGTTATATATAATATGAATTCTTTCAAAAATCTGTCTTTAACTCAGTGTCTGTATAAGCAGCTAACCCAAAAACTCATGTCTTATTTTTATGGTTAAAATCACATGAATGAAAATAATCAAATTAAATAGTGACCTGAATGTTCCCTGCATACCTAGTAGACTTCACTTCAGAACTTCCTGTGGTTCAGAAATGGATAGATCCAGTGCATTTCATGGAATAACACACAGACATCAAAATTCTTCTTATGGGGTTGTGTTCATGGTGAGGCAGTCAGATATGTCTAGAATATGTGAGAGAGATAAGCACTAGGGATCATAGAAAGAAATATTCCTGCAAGATTTCCATCCCAGCCCAGACTAAATGTTTTCCATTCTGTGAGGCTTATTATTGCTTGAAATGATCTTTTAAATCTAGGAACTACTTTTAAGTGGAAAAAAAAAAAAAAAAAAAAAAAAAAAAATTAATATCATAGCCTGATAGAAGCTGTGTATTTAATGGTTGTACATTATCACTGAATCATAGAATTGTAGAATGAGTTAGATTGGAAGGATCTTAAAGATCATCTAGTTCCAACACCCCTGCCATGGACAGAGTTGCCAGCCACTAAATCAGGATGTCGAAGGCCCGATCCATCCTGGACTTGAATGCCTCCAGGGATGGGGCATCCACAACCTCTCTGGGCAACCTGCTCCGTTACCTCACCACCCTCTGAGTAAAAAGAACCTTCTTCTTTACATCTAACCTAGATCTCTCATCTTTCAAAGACGTTCCCCCTTTTCTTATCACTATCAGACTGTGTAAAAAGTTGGTCTCCCTCCTGCTTTTTAGCTCCCTTCAAGTACTGGAAGGCTACAATGAGGTATCCCTGGAGCCTTCTCCAAGCTAAAAAAGCCCAATTCCCTCATGCTTTCTTCATAGAAAAGGTGCTCCAGCACTTTCATCATCCTCGTTGCTCTGAACATACTCTGACAGTTCTGAGACACTGCATAGCACTTAAGGGAAAAAAATTCTCATTGTAAATAAAATATTATAGGATAAACTTGTATGTTAAGAATATTTTATTGTTCATTGTTGTTCATGTTGTTAAATTTTAGCCAATTTGCAATTTTATAGAAAACAAAGCCTTTTCGTGTCTTGTCTTGTCTTTTCTCTCTCTCTCTCTTTTTTTTTTTTTTTCTTCATTCTAACATGGTACTAGTTAGCTCAATCCTAGTAAACACAAAGCCAAAAAAAAAAAAAAAGATGCAGAAGCTTGGAATGAACAAATTCTTTTCCTTCTCATGTGAAGACCCAGCAGAAACCCCAAAAGAGTTATTTTTAGCTTTTGTTTTCTCTCAGGATATATAAATGGAATCAGCTGTGACTGAAACATGATTGACCAGTATGAATAAGACTGATAAAATGCAGAGCAAACAAACAAAACAAGAGAAGTGTTTAAGAGAATAGAGATTGTTCTTTTAGCATAAGTCTAATGACAGTTTTCCTCTTTCTCCTGTCTCTTCCCTGAAAGTTAAACAACTTTTATACTAATAAGCAGAAGCAGGCACTATGTTTATACCAGTAGATGTCTAACATGTATGAAACCATTACCAGTTTATTCTTGTAGCCCTTGAAATGTAAATTAAAACAGCCACAGTTTTTCAAAAGTAGCTGTCAATGATATAATATTTTCTGAAATGACTGTGAGCAGTTGTGTCTGTCTTTGCATCAGCACTCAAAATGTTACAGTTTGGGCACGTTTTCATTAACAGAGATTTTTCCATTTTATAGTTCAGAAAGGACATTGGGCTTCTGAGTCATTGTGTAATTCATTTTTTTTGAAATGTATCTTAAAGATACTCAGCTCTGATACAGGCAGAGTTCAGTGCAGATGGTGGGTATTAAAACCAGAAATGTTACATGAGCCTTGAGCTAACTGTTACTGGACAATAATGTGCAGTGATAACTTGTCTCTAAAGTACAAGTCCCTTCAGCTCTCATATTCCAATATGCGTTAGACCATCCTCACTGCTGATTTCTGTTTGCTGTAGCTTAGTTCAGTATGTCTATGTGTAAACTCAGATTGCTGTTTTGTTTTGTTTTGATGTTAGACTGTGTGCATTTTTCTAATTTGTGTGTGTGCATGTGTTATAATGTATACCAAGGATGCACAGAGCCTCTGGGCCAGTCACAATGGGGTGCATTTCTGGTTAGTCTCATGTCAACCTCCAACACATTTAATTCTTGAGATATCCCTGTCACACCAGAAACACAGGTGGGTTTTACCCCTTTATAACTTGATGGTGTTAGAGTACACTGAGTGCCAGTGTCCACTAGAGTCTCATATTTATGTGGTTCTGATGTGCCAGGCCACTGAATCCATGCTGTACTATAAACCCAATTGTTTCTTTTCTCCAATTTGCTGGAGGCTGGGTCTCTCTAGTTCTGGTTACTGTATTCATTACTCATCTCTCACATATGATAACAGGAGGCTCATTGTCAACCTTGTAGGTAAGATTAGACCATTTTCTCTGTCTTTAGAACTGCCTGCTGGAAACTAGAGCCACCATTTTCCTGGAAGGACTCACTGTCGTGATGGTTTTCCCTTGCAACTCACATACCTGTGTCTGTAAAGCTGAGGTGGGTTTCTCATCTCATGTCTTTCTTTCCTCTTCACAGTGACACAGGCAAAAGCAGAATGTTTTGTGGTGTGTACCTACACTGTCTTCTCTCTTACGTAGAGAATACTTATTTCTAATGGATGAAATTTGGTTTCTAAAGGTGGGGAGAAAGACATAGCTGGGACACTTTCTCCACATCTGAGAAACAGACCCATAGGGAGGAAGAAAGGCTATCTTCATAAAGTCAAAAGCTTGCTACTTCATCCACTGTTGGTCTTTCGTTATATTTTCAGTTCATTATTGCCAGAGTGCTGATATACAGTACTACAACTCTCTGCCACATAGATCACATACATTTCCTGTCATCTTCATCATGTGAGTTGGTATTATCATCCAGGTTAATTCCATATACCATCCCTACCATAGCCATCTCCCTCAAGTACTCAATACCTTCCTCCATAGTGATACATTTGCCTGGGTAAAATCGTAGGTCTTCCTTGAAAGGATATCTTTCCCTCATGGCTGAAAAGAGTAACTACCACAGAGTGAAAGACTGTCTCTTTTCCAGTTGCTTTGTCAGTGCCACTTTCCCTAGAAAGAGTTCTCCACTGATTGTCGTCACTGCCCACTACATCCAGGCTACTGGAACAGCCGGGTGGCAGTGTGCTAGCCTGGCTGATGGCTGCTGTCTTTTCACAAACCTTGCAGCTCACTCACTGTTAGGAATCAGATGGTTTCTGTCTCTTCCTCCTCCTCTGTTTTTGTGATGGCCCTGCTCCATCTTCACCTTCTGTGAACTTACAAGCTTCTCTCTTTACCAAACATTATGACTTCCATGTACATTTTTTTTCATCTTTCTTATATGGGCAACTGTTACTGGCACTGATAGCTTCTCTGGTGAGCTGTGGGTTTTGTCACAGGGGTTGGAGTGATCACAGGACTACATGTGAGGATCATGGCAACTGCAGAGCCCATCAGAAGGGTTAAAGTAACTGCAGGATCTGTCAAAAAAGTCAGAGCAACTGCGGGACCTTTTGCAGAAGTTGGAGCAGCTGCACTGTCCATCGCAGGAACTGAAGCAGCCACAGGGCTTGTTGTAGGAGCTGGAGCAATTGCAGAACCTGTCACGGAGGTTGGAGCAGCCACAGGGCTTGTTGTATTGTCATCAGACCCAGAAGTATTTTGTTCCCCTTGAAGATGATGAATGGTGCTGAACAGAGCTCAGTGGGCATAGGCCAGACCCCAGCATGCTGAGGAGATTTCTGCTTCTTTAGGATTGCCAGGGCAACAGCAGATCTTTTCCAAATATTCTACTAGTTTTTCAGGATTCTGCAGTTGTTCAGAGGTGAAGTTCCAAATCACTGGGTGATGCATAAGTGATTGCTCACCACCCCCCAACTGATGACCAACTAGCTCCTTTGAGCATCTGAAGAGAGCAGGATAAACTCCCACCTCCTTCAAAACTCCTTCCACAATGATGTCATATGGTATCCAATATCCCCCTGTCCAGTTTAAGCCAACAGTCCTAATCCTGGTCCCTCCCAGCTCCTTAGGCCCTTCTCTGAGAATGGTGTCAGCTCTGTACAACACTGCTTAGCAGCAACTATCAGCATTGATGTGTTATTGCCTTTTTTTTTCTCCTAGAACCAAAAACATAGCATCATACCAGACACTGAAGAAAAAAAAATTCCATCCCAGCTGAAACTAAGAGTTTTTAAAATAGGTTAGTATCTGAAGCTTTCATGGCAAAATTTTCTTTAACTCTGAATCTTTTGTCTTTGTGTGGAAGCACAGTGTTTTCGTACAAGCTTCCCACATCAGGTTTTACAGAAGTTGTAATGATTATATTGAATGTAACATTGTAAAACTGGTGCTGGTGCCTGGTTTCATAAAGCCTGCTCCTCTGTGGACAGCAGCTTTGCAGGAAATCATTCTGAGTCTTTCTCTGGGGAAGAGGCTGCAGTGTTTTATGAGCTGGGAGATCAGAAGGGATTTCTGCAAACAATGCAGAGAGGTACTGAGCATGTGTGTGGAGAAAGGCAATTTGACTCTGTAGACCCACAATAGTAACAAATAATTCAAAGCATGACTTCCTTCAGTTTTCTACAAAAAGCATAAACTGAGCATCCTAGCAAAAATAGAAACTGGTTACTGGTCTATTCAAAAAGTAGGGAGCCAAACAATGGCTGAAATAAATTATGGCCTGTACTTAGCAATCATAACAGCTCTAGACATTTGAAGGCTTTAGAATAGTGTTTAGGAGTGTTCGTGTCAAAATAGAATCTTTGTTCCCAAAGACAATATTTTGAGATTTGAACATATTTTCCTGGCAAACTTCATGTAAGGACTGCAGGTCTTTCTGTGTACTGTAAAGCTCTATGTATTGTTGTTGTTCCAAAACACAAGGGATAGGTTTAATGAGTGCTTACCTCTGTGCATGCTTCCCAGTCTCTGGATGGTAAGTGCAGCATCTGTGTATTTATATAGCTTGATCCTTGTAATAAATGAACAGCTTGTTTTCCTTGGTGTAGGTGACACTCAAGCTAATTGATTTTATTGACAAAAAGTGGAATAAAATGCTGAGTTTCTAGGGGGAATCAACATGCAATGGGAGTGTTATGTGTGAAGCCTCGCTGCTTCAGAAACTTGGAAATATTCACAAGAAGATTGGTGCTCATTAGCAGTGTAGGGAGGAGAAAGAGATAACCAGGGTGATTTGCCTGTCTTAGCCAGAGAGCAAGAATAGTCTTACTTATGTCATGAAACTGGGTATGCTAAATACAGGTAGTCTACTGTTCTTCTGTCCTCTCTGAGTATTTGTAGGTTTTACACGTCATACAACTTGGAAAGATTACACCATTTTTCATGCATTGAAGAAAGAATGTCAGAGCTCAAATAATACAAAGTAAACTGTTTGTCATTGTTCTTTCAATGTGGTAGTTATTCTTCTAAGTGATTTGTCATTTCTTACGAACTGTTTTGTTGTTTTTTTTTTTTCTTTTGCATGGCTTGTCTTCAATGAAAATTGATGGGTCTCTCTTCTGCTAGCTGGAATTCTAGAGCGTGACAGTTGAGACTTGATATAGACCACAGTTAGTACTTGCTGTTGTGAGCAAACAGTCTTGGGACCATTCTTATGAGAGGGCAATTTTCCTGCTTTAAAATGGGTTCTTTGTATCACCAATGAGAAAGAAATTGTGAGTAGATGTTTTTGTGTTGTTTGTTTACATAGCATTTTTAGTAATCTTGTTGTAGCGTATTTTTAAAGTATTTATTAAAAGTAGACTATGGAAAGTGTTCTGTCAAACTCAGATGCTGTTCTGTGTCAGCATCTACATAGTAAACTTTATGCAGCTTTGTTAGGAAAAGAAATTTTCTGTTGCAGAATTGAAATAAATTCTACCCTAGCTTTCATAGAGAACTGAGGAAAGTGTGCATTCTGAAGGAAAGCAATGTCAGAAGCACTTGAGATTTCCTACAGTACATGGATGACTAAATCATTTGTCTTTATTAGGTATCTTTTATTTTTTACACTAACACTTAGACATTTCTGGTGTACTGCATAAGCATCTTTCCTCAAGGGAAGTTCCAACTCTTTCAGTTTAGGAATTGACTTCTGCAAAGATTTCCTCTTCTTATATATTCCTAAACTGAAAGTGTTGGAACTTATGTTTACTCTTTCCAAATTATGTGCTTATGGGGAAAATAATTATATGCTGTAACAAAATTGTGTTTTAAAGTCAACTCATGAACACATGAAACTTGATTGTTCTTTTGTTTTAAAATCTATGTTTTCCTGCTTGTACTCCTCATTACTTGTTACTTGATTGTTGCAGTTTATTTTAAATTTGCAATTGAAATGGCTTTTTGCATTAAGGGGCAACACCTCCTGGTCAAGAGCCTGTATAAAAAACATCTGCTTCATTTATACTTATGTATGCATATTCTAACTTAAACTCGAAGCAGTAAAAAAGCACAATGGAATCTGTTTTACAGTCTAGTCCACTTGGCACCCATGCTGTCCGTAAAATCCTTTTTCAGTAAGATGAACACATGAAAATTCTAGTCTCACTGCTATAGTATTTTAAAAATATGGAAGACCTACTACAGATGATCCTAATTCTTGCAAGATAACAAATACCATATGAGTTTCCATTCTTATGTAATAAATAAAATGGATTCAGTTTAAGGCATAACTTTAAGGCAAAAAGTAGATAAAAATTTGTTCTATGATGGCAATAGAAATCTTGAGATTATTCTTAGAAGAGAAAATCTGGCTTAAAAATATGTGAAAACAGCAATACTTAAAGGTTTTTGTTTTTCCAGTGATAATACCAACAAAAATCCACTGTTGGTAAAATCTTTCTTTTGTGTAGATCACATCTGCTGCCACAAATCAGAGACTTTTCTGAAGTGAGAAGACAAAACAAACAGAGGAAATCAATGTTTTTGTTTTTTTTTTTTCAAGAAAACTTTAAAGAGAAGCTGTATCATGTCACATCAGAATCGATGTGTAAAAATACTAGATTGAATACGTTTGTTTTGGTGGTTTTTCATTTCTTTCAATAACTAGAATGGTTATAATATTACTCAATAAGCAAACTCCTTTCATGGACTGCAACTCTATACATACTGTGCCACACTCTATGCAGGTAGTAGGTAATAGTTCTTTTCACTCATCTAAATTTCAATTTGTTTTTCCACCTTTTTTCCCTATTATGCTGTCATGAATGCAGACATAACATTTAAATTTCAACTAACAATAAAAGCCCCATAGAAAGTGGTGTTGAATATTATCCTTGTATAAAACAGCTGCACCTAACAAATTCTACTGTAAAACTGACATGGAACAAGAAAAATTCCCAGGGACTAACACAAGCCTGTTTCACTGCTTTGGTTTGTAAAGGGGAGTAGAGGGAAGTCATAATAATTTTTAATTTGAGAAACATTTCCTCTTCTGGTTACAGAACAAAACTAGCCAGTAAGTTCCTGGACTTTGGGCCTGGATTTGGTATTGATTTGCCCCGTCTTGAGGGTATCTCTTAGTGTGCCCTTTCTGTTTACACAAGAGCGAGCACATCGTTAAAGAGTTATAATGGAAATAACATCAGGAGTCTCTTTTATATTTTGCTATCTATTGGTTAAAAAATCAGCAAAGGTACACAAAAAACACTAGTCAATATTGTAGTCCAACTCGACTAGGAGTAGTATTTTCTTAACCATTACAAATATTGTTCATTATGACATTCACAAAATTTACAAGCATTGTCTTCATGCAACTCCCATGAAGGAACTACATATTTTTTCCACTGGTAGATCTTAAAACACTTTACCGAAGAGCCTTCTGATCTTATTACCATTTTGTTGATGGAATCTGGTGCAGAAAGAGGTGATGTTCTCTATAGCTCACCCTTCCAGGAGGAACTAGAAATGGGATGCAATCTTTCCCATGTTACCAGCTCATAAGGCTATGATACAGGGTCTTATTTATTCAGTGTGTGCACTTTCTCTCATGTTCATTCCTTCTGCTTTTCTCCCCCTTTCCTCCCATCTCTGATGAAAGCAGTGGAAGAAATTACAAGGGAGTTTCTATCCTTTCTAATTTTCAGAACTAGGTCCGTATCTTTTACTTATAAATTGATCTAAAACTGCTGGCACTAAAAGTAATTAGGCTCATACAATATCATGCACATATTATCTTCATCCCCATTTGTCCTATGCCATCCAAGAAACATTCTTGTCAGAGTCATACTAGCTTATGAGCAGTAATTATTTTCTTTTCAGTCAGCATTTATGACTCCTGTAGCAGTCCAGTGGGAGTAAGATTAGGAGTTCCTTTGCCAGATTTTGTAGACTGGTGTTCTATGGCTGCTAATTCTGTTGCCCTATCTCTTGTCCCTCTCACAAGGAAAAATGAGGTCACAGTTCAAAACTGCATGTGTAAATTACGGAAAGTTTTAATTTACTTAAATGTAGATGAGGACAGGATTGCAAGACATTCATATTAACTGATTTTTTTTTCCCTTAACACCCCAACAATATTTCAGGATAGTAATTTTTAAAAAGATGTTTTTTCCCTTCCTAGATGACAGGGAACTTACAAAATTAAGGAAGAGTTATTGTTTTCTCTGGCTGGGTTTGCTTGATAGTTTAGTGGAAATTTATTTTTCATTTATAAAATCAAGAGGAGGCTACAGTAAAGTAGAACAGCATTTTGCTGCTGTTTTGTTGTGTGCTTCTTTTTTGTTTGTTTGCTTGGTGTTTATTTATGTATTTATTTATTTTAAGTAGGAATACATGTGCATTTTCTCTTAAGAAGTGATCTTTGAGACAGTGCACTGACAAACATTGTGGATGCAGTACAGCACCACATCATCTAAACCATGACCAGCTAACTTGATGCATATTCTTGTGATGTGGATGTACAATATATCGATTTTATGGAAGGGAGTTGCAAGAAATTTATAATAAATGAAACACTTTCATTCTAAATACAGGCTGGAGCATTTCACCCATAATTTTTGCAGCGGAATTACTTTGTCCAAAAATCTAAGATTCAGAACTGACATAAATTAATATATCACTATGTCACGGTTTTGTGATTTTTGGTTATTGGTATTTCACAGCATAACATGATGTAGTGCACTGGAGTTAAAGAATTTATGCTCCAGTTCTGGGCACCTGTCTGGAAGAGAAGAAGAGCTACATTCCCCAGAAGACTGTTAGCTGTTGTGTTATGAATCTTGCTCAGGGGGAACCTCGGTAGTTCACCTGATGTCCCTCTTTTTGATGGTTAGTCTCTCCTCCCTGCTGCTTGCCCTGACTGTCCATCTCACCTCAGCATATAAGATATGGTGAGGCCTTCAGTTCTCAGACACTCTTTCTCTCACTATATTTTATTTATTAGCTTCAATTCTAATTATATTGTATTATAGTGTGTTATCTTGCATTATGATACTATATTTAGTAAATTAGTTTGTTTCTCCTCGGATCTTTGCTGCTGTTTTTAATTACTGGGGGTCCATTATTTCCCCTTTCCGGAGGTGCAGATCTGTAGATCCCTCCTCCCAATTAGTCACGGAGCAGGGTCGAACCAGCCTGTAAATTGTTGACACTGTATTAGCTTTGTGAGTGCTGCATTAATTTACACCAGCCAGTCCAGCAAGTAATTGAATGACAGTGTAGATCTCTGTCAGCAGTAGCAGGGGTTGCTGCTGTTGTGTTACATCTCAGCCTTTGCAATCAAGTTGCTTTTACCTTTCTTTCTCTTTGCTTTACTCAAAGGAACAACATTTTAGATATGCTTATCCTAGATGCAACTAATATGAGGATGATAAATATTGGAGAAAATGACTATGTTTAAAAAAAAAATAAAATAAGAATTTGATCAGAGAATGGCGGTGTTCATTTCTAGACAGATAGCATTATATGCTAAAATTGGAAAGGAAATTAGTGTTTTGATATTTCTTACTTACAAGTCTGAGTGAAATTGTCAGTACAACTGTGAAGATTTAATTAGTTGCAAACTTTTAGAATAACATTTGACAGAAGAACAGATAACTCTGGAAACATGATTTTACAATTTTACATAAATAAAATTCATTCTTGGTATATTTTACATTTGGCTATCAGAATATTTTATACAAAGTTATATATTATATATATATTTTTGTAATAGAGAATACTGAGACAGAGACGCTAAGATCAAAATATTTATATAGTAAGTCAATCAAAGGAAAAAAAAAAAGCTACACAAAAGCAGCAGCCATTTGAACAAAGACCACCATGCTGTACAACAAATATCCACACTGGCTGTTCTTTGAAGTCAGATACTTAATGCTTTTTATGTTGTGTCAACAGATATCAAAGGGAAAGCTGAAGAACTGAACTAAAAAGGTTAAGTTGCACATTGGTCATGGCATAGTCCCATATATGTGACAAATGTACAAAAAACACAAAACAATTTTCAAGTGGCTTTTTTTTTTTTTTTTTTTTTTTTTTTTTTTTTTTTTTTACTTTTTAATGAAGCACTCTTTTTCTGAGTGGCTACCTGAGAAAAGATTAGGCTATAATTTAATGCTTCTTTTATCATTTCTGATTCAGTGTAAGAGAACCTGATTGCTAGTGCTCAAGGGTCAGAAACTATTCACAGACTAACGCATAATTCTGTGAGTAGAGGGAGACATAGATTTCCTTAAATCTGCTAAGCGAAAAACAGTGGGAGAGTTTGTGGTAGGGATGTGGTCTCCGGAAACCAAGGCATTGTCATTACCCTATGCTTCAGTATTGTTAATATTGTTTACATTCAAAATAGATGCTGTTGCAGCGTCTGTTACTCATCTATACTCTATACTTAAGATGCAAGTGATATTTTCTTGGTAGCAGTAGCACAAGAGTCAGTGATACTGCCAGATGCTGCATAACAAATGAAAGAACTACAAATAGGAAAAGAAAACAAGAGATTGGATAATTCCAATTTTAAGCTGATTATCTTACCTTAGCCTGTCTGTGTGTCTTTTATATAGACTTTTGAATGTATATATTTCAGAAACAGAGAGGCAAGTAACATAATTTTGCCAGCAAATTAAAGGAAGTTTGTGGGGGTATGAAACTGTACTTAACAATAGTAACACAAAATTGTTGTGCTTTATAATGAATATAAAACAAATAGCTTTTAATATTCTGAATGGTTTAACAATTACTTTCTGTCCACACAGAGAAAATATGTTTCTGAGCTTCATCCCCGTATAAAAGAAAGATGGAAATAACAGTGGGTTTGTCTTTCAGAAGTGTATTCATATGATTAATCTAATGCCTATTTTGCTGGCATTTAAAAACTGTGGTTCAAGCATTTAGCTCTTAAAAAAAAAGAAACAGAATGCAACCAGGATAAAGCGTATAGTGAAAGCTTGCTTTAAATTCTTGGAAGTTATCATTAACGATTGTTAATGAAGAGAAAGAGAGTGCAACTGAATAAGGTTTTTGTATATGAATATGACTCTTCTAAACACACATGTATGTGTGCAAACATTTAAATATTGGTAATATATAAAAACTTGACCAAGCTTTCTTTCGCTTTTGAAAAGAATCTGAACAGTATGTTTGTGTTAGAATTTGTGTTAGAATTTCGATATTTGTGTTGATTCAGATCCATTTTTTAAATGTCAGTTCAGCAGATATTGAGAAGAGAATCATCACAGGGCCCACTTTTCCAAATATACTGTCAGCCTGAAAGTATTAACTAGCATCTGGTAGTGACCTGCACTTTGTAAATCATAATTTTGAAATCAGCTTAGCATATTTTGTCTAAACAAGTCAAGAAATTAGCATGCAGAAGAAGGAAAAACGTTCCAGCTGCAAGTAAAAATAATTGCTGAAGTACTATCAGGAGACACAAAATAATTGCAGAAGTGCGATTCACTGGAGGCAGCAAGCATTTTCTATTTTAATTGTAGAATAGGACATCAGAAAAGAAAACAGAAGGTCTTTAATATGGTACTATCATTAAAAAAGATTCAGATAAGCAAGTATATTGTACACAGAGAAGTGCTGTGTTTG
The DNA here is from genome assembly GCF_026119805.1 of Tympanuchus pallidicinctus. Taxonomy (NCBI): domain Eukaryota; kingdom Metazoa; phylum Chordata; class Aves; order Galliformes; family Phasianidae; genus Tympanuchus; species Tympanuchus pallidicinctus. The sequence continues at coordinate 2,134,453 of NW_026294744.1, forward strand.
TTAGAATGTGTATGGAAGGAATAGAGCAAAATTAGAATAATAATAGGAGTTTTGGCTCTAGTTCTGCTCTGTTTCAAATCCTCAACTGTTCTTGAATTCTTAATAAGTTAAGGCATGAGTACAGCAGAGAGGGAGCAGGCAGAATTTGTTGTAGCAGCTTGCCCATATCAGTTTGCCAAAATTTAAGTAGGCCTTTAAAAGAGGATTATTTTTTGCTGATGACATCATTCCTGCCACTGTCAAAGTGTGACAAGTCTTGGCTTGCTTGAAGAAGAAAAAAAACCCTTTCTAAAATTGACACCACATAGATTTAAAACACATACAAGGACTACTACAAAGCTATTTATATCCTGTTTTCATGCTATGAGTTTTCATTTGGGAATGGCTTTTTTTTTTTTTTCTTTTTGTCAGGCATTTTGACTTTGTAAATCTTTGAACAACGCATTTCAAATGTCTAGATTGTTCTCTGTGATATTGTTACAGCTTGCCTTAGCTTAAACACTGCACTATTTATTTTATAACCAGTGGCCACAATCTTCCTTTCTTCCAGTGTAGTTAACTTTGAGATAACTGAAAATGTGTGCATAAACATAGAAAACCCCACGTGTTTCTGGGGGTGATCTCAGTGCCTGCTTTTGACAGTTCTGTGCTATTCTTACCTCTTTCATTTTATTTTATTTATTTTTATTTTTATTTTTTCCTAGTTTCTTTTTTCTTCTAATCTGCAGCATTTTGGAGAAGGTGCTTTATCGGGGCATTTTTTAACATGTACATTATTTACCATTTGAAGCATCAGCACCAGCTGTGAGTTGTACAATGAATAATTAACGTTGAATGGTGACCTTGAACCTCATAAAGCTGATTAGTAAGACAATGCATCTGGGAGAAGAACTTTAAGGCTGTGCTTGTAAAAGAATATCAAAACAGCTTAACACAGTAGGGAAAAGCCCCCTGGAGCCCTTTGAAAGCCAATTGCCTACAAACTCTTCTAAAAAGACCAACTCCACAGTGGGAAAAAAAGCATGTATAAAAATCCAATGAAGTTAGAAAAATAAAACAGCCTTTGTACTTAATTGTAACAGATACTTGGAGTTAAACACTGCATAACATTATATGCAGGGTATGGTCACACAGAATAGAGAATATTTGTCTTCTTTCTTGTTCAGATTTTTTACAGCGCAGTTGTCTTCTAGTTCACTGGATTCTAAACTCTTTCACAAATAAGGATGCTGCGCAGCTTCACTGATACTTCAAAGCAGAAAATATTTGCCCTGGTTTCCCTGTTGCAGAGGCTGTTGACAACTGCTTATAAACACAGATAAAATTATTTGTTAGTAACTGCATACTGACAAAGCCAAGTATGATGCAAATTTCGGAAACAGCTAATCAATTTTTCTGAACAGATTACTGTAGAGTTTTGAGAAACTGCTATATTTTTGCTCATTCACTAAGTGGCATTATTTATTGTTAGTTCCCATGATCTCACTGGGAGAGAGGAGTGAGCCCTTACTTTGAGTTCTGGATAATCTGGAAGGACTGGATAGCTCTAACAGGTTGGAGAAAGGAAGCACTATCTCTTTCAAAAGTCAGAGACGGATGGATGAGATGGAGCCTGAGACTGTGAAAGAGCTGTGTGAAAAGAGGTCTAAATTCACCTAGAATTCTCCTAGGATTTAAGTCTCTGAATTAGACAAGCCGTCATGGCATGGGCCTCTGCACCACACGATGCAGGGGAGAAGATGTTTAGTTATTTCAGTTGACCAGGAGTATATATAGCTGACCATGAGTGACAGTGCTGGACTTAACTGAGCAAAATGAGTTTAAACTCAAGTCAGACTTTCATCTGAGTATCTGTTCTCAGTGAGTGAATGAAGGAAGGATATTAGCTTTGTGGTTCAGTTTCATCCATAAAGTTATGTATGTGAGTGTGGTATGATTCACTTTTGCCCTAGAGGAGCTTTAAATCAAGCAAATTTAGTTTTTTTGTTGCTGTTTTGTTTGTTTTTAAACAAGTTGTGAGTTATAAATATTGATTATAGAGGTAAAAATGAATTTTGTTTTTCTTCACAAAATACTGAGTATTTTTTTGTGTTTCTTAAAAGTTTTTCTTTCATTCAAGGATGTAATTTTGGTCCAGTTAAACAAGATACACATCTTGTTGAAATTAAATGTTCTGAAAAATAGTATGAAACAACTCTAATATGTATTCTTTTTTTTTTTCTCCTGTTACAATTCATAGTTTTTGTACTTTTGCTCACATTTGGATCATTTCCAGTTAAAATACTGAAAACTTTCACTGCTTGGTAAAACATGCACTATTCAACCTTAGTCTGTTAGTAATAGGAAAGTAATAGCTTTCTCAGAAAACTGAAAAAAAAAAAAGAAAATAATTCCTACCTCTTCAGACTCCAAACATGTATAAACTTGGCCTGCGTTTGGCAAGTAGTTTGATTGTCAAAGGTGATTATTCAATCCATGGGGTTATTTAAAGTTTGTAATATCAATTTCTTCATTTTGAACAGCTACTGAAAAAAAAAAAAAGTTAGTTTGAAGGTTGTGCTAGATTTAGAATGGGATCAATGCAGTTAAAACTATTTTTATACTTACAGTGTATAACAGCGTAGTATTGAGTGTATTTCAGGTAGCCTTATTTTTACTGAATTGCCTTCGCTTCAGCAGTAAACATGTTCACCAAAACTATGTAAGTTCTGTGCTGGGGATTTAACAAGTTTTAAGAATCAGTGTACAGTTTTAAAAATTACTATGTGATTTTACCAGCACAGAGAACTTGTCAGTGATTCCATTTGATATGCTCACTTCTTATAGAGAGCTATATTTTCAAAAATACCAGTCTGCTGAAACAACTACCACCAAAATTGATTGAGTGGTTTTGGTAAGAACTTTTTAATAAGTATATTAAGATAAAGTGATTTTAACTTTTTTTTCTTTCTTTTTTTACATGAGTAAGGAGATCTATATAAGGATCCAAAATGAATTCTGCCTTCTTGTATAAATGGTGTGTCTATCTCCATAGTATTGAGCTGGAAATGATCCTCAGCTTCATGGCTTTGTGTAAATTGTATTTCTAAATTTGAGCCTTGTGTCTTTTGACAAAATCCAGATAACTCTTTAAATTTTAATCCTGTTGACTTTCTGAAACACAAGTAAAGGATATTGAAAACTTGCACCTGTATGTTTTGCATATGCCAAAATACCAAAGATTTGTAGAAATTATTCTGAATATGGGAGAAATGTGTTGACAATAGGATAAAACGTGTATGTGCTGTGCAGCTTTTGTTTCGAAGGCTTGTGTGTAGAGGAGATCAATAGCCCTCTTCACAGAGGGAGGTTTAATTTAGTCTGAACATTATCTAGCTCACCTGCATACCTCCTTTTCTTGTCTGTGTTTTTTACTGTACTGTACAGAGAAAAGTAATTTTCAGAACATTACAGGAATATATATTTTTTTAAAATACAAGTCTCTTTTGCTTCAGGCATGTTGCCATCCAGAAAATTCATTGTAGGCAAGTTTTGCTTCAGTTGTACTGCCAAAAATCTTTTAAATATCAGATCACTTAGGCTTTTTGCTGAACTTTCTCAGAATTCATCAGTTTATCTCCATTTTCTTATTTTTAACTCATTTCCTAATTAATGAAACCTCTATGAATGCATCTTTGTGTATGAAAAATGGATAGAATTTTTCTTTTAATTTAATGGGTGACAATGCATTTATTTTATTACTGCTTTTTCTTAAGCTGCATTTTATAAGCACATTTCAGATCAGGTGAGAGAAAGAAGGTACAGCTACTAGCTCATATCTCAATTCTATCCTGGCTCTTGTGATCACAGAATTCCTACAGAAGGCCATATGCTGAAAGGCAGAAGAGTCCTGTTCAGGCACTCACTGAGTTATACTGATATTTAATGGGACAAAAATATCAGTGTCTGTACATGTCTAATGACAAATATAATCTATCGTGAAGCAGGAGACACAGAAGACTCCCCACATTATCCTTATTCATCTTAGTACCTCTCCTAAGTTTTCTAGGGATGAATATGTCAGGAGATCCTAAGGTATTCTGAGATCTGTTCTGAGACTGATGCTTTAATATCTTCATCAATGACATCTGCAGTGGGACTGTGTACATCTTTAGCAAATTTGTGGATGATACCAAGCTGTGTAAAGTGGTTGACACACCTGAGGGATGGGATGCCATTCAGAGAGACTTAGACAGTCTCAAGCAGCTGGCCCAGGTGAACTTCATGAGATTCAGCACAGTCAAGTGCAGGGTCTTGCACCTGGGTCATGCCAATCCCTGCTATCAGTACAAGCTTGGGGATGTAGGGATGGAGCATGGCCTAGGTGAAAAGGACTTGGTGGTACTGCTGGGTGGCAAGCTGAACATGAGCCACAGTGTGCCCTTGCAGCCCAGAAAGCCAATTGTATCCTGGGCTGCATCAAAAGCAGTGTGGCCAGCAAGTCAAAGGATGTGCTCCTGCCCCTCTGCTCTGTGCTGGTGAGGCCTCACCTGGAGTGCTGCATCCAGATGTGGAGTCTTCAGTACAGGGGAGACATGGAGCTGTTGGAGTGAGTCCAGAGGAGGGCCGCAAAAGTAATCCAAGGGATGGGAAGTCTTTCCTACAAGGACAGGCTGAGAAAGCAAGGATTGTTCAACACGGAAAAAAAGAAGGTGCCAGGGCAACCTGATAGTGGCCTTTCAGTATATAAAGGGGGGTTACAAGAAAGAAAAAAAGGAGACAAGCTCTTTAACAAGATTTGTAGTGATAGGACAAGGGGAAATGGTTTCAGACTAAAGGAGGGAAGATTTGGTCCACAAATGGAAGAGGAAAATACCATTTTCTTCCATCTTAATGGTGCATGGAAGCACAGATATAAAACAGCTTTTAGGTTTACTGACTTCCAGTATGCCAGATCCTCACTTCCTGGCTTCATGTCTTCAGTTATCAGCAAGATGTTTGTACAAATGTTTGTCGTTCTTGCTTCCTCCCCCATCCCAGCTTTCCACCTTCCACTAGCTAAAACATATCCAGCAACAACATAAGAGCAAAATTGGAAAAGAACAAGACCTTTACAATGAAAAAACCCCCTCGACCACATTCTGTAATCAAATATCCTCCAGATTCTGCTCTAGTCAAGACCATTTTTTTCCCCTGCTGTTGGTTATTCCACCCTGCAGAAAAGGGCTGTTATTGTGCTCTGCACAGGTGCATAGAAAGGCTCCTAAAGAGAACTCAAGGCATAAACAAACTCAAGTGTGGTCTTCTCTTCAAGAAAATAATTCAGCCAATGTGAAACTCCCTCCTTGTAATAAATTAGCTCCTAAGAGTATTCAAAAGCTGACCTCTGACCTTCTCTCATATTATTCTCATGACCACCAGTGGGAGAGGAGGTCAAGTTGGTCAGTTCTTCTTACCAGTCACTGATGCCTATTTAGCAGAGAAGGGCTGGAGGAACAGAGAGAAGAGAAAGAAAAGGAGCTGGGGGGTGGGGAGAAAAATCAAATTTTCTTCTCCATTGAAACAAAGGCTTAGTAAGTAAACCGAGGAGGCCCAAGACTCTCCCGGCAGGCGTCCAATTTTACAACACATTTGTAAGTGTGCTGCTGTCTAAATATACTCTAACAGAGAAATTCCACACCACAGCTATAGCAGTTGGGCCAACCCTCTACAGCCAGCTGCTGCAAGAGTTTTCAGTGGTAGATCTGAAAGCTAAAAGTATGGAAAGCTGATGGAAGGGCCACAACTAGCAACTTGTTTTGACCCTTTCACACACATAATACTCATCTCCTAATTGAAAGAATATGAAGAAGGTTAGGGAACTAAAAATAGAACAGTTTGTTAAGTAGTACATTCCACCCACCCATGGCTGGCACATGTTAAGCATGTTAAGTTCATTCATACTTACAGTACATTTCTTGCCAATTTGTTTTGACATTTTCCACTTAGTAACTAGTGAAATAACACATTGCAAAAGATAAACTTTCTTAATAAAATCAAATGCTAATTTGTTTCATAGGAAACCCTTTTTTTGATTGTTGGCATATGGAGTTTTCTGGAAAGTATTTCAGCTATTCGTAGTTGGCCAGCCCTTGATTTATTTTGCCAGCATGTGCATCTGTGAAAAGAGACCATTTTTATTTTTATTTGGAGTACAAAAGCTGTCCTGTAGTTTCTGTATCTGCCATTGCCTGGATACTTCTGTCACCTTTGCACTTTGCATTGTGTAAGGGAAAGATTGGGAGTTTCAGCAGAGAAGTACATTGACTATTTGATTTGTAAGAACAATCTTCATCTGGAAGATAATTTAATTAATTAGCAACAAAGATTGGTGCTTTTGTATCTGCATTCAATGGCATATAAATACCTCTACTTGGTAAATCATTGCTGCTGTATCCTAACTAGTCCTTGTAACTTCGTGAAAAAGTTTACAGAGGAACAGTGTTTGAAAATCCTCCATTATGTTATAAACAAGCAACCAGTTTTTTTCCAGCAAATAAATCTAACTTGTATCATTCAGCTCTATTCGAATAATAGTGCAGCTAAATAGAAATGGCATCTGAGCATATAGAAAAAAAAGTAGAATAAGAAAGTAAGAAATCTTCATGAAGACGAAATGAATATAAATATGCTTTTTCCAATATGCTAAAGTTTCCAAACATCTAATATGGAAAATCACATTCTGGGAACAGAAAAAAAACACAGACGCCATGTTTTATTCCCATTTTTAATCTACACAAATCTTGCAATGAGTTCAGGTTAAATTTAATTAATTTTTCTACTCTTGCCTTATGCTCCATGGCTATTTTCAGTTTGAGTGTGTTGCAGGAATTGTTTAATAACACAATTTGATACTGTTGACACAGACATGTGACTTATCCCCAACAAAACTCTGATGACTTTTCCAAGACAGCAAAGAGAAACTGACAATATTATCACACTACCAGTTACCATTACCGATATGCTTGGTTAATAATAGCAATCAGTTAACTTAAATAATGAAACAAAAGTCACATCCAAAGACAGAATTTCCTACATCACTGAGGTGATGAGTAGCAGACCTCACTTGCAGGCTTCTCTTTCAGGATATGAAGATTCTGGAATAAGCATGCTGTTATGCTAGTTTAAATAGGAAAACTATTCCAGTGCAAAGCTACTGCTTTCTTATAGTTGCTCAATGATCTACACAAAAGAAGCAGCATGATCATATGTTAGCTCATGCAAAATGATTCATAATAAAGCAACCCTTCAAGTGAGCATGCTTGCAATTTGCTGATAAACAGGACAGAGTCTAATGTTTCCCGAAGACTGGAGTACCCAGGTTTGTCACTTGTTCAATAATTTTACAGTCATGTTTCCTTCAATCTTTCCCCAGGAACATAGCTATTAGTTTTTAACAGCCATTCAATAGCAGGATGAATTTCAATTCTAAGGGACAGAAAATAAGTGAACTGATGAAGTTGTGAGTAGACCCTTGCTGGGCTGGATATGAAAAGACATGCTCTAATTCACTTGTTCTCTTTGCAAATGCAGGTTGGTAGCTGGATAAACTTAGGAACATACAAAGAATGTGTACTGACATCCCTTGAAAGAAACACTAATTTCAAGTGCTTCTTGCTGTCACTGTGGCTTTGGACAGACTTAGATGCAAGTTCTTGAGGCAAGACTTGGTCCCACAAGGAAGATGGATGGGTATGAGATGAGGCAATGCATTGAGCTCAGAATATGTGGCTATGCAATGCATTTCTCTAAACTTTCAACTCCAGATGGTGGATGACTGAGATACAGAAAGTCTTCAGGACAATGCTTTAACCAGCTGGACAAACAGTTGGTGGCTCAGCTGTGTGATCAAATTGCACCAAATAAAGACCTTAACAGTATACATAGATGTATCTTTGCTATAGAGTGAATGCAGAAGACCTCTGTATTCAAAGAGTCATAGAACTGTTTGAGTTGGAAGGGACATGTAAAGGTCATGTAGTCCTACATCAATTCTCTTAGCCTGTCCTCGTAGGAAAGACTTCCCATCCCTTGGATTACTTTTGCGGCCCTCCTCTGGACTCACTCCAACAGCTCCATGTCTCCCCTGTACTGAAGACTCCACATCTGGATGCAGCACTCCAGGTGAGGCCTCACCAGCACAGAGCAGAGGGGCAGGAGCACATCCTTTGACTTGCTGGCCACACTGCTTTTGATGCAGCCCAGGATACAATTGGCTTTCTGGGCTGCAAGGGCACACTGTGGCTCATGTTCAGCTTGCCACCCAGCAGTACCACCAAGTCCTTTTCACCTAGGCCATGCTCCATCCCTACATCCCCAAGCTTGTACTGATAGCAGGGATTGGCATGACCCAGGTGCAAGACCCTGCACTTGACTGTGCTGAATCTCATGAAGTTCACCTGGGCCAGCTGCTTGAGACTGTCTAAGTCTCTCTGAATGGCATCCCATCCCTCAGGTGTGTCAACCACTTTACACAGCTTGGTATCATCCACAAAATTAAGGAGGGTGAGTTCCTGACTACAGATGGCATTAATGTAGATAGCAAAGAGTTATCAGTCCCAGCACTTACCTCTGAGGGGCACCACTTGTAACTGATCTTCATTTAGATATTGAGTCATTTGCTAGCATTTTCTGATTTCTATCCTGCAGTCAGTTTCTCATCCATCAAACAGTCCACACATCTAATCCATATCTTTCCAATCTGGGGAGAAGGATCTTATGAAGTACCACATCCAAAGTCTTACAGAAGTCCAGATAGATGACATCAGTAGCTCTTCCCTCGTCCATTGATGCAGTTGCATCATCACAGAAGGCCACTATATTGGTCAAGCAAGACTTGCCCTTGGTGAAGCCATACTGGTTGTTTCATGTCACATCCCTGTCTTCACATGCCTTGGCATAGCTTTCAGAATGATCTGTTGTTCCATGATCTTTCCTGGCACAGAGATGAGGCTGGCAGGTTAATAGTTCCCTGTGTTGTCCTTTTTATCCTTTATAAAAATGGGTGTGATGTTGTCTTTTTCCCAGTCACCAGGGATTTCATCTGATTGCCATGACTTTTCAAATATCAGAGAGAGTGATCTCAAACATCACATAAAGGCTGTGGCTACATATTATGCTGAGATTCCTATTATCCAGGAAATCTTTATTTATTGTGTTGATTTTTCTTTTTACAAAATAGCACCTAGCTTTTCTTTGTAGATTAAGGAAGATCTGTTGTATGTCAGGAGACATTAGACTTTCCTATGCACTAAAAGCTGAAATTTTGCTTGTAAGTTTTGATATAAATTCATCAAGATTGTTGGTGGAAAAATCCTTAAAGCCAAATTTAGATAAACCAAGTAATTTTCTGTGAATGTATTGGTGTTTGTTCACTGAGTCTGCTCAGCACTGGAACCTGGCTGTGCTGGGGATAGTTTACATATTCTATAATTCTGAGCTCCCAGACTAGGTGAGGCTCAAGGTTTAAATATGGTCATTAGCTTTGCGCAGAGAAGTGGGCTAAAGCCACTTCAGGAAGCTTCAGTAGGAGTCACTTACTTCCTGGAGCTCTGAGTAGAGGAAAGAACAAAGGAAGCTAAAGGAAAGGAAAGGAAAGAGAAGGTGGGGCTTTCTGCCTATGACTGAAAGTCCCTTTTGCAATTTCCATGCTGTTCTAAAAATTAAGGCATTTGCCTGTTATGATTTTGAAGAGTAATTGGTAGCCATTTTCTGGTGTTGAGGCTAATCATTCACACCTGTTAAGTTATGTGGTAAAAAGACACATCTCTACGAACAACAAGGAGGACAATTGCAGTTGGGGGTACCCCAATTATCCAGTCAAAGAAAGTAGTCTCCAGTCTGGGCTCTTCCCAGGGCATCAGACAGGAGCATCAGCCCTGTGGCCCAGCAGTGACATCCATCAAAATGAGTCAATATAAACATATGTCTGAATCACCTAGCACATTCTTGGGAGTTACTGCTTTGAGGGCCTAGGACATGTCATGGGATGCAGGAAAAGAGCATCTTGAGATTGTGTAAAATTTATTGTGGGATGTTTAACAGAGAAAAAAAAAAAAAAAAAGAGGCAGAAAAGGGAAGAGATCAAGGTGATACGGTAGGAAAGAAGTGTAAACAACTGAGGGAAAAGGAGATAAAGGAGATAAAGGGATCTGGTCATGTGTATGACAGGTACTTGTCTAACTACGCCCTCTATCTGATCAGAACATCTTGTCAATCCTGTCATCTTGTTAAACTCAATGTCTAGCTATTCTACTGGATTAGACATTTTTTATTCTTTGTGCAGATTTTTTTATTCTTTGTGCAGATCTTTGTGCAAACAGAATTCCAAATGCCAGCAACTCAAGTTAGACCATGAGTCATAGGAATTGTGTGTCTTTTGAGCTTGCAACAAGAGTGAGGGAGAGTCTGTAGGTGACTGTGTGATCTCAATGGATAGGAAGGCATATTTGACAGTGAGTAGACTTGGGAAGCCAGGCAAAGCATCAGCCCTTTGTGAGAGAGACCCAAAGGCTTGGCAATCAGGTGAGTGAGTGGGTGAGTGTGTATCTATGTGTATATCTCTTTGTGGGTGAGACAGCTGGAGATGGGAGGACCTGATAACTGACTAATGAGTTGACTGAGCATCTAACACAAGTTGCTGGAGGAATTCATAACTTGTTTTTCTCTGCATTGGTCAGTATGGACCAGAGAGTCTTCTACAAGCAGGCCTCGAGTTCTTGTATGTCCAGTCTGGCTACTGCAAGAATTCACATTGTATACATATGTATATATTTCCTCATAATAGATCTTCATTTAGCTAAAAGGGGGAACACAGCTCATACTGTCAGTACAAAGGATGAAAGTTTTTTGTCTATGATTATCTGTGGGACTGACCATGTCTATAAAAGTGTGTTTGTTGTGTATGTGTATGTGCATGCCTACTAGAATTATGTGTTCAGCCTCTTTACAGGTTTAACCAGCAGACACAGAGGTGCAGCAGTTTTGTTTGTTTCAGATTTCTATATTCAATAGCCGAGTAGTGGATTTAATATCATCTGAAGTGGGAGAGTCTTGCCCTGCTGCATTCTGTCACTGAGAACAGTAATTGTGATCCAAAAAATGATGATGAAATTACAGAGCACAATGGTGAAACTTCTTTTCCTGCAGATAAGGAAGAGGTAGGGAAGACAATTTTTCGTGCTGTTTGAACGTGGTGAGTCTTGAGGAATTCAGAAGACAAGCATCATTCTGGTAAGGGGTTGGATCAGGTGGCAATCTAGGAAGGCAAGTTACATCTTATTCCTACTAGTGTGTCTGACCTGCATCATGATCCAGCTCCTTTTAATATTTTCTGTACTGCCCTATGAAATAGGAAGATATCTGAGAAATGATGCTGGCTTTGTTTAAAAAAGGACTGGAACTGAGTATATGCTAACCACTTCTGTGACAGTGCTTGTTCCACTTGTTCCAACCTTTCTTCTCCCTCTTTTGTCCTCTTGCAGTCCAGAAACCATTGTCTCTTCCATCTGAACCACATCCAGGTCTCTTACTGCAGTATGAATGATAGGATCTGACAACTGAGGTAGCGTTCTGAGACAGTAGTGTGGCTTTAGAGGGCACTACTGGTGTGTAAGGGGGAACTGGAACTGCATTCTTTGTTACTAATATTCAATTATATATTAAAAGTGCAGCTCTACTTGCTGTACTCAAAGGATTCTCTGAAAGTAATGCCTCTTGTTTTATTCTGTTGCACTGCAACAGGTGGCGGTACAAGGGCATTATGACAAAATAGTGTCTAGCATGGAAGAGCATATAAAGCAAATGTGTGTCTTTAAATATCTCCATGCCAAATAAATTACACCTATTGACATTCACTGATGCTTGCTAAATGTTTTTGGAGACTAACCAGCAAATGTTCATGCAGTGAAGGAGTGGGTGGTATGTTTCAGCAGTGATGGTAGAAGTGTGAAAGACTAAAAGACAAGCCATGTCCTGGAAGGCCATGCACATCTGTCACATCGCAAAAGTGAGTGTGTCAATTAGCTCATCCATGTGAATTGGTGGATTATAATCAGGGAACTGTGTACAGAGCTGAACGTCAGCTTCAAAGCCTTGGAAATGATGGTGGCAACTTTGGAATATCACTAGATTTGTGCCAGGTGGGTCTTATGAATACTTACACATTTACATAAGGAACACCAAGTGCAAATTTGTCAGAAACTATTGAAAATATATGAGGATGAAGGTGACAGTTTTCTAGATCACATCATTACTAGTGATAAAACATAGTGTCACCACAACAGGCTGGAATCAAAGCAGTAGTCCATGGAGTTGCAGCACTTCCCATCAAAGTGGTGAATTCTCCATTGAAGAAAAAGCTCAAGTCATAGAACTCAGTGGTTAAAGTGATGTGCACTGCCTTATGGGTTAGGAAAGGAGTGATCCTTCTGGATTTCCTGGATAAAGCATCAACTCTGATTGCTACAACAAAATGCTGACTAAGCTGAAGGCTTAAACATCTAGAGTCAAGCCAGTGAAGAAAACAGCCTTTCTCTTCCAACACTATAGTGTTAGTCCCCGTACCAGTTTGAAAACTAGAACATGTTGCCCATCTTGGCTGAACTGTCTTATCACATCCACTGTATGGTCTGAATTTGATGCCTTCTGAGTTTTACCTGCTTGGGCTAATGAAAATGGACTGCACAGGCAATATTTTCATGGCAATGAAGCTGTCATAGTAGCCGTGACACTAGATGAATCCCACTGGTACAGATTTGATAAGCACGGCATGCAGGCTCTTTTTCATCACTGGTGAAAATACATAGCTAGTAGTGGTGGCTACATTGAAAAATAATGCTTTGTAGCTGAGAAGTTGCTGAGTCAAACATTTCTATCATACTCTTGTAATTTCCAGGGAAACAAATAGGAGGCATTATTTTTAGGTCAACCTATGTAGAAGCTGGTCATTGAAGTCTTCTGATAGTGTTGATTCTTAAATAAGTGATGTCATTCCCCCATCTTCTCAAGCTAAGTGTTCATAATATTTGACAAACTAGGGAAATAATAATTGCTACATATTTATGATTATGTTTTGCTTCATGCTTAATTTGCTTAAGTCCTGTAAAGATTATTTTCCATAAACTTATAAAGAAAAAGAGAAAGCTTGTTGAAGAGGTTTTTTAGTCATTTGCTAATTCCATGCGTCTTAGAAGAGAGGTACACATACACCCTAACATTACACAGAAAAAAAAATCAATTACCCTCTTCTGAGGAATAACAATGTCTTTGTGTGACAAAGTCAGTACAGTAGAGTGTTCAAAATTGTATATTCTCTACAGATCTACTTGGCTGACATGTCCCTGGATAATATGCTGATCATAGCTCTAGTAGCTGCCTTGGGTGTAGCAAGGATTGCTGAAATTATGGCTTTGAATGGATGAGGGCTATTTGGAAGACTTTCCATTGAGCCTGCTAAGGCATACTTTATAGGGTAATTTTTTGAATTTTACCTACTGCAAATAGGGTCCCCAACAGGTTATGAGACCAGAATGTCATATTTTACTGCACTCTATTACCCATTGTCCCTGCTCTACTGACCATTAGAATAAAAAGTTAAAATAATTCTTTTCAAGGTAGAATCTGCCATCCCTTATTACATTAGTTTTTACAAATAATTCATCTGATTAACTGTGTTTGCTTTTTTTATACTTATGATTAAGAAATGTTTTCCCAATGACTTCCCTCCCTGTATCTGCAACAGGCAGGAAAAGATGAAATACATCAACTTTATTTTTTCATAAAGCCTGAAATCTTTAGTGAGCTATCATTGTTGTGCTTCAGGAGGATCAGAATCAGTATGCAGCTTTCACATAATTTTTAGTGCTTTTAAGAATGTTGTCATTGGAAACTCCTATCATTCTAACCTATTTCTGGTTCAGTAAAGCAGTGTGTCTTCCCAAGCCTCAACTATCATTTACGAGATTGCTTTTCAGGTGATACTATATTCTGATGGAAAGTTCAGCTGACACGAACAGTTATTGCCTTAAAATATGGAATCTACTAACTTGGATGTGGGTGTTCAAGGAGGAGGTTTTTTGAGATAAATTTTCTTGGATTTATTAAAATAATAACTTTATAGAACTGGAACAGGCTCCTTGTAATGTGGTATAATGCATGAGATGCAGAAGTTTAGAAATGGATTTTTTGTTTGCTTTGGTACAGGTTGTTCCTGGAATCATTTAGTATTAAAGTACTCTACAGTATGTTGCACACAGATGTGGTTTAGCACAAAAACCAAATAGCTTCTTGCTCTTTTCTTTTTGGTTTTCAGAACTAGATTTTACAGTTTTGGCAGTCTGTACCTAGAAGTTTCAAAATTGTTCTGTAAGCAATATCTTATGGTAATAAATTATCACAGCCATTTTAGGTTTGTAAAAACCCTACATAAATCTCCATGTAAGTGCAACAATAAGAAGTGCAAATAGGTTTAGTAATGTTTCGTGGGTCACTATTGCTTTGAATTGCATGTAACAGTATCCCAAAAACTACAACTAGGAACTTCTCATATTACCTATTTCTTAACTTCCACTATAACATATAGCAGTAGTAACATCACTAAGCTTTGCTGTTTATTGCACCCTAGATATGTGGCAAAGTAAGTGGACTACAGGCACTCCAAGATGAAACAGGAAAAGGACTTTTTCAATATTAATAGTGCAGATGGAGCCAACAAACCAAGTTTGATTGTTGTGGCCTTTCTGGGAAGTTGACTTCACACAGCCTCTGGGTTCCTTATTTACTGATAGAAAGAGTGTTGTTCAACACATGGCTGGCATCTCTCTCAGTCATTTCGAAAGAATATTGTCTAAATGAGTAAACTGTTATTGGAAACATCCCTGCAGGTTCAGCTGTACTATGTGCTTTATGAACTTGTAGGAAAACATGGTTCTTTCTTCAAAGAGCTAATAATGAGGTTCAAAATGAGGCGCACCACATCAAAAGAGAGATGTAAAAGAGAGGGAAGGAAGACAGAAGGAACTGAGGTTCTTTTGTTAAATGAAACATAGGCAAACCTTTCCTTCAGTGCTTACTTTTTAAAGTAGCTTGAGTAGTTTCAAGTAGCTCATTTTAAGAATTTTAATTGTAGTTGCTCCAGCCAGTCCCCATTTCCATGTGTGTGCCTCAGTTCCCCACAAAACTTGATCAGTTAAACAGCTGCACAGCACCAGATTTTGCTGGTAAGGGAAGACTCTGATCTGAAATTAGTAGCTGCTGGATATGATTTCTGTAGTGTACCCAATTATACTTCATCTTGTAACTACAAATAACTTTTACAAATATAGCAAAAAACTCTCCTTTTGCATTTTTTTAATCTCCATTTTTCTAGTCTCCATTTAATTCTCCATAAATGCTACATTAAGAGGAGAACTAGAAGGATTATACAAAGAATTCTTATTTTCCAGGTAGTTAATGAAAGTATATGTAACATTGTTCTTCAGTTAATTATGGTGTCAGTATCTCCTGGATCATGATCTGAAGAGGACATTAGCCAATTGAAAGATAAGTTAAGCTCCTGAAAAGAGAGAATCTTAAGCATAACTTACCTTTAAGATTGATGAGGAGCACAGAAAATAGAGAGTTCATTCCAGGAGAAAAGAGCTTTAGATGACTAAATAAGATTCAGTACTTTTGTTAGCTAGAATAATGTTGATGAGAAATTTTTTTTTGTCTCTGAAAAGAGAGTGATTCTATATGACCAGAGGAAACTGAGGCTTCATGGTAGACAGTATGTGCAACTGAGTCTAGTCTTCTATTAAATACTCAGTAAATAACAGCAGATGAGGTATTAAAGCAAACGTTCTCCTTTTTATCAGACATTTCTTTCTGAGGCTGAGGAACTTCCTACGTCATAGCTGCTGTGAGCACAGCCTTTTAACATTTTTCTTTCAGCTGTTTTCTTACAAAAGTAACACAAAATATATTTTTTTAAAAACTGCTTCAGAGATGATGGCTGTGACAAACAGATTATTATATACACAGTACGAATGCATGTCAATAGGAAGAATTTGTGCGTCATCCTGAGCAGCTCAGAATAAATTTTTCTTTTCTGCAATCTCCGGTCTGAGACTGAATTTTTGAGAATAAATGACATAGTTAGAAATTGATGTGAAGTACAAAATCACTGATGTAGATTAAAATCATCCCAGCTGTCCACTTTTTTGTTGTTGTTTAAAGTAATCAATCCTATTACTTTATCATTCCCACTACATTCTTTCCTTCTTAATCTCTGATAAAATCCTGCATGCTCAAAGCCTCTTTCTATCAGTGGTCCTTTATGGCTAGCTAAAACCTTTTATTAAAAACTGAACCTGTTCATACTGAATTTAAAGTGCCCTTTCTGACAACTGACCATTCTTTCATGCCTCTATGTTCTTCTGAAATTGTAGTTTCATCAATACCGTTTATACTGTTAATAGCTGGAGAAGTGCCAACAGTACAAATAAATTTTAAAAATTAACAAACAAAAAAAGCAAAAAACTGGTCAATCAACCAACCGAAAAAAATATTCCGCACTCAAAAAGTCCCACCAGGTAAACAGAACAGTGACTTTTGAAATATGTTGCAAGTAGTCCATATGGTAGGTATTTTTTTGCTTTTCTACCTATTTCCCATGTAGATAATTACTCAATATAGATAGTCATCTTACAAAAAAAAAAAAAAAATTGCAGTACCAGTTAATAGTTTCTCTCTGGTTCAGTCTAGTTTGAAATAAGACACAGGAAATATCAACAGCTGGCAACTTGACTGCAGTGGGTTCTGCTGGTGGACTGATGTGAAAGTTCTGGCTGTCCTGCACCTCTGTCCTGCTTGGCTGTCCCATATCTGAGCTTGTGTGTTAAGATCAGCAACAAATTGTAAAGCCCTTACAATAGTGTCACAAACTCTTTACCATGTCACTTTACAGTTATCTCTCTTTATAGGTAGGCTAAAATCATGAAAACTTTCAATCACAAGTAGAGCAAGAAGATGCATTTCCTGCTTTCCACTACTCAAAAAAACAACAAAAAAATAATTTTGTCTGGAAGGGATTGTCAAGAAGAAAAAAAAAATTAGTTGGAGTATGTTTAATGCATAACTTTAAACCAATATGCAACTTGAAGGGTGCAGAGGGCTTTCAGACACCAGAAGAATCTGTGCTACACTGAACTAAACTATCCAGCATTTTGCACTTAAGATTACTGAACAAGTGATCACACCTCCAAGAGACGATGTATATCTGATCAAATGAAGATCCCATTTTCCTATGTTGTTTAAACTCATGACAGCATGCAAACAGTGTTTGTAGGGCTCATTTGCATTTCTGGGGAAGGTAGGTTTTTGTTTGTTTGTTTATCAGAATGAAAGCTATTTAACTGTGGATGTAAAGTGCTTTCTGGACCTCTGTCAAATGATGTTGTAAGAATTAAATCCAATGCTCATAATGTAAAAAATATTCCACCTCTTCGCTTTACTGTATCTAAAATTATGGAAAATAATATATTTCTAAAAATGAATAGTTCCCTTTATATAATATTTTAAAGTAAAAATATTTTTGTGCGTTTGGACATGTAAGGCCAAATCTGGGTCTCCTGTATAGTATATGACCTAAGATTTCCTGGCTATTTTCTGCAGTCCTTCATCATCCCCTTGTGATGATCAAAGCTGTCTCGTCTTTTTATTTTCTTAAACTTAGGCTTCATAATCTGTCATGATCAAAACTGAAGTGTCTTGGCTTTCTTACTTAACTATCTCATTTTATTATAGTCATGTAAGCCAGATTTTCAGATCTCATCAGCATCCAACACTGAGAAATCTGTTGCTTTTTGTTCTGAAGAGTAAGATTTGACTTACTTTAGTGTGCTGTTGTTGTTTGTAGGCTTTTTTTAAAATCTGTCTTTGGAAATGACCTCATAACTACATTTGGTATGAGGAGCAGCACCTAGAGGAAAGATAAATTCAGTTCTCATTCTCATATTATTTTTTCTAAGTTCTTATATCTTTGCCAAAATTTTCATTGATTCATGGAAAAAGTATTTCCCAAAACTTAGGCTTGTTTAAATTTGTTGTTTTAAGTCAAAGAATACTTTCCCATGTTATGAATACATAAAAATATGCATGCAAAATAAATGCTTATTTGTTGGCTTTTTGTTTATTGTAAATATATTTCATTCCACAAGATTTTGTTTTAGTAGGCTTGTCATTTGAAGTCATACATCTTCAGAAAGTCTGTTTTGATATGACTGTTACAGGGGTTTGATGAAAATAGTTTATGTGCTCACCAGCCTTTCTTATACTTTTCCCTCCTTTGATCACTGTCTTTGCAAAATCACTCACCATTCCATTATTTCTGTGCACACAAGTATAAGTAAGCTGATTTGATTTTCAGTTGTGCTTTTTGAGCTGACAGATAAAGTCTGCAAGGTGAGAGTGGCCTGCTTTTTATGGTCTGCAGACCACATGTAAGTATTTTAATTATTAACATTTTTTCAAAGTTTTTCCAGAGGCTATAATAAGGATTTTTTTTTTTAAAGTGAGTATCCCATATTTGTGGTGTGAAAGAATGACCAAAATCTATTACTCTAATCCAGATTTTCTGTATCACAGTTGAACTGTACCACTCATACTTTCATGGTTTCCCAAGGAGATGAGGTCTATGAGATCATCCCCTCTGTGTCTGTTTTTGTTTGTCTTCTCCTCCCTCCCTCTCTGTTTCTCTCAATCCTTGCCAGTAACTTTTAAATCTACTGAGCAGGTTTGATCACATTTTCTAGAGGAGTAGGGTTGTCTACTGAGTTCCTAGAGGTTTTTCAGATATTGGCAGAAAAGTGGTAGAGAGAAATTCAGTTTCCCTCCAAGGATGAAAAGGCTTACAGTGTAAATGTAATCTTTGCTAGAGAGCAAATATTCTGCATAGGAAGAGCTCTAAGTAAAACCATTTTTTTGTTTTAGTGTATTCTACACTGTACTTAGATCAGGACTGAACACAGAACAGTTAGTATATGAAAAAAAATTATATGAATATTTTGTAGTCAGACCTTTTGTTTTTTACTTATTTACATGCTTTCAGTGTATGTGACATACAGACATCTGGTGGATATACAAACACAACTTCATTAGATATGCAGGCAGAGCATAAGTTCTTAACCATCTTTGCATCCTTCTGTTTCTACTTATAAACAAAAAACAAGATACATCAATGTGAAAAGTACTATATTGTAGAATCTGCTGAGAGTGTGAAACATTTTCAGTGTGAGTGCTTCTTACTCCTTTGGAAAATAACTATTACACTGGATGCTCTTGCAATCCAAACCCATCTTTTGTTGTTGTAATATTACTAGTATGCTACATTTTCCTCTGTATTGTCAAATGGCAGAAAAACTTGGTTCTTCTCCTATAAATCACTGATAATATTCCAGGTGATTTTGTGATGGCAAGTCCAGGGCCTTACTGAGGATCGGTGATTGCCTGTTGATGTACTCAGGTTACTCAGAGCTAGTAGTACAGGGCCGTTGCTGTGGCTGTGGACAGCATCTGCTTGCCAAGTGGTTCTGAATGTCCTGGAACGTGAGCTGCTAGATGTCCAGAGCTAGTAAGGGTGGTGATGGTATGTGCAGTAGTGCAGGAAAAGTGATGGACTTAAAATAGGAATAAGATGCAAACATTTACAAACTTTCCAAAGACCTATATACATAGGATTGTCTTCCCAAGCAATGATGACCAATGACAACTACACACATGCATATGTTTATATGTGCATATATATATGTTAGATTTTTTATTTTAATGAAAGAACAGCAGGGAATGCTCAGATTGTCACTTTTCAGTGATAAAGTTTTTTCTCATGCTGTCTGTACATTACAGGACTATAATAAAAACACTTGAGTGTGTGGTCATGATTCATTGGCAGCTGATTTCAGCAGCCATACATCTGTTGTTTATCTCAGAGTTAAAGAAGGATTTTTATGCACAGAACTGTACTTTCTGATATTTAATATTTCAGATCTCATTCCGACTGACAGTCTGGAACTGGCAGGGGTCATGACTTAACTTGTCCATGAAGTACATAGCACACTACTGATGCTATAAAGATAAGTAATATTTATTACAAAGACCACATTAAAATCATATACTTGAAGAGGCAAGTGTTTGGAAGCAGGGTTTTGCCAGACTCAATTGTCTGTGTGATATTAATTCAATCACTATGCACATAAAAAATAATGACCAGAGCTGGTTGATATCTCAGGAACAGATTTTTTTTATGCTTCAGAATGCTTTAAATATTTTAGAATTATCTGCTGTCATATTAAATGAAATTTAAATATCTTAGAGAAAATTAAAAAGAAGACATTTGCTTTCCTGTCAAAATAATTCCTTCACAATACCGAAGCAGCACCAGTTTTTCAGTGAGATGCTTATTTCAAATTGGTGGCACTAAGAGATACTTTCTTTAACTGCCTGGTTACAGTTTAATGAATGTGAAACGTGTGGAAGTGCAAAAAAAGTCTTTGCATGTTGAACTTCAGTAGTTCTTTCATTCAGGGTGTGATTTACCTACCCAAAAGTAAGTTTCTGCCATCACTTGAGGCTTCAAGATGACTGACCTAACTCCCAGTTGTTGTTTCTGAAGAGTCCAAGTTATTAATAGATATTTTCTCCTGCCTTTAAGCCCTATGTAAACATTTCAGATGCCTTATGGTGTCTCAAGTGGCACTAGTGCTTGCATACGAACAGGAAGCACCACATTTAGCTAACTTTGAAAGCTGGAAAATGTTTTTAATGTGGCATTATATGTACAATAATCCTAATTAACAGATTTTCTTACACAAATGTTAATACAAATAGGAACAGTGTTCATTTGTTGTGTGTCAGACACCAAAATCTTTAAGCTGTCTGGCACTGAAAAGTCTCACTAAACAAAACCATACCTGTGCACAACAGAGAGCAAAGCACAATACATACAAGTGTACAACTCTGGGCTCCCAGGAAAATGTGTGGTCTCATACAGAACAAAATACATAGGGAAACAACCTTCTTGGTTAAACACAGGCAACACTGGTACACCCCAAAGGCCTGCACAGCTTCTGTCTCCAAATACCTACACAGCTTCTGTCTCCAAATGCATCTAGTAGCAGTTTCATAGACAGGGTCATAACAAAACCAAAGTGTATACTGCTTTGTACTTAAATACACCAACTAGGATTCTGAGTCCTCCAGAAATATGTCTAGTCACTTTAAAATCATGCAGTTACTTTTTAAGTCACTATGCAATGTATTCACCCTTTTTATTTTCTTTGCAATCAAATATGTAGGAATCCCTGATTTGTTAGTGAGTCAGGATGATAACTGAATGCTATTCACATTTCTGAGTCTGACTTTTTCTTTTGGACCTAGGAAGAATTAATAATTTCCTAAAAACATTTTGATTAGTATTTCTCTGTTTGCCATCAATCATGGATTTAGTCTAATATTTCATCATTTAATATAGAAGGGTTTTTTTTGAAGTCTCCTTAAAAAGCTGTGAAAAGGTTGCAAAGTTTTGTTTCCAATTTCAATTTTGTTGATTGTATCTAGCCAACATTTTGTGCCCAAGTGGGCACAAAGCCCAAGGGTTCTCATATACACCAGAATTCTTTGGAGTGTTACTACATGAGATGTATTTATTGCAGTGGCTTATAGCCCCTGATTATAACATGGATTTTCTTGAAATCTTCGAATCATAAAAATTGGACAAACCATTGGACAAATTATGAGTTGAGTTTGCATGTTTGTATTCTTCTCGGCTCTACTTGCCTAATTGAATGTGAGAAGTCATGGCATCTCTAACTTTCATGTCTGATATTTGAACAATGACAGTTTTACACCAGCTCTTCATTACCTTCATCTTTCTGGGCAAGGTTTTGTGAGGTCAGTTGTTTTGTTCCTTGATCTCTAAACTTTATTTTTTTAAGCCATTGGGGTTTGGGTGGTGACTAATCAGCAGGCTGTAGCAGGAAACAGACCTCTGGAAGCTCACAAGCATCATGTTGGATATATTTCATAAGTCAAGGCCTCTTTGAAGTCATTGCTGCGGCAGCACTAGAATATGTTGATGAGGTCAAGGCATGGAAAACTTCATTACTGACTTTTGTATTGCCTGCAGGGTCAAATTGCTCTTAGTTAGTTAGTTACACACCCTTATCTTCTTGGCCTTTAGTTGCAGATATCTGTGAAAGCTGATCAGAAACTGAGTTGCTAAACTTGTTAGTTCATCTTATTATTTACCAATACTTTGAAATAAGTTTGTCAGCGGAGAGAACATACAGGATGGTGGGAACCCTTTTAATTAGCTTTGAAATCATGTTATGATTCAATAAACGTAGTGTTTTACAGCCACACCTGCCTCAGGTTACTGAACAAGAATGAAAGAAAAAATTTATTTGCAAAAGACAGTTTCTCTAAAAGGGGCACGTTGTGGTTTAATGCGGCAGGTGGCTGAGCACCACTCAGTCATTGACTCTCTCTCCCCTCTTCCCAAGTGGGAGGGGAGAGAAAATAAGAAAAAAACAATATAGAACTCATGGATCGAGATAAAACTGTTTATTAAGATAGAGAAATGGAAAACAATAGCAGTTATGATTTATATAAATATATGTATGAATGTATATAACAAGTGATGCACAGGCAATTGCTCACCACCACCCAAGCAATGCACATCTCAACCCCCTGAGGAACAGAAGAGAGCAATGTTATATCCAAACGCCTTCAAAACAACTTTCACATGACATCATATGCTATGGAATATTCAGCAAATTTAAGCCAGCTATCCTAATTCTGTTCCCTTCTGGCTCCTTGGGCCCTTGGCTGGGAATGGCCTTGGCTTTGTACAGCTGTAAACATTGATGTGTTATCAACATTGTTTTTCTTCTAGAACTAAAGCAATAGCATCGAACCAGGCACTCTGAAGAAAACAATTTCATCTCAATTGAAACTAAAACAAGGAGACCCATGAAGATCATAAATGTTTTGCTTTTTGTTCAGTGTGCACAGAGGAAAATTAAAACAAACCAATGAAACACTAAGAAAGAGGGATCATGAACTATATAAAGGCTTCTTCAGAAGAAAGCATGTGGAATGGGGATTCTATGCTTGATAATTCATGTGCAGTTTTTATGTATTCCATTAGCAGATGAATTTTTGTCTGTTTTAAATGATTTCTTTTTAAAATCTTTCACTTAATATGCCCCTTTATCTCCATCCTTTTGGTATATGAGAAGGAAAAAGAGATCTCTATCTGTTTGCAACTAGTTAGCATTCAGCATTTCTAGCAGATAACAACTGTCAACAAATGCACTTATATTTTAACACTTGATTAAGACTCTTATATTTTGTATAATGCAGACAGAATGTAATGAGGTTTCTATAAATATTTTGAAAAATTGCTTATCATTATCGAAGTTAAAAATTTCTCTTGGACAACGATTTATACTGAAGTTGAAGCTTATTTTGCACTTTCTTGACATTCTAAGCAATGAAGACCTGTAAATAGGTTAAATTGCACTGTATCGTATTTCCTTCTCATTCTGGAAGAACTATAGGTTAATGTCAAGTCTGTGTATCCTGAGTCAAGTAGCAGACTTTTTTTTGCATTCTTCTCAGATGACTGGCACATATTTTTCTGTTAGAGAGTATTCTATTACTTTTAAATACAGGCACTAATCTCAAAAGTGCTTCTTATATAGCAACTAAACAGAACTTTTGAACACAATGACTTATAAAAATATTTTAAACTTATTACTGATAGAGAAGTGTACTCTATTCACTAGTTTCAGCTTGGGTGACAGAAGAAACAAAATTCTTAGTTGAAAATAATTATCACTGTAATGTATAAGTTTAATTTGTTAAAACCACTGATGGTTAAAACAATCTCTTCTAAGGTCTCTCTAGACCTCCCCTTTCTTTGCCCAACCCTACCCAGACCAAATCTTTCTCCCACAAAATTTTGTAAATGATGCAAGAATAATTCTTACTCAAACTCAGAAAACTCTGCTGACATTTGCAGCTTAGATCTTAAAAACAGTTTTACTGTTTTTAATGTTTACTGAGAAAATTTTCATAGCCATCTACAAATATGTCCAGAGGAGACTCTAGAAATGCCTTCCAAAATATTATTTTCCACTTCTGTAATTTTGTATACAGTTAGAAATAACAAGAGTTAGATCTAGAAGGTCTTTGAAATTAACATAATATGAATTCTTCATGATAAAGTCTCAGTACAGTATTCATGCTAGGCAGTTGCTATTTCTAGCAAATCAGTGCCCATTAGCACAGCTCAGTGCATTCACAAAACCAAAAAAACGCTGCTAGTTGTGATATTGCTAGTTGTGAAAGAGAAATGATGTGTCAAGAATTAGCCAAATCACCTAATAATTTGTAATCTGGGACTACAAATGTAGTTAATACATTGAAAGAAGAGAGGCAGCTGCAGTTTATTTTTGCACAAGTTTGCAGATGATAGCAGCATACACATTAGAGAAGAAAAGAAGACGGGGTTGTGATTGAAGCTGTGGTTGTGCTTCTCAGGTCTGCTAAGATCTTCCTAATTCTAAGTCACTTAGAATTGTGATAGGACTGTAAAGTGTAAGTCTTCAAGATCACAGTTCATTAGATGCCTTGAACGTGATTCTTCCATTTTGTCAATCCGGAGAAAAAATCTAGCGCTTACTCCTTCTTATATAAGTGCTTCTAAGTCTGCTTCTGAGTCTATCCATGTATAAGAAGTCTATAAATACTGAAATTAAAATGTATAATATATCTTATGCTTTAATTGTTCTATGTGAACATGGTTACTCTACCGTACATAGTACTGTTACTTTTCAACCATGCATATGGCAGGGTTGGACAAGGCATGCTTTAATTAAACCACATCAAACCACAGACTTGGTCCAGAGAGTGTTTGTTCTTTTGATAGTGGAAAGTTTATTCTTTAGACTTAGATTTTTATAAAAACACTCTAATCTCTACTGCCCTAAGCAGCAAACAAAACAAAACAAAACAAAACAAACAAACAAAAAAAAACGTTGTATCTCAGCTTATGTATAGATTGATATAAGTATGAGCCACCAAGACATTGGACTTAGCCTGTTGGAAATTATTTTGTTAAACAAACTTGCAAAATTGAAAGATAAGTTTCACTGAGATGGTTAAAAATAAAATAAAATGTTATTTTTCCTCATTTTTTCCTGAAACAAAATATGAGTCTGTGTGGTATTACACTCTAAACCTAATGTCAAATGTAATGCCATAGAGAATGTTCATAGACATTGTTCTGAAGTGATTTATCCTTTAAATCATGGCTATCTTACTGACTGCCTTAATCTGATCCTAAAAGTATAAATGAACTGCAAAGCTTTGATCTGGAAGTTTCAAAACTCAAAGGAGATTTTCAAGGGCTTTGAAGTTGAGCTCTAGAAGGGACAATGCACTGTGCACTTACTCACTGGGGGAGTGCTGTCATCACATAACCGAGCCTTTGCCAGTGTAAATTCATCACAGTGTTTGATGTAGCATTACTACATCAGTAGTTGTTTTATTTTATAGTTAGGATATAGAAAGAAGAAGAAGAAAAAAAAAGAGCCTCCTTCTTTTGTTTAATTCCTTTTTTTTTTTTTTCTTTTTTTTTTCTGACAAACTTCCAAAATAGTGACATTGGTCACTGCCCATGTAACACAATGTAACTTGTGTGGCTAAGCACTCCTTCAACATTAGATCAGCAGGCAACAAGTACATTCCCTTATCTGAAACCAACCTAAAAAGCACAATACAAAAGCAGTGAGGGTCCCCAGATAACTTTATAAAAATGTTTTGGTTATTCTGTTGAGAACTTTAGTGTTTTCATTCTTGGCCTGTGACTCTGAGATCTCCGTGGTACCTCACTGATAAGAGCATTTGATTGAAACCACTATGCTCTTATCTTTCACGATATGAGCCAGGTTAAAATATAAGCCTCTGCAGATGAAATGCTTG
Source organism: Tympanuchus pallidicinctus (assembly GCF_026119805.1). Taxonomy (NCBI): domain Eukaryota; kingdom Metazoa; phylum Chordata; class Aves; order Galliformes; family Phasianidae; genus Tympanuchus; species Tympanuchus pallidicinctus. The sequence goes on from NW_026294744.1 coordinate 2,160,493, forward strand.
TAGGTTTATCTTTTCTCCTACCTTGCCCAAAAGATCCACTTATTTATTTCTGTAATTTCATGGTCCTTTCGTTGGCAATGAATCTCATGAAACTGGGGGTAATGGCATGCTGGGACTGACTGTTGCAGTAAAGACAAGATTGTGGTGATAAGACTTTTTTTTTTCCCCTCTCTTTGTCTTTGTCAATTAGTATGATAAATAAGCAAAAGTTGGCATGTTTGCCTTGATATTTCAAGCTCATGTTGCCTTTTTCTCATTCCTTGTTCAGATGTTAACTATTTTATCTAGCATTCGTACGTGGGTAGTACTCATTTTATGAAAATCATGGATTTTTATTTCAGTTCATCAGGAAGTTCAAATCTTTGCTGAGACTAATGGATTGATCACTACATCTTACAATAGGACCATTTCCTGTCCTTCTTTGCGTGCAATTGTTTCCTAGGCTTTTTCCTAAGCTTCAGAATTTTTTGCTTGCTCACAGAGGTACACTGTATCTTGACAGGTTAAGTTTAATCATTTGTTTCCCATTGTAAAAATACAAGTACTGGAGGCACCGTCTTTTCACCATCTTACTAGTTGATAAGTGCTCTGGACTCTTTGCTGTCTCTTTGGTAACTGAAATAACCTGGAATAAGAAATCATCAACCGCCAGCAGAAAAATTATTAAACGCTTTTGGTAATGTCCATGGTGCATTGCCATTTTATTTCAAGGAGACTTAAAATTCTAGGAAAAGAAACAATTCTTAATATCTGATATTTCTTTCTCCTTCTGCAACTTTGCTTGCCTATCATGTAAAATCAATGAATCTAAAGCTTGTTAGTGTCTGACTTAGCTGCAAGTCTCCGTACATCTTATGACTACAACCTAGATTGTGCACATGGAACTGACCTATGTAACCAAATATGTGAATTATCTGCTCACAAGCATGGTAGGCCCATGCCAACCTTATGAATTTCAGCAAGGCCAAGTGCAAGGTCCTGCACCTGGCTGAGGGCAATGCCAAACACAGATAGAGCTTGGGTGGAGAATGGCTTGAGAGCAGCTCTGAGGAGGTTTTGGGGGGGTTGATGAAAAACTCAGCATGAGCCAGCAACATGCACTTGCAGCCTAGGAAGCCAACTGCATCCTGGGATTTATCAGAAGTATGACCAGTAGATCAAGGAAGATGATTCTGCACCTCTACTCTGCTCTTGTGAGACTGCTTCTGGAGTACTGCATCCAGTTCTGGGGCCTCCAACATAAGAAGGACATTGAGCTGTTGGAGCAGGTCCAGAGGAAGGCCACAAAGATGATTAGAGGGCTGGAGCACCTCTCCTACAGGGACAGACTGAGAGCTGGGACTTTATAGCAACTTTCCAGTATCTGAAGGGGGCCTGCAAGAAGGCTAAGGAGGGACATTTTATAAGAGCAGATAGTGACAGAATGAGGAGAAATTGATTTAAACTGAAAGAGGGTGGATTTAGACTAGATATTGGGAAGAAATTATTTACTGTGAGGGTGGTGAGACTTTGGAAAATGTTGCCCAGAGAAGTTGTTTATGCCTCCTCTCTGGAAGCATTCAAAGCCACTCTGGATAGAGCTTTGAGCAACCTGGTCTAGTGGGAGGTGTCCTTGCTATGGCAGAGATGTTGGAAATAAATAATCTTAAAGGTTCCTTCCAACTAAAATCATTCCATGATAGTATTCTGATATATGTTATGGGTTTGAATGCTGTGCATGAACAAGAATATATTCCCATGAAAGCCCTATTCTTTGATGCTTTTTGCTGGGATACTTATAATTTATTGTAATGCCAACAAACTCTTTATTCCCTTAACTGGCAGATTTGACAAAGCATGGATTCATCTAGCAGACTTAACAAAAAATTTAAAATATATTAACAGCACCTTGAAATGAAATGTTTTGATTTTCTATTACTTGCAATTCTATTTTAATGATATCATTTATAAACTAGATTGCAGGTTTTAGTTTCTCCCAGAAAAGTAGTTCATTATGTCCTTTATCAAAACTTTTATCAAAGTTTAGAATCTAGAAACTAGTTGCCAAAAATGTATTGTTACAGTAAACTTCTTAATATGACAGTTAGAGGAAAAAGCTGTCTGTTAGGAAGAGAGTATTTATCAATAAAGCACTTATCTTCAGTAGTCTTAATAAACGGTTAAAACATTGACTAATAAGTTGTTGAAACATTCAAGCATTGTCATTTTTGGAGTTTTTTTTGCCCCTTTATATTTCTTATATAGTTGATCTATCCCATTCAGACCATCTTAAAATGTCAGTTTTACACTGAGGTCATGGTTATGTGTGACCTCCTCAGAAAACAACAATAGAAGTGATTCAGGATAAACAAGTATGGAAAATGCTGTTCAGTGGATTTGCAGTGCTTTGTATTTTGAGTAGATTTATGTCTTTATGAATGTACATTTCTGTCCATTTACTAATAATGTATATGAAGTTTACATGACCACAGATTTGGTACAGCTTTTCTGGCATTACGTCGCTTGGCATTTCTGATGATTTTTAAAAAACAATCGAGTTTTTGGAAAGACTGAAAAGAACCTCAGTCTTTTTCATAATGTTTGGCTGCAAACAACAGCCAAATTAACCTTGAAATTCAATGCAGAGCATTTAACTTATAAAAATGATATGTACATTTTGTTGAGTTACTTCTCCTGTCACTTCAATAGAGGACATTGAAGTTTGCTATTGAATGTGATGTACTGTTGAAAAAAGATAAAGTTAGAATGCTTTAAACCTAAACTACAAACAAATGCTGCAGCATACAGCAGATTGGAGAAGAGAATGGAGTAAGGAGCTAAAACTAAGTGCCATTAATAATGCACAGGAATTGAGAGGATTTTTATTTATGTATTTATTTATCTATTTCCATTAAAGCTAGCCTTACAGTAAACCAGCTGTAAAAATGAGCTTCAAGACTGCGACCTACAAATCTCCCTCTGTCCCATAGTGTCAAAGGGCACTTCTCCTTCAGGAAGAACTTTAGTTGGTCTCATAAATGCAGGACTGTTGTCATGACACAGAAGGATTTTCATACAGAGTGGGAGGGCAACACAGTGAGGCGCTCTTCAAGCCAACACATGGGATTTGGGAAGAAAAGCTCAAAGCGCATGTGTGTTCCCTCTGAAAAAGAAACCTGGTCACAGTCATTTTTCAATGTTTATGTCATAACATCTCCTGTTCAAATACTGTCTCAAAATATTCAGTGTCTATATCCTTTAGCACCTGTAACTCCTATACTTATTATTTTATTCATATTTTATTAAGAATTTCCAATAATTTCTTCTGTGTGTTAAGAGGTTTCCCGTTCACGGCAGTTCTCAAGTACAAAATACATTTTGAATTTCTATCCCTGAATACAAGAAAAATGGAAAATCTGAGAAAAAGCAAACAAACAAAAAAAAAAGCAGAAAAATGAAGTGGCTTTTGATGAATTTACTGGCAATTCTGTGTATGTCCTAGTGCAAAAGCAGAAAGCATAGGCAAATGTTTTACTTTGTCTGAACACAGTTGGAAATACAATATAGACACTTACTGGACACAAAAACATAATGTAATGGAATGTAACTTGTTAGTTTTAACAGTTTTCCAAATTTTAACTTCCTATTTATTGTGTATGTATTTCCAAATCAGAAATGGTCCAGAAATAAGACCTGGCTTATTTTGTAATTACTTAAACATTAAGATTCTATTACCATGTCATCTGTTGACCTCTGTTCATATATATTTAATTGAATATCTTATTTCTGCAGTTACAGCATTTGTTAAGAGTAGTTAAGACTGAATCCTGCTGTCTCAGTAATTGTAGCAAGGATTTTTATTATTTTTTTTTAGTAAAAAGTAGGGAAATCTTTATCTTTCTTCCCAGTATTTTTTAATAAATGCACCTTGAAATTGTAGGGTCTTTTATTCCTCTCCAGTTGTGTTTTCAAACAAGCCAGGGAACATTTCTTTTTGTTCGATTTAATATTGTTTGAGAGCCAAATAGAACGGATCGTGAGGGTATGAGTACAGAGGATTACTGAAAGTTTGAAGGGCTGAAAGATAGTTCATAATGCAATGACTCTGTGTGGTCCTCTATGGATGACAAGTGGTAATAAGCATTTTTAGTGTGACACATTTCCAAATCAATAAAAGGAGAAAAAAGTGGCTCCACTTTATAAATATTCTCAAATTTTTCGTTTTAAAAGCACCAGACAATGTAATTTGCAGCAGATTCCTTTCCTTAAGAGCTCTACTCCAACACAGAGTATTCCCAACTGAGGTTAAACAGCTTGAAATAGTTAATTTTACAAAATAGTGCAGTAATAGTGCATTTCACTATTTTTCTCCAGATTCTCCTTTCTTCTCTTTTACCTACTGAATGATGAATGAGGGGCCTTTTAAGTAAAATGGAGTAACTTCTATCAATTTGTATACATTCCTTTTTGTATTTTGCTATATAAATCTCTATTTTTAACTACATTTACATCCAAGAAAATCAAATGTGAAGAACAAATGTTGTAGTTATGAGATCACATAACACAGAAAGTCAGTTTCTGGTGAACTAAGAAAAAGTTAAATATATAACACTGGAGTAAAGAACATATTGCAAAACAGAGCATTTCCTTGGAGGACAGTGTTGTAACTTGGTTGGAGAAAAAGTGTTGTTTTACGTTTGTGTAGAAAACCGAAGCTTTGAGAACTGGTGCTTGATTTTGAACAGTGCAGTGGAGGAATTTCTATATACTGTGAATAATTTCCCTTTGAAGAGCTAGGGAGGAAAGCACTGACAGTGTTATGGGTGGAAACCTCTGCTACTGAAGCCCCTTCTAGCACACTGTACAAGCTTTTGAAGTTTTCCTGAAGAAATAGCTGGAACTCTAGGACCGATGGCCAGCTCAACCACCATAGGGAACTTTCATAATCAGCTCCTGATCTCCTTTTCTAAAGGAAAAGGATATAGAAAGAAACCTTAATGGCTCAGAATAAGATTCATGATATCGAAGCTTCTCAATGAAGATACAGCTTGGTAAGACAAGGCATTAATTTACATCCCCAAGCCCTCTTGTGCCTAACTGACATACAAGACTACATTTATTTTTATGCAGATACAGTCTGGAATCTTCTTTTATGTGATTATGTGATTTTAAGTGATAAAAGATGAGTTTTCAGAAAGATAGCCAGCCTATTTGTTTTTCTGGTGAAATAGAAAAAAAAAAAAAACAACAAAAAACAGTACCTACTAAAAATATCAGACATATTTTTGAGCTAAATGGTAATAGTATTAATTCAAAAGTAATCAGAATTGAATAATCATGGTAGACATTACATTAATGCTGAAGCATGTCAGGTAGCTCAGAGACAACTAATCAGTGCTGTGAGTGTATTACAAAACAGTAGGAGTGAAATTAGGTTACATTCCATTCATATTGGTCATACCAAGAGCAACACTTGACACTTTCTGCAATTACTCATTTTTGTCACTCACAGATGTTGGTCACCTGATATAATATATTTACGGATAGAGTAAGGATTTTCCCAAATAAAGCTTTGCCAGTGTTATTGCAGTAATTTTCAAGGGTGTGACTTGAATAACTATCTTTAAATTAAATACAATACTGTTGTTGGAAGCTGTTCTCCAACAAGCTATCCAGATGACTCTCTTCTAGCTGGCAATCATATGGTAGAGTTCCCTCCCATTATTCTTTCTTTATTTTATTGCAAATAAGATTGCACATTCTTACAATAGTTACAGAGTTGCTATTTTCTTGGCTTCTCCAGCTGACAGTTTTTTTTTAATTGTTAAGCCATTCCCTGTCTCCAAATCCAACTCAAAGCAGAAAAAAAGGTTTGCCTGAATAGTGGAAGTCAGATAGATGACCTGCTGGAAACAGACAGGGGTGAGTGACTGCATATATGACAGAGAAGAGAATGCCTATTCACATTCATCTTTTGAATTGCTGTTTGGAATACTTAGTATACCTGACTCTGTTGTTAATTTGTGCCTCCAGAGGCTCATGTAGCAAGTTTCGCAAGGTCACCAACCTCTTGTAAGATTTATTAAATTTCTTTGATCTGATCTTTTACTTGTTTCTCTGGACTGCCCTTGGTTTCAGTATTGCAGGAATTTAAGCAAGTGAACTCTGTGTTTATTACAAGTTGGGAATTCTGTAAGCCTTTTTTGAGTGAATTAAACAAATAGATATATATTCTACCCAAGCCAAATATGAATAAATTGAAGCCTGCCCTTTAATATCCCTTCTGTGAAAATTCTGACAATTCAGATATTCATTTATTGTGAGACCATTTGTGGTTCAGACAAATCCAATATGTAAAATGGGGAAGAATCTCAAAATTCAGAGAAAGCTGAATTTTACCATTGTTTGAAAAGAGAGCAACATGACTCCAGGTTTGTAATGCGGTGAACAGTTCATAGGGTAAACATGCTCCTAGCTGACAATTCATTTATTTTTAGCAGTAAATTCCCTTTGGATATTTCTGCATGTGAGGATTAGTTCTTATAACTTGTGCTGTTGATCATAGTAACCATACTATAATTTGGCTATTAGATATTTTTAAAGCTGCTGTACATGTATGCTACAATTTATTTGTTCACAATAACATATAGCACTTTTCATCTTTCATGTCATATTTCATGCCACATTTATGTTTTGTTTGTCTTAAATTTATAATTTAACATCTATTATAGCTAGCATTGCAGATCCACTTACGAGGCCTAGCAAATAATTAGTTCAAGTTTCTCCACCTATATAATTATAGTTATAAAAAATAAATTCACCATATTGCATTTGAAATGCATTATGGTGAAATTAAGACTGCCTCACACTCCATATCAAAAAGGGACAGACTTAGAACAGCATGATAAATTGAAACATGAAATTTTCTGAGTTTTCAGTGCATGATTCTCAGATTGAATTAAATGATTTCAAGAAGAGGAATAGAGTAAGAATCTAAAGAAGGACTCTGACCTCCACCTTCAAAGTTCTATTGCCATTTGGAAATTTAAAAATAGAGTATACAAATAAAATTAATTCCTCAAGAGTGAGGCCATTGACTCTTCCTTCAACTAAGGATATTTTTGTACCAGATTATTAGTTTCAGTCATCTGCTCTAAGTGAAAATATACAAAAAGAATTTAAAATTAAGCTCATTAAGCTCTGTAGCACAGAAAACATTGAATTGAGTTTTTAAAATTACATTTGTGTGGTATCTATTTGCAAATTCAATTGTAACACTTTGATATCCAATTTCTATATAGTGCAGTTAAGTCATATATCAACATATGAATATTCCACATTCCATCTGGATGAGAGGGGGACGTATGTCTAGAGGTTTAATTATTTTTCTGTGATTTCTGTTTAAAGTGTAAGGACTAAAAATTTTTAAGGGACAAATAAAAGTGTGTTTTGCACTTCAAGATGATTCAAAGTCTTCATTTTACCAAGAAAGTTGATGCATTTGAAAGGAATGTAATTACATATTTCAGCTTGCAAATAACTTATGTGTATTTTATTTTAACTCTTGTATTTCCGTTGTGGTTTTGTTTCTCACATATAGATTAAATTACTTTTCTTAATAATATTCTATGCAATATAACATTCTCTAATCATGTGATTGTCATTTGATGTTTAAAATTATTTTTAATGCTGTTGAATTAAGTTTTGATCTCTATTTTGCATTGCATTTTTGACACATAGAATTTTGATTAATGCAATTTTCTTTAGGGGGGAATGCTGAGAAACACTAAACCCTATTTTATTCAGATTTCTTAGTTTTGTTATATTACTTCTATCATTTGTGTAGCTCCTGAACACACATTAGCAATCTGTCTTCTTCATTTTGGCTATAACATGCTATAGTTTGTTACCATGCAAAAGTATCAGGTTTGATGAAACAAAAATGTGTCTTTCTTTAAAAAATTATGATTTAATTTCATTTTCAGTTTCACCAGATGGACAGGTCTTTGTAGCCAGGGGACAGCTACATCAATAAAATGGAATAACGCTGGAGACATACAAACAAATGGGGAAAATATTTCAAAACTGAAGCTTTATGATCAAATAGTAGTTAGAAACACTCTGTCTAGGGATTCTTCATGCCTGATATGGATTTCTGTCTATAAATTAAGATGGCAAGTTTTATCAAATATGACTATTTTTATTCGTTTTCATAATTAGTTTTCATGATACAGTTAAAATTTATCACCAAGCATGATTATATGGCTCTAGTGACTGATGAATTTACTTTCATATCCATACTTCTTTATTCAATTAGGAAAGTGGGACTGCTTCTTGAGTAGTCAATGTTTTATATATATAAGATACATATTCCCACAATTTTAGTTTCTATGAATCATAGAATCATAGAATGACTTGGGTTGGAAGGGACCTTGAAGTTCCTTTTGTTCCAATCACTCCACCATTGGGAGGTATGCCCATGTACTGCATTAATCTCAAAATAAAATAGACATTTGGCTGCTTTTAAAATACTGACTTTCACATATTTTTAACTCTGAAATGTTATGACTTTGCAGAAGTTTCACAAAGGAATGCAGAGCACTTTTTCTATGTCTATATGTGACTACTCAAACATTTGTCATTTTTCTTAAACATTCTTGTTTATATTGAGAATATTTTATAATAGGCATCCAGCAGATAAATACATATTCATTTGTGTGTCAATATATATAAGACCTCTTTAAAATCCGAGTGTTAGCACTGGAATAATAATCCACCTATTTATTTCATCTCTTGAAATATAAATTAATAATTTTCTTATATACACATTAGGCCTAAGCTGAGTGAAAGCAATATACTGTGAATCACATCCAATTTTCTTCCAACAATTATTTCCCGTTTTGTTTTATTTCCAGCTGGTCTGAAATAAATCTACGAGGTCTTTACTTGACATTGGTTCTTTGAAATTCAGTCCACTTTCATTTAGTACTGTGCATGACATAAGAACTTTAATTGAGGCAGTGCCACTGCAATGTACGTCAGCAATAACAAAACCATTGTTCAGCACAGTTGGTGATAATTAGTCATAATAATGGAAAAAAACTTTCAGTCAAGATCAAATTGCAGTTTTTCAAAAGCTACAGTGGTAAACGGCAGTAAGCGTTCAGCAAAGTGAGTTAGGACTTCATCAAAATGAATCTTCCACCACCACAGAAATATGAAGCATATGAAGAAATATGGAGAAATAAGAAATATGAAGAAATATGGTGCATGGCTTTGACATTAGTGAGGAAAATGGCGCTCTAAGGTTCAGACTGTTACACAGTCATGAAGTGAAGAACACACCTTTTTAGAAAAAGACCCAGGTGACCTGATAGTGGCCTTTCTGTATCTAAAGGGGGGCTATATGAAAGAAGGGGACAGACTTTTCAGCAGGGTCTGTGGCAATAGAACAAAGGGAAGTGCTTTCAAACTCAGAGAGGGTTGATTTAGATTAGATAAAAAAAAAAGTTATCTTTTACAATGAGGATGGTGAGGCACTAGGGCATGTTGCCTACTGATGTGGTTGTTGCCCTCTCCCTGGAGACTTTCAAGGTGAGGCTAGATAAGTCCATGGACAACCTAATCTAGCTGTGGTGTACATTTTCACTGTGGGGGAGTTGGACTAGGTGACCCACAGATATTCCTTCCAATTCTAAGGATTCTGTGATTATCTTGAGACAAAGACAAACCCTGGAAATGTTAGGAGGGCTCCATTAAGTGGATGTGCAAAACTGCCTGGAAAACAATACTCTCACAGTAGGTTGCTGTTACATAGACTATTAGTTAAGATCGTATCTTGTGAAATTGAAAATCAATTGAGAAAAAAAATGATGAAAATTACTAGGGTCAAGTTCAAAGCATTACACTGAAACACTAATGCAAGAATTATAAAGTGCACAAGTAAAGGATGAGTAACAGGAGCAGCTTTATAGAAAAGGTCTTGGATGTTATTTCAGTGTATGAGCAGAACATTAGTCAATGGTGTCATGTTTTCATAAGAAAGTAAAAATCATATTCGGATGCATGAACACAAATGTTGCTTTCAAGACACGTAAATTAATCCCATAAAGCCTCAGATGGAGTACTGTGTACTGTTTTTGGCACCTTGCTTCATGAAAATATGAACAGAGTAAGAGAGTCTCCAGAGGAGAGCAATGAAGATGGTCAACAAGCTAGACAATATGACCTGTGGAAAGAGGATAAAAGAGACATTCCAACCTGGAAAAGGGGAGATTGATCGTGACTACAAGAAACGGAGAATATGCACAAAGTCTCTTTAGGGAGGAAGGAAATGATATGCACTCATTTTTCTCAACAGACAGGATTTAAAATATGATACACATTGTAGCAAAGTGGATTTAGTATAAAACTTAAGAAAAACTTTCAGACTGTAAGAGATGATCCAGAACAGATCATCAGATGCTCTAAAGATCTTTGAGAGAAAGCTGAAGAAGGTGAGGTATCAGAAATGACATCTGTATAAAACCTTCTTCCTTCAGGAAGAGAGATTGAGTGGATATATCTCACCTGCCCAGTCTGAGGACAGAAGGTGGCACCACTGCAAAAAATACTGTTAGTACAGGTTATGGCTGACTTCTATATGCTTAGAGGCTATGAATCATCTAGTCATGAATGTTGTAAAGTTTACATATTACACAATTATAAATAGTGACATTAAACACAGCGTTGAACTGTTCTTGATCTCTAAGCACAAGAAAAAAAGGGGGAAGGTGAAATATGTTTTTTCTTTTGTTTTAGGAAGTTATTTTTTCTTCCTCTCTTGGAGGTCAAAACCTGTAATATATCAATTTTCAGTGAGAATGGTGTTGCCTTTTTTCACTCATGCTCAACCTCTCCTCTTTGCTGTAAGCTGAGAACCTGCATCTGGTAGATAAACCACTAGATTCACTAGCTTTCAATGTATAAGTCCATCAATAAAGTATGATAATTTCCATGGCATAGTTAATTTGTTGGCTTTCTATTGGATTTTTTTCTTTTTGTTTTTAGAAAATGGAACAGAAATAAAAGAACAGATTAGACTTTTAAAATGAACTAATGGCTTTAGTTGACCAATATTCTTTATATTATTCATATTCTGTAGATCATCTTTGGTTCGTTCCAGTGTAGAAAATGGAATTGGTCAAGTCAGCTTTTCATTTATTTCTTCTCCCTTTGCTCACTGAAAGTTATGACTTAATAAGAAAGTAGTACTATTTCAGCTTCCAGAACATGACTTAAGAAATAAAATCCCTCAATCTGGAATTTTGAGAACATTTTTTGATTTTACATTAGAACACTTGTACACTTCTAACTATATTGCATCTTACAGTCCTTTTATTGTTTTTTCACAGTACTAGATAAAGCTTTTTTTGTAGACATTTACGTTTGGGAGCACATTAAGTAAATCCTTCTTTTGTAGCTGTTAAGTCATCTTCTTAATGCCACTGTGATTATTTGACTATCCATGCAGACTCAATTACCTTATTTTGATTCCTTCTAGAGAGATGGATGATAAATTTCTTTTGTCTCCTGAGCTTATGTTTAACCCAATTCAAATCTCCCTTTCTGACAATGAGTTCTACTGAGCTTCATGTAACAAGTTACTCCAAGAAAGTGTCCAAATAAGTGTCCAATCATAGTTATCTAGAATGAAAAGCAAACAATATTCTGTTACATAAGGAAAACAGAGAAAGCAGTCATCCCATGCTTTTACATCTAATGACCACATCTGCTCCTTGCTTTGTGCCACTGCATTTCTCATGCCAGTAGCTGGTAAACCCATCCACATATCCATGAAGCAGAGCACAGAAAATGTGGTGGGACTTCAGTGGAAGCTGAAACAAACTGTCAGGCTTACAGTACAAAAAAATATCACTGACACCCACATGACTCCTCTGGCCTGCATATTTATGTGTAATATTTCATGACATGCTTGTTCTTCTCCCAATTTTCTCTTTAGTACTGTTCATTTGTAGCATTATCTCAAATTTGCCTTATTTGGGGAAAAATAATAAACTTCTGGTAATCTATTTTTTGAGTTCTAAGATAAAAGCTTTTTAGCAGTATTCCTGCTCTTACTGATCATATGCCATACTTTTCCAGGCAACTAGTTTAATATATTACCTTTCATTTCTTCTCTGGTTTCATATTGCTACCAATAAATAGGGTAAATATATATCTCACATAGTTTGAATTACGTTTTGAATCTCAATATGAGGTTGTATTTACTAATGAAGTATGTTTTATTGTAAACTGGACTTAAAGATTCGTTAGATTGCTAGGAGCATCTGTGGCCATTATGGAGCAGCTGCATGTGTTGTAGATGGCTGTGTTACACAACCTCCACTAAGATTTGTCACTGGGAAAATGTTATGATTATGCATTGTTATTCCAGAAAATTGTTCTTAAAGGAAAACCTTATCCAATTAAATAACTTTCCATATCAAAAGGATTTGGAACTTGAAAGTTTGCAAACGTAGGTTTGATGTAGTGATCAAAACAATGGTATTATCCATAGCAGGACTTAGCCATTTATAAAAATTATAGCCCTAAACCCAACCAACATCTAATCAAAGTCTTAATAATTTGCAAAAGTACATATTTAAACCTACAAAAAGGAATAGAAATTTCAAATTTGAAAACTCAGATTTAGCCCATTGCAAAGTGCTTAGGACTACAACACACAAACAGTAAATGTACTAGGAGAAATAGGTATTCTTTCCTTTATGCACTTACGTAATTATGTTATTGAGCATTGTACATTGTACATTTACATGTAAAATTATTTTTTTTTTAATCTCTCAATCAGAATGGAAACCTGAACTCTTAAAACACATTGACCTCACACACACTTCAAAAACCCATCTACCTTTCATTTCTTAGCACTTCCTTTAATGTTTCATCTCATCTCTTCCCAAGTGTACCAGAATCTTCTATTGTGACATTTTCAAACTGAGGGTATGTTGACAGATCAAAAAGGCTCATAGCTTGTTATGGTTTTCTGAATCAGCTTCCAATGTTTCTACTATCTCAGAGACTAAGGGTTAATACTTCATATTTGGAAACAAAATTACAAGATAAATAAATCCATGAAAGGTTGAAAATATATGACACACAATTACTGGATCAAACTTTATCTGTTTTTATTCACTGCAATAAAAGCATATTCAAGCTTGGTGTATATATTTATAAATACTGCAACATTGATTTCTTAGCATTGATGAGATGAAGTTTTCAGTTACTTACACTATAGCAGTGTTGTAGCAAATGACCTAATTATTCAATCATGAGTTATTTTTCACTTGTCACTCTTTGATTTTCATTACAATGTGGAGATATTTTTCTCTGAAGCATTTTATTGAGTTTGTTCCTTTATGCCTAATCTCTCATTCCTGTCTTCTTTATATGTTTGGATTCGTTCTCTTTTGATCCCAAATTGCTTCCAGCACGTTGGTCTGACATCCTGGAAGACTGTTATTGGTGAAGCAAAGATTGTAATAGTTTGACTAGGTCTCTTTACTTTCTAGACAATGCCTTTCCACTCCAGGTTCAACACTTTAGATTTATCCATGCATTTCAGATGTTTTCTTCATTTTCCTCAATATCTCCGCATTTCATAGAATCATAGAATGGCTTGGGTTGGAAGGGATCTCAAAGATCATCTAGTTCCAGCTCCCCTTCCGTAGGTAGGCTTGCCAATCACTTGATCAGACTGCCTAGGAACCCATCAAGTCTGGCCTTAAGTGCCTCCAGAGATGTGGCATCCACAATTTCTCTGAGCAGCCTCTTCCAGTGCCTCAACATGAGCTCTCACCATAGGCAGAGCAGCAGAGGGCTCCCTGACTCTCCCACCCCAAATCCCGCTGCAGCTCTAGTGCAGTAACCTGTCCTTGCGTTTGCTTCATGGTGTTTGCCTCTCCCTATAGCAATGAATGTAACTCTCTGTGAGTTACTCTCTTCCTTGCCCTACCTCAAACCAAAGGCCTCCTGGTATTTCTTCCTGCTCTGCCAGCTCTTCCCAAAATCATGAGGGCAGGCTCAGCATTTCTTCATCAGCCCTGCTGCTGACTGATGTTTTGCAATATTTTTGTGAACAGCTTTTTTAAAACAAACAAGAGAAAAAGAAGCAGCGGGTTTGTATTTAACTAACATATTGAGTTCCTCTTATTCACTCATCACCTCAAACTACACAGTAATTAATGGTGTTCTCAGTGGACTGGTTCTGCCCAAGCTTTTCTTTTAATATGTAACTGAGATTTTGAGAACCAATTGATTACTTCACCATTCAGAATGATCTGAATCCCATTTACTCAATCAAAAGACCTTGCCTTCCTATAAAGGCCAGATGTGGATGTGAAGATATACATCTGACCCCAGCCTTTAGAACAGTAAATACTTTATTCCATAATCAAGTATTAACTTGTTGCTAGAGAACAGCAAGGCATGTTTTTTATACAGAATACAGAAGATTGTTGTGTCTCTCATTCACACAGAGTAGTAGGAATTTTAGTTTTGTTTTAAAGACCATAGAAAAGCTTTTACCAGACAAAATGAATGGAGCTCTTCAGTAGAATGTACTTGGAAGTCATAAATCACCGAGTTTAGAAAAGACCTCCAAGATCATCTAGTCCAATCATCTACCTACCACTAATATTTCTCCGCTAAACTATGTCCCTTAGTACAACATCTGCACATTTCTTGAATTACTCCAGGGATAATGATGCAACCACCTCTCTGGACAGCCTGTTCTAGCATCTGACCACTCTTTCAGGGAAGAAATGTTTCCTAATATCCAACCTGAACCTCCTCTGCTCAACTTGAGTAGAGTCCATTCCCTCAAGTCCTATTGCTAATTACAGGGGAGAAGAGATCAATCTTCACCTCGCCACAACCTCCTATCAGGTAGTTCTAGAGAGCTAAAACTTTGAGACTCCACCAGACTAAACAATCCCAATTCCTCAGCCAGTTCTCTTAGGGCTTGTGCTCCACACCCCTCAACAAATTTTTTGCCTCTCTCTGGAAATGCTCCAGGGCCTCAATGTCTTTCTTATAGTGAGAGGCTCAAAACTGAACACAATACATGAGGTGCAGACTCACTAGAACTAAGTACAAGGGACAATCACTTCCCTGCCCTACTGGCAACACTATTTCTGATACAAGCCAGGATGCTGTTGGTGTTTTTGGCTACTTGGGTGCACTGCTTGCTGAGCATTGACCAACACCCCCAAGTTCATTTCTTCCATGCGATCTTCCATCCACTCCGTCCCAAGCCTGTTGTGTTGCTATTCACCACCAGTTACCAGCTGGATTTAACTCCATTCACCACAATTCTCTGGAGCCAGTCCTCCAATCAGTTCTTTACCCAGCAAAGATTGTACCTGTTCAAGCCAAGGGCTACCAGCTTCTCCAGAAGAATACTGTGGGAAACAGTGTCAGAGGATTTGCTGGTGTTTAGGTAGACTATGTCAACAGTCTTTAAGTCTTGGACCTCCTGGCATAAAAAAGTATATTGTTTGCAACATAATCAGCAATTTGTATTTTTTCCTGAATCCCAGCTCAGAATGGAATGTCATTCTTGATGACAGTATGTTCCAGGTGCAAAAGCTTGTGCAGACTGATAAACATCTTGGCTTAGACTCTTTTTGAAGGTGGCTGATGCCTTTGTTGAAGGTTTCTTTGATTTGAAACTTTTGCTGTTTCCAGTAGATGAATGGGAATAAAGAAAAGAAAGGAAGAAGGAAAACATTTTCAGCCTTTGGATTGCAAGCATTTTTTAAAAAAATAACAACTTTCCACTCCTCATTTCTTATTGACTTCACCAGTAAATTGGCCTGTTGACAAAAAATAAATACAAAGAATAATCTTCTGCCACTTTTCAGAACAAATGCTGCTTACTAGAGTATTACTAGTAGCTTACTAGAGCCCTGGGGAATGGCTAATTCTGAAGTCATTTTTACTTTTAAAATATGAACTCACAGAATCACAGAATTAAAAAATGGTTTACATCGGCAGGGTGCTCTGGGACCATCTGGTCTGACTCTTGCTCAGCGGGGCCACCTAGAGCAGGGTGCCCAGATCCACATCCAGACATCTTTAAAGATATCCACTGAGGATGCTCTACAGCCTCTCTGGCTAACTTGTTCCAGTGCTTCATAATCAACACAGCCCAGAAGTTCATATGGTGTTCAGAGGGTGTGCCTATTGCCTATGGTCCTGACTTGGCACCCCTGAAAAAAGACATGAGTATGTGCATCCTCCTTTCAGGTAGTTTTACACATTACTGAGATTCCCCTGATCCTCCTCTTCTCCAGACTGAACAGACCCAGCTCTCTCAGCCCTTCCTTATAGGTGAGATGTTCCTACCCTTCACTGGACTCTCTATAGTATGCCCACATCTCTCATGTGCTAGGGAGGCTTGAACTGGACACAATACTCTAGATGAAACCTCAGCTGTGAAGAGTAGGAGGATCATCTCTCTTCATATGCAACCCAGTATTTTGCCTAATGCATCCCAGGACACCTAAAGGTGTCTTTGAAGCAAGGGCTCATTGCTGGCTCATGTTCAACTTATTTTCAGTCAAGACAACCAGGTCTTTTCCTGAGAAACTGCTCTCCACTTGGGTGCATCCAGAATGCCCTGGTGCTTGGGGCTGTTCCTCCCCAGGTGCAGGACTCCATGCTTCCCCTTGTTGAACTTCACGGTGTTCCTGTCAGCTTATTTCTCCAGCCTGCCCAGGTCCCTTTAGGTGACAGCGTGATCCACTATGTATTTGTCACTCCTCCCAGTTTTTGTGTCATTTGAAAAACTGAGTACACTGTGCCCTACTGTACAGACTGTTAAAGAAGACATTAAACGGAACTGGACTCAGTATTGACCACTGGGGTACTCTACACGTTACTGGGCTCAAAATGTAGTTTGTACCATTTATTAACACTCCCTAGGTCTGTCTATTTAGGCAGTTTTCAGTCCATCTTACTATCTGCTCATCTAGTCCATCAGCAGCTTGTCTAAGAGTGTCTTAAGGGATATCGTGTCAGTGGTATTACTTTCATCCATTGCTCTTCTCTCCTCCATTAGGCCAGCCATTTCACTGCAGCTTATAAAGATAGTAAAGCTTGTCTTCTTCTTCCTGAGTCTATGCTGACCATTCTTGATAATTTTCTTGCTGTTTATGTTTTTGAAATGGTTTCTAGGATAAGCTGCTCCATCATGACTGAGCTCTTTTGTGAACACAACAGGATTAAGAATTCTCCATAGTTAGAAATAATGAAGCCAAAATCACTTTAGGAAAAATGATACTTGATAAAAACTAAGCAGGTTGTGTATTTAGTGAGGAGTCTGCAACATCAGGCATTCTGTATTTCCATGTCTTTGTAATATATTGAATGATTGTTGTAGAAATAATGTCCTGCCAGGCATCTTTTAAAAAAAGTTCTGCTTAGCTCTATAAAAGGTGCAGTGTTGGTCCACTGATCTGCATATGTTGCATCACATGTTAGAGAGGCTACATCTTGAAATTCACTGCAGGTGTCAGAGTAGCTTAAAAGCTAACTAGACTTGAAAAAAACCAACACTCTGTAAAACTTAAACGAATGTGCTAAGAAGCTGATTTAGTGCACAACACTACATGCAAGACCATCTACAGGGAAGAAAAGTTGGGGAGGTATTTTTTTCATTTTCTTCTATGAAGATTAAAAAGAAAATGGCAAAGCCTTGCAGAAAGCCACAATAACTTTCCTGACATGAATGCAAGAACTCCTTTCTCTGAAGATCTGCTTTGAACTAGCCACTAGAGTTTGCTCTAGTAGTGGCACAAACCTCATGAATTTTCTATGAATACAGAGCGGTGTGTACCATCACTGTCTCTGAATGAGAAAGAGAGTTTAGGCTAAAATGTGGATGAGTCAAATAGCACCACTTCATGCCAAGTTTCAGTTCAGTGTGAATGTTTATGGCCTCTGAAAATTCTGTTACAACACAAAGGCTGCCAGATTCTGAAGTTCAGTGGTGTTACTAGGTTCTCATTATGATACAAATATTTTCTTTCTTCATATGATTTATGGACCTCTCTGCATCTTTTCTTTTTCTGGGTTCTTGGGTAGTGAAGCAGAGTCCCCAGAATGCCAAACCTCTAACTGACAGCTATCTTACTGATAGTAGAAGGAAGATTTGTTTTTTTGGAGTACCCAGCTGACGGAAGAAAATAGATAAGAGCATTGGCAAGGAAAAGCACACTAAAAATGTCACAAATCCAAATACGCAAACCAAAGATGCAGACAGTTGAATTGAAATCTGGGACACGTAAATGGTGCAACACTTTCAATTGGCACTTTTGCTATGTAGATAAAAGAATTTTTATAAGGTAGACTTGTTAGATGAATTCTCATGCGTCTTAAAGGTAAGCAGATTTTTCAAAGCTAAGATTTTTTGGGGAGTGAAGTCTTTGACAGAAGTGCTTATTGAAGAAATGTGCCACAATTCATTAAAATGCACTATTAGGAAAGCAGAGATGATTGCTCTGCTGATACAAAAAGACATAACTGTATTGAATCCATTCAGTAAGTTAGGAATTTCTAATGCTATAACATACTCTGTGTGACAGGATACTTGAAGTATTTGCTATTAGTATTTATAACTCGTGAACTGTGAAATGCAATCTTACTTTCACACAAGCAGACCTGAGGAATAACTACTTTTTTAAACATACGCTAGGTATCCAAGATATTTTTTGTTGCTTAATAAAAGAGAATATTTTTATACTCCATAGATACATTAATTTTTTGTCTGGCATTATTTTCAACTTTTACTTTCTTAAGTAAAATATTTTTAGACACCATACAACTTCCCTCTCACATTTCTTGCCAACTTAAATCTAGTTTGACCTGGCACTGTTTCAGGGCATGCATTTTTATTCTGAGTTCTCACTTCTGGAGCTATGCAAGACTGAGGTTTTGCCAATTTAGTGTCTGTTCACTAATCACTGTGAGTCAAGTCTGACACAGATGGTAGCTTTCCTTCCCCTCATTAAAAAAAATAAAATAAATGTTGTGGAATAAATCTATGCTTTCAGTATCATGCATGAGCATGATACAGAGTTGGCATTTTTGACTAAACAAAACATACATACAACTTTCATTCTTCACCTGTGTAACAATACTGAAAGTATCTATTTCATAATAAATACTGTAGTATTTGGACAGAAGAAATCATTCTGGAAAGTTATTTAACATTCAAAATAATAAGGGAGTTGTAATATTGTTATCAAAAATTACAGGTCTGGTCTGAATCTAACTATGTGCATCTTAACTTATGGTATATGTAAGTGACATCATGCAAGTATCTTTAATTTGGTTTCAGTCCTTGAATATCATTTAGAATGATGTAGATAGCATCATGCAACGGACAAAAAAAGCTTAGTTTGAGATTTTAGCTGTAGTTTTTTCAAAGATGTTCTTGATTACCTACTTAGGAGAGTCGAAGGCAGCGAGTTGTAGCATGCCTGAGTAGAATCAAGAAATATGACCATATAACACAATGCACTATCAAGAACCAGCTTGACAATCCCTTTCTGTTGTCATGTGGGGACTACTCCAGGGAAGAGTTACTGCTTTCTAATGTTTTTAAGTGCTTGCTCCACCTTGCACTTTGTCAGTATTTCCACAACTTTTTCAGAGGCTCATGTGGAAAAGCAGAGAGCAATTTCAGGGCCAAAGTCCGGGTAGAAATCAATCAATGGCAAAACCAGACAAACTGAACTTCCACATCCTCAGTCAGTGACTGACGGTGGAATTGATGTTGTAGTTTTTTTCAGGAGGGTAAATGGTACAAGGTCCCTTCTGCAACAGCTGACTAATGCAGCAAGCAGTGTGAGCTCTGCACATTTCTGTTTGCTATGCTTTCCCAGGAGTGTGACCAAGGGACTGCTGCAGGAGAAACCAGAGGCAGTAGTAACTTTGTGGTATCTGACCACTTTAAACTGCCCCAGCAAGGTGAACACTAGTAATAATACTGTTAAGTTGTTGTGGCCACTCATTCCTTCCCAGGAATGTAGCAATGTTGTAAATCCTGCTGAGATACAGACTTCTGAATGAATGAAGTCCACAGTCTTCATCTCACCCCTTGCTATGAGATCAGGTGGCATGAACCTGCAGTTTGCATCTAACTTGAAATTGCCAACTGATTTGTGTATGGTATAAATAATGAAATATACTTTTCATTGCAATGTTGTAAATAATTCAGGGTGGAGTGTAATGCTGTAAATAAGACACTTTTCTGTTTTAAGGGAAAAGTGGATTTTAAGACGACACTGACAATAGCAGTTATCAAATAGTGGGATCATAGAATCATATAATGGCTTGGGTTGGAAGGAACCTTGAAAATCATCCAGTTCCAAACCCATTCTGTAAAGAGGTTTGCTACCTTCTTGACCAGGCTGCCCTGGGCCATGGTCCTACTTGGCTGTTGAAAGCATCCAGGGATGGGGCATCCACAGTTTCTCTGGGCAATTTGTTCCGGTGCTTCAACACCTTCTGAGTACAGGATTTCCTGCTAATAACTAATCTCTCCCCATTTTGTTTAAAAATCATTCTTCTTTGTCTTGTCACTGTCTGTTCAAGTAAAATGTTTATCTCCCTTCTGTGAAGTACTGAGAGGTCTTCACAGAGCCTGTTCTTCAGACCAATAAATCAGCTCCCTCTTAGCCTTTATTAGTAGGAGAGATGTTCCATCCTTCTCATCATTTTTGGAATCCTCCTATGGGCCTGTTCCATCAGCTCTGCATTCTTCCTCTGCTGAGATCCCAGGTCTGGACACTATTCCAGATGGGGCCTTGTGAGGTTAGAGTAGAGAAGAACAACTACCTAATTCACCTTACTGGTAATCCATTTTTAGATGCAGCCCAGGTTCTGGGTAGCAAGTGCATGCTGATGGCTCATATCAAGCTTTTTATCCACCAGAACCCCCAACTTCCTCTCCATAAGGATGCTTTCAATTAGTCCTTCTCCCATTCTGTATACATATCTGGGATTGTCCCACTTCAAGTGCAACTTGGCCCTGCTGATCTTCCCTAGGTTTTCACTTTTCGAGCTTGTCTAGGTCCCTTTGGATGGTACTCCTTCCTTCTATTCTACATTACTTTTGCATTTCATTCTATGTTTTCACATAAGACACACACAAAAAAGTAAAATGTTGTAATAAATACAATGATGGAACTACTTCTAAGATGCTATGAAAACCAGTCTCTTATAATTAAGTTTTAATATTTTTGTCAGTATCAGACCATTGGCTGCTCTGCTAATATACTATTTGTTGATGTTTTAAGTTAAAAAAAAAAAAAAAAAAAAAAAAAAAAAAAAGAGCAGGTGTATTTAATTTTTTCCTAGCTGTTTGATTTAACAAAGGAAAAAATATATATACATTCCACTGTCTTCCTTCAGTGTATATGCAGACATTTTCTTCATTTGAATATTAAAAATAGTAGAAGAAAGTGTAGGAGTTTAAAAATAAATAAATAAATAAATTCAAAGGAAATTTAAAGACAGATAGTTCATGCAATTAAACATCCTGCCATAAAGTAGCAGGGCTTGGAAATGAAAACTGAGCCTGAATTCCAGGAAATTATATTGATTTTTGTAGCTTCATCTATAAGCTGGATGCGTGATGAGAAGGATTTGTTGTTGGGTTTTGATTATTGCTCAGATTTGCTTCCTTATTATTTCTGCTTTGGAAGTCACAAGTTACTGATGGAAGTGGGATAATAGCCACTGCTTCAAACTTGTGTGGGAAAGTGTACTTTTGCTTGGATGGGAGAAGGGTTGAAGTATATATTTTTAATAGTGTTTGAACATATGTCTACCAGAAAGCCCGCAGAGGGCCAAAACCAGAATCTAAAGGGGATAGCTGGTTAGACCAATGTCAGGAATATTTTCCTGTTTCCTAAGATGCGTAGAGCTGAGGGAAAAGAAATCAACATATATGCAGAAGAAAGAAATCAGTTTAAGGACAGTATTGCACTGAAGTATGGCTACTGTAGCAAGAACTGGAGAAGTAACCAGCAGACGCTGAAGGGAGGCCTAAGCCTTTCCCTTTAGAGCAGCTTGGTGGGGCACCAAGTTCGAGGAACACCAGTTCATACAGTAATCTGCTCCTTCAAAAAAGGTGTTTTGTCTGCCTGGACAAGAAGTATCTATTTCTTTGCTCACTTGTCATTGTGTAGCTCTAAAAGAAGAAAAGATGGGGGGAAAAAAACCAACCAAACAACAAAGCAGAATCACATATTGCATACACATGTCAGGAAGAGGTGGTGTGATTACCAGATGTTTAGGTCCAACTTAGTAATCAGGCACCATGCAGACCTGAATAATAGATAAAGAACTCTTTTCCCTGTAATGATATATGCTTCCTAGAGAGATGACAGATCAATTCAGCTGTAGTGAAAGTGATTCATTGCTTCATAATGACAAAGAAAAAACCTCATGAAGAATATGCTTCTCTCCATGTAATTTTTCCATGAGTGAAGAACAAAGTGGCCTCAATTACTTATTAATTATAAGGATTTTTTTTTACATGTAGGATGCTAAGTTATTGTGCTTTGCTAACAATATTTAATTTGTTTCTGGGTAAGGCTTCTGAAATATTTGAGTAATTTTCTTCATGTTATATACCCAGATTTGGGAGATTAATTGTCCAGATGTTTCCTTGGGTTTTGTTCTCTCTTTCTCACATAATAAACATCTTTCAGCACTTTTTTTTTTTTTTTTTCAGAAAGCCCACAGTCCATCTGTTATACTTCGCTGGAGACATAAAGCAGCACTTGCATGTGTGTTACAATCATTCTGAAGAGTAAATCTTCACCATTTCTTTTACAAATAAGGTGAAAGACTCCATTTTTATTTGTTAGGCAATGTCTAGATATGTTGTCCTTTGCCCTAAAACCCTAGTTCTGTTCTCTAATGCCTTCACCTTTGATTCTACTGTCATGTGCTATTATCTTTAAATCCCAAGTCAGAACATCAAATATTCCTGTCTCTTAAAGCAGAAACTTGAGGAAAAAATATAGCTAAGTTTTTAATAATTATCTCCTGTTTTAAATACAGCAAAACTCCTTCAGAACATTCTAGAACTTACCTGTTTCAGGATGTCATGAGTAAAACTAAATGATAGTCTGCATTTTTATTTCTGTATGTTTAATGAAAAGAGTTCAGTAAATGGAGCAAGTGAAAAAGCTGGTTTAAACTGATACTGAATTTTTTAGCTGTAGCTATGGGAAATTGTTGTTTTGGTTTTCCAAAAATATGTTTGGGAAACAAAACATGAATGCTGCTTCCAACTTCTATTTTGGTTGTTAATATTTAAAGCATTTACATACATATCCCAGAACCCTCTCTCATCTCTAACTTTCTGAAGTCTTGCACCAAAATAAAATGGGATAACATTTAATAGAATAGTGAGATGATGTCAAGAGAAGGCACCTGAGGTAGTCAGAACTTTCACAATTTCAACGATATATTTGTCTGATGACAACATTATGATTAGCCAGATTAAGTGTGAAATGGGTTTTAAATGTTTGGAGAAATATTTCAGAGCCTTGGAGGTTTGCTGAATTGTAAACAGTTTTCCAGAGGGAAAAGTAAAAATTGCTGAAAGCTTGTATGAGAACTGATGGACTTTGCAGGATATAGCATTCATAGAATCACAGGATTGTGAAGGTTGGAGACCTCTAGGATCATCAGAGCAGACCATCAATTGATCACCACTATGCCCACTTAATCATGTCACTCTGCACTGCATCTACATGTTTCTTGAAAACATCCAGCGACAATGACTTTACCACCTCTGTAGGCAGCTTGTTCCAATATCTCACTGTTCTGCTTGAGAAGTTTTTCCTAATATCTAACCTGAACCTCTCCTTGCACAACTCAAGGCCATTACCTCTCATCACTCTTGCTTAAAAGAAGAAACCAACCATTGCCTTGCTACAACCTCCTTTCAGGTAGCTGTAGGGAGTGATGAGATCTTCACTGATACTCCTATTGCCCAGATTAAACAATCCCAGTTCCCTCAGCCACTCCCCATAAGGCTCGTGTTCCAGAGCATTCATCAGCTTTGATGCCCACCTTCAAATGTGATTCAAGTGCTCAATGTCTTTCCTGAAGTGAGGAGGGCCCAAAACTGAACACAGTGTGTGTGGCCTTACAGGTGTGGCCTAACAAGTGTCAAGTACAGAGGGGGAATCACTTCTCTGCTCCTGCAGACTACAGTATTTCTGATTCAAGCTGGGGTGTGACTAGCCTTCTTGAGGCAGTAGAGTGCTCAGGTATCATGTTCAGTCAGCTGTTGACTAATGTCCTCAGATCCTTTTCCTCCATGCATCTTTCCAGCCACTCTGCCTCAAGCCTCTTGCACTGTGTGCAATTTTTATGACTGAAGTTCTTGTTAAATCTCATACAATTTGTTTCAGCCCATCAATCTGTATGCTAAACTGTGAAGAAAGATGGTGTGAAAACCACCAGCATTCCCCAGCTGAATAGTCCCCTTCAAAAGCTAGATAAAAAGTCAACTGCTTTGTCTTGGATCCCTCTGAGAGTTACCTGGGGAGAACTTTATCTAGGGAAATATAGAGAGATTTGGTGCAAGACAGATTTTCAGCCAAAGGTATGAATGTATGCTCTATCTAGTTTTTGGAGTCCTGAGAGAAAAACTTTGTTAAAACAGAAACTAACAGAAACTGTAAAAACTTTGCTAAAGCAGAGGGTCCTAAATGGCTGTGGAGTATAGAGTCACAGAATTGCAGGGGTTGGAAGAGTCCTCAAGAGAATGTCAAGTTCACCACCCTTGCTAAAGAAGTTTCCCCACACCAGACTGCACAGGTAGGCATCCAAGCAGGTCTTGAATGTCTCCATGGAAGGAGACTCCATAACCTCCTTGGGCAACCTGTTTCAGGGCACTGTCACCATTATAAAGAGGTTCTTCGACATCTTTGTGTGGAACTTTCTGTATTCAATCTTAAGTCGTCATTCCTTCTCTTACTACATACCACTGTGAGAAGTCTGACCTCATCCCTTTGCCTTCCACATCTTTTTAGAACTTAGAAACATTAACCAGATCCCCCCCTCAGTTTTCTTTTTCCTGGGCTAAACAGACCCAGGTTATTAAGTCTTTCCTCATAAGGTAGAAGCTTCAGACCCATAACCATCTCTGTGGTCCTCCACTGGATTCCTTCTAGGAGATCCCTGTCTTTTTTTGAAGCAGGGAGCCCAGCATTAGATGCAGTATTCTAACTGTTGCCTCACCAGAGCAGAGTAGAGGATCATCTCCCACAAGACAGTGCCTATGCTCTTTTAATGCAACCAGGGATGCCAATGACTTTCTTTGCCAAAAGGGCATACTCATGGCCAACCTATTATCCACCAGAACAATCAGGTCCTTCTCTGCAGAGCTTCTTTTCCAAGGGTCAGACCCTAATTGGTACAGATGCACGAGGTTATTCCTTCCGAAGTGCAAGATTCTTTCCACATTTTATAAACAGTTTTTCCATTTAGTTTATCCATGAGTACCTTGTTTGTCTGTGTAGGCCTCCTATCACCTGCCCCTGATTTCTTACTCTTAGGGATGCACAGATCTTCAGCTTAGAAGAAATGGTGTTTAAGTGTTAACCAGCTCTCATGGGCCCCTTTACCTTATAAAGTTGTAGCCTATGGGATACCTCCAAGCATTTCTTTGAAGAGGTTAAAGTCAGCTCTCTTGAAGTCCATGGTAGCAATCTGCAGTTGAAAATGCCCACACCTAGGCTTGCTCATACAAAGAGAAAACCCAGCCTTCTCCATATACAAGTACTGTATTGTCATAAAAAGAACTCCAACAAGTCATGATGATTGTTGTGGTTTAACCCGGGTCCTCCTCAAAATGGAGAGGAGAGAGAATTGGAAACAAAATAAGATTTGTCGGTTCAGATAAAAAGTATTTATTGAGAAAGAAGAAAATGGATACAAAAAAGCAGCAATAACTATAAATATAGCTGCAATGCAATCACCCTACCAACTAATGCCTTGTGACTCTGAAGTCTGGCCTTCTGTGTGTTGTTGTACAGTACAGAAGTTCCCCTGACTTAATTCAGGTGCTGCCCTGGCTTTGTGCCACCCCTATGTTGTGCCACCATGGCAGCCCCTGCCAATTGTCCCAGCCTAGGCCTGGATGCACACCCATCACTTAGCAGCAGTCAAAACTTTTTCACTTAAAATCAGGTCAACTGTCTAAAAAGAAAAAAAGCTGCAGTATCAATAAAATATTGCAAAAGGTCACTTCACACAAATACTCCTTTATGTGTGCCAGAAACACCAACAAAAAAAAAAGTTAATTCAAAAAGCTTTTTATAGAGTAGGTGATGAGTGGGCTGTTGAGTGTAACTTAATTACAATTCTAAATGCCTACTTGTCTTTGGTTCATACCTTAACTTACAACAACATCTCATACAAAAATGTTTACCCAAACACTAGCCATAGTCCTTTGGAGAAGAACATCTTAGTTCTCAAGTTGCAAACCTGATCTCTTTTTTTACACAACATAAGCTGTAGTTTTTAAGCAGTATGCCAATTTCCTTAAAAAGCCATCCTTCCTAGGTCATTATCTTCAGTGTTTGTTTCTAATGCCACTTGGTTTCTCTCTATGTCCTCAAATGATGATAGAAATGTGCTTCCAGATGTCTATAAAAACCTTAAAGCACTTAAGTACAGCCAGAATTTAACTCACAGATACCTATTATACTATGATTTGAATAACCATGTACAAGAAACCACTAATTTCAGAGTAGCGTGATTTACTTTAGCCACTCTAATCTTGATTCAATTCAGATATATTATAAAGGCCCCTTGGTTTTCCAGTTCTTCTCTGCAGATACCCAGAGTCTGTAGACTATCCAGAAGAAGCTAGAAAAAGTGATAAATGAGAGCCAATTTATTTATGCTGTGCATTTGGTTTCCGTACACACTGTAAAATCTTTGAGATCCATAAACTGAAAGTACTTGAAAAACTACTACTCATGATTATTTTCTGGAAATCTGGTGGTAACCAGCTCTCAAAAAGTGAGAAGACTGTTTAAGAAGGGCCTAGAAGAGGAAGAAGAATCAAGGCAAGAAAGGAGATAAATAATTTGCTTCCTCCATGAAAGCTCAACATTTCTCTTGATTTTAGGATTCAGAAATGAGGAAAGAGTGAGAAAGTGAGGAAGGCAGATGAAACTAAATCAAAAGGCTTGTATTACTCAAAGTTCAACCTGATTGTTCTTCTTTTGGAAAACCAATCCTTTAGATTCACTGTGAATTTTTTTTAATGGCATTGTCTGTGCATTGCATCTACTCAAGACAACATCACAATGCAAACATTGCGTCCTGATACTAGGATGCCAGGGTGACCATGCCTGCTTTGTCATTTTCAGCCAACATAGACAGCATTCGAGTTGTTGTAGGTCAAGTATTGTTGCACATTTGAACATAAAAATAAAGCATAACCAAAAACGTCCAGTTAAGTATACCATTTTTGAAGTGACAATCATCCCAGCTATCACTGTAAATTAGTTATTGCACAACCAATATGTGCTAAATTCAGACAATTTTCAAGAAGGAAGGAAGGAATTTTTCTTATAAAAGGCATACAGTGTGAGAAATGGCACTTGCTAATGTCTTTACTGTTGCCAGAATTCCTAAGTTGGTACAAAAATCTTTTTATATGCTGACATAATTTCAATTTCTTTTTGTTGCCATTACATAAAATACTATTTTTAAAGTTTACAAAAAAAACAAAAACCTCCACAAAAACATAAGAAAAAAAATCTGAATGTGTATTACCATCTCTTTAACTGTGGTGTTTTTAAAGGTTACAATTACAGTAGCCTTTTAATAATGCTTAATTATTAATAGATGTAGCAATGTCTTTTATAAATGGTGGGTACCTTTTGCAGAGCTGAGTAGAACTATTCTTTACAGCAGCTCACCATATGGTATTCCTATGAATGTGGCACTGATAAAAGTAATCTTTTGAACTTGAAAGGCCTATTCTGCTGCTGTTCTTCCCATTCACCTGTATTAGGAGTAAAGTTGATTCACCTGTTTCCTTTATGCTGTAATTAGCATGTTTCCTGACTGCTTATATCACCAGGATTGAATAGATTGTTACGTTATTCTTCCTATATTTGATTTGCAGCATGTGAATAAAGAAAGGGACAAAATACATAGACTAGCGTTCAGCAAATAAAAATAAAGGACTGAATTTTGTGTCCTTCTGTCAACTATCAACTACTATAAGGAATCTACAAATCTCTTACTGGATAAGATTACTGTGTCAGAGGGAATGGTTAAAATTCAATCACTGCTGCATTTTCATTTCCATCTTCTTCTGTGTGCATGGAGCATCTGATTCCACTGAAGAGGTACAATACTGCATTGAATCTGGTCTGAGATCATTTAAAGTGAACAGAGAAAAAAGTAAATCACCTCTCTGTTTATAATCTCTTTTGGTAACTTAGTCCTCTTCAATTGGAACCTGCATACAACTGCATGAAAACAACTGTACAATGAAGCCTCAGTTCCTATCTTCTGTATCCCATATTCTCCTTTCCATTTGAACATTTCCATTTCCTCCCCCAAATTTTAGAGTCTGAATCTATGCTATGCATATTTCTTGAGGACCATATACATTCACTGGCTTGTCTGGCTGGCTCCTGTCAAGCAGACTATTTAATAGTCATATGTTACTTTTTATCCAGCAGAGGCCTTAACTTCAAAATCTTTTTTGTACCAGGGCAGGCCTGCATGAAACAAGCAAGATCATAGTTGTGCATCTGTCAGTTTGAGTTGAACTTTACCCTGAGTTCAAAGCGTTGAGGTGAAAATATTAAGAGAAAAAACACAAGTCTCACCTCTGCTGAAAGAAAGAAGCCTTAAAGATAATTATATTAATGGTGTTCCGGGTTTTAGTTGTCAAGACACTTTCAATGATATTTGAAAACTCATGTCAGTCAGGTGAAGGACCTAGTGACTGGAAAAAAGGCAACATCATGCCCATTTTTAAGAAAGATAAAAAGGATGACCCAGGGAACCACCAATCTGTCAGTCTCCCCTCTGTGCCAAGAAAGACCATGGAAAAGGTTCTCCTGGAAGCTGTGCTAAGGCACATGGGATGAACCGTGGTATTCAAAAGGGATGTGATATGGGATAACCAACATGGCTTCAAGGGAGCAAGTCCTGCCACACAAGCTTTGTTGCTTTTTATGATAGTGTAACTGTGTCAGTGGACAAGGGAAGAGCTACTGAAGTAATCTACTTGGACTTCAGTCAGGCATTTGATATTGTCCCCTGTAACAAATCCCTTCTTTCCAAATTGGAAAGATATGGATCTGATGGGTGGAATCTTCAGTGGATGAGGAACTGGTTTCGAGATCATACCCAGAGAGTGATGGTCAATGGCTCAGTGTCCACGTAGAAATCAGTGGAGTGGTGTCCCTCAGGGGTCATTATTAGGACTAGTGCTCTTTAACATCTTCTTCAATGACATCAGCAGTAGGATGGAGTGCACCTGCTGGCATAAGACTGTGGGTGACACCAAGCTGTGTGGCACAGTCAACATGCCCAAGGGACAAAATGCCATCCAGAGAGACTTAGACAGGCTAAAGCAGTGAGCCCAGATGAATCTTGTGAGATTCAACAAATCCAAGTCATAGAATTATAGAATCATAGACTCACAAGGTTGGAAACTACCTACAAGATCATCTAGTCCAACTGTCTCCTCATCACCATTGCCACCACTAGCACTAAACCATATCATGCAGCACATCATCCAGACTCCTCTTGTACACTGCCAGGGAAACGGCAACTCCACCACCTCTCTGGGCAGGCCATTCCAGTGCCTGACCACTCTCTGAGAGAAAAAGTTCTTCCTTATGTCTAATCTAAACCTCCTCTGATACAACTTGCGGCCATTACCCCATGTCCTGCTTGTTGCCTGGGAGAAGAGGCCAAATCCCTCTTCACCACAACCTCCCTTCAGGAGGTTGTACAGTGCAATGAGGTCTCCCCTGAGCCTCCTCTTCTCCAGACTGAACAATCCCAGCTCCCTCAGCCACTCCTCATAAGACTTGTGCTGCAGACCCCTCACCAGTTTTGTTGCCCTTCTCTGAACACGCTCCAGGACCTCAACAACTTTCCTGTAGTGAGGAGCCCAAAACTGAACACAATACTCGAGGAGCGGCCTCGCCAGTGCTGAGTGCAGGGGGGATGATCACCTCCCTGCTCCTGCTGGCCACACTATTTCTAATGCAGGCCAGGATGCTGTTGGCCCTCTTGGCCACCTGGGCACACTGTTGGCTCATGTTCAGCCGAGCATCAACCAACACCGCCAGGTCCCTTTCCTCTTCACACTCATCCAGCCACTCATCCCCAAGAGTGTAGCGCTGCGTGGGGTTGTTGTGCCCAAAGTGCAGGACCTGGCACTTGGCCTTGTTGAACCTCATCCTATTCACCTCAGCCCAGCGGTCCAGCCTGTCCAAATCCCTCTGAAGGGCCTCCCTACCCTCAGGCAGATCAACACCACCTCCCAGCTTGGTGTCATCTGTAAACTTACTGAGGGTACACTCAATCCCCTCATCTAGGTCATCAGTAAAGATATTAAACAGGATGGGCCCCAGTATCAACCCCTGGGGGACACCACTTGAAAGGGGTCGCCAGCTGGACTTCAATCCATTCACCACAACCCGCTGGGCACCCAAAGTGCAAGATCTTTCACCTGGATCACAGAAACCTCCACTACTCTACTGTCAATACAAGATGGGAGGTGAAAGCATAAAGCACAGCCCTGCAGAAAAGGACGCAGTTATCCGATTTGCATTCCAACTGCATTTTTTTGTTGCTTTTGTTGGTGTTTTTTTGTTTGTTTGTTTTAGGACTTCAGGCATCTATCAGATTTTTGGTGGAGAAATCGTTCTTAAGTGATAAGTCAGCAGAATTGTCTCAGTGCGATGCTAGTTTGGGTACCTCTGTCTTTTATGTGTTATTTTAGTACAGGCACTATATCCACAAAAAGTTCAGACTGTGAAGAACTTGTTCTTTCTGCTACTTTACAGAGCGTGAAGTAGTTGTCAAAGTTATGCTTCTGGGCAAGTTACTTCAGAAGCATACATCTGTGTTACAATGTGTTCTACCCATGAATCTCTACAACCTTCACAAATCCACATTTCAAACACTGCGCTATCTTTTGGAACCATCTAGACAGACACTCAGTAAAGCACACCTGATCAGTGATATTTCTGTAAACTTTCAGCATAATTTTGTCCTTTTCCCACTGTCATTGGCTAGAGAACAATAACTGCTTTTTTCTGTATATTCTGGTGTCAGCAGGACAGTGCCAAGCATACTGCATTCAAAGGAGTATCTGAAAGCCTTAGAAATAACTCAAGCTGTCTACTTTGTGATTGTGTGTCTTAAGTCAGAAAATAATCTCACATCTCCCTTTTTTATTAGAAACATCTCACTCAGAAAAATGCCCTGTGAATGGCTTATTTTGCAGGTTTTACTGACGTAATGTGCTGTTTCCACTTAAATGACCAAATTTTCTTCAGACAAGTAAATCTACTTTATAATTCCAGACAGAAGAACTTTTTTTTTTTTTTTTTTTTTTTTTTTTTTTGCACAGTAGTATTTATTTTTTGTTAAAATCTCCAAAAATCAAAACTACTACTACCAATTTACATTACTGGAAAACAGAGCTATTCAGCCGTAATATTTTCATAGAAGTTTATTGGCTTAAGAAGTTTTTCACTTGATGGGGCAATCCAGATATAAAGTCTAGCAAAGCTATTGAAGAAAGAAGAGTTTGGAAGACTGTTTAAACCTTACTTTAGAAGAGGAAAAAAAAATGCTTGAAGAATTTTATATTTTATTTCTTCCTGAAGACTGCCACAACAGCTAAATCTTGGGTGTTTCTTTTTATTTTTATTTTTATTTTTATTTTTATTTTTATTTTTGCTGTTCTCTATGTGTTTGCCATTCACTAAGCTTCTAAAAGAGTTTAGCTTCTAAACTCTTTAAAATTATTGTGTTGGAAAAAGTCACCTGCCAGGTAATGGACATCTTTTTTTTTCTCCCAGATTTTTTGGGCAAAAGTATCTTTCAGTCTGCCTGTGAAAATGCGTATGTTACAAGCCCCATTTGAAGTTTTTTCCCTTCAACTAGCTACCTTGCATTTGTATTTTCTGCATGCATGGTAGTTATGCTATTGCCACAAAAAAAACTGCAGTGTTTAGATGATGATGCCTGGGAGAACCTATGAAGTGAATTTATTTGAAGAAGTAACCTCAATTAGCTCATTAAGTCACATCAGATAAAAATTAATTACATGCGGTCATGTGGTCAAGTTAGAGGAAGAAGTTTTGTGAAGTAAAACAAAGCTGGATAAATCGGAGATGAAATGTTAATTCATAAGCTCTTCTGCACTGCATTTATTTCCAATGATCTCACAGATGGTCTCATAAAGGTACAGAAATCTGAAGACCTTCCTGAAAAAGAAGGGCAGAACAGTATTTCTCTGTAATCAGGCTGTAGAACTTCAATACTGTCTTATTCCTATCATCTTTCATCTTGTATGATTCCCTCTGTTCACTTGCTTTTCATTAAAGTTCAATTGTTCTAGTAACATAATATTTATCTTTGACTGCCAAAGCAATTGTAGGGTTCAGATTTTCATTAGCTAGATCTCTGGACCCTTTTGTTTGATCAGTTTTTCTAGGGCAACACAGGAGTTGTGTGAAAAAAATCATGCTCCTTTTCCTGCATGTGCTTACCAGAACACATGCTCCGGGGGGTTATTTAAATATTACAGTAATATTTTACATTAGCACTGGCTGCCTCAGCAGACTTGTGTTTTGCCAAAATTCTCCTCTGATTATCTGTTGGTCTCGTGCAGTAAAATACAATAAAGTGCTTTGCGAACATTTCAATGCATCAGTTTTCAGTTTTAAGAAAAGATGAATCAGTGGGCAGCGTGCTTACCTGTGACACTGGAAAGACTGTGGCTTTTGTTCACACAGTAACGATAGGCAGTTCATGGATAGGCAACAATACAAAATCATAAGCCTGGAGTTGAGCAGATATATTACCACTGCCAGAAAGAATAATTTTGATGAACTGTTAAATTCATTATTCAGTTCCATTACTCTGTCATAACATCCATTCAATCCGTGTCTAGGTTATGTTTGGTTTGTTGTTACAACTTCTGTAGTGGAAGTCAGCTGCAGCATAACCTTTGTCAATAAAGGACCAACACAAACAGCTGGCTTTTGTATGCTATTGGACATGTTGTCATGGACTTTTTGTTTTCCTCTCTGCTGTCTGCTGAGGTCAGACGTCAGTCTCAGGGCAAACAGAAAAACGCTATGATGGTGTAGAGATTACCTCATTAAATTGCTATGTGCTATATTAATAGCGACTTTGCCAATGTTATTTTAGGTAAATCTTGCTTTTTCTGTAATGATCATTACAGAAACACTTCCTGTTAATAATGAGCTTCCGTCTTTGGTGACTGTAGAACAGACAGACAACATGGATATGCCACTAAACTCAATTTCTAGCTACTTGTTTGGTGTAGATAATAAATCGGTGCTAAGATGGTGGCTGAATGGCACAGAAATGCGTAATGCATTCTGAAAGGAATGGAAATAGGAGTGAGTCAACTGGTTTTCTCTCCTTGCCTCTGCCTCATTTTTTAGACTTGTGCTGAGAAGCAGTGAGTTAACTTAAGAAACAAGATGTTATTTTTGTCCACACCCTTCCAATTAAAAACCTGCCAGTGCTGTCGAAATCCCTCTTCCAGCTGTGCACAGTCTTTGCCCAGATGTATCCTGGGATGACCTCTCAAAGGCAGTGCATGTACCCTTCTGGCCACAAGTCTCCCTTATTGGGAATTTTTCCTCATTGGACCTGAAGCTCCTCTCTGCCACTGCACTGGAGAGAGATGTGAATGCTCACCTGCCTCACTGGGGGAACATCTGGAAGCAAACAACCCCACTGTCTTCTTTATGGTGGCACTTTAAAAAAGAAAGGCTGATCATTTGATTTTTAAATTGGCCTTTAAGAAGGGAGTCTTTAGCAAGACAAGATGTTCTAAGGTATCCAAGATCTGATTTATTTATTTCTATTTTGAAGGTGGTATTCATTTTAAAAGTGTTTGAGGCTCTCAGCTGTGATTGGCAGTGTGAAGCCCTTGCTTTAGTGATTCTTGAAATGAAAATTTATTCCTCTTGTATTGCTGTCTCAATAGATCTTTTATCTGGCTCTTGTATAACTTTATTCTCTTATATGCACATAGTTGTCTGTGTGGCTTTGAGTATGTTGTTACATTTTTATAATCTGTTAAAAGGCATTGCATTTTTAATGCCATAAGTCTACACACCAAGACTGGACAGATTGTTAGAGAAAATCATTAAAGACATAAAATGTTTCAGCTTTGTAAGTCTCCTGTTATCACATGTTGTCTTTTGAAAGATTCACATGCCAAAAAATAAAGTATATCTCCGAAGTTAATTCCCCTGCCTTACTTGTTACTCCAGAGAACAATTTTTGCATACAGCTTCAGCAAAAAGAAAAAGAATGAAAATAAGAAAATAATGAGAAAAGGGAGAAAAAAAAATCTTGTGATTTCTTTTTCTTTTTTAGTCTAGTTGAAAAGGATATCAAAATATTTTTAAATGATTCTTATTTATTATTATCTTATTAATTATAGTTATCCTTTGATGGTTTGAGAACAGCATTTATGGAACTTTGTCTTCCTTCTATTATTTAATCAGTTCTTGTGTTGGTCATAAGAAGTTACAAGATACAGACATTTAAAAACTGTATTCTTTAAAAACAGAAGCCTTAGTAGTGTAAAAATTGGAAAATATTACATTTATTAATAAGCACAAATAAAAGTAGGAATTTTAAATGTTCATCTTACAAGTTAAGTAACTTACAGGAAAAAGAAAAAGGAAAAAAAGGTTGTTGTTACTTGCCCCCGGTACAATATTAGCTTTCTATCTTAAAAAATACTTTCTTTTAAACAGTGTACCACAGTTTTCTCCTTACTGAACTGATTGCTGAACAGCAAAATCTGTGTAATAGGATCATTATCAGGCAAGTTCCTGATTGCTCAAAATCTCAGATGTATAAATATTTTTTCTTAGCACATTAGCGCTATTATTTCTTAAAATCATTGGATATTTAACAGTTCATACTTGTGCTTTATCATTAGAAGGGATTGTTTCCAAGTCTGTGAAGGAAGGATAATGACAGTAATTCTAATGGCATCTTCATAGTGACTGATTTTTCTGGCAGAAGTCTTGAAAGGAAGTGGGAAAATACTGGGATACAGTAGCACAGTAAACATAAAAGATCGCATTGTTAAGGCCAGTAAGATCTAGACAAAACACGTTAAAGTACATCAGTCGTATTCTGTATTTATATCTTCAATTTTTTTTCAAAATTCTGTACAAAATCTTTGTTCCAAAAACTTCATCATATTTCTTCCACAATAAAACAAGAAGAGATAATACAATATATTGTGATTACTATTATCATGTTGTATCAAATAGCAGGTTTAGAGAAGAACATGAGTTTCTGAATTTGATGAGAATTTGAATACTGCAATTTTGAAGTAGAACTTCAAATTTCATATTTTTACTATGAAGTGTTAAGTAAATTCAGTATTTTCTCAGAGTGAAAACAATGTCATTCCCTTTACAACTATTGTCATTCCAAATTCTGCTTGAATATGCTTTGATAAGGAACTCTTCATGTTATATGAATCAACATAAGCCATACTGCCTTAAGGTATGAGGCAGTTGAGAGCACTGGAAACAAGTCATTGGTAGCACACTTACAATACAGTGTGCAGGCATGGATGCAATAGATTTACTGTGCTGTGTTTTTCACAGTTACTATCCGTGTGGAGTGAGCACCAGAGTGTCCCTGCATTTGTGCCCATTCTCTGATTTGTCTGCATTTTCCAAATTCCTAAGAAAAATGCTTTGTGTATAATCTTTTTTTAATCATTAATTAGAAAATGGATGTCCCCTTGTTTTTGTTTTTACACATCTTTTTGATGGTGCTAAAGCCCAGTAACTGAAATCAAGTCCCCATACGGCATTTCAGACTCCAAAGACCCTCCTGCTCACAGTGAGCTCTTCCCAACAACTGGCTGTGATGAAAGAAGGATAATAACGTGCATTTTGTTAAGACTGCCCTCATTGAGGAGAGGCTGATTTTTTATTATCAGTGTATAGTGGCACCAGGCATGATTCAGTTTGAGTGTTGTAGTTCAGAGGGCATTACTGAAGATAGTTTAAATCAGAACACTGAAAACACTGTTTGCTTTCATTTGCAACCTGACTCCTGTGCCATTTGAAACATGGCTTGACAGACTACATAATATTAGGGTCTCAATTAAGTATCTTTCCAATAATAATACTCTTCTGGTTTATTCACTGTGACCTTTGCCTTTTAACATGGACAATAAATTTGCTTTAGATAACCTTTCTAGCTGAACACAGCATTGTCTGATGAAATTACTTAAAATAAAGTGAATTATTTCTGGGTCTGGAAACCAAAATGTGAAGCTCATAATATGATCAATCAAATGAAAGCATGTACCTGGAGGGGAAAGAAAGGACCATAAACTTCTAACACGTACCTCTGCTGATATGTCCTATAGAATTTTCTGCATTCTGGATGTACACGAGAAGAAGGAATTTAATGTGCATTTCTTACTTTCATATAGGAGATAGTTATGGGTTGGGGAAATAGGGCACCTTTGTTAATTTCAGCTACTGCTGGAAATTAGAGTGTCAGAAGTAAGTTTTTTGGCTCTATAGGTTTGTGTCCACAAGAAATACCTTCTTAAAATTTGTAACTAATGGTTTTGACCATAGTAACTGCGATTGCAGTCCTAGTTAAATAAGGATGGTATCTGAAATCATTTGAACTGCCATTTTGTCATGTCCTATTCAGAATATACCAGTTTAAAAGCTGCAATTTCATCTATGCTGACCTTGCAAGAGGAACCCATGTGGTTGCTCTCTGGTCCGTATACACAGCTTCTCAGTATCCTTTATCTAGCTTTGTACAAGGCAGGGCCAACTGCCCTGTGATTCTCAGGCCATCCTCAGATAAATCCTGTAAAGTCCTATTGGAGGAGACTTTGCTGTATGAATAAGCTCTTTAAAACAGGAGGTGTAGAAAAACTCAGGATGCCAGAGGCTACTGTAAGGCTTCTGTGCATTTCAGTAGAGTTGTCAAGGCTGCTGAGGGTGGAAATGATGCCCAGATAAACCTGCATCCCATCCCTGTCTTGTAATAATAGATCTTGTGGTGTGCTGGACTGGCTTCTGTAACTGATTGGACAGCTGAGATAGGAGATGGCAAAAAAGAGAGATGAACTTGATGGGAATGAGGCAAACACTAAAAATTAACAAACTGGGAGAAGTCACGGTTTGGGAAGACTGAGACACTGTGGAGTAGTGTGGAAAAAGAGGAATCTGAGTTCCTGGAGGCTTCAATTACTGGCCATAAAGCAGTGATAGACAAAGTTGAAATAGGAAAAATTATCAGGTTCAAATCTTCTAGCACAGAACTCAATCAAGGGAAAAATCTGAGAAAAGGGGAGCTTGAGTAGGTAAAAGTTATTTCTTGTTGTTGCTGTTTTAGAAACTGGCCTTCTATGACAGAAGATGTTAAGTTGCTGTAGAAATAATGATGAATATTATGATACAAACTTCTGAGAATTAGATGTCTCCAGTAGAAAAATTAGCAGCATCAGATTTCCAGCACTCCCACACTTTTTCACTTTTAGAGAGTACCTTTTGGCTGGGAATCAGAAAATACTGCATAAACATAAACATGTATGAATAAAGGAAGACTGACCCATGGAAATGTTTGATTTTTATTTATTTATTTATTTATTTATTTATTTGCTGAGATCACACGTTGAAGCATGGTGAAAGAACCAGGAAGAGTGCCAAAGTTTCCTAATTTGTTGTACATTGTTCTTGCAAACAGACAGTATCTCCTGTATGGTGATTGGATTTATCAACTTTTTTATTTATACCAGTATTAATAAAATAGAATTAAATATCTGGTAGATCTGATTCTAAATGTACTCTCTGTGAAAACTAAGACATTAAGTCTGTTTCCTATGGGTTTGAATCTCATGGCTGGATACTCTGATGTCTGGTAAAATCTAAGCCCTCCAGTTGAAGATTTTCCCACTGCTCAGATATTTATGCGGCCTCTTGTTTGCCTGGATTCTGTAGCGTATAACAAAAAGGAAAATATTATTGAAGACTTTCTTTTCATGGGATGCTACTAACAGGAGCTCTTTTTTTAACGTCTTCTTTACCTCTTACTTCCATTAAATTTATTAGAATAAAACATAGTTGTGATCATGACTCTTCTGTCTGATTGGCTTGAAGACCTGTTGAGGAGAGCCAGTACTGAGAGAGACGGTCAACAAAGGTGTAAAATTTTCCAGATTGTCTGATAACTTCAATTTCCTTAGGAGACCATCTTAAAATTAGGTTAGCCTTTCAAGTATCGTGTTGTCTTCTTCCTAAGTAAAACATAAATATGTGTCATTATTTATATGATTTGCTAAAAGAGTATTACATTTGAGATCTTTAAATATAGAGGACTCTCACATCTATAAAAACAATTAGGCTGACTGGTAACAGTAAGTAAAAATGCCTCAAGATTGCTAAGGTATGGAACAAATCCAATAGCAGCATGATCTGTGAAGACAGGCAGAAATACTAGAAGTGAGAGAGTTTATATGATCCAGAAGTAAAAACGATTGAACAGTCAATTACTTCTAGAAACTGTTTGTTTAAACACTTAACCACTGCTAGCACTTAAGTGCTCTAACTAGTCATCTATGTACAAGCAATAGTGCTACTGTATGTCTCTCAGACATTAACTACAAACCCTTAGGATCAATTCAATTCCTACTCCATTGAATCCATATATTTTTGAAAATAATTTGGGTTGTAAATCGCACTTGACTTAAAAAAAAAAGGATTGTGATTTAGCATAGCCAATGAAAACATTTGTTTCACAAGTTTAAACTTTCCCATGGGAATATTGAAGCAGCCCTTCTGATCTCTGTGTGTGTATTCAAAGGAAACAATACAAATGCTTGGGAAAATATACTGGAACATAGATGTTGCTTCTCAAAGAAATACGACATACTTGTTAGATTTTTTTAGTTAGGGGTAAAAAACTAAAACTGAATAGCAAATTTTTTTTGGTCTGTGGTTTTTATGGTAGGAGTCTCATTTTTCTGTAAACATGTCTTTCTACACAATAGAACAGCTGAGCAAATGATAGTTGATGTGGCTGCAGCTAAGTGATTGATGCACCTGCATTTAGGCCAACTACAACAACATCACCTCCCATAGGACTTTCTCAAGTAGCCTCAATGAAAGAGACAACAGAGGAAACTTCTATTCACTTGGTACTTAGGTAAAAAGATCAGTACGAAAGGCATGATAACTCCAAAAGAATCCTATTCCTCCATCTGTGCTAATCATGATTTTCTGTCTTTCTATCATAAAACCCCCTCTTCTAAGATTGTTGATATTATCTGGGAGAAAAACAGGTGTCTTTCCCTTCAGAACTCAGACACTACTGGCTTATATCTCTGAAGTAAATGAGTTACAGTGGCTCTATTGTGTAGATTTTTGTCCATTTTGCATATATCCATTCAAAGGAACTTGCTGGGGAAGTACCGAGAATGATCTTCCTCTCCTAACTTCTTGGGACTCTGGCATCAGCTCACCTAGCCAAATAAAATATTCTCATGACATTTTAGAAGTACTTGAGAATTAGCAGAAGTAGGTGTATGAATAGTATTACAGGAAAATAAGTTATCAGTCCAACATTATCCCATTCAAAATCAAATGAGTTCTGCCCCCTCTCTGAAGTGACTGTCTTGAAAGCACTTGTCAAGGGCAATAGAAAGTCTCCAGACTGTTTCAAGCACTTCCTTGAAATATCCAGCTGGAATCAAGTGCCTAAATACTTGTTGCCATCATATCTAAACTCATGGATGTCCAACCTTTTGGCTTGCCTGGGCTTCACTGAGTGAAGAGAAAGTGTCTAGGTCCACGTTTATTCAGATTGCTCCTAAAGTAACACCTCCTAATTATTTCTATGGAAACTACAATAACTACAAAGAGCACCATAACAGTATTTAATGAATTATTAGCTACAAAACACTATTTTTCAATGCAGTGACTATTATCAGCAGTGATGAACAAGAGCCTGCATGACTTGCTTGTAAAAATCGACACCAGTGCAGGTGAACAACTGTCGATGTTGCCACTGCTGAAACACTGCACTCACCACCTCAGTGTGCTTACATCTACTGTTTTGTCTACTTAAATGTTCAGCAAGCACTGATGAGTATCAATGGATGCAGTACCACCAACATCCACCCCTAATGTCATCAGCCAACATCATAAAATAGAAGGCGCTACTTTCAGAGCGCACCTCATAAAATGTATAATACAGTTAATTTATAAGTAACAAAATGCATTTTAATTTTAATTTTTTTTTAATTAAAACATGAAAAATTGAACAAAAACATAAAACTTGTGAGATACTTGGCTTTATGAAACTAACTCATCAGTTTGTTCAATGGAAGTGATTGAAATTCTAAAAAAGTGAGTTTCTGAAGTGAGTTTTCAAGTTTCTTATTGGAGATTTATGATAAAATATTACTCTTTCTATACTTCATCCTTGAAAACAGTTGTTCACAAATAATTGTACTGACAAATAATGATGACAAATCAGACATTATTGTGAAGCAAGGGCTATTTCTCTTTGGTAAGATGGGGCATATTGAAGTCTTGCAAAGAGATATGATAAAGTTTTTGATTGCAACTCTACACATCCAGTTTGAAAATTCACAAGTAATGTTGACTCAAAATGGAGCTGCAAATAAAGAATTGATTTTTTTTTTGAATCTTGAAACCTATTCTCGAATTTCTTTATCAAAATGGAAAGCCAAGCTGCATATTTTTTAGTGACTGTGGTTAGCCAATGTATCAAAATCCACAAAGTTTTTTCCCATAACTTGAGTTAGCATAGCACTGCGCCCTCCCTGTGGCCTAGTTTAAGCACAGATAAGGTTAATTGCACACTGATGTTCAGCTTGTGCTGAGTGACAGTTGCATACATAGCCCAGAAAAGCAGAGCCTCCAACATGGTGGCGCAGCAGCAGGAGGCAGGCTACACTGCAAGCTGGGCCACAAGCATCCTGTGGTTGCAGCTTGGAGATGTCTTTCTAAATTAATCATCTACTCTTTGTGATATGAATGTAATCCTCAGTAGTTGGTTTGTTAGTTTTCTGATTCAGTTTTGAATTATTGCTTTCATATCATGGGCCAACAGTTCAGACCTGTCTTTTATAAGGGCTCTCAGTACTATCCCACTAAAATTCCTAACATTTCCAGTAAAGTGAATTTTGCATTGCTTAAAAGAGCAAGGTAACTTTAATACTGTTTTCTTTCTGCTCTGATCTCAGCATGGATTCTCAGTGAGTTCATTGTCATGACTTCTTTTGGAAAAAACCATACGGAAACCACTTTTCACGGTCATCCAAATGACTTCTGCAGAATACAGCCTAATTGAAGTGCTAGCTTTTTTTCTACATATTGAGTTTTGGATATTTGATATGTGACTATGATAAACCAAAAATTTTCGGCCATATTAGATCCCAAAGTGGATTACAAAGTGTGTCTCTATTTAAGAGCAATTGTGATCTTTCTTTCTTTAAATGTCATAGCAGATTTCAGTTATGACAAAAAGCAGTGATTTAGTATGATATATTAACCACAGCTAACTGCCGTGATCTTGACATATGTGTAGGCCTTGTTTTTGTCTTAATAAAGATGTTGTGAATAACGTATTTGTACCCACTGAATTCCAATGCCAAGTTCATCCCAGAGAGCATCATGTAATCAACTATATGAAGAAAACACTGACAGAGTGCCTGATATTCTTTACTCCAAAATAAATTTTGGTTTTGTGTTTAGACTAACACACTGATAGTTCCTTTCTCTGAGATGTGAAAAAAAAACACAACCCACTGCCATATCTATGTAGCTTATAGATATCTATATAGCTATAATGAACAGATATACCAGCTTTCAATTAAGCCAGTATTTTACTGTTTGCACCTCTCAAGCACATACAAGTTTAGAAAGAGAGACACGTATATCTCCAAACAAATCTGTGCCAAAGGAAATTATATAGTCACCACCTGCAGAAGCATTCAAAAAACTTTTAGATGTTGTACTAAGGGACATGATTTAGTGGGGAAATATTGGTAATAGGTGGATGGTTGAACTAGATGATCTTGGAGACCTTCCCCAGCCTTGCTGATTCCATGACTACATGTGTAAGCAGAGTTACTTTTTACTGATATAATTGTGCATAAATAACTCACAAAAAAACCCAGCTTTTTTAGAAACTCGTTTAAAAGGGAATTAATTTTCATTAAATTCATTTAATTTTTTATAAAGGTAGCCATTAGAAGTATTTTGAGTCTGTGTGATATGTAACTAGAAGAAAAAAAAAGCTTTTTCAGATCTTGTAAATTGCAATATACAGACTTTTGACC
Source organism: Tympanuchus pallidicinctus (assembly GCF_026119805.1). Lineage (NCBI taxonomy): Eukaryota > Metazoa > Chordata > Aves > Galliformes > Phasianidae > Tympanuchus > Tympanuchus pallidicinctus. The sequence goes on from NW_026294744.1 coordinate 2,203,205, forward strand.
TCAACATTTTAAGACTGTAATTCTGAAACACTAGTCCTGAATAAATGTGTGGCTTTGGCTATTTCTTTTAAATATATATTTAGAGGAGCATTGTGAAATCAAATATTGATACCATTATTTCCCTCTGATGACGCTGGCTTCATTGTAACAATCTTTGTCATGGTGCACCCAACAACTTGCACAAGGTTAAAAGGTTCTGTTAGGAACCTCTCTTAGGGTAATTTTAAAAGATTAAAGTGCATGTATCAAGCACAGTATGCACTTTTTCTAAAGTCTGATATTAGTTAGCCAACTGTGTTCATTTTATCGGAACCTTAAGTTTGATTATCTAGAGCGAAAGTGAGGAGTATAATAAAGATGATCTTAGTTATCTAAAAAGCTCCAGGATTTAAAGAAGTACAGAAGGACCTGGAAATGATCTCAGTGTCCTACTGTTAATTATTCATGTTCTGGAGAGACTCTGGTGACTTCAAAACATACAGTCAAGCTACCAATAAGCACTATTTTGTCTTCACTAATATCTCGTTTAAATTTAATAATCATATTTATATGTTAAAATCTTTTAGAGTCTTTTCCTTGATCCCTTCAGTAGAAGGGAAAGATACTGAGAGATCAGAAAAACCTACCTGATCAATGCATGGCTGAGAAGCTGTCAGAGGAATATTATCTTTTTTTTTTTTTTTTTTTATCATGGGGAAGTTTATCTGGCACCAGGTCTGCTGGCAACAGATGGAGTCCACCTGGATCAAAGGGAGAAAAAGATTCTAGTCTAGAAATTTGGGGGATTCACTGACAGAGCTTTAAACTGCATTTGAAGGAGGAAGAGGTTAAAACTAGACTTACTAGGGATGAGCCCAGGAGCAGCATTCCAGTGTCAGGAGTGAGACCAATAAGCCAGCTGAAGTAATCCTACACCAATACACACAATATGGGCAAACAGGAGGAACTGGAAGCCATTGTCTGACCAGAAAACTATGACTTACTTGCTATCACAGAAATGTGGTGAAATTATTTTCATGACTGGAATGTTGCAGTGGATGGCTATAAGCACTTGAGTGGAGACAGACTAGGAAGGAGAGGGTGGTGGGATGGCTCTCTGTGTTAGGGAGTATTTCAATTTTGTAGAGCTCAATATAGGGAATGATAAGGTTGAGGTTATGGGTGAGGATCAGGGGGAAGGCCAACAGGGCTGACATCCGGTGGGAGTTTGTTATAGACTGCTCAAACAGGATGGAGTGACAGACAAAGCGTTCTACAAGCAGCTGGCAGAAGTCATGCCAAGGTGGCTCTTGTTCTCATGGAGGACTTCAACTCAGCTGATATCTACTGGAAATACAATACACAGAGGAAGCAGTCTAGGAGTTCAGGAATGTGTGCAAGATAACTTCCTGACACAGCTGTTAAAGGATCTACCAGGGGAAGCACCTGATTAGACCTGCTGCTTACGAACAGAAAGGACTGATGGAGATGTGGTGGTTGGAAGCCAACTTGGGTGCAGGGCCACTAAATGACTGAGCTCTCTATTCTTAATACAGTCAAGAGGGGAATCAGAAAATCTGCTACCTTGGACTTCCAGAACAGAGACATCATACTGAGAACACTGGCTGGGAGTATCCTTTGGGAATCAGAGCAAAGAGGTGCAGGAAGGCTGGACAATCCTCAAGAAGGAAATCTTACAGGTTCAGGAGCAGACTGTCCACCCATGCCATACGATCAGCCAGAGGGGAAGACATCTGGCCTGGCTGCACTGAAAGATTTTGCTAAGACTCCAGAAAAAGAGAGTTTAGGATCTTTGAAAAGAGTCAGGCAACTCAGTAAGTGTACGAAGATGTGGCTGGTTATGCAGAGGGAAAATTAGAAAGGCAAAATCCCAGTGAGAATTTAATCTGTCCACCAGAGGTAAAAATAAAAAGTGGTTTTACAAATGTATTAACAGCAAGAGGGGCAAGGAGAATCTCCCACGTTTATTGGATGCAGTGGGGAAAGTTATCACCGAGAACAAGGAAAAAGCAGATATTATCAATACCTTCTTTACTTCTGCCTTTAATAGTCAGGCTGCTTATCCTTAGGGTAAACACCCGTGAGGCTACACCTCTAGTGCTGTGTTCAGTTTCATGCTTCTCACTACAAGAAAGACATTGAGGCCCAGGCGTGTGTCCTGAGAAGGGCAACAAGTTCTGGAACACAAGACTTTGGAGGAGTGTCTGAAGGAACCAGGGTTGTGTGGTCTGGACAAGAAGAGGCTCAATTAAGACTTTTTCACTCTCTACAACCTCCTGAAAAGTTGGTTGTAGTAAGGTTCTGAAAGGAGGTTGTGGTAAGGTGGAAGTCAGTCTAATCTCCTAGATAACTAGAGATGGGGTGAGTGGTGTCCTCAAGTCAATTTAGGGAAGGTAAACTTGGATGTTAGAAAAATTTTCTTCTCTGAAAGAGAAGTCAAGCATTGGAACAGGCTTCCCAGAAAAGAAGTGGAATCCCCATAACTGGAAATTTTAACGAAATGGGTAAATGGGGCTCTTAGAATCATAGTTTAGTTGGCATAGTCGGTTAATTGCTGGTCTTGATTATTCTAGGAATCTTTTTCAACCTCAGTGATTCTGTGATACTCTCAGTATAAGGATAAAATATGCACCAAATCTTCAAAAAGGTATATTTGTAAAAAACAGATTTCATTTCAGAAGATTACTGAGTTGCTTGTGACAGTGAATAGACTTGAAGTAGCATTCTTCTTGGGATGTCTATCTCCTCTATGTTATGAGTACAGGACAAATATTTATAATTACTAGAATTCTCTTGACTCACTACTCAGAAGAGCATAACACAGCAAAATTGATGACATGATGCCTAACTTGCATATCCACAGTACCCATTTTGACATCGTTTTAAATTTTTCTAAAGTCTAAACAGAGTACAGCAGAATTTGAATGAACCTTTTGTTGGAACAATATTGTTCATCCGGCTCTTTGCATATGACCACTTTTGAAATGCTGGGTCAAGACATAGCAAGTTGCTCTTGTCTTCCTTCTTCTACACTTGAGTGAACAATCTCTTCTATAGCATGATTATTTGTGCAGGTCTATAATCCTCAGGAGACTTTTTCTTTATCCTGGTGAGTTTTTTCATTGCTTTTGGTTTTTTTTTTCATTGCTGTTCATTTGATTTAATTTTTTCTGCCATGAAACAAAACGGAAATTCTCACCCATGCAAAAGTTACCTACAACTTATTACATATCCAGTTGAAAATAATTTTTGCTCATTTGAGATTTTATTGGGGTTATTTATTAAGGAAATGTAGCATAATATTATTCCCCAGTGTTGGCCACACCACTGGGAGTATGGCTTGGTCTGTGATCTGTAGTTGACTGCAGACTTGTAGTAGATTGATGATAATGAGATTCACTGCAATTAATAAGAATATTCCTCTGTGGTTTATTCATAGAATCATAGAATCATAGAATGATGAGGTTGGAAATGACCTACAAGATCATCTAGTCCAATCGTCTCCTCATCACCATTGCTACCACTAGCACTAAATTATTTCTATTTACTATTCTAATTAGATACTAATTATTATAATTACTATTATTTCATCATAAAGGAATGATTTGTAATTTCAGATAAAGATTTGAAATTTAATTTATGGTTGCAATTGTCTTCTTATTCTCACTGTTGGAATTTTCACATTATTGTAAGCTTTCTAGGTTATAAATCTTTGGCTGGAATTTCTTTGCTTTTTTGATCCAAGAAAATATTACTCGAGCTATTTAAAGCTTCTCACAATCATTTATTTTCTCCAGTTTCTTCCATTCCAACTTCTGCGCAATTATAGACCCTTGTTTGGGTTTGAAATATTAAGAAAAAAATGGATAAAAAAGAACTGATTTTTTTTCTGAATTTCAATATGAGACTGCTCTTAAAAAATTATTTACTGTTCTAGAATTTCATACCCAAGGGATGGTTTTATTTAGAGTTTCACTCAATATTACTCTCTGCGAGAACACATAAAGCCCAGAGCAATTTATTATGCAAGCTGTTTTTCTTGCTGAACTTCAAATTGCAATATTATTTTTTTTCACTGGGGAGATGGAATGCAAGAGATTCAGTTACAGTTTTTTGTTGTTGTTGTTGTTGTGGTGTTTTTTTTTTTTTTTCCTCTTAGGAAAATTCTGGGCTGAAACAGTCATTGCTTTCATATAGCAAACCTACTAGTTGTTGCTTAAAAATACTGTTATGTCAGTTTGGCTAAGATAAATAGGTGATTTTTTGTAGGAACCTCCATTACTGTGGAATGTTTCCTGTTTGACAAATGTAGTATGTGTAGATAGACAGCAAAACACTCAAAGGAGGGAGACACTATAAAGCTGAAAGCCTTGCTGTTCACAGTTTGGGGAAAAAAAGCACAGTAACCCTAATCTTTTGCAAGTTTTCAAGAGCAAATATCTACTTTTCATAAATACTATTTGCACCACAGGGTAGCTGAGACAGCAAGCAAGAGTCACAGGGATCAGAGCTTCATGCATCTTGGACTAGTGGCATGCAATTTATGCAGTCTCCTCTGCTGGCTCACTTTGTTTTCTTTATCTCACATCTTTATTCTGCCTACAGAGATATACAGTAGGTGGAATCTGTCAGGCATGAATGCAGCAGGCAATATGAAAGTGAAGACTGCTGGCGTCAGATTGATTAAGCCTGTGCACGTGTCTGCAGAAAGGAGACACATCTCTGCCTGCAATTTTAATCACTCTGCCTGAAATTCTTTCTGTTCCTTTTCTCTCCTATTCAGGGCACAGTGGGAACACTCAAGTAAAGCAGAAAAGTAATCAAGGATAAAAACTTATTATCTTACCCCTATTGCTTTGTTATCAATAGAGGTGTATGAGGCATGTGCATCTTAAAAGTTCTAACAGGTCTGCTGGACTTTTCTTTATACAGCATTCATAATGAACACCATATGTTGGAAACATACCTAAGGACTATTTGAAGAACATTTTGGAAACACCAGTCTCATAGTTTCTCAGCTTACAACTTTAATCTTTGTTTTGTTTACTGGAGAAGACAAAGCAGGAAAGTATTTTGCTTATAAGCTCTTCTGAGAGCAATGAATCCTTTTTAAAATACATGCATATTCATTTTTAATTATTTTGAACTGCAAAGTGATTCCCCAGTCTGTAAAACATGGAAGTATCCATAGAAAAAAATTGTGTGTTCACAGTGCAAACTGACAAAGAACTGCAACATGCTGAATTTGCTATAAATTTTATTGTTGAAGACATTTGCTAGTCTCGTTTGAATAGAAATGCAAGGGTGAAAGATGCTAAAGGAAAGAAAAACCCAAAATAAGAGAAGAAATTTTAAAAATTAAGAGAATAATTTGGTTTTTCTGCTGTGGAAATTGTTACCTCTAATGTATTTCAGAGTTATTGACTCTGAAAGAACAATGCCTGTGGTACATTAATTGTTTGTTCAGTTTCCACGTAGTAAAACAATGTGTATGGCAGGTTTTCATTTTTTCTAATCCCTCATGGAATAGATGTCAGAATGTCCTACATTCCTTTTTTTGAAATAAGGGAATGAAATATCTTATACTCCCAAAATTTTCAAAATTGGATTCTTCATCCCCCTGCTTTCTTTAAGACTTTTTTTTTTTTTTTTTGGCTTGTCTCAAGCATACAGTACCTAATGTATTCCATATATCTCCAAGTCTCTGTCTACTGAACTTGTGTGTTGCCTCTTGTCTTCTTACAAAACCAAAGTTTTTGCAGATTTAAAAGTATATATGACTATTCATAAATAGTTGTACTATAGTATGTTTGGCTCTTTGTTAAGTAGGTTTTACCACAAATGAAGGGAGAGCAGAGGCGTAATTCAGATTCTGGATACAGCAGTGATAATGTTTTACACAAAGAGAAAATATGGTATAAAAACTGAAACAGACAGGCATGCAAGACTTTAATTTTAACTTGCAGATCCTATTAAGTCACAACTATTTGACTGAATTCCAAAGGCTGCAAATTAAAAGGATTGAACTGAACAGAAAAGTCTTTGATAACATTTAGGCTTAAATATTACAACTCTTGTTTACTGATATTCTAGAACACAGCAAATCCAAAACTCTGCTTTTGACTCACAGAGTGGTATGTTTCCCCAAGAGATGAAAACAAAGCTCTAAGCATTCATATTTTCTAAAGTTCCCATGATATATTTGCAGAAGCTGAAGGTGTTAATCCTTGTGGCTTGACCAAACTGTTACTTGAGCGATTGCACTGTACATTTTCTTAGCAGAACGTGGTTGTATTTGTCTCTGAAATTCATTTCTAACATTAATAACTATGTAATGTTGCTGAGCCTTATAGTGTTGCCTTGCTTCTTTGTTCTTCATGTGTTCAAAACTCAGCTAGTGCACCTTGGACCTATAAGTACTTCACGTTAAATGTTCTTCCATACTTTCCTCTACCAGTGGATGAAAAGCAGGACCCTTTCACTGAGTTTGCCCTCCATCCTTTGAGCTGATCTTCATTTGTGAAGGCTGAATCTCTTGCTGTAAATCAGCACTGCAAATATTAGAAACTAAATTTCTGTCATGCTGAGGCAGATCCTTCAGTCACAGAGAATCTCTCCTGCACCTGTTATTCCCCACTGTGTGGAACTAATACTGAATAAGTATTTTCTCCTCTTGTACACTGGGATTTTACACAGTACCCAGCAGGTAGGCAAAGAAATCTCCTTTGCTTAAAATGTAACTACTGAACTTGATCATACTTTTTTTACTCATTTTCCAAGAATCTGTCATAGCCAAAACTTACATGAGTACAGAACAGGAATAATGAAACAAAAGGGTTTGCCTATCTGAAAGGAGAAGTATTGCATTTTATTAACCAGAAAGAACATCTTTGGCAAATAGATGCTACGCTGGTCACCACAGCAGAAATTGCTATGAAATTATGGAAGAAGACCTTTTTTCTCTTCTGCCTGTCTGTATGCCTAAAAATTCTACTGCTCACATTTGCCCACCTTAGCAAATACCATATTTTGATCAAACATAAATCTGTTTAAAGCTAAAATAATTGCTTCTCATGGTAGAATTCTTCCTTTCACTTTTTTTGAAATTACTTAGTTCCACCTACACTGTGTTTGACTTCTTTGACCTGCACTATCTACATTTCACATCGTACTGTGATGGAATTTAAATAACCTGTGCTGTCCTGTGCAATTAAATCAAAGCTTGCATAAGCAGGCATTTACTGAGAGACACATTTTCTGTTATTGTCTTCCATTGATCTACTGTGTGCCCTATATGAGCCTGAAGCAATGAGAACTAGACATCAGTTCCAGGAGCAATTTCCCCTGGGCTAGTTCAGCTCTGATTTTAAGACGAAAATCTTGGCATTCGTAAGTCTCCATTTATTTTGTGGCATGATGCAAAAGAAAGTGCTATAAGTTAAGCAGTTAAGCATGACTGTTTTCATTAATTAAAATAATCTTTTTCCTCTTTTTTTTTTTTTTTTTTTTTACTACTGACCTAGTGGAATGTATTTTTTGCATTTTTCTTCTGATGTTTTACATTTCAGTGCCTTAATTACAGACTTGATTAAATATGGCATCACACAGTTTTTACTAAGATATTGAGTTACTCTAGTTAGTTATGATAGTTTACAGATATAATGAGAAGTTCTTGTAAAAGCAATCAAATTGCCATCCAAAGATTAGGCCTATCCAGCATGGATTCATAAAAGGCAGGTTCTGCTTTTCCAACTTGGTCTCCTTCTATCACCAGGTGACTTGCCTCGTGGTTGAGTGAAAAGCTGTGGATGTAGTCTACCTAGATTTTAGCGAAGTCTTTGACTCTGTCTCCCACAGCATTCTCTTGGAGAAACTGGCAGCCTGTGGATTGGACAGGTGTGTGCTTTGCAAGGTAAAGAATGGGATGAAGAATGAGTCCAGCAGATTAGAGAAATATTGGTGAATAGCAACATAGAATGTCTTGAATATCTTCAGATGTTCTTATCTTACCTGAGAAAGGAAAAATAATTGGGAGTAATAACTTGTATAAAGTCACTGATTTTTCATTACTATATTCAGTAAGACAGCAGAAAGACTGAATAATTTAGTTTATTGTTATGTCATTTTTTTTTTTTTTTTACATTTATATGTGCTCCTTTTTTGAAGAGTTATTCCTTGTTGCTTTGGTACTTATGGTTTGTAAGTGATGAATGATAACAAACCCCACAGAGTCGATGCAATTACTTTAAAGGTCACTGTATCTTGTAATGTTCACTAGGTTAGGTCCTAGATACACTGGCTTCAGAGAGAAGAGCAGAGCTGTGGAAAATGGGGCTTTATGAGTTGGAGTATTTTTTTGGTCATGCAACTCCATTTGATGTTGTACTTGGTGAAACAATCTGCATCAGATGCCTCGATTGAATAGCTTATGAATAGAATCCTTGACCTGGAGAGGTATCTAAAAATTTCCTGATGCTCCCAGTGGAATTATTAAATTCAGCTATTTCATTAGCTTTCAATTTAAGTAGATACCTCATATCTATAATTCAATCTGATATAACGGTATTACTGTGGCTGGGAAAGACCACTGGACATAACGTAGTCCAGACCCCATTCCAAATAGAGTTAGGAGGATAGGCTGGCCATGGCCTTGATCAGGTTTGTTGGGAAGATTTCTAAGGATAGAGACTCCACAGACTCTCTGGACAATTTGGTTCAGTGTTTAATCATCATCACCACCTTTTCTTGTGTTGTAAAGGAACATTCTTCACTGCGGTTTCTAATACCTTACAGATAATGGGACTATAGCATCCAGGCCCAACTGACTTATGTTTGATTGAGGTCCTCTCTTTTCACTTCAGTCCAACCTGAGGTGACCCTCATTTTGTTCTCAGCCACACAAACTCACCCTACACACTCTTGTTGAACCTTAATAAAGGTCTCACTGTTTTTAATGCTGCTTCTCTTCACTAATATCCAGACCACAGCTAATATAAATCCTAAGAAAAGAAGAACTTACTGAAATTCTACAGCTAGTGGGATGAAATGAGAGTTGAAATGTCAGTTATTTATTTACATTCTTGCTTGTATCACCAAAATGCTCTGGCCATATTCTGGCAATACTGCTGGGCTGGCTGTCACTTAGAGTAACAAAGCTCAAGGCATTGTAGTCTGGCAGCCGGTGCTGCCTCTCTTGCAGGAGGATTGTCTGTCTCATGAAGCAGATGAGCTACTGATTCGAATGCAGAGCAATACAGAGGATGTGGAGGATAAGAGCCTAAAATCATGAGCAGCACTGAGTGAGTCAGTATTTCTAGAAATCCTGTAATCACTGCATCACAAACTGAAGCCAAGGTATGATATTCTCACTTTTATAAAAACATGTGCTGGCAGGAGACCTGACTCAGGCATTTTACAGGATTCCCAGATTGCTCAAGTGCCCATTTTCTAGCAGATAATTTTTCATTTGGAGATGTATATTTATTGCTTGAGTGCCCAGCCAAAGTAGTCAATATTTGTTTTCTGTCTGTCTTTTGAGAATGTTCCTCCTTTCATCTTGATTTGAAGGTAGAGGATGTAAAGGTGTAAACCAGAAAGGCAAAAGTGGGATATTACAGTGACATTTCTAATATTAAAACAAAAGAGAAAAGGGGTTGGTTCACTAGTGGCAGTGGATTCTTATACTGTCATCTATAGCTTCTGGTCTGTCTCATGATATCCATATACAACATATCTTCAGTCTACTTGGACATATTAGTTCCAAGTCCTGTTTTTCAGTTCTTGTCCTCAGAGCCAGACTGCAGGAACTTGCTGTTTTTCTTGAGGCTGCACTGCAGGGGAGAAAAGAACTGGGGTGAACCATAAACCTGTTCTTTCAGTACCTGCCTTAGGTGAGGGTCCTTCAAGGCTGAGCACAGATTTTATGGGGAGAATTCCATTCTCCAAAGTTAGCAACATCATGCTTTTCAGCAACAGAAATCCCAACCTTTTCCAACACACCATTTTTTCCCACGTTTGTGCCACTGCATAAGTTCCCTAATATATGCCTTCCACTAGGATTGTGCAAAAAGTAGTGATGGCATTTTTCTAAGGCTTGTTAGAAGCTTGCAGAACACATATCCTTTAGTTAGGGATTTAGTTAGCTCAGAAGTAGGCATTTGTTTTTATAATTATGCCTCATTCAAGACTTGAAACAATCGCTTTAGGTTTTATCATGCTCATTAGGAGGCCCTGTGTTTCAGCAGTGTTATTGGATTGTGTGACATCTGTAATTACGCTGTAATATCAGCCCCTGCAGCCATGCTGAAGAATTTTGTTCCTCCCCCAATCTTGCTATGCTACATTGTGTCACAAACAGCCTGTTGTTGTAAACACAGAAGAAACAATCTTGTGCACAGACAGTCTGTTGACAGTTGAGAGAGATGCAGAAGACAGTTGGTCACATCGCTTGGGAAAAAAAAAAAAAACAGACAAGGAAGGACATGTTTCTATGAATGCAGACAGTCTTAATTCCAAAATTAATTGTGTCTCCAGACACTGATAAATAAAGGGGGAAAGGAGAGAGTTGAAGCAATGTGTTTCCCTTTGATCTGTAATTTACCTCATCTGAAAAAATGTGCTTATACGTAACAAGACAGGTTTGGAGTATAGGTCATCTGGCTTTGTTTTAGAGAGGTAAACAACGATTAAAAAAGTGGTTCAGGACCATTTCAGGACTACAAGATTTGTATCTACCAAGCTTTATATGACACTGGGAGAGGAAGAAGCACTTTCCTACATTCGTTCTGAGAAACATTAAATGTGGCTCTGTCCAGAATATCATGGCTAAATGCATGAGACCATCTCACTAGATAGGGCAAACTGTAACTTGCTAAGTCTGTCAGCATCTAATCTTCAGACTGCAAACGAGATTACAGAAACAGAGACTGTGCTATTTAAAGTGCACAGCAGGCTGCCAAAAGGCTTCTTGTTTAGCTGAACCAAGTCAACAGAAGATGGGTATGTGAGAAAATAACTCTGGCAGCTACATCCAGTTTTGAGCTTGGTTTTGAGTTAATTCACCAAGTTAAAAAAAAACAAACACATCCTTTTAAATAAGGACCAAGCTGGACAGATTTGGAGAGCAGAATTATATAACCACTGTATGCCTCACCATACTGTTGCGTCCACCCTAGCCGTCATACCAAAAGGAGCTAAGGGGAACAACATTTGGACCATATGGGCAGCTTATCCTTCCTGTAAGTTTCTGAAATGATAATCTCCCAAATGTCTTGATGTTCTTCAGCTAAGAAAAGCAGTCTGAGTTCCAGCTGCATTTTGTACAATGTACAGAGCAAGCAGAAGATTCAGTCTTCACATACAAAACCGCTTTACTTAAAAACAGAAAATCATGACACACCAAAACAAACAAACAAACAAACAAAAACAAACAAACAAACAAACAAAACCCACAATATTTTTGCTGCATGAAATAGGAGTTCACTGTGGACAGCATCAAAAGAATACAACATGCATATTCTCACTTCTGATAAATATAACAATAAAAAATCATTCCTGACAGTCAGCTAAGAGAAAGGCTTTAGAGGCGTTGAAAGAAAATAACATATCATTCACATCATTCTGTTCCTGATGACTCTTTCCTCAATTGGACTGTTGTGCAACTGCAAAAATGTAAAATCAGATTTTCCATTCTTTACAAGGTCTCATACTACATTCAGCACCAGATCTGCACTATTCAGTGTATCTGTCACATGCTGTTTGTTAGCTTGGCATGTTAGCCCTGACAATATTCATGTTCATACCTCTGTATACTGATTTTAATACAATATCTTTAGTGTTTAAAGTTTGAAACAAAAAGCAGCACAAAATCAGGAAGGTGTATTAAGTGTTGTATAATATATATAAAGATAGTTTTGAGGGATGGAGAGGTAGTACTTACAACAGTCACCAGAAGTTACATATGAACTGTCAATCTTGTGACTATAGTTTGATATCACAAAATTGGAGAGAACATTAGGTATCAATGACTGAGAGAATAGTAATGGTGATTTCACCATTTAAAACAAGAACATTATTTTCTTTGCAAGTGAGTGCAATCCTTGCAGTATACAACTCATCTCCTTGGCAAAGACAAGAACCTTGACTCAGATCATGTAAACTACTTTTCCATTGTTGCAAGTAATGTTGTCATAAAATAGTTTATCTTATTACCTCTGTAAGATCTGTAAAATAGGGACCACGTGATTTTCTCTATGCCATTCTCTGCTTTCCAGGGACCATGATATAGAATAATATCAGAATTTGAAGGCTTTTCTTCAAATATTTTTCTTTAAATGCTAAGTAACAGAAATGTGTCTTGGTCAGCAAATAAGAAATTATGATTCTTGAGGGGAAAGAATTTCAAAACAATTCATTTTACTAAAGGTTTAAACATATTTTGCAGAAGTGCGCATGGGAAGGTTAGTTCAGTATTCAATGTCGTTACTGCAGAAACACAGCATATTTAATTTAAACTGGGAATCAGATTTCTTCCTGGATGGACTCATCCACATTCACTGCCATTGTGGAAAGAGCATTTTTAAAAATGACTAATGATGTTGGGTAACTAACCTGACATCTCAAAGAAATCTGATGTCTGGACACTGCAGGTCATTTGTCATTAAAAAAAAATATTGTACTTAAGTTTCCAGGAGATTGGAAGTACAAACACATGGTGCTTCATTGTGGGAAAAGTGCTGCTTCAGCTTTGCATAGGTACTCATATGTTCACAAACTGTGTTGTGCAACCAACAACGACAAGAAAAAGAAAAAAAAAAAAAGTAAACACATGCCATTTACTCAGGAATGATGATTCGGGTTACTGAATATCAAGGTGGCATTGTGCTGAGCATAATGGAAAACCAGAGTTTAAGTCTGATAAACTATACAAGAGATTAAATATTAACTGTTTCACACTGCAGGAATTAACTCGTGAGTACAGTCCAAAGTTGCCCACTCTTGCATTAATTACCTATCAAATTTATGCCAGTGAAGACTAGCAGAACAAAGGTGCTTAGAGCCTCACAGAACTGACTCTTTTCCTGGCAACAACTTGTTTACATTGAAGTATTTGATTAGGATAAAGGAACCCCTCCTGTCACAGAACTCTCATTTTCACTACAGAGTATGCAGGGCACACATCCATGTGGCCATGGCAAGTTGCAGGCACAGAATTCTGCTTTTACCATGTCTGTGCCACTTTGATTTCTATTCTTTGCTAATGGGTTAGAGCATTTGTACATCCTTTAGATGATTGTCAGGCTTTAAATTAGTTATAACAGCAGAGGAAATTAATATTTTGCATTTTTGCAAGGAAGATAATAGCTATTTAGCAGCAAATACTTCCCCAATATCCCATGTTGAAAGTATACTTTGCTTTTGTCCTAATCCATGCTCAATATTCTTCTCAAAATCCTCTCTTGCTTTACTTCCCAAAACAGCAGACACTTACCTAAATCAGCTGTCTCTTGGCAGGAGACTTTAGTTTGAAATTTGCTTGGACTGAATAGACAAGTGTTCTGAGTTTACAGATCTGAAACACTAGTTTTGTCAGCAAATATTTTGAACAAGAACTGCAAGTTGTATCTATCAGATCTAATCCATGGAGACTGGTGGCAAAGAAGAGCATGAGTGTTACAATATCAAAATAAAACTAATCAAAGTACTTGCAATCATTCTTCTGCTGTCTGCACTCTACTTCATTTTCTTTTCATTAAAAAAAAAAAAGTATCTGATATTGAGCTTATCTGAATTCAACAGTAGTATATGATTTACTTACTCCAAGATAAACTGAAAAATCTTACCAAGCATTCTATTACTGAAAGTTGAATAGCAGCATCATTTCTACTGGAGAACGGGCCCCATCCTGTAAACTCTACTTTACCGGATGTGTTCTAATATAGATAATGGAATCTGCTCTTGTGACTAAGGGAAACTAAAGATACCAGTCTTCTAAAATAGAAAAACTAATTCTAACTGCCATCCTACCCTCCACTTCTCCCCAGCCAAGAGAAAAAAATAAAAAATAAAAATTAAAAATTGAACGTATTTGTATTAATGGATTAGGTTTATACCCTTTAGAAGAGTTGAAGGGTATAAATCCATGTATTTATTTTCATTTCAGATCCAAGTTTAATCTGACCCAGTGATTCCCATTCCCAGTGTCTTTGCAGGCAGCAGAGAGTTTTGTTTGCTTATTTATTAGTTTTAGTGGAGAGGCAGAGCTAGTAATTTAAATTTACTAGTAATTTAAATTTACTAGTAATAGGTTTTCTTTCCTTTACAGATCCTTTAAGGTTAACCCAGGGACAGTGCAATATTTGCATATCACAGGCTGAAAAATAATGATTTAATTTAGTTCCATACATTAGATTGCATTGCACTGTTATGTATAATTGTGTCATAATTTTATGATGAGTTTATTTGACATTCTACTAAGTGAATACATGGATAGAAATGAGGAATAGGGGAGATAAATAGGCTAGATTGTAGCCTCATTGTTTTGCTGTTGTTTCTGATTTTGCTTGCTCATTTGTTTTGTCTTTTGAAATATGTTTAAAGCAACAAGTATGTAGGAAAAAAAATCCTGACGTGATGTTGACTCGACAGACCTTTATGAGCAGAAAGCACAAATAAGAATTCTACACTAGTTAATTTAAAATTCTCTAACAGTTGTGTCTGCCTTCAGATCCCATCAGTAGGAGCAACAAAGCTTTACGGGTTGGTATCCCAATCCATCTTTTTAAACAAAACAACTATCCAAAGTTTTGCAGTACAATGCAAGTTAAAGTGCATTAGAGCACATTTCCAGTTGTAACATATAATACAATAGAAATATCATGACTGAATAGATATTCAATGCACTCACCTGGCACATACGTATCAGCCCATTTCTGATGATATTTTCTACATAAATTTTGTAAAACACCTTTCCCCTCCTTAAAAGACACTTCACAACATTTGTACACAATTTTGTAGATGGGTCTGAAATGCATTTCCAGTGTGGGTTCTCCATCCACTTTTGAGCACAAAGACCTGACATCACAAATGGGCCTAGTATCAATAACTATCTAGGGTTATTTTTAAACATAATTTTAGTGGAATTGGACCTCTGCTCATCAATCACTTCTACTCATTGGTCAGAATGTCAATATACAAAAAATGTGCCATGTTTCTAAACATCAGGCACATTATCACATAATCATTATTTTCTGTCTGTTTAAACAGATAAAAAATCTATTATCTAATATCTTGTAGTTCAAGTTCTAAACTGACATTTTCACTGTATTCTTTCATGAACTGTGATATGATGGGTCTGTGCTTCAGTTTGAACTCTGAACAGAATTTGAAATTGATGCACAAGAACTGTAGATACGTAAATAATTGCAGCTACTCTGTCTCTCATAATTTACTCATGTCATTGTATATAATGAACAGCTTAGCCAGAAGTTCAGCTCATATTACCATTCCAAGACATCCTAAAGCTGCAAGCCAGAAACCTAAAAAATCACAGTACACCTCATTATTAGTATTCATTTTACATTCTTACACATTTAATTCAAAGTTTTCAATCTCAGATCCTGTACTCACAAGTTTGTCTAGAGTCCTGGGAACTGGATGTTTCCCTTAATGAAAGCACTCTTGCATAATTCCTCAGTTCCAGTTCCATAGCATTCTGAAAAGAAAAAAGAAAAACAAACAAACAAACAAAAAACCCACACAAAACAAGAAATATTATGAGATTCTCCATGAAGTCACAAAAGCAAATATTCATTTGTCACTTTGGAGATCTAATTGCATGTTTATGAACAAGTGTATTCAGACTGAATGCCCAAATTACCCAAATTAGATTTTTATCTGCAATATTTTATATGCTTCTCTCCAACATGTATTGCATCTGATCTACTTTTAAAAAATTTTGCTTGTTTCCCGCCCAGGAATTATCTGAAGCAGAGTTTGAAGTAGAGCTCACGTCTCAGTGAAAGTCCTTCTGAGTATAAAATAGGATCTTGACCATAACTATTGTAGTCCAAAATAATTTGTTGCATATTTTGAGTATGTCTGTTGCAAGGTAGTGTGAATATAATTTCATAACATTACTTTCATTATTTGCCGCTGGTTAACTTATGAGTTTTTAGCCTAGCAGGAAAATCGAAGTGCTAATGTGCTGCCAATTACCATTTTGTTAGAGTATTGACCCCTCTCTTTTTCGTCTTTACTTGTACTGATGATCAATTTTCAAGAGATCATTTTTTAATTAATTCTATCACATGATGATTAACTTTGCCAAATATTTAATATCTGTTTTAAAAGTGTGATAAGAACTAAACTTGCAGATTTTTGTTATTGCTGCCAGAAGTCCAATGAGTTCTTGACTTCAAGGTAATATAGAACTTTCCATCGAAAACATGAATACGTTATCACTTTCTACAGATACATCTTAAAACTGTGGCGTATATAACACTTGCTGTATTTTTTGAAAGACTTTTTAATATTTTTTCCTGGTAATTTAGATAGAAAGGGAAATTAGGTAGGTATCTAGGCTGGCAGCTGGCAATTCTGCAAGCAGACCATAGATTAATAGTTAAATATTCAGAACACCTCAATCCAGTAGATGAGATAGTGACAAAAATTTATCCTAAATATTTCCCTAGTATCTTCTACTTATTTTCTTCTCATTTCCTTGCTTCTTGCAGCACAGAGGATACAAGAGAAGGGGCAGAATAGACCACTGCTGCAACTTTCCATTACCCATTTTCTCCTCCTATGAATAGATCTGTGTTTGGGCTACAATAAAAAGCAGATTTTCATTTTTTGCACCTTATGTTTTAAATTCAGCATTCGGACTGTTCAGTGGAAAGTCATCCTGAGTTAGGCACCTTGTTTTTCAGTTTCTTCACTAATACTGAAGTTGCCAGGAGGAAAATGTTTAGTCTGTTGATCACAGCTAAACCCTAGGGTCTTGAGAGCAAAGTGAACATGCCACTGTGGCTTATTCTTTGGGTAAAACTAGCTAGAGCTGCTCATTATGCAGCCTCTGTAGATTCCCAAAGGAATTCTTTAAGCTAAGTGGTCATAGTTTGACCATCTGAGCTTTCAGAGAGAAATTATTCAAATTTTTAAACAGCTTTAGATTCAGACAGAAAATGGCCATAAATAAAAACTTTGTTTTAAGACTGTAATACTGATTTAATTAAGCTGCATTTTGGATTCCTAGGAATAATCAGAGGTCTCAGGTTCTCTTTCCTGACCTGAGCACTTTCCTAACACAAGTTACTTTTTCATACATGTGTTTCAGAGCATGCACACTACTGAGAAAGGTCCCAGATTCACTGCACATTCTTTTTAATCTGAAAACATTTTGGATATGCTTATAGGATTTATTTTTTTTTTCTGCATTTACCAGCAGAAGTAAGCAGCTGCATGAAAATCATAGAATATTAAGAAAATAAAATGTAAAAAAGTTGTACAGCTGTTTTTTTCTTTTATCAGGAATCCCACCCTGAATGCTAGTGAAAAATAACTTCTTCCTACCCCCAGTCATTTTACAGCAGAGGTTTCAGTCCCTTGTCATGTCAATGGGAGACATCACGGGAGAAAGTGCAGTCACCCCAGAGCATAACCCCTGAAACAAAACATTGAGTCATGGAGTATGCTGTCCCAAAGACTTGGAGGGCTAAGGTCATGGTTCTAATAAGGGTATGTTTTAATTGGTTTCTACTTTTTCTCCTCAGACATCCTTCTTCTCCTCCCCTCCTCCTGTTCACCAGCCTTCACACCTTTGATCCCTTAACTGCTGTGCCTCTGAAACTGCATGAAGAAAATTTCAATTATACAAATATCACAATTACCGTGACACATTACAGATAGGGAGAACACAGATCCTCCATTACTAAGTAATCCTGTAAATTGCTTAAAATAACAATAGAGTACTATACACTTTTCTCATCCATTGTCAGACTGAAATAAATAGGTCTTTCTTCGACAAGCCTAATCCCACTAAACAGTACAAAATCCTATTGCTCAATGAATTTTTAATCCCGCTTTAGCACCTCATTTGTCCTGGAGTGTTTCATTATGAAACTAGAAATTCAATACCTTATTTTAGTTACATAATCCCTAGCACGTTTGATTTTCCCCTCTCTCCTCCCAGCCTCTCTTCCCATGTTGATTGTTCTCAACAAGCTTTGTTGAGAACAGCCCTTGCAGTCCCTAGTGCAGAAAGTAAGAGCAGTACTGGCCTGTTGAAAAACAACATGCACGTTTCTGTACCTACATTCTCTCTGTGAACTTTTGGAAGGTAATGTAACTCTGATACAAGAGCTTGCTAAGCTAATACTGTGATGAACATCTTTCAAATCATATTTCTTCTTTAAATGCTCTTATGTTAGCAGTATATCTCTGTTGTTTATCCCTTGTTTGTGTTGTGAAACATAATTTTCATGAGATTCTCATGTTCTTCACAACTGAAGACTTCTGTTTACCAAAGTCCTAGGACTGTGAAGATGCACCACAATTGCCTAAAGTGTAGGTGGACACTTTGGTTCTTTTCTTTGATAGTGTGCTTATGCAGCTTGCAGAAACTACGTGTACCAGCAGGCAATGCCTCTTTCAAATACCTGCTATGATGTATGGATTTATGACTATGAGGAAAAATCACTGAACAGTCAGCATCAAGTTTATGAGACCATTTTAAGAGGGTCATTGTGCTTATGAAGGAGAACTGGGGAACAAAGCAGGAGTTTTACAACATGTAAAACCCACATGAAAACTGTTGAATAAGAGCAGAGCTGTTTGATTTGTTTTCTGTGGTGGGCAACATGTGGCAACTGTACTGGAGGAATTGAGGAGGGAACATAAAATATACATTTTTGCCTCACACTGAAAAGATTTATACAACTAAGGGCTGAATCCCTGAGACTGTCTCAGAAAGTTGCTGTATGTGTTGTGAAGAACAACATACAGGACATTAGCAGACAGGTTAGTATAGCCACAAATCTCCCCTTCTTCCAGGATGTAAATTAGCTGGATCTACTAGAGCTTCTACCTGTCCTAGTTCTGCCTCTGGTTATAAAATGCAAAGCTTAACCTCAGAAGTGAAAGGATTGTGTTGCAAAATATGTGCCATACCTATCCGATATGTAGTCTGAGATCTGTTTTGGTATACCATCTTTCTGTGTCTAATTACTGTTTCAGAAGTGATTAGAATATTTGCTTTAACTATACCTTTTTAATGGAATTCATTTCTAATGAATTCTAATGGGGAGCTATAAGAAAGAAGGGGACAAGCAAAATCAAACAAATCCTGACTATTCTAAGATCATTAGAGGCAAAATAATGAAATTAAACATTTCATGATTTCTGAATTAACTCAAGACAAATTAAAAATTCATCTCTCTTATCAAGTGTAAACATTTAGAGATTAAAAAAAAAAAGGTCAATCATAGGAAATAAATTTTCCTTCTGGTCAGTGGAAGAGTGAGGCTGTGGAAAGAACTCAGTGTCTGAGATACAAGAGAAACAACTAAAAAAGACACTACAGATGTAGAAGGTGACCACAAAATAAATATTGTACATGCTGATACTGACTGGAAGGAAAAATATCCAAGTGGAAAGCACTAATGTTTAGTATTTTAGATTGTATCCACAAAAGACAGGGAAAACAAAGCCATATATGAATCTTAAAATATGGAGGAACAACAGTTACCTAATTATTAAAGGTTTTTGAATGGCTTTATGCATTTGAAGTTTGATTTATTCTACATGAATATGATTAAAGGTAGTATTACTGTTGATGGATATTTTTTGTTATTATTATTTCAAGTTTAATGCACAAAAGTTACAAATTTCTCTCTCACAGGTTTCAGTTTGAGTCCTCAATATTTGCTGACCTGTTCACTCATGAGTAATACTAAAAATGTGAATCAATTCCCTTGAACTCACTGAAACTGAACATGTGAGAGATGATATAAAAAGATGAGGAGAAAGAAAAAACACAGTATGAGAAATCTTTGTAATGAAAGCTACAATGAAGCAGAGCTGAAATGTGCAGGGTTACACATTAAATTGCACAAAAAGAAATTGATGATTTTCCTTTGTCTATCTGCATCTTTGATTATTCTGACTAAACCTTTCCTATGTGTTCTTTCCTATCCACTTCAGTCCACGTTCTGTCCCTTGAAGTAGAAAAGTGTCATTTCATATGCTTTTGCTGAAGTGAACCAAAGCAAAGCCTTTTTTGTATTCATAACATGCTAAACTGTATTCTTTATATTTTTCATCTATTCTTTAAATATATCTCTTTCTCTCTCAGTCCCCAACACTTGAAAAAAAAAAAAAAGTGAATGAGTGACAGATTGTCCTCAGGACGAATCCTGAGATCCTGACAACAAGGTTTGCTACAGGTCAGAGTGGAGACTTACTTACTGAGCTTCACAGGGTCTGAAAAATGGAAGTAGGTACTAACGTACATCAGACTGGCACTAGCAAAGAGCTGCAAGGCAGCCTGAGGAGAGAAAGCTGGGAAAACTTAGCACAGATGCAAAAGGAGATCTTGGCAAAACCTTTGAGGAGCTCCAGAACTGGAATTCCAAAGTGTGTCAGAGATCAGGATAGAGAAGTTTTGGCAGAGCTGCACAGAATCCATAGACTGCAATAACAGGATATGAAACTAAGCATTGGCATTGTCAGAGATGCATGGGAGACAACTGAGCAGAAGAGCCTGCCTTACTTTAGCTAAAATGCTGTTACTCCTGCTCTTTAAGATATATTCATCCTTGATAGGAAAAAAAATCTTTTTAAATTTTATTCCTCTATTGTCTTTAAATGTCATTTTGTATGTGAGAAATGATGACAGTGATCAGATTTATATGTTACTAACTGATTTAAGTTATTAACTGATCTAAAAAGCAAAGCAAAAGTGAGTTTTCAAAGGATCTGGGGAGGTTTGGATTTATGTAAAAACAAAATCTGCAGAGAACACGTGAAGGCGTCAGTGTACAATATCATATATTTTGCCCATTACTGAATCAATTCTAAACAGGTACAAACCATACTGGTCATCCTGCAGGCCAAATGCAGGTAGCTGAGCTCTATTTTTACAAGGATGTGGGAATCTTTCTTTTGCCACTGCCCATACTCACAGTGGGAACTGCTTGACTTTCTTTGAAACAGGCCTAGTTTCAGACTATATGCAGCAGATAGGACTGGGTTGCAGTCACCAGTATAGAATCTCCCAGAAGGGTCCAAATGCTGGTGAATGGTGGTACTGGAAACTACTCTCACATCTACAAGACTGACACATTTGGATTGAAACAGGAGAGAAAAACCAGCTGCAACACTGAGAATAGTTTTTAATTCCCTACATTGTTCTCTTTATTTCAAAGGAGGGCCTACATTCAGAAGAGCAAAAGGAGGGAAGTCTGTGATGGAAATAAATATTTACAATGCTGAAGCATTGGTATAGTTCTCATGAGTTCACATTTTTAGTAAGGTACAATGAACAGATCATTGTGGGTTTTTTTTTAATATATGTTGTTAATAAGAGACTAGATTAAATAAAATAAATATGCATTTCTAATCACCAGATTCACTACAAATGATGTAAAAGAACAGTTTATGAACTCAGATGGTACAACAAATCTCTCTGTATTTGAATACATATAATGATGTACTGGTTACAAACATATTTTGCTTTAATTGTTTGTGTCCATCATCACAATGCAGTTCATTGTGCTCATCATTCTGTTATGCCCACCCCTATAGTTAAAGCTAGAGTACTATCCTTTAATACCTGATTTCTAAGGCAAGGAAAACAATTAAACACAGTTTCAGAAGCAGTAACTCCATCCATTTTCAGCATTAACACTCAAGTGCATACTTAACTAAGCATTATTCTTGACCTTAAATGCTTCACTGAACTATGGACTATAAATCTGGGCTATAGCTGGTCTCTGCAGCACAGATATCAACTGATTCTTGCACTTTTTTAGCAGATTTGAAATTAAAACAGTAGGATGCAAATATATATAACAGGAAATTGTACATCCAATAGCAAATGAAAGTGAGTTTCAGCATCTTCCTTTTTTTGAAACATCTTAAAATCTAATTCATGCCTTTGGTATCAGGCTCAGGTCTGGGAAAAACAAATTGCAAGCAAGCTATACTCATAATTAATTAATTGCTTTTGCTGGCTGATCCGAGAGTCTGTTCTTTGTCTTGTGTATCAGATAGTGTCATGACTAAGATTCCTTATAGCCATACCAGCTAATGCACCTTAAAGCGCTTGTTTTGCAGTCTTTAGATGGATTCCAAGATGCAGTCTTATTAACAGAAACCAGAGCATGGTGTAAGCAGCCTTCCTGATAAACATGTGTTTGAGACCTCTCATTCTGACTCCTCCTCTGCTTCTACCTGAACTCTTTCATTCCACTCACAACTTAGCCACAGCAAAATCATCCTTTCTTATGGTGACAAACATCTTGCATTCCCTTCTCTATTGTTTCCAACCTCACAATTTGTACTTGCCAAAATATCACTTTTGTAAACATAGACTGAATCCAGCACTATCTGTTCCCAATGCACAGTCATCCACCACAAGGATGAATGAGGAATCCTCCTATGTTCTATGAGATTTAGGGCTCATGATTAATATAACAATGACATCCAGGTGTGAGGTGATGGCTTCATATCTGGAGCAAAGGAGCAGTAGACTTAAAATGTAGTATGCAAATGGCAATGTTGGATTAAGCTGCTATTTTTACTTGTTTGAAACGCTTGTTTTAAAATCAATCAGATTTATTGTAGTAGAACAACAGCTAAAAAATATTTTTTTATACCACACAGAAATCCTGGGCTTCAGAGGGATCTGAGAGGATTTAGTCTTTCTCTCACCATCTCTCATCTTCGTAGTACAAAAAAACAAGACTGCTGAAACCCCAGGGTACATGAATCAGAAGTCCATAGAGCCTAATTGCCTGTCTCTAGCAGTGATGTGAACACTTTGGGATAAGTAATAGAACAGGCACAGAGCCATACTTTCTGTGATTCTTCATACTTGCTCATGTTCTCAGCATCTGTGGCTTAGAAATTCCTCAGATCTAAAGCAAACACTCAGATTATAGGTGCAGAGATTTAGATGCATCTAAATACATGTCTTGTGCAGTTAGTAAAGGTATGTTCAAAAAAATCTTCTGAGAACTGGAGGCATCACATTTCTTGTGCTATGTCTAGGCACTAGTGTTCCTTGCAATATTTATTAGTTAAATCTTGCAGGTTTGCTGTATATGAAACTCACTATGCCTAGATATTGTAGCACATGCATCAATATTTCCTTTCAGGAATTTGGGTGCAGATAACAAGAGAAACAGAAAAAAAAAACAAACAAAAAAACAGAAGATGTCTTCTTGAGAAAGAACAAAGCTGTTAAAGAACTGCTGTGATGCTGAAGGAACAGTGGTTTGCATTGAAGACTTACAACAACATTTAATAAAACTAAGTAATCAGAAGCATCAAAATAAAAGTAACAGATGATAAAAGGGAGCCAAGAATCATGCAGGTCTTATCAAAGTGAGCCAAGAATGAGATGAAGCAGGGGGTGAGGATTTCAGCCAACTTTTGTTAGCAAACCTGCGAATGTTAGAGCTAATGAACTTCATGGGATCATCAGAATGGAGCTGGATGTCCTTACTACTCATAATCATGACATTCTGGCAAAATCTTAAATGAATAATCAAGGTTTTTTTGTTTGTTTGTTTGTTTTTTACAAAGCTTATGATTTTCACATTCAGAGATTTCATAATAAACTTGTGCAAATAAGAGCTAATGGGTTCAGTTTTCATGTGTGTATTTCAGAGTGTGAAACAAGTTGCAGTTTTTGTCTTCTCATTTAAAAGAAGTGATGTTTTGACTTGCAGTGAGTCAAGTGAAGTGCATGTTCTTCCTCTGTGCTATACACAAAAACAGGAAAAGCCAGTCTTTTGGCTGTGCTTTTTCTTTTATCACTGGCTGTTTGACATGGTTTTCTATTACAATTCACACCAGGGAGCATTTATCGCCATTATGAAAACCAGTTGGCTCATTGTTAGGAAAGAAAGCTGTTCTTCCCCTCTAGGAAGTAAAGTGTCTCTGCAGTGAAGTAGGAGGATATTCTGTAGCTGAAGTCAGCATGTGCTGGTGCTAGATGACTACATGCAGCTCTGGAGACCAGTGCTCCTTTCTCTGATTAGAACAAACAAGTTTCACTTGCATACTTTAGGAACTGGTGGCATCCATATCAGGAATTTGCAAATCCAGTAGTATTCCTACCTCCTGCCTACTAGAGGCAGGGAGAAATTTTGGTAGCAATGTCTTTTTATGCAACATTAATAAGAAGAAGCTGTGAGGTTTCTTTCTTTCTTTTCCTGACTGTGGTTATTTTGATGGAGATCTTCTGCTACCTCCTGAAAAACATCTTTGTTCACTCAGAAGTGTAAGAATTGAATATTTTTTTTTCTACTTCTTTTCATCCAAAATAATAAGAAACACAACATTGTTTTCAATTGTATTTTACTCGTGATCACTCTCTTTAACAGTTCTCACACTGAAAATTCACTTCGTCTTTTTTTCCAATGCAAATTTCATAACATTCATATTAATTAGTGCCCTATTATTCATATGAAAGTGTCTTAGAATCTACATTTCTGTTCAGCAGGATTGGTACATACAACATTTAACTCAAAGGTATAAGCAAGACAGTTCAAAATTAAGTCACAGACTGATTTGCTTCTAACAGTAGATTTACTGGATAGTGCTTGGGTTACATTTCATCTTGGAGAAAAGCTGCTCATTACACTCAGTCCATATTTAATAGACATGATTTCATCATTGTAGGACAAAGGATAACATGTATTTTAAATTTAGTCCAAATAACTGATCAAGGACTGAAAGCTCAGGCTGCATGGCATTTCATAATGGACTTGAATCAGAAATTTGTATCTACCATTTCCAGCAAAACTCATATGTGCAGGAAAACTTTGGATATGCATAATGCTATTGCCAGAACCATAATCAAGAATAGGGAAAGCCAGATCTTAACCTCGATGCATATTGCATGACTTGGTCATATACTTGTTGATGTTAAAAATAACTAAGACATTTACTTTGCATTCTTTTTAATTCATTGTTCTACAGTGTGTTGGGTAGTTATTGTTGTTTATCGATTTGATTAATCTTTTTATTGTATAATCATGTATTCATTACTTTCAATATTTCTCTTGGGTGAGCATTTTTTTTTATAAATAGGTTGCAAGCTAATAACAATACCTGTAAGACTAAAAAAAACCCAACAAAACCAAAGATAATACATAACTGATTTCCCACTTTTACCAACTGCTAGTTAGCAATTCACCTTTTATTAACTGCTAGTATAATGCTTGGGTTTGCGCACTTGCCTTTTGGGCTCAGTTTGACCTTTTAAACGATATAAGCCTAGGAGACCAGATTCAAGAGTTCATATTACAGTGACAGCCATGCACCATAATTTTTTCAGTGGATGCCAAACAATTGTTTTAGTGCAAGTTATAGTAATTTCATGTGCTGTCAATTACCTTTGAAATTTGCATTTCTTTTGTTCTTTTATTAAAACCTTAGAAATTCTGAATGCTACATTATATATGTGGGAAAATTATTTATACCGAGGGATCTTACTAAGATAAATAGGTCATGAAATGCTTGCCAATTATAGCTTATGTAGTTATGGATAAAAAGCAGCACAAGAAAAATAATTGACTCTAATGAAAAAATACAAAGCAAACAAATTCCAAATATTGGGGTGTGTTTGAGTTTGTTTTCCTAAGATTTTAGAATTCCATGTGGCAAAGAACATAAACTTCCTCATCAAACTTTTTATTCAGAGTCTAAACTGCAAGATCTACTCTGAAAGTAATGACTCCTACTTTGTTACATAGGCCCATGATGTCAGAGTTGGATGTTGACAGTATGGCAGTAGAGGTTGAATCTTCCTAGCAACATTCCATCCCATTTTGTTGCTGTCTACTTTATGTCATGTGCATTGAGATAGAAGTAAATACGGTTATTTGCAAAAGTACTTCTGCTCATAATTCTATGAATTAAAGTAGAATAAAGAAGGATCTAAAAATCTTTGGAATATTTAGATTTTAAAGGCATATCTCAGTGTTGTATCAATAAAAAAAATCAAGTTGTAAGTCTAAAATCTTAAGATTTAGCTTTACTGATCAAGTCGTATAATCAATAGAAGAGTTCTGAACTTCCCAAAGTAGAAGCTCATTCCCTGGCAAAGGATAAATGTCAAAAACACTTTGGAAGGGAGATCAAAGTCAGTTTCCATCCATTAGCAGAGTTTACTTCTAAAGAACAAATACTTGCCTTTGAAATGGAGTAGAATTCCCCAGGTGTAAAGTGTCTCCAAAAACATTCCCATAAATATCAAAGATAACATCCTTAACTCTTATTTTGAGTCATAGTAGTTTGTATGCTATATCATATTATCCTACAATGTATTTTAGGAAGAAAGTACAAATATTTCCAGCAAGGACACTTAATCTATTTGATTACTCCTATTTGATACCTCTTTTTGAAACTGTTTTTTTCCTTGACAGGAAAGTGTGAATGAGGGGTTACTGATATGTCAGTAGATTATTCCTTCTTTTAGAAGCATCCTTGGAAAGAACCTAAAAATTTTGCTGGAGTCAACAATAAAATTCTCATGGACTTAAGCAGATACATTCATACATGGTTGAAGCTGGAATCCTTTTTGAAAAGACATCCAAGATAATGATAAATAGTCATTAAAATATTTCACTAAAGCTTGACAAATAAAGAGGATACTCCCGAAGACAAGTTTTAATAAAAAAAAAATAAATGGTTGGTGTCATTATGAAAGGCAGCAGGGTGAAATTCCACAGATTGATAAACACCAGAAAGTGTTTTATGCATTTTATGCTTTCAAACCTCTTAAACGTCTTGGAACAAAACACAAAACTCATAAATCACACGTAACAACAATCTGCTGTAACAGATGCCTTGAATAGACCCAGAATTGATCTTCAGTATTCAGTTTGTATAGCTGTTCACTGGCATACATTCTCAATGTTGTTTTGTCCTGCTGCAATAACTGTGCATTAAAATCGACAGGACTTTTTAATAAAAGAGTCAGTAAAGCTTCTCATGTGTAAATCTAATCCCTATTATATTTGCCTAATTTGGTTACATCTTCATTGTTACTACTGTTTTACTTTATAATGCAATATCATGTATAGATCTCACGCAAGACCAGGGGCTTGTGGTACGAGACACTGTATAAATAGAGAATATGAGACAGTCCCTCTCCCTAAAGCACTCCTAGTCTTCATAGACACAGCAGGAAAGAATGCAGAAGTATGAAGCACTGAAGTGATTTCACCTAAGGTCACACAGCAGTTCATTAGTAGTTTGAGGGGGATGAAGCTGGTCTTTCTGCTGCTATTCCCAAACCTCTTAAACTATACTTCTTGAGTGTTGATTGAAATTTTCTTTAACGTTTATAGTTGTGATGCAGCCCTTCTTAGATTTTTAAGTAGTATGTTGGAGATTTGCTTGTCACAGAGCTGATCGCAACTCCTGTTCATATACTAATGTTAAAACCTTTAAAACTGACATTAGTTTTGGCATAAAAGTCCAGCTTCATCAAAAGGAAAGCTGTTCTTCTGAAAATAACATCTCTTATAAATAATAAAATTTTACCACTGTTGGTATCTGTTGAACAGTTTCCAGTGCTGATTAATGAACTCTTCCTTCTTGTAATCTTTGCTATAAACTCCCTTTGTACAGGTATGGCCAGCGGTGTTTTTATGGTCAGGAAAAGGAGCTGATTGTTTTAGAATTATCTGAACTGTGATAGACCTGAATATATCTAACATACAGTGATAACTGTAGTCACATATTTTATCTCTTTTTGAACCAACTTCAGTATTCCTTAGTAGGCTCAGTAAGATTATTTTATTTACAGATATGATTTCTATGGCACTTTTTTTCAGTTCTCTGGAAGAATTCTGGTGAGGATTGAAGGAAAGTACAACCAGGATCATCCAGTATGTCATTATAATACAGCACAGAGTGTGATTTTGCATGTATCAGTTTAACTGTGACTGTCAGGTTTTTTTAAGCAATACTGGAATACAGTTTGCCAGCCTTCTGGGCCTATGGTGTTACTTTTCCAGCTAGCCATAGATTCTGCATTTTCAAAATTTTTGAGAAACCTGACCTTAAGTTTATATAAGCCCTGTACTAATATTCCAGCCTATATGACTATATGATTCTCTTTTTTAGAGGTGACAGAACCACTTTGTTCTCACACTTCTTTTATAGCTTGGGCAGGACATCATCTAATTCTGAAAGAGTTTTATGTTACCAGTTCTTTCAACACAGCATATGGAAGCAGCTAAGCCCACATTTTCACTTTGCCCTTTTTGTCTGTATCTCAAAGTGCATCCTTAGGCTTCACCTGCAGAGTAGATCCACTACTTTTTGTTCTTTTGGCACTGAGGAAGCACTGGTGTTGCTCGCATTTCCATGTTCTGGTAGATTTAGAGACTTAAAAACATGTTATATTTCTCTTGCAGAGGTGCCATACATATGTATCAGATTTATAAGGCTGACACCGGAATCAGTACATGCTGTCTACTAATTGCAGTAGTCTTCAGTGTCCTACTTATTTGATGTTGCTGGTTTGGCAGCCTCCCATGTAAGCTGGAAGTTTTTGGATGAGTTTGAGCTGGTAGTTACTCATGGTAGGCCTTTTGGTAAAGATTTAGAGAATCATATCACTAAGGAGATGCTGTTGATGGAGATAAGATAACGTCACAAAGAACGCAACTGTAGGAAATCTGTGTGTTACAGAATACAGCCTTTGCCTTTACTGACTAAATTTTCTGTACCCCCAGTAGTTCTACCCTATTGCTTTCCACAGTAAACAGGCACAGGTTGCTACTCCTTAGGTGTTTGAGAGGAGGTTTGCAGTGTAGGTTCATCTCATCTCTGAATCTTTTATTCAAGCATTGTCCCATCTACTGTTCACATCATTAAAAATTAAACCTGAGTTCAAGCATCTCTGGCCCTCATCCAGGAAATTGCCAGCAGCCCTGTGCTCAGCACAAGAAGATGAGCCCTACCTTACATTTATACTTAACATATATCTACTTATATAAATAAGTACAGCCAGTTCAAATTAGAATAGCCTGTTTTCATTACTAACTTCTCCTCCTTCCCTGCCGTATGAAGTTACAAGACAATACTTGGCGCTCAGATTTGCCAAGCTTCACCTATTTTTTTCACGAGCTGTCTCAGGCTTGTTCTAGCACACCCAGTTGAAACAATGAGCTCAGTCTGGGTCCAACCCAATATGACAGATCACCCCTGCCAGCAGGGGCAGGACCTACTTCAGCTGCATACTGCTTTCCTCTCTCCTCTATCCACAGTAGTGCAATACTGTTCTGAGCCAGTTCACATCACAGATAACTGTGTCAGCCCAAGAGCAGTCTGACAAAACTCATATACTCCTTCTGCCAGATCAGTGAGCCTGACGAGGTGAGCTGCAACTAATGGTCAAGGATGGTGGGAAGAGGAAACAAACTGAAAGTTTACTGTTCCTTTCTATATTAGTAATTAAATGACAGTTTGATTAAGCTGAAAATTTTAAAGTTGCCTTCCAAGAAGTTGTTTTTTACCACTGTTTAACTTAAATATTATTTCTGCTTCTGACTCAGTGAAGTTCTTTGCCCCACACTTCATCTACTTTCTCCAGCTGTATTATCATCAATTAATCTTATCCAAAATTAACCTGCAGTTCCTTCTGTGTTATTTACTTTGATTTTAGCACCCATATGGCTCCAAAGTAGTCAAAGAGCTTGAGCTGACCTGTGGTGCATGCCTTTCTTAAAGGCAGATAGGAAGGAGTAGGAGGGGACAGGGAGGAGTAGGAAGTTTTGCTTGAGTTTTAACATAAGAGCTAGCAGACAAGTGAGAATGAGCAGGACACAGTTATATGAAAAGAACAGTAAGAAAAATGAGTTAACAAAGATAAGCATAAAAAATTTCTGCCCCACTTAGGCAGTGCGATTAGTACAGTGTATCAGTGTACAGTGTAGAGATGCAAGATCTGGCTGCTCCCAAAAAAGGTGGGCAAGCTGAGATGCATGGGTGACTCTAGCTTTGCAGTGCCCCCATTGATGAGGTGCAAACCATCAGGATGAATCCAAGCAAGGCAGAACTGAGGGCTGTTTATGTTCCATAAATAACCATAGTCAAGGCAAGAGCCAGGTCCAAGGCTTGGTCAGGAGATGAAGGAAACTGCATAAGGAAAGACAAGGCTGCAGTGTGTGTCAGTGTATGTACTAGGTTCATTCTGGAGACAGGCACAGAGACAAATACACTGCAGCATGAGTGTCCAACCTTTTGGATTTTCTGAGCCACAGTGAGTGAAGAGGAATGGTCTACAGCTGCTTATAAAATGTATCTAATATCGTTAATGTATATAAGTAATAAAATTTATTTTATATTTTTATATTTTTTACTAAAACTCTAAAAAAAGAGCAAAGAAACTCATAAAACTAGTGGAATGTTTGACCACGTTTTTGTTAAACTAATATATCATACTGGTTTGATAGAAGTGGCTGAAATTCTTACTGAGTTCTCAAGCTGTTCATCACAAATGTACATACTGCCAAAAAGCAATGACATGAATAAGGACTGATTGCGAAGTGAGGGATGTTTTTCTCTGGTAAGATAAGTCTTATAAAAGCCTGGTAAAGAGACGTGATCAAATTTTTCAGTTGAATATCTGATTTCAGCTCTTATACATTCAGTTTGAAAATTCACAAGTAATGTATTTATGTCAACAGAAAATAGAGTCACAAATATACCCCAAAAAATGATGATTTTTTTTACTGACATTGAAGCTTCTTCTCAGATTCCTTTAACAAAAGCTGCACTTTTTTCACTGTTCTCAGGACTGAGTTCAGTTAATGTAATAAAACGCATATATCTTTCCTCATAATTTGGGTCTGCTCTGCACTATGCCTTCTCTATGCCTTTGTTTCAGGACAGACAGTGCCAATCACACACTAGAGTTTGGTTGTTGTTGAGTGATAGATGTGCACCGAGGCCAGATCAGGCCACTCAGCATGACAGAATCACTGCCGTGATGGCATGGGGCAGCGGGCAGCTACAGGGCAGGCTGGACTGACCCTCATGCAGAGCACAGGCCATGGGTTGGACATGTCTGCAATACAGCATCCCTCTGGCAGGGTCTGGGTGCCCAGGCTGAGTTTAAACGGGGCTCCTGGGCCCATGGGCATGGTGTGGAAAGGGCAAAATGAGTCATGTTAGGGTCACTAAGGCCTCTGAATGTCCCCAGAGCCTGACCCTTGGGCAACCTTTGTAAAGTGAAGCTGGTTAGGGCTACTTACTTGGGAGGTTTTTGCAGTGGATTCAAATTCCTTTTGTTTAATAACTGTCTATGAACAGATATCTGGACAAAGAAAACCTTTGTCATCAAACTTCTAGTTGAAACTCAATTTGCTAGGACAGGGTGTACAAGCCTTGCTTGTTTCACGACAGTTAAACTACTGCAAACAACTCTTCCTCCTCCCTGTTTCTCTCTCCAGCTACTCACTGCTGTCACTGTCTGTACAAATGCCCTTTTGTGCTGCAAGAGAAAAGCTACATTAATGTATTCTGTGGCATTCAGTAGTCTCTGGATACGCTCCTGCTTTGTGTTATGTTATTTACCTTGTACATAGTATGATTCATTTTTTGCAGACTGGTTTCTACTGTGGGAGTAGGTCAGATGTTGTCTTCCATTTTGGTAGGAGCTGTTACTGTTGTAATTCTAATGCTGATATTTTTTTAATCTTAGTGTGCTTATTGATCATTAATATAACCACCTCATGGATTTTGAAACTATGGAAGAGTTACTGTAAATGTGAAAGCATGCTATAATGTTAGTGCTTTTGTCCGGAATTTGAAGGCAGTGGAAAGAAATAGCCAAGGACTGTCCAGGACAAATATCTAGTACTCACATGGAGTTTACATTCTTTGAGTTTGGGGAAACTTATAATTTTTCACAAGATTGCTTGAGTGTAATTCCCTAGATAATTCCTAATGATTCCAAGATTTCAGATTATATGAATACTCTTGACTTTATTCTAAATCAGAACCGAATAGACTAATCTGAATGTACCTCTTGGTAATGAGTTCAGGACACAGACAACATTGGGCAAAAGAAATAAACCTGAACAGTGTGAGGACCATTAACTTTAACATTTGCCTAGTGATGAGAGAGTAGTCCAGACCATGTGTCTGTCCTTTACTGTGTATTTCTTTGTTTTGTGATGATTTGCATTTGGAAACATAGATTCAAAGTTAGAAACATTGCCATAATGACCTCTTTAATCTTGCATGCAAAACATCTCAGTTTACTTGCTATCTCTGTTTTTCAGTGGCAAACATTATAAGACAGAGCAAAGCCTGCATTTATGAGCTGTTCGTAGATAAATTTAGTTTTTATATCCCTTTTTCTAAAATCCTGATTTCAGCATATTCTTTTTTGAATGGGTTAAATTTTCCACTGCTAATATCCTAAAACTCTATTAGGTATTAATGGAGGCAACTCATAAACACAGTTTTGAGTCTTTGGAAAAGCATGGCAGGAGACCAATTTATGAAATCAATTCTGAATTCCCTTGACCTCAGGACAGAATTGAAGGTTGATAATTTACTCAGCTCTTACATGACCTGGAGAATGAAAGATTACCAAGTCAGTCTAAACTAAATTACTTTTGACCTTAAACTAAGCATTCACATGCAATTAAAACTACAGCTAAGACACTGTTGAGATTATTTGGAGTTTATACAAGGGCTGCTCTTAAGGTAATGTCTCCTATGTTATTACATTGTAATGGATCAGCAGCAGAGAGGTAGTGAGACAAGATGGCATCTGTCATGGAAGCAAATATGAAGCACAGTTATGTCGCTGAATGCCACTATGCATAACATAATCTAACCATTGTCATTCATCAGTGCTTGCCAAAAGTGTATGGAGACCAAACTGTGGATGTCCACACAGTGAATTTCTGGGTGGTTTTTTAGCAGTGATGACAATCTATTAAACACTTAAAGGAAAGTTTGGATGGGGTTCTGGCTGATAGAATACTTGTTTTAGCAGCTGACAATGTTGCCTGTGGCAAGCAGGTTGGAACTTGTTGATACATGAGGTTTCTTCCAACCCAAGCCATTCTACGATTTTATGATTCCATGATTCCACGATTCTATGAAAGACAAGCCATATTCTGGATAACCACACAGATTTTTATGTGTGCAACATTCAGACTTCTGTTCACCAAAGGTGAAAATGCATAGCTAAAGGTGATGACTATATCAAAAAGTGTTTTGTAGCTGAGAATTTTGTAGCTGAGAGTATTGGGCTTTTTTGGTAGCACAGGTTGGTAACAGGAGAGATAAAATTTTTGTGTTCAATACAGGTTATGCACATTCTGTTCAAGAAGTGTTTCTGTCAGTGAATTTAAGTACCTTTGATTCATGTAGTGTTGCATAAGCTTTTGATGATTTCCTCTGTTCTGATTTACACTTCTGCCCTGAGGTTTGCTTTTTGTTTGGGTAAAACAAAATTATCAAAGAAAACTCACTTTAAGTTACAGTGTTTCAAGTGGTTTTTCTTTCCAATGCACGCTAAACCTCAGATTTTGCATAATTTCATTTTGCATAATTTCCAGGGAGAAAGATAAATTGTCTCAGACTTATTTGGAATGAGTTTGAAGCTTATAGATTTATGAACCTTTAGAATACTAAGTGTGTCATTCATTATCAAACATATTCAATATTGTGACTTGCTGGAGGTTAGGAGGATCGTAGGGAAGTTCTATACATCGAAGTCTGTTGGAAGAGAATGTGTTCTTATTTTGTCTTCAAATGGTCAGGTGATAATTACACATTTCACATTGTGAATACTCAAGCTGACACCTCATCTCTACAGCAAGTTCCTCCAGATCCAATATGAAGCCAATTGCTCAGAAATAAGATGAAGATAATTTGCAGCAACATCTATATGCCTGTTCCATGGGTAAAAAGGAAAGGAATAACATTTCAGTTATTATATATCCAGTTAGTCTGGATAGCATCATTCTCTTTTTATTTTGTACTCACATAAATCTTGCAAGAGAAGCTTGAAAGTTGCCAGAGAAACAATCAGTGGAAATGCATAAAATGAAATAAAGACCACCACTTCCTCTCTTTTTTGTTCAGACATATTTCTGAATCTAGATCTTCTAAATGGCCTCCAGGATTGCCAAAATAATTGCATGCAATAAGCTTTCTTATTACAGCAATTCAAGTGGTTAGCCACCTAAATGAGTGCATAATTATTTAGAAACACTTGATTGCAATACTGGCATCCTCAAAGCCTACTTTGAAAATGAAAAACAAAACCCAAACCTAAAAGCTCCAGACTTTGAGGCATGGATCCTAGAATCACAGAATCATAGAATTGCTCAGGTTGGAAAAGACCTTCAAGATTACCAAATCCAACCCAACCTAACCATACTACCCCCACCACTATATCATGTCCCTGAACACCAAATTCAAATGGTTTTTAAACACATCCAAGGGTAGTGACTCAACCACCTTCCTGGAGATCCTATTCCAGTGCATAACAACTCTTTCTATAAAGAGATGTTTCCTGATATCCAATCTAAACCTCCCCTTGTAATTATCCTATTAATTAGGCAGCCTCATATGAATGTGCAATTACTTCCATATGAGTATATATTTCTTCTGTCAGATTTTCAATTGCTAATATCTTTTAGTGAACATAAGTGGGGAAAAAAAAGTCTTCAGAATGGACTTTGCCCATGACAAAACTTCAAGGGGCGTTTTTTGAATTCATTTGATGTTATAGCAGAATTTGTTAAAAAAAAATAAAAATGATGCAAGCATAGTTCAGAACATTACTGATCAGCTGACAATTGTTGTAGTTAAGGCCATACCGATATTTGAACTGGATCTGCCCAGCCTAATCTGCTGTTTCATAGGATTCACAGCTTGTATATATCATCCTTTATAATAGTATCTTATAAAGGAGACTGCATCTTCTCTAAGGCATGTGGTTATCATTCTGTCTCAGGCAGCATAGGGTAGAGCACATCTTCAGGTAGAATCTCCGTCACTGTGAAGAGAAAATGCATTAATTTTATAAGATAGGAAAACGTTTCCCCTTTGAAAGATGGCTGCTAAAGTGGGACAAAATGACAAACATTGCCGTTTCAGACTTCAATACTTTCAGAATGTTTTGTTTCATAAGAACTTTAAAAGTATTTTCCTTGTGAGTTAGGACAGGAACAAAGACAGGAAAATTAGAATTCCCCAGAGGATGAAAGCACAGATTTTCGCACCCACTTTAAACACATAATTTTTCCTGTTCTTTAATAGTAAGTCATCATTAGCTGGTATATTAACATTTTCCTTCTGTACGTTCACTGGCTAACCTAAAGGTCTGCAAGAAAAAATTGCAAATAAATGGCATCATTTCCCTGAAGGTAAAGTAAAAATTCACAATTTTTTAACAAAAGCAGATTCTCAATAAGCAAAATGAATGAAATCTCTTAATAGCTAAGAAAAACCATTTTCACTGAAAATTTTGCATAAGTCTTGCTTGCAGCTTTTAGGAAGAAATGAATTTCTGTGGTTAACTATTGATAAGCAACACAAATGGGCAAATGAGTCATAAAAAAAAGATTTTTATGCACGATCTTATGTGAAATACAGCCTGAAAAAATAATAATTGTGGCAGTTTAAAGGGTTCTGTGGGCTTCTTTATGTATAATCACTGTTGTCTGTAAAATGGTTTATGGGTACAGAAATATTTAAGAAAAAGATCATTGTATTTATGGGTTGTTGAAATGTCAATTCCCATAACGTTGAAGTGATTCAACCACTCTGTGAGTCTGTGATTTTCTTGGCACAATGGGTATTAAAAACTGATGCTGGAGCTCCAAAAGGGGCTGTGACTTTGGTGATAGGGGATCATTAGGAAACTGTGAGAACATATGTTGAAGGGCGAGTTTGAAAGTGAACTAATAGTAAGCTAATTTTAAAGTTAGCTTTCAACAAACATTTCTGCTGGCATAAAGTGTTTTTTGTGTATTAGAACTCAATGCAAGACATTAGGGAAGGACAAATTCATTTTATTATAGAACAGTTAGCTTCAGGGATTCACAGTTATAAATGTGTATTTATAAACATGAAGGTGCATGTGCCCAGTCCATTCAACACGTATGTATGCCACCATCTGCATATGTCTGCACTGATGTGCAACATGATGCAATGCTCTACTGACCGTTCATTGTGTCTCCTGGAATCTTTTCAGGCTGGCAACCAGATGCCAATTAACCTTTTATACTTCTGGGAGCTGACAGTGATCAGGATATTTTACCTGTTTGTACTATCCCAGTTTTGTGAATCATTAGAATTTATTCTCTGCCCTCTGTTACCTTATCAGAGTGTTTTAAGAACCATGCCCTATTCTCTAATGTCCTCCATTGTCTTTCGGTGACTGGCGTGTTTTTTTCTTTCTGGATGGAGGCATTCCTTACTATAGGTTGTCCTCTTAGTTTCTGAATTAGCATCCTAAGAAACTACACATAAATGTTCTATGATATTGATGAACAGCGTCCTACAATACTCTTAGAGCTTTTTCTGCTGTTTTTCCCTCTCTGACAGACCTTCCCATTTATTTTCCATTCCTGCCCATCTAAGCATTTCCACTATGATTCTCTATAATTATTGTGTGCATGACTTACCACAGGCAGAGTAAAAATTGTAAAAATATTTTATGCTTTCAGACTCTTCTTGTGCTTCCCCAGGAAGCAATACACTCTCTTCCCTACACCACAGCCTGGCCTCCCTGCTGGGTCAGAGGCAGCACACTTGGCTCTGCTGAGGGTCCCCAGGAAAAAGACCTGGAAAAGGCAAATGATTGTTTCTGCTCTGGATGGAGAGAGGAGGCTAAAAGCCGATTACTGCCAAACTTAAAGTAAGATAAGACACTTTGAAACAGCATATAAAAGTCTTTATATAAAGGCCAGATGCCTTTCTGGAAAGTTACTTTAGTCCTAAGTAAGGCTTTCAGCTCAGGAAAAGGGCAACTGAAATGCAACCTCCTATACTGTTGAGTGGTTATCTTCATGACCTAATGGTCTTGTTTGACTTGAGATGCTGGTAATGTCTTACAGTGCTGAGTATCTGGGAAAACAGAGTAATTCCAAGACAGGTTGCTCAGGCACTCAGAAGAAGAAGAAAGAGCTTAGCAAATGGACAGGGAAGAAAGCTTTAGAAAATGACCTCTACCTAGGGGGCAACGCAGTGGCAGTTTACATCGAGCCTGCAGAGCAGTCTCTTTTTTTGTCTTCATTAAGGCATTAAGAAAAAAGCATATCGTTACTACTTTTTTCTTTCTTTCTTTCTTTTTTTTTTTTTTTTTAATCCATGCAATAAATAAAATACCTCTTTTCTTTTGATCTCTAGCTATCTTGAAATCCTCATTTAAAGCTTCATAACACTTCCATGCCTTAAGTTTTATGCTTAGTTCATAGAGAGAAATGAGAGCATAGCCAGGTTGAAGGACTCGCACAAGATCTCCCTGAGAGATAGAGGCCAGTTAAGTTAATCAGTTTGAGAGTTCAGGGTTGTGTTTCCATAGTCTCTGCTCGAACTACTAAATCAGAAGAGCTACAAGAGTAAGATATACCCCAAAGCCAGTAGTTTTT
Source organism: Tympanuchus pallidicinctus (assembly GCF_026119805.1). Classification (NCBI taxonomy): domain Eukaryota; kingdom Metazoa; phylum Chordata; class Aves; order Galliformes; family Phasianidae; genus Tympanuchus; species Tympanuchus pallidicinctus. Next base: position 2,241,076 of record NW_026294744.1, read on the forward strand.
GTTTTTTAAAACCACAGGAAGCATTTTGCTCAATTCCATGGGGTCCCTCTCTTGTAGTTGGTGCAGATTATTTACTAAATTATTTTCTAAAAAATAAGCAGACTGAAGGCCACTGGAGTTTTAATTCTCAGAACTATCCCCTGACTTGATTATTATCCAGTTCCTATTCAGGCAAGATAGGAATTAAGATTAATGGACTCAAACAATTTGGTATTTCAGAAAATCAATCCTTGCCACCCATCATATTCTCAAGACAGAAAATAAGAGAGGCATAAATGCAGTGCTCGGTCATTGCTGTATATTAATAACACCATGTTGCTCCCATAAATGCTGAATATAGTAATGAGGAAAATGGAGCCTTAATGTTCATAAATTTAAATTGTGGCATTTTTTGAAGTGAATAAACCAGGCAGCATTGCTTTTGTTTGTCTGTGTCTCTGCAAACACTGTTCGGGTTCCAGAAAGGCATCTTTTCTGCTGGGAGGCTGCCTGGGCTTGGTGAAGGTTGTCTCTCTGATGTAGTTTACTAGTGAGATAATCAGTTCTGCTTGTATTTAAAAAAAAAAAAAAAAATTGATTCAGTGAAGGATCAAGTCATAATGAGGTAGAAATGAAAATACATTCTTTTCTAATAGTGGCAGTTTTAATAGGTAGGACAAAACCATGTCATTGTCAGCATTTCTCTGTTTTCTAAGCAAATGAGAACTGGCATGGGGACAAAGGCATTTCAGCTGTCTTAGTACCAGAAGTAGTCATGGTGCAGTGCAAATTCAGGAAGCTATTGTGGAAATTTCTAGAAGCAATTTGCTCAGAAAATATACATACCTATCTTTCTGTATTTGTATTTCCACACTGAAAGGACAGTCCTATCACATCATCTAATTTGTTCTGGCATGGCAGGAAGAATGGAAGAAATAAAATGACAGAAAAGAGACCAGACACTTCCATTTTGCTGACAACAAAACGTAGAGGAAAGATGTAACCAAAATACCCAGAGGTTACTTTAATTCTCAGATACAATTTCACAAATGAATTGTTCAAGGGCAGCTGGGCTCCCAGACTGAGAATGTTACGTAGTAAGCTTAATTACTCACGCAATTTAATTAAAAGGAGGCTAGCACAGAGTTTTTCTCCCACTTTCTCAATAAACCCACCTTGTAACATTACAGAGCAAACTTGTAACTGAAAACTGCAGCTGTCCAGATCTTAGAAATACAACACAAAGTATTAGGAGATTTCTTTCTCATTAAATCACATTTGGCAGACAGGTTACATCTACCTCTGATTATTTTCAGAAACTTTCTAGGTTGTTTTATTCTACTGATGATCATCTTCAGGAAAATACCCTACTCCACTACTTCTCCCACCTGCATTTCCTCTGCCAATACACTGTCTTGCCAATTCCTCCCTATTAATGATGTCTTCTTCCTCTTCTAGTGACATTTCTTCTCAGAGCTCTCCTTTTTCTGTTCCTACACAACCAATCTTTCCCACCCGAACCCATGACAGCCCTGCTGTAGGAAATCCACTTTCTTTCTCTCTCACTTCAGGGATGGCCAAGTTAGAGAGGAAAATAGAAACCCAAATAGCATTCTGGATTTAATTCAGAGGGGCAGCAGTGTACAACAGTAATGGATGGAGATGATAAATGCCACAAAACTTTCAGCTGTTCTTCAAAAGGCTTTGATGAAATGTTACAAGACTGGAAACCTCTCTTGTAATATTTATTTTGTACTGGTCCTGGCTTGGGATGGGCTCTGGAATCAGAATCATTGTCTGCTCTTTCCAGATGTTTGCATACCAAATTCAAACTGCAACAGTTTCTTAGCCTGAACTGTTTGAAAGACTTTGAGACATTTTTTCTGGCTCTGCTTAGCTGAAAGCAATACTAATTTAATTTTCTTTTATTGGTAAGAAGAATATTTTTTTGTTTTGGGGCATTGTAATTTCTCTCAATATTTAAAATACATCAAATAGGATAATTTTCAGTTCTCTTCATCTCTCTCCAGCACCTCTATCCCTCAATAGAAGGTCCAGATAGACCGTGTGACTACATGTGTACTGAATGATGTGCCCATCTGTAATAAACACTCTAATTTATGTATTTTCTGCTTTTTGTTTTTTTCACTCATGTCCTGCCTCACTCACTTATTGGTACACTCTGTCCATACATCCATATATCCATCTCAACTACATATTACTCTTTAGAAACAGTTGGAAGTTGAAGCCTAACGAGAAGTCTCCCCATGAAAGAGAGAATCCTGTGTTAAGTGTACCTGGAGAGAATACCAAATGTTTATGGGTATTTGATGGCAACAATTCTTTCAAGGAAAATAAAGCTTTGTTATATCTTATTTAACAAACTCAGTTGAGATAATTATACATGAGGAAAACTAAAGCTATAACTGAGAATCAAAGCTATTTCCTAGAAATGGAGGATACAAGTGAGTTCTTTAAATGCAATGGGAAAACAAAAAGGAAGATTGTGGGCTGAGCTTTTCAAATAACTTATTTATATTTCAGTTGCCATCACGGACCCAGTCGGTGTTTGTGCTGGCTTTGCAACCTGTGTCAACTTAACAGCTCCATAATAGATGATACTGAATGTTACTCTGAGCAAGAGTTACAACATTATCCAGTGACCGGTACTAAAATACAGTTAGTGTGAATTTACGTGCTTTCTCTTTTACTTTAAATGTGTATCCTCAAACTAGTATTGCAATAAGAACAGGGAGCTGTAATTGATCTTGCTGAAGTGGCCTTTATTTTCCACAGTTCATGATCAAAGCAGTTATGTTACATTAAATAACTCTTGTAATTAACGACATCTGAATAAACGACACTAAAAGCAGCTTGGAATGCACATCCCACAGTCTGCAGCCATTCTGTGTCACATTTGAGTAAAGCTGTTCCCCTTGCCTCCACAGCTAAGTGAACTATAATAATTAAAAACTGATTCTGCATTGAGAGCTGAATCAGGTTGATAACAGGTTTGTTAGGGGACTTGCACTGTGCTTCAGTGTGATCTGGAATCTTTCCACTGCTTCAGATCTATATCTGTTTTTCTCTTGAAACATTCTCTGTCTGTTCCAAAGCAAGTTAATCTGAAAGTTATCGGACTCCATACAAAATAAGAAGAAAAATACAAGCTTTGAACTAACACTAACTTTCAAAAAACAGAATGGTATATAAAAACAGAAGAAATAAAAATCCCTGAGATTAGTTTCCAGAGTCGGTTTGTATTTAGTCATTCCTCTTTCCTTCTCTGGTTCAATTATTTTAAACTGAACATGTATGACTTATTTGGCTTAGGCTACTGCCTTGCTACAACTGAGGGGAAAAATCTTAAACACATCCAAGTTTTTAAGCTAGAAGCAGTGACTTTTCATAGTGAGACAGAAGCAGAGAATCAGACCTGGGGCTGTAGAGCCTCCTTGGCATGCTACAGTCCCACCAGGCTCTGCAACCTCAAAGTCATGCTCAGCATCTGCAGAGCTGAAAGCTGAGCCAGCCAAGCAAGAGGGGCCCCATTCCCCCTCACCCACTAGCACGGTTTCTGGATAGTTACTCAACATTGAGGCAGGGTGGGGATTGCTTATAGCACATAGGTTCCAGGTCCTCCACCCACTCCCTATCTTCTTTTCCCAGCCTTACCACAGTGATATGATAGGCCAGGTATTCATAAGCCAAACCAGGAAAGACTCATTGTAGCTAAGAACAGATTTGACTGTTCTTAAAATTGAATAGCCTGCTGAGCAACTGATTAGCGGAAAGGCAAGGAACACATGCTTTTGGCAAAATGGCTCAAGGATTTGGTCCTCTTGGTAGACATAGTTTAAGATGATGTCAGTATTATTTATGAATCCAAATATGTGTCCAGTTCTGGGCTCCCCAGTACAAAAAAGACAAGGATCTCTTGGAAAAAGTCCAGCAGAGGGCCACAAAGATGGTGAAGGGCCTGGAGCATCTCTCCTATGAAGAAAGGCTGAGTGAACTGGGTCTGTTCAGCCTTGAGAAAAGAAGACTGAGAGGGGACCTGATCCAGGTCTATAAATATCTGAGGTGTGGGGGGCAGAATGGCGAGGCTGGACTCTTTTCAGTGGTGAATGGTGACAGGACAAGGGGAAACGGACGGAAACTGCAGCATAGGAAGTTCCGCACAAATGTGCGCAAGAACTTCTTTACAGTGAGGGTGACGGAGCACTGGAACAGGCTGCCCAGGGAGGTGGTGGAGTCTCCTTCTCTGGAGATGTTCAAGACCTGCCTGGATGCCTACCTGTGTGACCTGCTATAGGGAACCTGCTTTGGCAGGGGGGTTGGACTCGATGATCTCTGGAGATCCCTTCCAACCCCTACAATTCTGTGATTCTGTGATTCTGTGATGTGCCGCTTCAGTATTACAGATGGTTATAGGCTTCCACCATTATTTTTTCTTTCTTTTCTAATAATTTTTAAAAGTCCTGATCACTTGTTGAATTTTCATTTTGTTTCCCTCTACAGTCAGTTCGGGGATTTTTTTTACAAGGTCCTTCATATTGCTAAGCTTAATATATGGGAAAACATGCTGTTGTCTGCTGACACAATTCTTATTGTACTCTTTATAATGAACCTACACAAAAGCATACACAAAACTGCCCCACCCAATAGTAACATCCGTAAGGAGGTGCAGAGTTTATGCTTGATTTTGTGGGTAAAGCTTTTGAACAATTAAAATCAGTTTGATGTACACACGCTTCTTTGTGTGTGTGTGTGCCCTCTGCTGCAAAGATGCAGGAGAGCATAGCTCCTCCCATAGGGCAGAGGTGTGGTGACTCATTTTTATTCTTGTTTAGAGCAAGAGTCAGGTCCTACTGATTTCATTTCAGAGCCAGAGCTATGTAAGGAGTTAAATCTTCACATCTGTGGCATAATACCTGCAAGCATCTGGCCATTTCTATCGGCTGTCAGAACAAAATATCATGCAGAAGGATACGCAACTGTGATGTTCACCATAGTCCTCCTAGATTGTTGTTTCAGGAATTGCATATCCCAAAATATCCAGGAGATTCACTGCAAGCATTGTTATACTTCTCTTGAGCATTATGGAAACATGACCTAAAGTACCTCTGACCCTTGTTCTAGCCTTTTGCATGGTTTTAACGTATTATAGACTGATATCTTCAAAGGATTTTGCTTTATACAATGTACTGAGCTAAGATGTAAAGATCAGCAGAATAAATATATTGGGATAAATATATTGGGATAAATCTACTGGACCACATTTATTGGACAAGTGTAACCTGGACAATAATAGGTGCATTTATCCATTCTAGTCATCAGAGCTAGGAAACAAAAAATCAACTAAAATATCTGAAATTATTTAGAGCTGTAGTCAGCCACACTGCCACTAAACCTCTGTTAGGATAGCTCTGTCTTTTACACTGAGCAGGAAAGTAACTTGTCTGCAAGTTGCAAGCTGACCTCATGGTTCTAATGGTTGCAATTAAGGTAGCACATCTACATATATCAGTACAAAATTTGAATTAAAATCTGTAGGGTTTTTTTGTGATTTTTTTTCCTTTAGTTAGATCTAGTTTTCTTTTTGTTGTACTTCACAAATAATTGGCATTTGTGTCTTAAAAGTTTGTTCAATTGTGTGTCTGCTTGCAAGGCAAACTTAAAAAAACATTGGAGACCAAGTACTGCAGCCCAGTTTGTGCTGAAAGATGGAATTAGGAGCAAATGATTGCCTTGGTTCATTTCCATCTCTGACATCGATCAGCTTATCTATCTGAGGCTGTTTAAACAATCCATTAACCATTTATGCAGATTACATTGAAAAAGAAAAAATAAACAAAGAAAAAACAAGAAACAAAGAAAACCCTTTAAGTACATATGTGAAATTTCACATCAGTTATATCTAAAGAATAGTTTCAAGTTTTTGTTTTTACTGGCACGCAAAGCAAATAGGCTAAACCTTAAACTTGTATTTTTATGTATGAATCCTTGATTTTAAATATGTATAAAATATCCTTATATGGGTTGACTGACTAAGATTTCTCTATCAAATACGTACCATTTACAAGCAGAATGCTGTCTCCATTCTTTCTAGTCACCAGCCCCAGGAGCTCTGCTGGGGCCTTGTTGTCAAGCTGAGAGCTTTTCTTTCTCCATAATAAAGGTCCTGCAGGCTAAACTACTGGTGAGCCTTCAGTGACACTCTGAAATGCCTTTGATGGGCTTACACAAATGGAAAGATTGGTACTTAACAACGCTGTTGATGGTATACAAGAAGTTTTTGAATCGTGCTCACCCTGTGTGTCTGAGTGTACATATATGAATATGTGTCTGATTATACATAAGTATGTGAAATGTAAGGATTTATGTAATACAAGCACTTGATTTTCAGCCATATTTGCGCATGTATGTAATATTAAACAGGGACATCAAATAGAAACAGCAACAAAATGCTGCTTAAAGCTTATTTAGACAAACACACATTATGTGATTGTTGCACCTCACTCCAATCAGAAGTGCTGATTTTATTAAAGAGAAAGTATAAAAATTGAAACAATAGTTCATTCTTAAATAAAAGCCCTCTTCATATCTTAATTATGTCACTTTGAAATAATACACTGTGCTTTTTCCACACTTTAAAGGCTTTGTCTACAAAATGTGACATCCAAATATGTGACTGAGTCAGTGCTTCTTTTTTTCCCAGTTAGGTGCACTGGTAGGAGGTAGCAGGCTGTATTTTCAGGAGACTGAAACTTGCTGGCAAGTTTTCTGAGGCTATCATCACATGTCAGAGAAAATGTCTGCATAAAACACAGGCTTCTTATCAATGCTGTTTCCTTGGAAGTCAGATTTTGTTTTTCTTACTTGATTCACTTTAAATGAATGAAAAATCCCATGAAGAAGGAATCAGTCATTAAATAAAATAGTTTTTTCTCTAATTGCCAAATTAATTCTTCCTCACTACCCTGCCAAAATTTTCCATAGGTAAGGGGGTGAGATGGTTAATTGGGTGGTACACTCACCTCCAGTAACGTGACATAGTTGATGTTGCACACATACAATATCCTCCGGGTGAAATCCCATAGCTAAGTTACAAGTTCTCTGTTTGAGTACCAATACAGACAGCCACAAGCACACACGTAAGTCCAAATGGCATGTAAATTTTCTGTTTTCCTGATACTATACTTTATCTTTTCTACTTCCTAGAGAATTCTTTTAAAATTCTTTCTAAAATTCTATTTAAATAGTACTTATTAAAGGACTTGTTTTCTGTGCAGATCTCATGGGCAACCACTCAATAAAAGCAAAATGAGGAATGCAGTCATGGTTCTATAAACATTTCACATTCTTCAGACTGATGCCAGTTGTATGCATTGACAGTAATCCTGTCTAATCCCCTCCACACGTATTATCTTTGTACACCTACTTTCATTGTCTCACATACCAGGTCTATATTCTTATAACCACAATATGCAAGCGAGTAAAGAATCAGAACAAAATGCACATGTACACACAGTGTTCTATGCTACAATACTGCATTATGATCTCAAAATTTATTTGTAGATTTGGTTCATAAAGTCAACATCTTAAGATATCATCAAGATAACGTTAATATAGTTCTCCTTCTGTATGATTTTTTTTTTTCCCCCTCCCACTGGTGCATGTCTGTGTCTGTTTTCCTTGGCAGGTTAACTGAAGCGCAATGCACAGCTGTAAAAGGCATCAGGAAAATGCAATATTTTGTAGTCAGAAGAAGGTAGAAGAAGTTTCAGGTAAGCAGCACTGCTGAATAATAGGACTTTTTGTAGTCTTAACTACATTATATTGAAAATACTCTGGGAGTTTATTTGTCTTTATGCGCATGGATTTAATAAGTCAAAGATACTCTTTAGGTTCTCAGCCTCATATTTACCCTATGAGATGCTTTTCATGATGTGTGCAAAACTACCATCTATAGGTATGGTGTGATATGCAAAGGTCCTGAATTTGTGGAGTCTGCATAGTTATCTTTCAATTCTCATTTTTACAGCATTTCGCTTAACTTTGTTTTTTTACTATACTGACCAATATATAAACTGCTACTCATCCACTAGTAGAAATGAAAACACGACTCTGTTAGGTTGTGCTCTCAAATGCCATTATAGTATACTTGAAACATCTAACAGATGATTAGATGATGCTCAGCTAATTGTATGCTACACATGGTATCAATGGATATGAATGATATCAATGGATATGAATATTATGCTGTGTAAATTTTCTTTCCAAAACTCTTTCCTGGAATGAGACATCATAGAGAGGCTTTATTTTATGAAATTCTGGATCTTCTGGAAATTTCTTGTCTTTATGTAGCCTTGTTATATTTCACATTGAGTTTGCAGAGTGATCAAAATACATGTGTTGCTGCAGGAAAAATAAAATCTGGCATATTTTGCCCGTTTTCAAAGGCCTGGTATGATAGAAATTGTTTGGAACTTTAATCTGGTGTCATCCTTTTAATAACCTATGTACCAGTGTTGCCATGGAAATAAGTAACTTAATTCTAGCCTGATTTTCAAAGCCCGTTACTTCCATCTGAAGATTCATACTTTTTGTCCAAGAGGTTCCACAGTGAGTTAGTCAGCTTTCATACTCCTTTTGAACACATTTTAAAAAGATAAAGGAAAAGTCTGAATTTCCGGCAAGTATGATTAGAGCTAAGCACTTAGTTTCCCGGTGTAGAAATCTTGGATAAACTTGCACTGCTCAGAGCCCTCTGTTTGGGGTGACAGACTAGCACATACAGTTGCCAAGATCATGCAAAAATGTATCTTCAGATGGCCTTATCTTATGAAAGAAGATTAGGAAAAGATGGTTTGTTCAATTCAGCAAACAAGAGGCTAACACAACTGTACTGGAAACACATTAGAGAAATTGCTCCGGCCAGAGCCTTCTCTTTCCTAGGCTGAAGAGCTCCAGCTCTCTCAGCTTGTCCCTGTAGAGGAGGTGGTCCAGCCCTTTGATTAACTTCTTGGCCCTTCTCTGGACCCACTTCAATGACTTGATGTCATTCATGTGCTGAAGGACCAGGAATTGGGCACAGTATTTCAAGTCAGGTCTCACAAGAGTGGAGGGCAAAATCACCATCCTTGACCTGCTGATCATGCTTCTCCTGATGCAACCCAGGATACAGTCAGCCTTCTGGGCTGCAAACGCACACTGTCAGCTCACATTCAGTCTTTCATCAAGAACCCCCAAGTTCTTCTCTTCGGGGCTGCTCTCCTGTCATTCTCTATCCAACTTCTATCTGTACCTGAGATTGCTCTGATCCAAGTGCAGGACCTTGCACTTGGCCTTGTTGAACTTCATGAGGTTGGCATGGGCCCACCTCTCAAGCCTGTCCAGGTTCCCTCTGGATAGCATCACTTTCCACTAGAGTGTGAACTGCACCACTCATCTTGATATTATCTGCAAACCTGCTGAGGGTGTACGAGATCCCAGTGTCCATGTTGCTACAAAGATGTTAAATAACACTAGTCCCAGCACTTATTCCTGAGGAATTATACTAATCACTGATCTCCACTTGGACACTGAGCTGTAGACTGCAACTCTCTGATTGCGACCATCCAGCCAATTCCTTATTCAGCAAGTAGTCCTTCCATCAAATCCATTTTTCTCCAATTTAGAGACCAGAATGTCATGCAGACAGTGTCAGATGCTTTGCACATATCCAGATATATGGTGTCAGTAGCTCTTTCTTTTTCTACTGAAGTTGTAACACCATTACGAGTGACTACAAAGTTTGTCAAGAACTATTTGCACTTAGTGAAGCCATATTGGTTCCCACTAATCACCTTGTCTTTATTTTCCATGTGCCTTAGTAGGTCTTCAAGAGGATCTGCTCTTTGATCTTGCAGGGCACAGAGATGAGACTGACTGACTTGTAGTTCCTTGGATCTTTCTTTTTTCCTTTCTTGAAAATGGGTGCTATGTTCCAGTCAGTGGGAACTTCAGCAAGCTGACATGACTTTTCCAATATGATGAAAGCACATTACACTCCTCCCTAAGTTGCATTGTATATCCTAGTATATCTTATTAAAAACATTACAAGGGATTCATGCCTGCAAATTTTGGCAGTACATAAAATGCTCAAGATCTAGGCTTTATGGAAAAGGAGGAAATACAAATGGTGAAAGTTGGAAGGATATTTTACTATGCTTTAGAGGGCTAAAGCAGAGTGCTCAGTACTTCACTACTGAAAAATTCAGAGTTAATGATTTAGTGAAAGGGATAACAGATAGAGGACTTCCACTGAGAAAGAAAGGAAATTTCATTGGTAATGAGTAGAATTAATTATGCACATAGTTGCCCATGGAGGAGAAGGGAGGAGGTAAGGAAAAATCCCAAGCACATCTAGGCACTGCGCCATGCATCATGTTTAAACAGAGTGTCCAAAGGAAAGGACAGAAAATTTAGCCAACATGCTTTCAGAGCACCCCCACTAGTCAATCTAAAGTGTAATACTGGCACTGTTTCTCTGGAAGAAGACAATAGACTGCTTTTCTGGCCAGAACTAGTGATGTGTCAGCGTCTGCAAGAAATGAAGCTGGGAAAAGGAAAAAAAAAAACAAAAAAGGTGATAAACTGAAAGCTGAAGTGTTCCTCCTGCCAAAGTATGTCTTCTCAGAAATGCACAAAAATGTATGTGTGTGCTTTCAAATCCATGAAATCTTCTGAAAGTAGTAATGAAGGTAAAGGCTGGTAGCTGAGCTCAAGAGAGGCATTTTGTCACGAAGAGCTTTTGTTTCTTCATTCACTTCACAGAATTTGTTTCCATTCCAGTTCCATGCTTTCATTTGAAATTTCTAGGATCCTATGGCTGCCTTCCAAACATGACTCCAGCACATACTGTAGGTGTTCAATGCATGAGTGCACTGGTGCATGCTAATGGCTCTGGCTGAAGCTGTGACAGAGTGGAAACAGACAACAAGATGACTAATGAGCTGTTTTCAGTAATTTCCTATTACCAGATTTGCAGTTTACCTTTCTTTTTTAATTCTCTTCTTGAATCAGAGCCAAAAAGGAGACATCTTGCCTCACATTTCCCAAGAGGGTTAGATAGATTTCCAAAAGGAATATAATTTATACTTATTCCACTTCCTACACACAGTATTTTTATTTGATGAAATTTTATCCTGTACACTTATTACAATCACATCACTTTACTCAAGTTCTCAAGACTTCCTTCAAAATTCTGCCTTCTTATTTACAAGAATAAACCACAGCTTGGCAGAAGTGACTGGATACCCATTAGAATGGGAATAAAACTGGGCAGATGGCAAATTTTTTAAGCTCTTTTGCAGTTTTTGCCATCCTTTTTCTTTTTAATTTGAACTTTTTTGTCTGATTTAGTAAGCAACATTAGAGACAAAGAACCAAAAGTCTACATGCAGCTGTCCTCATACTTATGAATCTGTCCTCCCAGTTATTTAAAAAATAACATTTCTGTCACCAGTCATCTTCAGTCTTCAGAGGCATTTAATTCTGCATCCAAGTGCTATGAACTGAGCCTGTCTCTATGGTTCAGTTCTCTGTCGTTATGATTAATGTATGATTTTGGAATTAGCTGAGAGATAACGCATGGTAGTTTTAGTTAAGTTATACGAGGGCTGCTCTGAAAGTATTGTGTCCTATTTTATCAAGTTCTCCTACAGCATCGGAGGCAGATGCTCATGGTATGGCAGGTTGAACCAATATTCCATTCCGTTTTGTTGCAATGTAACAGGTGACAGCAGGGGGGCAGTCTGACAAAATGATGTCTGACATGGAAGTGCATATGAAGCAAAGGTGTGTCATTGAATTCCTCCATGTGGAAAAAATTGCACCCATTAACATTCATCAATGCTTGCTGAATGTTTATGGAGACCAAACAGTGGATGTTAGGACAGTTAAAGTTGGGCCACCTGAGCAACATTTTCTTAGCAATGCCAGTCATTACAGCTGTGAAACAGTAGGTTATCTTCCATTAATGCAAATTTCCACAAGGACAGCATGCAGGCTCCTGTTCTGCACTGGTGACAGTACATAGCTAAAGGTGACGACTATGTTAAAAATTAGTTTTTAGTAGCTGAGAATTTGCTCAATCAAATCATATTATTGTGCTCCTTGTGTTTGTTGTAGTTTCCAGGGAAATAAATAGGAAGCTTTACTTTCAAAGTGATCTTCATGTACTTTGGTTTTGTGTTTTCAAATACACTATGAAAGTCTACTATTTTGCACAGTTAGAATTAACATGATGACATGACTGTAAATGACACTAACCAGAATCATTTGTCTCCATCTCCACAGTAAACACACATTTCTGCAATGCTTACATGTTTTTTATTCACTGCAACAGCCTTTGCAAAATGGAAGACAAAAAACATCTGAAAGATAGAAAAATAGAATGGAGATCTGTCTGAAATAAAAATCAAGATTAGTACGCTTACCATTCAATCTCATGACTTTAACAGCAAGCTCAGAAACCGTATGACGTACATGATGTGATTGAACAGTACTTATAAGGACACCTCAATATGATTGTTCGGATAAAGGAACTTCAAAGAATTTATGTCCTGTTACTCATGAAGTATTTGATTTCTCTGGTGCCAGCTGGCTTTAGGGGAGATGTGTTCTTAATGAACTGTAAATGTCCGAAATTGCAAGCACAACAGGGAGCACAATATCTAGAGTATTTAACTTAGAGTTATTTTTAACCCTTTCTATGACCAAGTGTACAATTCTCGTTTATTCTTCCCCCTTCCTTCAAATGAAAATTTCAAAATGCTAAGATACATGCTGTGAAGTTTATAGTACCATGTGAGCCTTTCTGCTCACTTCTTTTAGAAGAAGAGAAAAGGTTTTCAAATAATGATTTACGTTTCTGTCTCTCTGTTTCTCCATAGTTGAGAGAAATTTTGATAACTTGCACTGTTCTCTCTTTCTGGAGCTTTTTCCTGCCCATATTCCTTCTTACATAGACTTTGTCTGAGTTTTGGAGTTGCAGCTGAAGCATTTTGCCACAAAACTCTTACATTTAGTTTCAGCACAAAGTGTACTTTTCTGTACAAATAATCAGACTCCTTTGGCTCTTAAATGGAATGAAAAAACAAACAAACAACTCTCCCTTCCCCTCCCAGCTCCACCCCCCCCCCCCCCCCACACACACACACACAGAGAAAAAACCCTATTGAGTTTTCCTTGCCAACATACACAGATACGAAATCTGCCTACATGAAATTCAAGGAAACATTGGGAATAATAATAATAATAAGCCATTCTGACTATGTAGTTTTTATTATCTTTGTTATCTTTCTTGTTAGATAACATTTGAGGAAGGAATACCATGATTTGATTACAATATGAAAGCCTAAGATACAAAATGTTAGTACTCACAAAAAATACAAATAATGATATGGTTTGATTCTGTACAAAAGCCCTCTAAGGAACTGAAGTGCTGATTGAATTTATGTGCAGCAAATTAAGTTAGTATTGTGGTTTTAGTTTAAAACTACTATAAATTCTCATGTTAATTATTTTCTTATGCTTTTCTTAGCATCAAAGTTTAAGTTGCTTGGTAATTCCACTGCCAGTAATTCTTTGTTTGCTTTTCAGATTGGACCATTCCTTGGGAAAGCTAGGCCTTTTTCTCCCAGGTATCTTGACTGTATTTTAAGTATTTACCTTAATAATTTCTTGAAAATACCTGTGGTTGTAATAATATGGATTTATAACCTAGTTAAATATGAATTAATATAATCCTGTTATTAGGCTCTGAAAAGACTGTGGAAATGAAGAATAAATGTTAGAAATGTGTATCAGTGCAAGACAAGTTGGAAATGTCTGCCTGGAAAATTTTTCCACAAAATTTATTCTTTCTAGATCTTTTGTGCATGAGCTAGAATATATGTTGATTAAAAAGATTTCTTCCTTTCTAGACAACCTATAGATTTTAGTTTTGGAAAGCTCAAAGGTAGATCAAAGGTACAATTCTCGCAGAACTGGGATAGCTTGAGAGCTAGAATGGTAGAAATGTTACGAAATTTAGTCATGAAAAATGCAAGATCAGGCATAGGAAACTAGTATTAAAAAAAAAACAACAACCCTACTTGCTAGTAGTAGTGATCAGTCTGGCATATTTGAGAGTAAGAGTTCTTATGCTAATTAATTTTGAGAAAATACCCATTGAATGTAAGAAAATGTTCTTATGTAGCTATGAAAAAATTATTCTGACCCCAGGATGAAGAGACAGAGTTTCAAGACATACAAGAATGTATGTATATCATTGCACAAGATCCAGGTAAAACCTTACATGGAGTACTGTGTAAAGTTCTGATTCCATATTTTTAAGATTTACTAACAGCAAGAAACAGAGAAGAAATGTTAGGATGGTCAGTTCAAAATGAGAACTTGTTCTATTAGCATTTTTTACCCAGTAAGACAAAGCACTGGAGATATTAGCCTGGTCATTTTGCAAGGGGAATAATTACCAGTGGGGCAAAAGAATTACATATGATAAAGGACAGTATGAGCAAAAGAACAAACGTTTGTAAACTAATCATAAATACTTTCAGGCTGAAAACTGGAGGAAATTCTCTGGCCATGCAGAGCAGCGATGTTCTGTTAGAGAGTTCTGGTGGGAACCGTGGATATCAGAAATCTGAGTATTTAAGGAACTGAAAGAAGTGACTATTTGTTATAACAAGAAATTGTCTTCAAATTTCCAAAAGTCTTGTCTCATTCTTTGTCCCTATAAGCTCAAAAAGTACTTAGGAACTCATGTTCCATATTCTCAAGTGACTTTGAGCACACATGGACGTAAACGTAAATGAGAATCAAGGAGTGCCAAAGTTATTTCAGAGCCTTTAAAAAATGCCTTCATACTACCAGAGGTTAAAATTGTTTGTTATATCAGAATGAGGAGTGCCTCTCAAAACACAACACATTTTTGACATCTGATTATTGCAGAAGGCTCAGAAATGCAGTCCTCTTTTGTGTAGATGATATGGTTTAAGACCACAAGAAAATAATCAGTCAGCTTGAGTACATCTTTGAATATTTATGCTTGGAAATTCATTCCAGAGCATGAAAAATGCATTGTTTTATTTCAGATTTAATATTACAAAATAAGAACTGTAATTTCTACTAAAAAAATAATAATTGAAGACCTTTTTATGAAACAGCGTCTTGCTTCAGTTGTACGGAATAATTAGAAGCATTGACTGCAAATAAGTTAACTGTGAAATAGCCTTCTGAGTAGTTTGAGTAGTGCCAAATTTAGTCACCAAATTGTTTGAAAAGGTCACAGCAACCAGAGAGGATAGATCTTAGATGGCTCTTTGGATTTGACTGAGAGTTCAGAACTACTGAGAAATAGCCTTGTGGTTATGTCTGTGAACTGTCATTGGTTCAGTCCCAAACAAGTCATATGGAAAACTGACATGTAGAACAATAAAAGTAGACCTGAGGTAATACAGCAGAACTTATTGTTCCCAGCACATCCTGCAGAAAGATCCTTCAAATATAATACCAGCTGATTAGAAATTACCAGCTGATTGACTTTGAGACAAGTCTGCTACAGGGTTTTTATCTTCTGTTATCTTTTTTTTTAAATTAAAAAAATTATTGCTTTTACTTTATATTTGGAAAAAAATATCGCCAGTTTCTACTGAGGCTAGATAAATTTTTATAGGTTTGTCTCTAATTATTTTTTTTAATATGATACTATAAATATCATATTTAAAGATATCATATTTAAAGACATAAATATGTCTTACTGGAGAGAGCCCTACACAACTTCATAGAAATGTGGGTAAACCATAATCTGTGCTCTGGAGAAGATTGTGACATCTCTGTCTTTCAGTTATTTTCCCTTGTCTTCTCTTACAACACGATTATACAGCTGATAAACTGCTTTGATACACCTCTCTGAGGTGGAGAACCAAAGTGACTTTGTGATGTCTACCTGCACAATCTGCCAACTGTACAGTGTTACACCTCTTGAATAGACGTATGGACTGAATGAATATTTAGTGAGAGAACTGAATGAATACTCAGTGAGAGAAGTAATAGTCGTTAGGGCTATGAAACTGGGCAAGATCAGTTACGGTTTTGCAATACCAAAACCTGAAGTTTTCTGATCTAGAAGTTATTTTATCTAAACCCTCCACAAATCCAAAAATAAGTAGTTCAAGATAAATAGTTTGTAGAACTAAAACTAAGGTTGATTTATTATTAGACTCAGTATTATCCAACTCACCAATAATCATGTGACAAACGGTGATGGACGGTTATAGTATTAGTCTTGTTTGAGCGGAAACACATTTTTGCACTATCTTCCTCCTCTGGAAAATAGAGCTCACTTGAGTTTTTTTCAAAATGAATAGGCAATTATACATCAAAAATACATTTTCGGTCTGATATATCTTTCCACTTCAAAGAAATTACTAAAAAGATAATTTAAAAACAGTAAAGGAGGCTGTTTCCTCCAGTGTATGTTATTTTTGTATTGATGGTAAGCAAAAGAGAAATTACAACAGAAAGAAAATGAAGCCAACAAGAAAAACATGAGAGTAATTTTCAATCAATCTTATTCTATTTTCCTTTTTTTATTTTACTCCTATTCAAAGAATCTTAGGATCTGATTCTAAGCCTGTTGAAATGAGTGGGAGTCTTTCCAGTGACCTCAGTGGGTTTTGGATTGGGCTGTTACTGAAACCCTGTTGTCAACACTGATAATATTACATGGAGTAATTTTAGTGTGCCTATAGTATTACTCCTTTTTCAAAAGTGAATGATGTCATAAAAGATCTAGAATCTGAATTCACTGGAAGAAATTTTTGCTGTTGTTTAAAGTTATTTTTCTCAAAGATAAAAAGTATTAAAATCTGTGTTAGAATAAGATAAAGATTAAATAACGGAAAAACAGCCAAGCTGGGTCAGGGTGGTCCTGTCTGTGATGGAGCCAAAAACAAAAGTCCTTTGGGAAATGCATAAGAAAAGGGCATACAAATGCCTCTAACCTTCCTGTAAGCTTCCAGTCATTTGCTGATCAGAGATTTCCCAATGTTGTTTCTGTCTATTTGGTAGTCCAATTGGTTTGCACTGAATGAGCTTGTGTGGTTTCTCCTGAACCCTATGTAAAATATGAACACCTGTGATATCCCGTGACCAAAGGTTCGGGAGTTAACTTACTTCTTACACATATTGTCAGGATTCCTCCCTTTCTGCTTGTTTTGATCCTGACTTCTTCCAGCTTTCTTTGAAACTTCCAGTATCAGGAACAGATTTAAAAATATTAAGGTAATAAATGCATATTCCAATAAATTCTATTTTTATGAATTTGCTCAGAAGAAAGTTCTAACTTTACTGAAAGTCCATCTCTCTGTTCCAGATAACACAAATTACTCTGTAAGATGAAACAAAGATTCCTGTAATAATTGGCGAACTTCTTAGTAATTTCAAAGTGTTGCTATAGAGGCAAGGCATACATTAATAAATTTCGCTGAATTAACAAAGAAGACATAAACTTAACAATGTAAATAAGATTGTAATGCTTAATCTTCACTGTACATGATGAAGCTAATTGGTTTTGAATGCAATTTTTGAGACTTACAGTAGCCTTTCAGGGGCAAAAGTCAAGAAAAATGCCAAAGTAAAACAAAGACCCAATGTCTGGGTTCATAAAATTAGGTAAAGTACTAACATTTATCTGTACTTCATCCAAACCTTTTGTGTCCACAAGAAGAGATGAGAAACCCTGCAGAAAAAGGCTATATTGCAAATATTGGCAGTTCCACTGCTTTATTCCTCACTTTCTGTAGTCCTGGTGTTTAATTTTGATATAATTTCCTGAGGTTTTGATATGTCTTTAGCAATCTGGAATAACATAGATGTAGCACAGCTTCAAATCCTTACTTTTCTGTTTGAAAAAAGAATGAATTTCAGAGAAAAATTTTTTGAGTTAGCTCACTTACATTGGTATTCACTGTAGAAGTGAAAATGGAGGAAGACCAGCTAATTTTTAGAAGTACAGTGGTCATTTCCAGCTTTTATCATTTTCAGACCATCCTGTTGCAATTTAATTGCTGTCCTAATGCTCTCTGTAAATATTTTTTCTAACCAAAATACAAACTTGTTTTCTTAAACATTTGATATATTCTAATGAGATGAAATAAAGTAGTTGAGTAAACAATTAAGATCATGGTACTCTCCATCATTTGGTTTGCTCTTTTCTTCATTTCAAATGGAATTGTGTGGGGTTTTTTTGTTTGTTTGTTTGTTTTGTTTTTGGTAAAAGTAAAAAAAAAATGGATAACCAGCAAAGTATCATTTGTACCATGTTCTACCACTTGGAGAAAGATCTGAGGTTAGTCTTGCTTGTTTTCTCAGCTACCGTGGGGAATATTTTAACGTTTTAAGTTTTTTAGGTTTTTTGGGTTTTTTTTCTTTCTTTTTTACAAGAGGCATCTTATGTTGATCACTAGAAAAATGGATATGGCACTATTGTGAAAATTTAGGAAGTAAATGAATAGCCATGATGTTTTGAAAGCTGCACAGTGTGTATATATATTAGCAAAGGTGATGTATTATGTAGATGACCCAGCAACTATTCACTTTTCTTCAGGGGAGTGTATAGTATCTTTTGATTATAGTACCGTATTACATGATGGAAGTCTAAATATGCTAAATAATGGTTTTATATCATATCTGCTATGTGATACATATTTATCTCCTTTCTTAATGATCATGCATGTTTCCTTTCCATCTCTACTTTTAACATATAAATGCATTGTTAGTAGAATGTGTTAGATTATCTGTATCTTTTATTGCAGATCAAATAAAACTCAATAGTGAAAGAAAGATTACAAAGAAAATAATGTAAAAACTAAAATATTTCAGATTTGTAGTTATATTTTAAATTACATAAAGGCAATCAATCCAACATAGAAAGTCTAAAGTCACATTCATTAGAAAGATACGAAAGAGAAAACATAAACGTGAGAAAAAAATCATGATATGTGCAATGATACCTAAACTTCTGTCCGCCCTTCTTGCCTCATTGTTCTGCACACTGCATAAACATCTCATTTAGATAAAGATGGTCTTTATTAGAGTGAAATGGTTGCAAATTAGAGCTGAATGCTGATTTAAATAGAGGCTTATAAGAAATGGGAAAGAGTGCGGTCTTCTTTGACTTACACAGTACGAATGTCAATAAAAGGACAGAAAGGACATAGCTACATGTGGGTATATCATGCTTTTCTCTTCAGCTGACAGGTGTGCTACATGCCACAAAATAATTTCTTACTGCTTATCTGATTCCTATTTTCTTGTTTTCTGTTCCACACCACATTCAAGAATAGATAAAATAAGAAAAGTTATTAACTTAGTTTGCTTGTCTGTTCATGTCCTAGTAATTAGAAGAAGGACCTATTTAGAGCTGGTGAGGAAATTATCCTTAACAAAAAAGATTTGATCAAAAAACTACACATGTTTACTCACATATGTTCTTTGAAAGATGGTAACTGTCTAAAGATTTACTAACTAGACCGCAGAATCAATTGTTTCATGTTAGACAGAAATGAATGTATAGATAAATTTGAGCTTCATTTCCTTATCTTTTAAGAGGAGTCTGCGATTGTGGACTGATGAATGATGAAGAGAACATATGTATTGGCCAAGCTGCAATACTTATTTTCTCTGCCCTCGTACTGTCCTTGAATACTCTTTGAATTTTCTCTCAACAAAACCTCAAATTTTCTGATGCAACATTTTGCAATAGCCTGGTCAAAGCTGTCAAGAGACTACATTTTTAATGTTCTAGAAGAGGAGAAAGAAGCTAGGCAGATTTGCTTTCCAAAGAAGTCTTCATCCAAAGTCCTGTGCATGAATACAAGTTATCTGGAGATGAACTTTGGTTACTAATGTATAACTGAACATATCACATTGGCAAATGTATACTCTGCTAGTAGGAAGGCATGACTAATCACTGAGGAATGTAAGCATGTAAGTTTCCTGCAGGATGAGCACTCATAAGAGAGTGAGGTTGTAGGATGATGCACTGTAAATTTACACCTCACCCTGCCTGCCCAAAAGCCCTTTACATTGTGTTCATGCCCTAGGCAGAATGAGCTGAAATTGCCCTAGAAATGCAAGACTCAAACAGTCATAAATTTGATAATTTATGGAAGAAATGAGGAAAAATAAAGCTGTGTATTGGAAAAAGTTTAGATTAAAAATGTATCCAACTTCCTTTGATAAGGGATTGTAGGTTACTTTAGAATTTTTGGTGTTGTTTTATGTTCTGAGGGGTATTTTTTTTGCTTGTTTGTTTTGTTTTCTTGTGAATGTTTTTTCCCAGCTCAAAATATATGCATTCTTATGCCTCATTCCCCATGGAATAACACCCTCAAAGTATGACATTCTTTTGCTATCAGCCATGTAAATACAAAGAATATCCTCTACTCTACACTGCTTTCATTCTTATCTCCCCATCCCACTATTTGCAGCATACAAGTGAAGCAAATTGAATGACTGGTTTTAGATAAGCAGGAATCATTAAAGCCAGAAAGGAAAATGTGGATGAATATGTGAAATCTTTTCCTAGCACCACTCCTTCACAGTAGGGTGGATCTCTTCAACTCCCAGTCCCAATCCAAGGAGGCTGTCTCTTCCACCAACAAAATAAATTTAAACCTATCTATATTCCTATATTCCTTTACATAAAACTAATGTACATTGCATAGCTCAGTTATACTCAAAAAAGAGTTTATACTTATGGATCATACCTATTCCATCTAATTACGTGCAGCTGATTGAGATAATTAAAGAAGGAATCAGATCAACTTGGACACTCTCTGTAGACCTTCATGTTCACAGATTTCACCAAGGTCTAGGTTGCCCTTTAGAACTAATGTAACCCAGTCAGTTAGACAAATTAACTCCTCCTATCTTTTCCACTATCTTCTTGCACCTCTGTACACTATGAAATTCTCTCTTATGTTGCTGTTGTTTATACTACCCTCTCTTTTACCAACCTCTCTTTTGATAGAAATACCAGTACCAAAACCAATAGATAATTTATCTGAGTTTATTCTCTGTCTAATGGATGTCCCATTTTTATTCAGAAAAAAGAGTAGACAAAGGATACTATATTACAGGAGACATTAATTCTGGTAGATGATATGTGTATGAAAGCTTTCTTTTTTTCTAAGTAATCATATCTTATCTGCAGACATGCAAAATAGTATCTTAGGATTATTTACTTTAGAATTACAGAGCACCATAGTAAAGAATAATATCCTAATTTTTGAAAGAGAGTTGATGAAGAATCTTGCGTATGTCATTCAGCACTTTACCTGCCATTCAGATTTAGTTCTTGATTTTAAAAGTGATCACTGTCATGTTGACACCAAATCACACATCTTGTAGACAGGAACTGTGACCAGAGAAGGTGTTTGTCTTACTAAAAATTGTGAGTTAACAGACAAGCTAGTATTAAGAGCCTTTGAAAATAGAAATTATTGATATCTCAGTTACAGTCTTGATGATTTGTAATGTTTATTTTATTTTCTCCTCTGCTCCTCTGCAGTTATCTTTGCATCATTTCTGCCCCTCCCTTGTCTTCTCTTTAAGAACATGTTCAGCTGTGCTATTAATTGCACAGAAGTATGCCTAAAGTCCAAAGCCCAGTGAGATCGTATTTTTTCTCCTGGTTCCAACTATCCTCAAAAGTTTTTAATTGTTGAATCATATCAAAAGTACTAGTTTGCTTAGAGAAGGATTCTATTTTTCTAATAGCCAGTATGCCTATCCCTAAAACAGTGGTGATTCTAAAACAGTATGCTTCCCATGAACAGCAGTGGCACAGTAGCTTTTGTGTATAATATGGTGCAATGTTTCAGTCAAAAGCCCAGTTAAATTTAGCACATGCACGGCTTATTTGTGTCCTTTTAATACTCAAATTTGTCATGCAAATTTTCTTTTCCTGTTTTCAAGAGAGAAAGAAATAAGAAGCAAGTTCATTCAGATTTCTTGAATATGCTTTTAGAAACATCCACAATATGGATTTCAAAATTTAGCAATAAAATTGTTTGTTATAAAAGTTAAATTGTTTTGTGTGACAAACATTGCTAACATTGTAAATACTTGTGGAAGAAGCTGTTCATGGTCTCCTGACTGTTCTGTATTTATGAAGAAAAGAGGTCAGAATGTTATGAAAGTGTTTGACAGTGGTTCAGCTTTCACATAATATGCTGTGGATTTGATAACTTTCGATTTCAAAGTCTTAATTTTAGTACTGAAGAGATATCTTCTTGTAAGAAGAAGAATGTTACAGAAAATGTCTGCACACGCAGTAAGCATTGCAGTGAAGGATCTCCATAGCAGGTATCTTCTTATGCTCTGCCTTTACAGATTAAACCCATAGAACAAATTATAGCTCATTCCAAAGACTACTATCCTCATCAATACTGTATTGATTGTAAATGCTTAGAGAGATGATGAAGAAATACCGTTTATCTTAAACATATTAAATGTCTATTTAATATGATCTTAATGTCTATAGAAAGCAAGTAGAAGGCAATAAAAATATGTCAAGATGTTTTCATAAGATGATGCTACAAAACATATTCAATCATTGCAGCTTCTTTTAATTCTCAAACCAAGACACAAATGTAAAAGAAAGACGACAGTGTGATAGAATCCAGGGCATTTGTTTCTTTCAGTACAGATTAGCCTTCTGGTAGGTGTACTGAACTTCTACTTTTTTGCCAAGTAAGTAGACGCAGAGCTAAAGGGCAAACTTTTTTTTTTTTTTTATTTTTTATTTTTTTTAGGTTTTGTTTGATTTTTGTGCTTTTGTTTTGTTTTAAGTGTTTGTAACTTTTTGGCTCTATATCTTAATGCTAAGATACATGTGTTTACATAGTGAAAACAAAGTTAAGCTTCCCAGATATCTCTATTCTAATAGAACAATAGAAACAACTGCATCCTGCTGTCAAACTGTTTCCCCTAAACTATTTTCCCATGTCTACTGGGCTCTCCTGCTTTAACTGTTCAGTGCATAGTAGCTGCTTTGTGCCCAAATGTGGGACAATATTGGAGTCAGGAAGGGCAAGCTGGGTTTGAACTTCTGAGGAGAATACATGAAGTATGTGCATGTTTGACATCAGGCTCCAACTAGTGGTGAAAAATTATTTTCCCCTTGGAACTGGAAAACCTTTGAGATTAGCCTCATCCCCCTGGAGAAATTATTTTAGCATTCAGTCACCCAGCACAGCCATGGCAGCCCCCTAGCCAAGTGACATATCTGAGAGCATGACACACTTATGGACAAAGGCCAGTTGGTGTAATTTGATGAAAAGGCAGTGCAGATTTGAACGTTGCATTTGCTTAATAATTTGTATCAATAAGCTATTAGGACAAGTCTAGCTCAAACTGTTTTTTCTTTCCAGTATTTTCCATCTCATTTTAGCTGTTTCTTTGGAAAGGCTCTGAAAAGTATTTCACACAATCATAGCTGTACATAGTCCTATATAAAGCTATATTTATGTTTTGGCAAGTTTTGAGAGGGAGGGAGAGAGAATTGTGAATTTTTGATTGTTAGAATGAATTTCACTCCTTTTAGATGTTTGCCGCAATTTGGGTTAAACTGTTGAATTTGTTATGCAGGAGGCGTACGCACAGGTTTCTGAAGGAAGTGGTTGCCTATTTATGCAAAAAATGTCCAAAAGTTTGAGTGATAACAGCCTTCCCTTAATTTTTGCTTGAGCAATGTTGTCTGTAGCCTCTCTTTTGTGATTGTTGGGACTCTATGTATGAGTTTAAGGTAACAGTGGAGAGGTAGGCACATGATTGTGTAGGATGAAGCAGCATGCAAGCTCACAGAGTTGAAATACACTTGAATTACTTCATTCTAAAGTGCTCCAAAGCTGACCGGACAGGGATAAAGAGCAAGGTGGGAGTTGTCAGGCAATATGTTAAACCCTTTTTGGCAATGTCAGTTTTGGGCAAGGCTCTACTCATCTCATTAACAAGGCA
Source organism: Tympanuchus pallidicinctus (assembly GCF_026119805.1). Lineage (NCBI taxonomy): Eukaryota > Metazoa > Chordata > Aves > Galliformes > Phasianidae > Tympanuchus > Tympanuchus pallidicinctus. The sequence continues at coordinate 2,265,133 of NW_026294744.1, forward strand.
CAGTAAATTTACCTGAAACACTTTTCAACCTGTTTTTCCTTGAATAGGGCATAAAAAACTTATTTGGTTGTGGACAGTATCATCATAATCTATTGTGGTTCTTTTCATAAAAACATTGAGATGTTTCGAGAAAGAATGAGGCTTCTTTCCCAACATGTGCCATTTTGGCCGACCCTTTCTTTAGACTGATGGCAGGATTATATTTTAAACTGTGGTATGTAGCCATTGACAGATTCTTTTAAAATGTATTAAGTGGAAGATTGATTCCAAGATTATTCTAGAGTTGGTGTGAGTTTCTCTTAAAAATTGTATACTAATGTTTCTCTATGATGAAATGAGTATTCTTTCTTTCCTTGTCTTTTCAAAATTAGAAACAAAAATCTTGTTGTTCTGTGTCCAACTGCACAGCAATCTATAAACAAAAACAGAAGAGAAAAGAATCTACAAATGAAAGGTTAGAAGGGACAGCTGTGTTGTCTTTGAAATCTATTAGGTATTTTTATAATTATATGTCAGTCTGTATTTATGCGGTATTTGCAGTTATGATTTATGTCTGTATTACCATAACTATTTCCATACTTACAGACAACATGTGATAATTTTGAGAGCCAAAAGCAACCATTTGGTAGCATTTAAAAATGCAGAAACATTAAGGAAAAACAAGGCAGTAAAGCAGAACCCTTCTGAGCTTTATCCATCTGAATAACATGAATCAGAACAAGGTGCCATCCAACAAAAACAAATATAGAGGTTGGATTGTGGTGGTAAATTCTCTCTTAGCTAATTAAAAAACTTGTTTTAAGGTTGGGAGCTAAAAGGATGAGCTCAAAGAAGAGGGATATTTCCCTGTTACCTTCTTCCTCCTGTATAAAACAGAGAGAGGGATGCTAGTGAATCCGATTCTACTGTGATTGCATCAGGATTCATGAAATAGGAAATTATTTATTATGACAATGCCTGCAAGCACCACTGTAGCAAAGGCCCATTTAGAATTTCCATCATAAAACCCTGATTTATGGGTGGGGTGATGGACACAGTTGGACAGATTGAAAGAAAAAAAAAGGGAAAGGACTGAAAATTAGTGCATAACGAGTCAGTCACAAAATGAGCTTCCTATATTTTTTGGGATTCAAGGATATGTATGATATAAACCTAACATAATGCGTTCACTAATAAAAACGCTTCGGAATCAAGGTGTTTGGGGGTTACTTGCCCCCGGTTACTTAAAGGTTGAATCATTCTGTAATATAGTGCTTTTCAGAAGGCTTTTCACAAGTGGAAATTTTGTAGTATTTTTAAATATTAAAGCAGGGTGATAGTTCTTGAAATTCTCTGAGAGGCAGCGCTGCTCCTTGTATACAGGAAACATGTATCACCCTGGTCCTTTATTATTTGCTAATATGCCTGAGTAGTGCTGATTTGTGTAGTGTATCTTCTCAGCACCGATGTGGGAGGGTCAATAATTATCAAAGCTAATATGATTTGCAGTTATTTGCAGATCTCTTGTGAAGAAGCATTGTACTTATTCTTGGAACATGCTCTTTTCAAGGAGAAGAATAAGAGGTTCACAATGAGAGACGTTGTGAATATATACCTGGGATGGGATTCCAGTAAACACAAAGCCCAATCTCACTTATTCTATAGCAGAGTAGCACAAATCCGTCAGATCTGCACTTTGCCTATGAAGTCATTTTATTATGAAGCTATCACCTAATTATAAAAAAAAAAAACAAAACATCTTCTAATCTTGTTGCAGTTGATGTTTCAAGCCAAACTGTGCTTTCATTGATGCTAATGAAGGTACTTGGAATTTACACAGGTGTAGATTACAGCAAACTTCTTACATGGCCCTAAACAAAATTCCAGCTCATGTCCTCATAACCTGCTCAATAGGAGTGAATTGACAGAGATGAGATGAAGGCAGAAATGTAACTCAAAAACTTACAATTAATCTGTATTAAATCATATGTGTTATGTCTAAGAGGGTCTTTGTGACATATTGGAGATTTAAGGAACCATAGATCTGAAGCTGTGCACATGTTCTCGTATTGACACCTCAAGTCAGGCTTTTATTTTGAAAATGAAGCAATGCTTGTTGAACAGCTTAGAGTTCAGCTGCACAGCTTTTCTCCTTTGCTATAAGACTTCTTAATGAGAGCAACTATGGCAGTTTGGGCCTCTTTTATCCACTTGGCATGGTTTTACACTTCTGAGATAACCTTTATTTAATAAAGTAGGGGAGAGAAAGGCCAGTTTTGAGCTGCCTAGTTGCAACGGCAATGTCTGAAGGATCATAAAAAAATAAGACTGAATTCTGAAACAACTTTTGAAAAAAGAGAAGAACAGAGATAGATTATATATTCCAAGGCATGGATGAATTAATCCTGCCTGAATTCTCCCCTTATGGTTTGTGTTGTAAAATCTTATCATACATGGTACATGGTAATGCTCTCCTATTATTGAAGTCATACACGCTTTCCTTTGTAAAACTATTTTAGTTGCTCGCATCTTTGCCAAACTTTAGCCATCTGGGCTGAAATTTGCTGAGGCAGAGGTCTGCTTCAGCCTGAGATTTTTTGGAAAATTTACATATGAATGTGGGTCATATCTCACAGTAACCTGATGCACTGTGAAGATTCTCTCAGAATTAAACATAAAAATTTTGATGAAAAACATTTGAGCCTCTTCAAAATCTGAGCAACAAAATTGGACAGAAATGGAATATTATCTTCCAGACTTTAGATCCAGAGTCCTGATCCAAAATAGTGAACTCAGCAGGAGCCTTTCATATGGGTAAGGTTTTGATTTTTAACGGGTGACGGAATGAAGAGTATCACATAGTGAGTGTTTTCCAGGACAAAATTCACCATCATAAATCAAATGTTAAATATTACAAACCCCAAAAATGAGTGTAGATGACAGTGTCTGCTCCCCAGTGATTGCACTGACTGTTGATTAGGATCTAGCTTGAATAGTTTGATCCCATTTACAGCAGTCTCAAGGATTGCTGTGATTAGGCAATTGGTACTGACTTGTTGCTTTTTTGCTCTCTTTGCTGGAATTACTTTGATGGAATCAAAACTGCATACTCTGCCCAGGACACTTTGGAATATACTTAGGTGGAGTGGAGAAGGGGCTGAGGCCATATGCTGCATAGAAGACCAAAGCCAGTTTGCAGCTACCTTACATTTAAAAAGAAACAAGGAAAATTTCTCACATAAGATAGACCCTATACAAAGAGAGCCTGCAGTTTCTCTGTGAATGACCAAGGAAGATAGAAACATAAAAGTGATTTGGTGTTATTGGTACATAATGAAGCCCCTGGGGAATAGACTCTTTCAAAGGTTAGTATGACACTGGAACTCTAATCTATGTTGATGTGCCTGGCCTTTGTAACCTGCAGGAAACCTGACTGCCTGTGCTGCTTATAGACAAAGAATCACAGAATCATAGGGGATGGAAGAAAACTCTGGAAATGATCTCCTGCTAAAGCAGGTTCTCTACAGTAGGTTGCACAGGAATGTGTCAATGTGGTTCTTGAACACACCCAGAGAAGGAGACTCCACAACTGCTCTGGGAAGTATGTTCCACTGCTGAATCTGAATTCACTGTGATTTTTTTTATTTTTATTATCATTATTTTTTTAATGTTCAAGTACAACTTTCTGTGTTCTAGTTTTCACCTATTACCCCTTTTCAGCACTGGGAACCACTGAAGAGAGCCTAACTCTATCCAGTTGACATCTGTCCTTTAGATATTTGTATGTGTTGATATAATTCCCTCTCAGTCTTCTCCAAATTGAGAAGTGCCAGGTCACTCAGCCCTTCCTCATCAGGCAGATGCTCCAGGTCCTTAATCATCTTTGTGACCTTCCACTGGAATCTTTCCAGTAGTCAATTTTCTTGAACTGGGGAGCCCAAAAGTAGACACAATACTCCAGATGTGGCCTCAACACAGCAGAATAGAGTGGGAAAATCACCTCCCGCTATCTACTGGCCACACTCTTTTTATTGATCTTCTTGGCCACAAATATACTGTTGGCTTGTGGTCAACCTGCTGTCCACCAGAACACTTAAGTCCTCTTAGCTCCTTTCCACCATGTTACCCCCTAACCTGTATTTGTATGTACAGTTATTCCTTACCAGGTGTAGAACTCTATAATTTCCGTTGGGGAATCTCATCAGGTTCCTCTCTGCCCAACTCGTCAGCCTGTCCAGGTCTTCCTGAATGGTAGCACCATTCTGGTGTGTCAGCCACCCCTCTCAACTTTATATTATCAGCAAACTTGCTGAGGGTGCACTGTATCCCTCCATTCACCTCATTGATGAAGATGTTGAATAAAGGAATAGAGGGAACCTTACATCGGCCTTCCAGCTCCTGAAGGGGGCCTACAGGAAAGATGGGGAGGGAATTTTTAAAAGGACATGCAGAGACAGGACAAAGGGTAATGGCTTTAAACTGGAATAGTGTAGATTTATACAGTGCTGCCGGAAGGGGTGGAGCCTGGCTCCACCTCTCCTAGACCCATTTAAGAGCTAACTGCCAGTGGGAAAGTATCTCTTCTGGAGATCCCTCCTTTGGAGTTCTACAGCAAGCCCAGGATATAGGTAAGTATTCTATCTATTTTCTTTTGTGTAATAACCTGCTTAGCCAAGCTCTCTGGTATATTTCATAATTATAACATCTGTACATTCATCGATTATACACAGGTCAAGTTAGATGTCTCCTTAGGTTTCCATCTGAATTTAAGATCTGGCTTGTACAGCTTCCATGTCTTCTCAGTGTTGAAAACTGTAGACTTCTGGCTCTGTAGTGGTATCTCAAGTCTCCTTCTGCTCTGTGTTTTTTCAAGCTGGTATCTGAGGCACGTAATTACGTGCATGTTCTTAAAATTGCCATTTTTCACTGTGTAGGTACATACAAAATCAAGAAACCTGCAGTTTCAAAAATCAAAACAGCAATAGGACAAATGCCAAATATGTAGGGTTTATTAAAATCTAAGGTTTTAATGACAGCTACCAGATACCGATAAGTATTACTGCAGACTGCGCAGGGGGCACTGAAAAGTCATCTAAAAAGCTTAGTAAATGCTCAAAGTTAAAGCACTTTTCACAACTGTAAGTGCAATGACAGCTTCTTTGCAATTATGAAGTTCAGTGTGGGTTCAGAAATCTCCCAGAAAGCAGGCACTGATGTAAGGACATATCCTAGGAGGGAGAAGAAGCATGTGTTCTCTGTTAGAAACTCAAAACGCATGTACGTGTGAATTTCCTATTCTACTTTTCTGTGCACTGCATTAATGTTTGTTTTGTTATTGATGTTTGAGGTCTTCAGTGGCTGCAGCTTTTACATGCTTTCTGGAACTTGTCAGCATATGTATCTAGAGAGATTATAAAGCTGCAATCAGCAAGTTACCTTGCTTGCCAGTGGACAAACTAGTAACTTGTGAAGGACTAAATTTATAATCTATAGCGAGACTAACAGATTCCCACACAAAGAGTGCTCAGTTTGCCTCAGTGTTTGTAATCAATTAGGCGAAATAGCTGTTGTCTCCATGTAACTGGGTCTCCCTTTCAAAAACTTATAAAAAAACTGAAGGAGAATGATGGTCCTTGGTGAAACTGATACATGCCAGTGCCAATATACTTCTGAAATTAATCTGGACAAGTCACTTAGAAAGCAGTTTTGAAGGGCAGAAAGTTTGTATTCAAAGAGTATATTCACTATGAATTTTTGATTAGCTTAGAACTGGAATAGCTGACTTAAGAAACGTATACCTTGATAGTCAATAACATAGTAATGCCCTAAGGAAATGTAATTCTGGGACCCTTTAAGTCTGACCTGTCCATTCACTCTCATCATTGAATCAGTACAGTGGGCAGCTGCCCTGTGATGACATCGTGTGTGCTGTCTCAGGGAAGGCTGGAGGATATGATCTGTACAAGAGCACTGGGGAGGAGGATGGAGGTGAAATATGGACTCTTGCTGATTGTAGAAACTGCAAATCAGATTTTCTTGAAAAATTTCATAGCCTGACTTCCAAATTATGCTTCAAGCCATATTTAGTTTGAGCCTGGTCCTGTAGCCTTGCTTGACTTATTCAGCCCTTATTTGTGTGTGTGATCGCTGTATGTAAACTGAGTGCAGTCGTACAGTTTTGGTTTAACTTTTACATTCTTGCATTTACATGTTTTTTTTCTGGATATCTTTTACATATTATGCCTTTGTTTTTTAGAGTATTTTCAGAGCTCTATGAATACTCAGTATTGTTATAATTTTTGACTGGAGTTTTTGGTAAATATGCTCAGCTCCCAGTAGCACATTCTCAACTCACTATCCACAGAGGAAAAACCACTCATTTTCCAGATGTTGAAAACAATATTTCTAGCCCCAGCTACAGAGTAACGATCACTGTAAGGTTCACTGCAATGTACTAGATCCCAAAGTCCCAAGTTGTGATTGCAAAAATAGACTTTCACTCTTGTAACAAAAACGTAATTTTTTATGTAAGATATTGAATGGTGACAGCAACTGCTACAAATCTAGCACAGCATAAATATGTAGGGAAGAGAGTACTCAATATGATGCTGAGTGATTTCCTCCACTGGCTTGGAAAGCAAAAATAATTTGCTCGAATTGGAAAGGTAATTTTCAGTTCTCAGAATATCCTTTTCCTCTTTTAGTCTCACTGAATGGTTGGGCAGGATGACTATAGCTCAGACTGACTGTAGTAATGGTTATGTCATTCAGCAGAGAACTAACTCCCTTGTGTGAGCAGAATTTTCATTTATTTGATTTAATTTTTTCTTCTTTTTTAAGGAGACACATACAGATGGAAGTCAAAAAACAGAACTAAGCTGTAGCCAGAAATGTTCCTATTTTGAAACACTGAAAAAACTATGTATAATTATTACAATTTCTTTTTAATGAGGTCATTTATGTCAGAGCAGAAAAAGTGTAAAATAGCACAAAATAGAGACATCTAGACACTGTAAAATATGCTAATAGATTTGGCACATGCATTACTCCCTTAATATGCCCCCAATGTAACCTATAGATCCCACAAATGACCACATTCTGTTTTTGTATGTAAAAACTCCTATATATGTAACACTCGTAAGAGTAGCAGTCTTACTAGTAGTAAAAGATTATGGTCTTTTTATAAAGTATATAGGTTTACTTAGAATTAGTCCTTGTAGAAGAATGCAGAACCACGAAAAACTGTTAAGATGTCATGATTATAATAATTTAACATTTAGAGGAATACTTCACTTTAAGTTATAGTTCCAAAATTACACTGCTCATTCATGATTTTTTTTAATGTATAATTGGCTGCCTCCAAAACTGTCACAGAAGGAGGGGAAAAAAGCTCATTTTCCTTGGCTTGTGTACTTCTACTATTCCTGTGTTCGTTTGGCTTGGCTCGGGTAAAGAAATTCTGCAGTCTGAAATAACTTTTTATATGTTGGCGTGCACATTTTACTAGAATAAGCAGGCAGAATAGACCAGGGAGTATTCATCTATGATCAAAATATATAGTCTTGCACATTTTAATATATTAGTTTGCATTTATGAATCTTTTCATTTCTTCATCTTAGTGGCATACAAACAGGCACATCCTATCTGCATATAAAGACTTGAAGAAAGATGTTTGGAAGCAAGATACGATTAACAAGGGGAGGAGAGATGTAGAAGAAGAAAATAATCTGAGGAATACAAGTTTCTCTCTCAAATATAAAGCCAAGAGAGGATTGCTACTGATCTACTGAAGTATATTCAGGCAAAAGCCTAAAATAGGAAGTAAGAAATAGGAAAACATGTTCCTCTGTTGATTGTCCCTTTCACATGGGCACGGAGAGATGTCTCTCCACTGGCAGAGCTTGACTCTTCAAACGTGGATTCACACTCCCACCTAGCCTGGACTGAACTTTTTTCATTTATGGGACTGGGCTGAATCTCCCACAAAACTCCTAGTGCTGGCTTTAGCTGTTAGTCTGGTTTCCAAATTATCAAGCAGCAGTGGAAGGCCACAGTCCGGCAGTGCAGCTGTGGCTGTGCTGCTGAATGAGGCCCTATCAGGCAGCACATTCTCCCTACCTCAGATAGTAACTTTGCTGCAGAGCCTTCCACCCTGTATCTTCAGGTATATGCCACATAACAGCTTACTGGTTCATTCCACATCTCTTCCTAATCTGTGACTTTCCTGCAAACCCAACTTATAGGATTCTCTGGTAGGTTGATTTGTGGTTGTGTGACAGTATTTTGACCAGAAAACGTGGAGAAAATAGCATGTGCTCACAAGGGTTTAACACAAGGTCTTACAAAGTAAAGTGAAAAGAATTCCAATGAAAATATTTAGGCAATCCCATGATTCTGAATGTCTGTTTTGCTGCCCTTGCCATTGTGGTCTTATACTCTAAGAATGTTGAATTAATGCATACTCACTGGCTGTTATTTCTGGTGAGGAAATTAGAAGAATTTTTCTATACACACATCATTACATTGACATGGGGATGAGACATAAATGCAACAGTGCAGATAGCTGTACCATGTGAGAAGCAGGACTAAGAAGAACATATTAAACCTCAACACCAAGTAGTTCTGTGCTTGTTTTGCAACTGAGATGAAAGACACCTTATTCTGTTACAAACAGGAAACCCGGGCCAAGTCTGTAGAGGTTCACGCCCAGGGCCACAACCTTGAGGAACCAAGGCTTGATGTACTTGTCAAGATGAAAATCGCAACACACCCCATATTTGTGCATTGCTGGGACCTGCTCCTAACCACATCACAGCAGAGATTTCTATTATTTTAAAATCTTATGCAGTAATAACTAGGGGTCAGTAATATCCACATCAAAAATGAAGCATAATAAAAACTTAAAAATGTGATATTTGAAGTCCATCTTTACGTCTTTACACTATTATTCAATATGGTAAAGCAAAATAGAAAGACTAAAGAAAATATGTTGCAAAATAGAAAGAATTAAGAGCCCATTTCATGAATACTTTCCTTCTCATCCAATTTTCTTTAAATACTTTAAAGTCTTTTAGGTGTATGTTATTAGGGATTGTACACATAGCAAATCTGGCTTTTACACTTCATTCAAATGCCATTCAAGATGTTTTCTTTTGTTTTCTCATTCACCTGTTTTACTCTCTTAATTCTAACTATGATTTCATTGAAAGTAACTTCAAAAGTTACTACTGATCTAAAAATTCAGATTTTCAACCTGTACAGCATTAGTGCATGAGATACCTACTATGAAAACTGAGGAGGAATGCAGAAAAATTCACCATAATTACTAAGCTAGCTCTGTGAAACAGCAGTTATACAGAGTAATGCAGATTTTGTAGGATAATAGTGTAATATGGAATAGCACAGTGTAGGAAATGAGCTAAGAAATTATACATATGTCAATTCAAGCATTAACTAAGCAAACTTGTGTTTGTAGTTTCTGTGAGATGGTATATGGAAATATACATTCTATGTGACATCTCTAGATCTTATAAATGACCATTTTTGTGCTTAAATCCAAAGTGCTTGTGCCACAGTTTTCTCTTTTAACCTATTTCTTATTTATCCCCATGATGAAAACTGCCATCAGGAACAGAGAAAGTAGTGTCTAGTTTTAGAATAAATCAAATTTATTGTTTTCTACCTTTTACTAAGTTTTTAACTGTCCAGTAGTGGAGGACAAACACCAAGAAGCCAACGTGGGCCATCTTATAAAACAGATTAATAGTACAACAAAATAGATTTTTGGCTTCTACATTATTTAGAAGTATTCAAGTGTGGTCTATTATCATTTAAATAATACTAGTTTTATGTGTTTACACATGCTCTTTATTTCTAAGACCTCCTCATTCCCCAAACCATTAATGAAGTTTGCTTCTCTTAAAATAGCAGTTGTGCATGGAATACCTAATTGCTGGTTTTCTGCTGTCATTACTGCCATGGTATGTTGGTTAAAAAAAAAACAACAAAAACAACAAAACAAATGCAAAGCAAGTGTGCCTCCACATTTAATAGGAACCTATGTTCTGCAACTGTTTGTCCTGCAGCCCTCATGGCACTGTGGCTTTATTACTCCATAGACTGGCTGAAGCAGGCAGTATGTATTTAGACCTCTCAGCTACAAACAGCAGAGTTTCATAGGAACCATTAAAAGCTGCTTTTTTTTTTGCTTTTATTTTATTTTATTTTATTTTATTTTATTTTATTTTATTTTATTTTTTTTTTTTTTTTTTTTTTTTTTTTGTGAGCTGAATGATTTATTTATTTATTGCATTTGGATTCATTTACTGGCAGGGTCAAATAGAAGATTTTGCTTAGGGCCTTTTCGTCTTCTGAGTGTTGCCTGTGGACTTCTAGCTGGCCACACAGAAAAATTCCCCCCTGAAGTGCACTTCTTGGTTGGAAGAAAACCTCACAGGAAAACTGCAATGCTACTAATACAAGGTCACAATACTTCTTTACCATTTATAAATATTATTGCCAGAGTAAATGATTTTTTCCTGAGTACTTTTAACAGGTAGTCTTCCTGTCTACCTTTAACATGTAGTTTATTTAAGCTTGTAAGAATGGTGACATCATTTTGAGTATCTTCAGCCTCTAGAATACTGTTAGTACAGAATGGTAAAAAGAAGAAAATAAACTGGAAAAAGTATGCAGGAGATCTTTTGATATTTTTTCTACATTTTCTTGCTTAAGTGGATCCTCTTGCCAGTTGCATGTTTATGTGTGATGCTAGTTACAGTGTTTGCTTAATGTGTTTTATTTAACATCTCAGTTAGCATATAATTCCCTCTTCTTTTCTCTTTTATAGCTGCATACAGTGAAATAGTGTCTGAGCAGGTTGCCTCTAATTTCAATACTAATTTATATCTTCTAGCTGTGATAATGTTAATTCATTTCTTCATTTTTATTTACATATTTGTAGTTTTTTAGATTTATCATTATTATTTTTCTTACTGTCTGTTTAAAAATGTTGGGATTCAATTGGATTTTCAACAGTTGATAAGGAGATAGAGATCAGAATGGATAAAGGATTTTCTAGGATCCTTTTAATCGTATTCAGTATTTGTGGCAAATGCTGAACAGACACTGTACATATCTTTTGTAAAAACACAGCTCATGAACAATGAGTACAATAGACAGTTGTTTGCATTTGGACAAAAGACAATGCTTTCTTGCTTGTTTGATTTGTTGCTATTGTTCAGTTTGTTTGTATGCATTTGTTTGACAGCACAGCAAAAGTGCCAATTTGGTTGTTAGTGCTGCAATATTCTTGTGTAAGATGTGAATAATGATTTCTTTTGAGCATGTGTGGGAAGATATTATATTGCAATAATCCAGGCAGGAAAATAAATAAATAAATAAATAAATAAAAGGGAGAAAAAGAAAAAAGAAGGAAAAAAAAAGAGGTCCAGTCAAAATTTTCAGTGATTTTGAAAAATAATCCTGTTTAAAAATGACAGGCTCAAGAGTTCTAAAGGTGACTGATACCTCTTTACCCAAAAAGAACCCAATAACAATCTCTGCCAGGTGACAAACCATGATCAGGCTCTCTCAGGTACTGTGGGAAAAGGTAGGGAAAAACCTCAACAAACTCCAAGCAGATACGGGAGTGGAAGCATTTTAAAGAAAGGGAGACAGCTGGAGCTTGGTCAGAGACTTCTGTTGTAGTGAGCCTGGAAAATTTTGTTCATACATCAACCAAATCCCACATAAGAATAGGGGGAAGGAAAACTACTCTCCCATTTGCTCTTTAGATGACAAACGACAGGATTTCTATGAGCAAAGCAGGAAATTCTCTCCACTTACTAAAGATTTTATGACAACACAGATATACTCTCCTGCAGAAATTGACTTGCACGTGATTTTATCATTTAAAGAGATTGGGAGATGCAGATTGCTCATCTGACTTGGATTTCTTGCTTATAGTGTTTATGCTAGTAGATGGACTTCCCTTCCACTCATAGTCTTTACCCTAAAATAGCATAAGCTATTTTATTTTTTGTCTTCTAGAAAACATTATTTGATCCTTTGAGTGATGGTTTCTTTCATTTCCTTCCCAGAGCCATTTGTCCTGAGGTTCCTGGTTGTTTTAGGCTATGTCCACAGATAGACAGACCCTGAACATCAGACTTGATGCCCAATGAGAAATGACGATGACACCAAAAGACAAAAGAGGAGGTTGCACTGGTCAGTCAAAGTAAATGTCTGATTTAAAAGGCAGTAAAAGAAGGAACATGAGTTTATTTTCAACTGCACATATGCAGATGGCAAAGGATGGCCTTTGGGTCCAGTAGTGTCAGTAAGTGTATAGGATAAGGAAGTGTCTCCAAAGTAGAAACATTTCAATACCTTAAATAATATAACTTTTAGGATGGTTTTGCTGATGAATGTTTTTACTCTCCAAGATTGGAGGAGACAGGGACCATAAACAGCTAGCGCAAAAATCAGAAATACTTTCCAGCAGCATCTTACAGGCTGTATATGGGCTTTGCCACACCACCCTTCCTTTAGTCCCCTTCCTTTCTGTTCTTCTGTAAGATGGAGAGCCTTGTGGGAAGGAAGCATGCCTCCCAGCTGTTGATTTCTATCTTCTAGGCATGCAGGAGAGAACATAAAACTCTATATGTGCTCAGTATAGCTGGAGTATTTTAGTTTTGTTTCTTTCATTTATTGCTAGCGTAAAGGCATATTTTGTGATATTCTAATTTCACTTCTAAATCCCCTTTTTCCTTCCCCTTCCCTCCCTGTCCTTCCCTGCCCTTCGCAGACCTCTCTGCCCTCCCTGCCTTGTCCTGCTCTGCCCTGCTCTATCTATTTTTTCAATACAGGTTGCTAATAGAAGTAACAAATGCCCTGATTCACCCAGAGAAATGTAGCGTTTTTCATGATAGTAAACCAACACCAAATATTTATTATCCCAAGATCTAACCTCAAGGACAGCGTGGCAAATGTAGTAATGAACAGAACATTTCTAAACTACATCAGAACAGTGCTTTCTTTTTCTCCCTCTGAGTTTTTAATCATCTCAAGTTGAGATAACTGTCAGCAGTTTCTTCTGGTAAGACACAAGTTTGCCAAATGTATGTTCTATGTGTGTACATACAGACATAAAGTATACATTTTTTGTAATAAGTCAAAGTCTATGATTAAATATTCTTTAAAATAGATAAAATAAGTTATGCATCATTTAGGTAGTTAGTTGTATACTTTTCTAGATCTAAGGAACCACGCAATGCAATGAAATAAGAAAGAAAGTTAAAGGCAGGTTAGGGATATTCATTTTTTTTCAGATAAGCATATTCATATCTGTGGAAGTCAGTGCCAAATAGACTGCCAAATGTGAGAGTTTTGCAGGATTTTATACTTTGTGGGGTAGAGAGTGCACATTATTTAGCATTTTCTCAATGAGACACATATTTCATGCCTCTTCATGCTTCAGAGTATCAGCCTAGCCCCTGCGTGATTGATTTAGAAAAATTGCCCACAGCAATCAGCTAATAATGCAGTAACCACATTGTGAGACATCTTCTCTTTATCAGACCCAGATGCTAGACCCTGTTTTCCTTTGAAAACAATTACCCCATGAGACAAGTACCCTATAAAGACTCTAAGAGCTCTCTAAAATTCATGATAAACTGTCAAAGTACCCAAACTTCAATAACTATAACTGTAAGCATCCCTGAAAAACATAACAATGAACAAAAAAATTGATGAAATGTGGGGGAACTCCAGTCAAACCCGTATGTAACCCAGCAGCTAGAAGAACACTGAAAAGTAAAACCAGACCAGCATAATCAAAACAACCTTTTGTGTTTCTTGTAATTCAGAAGACTGTCTGAAATAATAATATGAAAAAAGAGATTCTCTTTAAAAAAAGCTGCTACTGGCTTTGTCATCTTGCTTGAGATGGCAATCCTTAACCAAAAAGATAACTCACTTTAAGCCATTTTAATAAATTCATTAACCAGGTAGCAGTACATATTTAACCTCTGATTGAATGAGATTATTTTATCATGTGCTACTTATGGGAAAAAGGAAAATATAATGCACTGTAATATAAACTAAATATAATACACTGCTCAGAAAATGCACAGCTGTCCTGAGTTCATGGTGAGTATCAGAAGTCTCTATGTATAAAATAGATCTAGTGTTCAGTTTGTCTCTACGCATTTTTCCTCCTCAAGAGGGACAGATGATAGGCACAGAAACTTAACTACGCTCACACACCTCAAACTCTCCTGGATATAGGCTTTTTTGTCCACACTGTTCAATCTCTAATATTCTACAGCGCTTTGATCAGAGAGAATTTCACTTAGATTAGCATCGTTTCCCCTCTGAAACTCCTCTCCAGCACTTTCTGATGAAGTTAAAGTAAATTCTCTTTACACTAATTAAATGACAAAAAAAAAATTACGCTTGTTAGCTGTGCTAAAATTGAACAGTGATTCCTCATGCTTGATGACAAAAAAAAATTATGCTTGTTAACAGTGTTAAAATTGAACAGTGATTCCTCATGCTTGTCAAAAATGTCTTCATCAACAGAATTCAAAACAGAAATGGAAAAAAAAATATATTAAACAAACAAACAAAACAATAACAAATAAAACAGAAATTGAGAAGTCCTGACATATACAAATAGAGGCTATCACAGCCCCTGGAAGTTGCTGACATGAGCCTGGTGCTCCAGAACTGCATGGGCTGTTAGCAGGCAAGCTTGAATCTGCTTTCTGTTTTGTTTTGTTTTGTTTTTCTTAATCAGTAAAATTCCTGTGTTTTAAACAAGGTCAGAGGAGTATTTTGATACAATTTAGAGAAAATATTTTAGCCAGACTTGCACTTTTCTTGCCATCAGCTTTCTTGCCTGATGTACACACAGTGTGAAATTTCTCTTAGCATCCCTGGGTGCTCACATAGACAGTCCCCAATCCCAGCAGTCTTCTACTAAGCATTCTCATATGGGCATTCCTTGCCCATGATGCCAGCAAAATGCAGTGTAAGCTATGTAAATCTTGAGGTTTTTTAAAGACTTAAAAGTTGGTCCAGTTTCAGTCCACATTTCAGAACTTTCCTTCTTTAATCATAGAAAATCCTGAGCTCTGCTATACTCAGTGTTTCTTCTGCAGTCAGCCTGTGTTCAAACACGAAGCAAAAAGGGTTCTGTTAGCTTTGCTTCAAAATATTAAATTGTTTATATACTGTGGTGAAGGAGGGCTTTAAAATAGCTTCACTAGATACCTCAGTTGGAACAGAGGTGCAACATGCCTTGCAAAGTCGATCCTTGTGTTTGAGAAAACATATACTTTAAATTCCTATGAGTCCAAAACAATTTCATGAACAAAAGACTAAAGAACTTGAAGAAATTTCTATTTGCTCTATGTGGTCTTATACAAGGGACAGTATTTTCAGACATAGTTTTCATTTTCTTGAAGGAAACATACAATATCTGCTCTTTACTTCCAAGGTGGAACACTGCCAGATCCTTGCGTTTTAATGCTGATGTTGGTAAATAATATTCATTTCTGGAGAAACCATACAGGTACAAACCTGTGGTTTCAACCAAAAAAAGCACACTGAGAAAGTGATTCAAAGGGAAGTTCTCTAATAGTTGTTCCAGTCTTCCAGTTTCACAAAAATAGTCTCAGTGCCTTTTCAGTTTAAAGCAGAGATTTATGGTTAATTATAGCATTTCCCATGAGTACATGTTTGTGTTTTAGTAACAGCTAGTTGAGGAGGAATGTTGAAATAAGAATGTTAAAATAAGTTCAGGGCTAATACCTTGCTCTACGAAAAGATACATATTAAAATGTCTCAGCATGGGCCCTTCCTTATTTCCTTATAAAGGAGATTACATGACAAAAGTGATTCACCATTAGTCATTCAAAAAGCTGGCAGCAGGAGTTGGTGATTCCTTCCACTGCTTTTATTCCTCATTTCTCATCTGTGGGCAAATCATTCAACACTCTCATCTGAAAAATTACAACGGTCTAGGCTAAACAGTGAATTTAACTCATACAGACCATGAGTTCTGCAGAGGTAAGCAGTTAGCCCAGTAAGGCAGACAAAATATTTCATTGTCAAGCATACTTATCTTGGATAATGAAAATTTATTCAAATGTTCTAAATTCTTCTAGTGCATATGGTTGGCAGCAGCACTGCTTCGGCCAAGCTGAACGTCTAGGCATCATTTCATTGCTTAAAATGTTTTTGGGTTCCCCACCCCTCAAGCCCTGATGTGATAAATACCGGTTAGGTCCCTGGTGGATATCTCTCATGCAGCAATAATGCCAAACAAAATGAGGTAAAGCCAGGGCCATTTTCTTTCAAGTTGAGGGAGCAGCTCGGATTTTTTGTAGGTAATTTCAAGTTTCAGAGTACTCATGGGAGTACTCTGGGAGACTCCTAGATTCTGATCTAGGAGCACAAACATGAACCTGTGTGATATCCTAATATCTCAGAAAGTATGGAGGGACGCATGAGCAGTGGCTCTATAGAGGCAAAGTGAGAAGGACTGACACTCTGGTTTTGTAGTGGAAAAAGGTCTGAGACAGAGGTCAGCTCTCTGTATCACTTTTTCTTTCCATGCTAATAAAAATGCATTACAAAGCACATTTCTAGCAGATACATTGTGACATCTGGTTAATTAATAAAGTACTATTTAGTAAAATATCAGACACCCTCCTAAAGAGCATATCTAGTATTCATTCTAAATTTTTCTATCAGAAATCTAAAGTCCATTGCAACTGTTTCCATGATGTATTCCTCTTCAATTCTTACATTTCTGTGCTGCGTTTAGTGTCATGGGAAACAAGCATGTGTATGTAAAATGTACATGAAAATTTGGTGAAGATTTGGCAGGGCAAGAATTTCATTAAAACTGAGCAGCCTTGGCTAAGGGGAACTGTTTCTAATAAGATTTCTTCAGGTTTTCTGTTTTGGGGTGAATTTTAATAAAAATGGTCATTTTGTATTTTATGATTACAGTGTGCAGTGTTATTTACAAAGCATTTTCATCATTCAGAAAAAGTCTAAGTGACAGACCACATCACCTGGCATCCTATAAAGGCACCTGATCTTGGCTTCTATGGTAACTCTACTGCTTATTCAAATGTTGTACAATGCACAGTAAGTATAATGTTAGTGCAATCCCATCCTTGTTTTGTAATCTGAATTACATTTGACTGAGGAGCTATACTTAAGCAAGCACTTGCCTACTTTCTACATTGAAGGCTTCTAAAAAAATATATTTTTCTTTTATATTCAAGCAGAAGGAGAATATTAAAAACAAAACAAAACAAAAAGCTATGGTGTCAAATGTTCAAAGGCTTTGCATTCCCCCAGCTACTACTTCTATAACTGTGGAAATATGTCTATGAAAGCTGAAGAGAACCTTACTGAACTGAAAATCAAAGAGCACAAAAGGCAGCAGATATGGGAATAACTAAGTTTAACTGTAGCTGTACTGGAGATGCAGCAATGAAGAACGAGTATACTTTGCAGATACACAGCAACTAAAATAGAAGATCATAGAGTTCCATCTTGGGTGGGAATGCTTATTGAGTCAGAATGAAAAGGAAACTTTTGTCAAAATTGCAGACTTAAAATAAATAAATAAATAGAGAGATAGATAGGGAGATAAATAAATAAATAAATGGAGAGAAGGGGAGAAAGAAAGCAAGAAAACAACTTCAGAGTGAGAGGAAAATGAGAAAAACTAATGGAAAATATTTGAAACATGTGGGACTTTTTACTAAATGCACTTACTAATGTATGTTCCAAAGCAGTAGAATTTTTTGAAAGTATACATTAACCTGTCCTTGAATTGTAATTCTCTGAGTCTCAAAAACTCATGCAGATACTCAGATGGGTTAGGAAAAAAAAAAAAAAGAAGAAGGAAGAAAAAAAAAACAAAAACTTTTCAGTCTTCTGAGCTATTATCTTGGTGGATTGAAATCGGGGTAACAGGATGCAGAGAAAGGAATATTTTAAAGACTGCATAGCACTCATTTAAGCCTCTGGTACCAGAGGATAGATATAGGAACAATGTCTCTTCCACCCAGCTTTTCTATTATACCTGGCAAGAAATCAGATTTGAGAGCTATTGTGAATATTTAGCTATCTCAAGACAGAAGTAGTGTTAGGTGCTCTGGACACATAATCCAGACTACAGTGATTTTGCAAAAGATGTCTGTTATTGAAGCAAGGCAGAAAGTTGGCCATCCTAGGTTAGAATTTATCTAACAAAACTGTGCTATTCCTTCCATCTCTATTTATCGGTGTAGGAAAAAACCTCATTACCTAATTAATCCTAAAGAGTCTGACATAGGTCAGACGAATCCTCTGGCGGTACTTGCTTCTCCCCACTGACTGCAAAAATAGTCTAGATGTTGAGCTCACATGTAAAGGCCGTGAAGTTAGTCCTGTTCCTGCCTGCTGCAGTAAGAGATGCACTTTCTTTTTCTTGTTAGCAGAGGGCAGAGGCTTCACAGTGACAGCTGAGTCCTGATGGGAAGGGGTGCATGGGGAATGATAGTCTTTATCCAGATTGAAATCATTCCAGGTATGGTCACAATACTATTCTGGATGAATTATTGCTGAGATGAATTAAATACAGTTGCTCTCCAGTTAGATTATATCCTTTCTGTCTTGTCTTTTGATTGCTCAGGACACTAAGGTTAGCATTACTCAATTACCAGATGCATTTTGTGCATCAGTATCTCACACTGAGAAGTATACATTCCTTACAAGCTCAAATTTTGTCCTGAATACATGTTCCTCACTTACTATGTTCTTCTGTATTGGCTCTAAACTCTACAGCAGTCTGTGAAATATTACGATGGCCTTTTTACTACTGTAGAAGATTGCTGGCAATTTCTAATGTGGAGCTGCAAAACAGGATACAAAAAGCAAAGAGAATTATTTTAAGATGATTTAAAATAAACCAAGTCCTATTTTTAGAGTGTTTACTACTTCTCAAAGGGATTTTCTGTAGTCTGAAACCCAGACCGCTGAGGTTTACCACTGCTTTTACAGCATTTTTTTTCAATAATGCTGTTTCTTTTTAAACAGTTTGTTTAGATTCACATGGTTTTTTATGTTCTCCTGTATGTGCAGCCTATAAGGAAGGATTTACGTCCATTACATGAGTCAAAGACATTGCACTTCCTTGGTCTAACTTTTTGCTCATCAGGGAGACTGGATCTCCCCTTGAGTTCATTTGTCTCAGAGGTGACAGACTAAGGCCTAGGACTGTTTTGGTTTCACCAAAGCCTACTCAGTTTCCTGAGAATAATACGTTTCTAAATATATCTCCTTACATTTGACTTAGGAATGTTTGCTGATGTAAAGCAATGCAAGTTAAACACTTTTTTTCTGAAGTGGTGGGGGGAGGGCAGTTTCTTTTTAATGGCAATGAGTCTTTAATTATAGAGTAATATAATCTATAATCATGGAATGACCAATGTTGGAAAAAACCTTCAAGATCATCTAGTCCAACCATCCACCTACCACCAACATTTCTCCGCTAAACTGTGTCCTTTTACAACAACATCTAAATGATTCCTAAACACCTCCAGAGACAGTGACTTAACCAGTTCCCTGGGCAGCCTGTTCCAGTGCCTCACCACTCTTTCAGAGAATAAATTTTTCCTAATATCCAAACTGATATTAGGAACCTCCCCAGACAAAACTCAAGGCCATTACCTCTCACCCAGTCACTGTTATGTTGGAAAAGAAATCAACTCCCTACAACTTCCTTTCTGGTAGTTGTAGGGAGTGATAAAGACACTCCTGAGCCTATTCTCCAGACTAAATAACCCCAGTTCCCTCAGATGCTCCTCAAAAGACTTGTGCTCCAGAGCACTCATCAGCCTCATTGCCCTTCTCTGGACATGCTCCAGGGCCTCAATGCCTTTCATGTAATGAAGGGCCCAAAACTGAACGTGGTATTCCAGGTGTGGCATTGCTGTTGTTTTCCTATAGTCTGAAGTCAACAGTTGAGATTACTGTGCCTTTGAAAATTAGCAAAGATTACTCTTTGCCAGCCATACTGAACAGGTTATCTTACTTTATCACTCCTTGTGGCATTCTCTGCTAACTTTTGTATAGAGAAACCAGTTACGTTTTGTATAAAGATGATGCAAAAAAAAAAGACCTTGAAAATTAATTTTTGACTTCTTAGAAATCAGTGTACCTTCAGCAGGCTTTCTACACAGGATTCTGAATCGAGAATATTTGAACAATAATAATTATGTTTTGTTAACAGCCCACTGTATTTCCACAGCCAACATGAAAATGTATTTACATCTCAAGAGAAGGTAGGCACAGGACGTGTTCCAAAACTCTGTGCAGTGGTTAGACCAGGTCAGATAGCAGGATCCATTGGAGATGTTCTGAGTGACTGAAAGAGCTATTAGATAGCAAGACTTCCAGCCACTGCAATCTAAATGTATCTGTACTTACTTGTGCATTCTTCTACTAGGGATCCAAAAAAAGCAATACACTTGTCTTGGAGATACTATGCCTATCCTGTATCTTCCTTTCGTGCTGAGAAGTACTTGTCAGCTGAAAACCTGAAAAATATGAGTAAAACATACTGGTTTTTTTTCTTCGTTAATGACAGTTTAATGACTGATTATCTGCTGTAGAACAAGAGGCGAGGAGGAGCTCAATAAATCTCAGCATGGAAGCCTACTGACTCGGCATTTTTTCATGGCTTAGATTATAACACTGTTACAGACAAGCAGTTACCTATGCTAACTCTGGCCCAAGATTTTGAGATTCAAGAACATCAAAGAGAAGTGCAAAGCACTCCTTAGCCAAAGAAACAAGCTGTGCTCAGCTTGCCAAAAAATATCATAAGGAGCATAGAGCTCTCTCACTGTGGAGAGCAAGTGTCTCTGTGCCATGATGGGTTGGGGTTGCCTGTAGTGTTCCTCCAGGAAGACCATGAGTGCAGTGAGCAGAAGAACTACTGGTGCCTCAAAGAGAGAATAATGACAGCTTCCTTCAAACAAAGCAGTTTTGCTGTTCCTTCCCAGCAGGAAACACCCAGCCCTGGGCTTCCACCCAAAGTTCCACCTTGTAGGTGCCCTGCCATGCAATAATGTGCCTTGTCCTCAGGAATGGGTGTGCCAGGAAACACCACCAAAGATAGCCAAGACTGTGATCTGATTGCATACGTGCAATCTTTAGCTCTAAGTACCTTCATGAGAGTTAGTGAAGTACTGGATTCCTGTCAGCCCTGCTTTCTACTGGCCTAGGTGTCTGGCTCACAGGATAACGGGTATGGCAGGGAAGCAAGGTCATGGGCCTGTGCTCTCCTACACCTTTTTTCTAGGGCACTAACCTCATCCTGTGAAGCTGAGGAGCATTAGTTGCCTCTGGGTGAGGGGATGATGAAGATGAATCTGAGACTTTCCCTGTGCTCTAGAAACTCCTGTAAGTGGGAGATCCTGGAAAGAAATTGGACACTAGAATTATGTATGGTGAGTTGTGAGGTTGGGAAGTCACAAATGGATGAACGTTGTTGTGTGTAGACAGAGCTGGAGGTACTCAAAGCGAACTGAACCTTGACAGCTTGTGCAACTCAGAGCAGCTCAAGTTCACATATGTTTTAGGCTTACTGCTCCCTATACCCATAAGTCACAAATTTTTCTGGAGCCATTTTTATGACTTACCAGATGCTCAGCTGCACAGTCACTACTCCTTTCAAGTGAGTATCTGATCTCCCAGATAAATGATCTATACAAGTAATTCTTATCTGAGAGGGCAGAGGACTAATAATGCTTTAACTCCTGCTACTCTCACACTTTCCTGCTATTCTTAGGCCCAATGAGGGAGCACATGGAGAATTTGCAAGAAGTTGGTGGCAAAATGCATGGCATCATCCTGCAAGCTCTTTTGTAGGACATGTAATACTGGAAACAAAAATAGAATAATAGCTTTGTGAGGTAAGATTTTCACTGACACAAAGATTCACTGAAAAGTCTCTGTAAAAAAATAAAGGAAGATATTTGAGAAAGTGTCCAAGTTGTAGAAATCCTAAACAATGTTTTTTGTTGTTGTTGTTGTAAAATACTTAAGTGAGCCTTGAATCATATATAGTACCATGACAGTGCATGTCATCTGTTGACACAAGTGAAAAATTGAAACACATTCAGATGAGAACTATTTTAGGCAATTATTTATATACCCTTTGCTTGGCTCAAGCTGTGTGTTTGGATAGCTACAAACTGCCTCATTCTCCAGTCAAGTAGCCATGGGTTTGGCAGTGACCTTCCTCCCACAGGAAGATAAGGGAGTTTGTACCATGTCAATGACCAGAGGCAGCCACAAAACATTAGACAGGCTCCTGACTGTCGAGAAGTTGAAACTGCTTAAAAACAACAGGGTCAGTCTGCTCTCAAACACATTGATATTATCTCATTACTGGTGGCATTTACAGCACAGCACAAGGAGCAAAGAAAGGAATTGTTAAAAAGAAAAAGAAAAAGAAAAACCAACAAATAATTACAGTATATGGAATCATTAGTCAGGGGAATGTTATTCATCTGTGGGCTTTTTCTTTGTTAAAGTAGTGGTTCCCATGGATCACATACAATCAGCAGATTATCAATTCCCTATCTTACCTCTGAATAACATTCTCCTTCCAGATAGCAGAGAAGGAAGGCATTTTACCTGAAGCTCAGTCCTGGTTAGTAAAACTTAATCATCTTTCATTTTTACTTTTTTGTTGACAAGCCAAGAATTGCAATATCATTTGCAAGGATTCTATTCTATGTAATTCTCTCATCTGGGAATGAGAGAATACTGTGGCACTCTTCTATCCTATCTCGATATGTTGTAATGTCACAGATTCAGCTGTAACTTTACTGTGGCATTGTATTATAAATATTCAAGGGAATATTTATAGTATTTATAGTATTCATATTTATACATATTTATAGTATACATATTTATATTCAGGAATTTGCAAATATTGAACAATAAACTCTTGAGATTAGAAGTAGGGCATCCAGCAGGAGAGGAACACAGCTGGCACTCTTAGCCACAGACCTAGTCTGTTAATAACAAGCAAGCTATGCCCAGGAGCAGAGAGAGTGATGAGAGATGTGAGAAGTGCTAAGGAAGTTTTCTTCAGTAGCATGCTGATATGAACAGATATACTTCCACCAGCCTGTAAACATGGACACAAACATACAGGGAGACCTCATTGTGGCCTTCCAGTACTTGAAGGAGTATTTAAACAGGAGAGGGAAGGACTTTTTATTATGGGTTAACAGTGATAGGAAAAGGGGGAGTGGTTTTAAACTAGAACAGGGGAGTTTTTAGGTTAGATATTATGAGGAAGTTTTTTACACAAAGGGTGGTGACACACTGGAACAGGTTGCCCAAGGAGATTGTGGATGCCCCATCCCTGGAGGCATTCAAGGCCAGGCTGGATGTGGCTCTGGACAGCCTGGTCAAGTGGTTGGTGACCCTGCACATAGCAGGGGGGTTGAAACTAGATGATTTTTGAGGTCCTTCTCAACACAGGCCATTCTATGATAAGAATGTTTGAGATGTTTCAGTAAGTGCCTCAAAATGGAGCTGCTTGACATCATGCCTACCAAGCACTCCAGGATGGTCTATAAATTCTATTAACTCAAACCTTGAAGGTGAGCTCAGCCCTGCAATCTATTTACATGTCCTGTTCTCACATGCTTTTGGGGGCATTTGACACAGGAAGGATTGTGGGGTCAGAATTTGTCTTTCCTGCTTAAAGTGCATACTGGGGTAACTTCCTCAGAAATTACCTCCTGATTTCATCCCTGGTAAGCACTCTCTACAGACTCAGCACTCTCAGATGTGATAGGCAAAGGATGAAGTTATGTAGGTAATCAGCTATGAAAATCATCACAGTATGATAGATTAGCCATTGCTTATGTGAAGTGTGAGAAAGAGGCAGAGGAGTTTTTCAGAGAGTGACATAGAGGAAATCGGAGACTGGGAGACATTAACTAAGAAAAGTTATAAAGAGAAACTGGGTTGGGGTAGAAACCTTCTCTTTGTATACTCACATTACAACCACGTAATAGGGAATTTTCTTTTAACAAATAAGTGATTTAAATGAAGATTCAGTTTTTAAAAACACGCTAACCTCAGCTAAACTTGTACGGGAACTGCTGAATTACAGCCTGAACCTCTGATTGACCACCTGAGGTGAGCAATGAGCCAGCCCTGGGAGCACAGGTGAAGGCAATTCACCTGTGCTACCAGAAGGGGTGAGCCTTGTGCCACCTCTCCTAGGCCCATTTAAGACCTGACTACCACTGGGGAAGGATTTCTTTTGGAGTTTGCTCTTCTTGGAGCCTTCTTAGTGAGCCTGGGACAAGGGTAAGCTTTCAATCCATTCTTCTTCAGTGTGATAACCTGCTTAGCCTAGCTTTCTTGTGTATTTCTTTATTATAACGTTTGTAT
Source organism: Tympanuchus pallidicinctus (assembly GCF_026119805.1). Classification (NCBI taxonomy): domain Eukaryota; kingdom Metazoa; phylum Chordata; class Aves; order Galliformes; family Phasianidae; genus Tympanuchus; species Tympanuchus pallidicinctus. The sequence continues at coordinate 2,289,610 of NW_026294744.1, forward strand.
GTTCATTGATTATAAGCACTAAAATTACAATTTCCAGAAATATAAGGGAAAAACTCTGCTCTTAAATTCATGATTACTTACCAATTCAGTTCTCAGGAAAAAAAATATATCTGGGGAGTAGTCTGCAGAGAACCAAGAATATGTTGGAAATGTAAACGCACACAGATATGAAAATATTTAGGGTCTTGCTCAGTGTTATGAATATCCTTAAACTGATTCTAACAGGATTCTTGCACCTGTTACAGGGGATTTAATAAAACTTTTTTTTTTTTCCCCTCGAATTAACAATTTGATGTTTTCTAGATGTGCTTTTCATTAAATACTTAACAGTAATTTTATGCTGCATCTGATTCTGTGATCTACTGCGGACTGTAATATTAAAATAAGCTTTCAAATAGCAGGGTCTCTAGTGTATTTGTTGCCAGATATAGGCACACTGCTTTATAGCACTAGTTTCAGGGAAACTGTTTCTAATTCAACAGAACTAGTGCAAATAAGGATGCAAGCAAATAAATGCTTATAGTGAAAAGAATAGGCCAAGAGCTACACTAAATAACACAAGGCACCTCAGTACTGACTGAAGTTTTGCAGTACCTTTTAACTAAGGAGTAAACTTGCTCATGCTCTTGTGCTCCAGGAAACTTTTCAAAGTATATCTACTTTCTGGTTGTAGGGGCAATATGGTAAGAGGAACTAGTAGAGGAAGCAGCCTGTAATGTTTTTAAAAAGATATTATCAACTTTGTCTCAGAGATGCTATGGGTAAATATGAGTTGCTTATGTTTTCTATTTCTTAAAACAGATATTTGAGTAGATGTATGGTTAAGATCTTTATCTTTTGCACAAGAATAGAAATTAAATGTACAGAAATTTGAGTATGAACTGAGAAAATAATTTCTTTCATGCTTTTACAAGCTATATGCTTAAGAAGCACATTGCTATTCTGTTCTCTGTACAAATTATTTTCATTTATTTACTTATTTTTTCCTCTGCCCAGTACATCTTTACACTAGGCAGCTATTCTTGAATTGAAAAGTGAGGCAAATGCAGGGATTATTTCTTAAACTACTACTTGAGAAACTTCCAGGAATGTAATTGGGCACATATCAGGTTTTGATAATTAGAGATGTCTGCAGCTACTTTGCAGAAAGTCTGCACATTTATTGTTCTTATTTACTGTATTGAATATGTGCTGGTATGTCACTTTGAAAGTCTTTTTCTATATGAAGGCATAGAAAAGGGTGCGAGGGATGTTTTGTTTTTCTTTTGTGCTGTTTTTAATTGTTCTTGACTTGTCATTCCTTTTTGTAATTTAGTTCTATTTATTATCATGAATTTCTCTTACTGATAAATTTATTCATTGTACCTTAGTTTTCCCTTATAGTCATTCTTACTGAAAGAACTGACTGCAGGTATCAGTGTAACTTACTACATTTCTCAGTGTATTGAGTTGACTTTCAATGAACCTGTAAAGACAATTAAAACACTGTGTGGGTAAACTAAGAGCAATTTGATTGTTCTTCAAAATACTGCAAAATTCTTAGCCTCTCAAGCAAAATTGCTGTAATTTTAATTCTACTTAGGGAAAAATACAAAGCATTTAGTGGAACAAGTGGACAATTTATTTAACTCAGTAAGGTTAGGAGTCTGGGCTGCATCATACACCAATCCTTCCCTCAGCACTCAGGCAATTATCAACACCGACATTTTTTGCACTGAATAACGGTGTGGGTGTAACTTTTGCATAAGTAATGTCTACTAAGTTAAAAAGTACAGAGGCAATTGTGTGACATTAGGTCTATCATGGGATTTTTCCCAAAACCCTCTGAAGATTGCATCTTGCAGTGTGAGTTTGTGAAAGGCAGATCCTGCTTAAACCAACCTGATCTGTGGATGGCTGATCCACCTGGTGGATGAGGGAAAGGCTTTTGATCTTTTATAGCACAACAATGAATTTCTCTGATCTTTCTGTGTTTGTGCAGTATCTCTGCGTAAACAGTGATGTATTTGTATTGATTTAAATTACAATTCTCTTTCAAAACTGTTTGACATGTGAGTTGATGCCAAATAGGTTATGTTTTGTTTTCCTTAGTTGAATCACATGGCACAATTTTCATTTCTTAGCTGAGTGAGAATAGGAGTATCCACAGAACAAATTGTCTTGAGATCACATGGCATGTGAGGGACCAATGAGGGATTAGGCCCAGCCAGCGTGAGTTCATGAAAGGCAGGTCCTGCTGAACCAACTTGATCTATGACTGGGTGATCCGCCTGGTGGATGAGGGAAAGGCTATTGATGTAGTCTCCATAGATTTCAGCAAAGCCTTTGGTATAATCTCCCACGGTATTCTCCTGCAGAAGCTAGCAGCCCGTGGCTTGGACAGGTACGTTCTTTGCTGGGTAAAGAACTGGCAGGAGGGCTGGGTCCAGAGAGCAGTGGTGAATGGAGCTAAATTCAGCTGGTGATCAGTCATGAGTTCTGTTCCTCAGGGATTGGTATTGAGACCTGTCCTGTTTAATATCTTTATTGATAATGTGGATGAGGGGCTTGAGTGCATCCTCTGTAAGCTTGCAGATGATTTTGAGTTGGGAGGAAGTGTTGAACTGCTTGGAGGTAGGTAGGCCCTTCATAAGGACCTGGTCAGACTGGATTGCTGGGCTGAGGCTGATAGGATGAAGTTCAACAATATCAAGTTCTGGGTCCTGAACATTGGCCACAATGACCGTAGGCAACATGAAAGGCTTGGGGCAGAATGGTTGGAAGACTGTGGAAGAAATGGCCCTGGGGATGTTGGTCATTGTATGCCTGGACAGTCAGTGCTTGGTCAGCAGTGTGCCCAGGTGGCCAAGAAAGGCACTGGCATCCTGGCTTGTATCAGAGATAGTGTTGCCAGTAGGAGTAGGGAGGTGATCTCCCTGCCTGCTCTGGTGAGGCTGCAGCTCGAGTACTGTGTTCAGTTTTGGGCCCCTTACCACATAGAGGGCACTGAGGCCCTGGGGAGTGTCCAGAGAAGGGCAACAAAGCTTGGGAGTAGACTGAAACACAAATCTTATGAGAAACATCTGAGTGAGTTGGGATTGTTTAGTCTGGAGAAGAGGAGACTCAGGAGATATCTTATTGCTCTCTATAACTTCCTGAAAGGAGGTTGTGGTGAGGTGGGGGGGGGTCAACGTCTTCTCCTGCAAAAGTAGAGATAGGACTAGAGGGAATGGCCTCAAGTTTCATCAGGGGAGGTTCAGTTTGGATATTAGGAAAAACTTATTCTTTGATAGAGTGGTGCAGCACTGTAACAGGCTGCCCACAGAGCTGGTTGAGTCATCATCCCTGGAGGTGTTCAAGAATCATTTAAATGTTGTTCTAAATGATATGGTTTAGTGGGACATTGTTGTGGTAGGTGAGTGATTGGACTAGATGTTCTTGGAGGTCTTTTCCAACAATGGTGATAGGTCTGTGATAACAGATACATGTTTTATGTGCCTGTTTAGGAATATCAGTTGGGCTCATTTATTTTGATGATAAATTGATGCCAAAAATTCTCTCAAATCCTTGACTGGAGGTCCTAATTCAAAATATTGTGAAGCACATTGCAAAATCTGACAAAAAGGTGGATACAGCAACTTTTGCAAGCCTTGCATAAAGCTGGTATTTGGTGAGAAGAGATGACTATATCATGACTACAGAGACCTCAGCTTCTGAGACTTAAACAGAGCATTCACGCTGGTTGCTACTGATATTACAATTTATGGGTAACACTTGCAAAATATTCAGAGCCATGACCCTGTATTCTTATTACTTCTTTCCTCTTTAAGCACTATATTTCTGCAGCTGAATTAGTCACAGGGCCTTGTGCATAATGCTTACAATCTTGCCTGCAGAATACAGTATATTCATTCAGCAGAAACTTTTTGACTTCAATAACTGCAACTGAAATCTCTAGGTAACATGCTTGGTGAATACACTATCAGTCAAGGACAGCTGGCATGAGAGAAGATTTCAAAAAGCATACACTCGCTTATATAATTCCATAATGCAGAGGCACCCTTCTTAAACAATACTCATGATGGATGGATGAGGGAACTAATCTCCCATTCAAAGTACAGAGACTCCTGCCATACTGCCTGTGAAGACTGACATGAATATCATTTATCAAGGACAGAGCTCTACCTATACTGGACTCCAGCTTTAACTGAGGGCACAAGCTGGTGATGAAGCTCAGCCATAGCATAAGCTCTGTGGTATAGTGAAGCTAGGAGGTCAATGAGCTGGCACTGGGTGCCCTCAGTCCTGCTGAGGCCTATCAAAAAGACAGATAAGGTTTATGGGTGTTTTCTATTCAGGTTGTCCTTAATTTGCTGGAAAATGCTTCCCTCTGGTGATAGTTAGGGCTAGACTAGGACACCTGGAACTCTTGGAGGCATTGGAGGTATAGGTCTAGAAGACCCCTTTCAAGGTACTCTCCAGTTATAGGCAAAAATCTGCAAGGTACTTCCTTTTATTTTTGTTTATTTTTCTCAGTTACATCTTAGAATGCAGATCCTGAAGTTTAAGACTAATGATTTTTACAGTCACAAATATCCATATGTAATCTCTAGTATTAATAATTACTCCCCTGGTTTGGGAATGCTCACTTTTTAAGTGATGTGTTTAAGTTTTTCTGCTTCCTCCCTCCCTCTGCCTTGATGATAATCAAAAACCAAAGCTTTCTTCATATGAATTATCAGTTTAGTCAAATTTTAACAAACATCAGGTCATTGCAACTAAGCAAATACTTTCTGTCCTATAAGCAGGACATACTGTTAACTCCCAGCCTGAAATTCAGTCCTTTTTCATGTAAAACCAAATCTATTTCTTTTTGATTTGTTAAATTTTCCAAATAGGAATCATTACTGTAATTGCAAATGAATTATTAAAATAACAGCACACACAACAGTTATTACAGATAAACACATTGGAACTTCCACTCTAGTATTCAGTACTTCAGAAAACTATTCATCATGAAACTGACCACTGTGGGCCAAACACATGCTCCACGTAACGCACTACCTTGTCTGTTGCCTTGATTAATAGGAGAAAGTGTAAAAGAAGATAAAAAATAATCTTTTTCCCCTATTGTAAACTTCCAACTTCTAATAGGGGTTCTCAGGCCCAGAATGTTTTATTGTAACAACAGAAATGTAATGCTTCCAGTAAATCAAAATTAAATTGCCATTTGTTGACATAAAGTCACTCAATCTGATTTTATCATGGCACCCAGTTTTTAAAATTTTTTTTCTTTAAAGGCAAACTGTATATCTTTATGTCTCTCCAAAGAACTAAATTGGAAATACTTCTATTTGAATTACAGTGCCCAGGAAAAAGGAGTTTTACAGCTTGGGAAGAATCTTTCACCAAAAACATGACTTTGCCTATTCAGGTGAGAGAATGAGCGAACTTGTTTCTCTGCTATGCAAACTACTCGAGTGTTACAATTTTTTCCTCTTAACTTTCTTCTTTTAATTTCTTTCCTTGGTTTTACTATATTTTGGTTTGGTTTTTGTGAGTATCTAAGTTGTTTCACATTCATTATTCTCTCATCTTGATCCTTGTATTTTTTATTTTTATTTTTTAACTCCTACTGCCTCTTTTTCCAGCCAGTTCTCATGAGAATGGAAATGAAAACTTCAAACCTGTAGATAAACATCTGATTAGAAAACACTCATTGATCCTCTTCCCTTATCAACTCCTCTTTCACTGCTCTGTAAACAAACATGTCTATTTAGACCAATAAATAAAAGCACTTATCATTTTAATGTCAAATATGTAGCTGATGTTGTAATCACAAGAAAAAAAAACACCTTTTAAAAAAAAAAGAAAGCAATCTATCTCCTTTTAAACCCCTGACTTGTCACTCTTGACTTCAGTTATTTGTTCAGTATTTCAACAGCACCAAATAAATGTGTCAGAAACGCTTACCATTTCTGAGTCACCCTTACTATCTTAGATAACAGACTCTTCAAATTGGAGGCTTTCTCAAAGAGATCAGCATGGTTCATTCCCTTTGTTTCTGCCACTGTTGTCTTCAATGTATCTCATGAGATCCACCTATTATCAAAGCTGCCTAATTCTGGCTAATCTTTCTTGATAATTCATTTCCCTGCTTCCTACTTCAGACTGCTTCAACCATTTTCTGTTTTGTACTTTTCCTAGTTCTGAAATTTTAGCATTACAAATAATACACAACACTGTATATCATATTCAGTGTATACCTGATGGCAGAGTAGATTTCTCCGTTACCTATATTCTGTGTACACACACCTATCAACAAAGCTTAAATGTTGCTGAGAAGCATTTCTTTCCTTCACCTACTATGTAATAAGTGACAATATGCTCTATTAACTTTTCTTTCGTAGCTTATTTACTCAAATCCATTTTAGACAACCAGAATTTTTCCTATTTATTTGTGATTTATGGCAAAACAGAATAATAAGCTTCGAGAAGTAACGTGTTCTCTGAATGCAGGAAAAAAAAATGAAAGAAAGGATACTCATATTATTCTGGACATACTCAGAGCCCCTCATCCACATCACCAATAAAGATATCAAACAGGACAGGCCCCAGTACCAATTCCTGAGGAACACAACTCATGACCAGTCGCCAGATGGATTTAGCTCCATTTGCCACTGCTTTCTGAGTCCAGCCCTCCTGCCAGCTCTTTGCCCAGCAAATAATGTACCTGTTCAAGCCATGAGTTGCCAGCTTCTGCAGGAGAATGCTCCTGCATCCAAATTCTAAAGTTCCTAGGAAGGCAAGACAGTTGAATTTCAGACCAGGCACTGGAGGTCAGCTTCATGTACAAAAAATGACAGAGCACATCTCCTCTAACTTGATTAATAGCCTTTTCATCTGGGTCAGCTAGATCCAATGAACACCAGTTTCCAAGGGCTAAGTATCTTAAAATTGACCTGAGACTCCCACTCTAAACCTATGTGAGCTTGTAAGACAAACACTTTGTTTTAGGGAAGAGCAAGTTTTATATAATTATGAGCTTTTTGGTTATGTTCTAGGCCAGTCCCTGGCACTGGGTAGTCCTGTTTTGACAGGGGACTTTGCCTTTAAGGCACGCAGGTGGCTGCTTTTCCTATGGTGATTTGAGTGAAAGTAGGCAGCAGGTCCCATGGCTACGAGGCATAGACATTTCATGTGCCCTTGAATAACCAGAAGGCAAAGATGGGAGAAAAAGGGGGTGAGGTGGATGGGGAGTGCTGAGGAAAGTGTGGGCTTTCTGAGCAGAAGCAATTCATCCCAAATCCCTTCATAGATGCAAAAGAAACAGCCCTGCTCCCACTCTGTCCCGTAATAATTCAGTGTCTGTGTTTCTTGGCAGTTAGGAGTCTTTCTTTTTGTTTTTTAACTTCAGGAAAAAAAAAAAAAAAAAGAAAGGAAAGAAAAGTAGTATTTTAGCAGAATCCTCTTGAAAACATGTGTGTATATCTTCTTTTTCTTTACTTCTCCCCTCCTCCTAATAAATCCCTGAGGTCGACATTGTAATAAACAGCAGGAAAGGCCCAATTTTCTGCACCTGTGGCCTTGTTTGTCTATGTATTTCTATAGGTGAATGGGCACTAGAGACGCAGATAGGAAGTGAATTCAATGGATTGGTTTAAAAAACTCAGCATGCTAACCAGCAGGCACTCAGGTGAAATAGCTTTAAAACCCTGTTAAAATAGACCCGGAGTGAAACAGAGTGTGCAGCTACAGTGCATGCAGTTAAGGGGCTTTTTTGAATGTAAGAACATGGTATTGTTAAAAATAGTCCCTAGTCAAGTAGCTTGTTATTCAGGACACAAACTCTTGCACCCAAAATCTCTTAAATGGAATGGAAGAATTATTTTTTTAATCTTTTTTCATCCCATGAAAGTTTAGTGCTGATGAAGTACTAGACTAGCAGCCCCAGATAATAAGAACTTTTTTGTTTCCAGAAATAACACTGACAGAGGCAGCAACACTGTGAGCTTCCCAATGTGCTCTTCTCTCCGGGCAGGCTGGACAGGTGTCCAAGCACCCACCCTCAGCGGTGAAGCATCATCATGTGTATTGTGTTAGTACCAGTGGTGATGGAGATGGCTGTAGAGTAGGAAATGTCAATAGGACTGAACCTGTACCCACTACCTTGATGGCCTGTGGCAAGGGAGAGTCATCTTCTCTTAAGCAGCTTTCACCATAGTCCAAAGCCTTAATTAGTAGTACGAAGAAAGTTTTGATGCTAAGTCCAGAGTCAGAGTGCATAATGAAAGTTTCCAAGTTGACCATCTAAAAAGGTGGTCTACTTACAGAACAAAGTAAACATTGGTTGTTAACAACAAAGACTCAACCCAAAATGATATCAGGATACCACAGAAGAGATGAGAGCACATACAGATATTTCTCTTTCATTCTATGTCTGCCTTTACTGCAAAGTCACTGGAGTATGGAAACCTAGATCATCCTAGCTGAGTGTCAGCCCTGCTAACCGCTACTTGATCTGAGTCATCTCTATTTCTGAGGACAGATGGAAAGCCACAAAAACATTTTCTAGTCTAATGTGGGTCCAAGTTCTCTGAATGTGTAGAACGCATTTTTTTCCAACCAAGATAGTGATTTATGTAAGATCTTTATATGCTAAGAGATGCACAAATTCTCTCCCATTTAGACTGATTTATTTATGCAGTGCTTTTAAAATTTCTAATGCAAGTAGTTTGCAAAGCTAAATGCTCCAAGAATTAATTTTCTACTGATATTTCAGTTTCCAGATGGTGGATTTTTTGTGAAAAGATCTGATAGACATCAGGTTGCTATGGCTCCCTGAAGATTTTAAAAAAAAGGTTAAAAAAAAGTTTAAAAAGGTAAGCATGAGTGCAGAGGCCAAGCTGTTTGCTTTTATTTGAATTTACAGCTGGGTTATTTCTGGTTCTGTTGTTTATTCAAGACTCTAGTGAAAAGTTGCAGTCTCCACCCATGTGAATACTTGCTCACTTGCACAGTATTTCAGAGGAGCAAACCCAGCCCTTGAAGTAGTTGTGTTGTTAAATTTATTTGCAGTATGAAAACGGGAAGACTGAAATAGAAAAAGCTCTCACCAATTTTTTATTTTTTTCCTGATGTGACTCTTCTAAGCTCAAGTGATGTTCCATCAAGGATGTGTATTGTCTATTTCCTTGTTTTCCTGTGGGAGAACATGCGTGAAGAGGAAGCCTTTGACACTGAACTACTTCTGTCAAATGATACCAAAGCTTTAGACAAAGTATCATCAGTAACAGTTTAAAAGGGGCAAAAAAAAAAAAAAAAAAAAAAAAAAAAGCTGTTTATCAAAGCTCGACATAAATTATTGACAGAAGTTACAAGTAAGTGTCTAGCTTAGAAGCAAGGAAATGAAGACAAATGAAGGCAATTATCATTGGTGGCATTAATAACTTTCTGATTTTTTACCACATTGCTATATTATTCACACTGTCTAATGTCTCTTCAAAACTAGCCTGTATAGCTTGACTGAACATATGTACAAAGTCATATATGTGGACTTAATCTTAAATACAAATACTCAGCCAGGGATATGTTTGCTCAACTCTTTGTTGACTCTGGTGATAATTTTGAAGCCTAAATACCAGTTAACAGCACTGTAAATAACTCAGAGGCAGCTGTTTATTTACTCATTATATTTGTCAAGTATTTTTTGTAAAAACAGAGGCATAGGATTAGCTTTCAATTGCTTCCTTGATACTGGAAAGAGATACCACTCACCTGTGTTTGTGTTCAGCGTGAGCTATTCTGTCTGTTCTCCCTATTTAAAAGTTCTTCTAAGATTGAGAAGCACTTGTGTACTGACTAAGGCTCTTTCTCAGACTTATCATTTAGCCTTGGACAAATTGCTTTATCCAAAGATGAAGCAATGGGCAATTGATCGAGATGTCAGTTAGCCTGTTCATGAAGATGACTTTTAGATACCAGCCAGATGTAGGTGCTAGATTTAAATTTATAAAACATGTCACTAAATACATACTGATAATTTTGGCATCTGTAACCAAACTGAGTATGTTTGAGATATTCAGCCTGTCTGCAAAGATAAGATAGGAAGGAATCAGCCTAGCTATAAGAGATCTGTATTTGTAGATCATACTCTCTACATAACCAGGAATCTGGTAGGAAAGTCCTCCATTAATTTGGAAGTGGACTAAAGAGAATCCTATCTGACAATTTTGTCTGCATCATCCAACTCTTTGCTCTCATCCCCCAAAGCAGACGTATCCTCACCCTAGCCTTCTCCAGATTTCTCTTCAGCACAGTCAGGCACAGAACACCTGTATTATCTCCAGTGCTTCAGTGACAGCCAGCAATAACAGTCGGCAGCTGGATATCAGAAAAGCCCAAATCTGCCATGGTTATGACATTCTGCACTGCCTTTGCAGCAATAAAATTACTGATGGGTCAACAGAAACTGCATCCAGATACGGTTGAATACTCTGTGATACTTAAGACAGCATTTGAATTGCAATTGTATCTGTTATTTATGACTGTTTTTTATGGCTGTTAATTTATAATTTTCTGATAAATTTAGGTTGTAATGTATGCCATGGCTTTTATGTCACTGTGTTCCTATAGCATTTTAACAAGGCTCACAGGCATTACCTATGTAAGTCTTTCTAGTAGTCAATGGAAGCTGAAGGAACCAGTTCATACAATGCTGGTATTTGGCAGTCAGTGAAGTGAGTCTACACAGCTGTTTGGCAGCACATAGCAGCACTAATCAATATCTGAAGACAGGACATCAGTGTTTTTCATCCAACTGCTGAAAATCAAATGTGCTGTTCTTTGCTCTGGAGATATTATACACATTCATTGATACAGGGCAGGGAATTTTTTTACCATCATGCTTTAGAAAAAGCTCTGCTCATCTAACTAATAAATAAATAAATTTTAAACTAGGTTTAAAAATTAACAACCAATTCTTATGTTACGATTTTTAAAGCCCTCTCCCCATGTCCATTCCCAATATTAAACAATTTCAAATTTGTAGCTCAAGCCTCTAAGTCTTGCAGTAAATAAATTTGTCTGAAAAAAAAATCACAAAAGACTGAATTTACTCCCATCAAAATTATTTTGCATTTTTAATTTGTGTAAATAGAGTCAGCATAGCTCTAAGTCTCCAGCTACTTGAAGACACCCTTATACCATAATTTCATTTCTAGTAGTAGTAGCTCTATAACAATGTAGTTTGCTAACTTTTTGGCTTTTTTTTTCTTGTAACATTATTTTCAGTTCCTGAATAAATTAGAGAGGAAGAATAACTGTTTCATATGACAAATACAATATTGATGCCGCAGTATTATTAAACCTAAGTTGTAAAGGACCTAGGTAGAAGTATTAGAGTGCTAAAAATAATTACTTCAGTAGGTGGCACTATTCCCTCTGTGTCCATCCTAAATCAACACACTTATGTAGTCTTCTGGGGCTCAGGACTTCTAAAGCAGAGCCTGATGTTTGCGATTGTTGAAAACCATTCACTGCTTCTCCCAGCAGTGAAAAGCACAGTCTCCTACATTCCGATCACAAGACAAAAACACAACCTACCTTCCCTCTATGTTTAAATGGATGAGGTGTTTGTGCTTGATTGGTTGGCTTTGTTTTGGAGGGGAGTCCTGATATTCTGCCCTCAAATAAGTATTTGCTCACGTATTTATGTGGTGCTGTTTTAGTAGCTGCTCTGTTTCAATGCAGAAATGCTGCAAAATGAGAGGTCAAGTGTCTCCCTAGTACAAAGACTGAACAATTCTTCATCTCTAGCTTGCAAAAGGCATTGTATAACTCAGTGCTGTGATAATTACAACAAGAACAACAAAGCTTATTCTGTCTGTGAAATAAAAATATTATCTTATAATTATACAGCGTGGTAGCCTCAAGGTTTCTGCAACAGTGCACAGATAGCCATCCTTTAACAAAATACGATCAACTGCAATTGGAATTTTGTCACTTCTCTTCATTTTTGAACAATTAAACACAAATTAATAACTGGTTTTAATAATTAATTGCACATGGCTTCACTTTACACTACAGTGTAACAGTGGATTCATTTTGTAGGATAACTGTTGAAATTTTTTTTTTTCCTTTTTCTTTCTGTTTCCTTAAATAGCATATTCATTTTGCTTGGGTAATCTCTCTACCTCAAGGATAACAAGCAAGCTCAACTTTAAGGAAAGATTTGTAGAGAAGTTCTATATTCACTGAGCATACTTTAAAGGAGAATCCTCAAAATCAGATGTCTGTGTAGCAAGGCTGCACTTTGAAATCATCTTTGTGGCACTTTGTGGTAATTGTGCTAGCCACAAATAGCACTTGGAATAGATAGGCCTTCTATAAAGCAGTTACAGAGGCAGGATATTGCTTAGTAAGTGGCCAGAGAGTCTCTCGAAATCAAGGAATTCCCAGATGAAGCAATCCAGCCAGAAAGGATCATGTGCATAAATCTCATTCTATAGGTTTTAACTCGGATCCCATTTGCTTTTCAGTCCCTGTCATTCATCTGGAATGCAAATTTAAAGCTAATTTTGTATGTTGGGACAGCATCAGAAGGCAGTTATTAGAAGTCAACAGTATCAAAGCAAATTTTCTGTTAATTCCAATTTGCCTTTGCCAAGTACTGCTAGGGTCATCTTCTGTCCTTAATATTCTACCCATGAACATTCCTGGGTATTCACCACATAAGACTAAGAATAGTTCAACCATTTAAGGGCCTAAGCTTACACACGGAGTCTGTGTGTGAAAAGGATTGCTGTCCAGGATCACTGTTAAACATTCTAGCAGTCCAAGTTTATCAATAATAGAGGTAATAAAATAATATTATCCAATTTCAGCTTTCTTACCTTCATAAAATGTCAGTTCTTTGCCAAACTAGGGGCCAGTTACTGTACACATGGAAACAAAATCTGTCTAGTTTCTAGCTATCCATTAGGGTTGACGATTATACTTAACCATATTGTGCTTTTTCTTAATCTAGCAGCATATCTGTGTTAGTGAATGAGTATACAGTACAATATGGTACAACTAAAGAAATAAGAAACTTATTCAGAAAAAAAAAAAAAAAAAAACAAAAAAAAAAAACCAACACACCAACGCAACTGCAGATGGAGTGTAGAAACCTGTTTCTTAGTCCAAGTCTCTAGTAACATGTTCATATGTTCCTTAAGGTACTAGTTCAGTCTGCACAGGTTTTCTGCCACATACACGTGGATTCATGACAGAAGGTTCTTGAAGATTTGATGTCTGTCTGCATTATCACCAGTACTGAGTTTTTTCATTTGCCACCATGTAGTTCCTGTCCCTTTTCCAGAAGATAACAGATAATTTGCTATATCCTAGTGGTGACACTGAAGCATTTTCCCCCTTTCTCCTTTGTTATTTCAGGTTGTGAAGTCCAACCATTTCAAAAACATGAGATTCAAAGAATGATTACACTTAATGGAGGCCAGATTGGGGAAGGTAAAGGAAGAGCAGTTACTTTTCTGTCTACGAAATCTTCTGTCCACATAGTTCACACTGGAAACTTCAAAGCATTCACAAGAGATTTCTTTATGCTTATTTTGGAGTAAACAAAATTCATATACTGACAACATAGTTCAGGAGCAGTGATTCCAAAAATCTCCAGTATTTATGACATTGAAGCCTGATTATGTGCATGTTTGTAGATAAGTACCATTTTCTAACTAAGTATTAACAGAAGTATCTAAGTACCACAAGACATCTAAGTACCACAAGACATATCTAAGGCTTCATAGATTACTTCCAGGGTGGCCATAGAAACATAGAAAGTAGTGAATAGTAAGTATGTAGTCAGGAAGCTTAACTCCTTCACTTAGAAGTCCATACCCATATAAAATAAATAAATTAATAAATGAAATACTAAGTAGTTGTCCATATGCTGGCAAAGTTTGAAAATCCTTACCCAGGAAAAGACTTTAGTGATAGAAAAGAGGCAGATTGTATAGACTCAGTGATGAAGAGAACATGGATATGTCTCTTGGCAGGTTGACCTACTGTGCAGGTGGTTTTAAATGAGCAAGTCCAAATATGAGATGCTTTCTCAGGAATTGTAACATTTTGATACGCATGGGCTCACTGGTGCTGCTAAAAAGGACTATGCCTTCGGCAGGTTCTGCTATGGGTAAACCTCTTTTGTTGTGAATGAACATTAATTTCAAAATTGCTGTTTATAACATCAAATGAATCAAGAAAAGGAGACAAATTGTTTCCTGCAGCATTATGCACTAAAATTAACAAGAAAAAAAACCACCTTAAAATAAACTTGTTGAACTATTTTAATGATGTGCTATTAGCACTTTATTTCTACTATTTCATGAGAAAGTAAAAAGTATGAAGAATCAATGCCAGCTATATAAAAATCACTCCTGACTTAAAAAAAAAAAAAAAAAAAAAAAAAAAAAAAGAGTGTATATAATATCTTACCATTTCTTTTGAACTCAGCAAATTTTAAGTTTTTATTTGAGTGAGAATAGCATTTTTTGTATGACAACTGGCCCAGCTAATTTTTCCCAGTAGGGCTTATTTCCACAGTATTTCCCCAGTGAAAAAGCTCCTGGTCCTTTCCTGGTGCATTCAGTATGGATCTTCAGCAGAGCTAAATCTGAATTAGTAAGAGACATATGCTGAAAGCAGTTCAGGCTGAATAGAATAGATGTCATTCTGCTTTCTCTTCTCGCTAACAAGAAGACAAGCTAGGTACCTAATTGTTTTAACCCACACTGTACTAATCAGCACTGGGATATACTCAAAGTCCTTAAATTATCACCCACTCCCAACAGCTTCTCATGTGGGAAGCTCACAGTGATATGAAAAAATTCTTTAAACACACCTCCATCATTTTCTGGGACTGCTCTAAGTGATTAGAAATGCTTTTAGAGGGCTCTTCCAGTTCCCTACCCTGAGGGCTGCCCTATCAGCAGTATCAAAAGATCAAACATGAGGCCTAACCAATCTACTCACTGCCTAAATCCCTGTGCATATCAGTGCTCACCATTTCCACCAAAGCTGAGTGAGTGAGTGAGTGGAGCAGGACTCAGAAACTTCAGTAATAGTGTAGATATTTGAGGTCAGCTAACAGGAACATTGACATCCAATACTTCTGTTCCGGAGAGAAGATTGTTGTATCACAGTCTCCTTAAGGGCTAAAAGGAAGATCTTCTTACGTGCAGAGAGCTTGTTTCCAACATTCTGGTGATCTCAATTCAGCGTATACTATTTTGCTCTCTTCAGCATGGTAAGAGGTAAATGTGAAGAGAGTTTCTGTAGTGGATCTAATAGAAATCTCTTTAAGGTTGGATGCTCATCAGCTAGCACAGCTAGCACAGCAGGTTTGAATCCAGGGGTTGAGGCTTTCACTGTAAAGGAGCTCTTCAGAAGAACTGCCTGGCTTTGCATGCAGATAGAAGACCTATGCATTGAGTCAAACTGTACAACGTGGAAAAATTAGAAGAAATATGTAGTGACTGACTGGTTGCACCAATGTCCTACCTGTCCTGATAGGGACTTTTGTGGCAGTCTCCCTGTTTTCATGCCTAAGGTTGTCTGGACCAATGAGTTTCTTCCTCTCCTACCATAAGACACTTGCAGTCCTTCTTCACCCACCTTTCACCAGGAAAGCCTGTGGCCAAAGGAAGTGGCCAATGAGGTGAGTTTGTGGCAGGACAGGGAAGCATTCATTAGAGATGACAGTTTCTGTGATAGGCTCTGCCAGGGGGGTGACCCAACGCAGGGACTATTCACAACATGATACCTCAGCAGCTGCTTTGGTTGTGGCAGTGAGCTGTCAGTGCTTATGGTTTTATGGCACTTTCATCACCATCTGTCACTCCTTTAATGGCAGGGTGTGCACGTCTTGCCACCTTCTCCCAGTTCCCCCACACACAACATGTTAAGTTGCTTAGACAGATGGTGGTGAGTAAGCTCTGCTCCACGTCTTCCTCTTTTGGGCTCATCTTGAGGGACTGCAGGAGACAGTAGCCAGATAGGGTGTCTCCGGTAGCCCAAAGTAGGATATAAGAGTAGAAAATGTAGGATTATCATACTAACAAGGGAACTGCAATCTGCCCCAACTCTGTCTTTATGGATGTTTCTGTCATCCTAATGTAGGCAGGCTGTTGGGCAGTCACAGATATTTGGCCCTGTCTTCTGAAAGAAAAGTAGTCAAACTGTTAGTATTTTCTTGTACTTCATAACAAACTGAAAAAGCATATAACACAGACCATATACATTTTTAAATAAAATTGTTTATGTACATACAGACACACCCCAAGGATTAATATCATTTCCTTGCCAAGGAGCATATGTTATTTCAGCTTGATACATTTTAACTGCAAAATCCTTTATGTTCTTTTCATTCCTTCTAAACAAGAGAAAATTCCAAGTGCACTGTAGCCACCATAATCCCCATGGCTCTCTTCCATTGCTAATCTATGTCTGTGCCATAAACACACGTGGTTTGAAAGCAAAGATTTCTCAAGCACTGGGAGAAGCACTCCAAGAAAGAAAGAAGATCTGGTTTTCCATGCATTAACTTTAAACTCTTGAAATTTTTAATGACTGCAATCTTAATGCTGTGCATTATACTGTTATCTGCGCTACCTAAGGGGGCTAGAGGGAGAGTTTGTGGCTGAAAGTAAACTTGACTGTAGCAATTTTTTTCCTCTTATGTTTTCCTCTGATTGGTCATTTGATTAGAGTGAATCCCAAAAGGCTCATGGATTAAAAACAAAGGCTGGTTTGTAAGTGAACTTGCTGTTGATGGATTAGGGCAGTGTGCCGGCTGTAACCAGATCCACAATACAAGTTCATTCATTTGGAGTGCAGCTCTTGACTCGCATTACACTCTCTCTGACTTGGCTCTTTACCATCCAGCCAGTGAAACTTTACACCTCTACAATTTTATCACAGCCTCAGTTCACCAACAATGTGTGTCATGCTGTGAAAAATATAACTATAAATCAACTTCCTACATATGGTAGGGTGGTAACCTTGCCAAAGACCCTGTTCTAGAGGTTGTCGCTAAACAGATTTATGTGTGTGTGTGATGCATATACACATATGACAATCAAAGGCTACCACAACAGAGTGCTCTTATTTTCTCAGATGACATTTCACAGTATAAGCCAAAATAGTTCATTTTGTAGCACAGTGCAATGTATGTGAAATTAATATGAATAAATGTCTTCTAGATTTTCACTCTAAAGCGAAACACATTTGAAGATTTTTATATCATTAGTTGGAAAACAAAGAAAAGCAGGCCCACATTTCTGTGTTACACAGAAGAGAACTTTCACCCCTGCTTTTTTTTTTTTTATCTCCCACACTCTCTTTGGCTCACGTGCCACTCTGAACATTCCAAATCCTTGGAGAGTGCGATCTTTAAGAGCTGTCATTACACTTTTCAATTTTGACAGAAGATAAGGAAGAGAACAACTGGTTTTAATCATGACAGATTCCAAGTCCAAGAAATCTTTCCAGAAGTTACTCCCAGGAGCTGATGTTTTCTGAAGTCTCTTCTGTTTTCAGGGCATTTGTGCACATTCACACAATCCAGAGATCCTCTCCTACAGATCTTTTCACTTTCCAAACACCGTCCATCATAGACAGGAAGACTAAACCACAATGTACTTTTGCAAAGTGTGCACAGTCACCTATTTCTTCTATGGAAGAGAGCCAGGACTAGAAATGCGATGTGAAATGTGAAGCCCCAAAGAAAGACAATCAAGTAAAAACTGTGCTGTGCAATTGGCAGTTCTGCCTGAGGAAGAAAATCTCCTGCGAGGCCCATTTCTTGTCAGCCTTCCTTCTGATGATTTGCAAAAATCTAACCCTCATCTCTTGTCCCGAACAAGATTGCATCAGAAATTTTACAGATACGCTTTTCCTGATGATACCTCTCTGAGCTAAAGCTTTGCTTTGGATATATCAGAAGAAAACCTAGCTAAAGAAAAATCAGTTTACTTAGAAAACCGGGAATCTGTGAGTTGTAAAACTAGCTTTATACGAATTTGGCTGTGCTGTGCTACAAGAGCTTGACTCATGAGGTTAAAGTATACTGTGATGTTGTTCTTCCCCTGGGAGATGACTTGCACCAGATAGGTGTTTAGCCATACAAGAAAAAATAATGAAATTCAGGGTAACTCTCATGTTCTGTAGTGACTTACTCTAGTGATGCTCCAGTTTCCTCTTCTGTTAACTGTTGTTCTGTCTTGGAAAAGCCATGACAGACCAGGTGCTATATCTGCAGTCATCACACGGCTGTCATTCTTGCTTCTGTGCCTTAATTCTCTGAAACTATAAAGTGCTTTATTCCTTAGTCCTCTATAAGTTCTCTCAGACATGGAAACAGGACACAAAAAAAAGATCAAAAGAACAGCTTTTAAAATAATTTTAGAAACAACAAGCTCTTCCATGTTTCATTACCTTTTCTGTAAAACAAGAGATTTTTGCATTGTCTGTTGCTGATGTTTGTCAGAATTTTGTGGAAAACCATACTTCTGGCTTTGTCGCCAATGAATCTGACAGCTGGGAAGCTGACTGGTGGGAAATGTGTTCAAATTTTTTAATTAAGAACGGATCTTTTTTTCTTATTTTCATATTAAAAAAAAAAAAAAAAAGCTTGTCCAACCACAAACATTACTGAATGTTTTCTTAAACAGATAAAAATCCTGCTGAGACAGCAGTGTGAAGCAGTTTCTTGTGCTGCCTCATGGCTGAACTTGTCTGGTATTAAAGATGTAGTTGCACTTTCTCCATAAAGAAAAAAAAAGACTTGCTGGAGTAGGGACATAAGGAATGAAATATGTTCCCCTTATTTGTCTTGATAGTGCAACAGTGGAAGAGTATTGTGGAGGAGAGAATCTCCCTTCTCTGTGTTTTGAGCTTAGTTTTAGGTTACACAAATTAAAAAAACATAGAATCATAGAATGATAGAATTGGAGAATCATAGAATGGCTTGGTTTGGAAGGGACCTCAAGGATCACCAAGTTTCAACCCCCATGCCTCAAGGCAGGGCTACAAACCCCTAGATCAAGTACTAGACCAGGTTGCCAGGTCCCCATCCAACTTGGCTTTAAACACTTCCAGGGACAGGGTATCTACAACCTCTCCAGCCTGCCTGTTCCGGTACCTCACTGCTCTCTCAGTAAAAAATTTCCTCTGGCATCGAATCTATATTCCCCCTCCTTTAGTTTCCCATTCCCTCTTGTCCTATCACTATCTACCGTTCTAAAAGTCGATTTCCCTCATGTTTATAAAATTCATTTAAAATATTGGAAGGCCACAATGAGGTCTCCCCACAACCTTCTCTTTTCTAGGCCGAACAAACCCAGTTTCTCCAGCCTCTCTTCATAGGAGAGGTGCTCCAGCCCTTGGATCATCTTCATGGCCCTTCTCTGGACCCTCTCCAAAAGCTCCACAACATTTTATTACTTGACTTATAAATTTTTATTAGTTACTCAAGCATTCACATTGGAGCCAGTTTTAACGTTACAGCAATCTGTAGTATTTAGGCTTGTCTGAGCTGAGAAATGAACTGTAACCATGGGTAATAAGAAGAACAAGGGGAACATAGAAATACATACTTAGAGTATTTGACAATGAATGGAAAAACCACCTATGCTTTTCAATTTTTACATTAAGCCTTTGAAAAATTAATGGTCTAGAGTTGCCTGTCTGAAGTAAAGTAGTCACCACCTCACTCTAGATCCTGTTGAACTAGCATCTGCCAGACAATATGAAAACCACCTTCATAACTGGTCTTCCTGTTGTCATTTCCAGCAGTGGGATTCAACCGAGTGACTTCAGACAAAACCAAGATTCACTGAATTCAGGGGCAGACTTTCCCAAGACTTTGGTGGGCACTGGACATTGTCATTTTCAGAGATGGTACAGATTAGACTGTAGATGAATGTTACCTCTATCTCTTTACCTGTTCTACAGATAAATAGAGGCTAGGTGTCAATAGAACATGTCTCAGTAGAGCCATGTTCATTGCTGAGGCAGGGAGATTCACTGTCAACAAGTGCTACCTGAGCTGGCTAATCCCTTTTGATAGTTATGCTTTTGGGATTATGCCTTCTAGTATGCTGTACAGTACACAGCGTACAAGCACTTTTTGAGATCAATTCAAGGACACGGTTGAGAAGACAAAGAGAATTCCAGGTTTCAAATTCTTGTGTTTTCTGAAAAGTAAATTTTGTATTTGAAAAGTCATAAAGTTGCTGATGTAAGTTCACAACTGCCAGCTGCTTCAGATAAACCACTGCATGAAATTGCACCATTTGCGTAACTGTTGTTTAGAGAGTTGGAGAACAAAGATAATCAAGTTTTTATATGAAATCAAACAGTCAACATATTGGGCATGCTTATGTTTATGAGAATTCTGGTGGTGCAAGAAGACAACCATGCCTGGTATTGAACTCTTTGGAATTAGATATTTATTCAATATCAGTTTCATTTTCCCTTCAAAAAAAAAACGTGTGTGATTTAGGTTTGTCACTGTTTTCAACTATGCCTAAGGAATGCACCATAGCTTATCTTCACAGAGTACTAGAAGAAGACCTCATTCTGTTTATCTTTTATCTAAGTTTTGAGTATTAATCAGTTCCAGATATAATTTTTCTATTTTTTCCATGATTTTAATTATTGTTGTATATTTATCACCTGGCTCCAATTAATTGCTGTATGAATATTATACCCACTGCAGTGCATTTTAAAACTGTGGCTTTGGCCAGTACAGTTTGAGAGACCTTATTTTTCCACGTTTACATTTGTGCTAGCTCTGCTCTCTGTAGAAATGAGGCTGGTAGGTTGTACAAAAAACCCTCATCTTCTGTCAAGTCAGGACACCTTTTCTATATTTCTTTGATTTACAGACTTCACAACCTTCCTGAAATTGGAGATCCTTTCATTGTTTGAAGAATTTGAGATTATTGTTGATATATTTACCTTGTAATAAATTCTGCCTTGATTTCACTGGGGCCAGGATTTCATTGGGACCTTACTTTTTCTATAGTCCTAGTTTCTATGAATGTATTGGGTAGATATAGAACACTAGCTCATCTGCAAAACATGGCACTTTATATCCTGGTAAGTTTCCAGCAAAGACAACTGAGCTGTGCTTTCCTTTCAGATTCAGGAAAATAAAGAGGTGCCAATTCAAGACTTCTCCCCAAGTATGATTTTATTTAGAAACCTGAAGTAATTGCACTCATTACTCAGTGCAGAAATATTGAGATCTTAGATATTTTATCCAGTTCACTGCTCCATACAACCACATGGTTGTTGCTGTGATATATCATTAAGAGGGATCTTTGAGTTGCTTCTGTATCTCAGAAGGTAATGATATGCACCTTTGGAGTCTCCTTTTGCTCTGTCTATAAACTTATGAAACACAGTAGTGTGTAGCTGAATAGTATAGGAGAATTGACATATAGTTTCAGAGGAGAGAGTTGTGTGAGCTGAAAGCTTTACTTTTCATCCCTTCCATCTCTGTATTTCTGCACTGTGTTTGTCCCTGTCTTGACTACAGGAGCATGATATTTAACACAAGCTTTGAGCTTGTGTTTACTGTTCTCCCTGAATTCAACTCTGCTGAGCCTGATGAAAAGCTGCCATATTTAAATAAATGTAATGTGTATATATATATATATATATATAAAATTATATAGCTATATATACATATACATATTACTAGTGCTTTCTTGAACAAACAGTTAGCTCCAAGTTACCATTAAGTCTTTTTAAAACACCAAGCTCTTGATATTACACATTCTAAACAAACGTTCAGGTTTAAAAAAATCCAGATATTTTAAAATGAATAGGTAAGAGGACCAGTGAGTTTATTATTCCTGGGCAAGTCATCATTATTATTTAAGCTGCTCCAGATGTGCAGTGCCCTAATGTTGTTTATAAATGTACACATGCACAAGTACCTACAAAACAAAATGAAGTGCCATAATATTTTTCATTCTGCTATTAAAAAAATCAAAAAGTAAGAAAAATATATATGTGGGATTCAGCACGGAAACAAAGGTTTGTAGTACCATTTAAGATGTCTAATCTGGTCTCTAGCTTCTATTCCTGAAGAGTAATAATCGTAGATTTGATATCTGTCATGTCTACCAAGATAAGAGATCTCAGGCAATGATGGAATATGTCTCTACAAAGGTATTTTTAAGGTATTTTAATCTCTAGAAAGGTATTTTGTGAGGCAGAGAAAGTTGATCTTTCTTCCGTGAGGTGAAAATTTTTCAGTTATTTTCACATTCCTTAGTAATTGTCATACAGAAAGAAACCTTACAAAAAAGCATAGTAGAGTGTAACAGATCTGTGAGATCAGGCTTTCATCATCCTATTAACAGTTTTCTAAGAGCACTGGAATAAAAATGTTCCCAGTCTTTATCTATTTCTACTCCACCACATTCAGCACATGTTCAGTTTTTTGTTTTTCAAAGTCCCAGGCTTCCCAACCTTCCTATAACAGAACAGAGGTGATGATTGTAAACAGATAAAATTCCCAAACTCAAGGGGAAAATGGGCTGTTTGTGACAGACTCATTCTTACACTCATAGGTGTTTGCAGGGTCCATTACATCACTGAAGAAAATTGCTATGAGCTGTTTCTTCTTAAAACAAAATAAGGAAATATTAAAAGGAAATACGGAAGTATATAGAATGAAGATATCAAGAAAATATGGAAGATAGAAAATTATTATTGAACTGTGTTGCCTGTTTATAGCCAGTATATATTTAGCCAATATAGCTAAATTAACAATGTGAAAACAATAAGTGATCTTTTCCCAGCTTACAAATAAGACTGGAATGGGTGAGTCCAAGTTCTTATCTACAAAAGAAAACACAATTGTGCCAGCAGCTGGGTTGATGAAATTGTGCCAGATATCAACTAATTTAAAGTATCTTTGTTTCTAAAATATAATCAATGCAAGCTCATTCTGGTGCTATTTAGTCCCTTTTCCAGGAGTTGTGATCAAGGTGAGCTGTTAGATCTCGCTGCTGCTGCAGATTAATCAGGTTTGGAACTCCCAGGACATTCTGGGAGGTCCTCTTAGACAAATTTCATGCTTCGTATCATGTTCTTGGTTAAGCACAGACAAAAGCTATGGTGAAACTGCTTACAAAATGTTCTTTACAAAATGCTCTTGGCTTGCATGCTATAACATGGCTCTCTAAGCATGGCCTGTTGTCCCACATCACTTCATTTTCCACATTTCAATCCATCTCATGATAGCAAAAGCTATAGGAATCAGTTAACAGCCTGCAGGGTGTTCTACGTAAGGAAGACATTTGATAATTCACTACAATTACTACTTGATAATTCACTATTAAGCAGTAAACATAATGTCCAAGGTGATATTCTTTTACTGACTGCTGTTGTACTCCTTAAGGACAAAAAAAAAAAAAGAAAAAAAGCCACAGAATTTGATCTTTTTAAACATGTGCAGGCAAGATTTTACAAGTATTCTCTTATAGATGAAATCATATTGGCAAATCTCTGTCTATGGCTGTATCTCTACTATTTGTGTAAGATCAAAAAAATTCAGTCATTGGATTAATCCTTCTCACACCTTCCATGACCCCGAGGTCTGTTGCAATGCTCCTGTAATTGCACAGTTCTAATTACATAGGTGCTGGTGATATCTGTATGATTGAAAATGTGCTGGTTTTTTTTCAGGACCCTTTGAACACAGAATAAACCTGATGTGTGGGCATTAATTTAATTAAGGAATCTGTTTTGGATTCTGCTTTCCACTTTGCCACAGAACTCTTGCCACAGAACGTTTGCAAGACATTAAGCGAGTCATCAAGCCAGGTTCTCCTCAGTAAAATGTGACTAACAAAAAACTCCTTATACTAGTGGAAGGAAGGAAAACATTTGCTTTCACTGTTGAGAGTTCTTTCAGAATATCCTGATAAAACCCAGGTACAATTGCAAGGATGCTCATGCTGATGTCTCTTGCATTTGTTTAATAGTCTCCTTTCTAAGGTTACTGAAACCTTTCCAGACTTCTGGCTAGTTTCAAACTAATACTTTAAAAAAGGAAAAAAAAAAAAAGTATAGACAAAGTGGTTCCCTCTACTCAATCCACAGAACCATTTATTTTCTCTCAAATGTGGAATTCCCAATTTTCCAAGTCACAATTTCTGAAACAATCAGCCTACTTGAATCATCTGTTTGTATGTAGCTCCAGTCCTTCCCTTCCCTCTCACCAAATGGGAGAAAATTGAGTAGAAATCCTTTAGATTAAATATTTATTTTAAATATAGCTTTTTTTAATACACTATGACCCTCTGTGAACACCATCTTGATCCCAGTCCATGTGAGGCCATGACCTACAGCTGGAAGTCACTGACCTAATCTAAGACATTAGTTGGGCTTCTTCCCGAGATGACTTGACAGAGGTTCACTTCTGTAGCTGTGATGCAGTCTTGGAGACTATGTCCTGAGCTGACATTCATGGGATGTTTGGCTTCATCGAACTCAGAAATCCTGCCCCGTGGAGTTTAAGGAGGAACAAAGAGCACACAGCATAAAAAGGAGGTCTCAGCTGAAGCTCTTGGCCTTGATTCCTGGGCTCTCAAACTGTTTTCTTCCTTATTTAATTTTTATCATGAGATGAGGAAGTTTTTTTTAACATTGCAGTCATTTTGCATTGATTAGACATAACACCTAGCAAGAAAAAATAAGAAAAAATAGATAAATATCAGAAATAAATTTAAATAGAAAGGATGATGGAAATAGAACATAACATTTAAAAGATGGCTGTGTGTATTTTGGATGTTTTCTGACAAAGAGATAAGAGATCCACAGAGCCAGCAGCAACAAGAGACAAGTTGAATCAGGAACAGCAGAATGCAACAAGTGATCAGCAACTGGGAGACTGAATGGTGGATAGTAACATAAAAGGAAAGCACTTGAGAATACAAAAAAGGAAGAATCAAATGGAGCAGAAGCACTGAAGAACATATTAGCATTGCTGTTAAAGAAGAGAAAAGATACAGGAAGGAAATCATTTTGAACATGTGGCTTAAGAGAAGGGAAGGCAGTGGCAGTTGTATTTTTGCTTAAGAGTAAGAAAAATAATGCAGAGCTGACAGAAATTCCATTTTTGTCCCCTCACCAAGCTGCTGGGTCTCAAGCCTGCATATCCTAACTGGAGGGACTGACCTGTAAAACATAGCTATGTTAGCCTGTGTTTTTCAATCGTAGACTAGAGATTATTTCTGTAGGCAAGAACTCAGCAAGACCTGCAGGTGGCTGATGCCTCTCAGGCAACAAATTATCTGGTACTACAAAGCCAATTCTTGTCCTTCTGATAGGTAAGAGAATGTCAGGTCAGCTGTCATCAAAAGCAATAAAATGAGAACTGCTGCTTCACCCAAATCCAACTCCTTAGGTGTCACAGTTCATAGCTCCTTAACTGTCTTGGCCTTGCTTCTTGCAAGTCAAAATCCTTGTCTCAGTGGTTGCAAGAACAGAGCTGTGCCATTGATTCCTATGAAGCATATTATTGTTATTTTTTCAGAACCTTTTCCTGGCAATGTGTCTTCTCTATACTATTATTTCCTGAAAATGGGCACTTGCAGCCAACTACAAATTGTTCTAGATTCCCAGACTAATCTAGACTCTTTGTACGTCCAAAATCTTTAGGAAGTCCTTTTCCAGAAGTGCAGGTGCAGAGATGCTCTGGCTAATATTCTTCTTCAAGGAAACCTCACTGGCCCTAGATGATGATGAGCAGACAGGCTATGCCCAGGATTCATAAATATCATTGTTCTCTCACTGTGGCATAAAAAAAAACTATAGAGGATGCTCACTTCATTTTTCTCACTGCTTGACAGCATTATTTGGATAAAGATTGCCGATGATCTTTATTCTGTAGTGCTCTCTTGACGTCTCAACCGCAGATATGTTCTGGCTAAGCTTAACTTTGGCAGATACCTCACATAATCCAGGACTCCCTGCCCTTCTTGAAGAAGACCCTTGTGCTTCTTGACCCTTTTTGTCCCTCACTCACAGCTTCCTGCTTGGTTATTTTCCATCTAAGAATTTTCCGTTCACCAACATCTGCCATCAAAGAGCCATTTGGAGGAGTTACTTTAAACTGTGGTCAACTTCCTTAGCAAATCTATTGCTTGTTCCAAGTTCAATTGTTAAATCTGAAAACCTTCCATATATTCTATCATAAAGGAAATGAAAAAATTAAATCCATATATGTTTGCATTTTATAAGAGTATCAGACAGAGGGAATTCAGTAAGAAATCTAATATCCTTTTTGAGGTGAATGTATATGGTAAATCATGTTTTATAGTTGAATGAGGATTAGACAAGCCATAACAGATTTGTCAGATTTTGACTGAATGCCAACTTTCTTATTACAAGTACAACATTTTAATCAACTTCTTGTCTGAACTGATGGTCTGTTGAAGAAACAGACCAGATAGTTCTGTCTGACTTATTGCTGTTTTTAATAGTGGGAAAAAAAGAAAGAATTAAATGATCTAGAAGTAATTTTTTTTTAATTTTGGTGAACTATAATGAGATAATCAATGGATGTTGGGAGGAAATAAAAACATTTATTATATAAGTGATTGGATTTCCTCTTATATATGATGACTTTCATATACAGTGCAGTAAATAAACTATTCAACCAACTTCCCCCTATTGCTTGCTGTAAAACACTTGATATGAATGGTCTGCTTGTAATTCATTAAGTCTTCTGAAAAAGTAAAGATTGATTCAAATGCTTTAGCTCCGCTTTGTTAACCTCATTAGTACTCAGCAAATGGCAAGGAACTGAGAAAGAACAGAACTTATTTTGCACTCATTTTGCCCCAATGGCGAGGGCATTGTCTTTGGAACATTTATTACAGATGTCAGAATGCTAAGTCCTTAATCACTGTGTTACTAATTAATACTCTATTTTTTAG
The DNA here is from genome assembly GCF_026119805.1 of Tympanuchus pallidicinctus. Taxonomy (NCBI): domain Eukaryota; kingdom Metazoa; phylum Chordata; class Aves; order Galliformes; family Phasianidae; genus Tympanuchus; species Tympanuchus pallidicinctus. The sequence continues at coordinate 2,316,609 of NW_026294744.1, forward strand.
TGTCTGAAACAACTGAATACTGGACATGTGAAAATTTCACATGTGAAAGTACTTAATATAATCAGGTAATACATTAGTGATGTACTGCTCAGCTGTCAGTCTGTTGGAATGTCAGGAGGTGCCAAGAAAAACATTGCAAGTACAAAATAAAAAGAGGTGGGAGGGAGAAAGGTGAGATGGTGGATCAGAGTTTCTTTAGAACTGACCAGTATGGGACTACCTGTCTAGCTAGAAATGCTTGAGTTTTTTCTTTGGAATTACATTGTGCTGCCTTTTGTCACTGATGGGATATGAACTATGTGATGCTGATAGCAGAAAGAGTTATAAGTATAAATAATAAATAAAACAAAAATATGCATAAAAGATAAATGCTTTCCAAAGAGATTACTGACTTCTACATTAAGAAATAATTGAGAGTTTCCACTGTTGTTATAAAGAGAAGTAGGTCCTGAAAAGATTGAGGTTGCCACGTAATATTAAGGAAAGTCTTCTGAGTAATTGAGAATCATACAATCGTTTAGTTGGAAAGGACCCTTAAAAGCCATCCAGTCTATCTCGCCTGTAATGAACGGACATCTACAGCTAGATCAGGTTGCTCAGAGCCTTGTTCATCATGACCTTGAATGTATCAAGAGATGGGGCTTCCACTGCTTCTCTGGGCAACCAGTTCCAGTGCTTCAGAACAATTATTGTAAAAATCTTTTCTTTAAATTGAGTCTAAATCTCTCTTCTTTTAGTTTGAAACTATTTTCACTTGTCCTATCTCAACAGACCCTGTGAAAGAGTCTTCTTTAGATATTCTTTAGATAATCTCTCTTTAGATATTGGAAGACTGCTATCTGGTCTCCCCAGACACTTCTCCAGTCTGAACAGCTCCAATTCTCTCAACCTGCCCTCACTGGGAGGCATTCCATCCCTTGGATCATTTCTGTGTCCCTCCTCTTGACACACTCTAACAGGTCCACGTCTTTCATGTACTAGAACTCCACATCTGGAAGCAGTACTCCGGGTGAGTTCTCATCAGCACAGAGTAAAGTGGCAGGATCACCTCCCTCAACCTGATGGCCATATTTCTATTGACACGGAGGTAGGTAGGTTTCCTCAAAGAAACAATTTCATATTCAATGTTGAGAGGTAATGAGTTTACATCCACGTATCTGCTGTTTTTCAAAAAGATGTGAGATGGACTGTGCGCTTCACGTTCTTAATAGTGTGCATCACAGCTGTTCTTGAAAAAAGGATGTTGTGTATACAGAGGGTGAAGCCTTAGGAACCAAGCCCCTTGCCAGACTTCAAGGAGAAAGAAGGGTGCCCTTACAGAGACATTTTGATTGGAAACATAAACTGAATGCTCTAAATTTTTCCCTGGATAAACCAGTTTCTTTCCCATATGACTACATATGAAGGAACCAGACTGTTAGAGTGACTGCATGAAATAGTGCAGTGGGAAGCTATGATCATGTTGCAATACTCTTAACAGGTCTACGGCTTTAAATCACTAGTAACACAGTGATCATAGAATCATAGAAGCACAGAGTCATAGAATCGTTTGGGTTGGAAGGGACCTTTAAGATCATCTAGCTTCAACCCTCTTGCTATAGGCAGGGATACCTCCCACTAGACCATTGATAAGCACAATGGGTTTAGTGAAAGAAGTGAAAAAAAAGAAAGATGGTTAAGACAGTGAGATTGGTGCCATGTGAATGTAAAAAAAATTAGGACAGGGAATCCTGGTATGCCAGAAAAAGCACAGAGGTCAGTGGATGAGAGGAGCAAGACATAGACCAGCTTCCTGCCAGGAGGGGAAGGTGGCAGCTTCAGCCAAAGGCAGATAGATGAAATAATGACTGGATGCCTGTCTTCTTTTTTTCAGTTACTATCACCATCTGTTACTGATAAGTACTCTGTTTTTGAAGGAGAGTTGGTACAGTAAGTGAGCCAGCCCACCAACATAGCCAGCAAAGGAAAAAAGACAAGAACAGGTTAGAAGAATGGGAAATGCAGAGTTTTTTTAATCTGGTAGTAAACACTTTCATCCTTCCCTCCTGCTTGAATAATGCATCCTAATTTGACATGACAATACTGGTCACCAAGTTCATGCTAGGGTTATATAATCACAATCTGATCATTTTTCTTAAGTGCTGCTCAGCAAAGAATCCTTTTATGTGGATAAAGGAAAGCAGCTATTCTTTTCCTTGTGATTTTTGGCTTAGGTTGATATAAGTGTCAGCCAAGAATAAAAATACCTTTATAATCTTCATTCTTTTCCCCTACAACACTTGTGAGTTGTACTATTATTTCTTCATTGTTCTTCTATCAGCTGAAGCAGAACTTGATGTTTAATAGTGTATGGCTTTGGTTCAAGTTTATTGAAGCATTCTTCAGAAAATGAGTGCGGTCTTCAGATTGTACCTGACCCTGCGTGAGTAACTTCAGACTTTTGTGAGTCCTTTTACATGGAGGCACTGAAAGTTGGAACTCAGCCGCATCTCATTGTTCTACCTCTGTGTTATATGACTCTGTGACTGGCAAAGTTTAGAATTTTAGGGGGAAATGAAAATGTCTGAAGATGATGTGCAAAAAACCCCTAAACTTCAGTTATAGTTTTACTGATAAATTTAGGATCACTGCCTACAAGTTACTCATTTACTCTTCCTTTCCCAGCCCCCAGGTCATCTCTGTGGAAAAAGAAAAATCTTGTATGAATCCTTAAAGGCATATGCATTGGAGGAGAGGGTTATGGTATTACGGGATTTTATTCCTGTGTAGAGTAATTCATTCTCAATATTGTGTTAGATTTGCTGAGTTTACAGAATGTGGCCACTCCTGTGTCAAGGCAGGAGCTTTCAGTAAATCAGAAAGCCCTTGCCAGTCCTTTGTTTAACCTTCCTAGCACTTCAATACTAGAAAGACAGCCCTTGTCAGATCCTTTAAATGAAATAAGGTAGTAGCACAGACACTGCACTTCAAACTGCACTTGCAACCTTTATCAGTATTTAAGCGTGTCTCATTTTCCATCTGATAGGAGACTTTAAAGGCAAGTAATGTTGCAGCAAATAGCCTGGGTGGGTCTACTTTTGACCATCTTCTTTGTGAAAGGAATTGCAACGACAGGAGAAGTGAGCTATTCTGGATTATAAGAAATTTGGACATTCACTAGTTTGCAGTTAAAAAGAGTCTTAATTTGGGTAACTGGTCAACTTGCATAAAATATGCTTCACATAGTTGGCTGGCTGTTGCTAGAATTGGTGTGATGAAGCATTCCTTGTAAGCTACCATTTCCACTGATCATGAAGAGAATCCAGAAAGATAAATTCAAGTAAATATTTAGCTTCTGGATGACTGAGGCTACAGGAGATGGGTCCCAAGCATACTGTTTTCAACTGTGGTGAAACATTATTTTTGCTGTGGGTGCTTCTCATATAAGTGACTGGCCCAAGAAAGCTTCTATTTAGTGGCAAATCTTGCCTCTCCCTTTTTCTTTAAAGTGCACTGACTTTCTTCACATAACCATCCAAAGAACAAAAACATAATTATGAGAACTTTACACACAGGTTTAGTGGTTTTAATAATGATTTACTGTTATCTGACTGTTGCTTTAGCAAAAGACATAGGTGTATAGTACCCACATACATGTAGAATTGCTGATATCAACATACAGTATCAGGGTGCTTTCTGACTAAATTTTAAACTTGCTTTGTACTTAAATACTTGGTACACTAGACTCCAATGATTCTCATCATTCACTTGCTTGATGGTGATTTTTTGTATTTTAAATTTTGTAACCAGCAGCAATGCACTGAGTAGATACTCTTTCTGACAGCAGTATTACTATCTGAATATCATTTCCTTTCCTGCAGAACAGTGAAAAAAAGAGTAGTACATGGAAGGCTGTTGTTCTGCCGAAAAAGCTTGTTTGTGCCTGTGTGTTAGGCAGACGGTTTGCTAACAAACAGAAAACACAACATGTATAAGTCACAGTGGTCTTTGCAGAGTGTATAATTTTGTGCAGTTTAGCTTCATGGCGCATGCACAATCAATCCATCCCTTCTAGAGCATATTGGCTGTACTTTACAAATAGAGGGGATAAAAGGAATAAGTCCTGGAAAACTGAAACCTACTATAGCACTAATGTCATCTGTCAGGGATGGGTTTTGCAGAAAAATTCAAGAATGTTAGTGGAGCAGTTGAATACCAGGTCAATGCATTATAAAAAAAACACATTATAAAGAAATGAGTAATTTTTTATTTAGTGCTGGCTTTAGATGATATACAATAAAGACAGAGTAGTTGGTATAACAGGAGTTGTAAATAGATATCTCTGCACTGAATCCAGTGAACTTTGCACTAAATAAGGCAGGATTCCTGTGGAAAAAAAGAGTGTGTGATCATGTAATTAATGACTCTATCATAATTAATACCCATAAAAAATCTGAACTAAGGCCATGGTCAGTAATAGTTCTGGCACTTCTGAGTGTTTGGATGCTTGGCTTTGTGTCCTTAAGATTTTCAGGGCTGGTTTGAGCTTTTAGTGTAATAAGTGTTTAATACTGATGGTCCGGTGATCTTAGCCTTATAGGTAGAAAAGATGACTGGGATTAATGTTCTATATTACTTTTGAAAGATTTGGGATACATGGTATTTTCAGGTCAATTTTCTACATATTCTTAAATGGATACGTTGTAAGATGACCAAAATTTTTTAATCTTCAGAGAGACTAAACCAGAGTGTAGCTTAAAGCCGTAAGTAAAAGTTTGGTTAACTCTTTTACAGTACTATAGTTCCTAGTGTCTAAAAACATCTGACCTTTTATACTGCCTGTTCTCTTTAAATGTGTGGTCAGGAACAAGACTAGAACAGAAAGTCATGCTGCCTGTGGAACAGAGAATGGCTACTTAGCATCCAAATATGTAATTAGGAAGCTTGTCATGCTTTTTTAATAAGTTGTAGTCATTAGTAAATTGCCAGTCTCATATCCCTCTGATGATTCAGAGTCTTTAAACTTGACTGGACTGGCCTAATTCCATGCAGAGCAGATGCTTTTTTGTCTCACTTCATTCTTTCCCTTTTGTTGGGAGCTTCAGCAGCAAAGAGAAAAAAAATGCTAGCTGCAAATAAAAGACTCCACTTCTGTGCCAAAACCAGACACGGAGATCTCGCTTGTCTCCCTTTCTCTGGCTTGAGAGCATGAGTTCTGATGCCATGTCACCCCTCTCCCTTAGGGAAAACTGAGATAAATCTTAAAACCTGCACTAATGCCTTTGGAATTGTATTTAGAATTTTACTGCATGGACCCTGAGGAAAAATAATGCACATTAATAAGAAATATGAAAGTGGATTAAAATGCAATAAAGATTACCTGCTTTATCCCATATAGATGTTGTCGCTCAAAATTACATTGATTTTAATTTCATCAGAATTAATTGACCTCTAGTGTAAATTCAGGAAAATCAAATAAAAATATGTTGACTTAGAGATAAATGTTTATAAATTGGTAATCAAATTTCAATCAGTTTCTTAATTTAAACAAACAAGTATTTGATTCATTTGACTATAGAGTAATTACAAATGAACTTTTAAATTAAGTTGGTCATGTGGCATTAGGTTTTAATTTTAAATTGAATTAGTTATATGGCATAATTTGTTGAACCAGAAAGTCACCAGGCCATTGCCCACAAACCCTTACAATTCTGAAATTATTCACAGTGTTTTAAAATGCTCTGAGCAGAATCTTCTGAAACCCTCACATTCATTTTGTGTTGAATTCAGTTTACAGTCTACAGTAAGGGTAAGGAGTCCCAGTCTTTTTTCCTTGTTTATTTCTGAACCATATATGCTCAAAATACATCACGCTATGCAGGTGTGTCTGAGCTTACCAGCTATCTCCCTCTGGGTACATTTTTTGTTTCTCATTGGATTCTCACAAGCAGATGAAATGATGCACAAAAGCTTGCAAACATTTAAGATAGATAAATAAGTGATTCACTCATCATTTTCTCTTTTTTTCTTTTTTTTTTCCTGTATTCTTATATACATTTGCACTGAGAAAGTCAATAGTACAGTGCTTTGAATTAATGGGCATCCCAAGACCTACTGTCATCCTCTCCAGATGTTCTAGTTGGATTAAAAGAAGTAATAATATTGCTGTATCATTTTTTAATTTGTTTCTGCAAATTTATTCCCTGCCTCTTCCTGAAAGCACAGATAAATCAGGGATAGTTGCACTCATGAGATGAGGGGAAAATAATTAGCTCTCATTCTGAAGAACTATCTTCAAAAATGTATATTTTGAGACTACAGAAGTTAGGAATTTTCAAGGCAGTGAAACATATATGAAAGAAAAAACACCAAAATATTATTGAAATAAAGCAGAACTCAGCAAACACTGTTATCATACAATCATATAGAATCACAGAATAGCCTGGGTTGAAAGGGACCTTAAAGATCATCTAGTTTCAAACCCCCACTGTGGGTAGCATTGCCAACCACTAGACCAGGCTGCCCAGAGCCACATCAAGCTTTGTCTTGAATGCCTCCAGGGGCAGGGCCCTCTCTGGGCAATCTGTTCCAGTGCAATACCATCCTCTGAATGAAAAATTTCCTCCTAATATCTAAGCTGAACCTCCCTTGCCTCAGTTGAAAACCATTCTCCCTTGTCCTGTCACTATCTACCCATGTAAACAGTCATTCCCCCTCCTGTTTATATGCTCCCTTCAAGCACTGGAAAGCCGCAATGAGGTCTCCCCAGAGACTTCTCTTTTCCAAGCTAAACAAACCCAGTTCCCTCAACCTTTCTTCATAGGAGAGGTGCTCCAGCCCTCTGAACATCTTAGTGGCACTCCTCTGAACCCTATTTGTGCTGGGGTCCCCAAGCCTAGAGGGAGTACTCCACATGGGGACTTCAAAAGAGCTGAGTAGAGAGGCAAAATCACCTCCCTCTCCCTGCTGGCCACCCCTTTTTTAATGCAGACCAGGATATTGTTGGCTGGTTCATGTCCAGCTTCTCATCCACCAGGACTCCCAAGTGTCCTGCTCTCAAGGAGTTCTTCCCCCAGCCAGTATAAACAACCCAGGGATTTCCCTGGTCCAATTGCAACACCTTGCACTTGGTCTTGCTGAATCTCATTAGATTCACATGGGCCTACCTCTCCACGCTGTCCAGGTCCCTCTGGATGCCTTCCCTTCCCTTCAATGTACCAATGGCACAGCCCAGATTGCTATCATCTGCAGACTTGTTTAGGGTGTATTCAAATCTATCATCTAATTCATTGACAAAGATGTCGAAGACCACTGGTCCCAAGACCTACTGTTAGGGAACACCACTTGTGAATGCCCTTCACCCAGACATAGAGCCAGTGATCACAACCCTTTGGCTGCGACCAGCCAACCAGTTCTTAATCCATCAAACAGTCCATCCTTCAAATACATGCCTCTCCAATTTAGAAAGATGTGCTGAGGGACTGTGTCAAAGGCATTGCAGAAGTTCAGGTAGATGACACCTGTCACCCCCCTGCCCACCAATGCTGTCGCTTCATCACAGAAGGCCACCAGATTGGTCAGGCAAGATGTGCCCTTGGTGAAGCCATGCTGGATGTCTCGGATTACCTCTTCAATTTTTACTTGCCTTAACATGATAAGAAGGAGGACCTTCTCTATGGTCTTCCCAGGCACAGAGGTGAGGCTCACCAGCCCGTAGTTCCCCTTTCTCCCTTTCTTAGTAATGGGAGTAATGTTTCCCTTTCTCTAGTCACCTGTGATTTCATCCAGCAGCCATGATTTTTCAAATATGATGGAGGGTGGCTCAGAAGCCACATCAGCTATCTCCCTCAGAACTCTGGGAGTACAGAACCCTATCAGTCACATGACATTGTGCTGGGGACCTAGATAAGCTTTAATGACAACTAACCTCTAGATACTGTCTTCTATTGATGCAACCATTCTACGTCTATCCTACAGGGTTCATTTTCAGATGTACATCAGATATACACTCCGTTCAGCAGGACACAAGATGCATTTGAAGATCTAGGCTGGGCTGTGTTCCCTTTGTTACATACCTTGTAAGTTACAATACGCTTTCAGAGTTTGTTACTTTTAGATTAGAGGAGAGCTTGCCTTCAATATTTGAAGCAAAGTGGGAGTGTACAGAGAGCACAAGAGAATGTAGGAGACATATTAAGTTTTCCAGATTTTGGATGTTCGGGTACTAAAGGAGAAGAAAAATAACTTCCAACTGCCAGAGCAATGAAGAAATGATTGAGTGGGCTGATAATTCATCTAATAGTGCATAAAGACATTTATTACAGATGTCAAACAGATGAATTACCACTATAGCCTTATCTGATCATCCTAGCTATCATATTCAAGGGATGTGTATGGTCTTTAGGTTAGTTAGGGCTGCCAAAGATATGGTTAAGCTGGAGGTCACTGCACAGGCATAAATGGGAAAATATACTTTTCTGATACTTATAACTTCTGGCAAAAAGATAGCTTTCCTTTTAGATTCTAAAGGACATGCTCCCTTTCCTTCAACAGAAGCCTTTTTTAAAAGAAATTCACCCAAGAACCATAGATTCTTCAAAGAAGTTCTAGAGATTCTGCTGACGGAGGGCAATGCACTTGCTGCAGTGAATGTGTTACAATGCCTCCTTACTCTGAGAAGAATCCTACTGAAAGCTAAGATGGATATTCCCATATTAGATGTGATTTGGTTTTCTTTCCTGCCTTTTCTTGGGCTATAAAATATTTGCTCATCCACAAAAATCATGTAAATCCTTAAGAGCCTTCCAGCTATGTTATTCTCTGCAACAGTTTATTTTCAGATTTTCATGTTTCAGATGTTTCATGTTCTGTCTCAGTTTCAAGTCTGCCTTGAGCCACTGTTTGCAACCCCTGCAGCTCTGTCTGTATTAGTGCGAGGAGCTTTCAGTGTGTAAAATCTGCACTGCAGACAATTGTTTGTGGTCCTGCTGCAACTTTAAACCAGACAGCTGACACAAATCCCAACTGTCTAGCACAGGCCCAGATGTTTGGCTTCAGCCACAGGGTCTTTCCATCGGGCAGATTAACTGGTATATTCATTGTATTTAGTGTTCTTCCCTATGCAAACCACTCAGGCATGCAAATTTCTAGAATGGGAAAGAATAAGAGAAGAATGAAAAAAATCCACTATTTCCATAATTTCTTTCCTTCCCATGTAATTTATCAAGTTACTTCATCTTACTATGAGAAATGTGTATAGCATATTACAAATTCAGAAATGACCTAAACTAAGGACCAAGCACTTTCACTTGTTCTGCACCATGTCCAAATTCTGTCTTGTTAAATATGAGAATAGATTCAGGTGAGTCTACTGTGGTTTGACTCCCACCATATGGTCAACTCTCGTTGAGTATGTCAGAAGTTTTCTGAGGATATTGTCCCCATTTTGCAGGCATAATTGGCAGTTGGGTGGACTAGTCATGCTTTTTTTTCTTCTTCTTCTTTCTTTTTTTTTTAACTCTCAAAGTGTGATAATTAATTTTTCATTTGAAGTCATCTTAGAAAATAGTATTGTCCCAGGTGCTAAGGCAAGCCTCACCAAAGAGATGCACAAGCTTCTCCAATGCAGCAGGCTTGCATGGAAAGAAGTAGACACAAAACTATGATGATTTTATTGGATTATTAGTTATTCACCGTGGCCAGGGAATAAGGAAGAGGCAATGGAAGGAATTGCAGAGTATAAGGTGTTGAAAGAAATGCATCTAAAGCAAGGAAGTTCTGTGAAGTGCCTTCTTTCTAAAATAAGTATAATGAGCAAATGCTAATTTTTTGCTTTATTTCAAAAGTACATAAGGGACAGTTAAGAAAGCCTCATATTTAGAAATAAGAGTCAACACAAATTATACAAAACTTTTCTTATTTGAACCAGAGCAGATAAACAGAGTACTTCTAGATAGTTTCCTTGACTCATTTTTAAGCACAGTGTCAACTTTTACCAGTCTAAGGAGACAAACTTGAAACTTTTACTAAGAACGTGTCTTAATGTCTATTGAGGTCATAGTTTACTAACACACCATTGTCCCATACCAGCTGGATTTTAGATTCTGTTGCACAAAATAGGTGTTGTTTAAAAAAGCACAAGAAGAATCAATGTTGAGTTTTTCCTATCTCTCCTTCTGAAGAACCAGACTTTATTCTAATTCTTTTGTTTGCTGATAACTCACAAACCTGTTGAAAAAGACTTTGCCCATCACTTTTGCTGTAACTCAAGTGGAGACCATCAGCTGGGCAGCCCTATTTCCAGTAACCACTTCCTTTCTGGCCCAAGTGATCACTGATAACTATCAAATGGTGAGTGTAGAACATCCTGTCCCATAACCTACTTGAGCTTTTATTTTGACTTTGTATTTTCAAATCCAAGAATAATGTGGGGACCATATGACCAATCTGCCAGTACAAACATGAGATTGTTGGAGAGCAAATGTGAAAAGCACAGTTCAACTACTTCAAAACATGTACTAGTCTATAAATCCAGCATCCTTTGCTGATCTAGTTGTTTCATTTTGTCCAGAATGTGCTACGTGCTATTGTTACATATTGATATCTTCTTGTAAGCTGCTTATTAGTCAGATCCACACACACCTGTTTATTTATTCATGCAAGCTCTCATTAGTTGCTAAAGCAAAATCTATCTTTTCATGTGGACACATGCTCTTAACTCTGAATTTCTGCAGCAAAAGACAGAAGTGTTTTAGTTACAGACAAGTGATATGAATTGAAGTTTGGAATACAAACAGCTATTTCTTAGTATATGATATGTTTCAATGATAAGGATTCATTTTAGATATTAGATTTCAGTTTCCTGAGCAGAAGAACTCTGCTTTCTCCTGTGAAGTTAAGGATGAAAATCAGTGTCAGGCCTTTCAAAAATCAGATATTATTTTATATTTCTTAGAAGCTATGGGACTGACTTTATATTTCTCACTCTGTTCTTCAGGGCTTTTTCTCCACCACATGTTGCTGACCAGTGAAATAATCTGGTGTTTCTTGACTAGAAGCCTCGTACCTCATTTGAAATAGAACACGATTAAGCCATAAAGTTTATCCTCAACAATCGTGTCTTCTCTTATCTTGCATCAGTGAGATGCAGCACCCTCCAACCAGTCCATGTCAAAATGTAAACTTCAGTCTCCTCCAAATGTCATCTTGGCAATTACACAATGAAAAGAGAAGCCCACACAGAAATGTATTTGATTTTATAATTCATCTAAACCTTTCCACGGTCTGAGAAAATCTATTTTCTGTCATATATTTGTCCATTAAATTCATGCCCAGGCATATTAAAATGAAGTTGATATATCATGTAAAATTTGTGTGATTCAACATAAGACAGCTATTGTCTCTCACGACTTATCTCTCTTAAAGAGATTTCAGATATAATGGATAACTGAATGAGGAAAATCCAGTGATGGAGTCCCTGAGCTGGATAGCGGAGTTCTGCTACTTTGGCAGTTTACAGTAATTCAGTAGTGTTTATGACGATAAGAAAGCAATTTGGTGAAAGTGAGGTAAAACAGCTAATACAGAGCAAGATAAAACTGCAGTTAATTCAACCATCAGGAAACTGACCATTGAAAAATGGTCCTGTTTTGTCATTTTGAGTCAGTCCAGATTGTGAATTTACTCAATCAACTCCTTGTTTAAGTTTCAATGCTAAAAAGACCATTTGTCAGACTGTCACTCAAACAAACTTTATGCAGTAGATACAAAGCAACCTTAGTACATAGCTGTGGTGTAGCAAGACACAGAGGCCTTTGCCGGTAACATTTATTTAATACTGTTTGTATTTCATCAACCTTTCCAAAAGATAAAGATGTGATGGTGGGAAACAAAATCCAGTAGTCCAGTGGTGTTTATCAACTGGTTAGAGGCAGAATTGTATGAGAAGTCAAACTGAAAGTGAGTAAAGGCAATAAACAGAATGATAGATGTACTGACACCTATTTGCATGTTGTTTCAAGTTGTTGACAGGCTGGGATATAGCCTGTGCATACACAAATGTGCTTTTTGCCCTCACGTTTTTGCCAAGAATTCTCTATGTAAGCAGCAGTGTAATTCTGATGCCTATGTCCAACAAAAAAATAAGCTCAGCAGAATACTGTGCACTACAATATTGTTTACAAGTCTTATTATTTCTCAAGGTATATAGTCAGGAAATACAGAATATTCATCTGAAAAGTTCTAGCAGATTCAGCAATCAAATGAGTGCTTCTGTTTTAGATGAGAAATAGAATAGGAAGCACATAACAGTTCTTTAAAAGCAATAAATCTTCAAGGATAAATCATGATTCTTTTCTACAAATAGCCACACTAAAATCACCAAAACTGCTACATGAATGTTCAGTACTGTGAATCATGCAGACATTATTCCGAATTGGCATTTAAAAGTGATCACTGTGGAAAGTAAGGCTCTACATACAGAAGTCCACTGCTAACAAAACGAATTCCTCTTTCCTTTTCCCACCAGTCACAAATTGGAACCAACAAAGAAACAACTCAATTACTTGAACTGGATATCTGATGTTCAAAAAAGTGGGAAAAAGAAATATGATGCCAGATAATTTCTCCAGGAGGGAAGAGATGAACAGCTAAAATCTGATCTGTAAGCCTTCCAAGATTTTGTAATTTAAGTTAAATAACTATGCAACTAATGTAGGTGATATTAATACAAGTGCAAGGGCTAACTTAAGTGTTCTGTAGACTGAGTTGAAATTTTCCCATTACTTTATAAGCACACTCAGATTATGTATCTGCTACTTGGTTGTTGAACATGAGAAGCTGGATCAGACATTAGATAAAGATGGTTCTGTTACAGATTTTTAAGAATGTATGCCTTTATATTCCTACAAAGCTACTCAGCAGCAAGTTTTCATTTAAACTTCCTCTCTGGTTCTCAGAACCTTCTAGTTTTGAATTTGCTGACTGCTGCAGCCATGAGGAGAGTTATTGTTTTTTTAAAGTCACAGAAATGAATGAGACATGGTTGAAAAAGTCATCTCAAAGATACTGTCATAAACGAAGTACCAGAAACATGAAATCAACCTAGTGAATTTTGATCAAGGAGACCAGTTTAGGATGATCTGATGAGAATGGCTGATGGAAAACAAACCTGCAAGCCAAGGTTACTTCTAAAATCCCAGCTCTGACATCAACTGTACAGTGGAAAGTCATAGCACATTATGGTTGGATCCAGCTTGCTTAATTTTTGGTTTCTAAATCTCCAAGCTAAATTTGTCCATGGAGCTTCTTCTATAGTATTACAACACAGATGTAAGACTAGGCAAAATGAAATGCTCTTTGGGAGAGCTATTAATCCCCACTGCTTTGGACTTAATGACATGAATGAGGTGGCTTTACCATTCACTTTAATCTTACCTGAGATGTTTATCAGTCACACTGCTGTTGCAAGTAATATCAGTTGGAAATGATCTGTAAAATTTAGGACAAGCTTTCAATGACAGATTAAAGTTCTTTAGATGCATGTGATTATTTCTGTTGGCATTTAACCTGGCAGAAACCCTACCAAAATGAAAATCACTGGCATTCAAAGTAGGGGATAGGTTTGTTGCTTTTTATCTTTTAATAAGTATGTGCTGGTTGTTCAGGCAGCCCCTCCAGATAAGTATGTCTGAAGAGCAAGAGAAAGTGGCATCTTCACTGATGGCATAGGAAACTCAGCAGCATGCTGATCATGTACTGGAAAGCACGTTGATCCAGGCTGCAGGGCAGAGAAATGACTATTGCTAGCACTGGGTATTTATCCGTTCTGCACAGGATTTCTTCCATCTCTTCCGGACTGCTTAGGCTGTCTTAGTTCCCTTCTTCATGAAACTGCAACAAAATTGCAGCTGCACAGCAGTTTGTGGTTGGGGCAGGTTGCTATGCCTGGCAAATGAGTCAGGGAGAAGAGGGGCCTTCCACGTGCGTGTTCCACAGCATGAGCGCTGCTCAGCAAGTGTCATGCTTGGTGCAGGGGCTTTGTCAGGCCTGCTGCAGAAGCAACCTGGCTGATAGGCTTGAGCTGGTATAAAAATGTCATTGCTTTGTCTCACAAACACAAAGGAGCATACAAAATTGTTTTAGCTTACTGCCAGGAGATTAAAAAATGGAAGTGGACAAGCTAAATCTGCCTGTCATCAGTATGCCACGCCTTACTTCCTGCTCCAATATCTCTCCAATATATAATTCACAGACGTTCTTTGACAACTAGTTCATTACTGTTTACTAAGTGTTTACTGCATTAAATGCACTCTGTAAGAGATAGTTATCTTGACTTGGCCTGGCTTGGTTATGCAAGATTGGCAAATCAGTGTTCTTCTAAACCTCCTTTATTTTAGAAATTACTTGTTGCAAATACAGTATATTTATAAAACACTTCTAGAGTAATGTGGAATGTGTAAAACCTCCACGTTCTCTGTTCTCTTATTCCTGACACATCAAAGCAGAAGCCACAGGGAGACATCTGTCCCTAGTTAATGTCATGGCTATGGAGGTAGAACCTCCTCTTATGTTTGGGCCAGCATGGTCAACCCTTTGATGGATGTGTTCAGCCTTCATCCAGTTTGATCACCCTGTGCAGCCCCTTGTTCAGATTTGCTTGTGAACAAGAATGTCCTGACCTGAGATCCTTTTTAATACAGCAGGGATCCGTGATATAAACCATCAAAGGAAACCTTTGATCTTTTGACTATCTCTTAGTCATCTGCTGCACAATGCAAATAATAATGAAAACAAAGCTAAAGAGCAGAGCAGCTACATTAAAGAATCAGGCTCGTTGCTGGCAATGAAGCTAATCACTGAGGATTTATCCTATCCTTAGACTGAAAAGAAAAGAGGGGGGAGGGAAGAGAAGAAATAAAATAAAAGGAGGGAAGAAAAAAAAAGCTGCGCTCAGCAGTGAAGCCTCTTTTCTAAACTGAAATCTTCCAGGAACACTAGTTTTATGTCAGAGAAGTTTATGAGATAAACAAACATGCAGCCACTCTTTACAATAGAATTTAACAAGTAATCCTGAATGCAGTGTCATTTACTTTTTTCATTTTAGGCTAATTTGTACAGAAATATGTATGAACATCAGAATTCTATTATTACTCAGTTTTGAAGTAAAAAAGTTAGTACCAGCATCTTCTCTGCCTTCTCTCTATTACTGTTTTTGTCTCTTCACTCCATAATAGGTACTTGGGATAGAAAGTATGTTGATCAGAAACTGAATGTCTCCATGGGAAAACAATATATGAAGAAAAGAAGAAAAGAAAAAAAACCAACAACAATAACAACAAACCAACCTGGAATACTTTCATTGTATTCTCATTTGATTTTGTAAAATTTTCATCTATAAAATCTATGAAAACATGTGTGACTTGGAGCCTGAGGAAGCATGTGCAAGCATATCCTTTAAGTCCTGATTTCAAGCATGCATGATATGTTCTTTTGCCTATGTTCATCCTGCAGATTATTATGTAACTTAGGTGAAAATTTGGTCAGACAAAAAGCCTTGATATTTTTAATTCTTTTTTTCCTAAGCAGTCTATAAACACTAGCTATTTTCACTTTGTCTGTTATCAATAACTCTGAGCCCTGCTTTAACAGCCAAACTGTCTCTGAGTCTGGAAATGTTATATAACAACTTCCACAGACTGTTCCTACTTGTCAAAATGTGTCACTAAGATACCCAAACTGAGACAGTGGGCTGAATAAATATCTGATACCTGCTAGACAAAATGATCACCATCACTTCTGTGAATAGTGACCTCAGTGGAAAGCAATGATGATGATGCTCCAGGAGAGGTTTAAGTTGGTTATCAGGAGAAACTTATTTACAGAAAAAAGTTCGTTAAGCACTAGGATAGGTTCTCCAGGGAGATTGTTGAGTCACCATCCCTGGATGTGTTTAAAAACCGTTTGAATGTTGTGCTCAGGAACATGATTTAGCGGAGGGTTGTTAGAGTTAGGGTAGTATGATCAGGTTGTGGTTGGACTTGATGATTTTGAAGGTCTTTTCCAACTTAAGCAATTCTATGATTCTATGATTCTATGTTGTCAAATTTACACACTTAATTTCAGTTTTTCTGGACCTTAGATTCAGGGAGAATCTTCATCTTTTCTAAATATTAAAGCTAATTTAAGAATGAAGTATCCTGAGGACAGAGAACTTTGGGACAAAAGTGAAGCTGGAAAGCTCCAAGGATGAACAGAGATGTGGGACCACAAGCACATTAAAAGTGGTACAAAGAAACTTTCAAACAAAGTTAAAAGCAGTGATGAAGATGCTATTGGTTTCTGTAATGGAAAAAGAAAACACCTTTTAGGGAAGGAAAATTTACTGTATGTCATAACAAAAATTTTTTAAATGTCATTTTTTTTCTTGAATTGAATTTTAGAAACAACATCCAATAAGAAAGGCAAAGAATGATGCAAAAGATTTAGCCAGGATGAGGGTAGCAGTAGGGAGGTGCCCCAGAGAGGATGTCAAGACATAGGTAAGCAAACTGATTAAAAAATCCTATGTAGGCTTTTAAAAAGTGTATCTGAAGCCACAATGCCCCTGCAAACCATCTACGTCTTGTCAAATGAAACTTCTTCTATAAAAAGCCCTTTCCATTGGAAAATGAGTCATCAGCAACATCTGACAAACGTTGCTTGAGATTTCAGGTAATTCCAAATGTTTTGTGAAGGAATTCCAAACCAGTCAATGTGAAAGGTATCATATTTTTTTGTCTATGTAGAACTCTGTAATATTCTTTGCTGTTGTTGCTTGTTTTATTTTTCTTCAGGCTAGAATTTAAAAAAAAAAAAAAAAGACCAATTTGGCTGAAAGGAGGCAAAAGTGCATTCTGGAGCACACAGGCAGCAGTAACAATCACTGAAACAAAGGACAATGAACAATCTACATCTTATTTCTTACACTGCTGATGCTTGGTCCAGGTGCCTCCAGCACTTGTCCTAAGACCTTTGCGATAAGCATAATCCACGTAGCCAGAACTTTACATTGGGCAGTAGTTCTCCCTCAGTCTGCCTCTAAAAGGACTGCTAGGCTATTGAGCATCCTTCAGCCAAAAAGATGGCCGATCCCTAGAGAATTATGGCAGGACAATATGCAGGAGAAAAAATGTTTGAAATATACAAGTCTCTAACACAATTGGGGAACAGAGTATTAGAGAAGAAGGCTAACAGATTTGCTACAAAAAGCAACTCTGAACCTTTGAGATTAAGATTTTTTCTTATACTCCAAAGACAAGCGATGAGCAGTACTTGCTATTTCCATTCTGTTTTAGAGAGTTTTGACACAGCAGAAAAATAATGGGCAGAAAAGATAGTAAGAAACAGCAGAAAAATATTGAGAACTAGTACTTGCTGTAGTGTAACTATTGCTGCACATTAACAGGAGAACAAATTATCCCTTTCACCTGCTAAGTAGGTATTCACAAGCAAGTCCAGACTAATTCTCTGTGTTAGAAACCACAATGCAATAAGACGGCTTGGTAGTTGCCATCTCAAAATGGCATCCACTTTAAAAACGTTGTTTTAATAGAATCCTGGAACGTTTTAAGATAGAGGGGACATTGAAGAACACCTGATTCCAAATCCATATCTTGGGCAGGGTTGCCACCCATTAGACCAGGTTACCCAGTGTCCCAGCCCAATTGGTCCTTGGATACCTTCAGGGACAGGGCATTCACAGCTTCTCTAGGCAACCCGTGCCAGTGCCTCACTACCATCTGCTCACAACCGTCTACCTATTATCCTCTTCTAGGTGAATGCCATTACCCCTGTCTTTTCACTGCGTGCCCCTCCTCATCTTTTTTGCAGGCCATCAGTACTGAAATGCTACAGTGAGGTCTCCTGAGAGCCATCTCTTCGTCAGACTAAACGAGTCCAGCTACCTCAGCTTTTCCTCATAGAAGAGGAGCTCAAGCTCTCTGAGCATACTCGTGGGTTTCTCTGGACTTGTTCCAAGAGGTCCAAGCACTTCTTATGCTAAAGCCCCAAAGTTGAATACAGTTTATTTTTAAATGCTGAGGGGAACTGTTTAAAAGGAAGCCTGAGAAAAACTCTTGGGTTTGCTATGTTTGACAATAAAGTCATCTTGGAAAGGACACAAGCAATTTTCCTTCAACAGCTTGGTGAATTTGAGCAGATACAGATAGTGTAGATGCATTGAATTTTTACTGTAGCCCATTTCATAAATGACAGAGCAGTTCAGAGAGGTTGACAATACCATTGTTCTTCCTAACTGTGGCTGGACTGAGAGGCCTTCACAAGATTTTTTGTCCCGTCAGTGAACCCTCAGATTATATCCAAAATAATTTGAATTGGTTTTACTTTCACATATGCATGCCTTCCATATTTTGCTCTCCTGTCTTTTTAGCACTCAGGTTTTTAAGTAGTTATTGACAAATGAATGACAATTTTACTTAAATACATTGTTAATGGTATTTGAAACAAAAGAGAATTTTTAAAAACAATTATATGTTAAAAGATGTGCTTGAACAACAAAATTATCCCCCCCCCCCCCCCCCCCCCCCCCCCCCCCGCCCCCAAGTTATTGTTTCAATTGTGACACAACACAAAAATAATCCCTGTTTCAGGTGGTTTCCAGTGCGAGACTTAAAGAAAATACTGCCACCAGACTCAAAATCCTCCAGAAAAATAAAACACTGGTTGTCAGAAATAACATATAGGATTCCTCAACATGAAGAATCTGAAATCTTCAACTGATCATGGATCCTGCAGGAATAATCATGTCATTTCAGAAGAAAATAAAACAGACATGCTTTGTCAAATATAAGGCATTTCACACACTATCAATTTTATGGATATAAATACCTAAGGGCATGCACAAACTCTGTGATCATCAATGGGAAATTGCCAAATTGGACAGATTCATTAAACATGAAAACTGTCAGACACCCAAACCCATAAGTTAAAATTTTAAGCCTTGAACATTATGATACTGCATATAATGTAAATACATTTGGAGACATTTTAATGCAGCCTAGTTAGAATTGAACAGAAATTCCTACTAATGTTCACGGTTCCTCATCAGCTTAGTTCGCTTTGATAAAAACAGTCTTAAAGGAGTTGTATGCCTTTCTACATCTTGTTGCACCTGAAAGAAGCTTGTGATAAACTGTGTCTAGAACATTTTTGGAAACTGTTGCAACTGGATGGTTTGTTTAGGTTAGTTTGACAACTGGTAAACCTTTCTAATCTGCAAGTATATAAAGGGGGTTCTCAACAAATACTCTCAATAGCAGTGACTAATCTTTGACACTAGCTGCTGTCACCAGATGAAATCATCAGCATGCTTCAGCTACTGTTTGAGCAGCAAGTCTTTATTTACAGATTTAAGAAGCTGCATGCATCTCAGCAGCAAGATACAATTAAACTTGAAGTTTAAAGAGCATGGCAAGCCTGAGCCTCTTTTTCTCATCCTGCTCGCAGTTACATCCACCCACAACAGCTACCAGGAAATGTCTTTGTGCACTGGACACAGTTTAGAGAATAGCTTGAAACATTAGTTGTTCAATTTGCCATTTAAGGAAATATTGTGAGGACTGGTCTATAATCTTGCTCAAGATTATAAGACCTTGCTAACGATGAAAAGCAGTAAGGGGCTATTACATTCTTGTAGTGAGAGAGATATTCACTCCCTTCACCTGAGCTCAAGGCTTATCCAACAAGTGCTTGCTATTTTATCCAGCTTCAGATTTATTAGTCATTCACAGTTACTACTTGTAGCCCTTTTCTCCTCTAAGTCAGGGAATTGGCAAAACTGACAAGGACTCATTAGTTCTGCCAAATTTCTTCTTAGATCTTAAATTACAGAGGAAAAAAAAAAAAAACAAAACAGAAAAACGTGTTTTTCTGTTGTTTTGTTGTTGTTATTATTGGTCTTTTTGTTGTTTTTTGTTGTTTGTTTGTTTGTTCGTTGATAAATATGTGTACATATACTCATAACTGAAGACAAATGTTGGGTTCTGGCTAAAACGTTCTAGTGACCTAATGCTCCAGGCATAAAAAAAAAAATAAAATCTGGACTCCATAAGTCCAATATTCTTCATGGTATTCTGTGCTACTGTGTTCAGAATGAAAATGACACGTTTCACAACCAGGCAACCCCTTGTCTATAGCTATAAAGTATCTCCCCTGAGTCCAGGCAGGAGGTGATGGAGGAGCTGGATGCAGTGTCAGTGTTAAGCGATGCTGGACAGCAGCACAACCAAATCACGTGTTCTGGAAGATTTTGTGCCATGATGTTGGCATTTATGCCAGGACTAATTCCAAAGGCTTTCAAGTTTTTCTTTTCAGTTCTGGTAAGCCCAAATATTAACTGAGTAAGCGCTAGGAAGTAATAATACTAAGAAGCTGTGAATGTTCTGAGCAATGCGGTGATGAATTGTGCTCTTTTGCTCAAAGGAGTCACAGAAGAAAATGACAGCTATAAATTAACCAATTTGCAGCAATTATGTTTCTCATCTTGATTTCCTCTTCAGAGATAATGAGGAAAGGAGGTAGATGGCAAAGAATGAATAACTTTATAACACATGCCCACGTAGCAAACAGCAACAAAAAATCTCAGCTGATTGTGTCAGAGATCCTGCAGGGAGTGCTGATTGTGGGTGATTTTGTGAAGGAATTGCAATTAAGTAAATTAAGTCTGGGTTTCTTAGCAATAGCTCTGTTTGAAGTTCAAACAAAAGATAAAAGTCCCTTTAAAAATAACAGCAGGTTTTTTTCTTCTCTTGCTTTACTGTGTTTTATTAAATTGATAATACTCCTGTACACCCCATTTTCCCTGCAGCTATGATTCATATGTGTGTATATGCATAAATGATAGACACAGGCCCTCAGAATTAAACACAAAAATTAAAACAGGAAGGCAGATGGCAGTCTTTTATTCCATCTATATTTCACTTAAACAGCTACTCTTATCAGAACTGCTGCTTTGGGAATCAGTCATTCTTATTTGTTCTTTGTAAACTAGAGAAACACAAGCTGCTCTTTTGTGAAGGTTCTGGTAGCTGACACATATAGAATACTAATCTATATGTAAGAAAACTGGGGAAAAAAATTACCTAGAAACACTTAAAATGTATTTGTTGAGTTTAACAGAAATACTTTTCCTAAAACCAGGCAAGTTCAGGGCTTTGATTTTGCTTTCTTTTAGCTATTGTAAGGGAAAACATTTGTGGAGTCACTGATTTACAGAATAAAGAATTGAATCCTTTTTGAATGAATTAGTAAAGTCTCAAATTAAACAAAGCTGGCAGAAAAGAAAGAGGCACTTAAGTATCCTTTCTCACCAGTCTGGTAGCTTGCTACTAAAAGTAAAGAAAATAGAAAAAAGAAAGTCTGTCAAGCTGGGCGCTGTCACAGAGGATTTGTGGAGTTAATTTACCTATTTTGCACACATGTATTTTAATAAGATTTAATGAGCTGTTGAAAAGATGAGTGCTGTTTTTTGTTGTTGTTGTTGTTTCTCTTCAACTGATGGCAGTAAGATGAAAACAAGCAGCTTCATAGAATGATGTTAACTGAGACTTTAGAAGTAAGTAGAGCTCCTGTGAATCTGTGTTGGCAGCATCTGGAAGAAGCAGGTGAGAATTCCACTGAGATAATGGCAAACCAGGGGCAAAGCAAAATAATAGGGTTTAATTTGCAAGCATCAATAACACATCATCAATCCTTCCCCTGTCAAGACATCTTTTAAAATCAGTGGAAGTCTTGGCTGTCTGAAAAGTAAAATCTGGGACTAGTAGAACACCTACAGTATTTCAAATGCAGAAAGCATTTTCAGAACGGTATATTTTTTTCATTTCTGTAACACAATTTCAAATTGCAGCTTTAATAAATGAGGACCATATAAGACAACCACAAGAAGCGCTGTTGTTCCACGGCAAAGGGAGCTCAACAGACTCAGGTGCTGGATAATGAGATTTTCAGGATAATATCTATAAAGATATGCATCATAAAGATCAGGAGAAAGAAAGCATGTGCCTAAGGAAAATGCCCCAGTATTATCCCTGAAATACTTGCATGTTTCTTCCACCAGTAACAGTGGGGAATGCACACCACTGTCCACTGAGGGCTGAATTTTGGCCTCTTTCTTGCAATCCAAAACCAGCATAAAGGAAGAAACTGCTTTGGTTTCATATGTTCCTTCTTACTTTTGCTCTGCAGTGTGCTGGAATACAAAGGCTCTGCTCTTCTGTTTTGGCTGAGCTCCTCAAAGAGCAGCATCCAAAGGGAATGATAGCAGCAGCAGTGTTTTTCAGTCCTGTGCCTTAAGTCATCCATCCTGATACCAGCTGCAACACTGAGTGCCTGAAAAATACATGGGAGATAAGAAAGTCTTTTGCCTCTGTCTTGCAGTTTGTTCTCATTAATTTGGACAAGGAAATGTGACCTGGAGATATCTAAGGTGTAAGGGGAAAATCATTTGATTTGTGGAGCTCCAAAGATGTCTTGTACCATGCAATATTTACATCAGTGTTCTTAGTGAATTTCTAAATGACTCGGAGGGACTGCACATGTTCCAAAGGACTGGAATGAAATTCAAATTGATCTTGATAAATTAGAAAAATGACCTGGAAAAATAGCATGATTTTCAACAACAAATACTAGTAACTACATTTAGAAAACAGCAATCAGCTACAGACATGAGGAATGGGGATGCATTAAAAAGAAAAATTTGCACAGAAATTGTTGCAAGGGGCATACTGGATTCAGGCTGAAAAAACTCATCAATATTGTGGTTTTCACTTCCACTCTATTTCTTGTAGCTTTCTAAATCCTTAGGTCACAATTTGATTGTTGTTATAATATTGTAGTTTAAAGGATTGGAGAAAGCAGAAAAGAGGAATGGAGATAATCAAGGGTCTTAGATAAATGGCCTACAAAAGAAGATGGACTAATCCAGAATAATTTTGTCTGAAAAGAATCATAGATTCATAGAATGGCTTAAGTTGGAAGGACTTGAAAGATCACTGACCAGGCTGCCCAGGGCTCCATCCAACCTGACTTTGCCTTTAGGGACAGGGCATCCACAACTTCTCTGTCCCAGTGCTTCATAAACCTCTGAGTGAAGAACCTAACCTAGGCCAACTTGCTCAACCTTTATTCACACAGGGCCAACTCCCTCCTAGCAGAGGTGCTCCAGTCCTTTGATCATCTCCATTGCACTCCTCTGCACCCAATCCAACAGCTCCACCTCTTTCTTTTACTTGGGGCCCCAGGCCTGGACAGAGTACTCCAGTGGGGGCCTCAATGAGGCAGAGTAGAGGAAGAATCACCTCCTTGCTCTGCTGGCCACCCCTCTTTTGATGCAGCTCAGGATACAGTTGACCTTCCAGGCTGCAAACTCATATTACTGGCTTATGTCCAGCTTTTCATCTACCAAGATTCCCGAGTCTCTCTCCATAGGGCTGCTCTCAATGAGTTCTTCTTCCAGTCTTTAGACATATCTGGAATTGCTGCAGGACAAGTGCAACACCTTACACTTGGCCTTGTTGAACCTCATTAGGTTCACATGAGCCCACTTTTCAAGCCTGTCCAGGTCTCTTTAGATGGCATCCCTCTTTTCTACTGTGTCAGCTGTACCATTCAGCCTAATATCATCTACAGTCTTGCTGAGGATGCACTCAGTTCCATAGTCTATACCATTGACAAAGATGTCAAAGAGCACTGGTCCCAAGATGGACCCCTGAGGGATACTACTCATCACTGGCCTCCAACCTGGACATAGAGATGTTGACCATAATCCTCTGATATAATCATCGCACAGTTCTTTATCCGCCTAATAGTCCAGCTTTCAAAATCCGTATCTCTCCAACTTAGAAGTAAGGATGTGGTGTAGGACCACATGAAAGGCCTGTCAGAAGTCCAGATAGATGACACCGTTTGCCCTTCCTTTATCCACCAAAACCATCACTCCATTGAAGAAGGCCACAAGACTGATCAGGTACAAACTGCCCTGGTGAAGATGTGTCTCAAATCACCTGCTCGTCTCTCATGTGGTTTAACATCTCATCCAGGATGATCTGCTCCATGATCTTCTCAACATAGAGGTGAGGCTCACTGATCTGTAGCTCCCTGGGTCTTCCTTTCTCTTTTTCTTGAATATGGGAGTGATGTTTCCTTTTTTTCAATCACCAGAGACCTTGCCTGTCAGCCACAACTTTAAAAATATGATGAAGGTTGGCTTGGCCACCACACCATCCAGTTTTCTTCACAACCCTGGGATGTATGTCACCTGGTCCCATAAGCTTGCACACATTCAGCCTCATGAGGTGATCTTGTATTTTTTTCATCCCCAAGAGGGATTTTGCTCCCCTAACTCCTGACTAGAAGTTCAAGGACATAAAAGGCATGGGAAGCCTGGCTGCCAGAAAAGACCAAGGCAAAAACTCCATAAGTACTTCAGTATTCTCCATGTCTAAGGAAGCCAGCTGTCCTTTGTCATTTATCACAGGGGGTACACCTTCCTCTGCTCTCCCTCTTATGATCAGTGTATCTAAAGAATCCCTTCCAGTTATTTTTCACATCCCTCATCAAGTTTAGTTCCATCTCTGTCAATAGCTTTCTGGATCCTATCTCTGCATGTACGGGCAACATCTCTGTATTCTTCCCAGAACACCCCACCCCGCTTCCACTGCTTATGCTCTTCCCTTTTCCTTCCTTTTCCTCAGTTTGAACAGCAAGTTCTTGCTCAGCCATTCTGGTTTCCTGCCTCCTCTGCTTGAATTCTTCTGCGGGGAAATGGAGAGCTCTCCTGCTCTCAGAAAGGCATCCTTAAATTGCTTCCAGCTCTATTCTGCTTCTTTGTCCCTAATCTGTCCAATATCTGGACCAAGAAATTATCATCAATCTACTCCAGGAGTCTCCTGGATCACTTGCAGCTCTCATGTTGTTTTCCCAGCAGATATCCAGTTCATCAAAATCCCCCATCATGACGAGAGTCTGTGTTCATCAGACCTGTTATTGATGAAGAAAGGCTTCGTCAATAGGTTCCCCTACATCAGGCAGCCTGTAGTAGTCCCCAGCCACCAGATGTTCTTTATTCAGTCTAGTCTGTGATTTTAACCCACAAGTTTTCAACTTGTTCGTGTCTGTTTCTCACAGGAAGTCTATCTCCTTTTTAACATAGAGGGCAATTCCCCCACCTCTCCTACGTTGCCTATCCCTTCTAAAAACTTCATAGCCCTCAACCATAGTATTATAGTTTTATGAGTTGTCCCACCACATTTCTGTGACAGTAATTTAGTCATAGTTTCCTAATTACACCATGATTTCCATCTCCTCCTGCTTGTTTCCCATGCTGTATGCATTCATATAAAGGAACCTCGGCTGGACTATTAGACTTCTCACCTTTTTGGAGGACAGGTCCCAGAATCTTCTGGGACCAATCTGAGTTTTTCCCCTGCTGCTTCCCAAAGTGATGGTGTTCCCTGTTTCTTCCCTGTCACTCAGAAGTACATCCTCTTCCCCCATCCAATAAAAAAAAAGACTGAGAGAGGAGCATGATTCCACAATTATGTCAGTTCTGCAGAGAAGGACCTGAGTGTCTTATGGACCACAGGTTGACCATGAGCCAACAGTGTGTCTTTGTGTCCAAGGCCAGTGGTATCTTGGGGTGCCTTAAAAGGGGCATGGCCAGCAGGTTGAGTGAAGTTCTCCTCCCTCCCTACTCTGTGCTTGTGGAACCTCATCTAGAGTACTGGGGTCCTTAGTTCAAGAAAGACAGATAACTACTGGAGAGAGTCCAGCAGAGGACCACAAAGACTACTAGGGGCCTGAAGCATGTCCTGTATGAGAAATAGCTGAGAGATCTGGGACTGTTCAGCCTAGAGAAGACTGAAAGGGGATCTTATGAGCACTTATAAATATCTAACAGGCAAGAGCTGAGTGTATGGAGCCAGGCTCTTTTTAGTGGTGCCCAGTGACAAGTCCAGGGGCAATGGGCACAAATTAGAATACAGAAAGTTCCATCTGAACCTGAGAAAAAAAATCTTTGAGGGTTTCAGAGTACTGGAACAAGCTGCCACAGAGGACTCACCTTCTCTGGAGATATTAAAAACTCACCTGGATGCTGTCTGGTGTAAACTACTCTAGGGAACCTGTTTAGCAGGAGGATTGGATTAGATAATCTCCAGAGTCTCTTTCAATTCCTATGATTCTGAGATTCTGTGATAAAAGATATTCAAAAGGATTCCTGTTTTCTATTTACATGCTAGTTAAGATAAAATGGACTAAGTAATGTGCAGCTTAAATAGAGTTCACTTTCTAACAACAGAGAAAATGAAGATTTGCACTAGATTACCTGGAAGGCTGTAGAGATCTTTAAGGATAGACTTAATAAATATTTACCAGGGAGAACAGAGATGTAGCTGACCTGACTTGTGACATTCTAGGTCCCAGCTTCTGATGCACAGTGTGGCTGTGGCTCTTCAACCACTGCCAGCAGCCTGGAGGGGCTGATAGGTGGCACAGTGCAGTTCCAACAATTGCCCAGCACTTTAAGGGCTGACAGGGATTTGTTTGACAGGTGAACATTTGTCAGCAGACAGCCTGTAGCTTATCAGCACTACCAGAAATTGACAGGAGTTAGTCTAAGATGCCAGTAACATAACCAAGAATTCAGACAGATGCATCTGTAGAGTGAGGTACCAGTCCCAGATATTGGGCATAGTGTTGTTCTGCCTCATCGTCTTCTTCCAGTTTTCTCTCTCTGCCTCTTTTATCCCTTGGAGATGATAATTTGGAATGTTTTAGTGAACAAATAAGTGTCAGTGATGTGTGGATTTCAAGATGCATCTCTTTGTGGTATATCATTTTTTGTCTGTACATCGTGAATTCCAATCAGTAAGAATACGGAATATTTCATGTAAAAAAAGTACCAGAGAAATGAACTAATTAACTGTATTGATAAAAGTTGTTCTGTGACACATGAAAATATGTTAAACACAATGTTGTTCTTAATAAACTTCATCCAAACTCTGTCAGACATACCATCAAACTGTGAAATGGAAATGTAAATAGCAAGGACAGTCAGTCGAGGTAATGTTGAACAAAAAAAGAACAGAAGAAGGATTTTTGCCTTAAAGCTATCCCACAGTGGTTAACTCCATTCTCCAGAAAGCTGCTGACAGCACCATAGCCAAGGCGGGACAGTAGCCTCCCCGAGTTATGAAACAGGAGTGGTGTGATTTGTTCTGCAGAGGGTGGAGTAAGAATGAGGGCAAGGCTTGAGGTGTGGTTTTGAAATGGTGCACTTAAGGTCATGGACTGACTGGCTCCAGGCAGATTATTGCCCTTATGCCTGCAGACGTGCCTCTTAGTAGTATACACTGCCTTTAGAGATGTCACAGAGTAAAAACAGACTATCTCAAGAATGATGTAAGCTAAGCTACCCCCTGGCCACTGCATAGGGGTCAGCATCTTGGTCTCAGAATATAATTCTCTATTGAGGTCACAGAATGAGAACTTTTCTGTAACTGGAAGATAAAGAGTGGAAATACGTTTTTAGAAGAAAGAAGAGGGTTATGTGAAGGTTTCCTTAAGAACATCTGTGTGAGCATGACTGCCTGTTTGGAAATTCCTCTTTGTTTAGCAACCAATAAAGTTAGGCTATGAACAACATTTCTGCACTGCAAAATCTCCTTTTAAAGCTGGGCAATCTGCCCTCTGACACTTGCACCTCCTTCTTGCTTTATCCTGTGAAGTCAGGCTTCAAGGCATAATAAGCAGTCAGTCCCTTGGAAGGCCTGCAGGGCCAAGGGAAGCATACCACTACTCTGTGACATCCCCTGTGAGGTGCAAACCTGCTCCTGTCACAAGCCTGCCCTGGGGAACCAAAATGACTTCAAGAACCAAGAGAAAGAACTGCCTTTTAGATTGTGCACAAGATAAGCCACCATCATCTCTATTACCTATGTCTTCGCAATGGGATCCCGTGCTCCATTTCATTTCCCCAAAAGCTCATCTCTGGCTCCTGTAGAGTTCGGCACCATTTTTCTTGCACAGTTTGACAAGTCCCACAAATGTAGTGGAGTGATTGCAACCACAAGACTCTTCTCATATTCTTGACTACTGAAAGGTACTCCCTGCCCCCCCCCCCCCCCCCCCCCCTCCCCCTTTCAGTTCTATGGAGAATAGTCTTTTACAGTACATTTTTAAGTAGTTTGAGTGAGTTGGTGATGTCTTCTAATTGCAGTGTATTAGAATATCTGCTTCTGTTGTCAGTGTGACAGATGGAGTAACATAATAAACCTAGTTTCTGGAAGTCATTAGTTTTAAATTGTTTGGTTGTAGACGCACATATACAAGCAAGCACACAAAAATCTCATTCGGACATTTGGACTAGAGTTTTTGCTGCTTGTTTTAGTACAAAGGTGACAACTCTTACAGAAAAATGTTGTGAGTAGATATAGAGAGCTGGAGTGAAATCTTCAAACTTTGATTAGTTTTGTCTGCTCTAAGGTTAGGGTTTTCAGTCTGCTAGTTGATACATTGTCTCTATGAAGCATATAGTGTCGATAACAGTTGGCCATCCCAGGAGAAATAAAACTGATTGCCACTGGAAAAGAAAATAATAATAACTTTCAATAATTGTAATTTTGTTTTAAGGCACTTGGTGCACTTGCTTAGTATGTAGAAGAATTTCTCTTCTGCCTAGCCAGTCATAGCAAGCAAGGCCACATTTGCATGCCTGGCTCCTGCTTCATGCATATGCGTGCACAAAGCCACAGAACTACAACTTGCACCCGTGCCACACAGCGCTACAGTCTGTTCTCATTCGGCAGAACCACACTCACATGTCAAGCTAGGGGCCTCTGCTGCAGGATGGGCGCTGGTATACCTCCAAGCTGGGGCCAGGGCCAGTGTAGGGAAAGGAAGGCCCAAGTGAGGAGGTAGTGTGAAGCTGTAGCAGCTCAGATACACCCAACAGAAGGTGAAGTTCACCAGAGGATGCAGCAAATAAGCTGCAGACTATATCGTCTACTTCTTACAGCACCTAGCAGTGTTTTTCACAAAAAATACCCCCCAGTCTTCTTGGAAAATTCTGACTGTAAAAAGCAAGTATAGTAACCTGCAAATGGCTGTAGACTGTCCATTGGTTATACCAAGTCTTTTATTTCTATTTGAACTTCCTCTGTCCCTGGATTTCATCTCCTACAACTTCACCCTTTTGAACACTTTAAAAAACAAAAAAGAATTATTAAAAAAAAAAAAAAAAAAGAAGGAAAAACAAATACAAAAAAAACTCCAAACCTGAAAAACGGTGTTGCTCCTATGGAAAGCAACAATTAAACTGTGACTGACAGAGGGGAAGTAGAATCCAGAGAGCACGGATTTATTTTCAATTTCATTTGATATTCACATACACTGGTATACAGTGTTTCCCGAGAAACATACCTTCAGAAAAAACACAAGTCAGCATTTCTGCAAGTTAAGGAAGAACTTAGCTTAATGTAAATAACAGTTTTCTACTCACTGCTGGCTCTGGACAGCATAATGTTTCAGAAAGCACATAATAACATTTGCTTGTCCTTTAAAGAGTATTATTCAAGTGAAAGACCAAAGAACACTTAATTAATAACAATAATTGGCTAATGAATACAAATGAATAACATATGATGCAATAAATTGATTTAATTACTGTTGCAGTTAAATACAATGTCAGCACCTTTTTATGGAACAAAACCAACCCACAAAAGTTTTGAAATCACAAACTCCAGGCCAAAATTTTTACACTTGCTGCTTATTTCAGATGCCACTTTTTGGAGGATCTAAGCAGAAGATGAAGTAATGCAGAGCAATCTTTTGCAGAATAAGGGTGCTCTGGGCTAAGTCAGCTATCCTGAATTTTGCATTTGAGATTGAGATTCACCTATTCACCTTTGGGAATCCCAGGCATATGTTGAAGCAGGTGCCCAGCCTATTGGACTGTGAGTGTGTTTTTTTTTGTTTTTGTTTTATTTTTTTAACAGACATAGACATGTTGAGAGTCTGCTTTATATTTGTAAGACATATTCACCCCATTTTAGGCAGCTGCAAAGAATGAGTGCTTGTGTTTGGTAGGCTAAACTCTGGCTGTGGTTAATTCATGCCTCAGAGCTCAAAGCTTTTAAAGTGCTGGGTGGATCATTGTGGTTTTTCAAAATTAAGGTATTTCTTTCCCCATAGTTTCTCCTTTGTGTGTCATCATTTTCAAAGCTTTTACGGCAGACTTAAATTTAGATTCCTTGTGGCTTTGTTGGGGCACCACCTTTACCCTATGTGGTCCAATTTTGTGCTTCCTGTCTTGAAAAGATGGTGCCAAGATATATGGGGAGCTTCTCAATGAGGTAACTAGGGATGGGATAAATAGCATCACATATCATTCATTTTCCAATTTCAAGGCAAGAAGTATGCTTAGGTATCTAACTTCGTTCTGAAAGAATGGGCCATAGTTAAGTGAAGGCAGATGTATTTCATGGTCCTTGCGCTAATTTCATGGTTACAGGGAGTAGTCAGGGATGTATGGGTGTTGAGTGCATAGCAAGATAGTTAGATCTATGTATGACTTACCAATTATTTCCTTGGAACTTTAATTGCACTGTCTGCCATGTAATCATATCTACAGGCCATCAACATTTTTCAAGGTTAGCTTTCTATTTTTCTGTCAAGGTTGCTAAACGTAGAAGATCAGAGCTTTTAAAAATGACAGTTTTAACTGCAGCCTGCTCAGCCTTTCAAGAAAGAAAACAGCTTCTACAAGCAGACAACAATGAGCATTTTATTTATGAATATGGATTTTAAAATCTAGGCTTTTTGTGTTGTGAAGAATAATGTCTGGCTTTTAGATAGTTGACCCATGAGTGCATATAATACATTTCTGTGCAGCTCCAACTCTGAAAATATGTTTCCTTGCAAAAGTTTAAGGAGAGAACTGTTCTGTGAACAAGTAAATCACTTTTAAAGCACAACGATCACAGGTGTTTTCACAGTGTGGAATACTTTCCACTTGAACTGCAAAATACTCTTTAAATGTAACGCACGATGAAGATCTGAGAGTTACTTATCGGTACACTTGTTTCTTTGACTAATTTGTTTTCACATATCTCTTCCTGTATTTGCAACGTGATAAAAAAGTGATTTAAAATGTCCTGGCATCTACATTGTTACCTTATCTAGTCTTAAGTCTAGTGCTTTTTTTCCAGTTATCACACAGGACAGGAAAGTCACATCACCACTGTAAAGATGTAGATGTCTATACAGCACTCTCACAGTTGAATGCAAGAAAAGTGATTTGTTTTCTTGCTACTTTTGTAGAGTGACACTTTGTCTGTTAGTCATGCAAAATGAAGGAAGGAGGATTATTCACACTTGAGGTTTTGTCCGCATTACAAATTAATTAAATTAAAAATAGAAGGAAGATGCACTGTATATTTTTTCCAGATACAATTATGCTGTTGACTTTAATTCAGTTCTGGAAAGTTCATTATTAAAAAAAATCTACCATGAATATGAAGCAGACCTTCTTATCTGATACAACCGTAACCTGGAAAGAGAGAATCCACTGAAGTTGTAAATAAGATAAGAAGAAGAATAAAATGCATAGCAGAAAATGGGCAGGGCCTGCAGTTCAGTCTTTAGGGATTTAAACTGTTAGTCAACTGTGAAATCCTAGGCCCATGTTGTTTAGATCATGTTATTCTCCTCTCTAGATCTCTCCTTTGGGTTGCTTTTGTATTCTGTAGTAATTCCCTTTTTAATGGCCTCTTTGGCTCTGGAAAAACTCATCTTCAAACTCTGACATGAAAAAAAAAGTTAGCCTTCTTGGCACTAACATTTGGATTGAGAGGAAGCTAATTTGTAATAAAAATTGCTCCTGAACAAACTTAATACATTTTTGAGAGCTCCACAGCTGTCAGACAGTATAATTAAAATACTGTGATCCCCTGTTATCAAACAGAAAATTAAGCTTAAAAATGTGAAAGGAAATAAAAAATTCTTGTATGTATCTTTTGAAAGTGACCAAATTTTTGAGGCACAATTGTTTTTGGTGGTCCAGCTCAAGTTTTCTTATAGGCTCCTAATTTTCAGCACCTGACAGCTCTCTTAAAATGACCAAATGCAATACAGATTTCTTTTTTTTAGCTAAACACACAGAAGTCTAAGACACTTTCAAAGTAATAAAGCTGTGACCATAATTTCCAGCACCATCTGGGCTAGTGTTTGGTTTTCTGCTTTGCCTGCCTGCTTAGACTGTAAAACCTTTGAAGAAAATAACATGTTCTTCTTCATGCTTTATATAATCCCTTGGAAAATTTTAGTTAATAAACGAACATGCAAACAAAAGAATAAATTCCATAAAAAACATGCAGAATATTTGATACTCTAAATAACTTTTTAATGGAATATTTCTTGTAGAAGAGTCTGTTTTAAAATACATCTGTGTCAGCTGTAAAATAAGAAAACAAGGTCTATATTTGGATTCATTTTGTGGTTCTGATCCATTTTCTTTTCGGTACAGCTTCTTACTTCCCAAGCTGTCTCTGGCATGAGAAAGAGATGGGGCAACCTTGAGGGTAATAGAATAACAAAGTCTGATGGGTGTTTGAGAGACAGAGGAAATAACGGACTTGAATGTCAGGTTCTGCGAAAAAGGCACTTGGAACAAATGTATTTTTCTATTATTCTATGCTGAATTGGTTCACCAGAAGCATTGCTTGGAATTTAACAGTGGCTTTTCCTGATGAACAAGTTTGAAATGAGCTTAATCACAACCAAGTGATACTTGGGTAATTTTAAGAAGGCAGATAATTATTGGTCGTTTCCATGGGCATTCGAAGGGGTGGGGTTAGGGAGGTTGGATTTTCTTTTTTTTTTTTTTTTTTTCTTTTTCAGTTTAGAAAAGAAAAAGCTTGTGAGCCAGATGTTATGTCTCAGATTACAACAGCCTGCTTGGGCTGCACGTATAAAGCAGGAATAGGCCTTTTGCAGTACCAGGAGTTATATCTTAACAGATAGCATTACTGCTATTATTTACACAGTAGTCCTTCAGCTCAGTCTGAGGCATGCCGTAGTTTTACATACCGTGCTTAATGTCTGCAGGACTGATTGTGAGATGGCTCTCAAAGAAAGTTCTCTCTGTCTCAAAGAAAACCCTGCTTTAAGCTACAGCAGTGGGGAGACACTTATGCTATGATACCATAATATAGTCCAGCACCTGAAATTTCTGCTAGCTTAAGCTGCGGGTGCTGTGTAGAAGTCTCCACTGAGTACTACAATAGATTACTTACAGGAAAGCTACTGCTTGGGTCAGTGAAGATGGGGTTACTTTATTGTGACTCAACATAAATGTTACAGAGCTGTCTAATGTGAAAAAATTAGAGTTTGGATGAATGAAAAACATGAACAAAGGAGGAAAAAGTCCAATAGAGCATTTACAAACAAGCCAGACTACTTCTGTTTATTCATCACGCTTCCATCATTGCACCTATAAAATGCCTGTGAGAAAAATATTCTGGATGCAAACATACTAATATCCATATAAGGAACCACTGTTCCAAGCACTTAACAACCATAAATTGAACTGCCGTAGTATATGATCTCTGATTATCTTTTAAACCACAGCCACACTTTCAAATGGTACATAGTAGCTAGCATCTGCTCGTTGACAGTGTTTGCAAGAAGCTCAGCATTTGTGAAGGTGCTTACACCGCAGTTACACTGTTCTGAAAAATTCCATAATTAACATGGGTACTTGATGGTGGTCATGAAAATGCAGCTGGTGCTGCTTCAGAAAGTCTGCGTTTAGTGCCGTGACAATAGGTAGCTTTTAAACTCAGAAACAGCTTTCCCAGGCCAAACATTGTTATGAACACTCTTTTTATCTTGTCAGTGCTTGTTAGCATGCTACACTGTTTATGAAGCACAAGATAACATCAACCCTACAAATATATTTTGTTTGTAGGAGTGGTTTCTCTTTCATGAATACATTTGCATACACAACCTGGCTAAAAAGCAAGCTGTGAACAACTAACTAAACTATACTGTTAAAGCAACAGTATTATTCCATAATGCAAAGAGGGAAACTGCCTTTATATCTATATGTTCTCCAGTTACGAGCATCATAAGCTGTTTTTTTTAAATAAGATATATCCTTAAGTGGGAAAGAATCATCCAGACTTTAAAAATATAGGCCTGACTTTATAAATACAGATTGCAGCTATCCAGAAAAAAAAAAAAATACAAAAAATAGAAGTGGTAGTGTCTTGTCTGAATAAAAGACAGAATTAAGAGCCTACCTACAGAAAGTTAATTTTAGGGGAAAAAAGATTTTGTTTAAATTTTTGCAGATAAATGTTGATCTTCTTGAAGATGTTAGAAGTCATTAGATGCAACTGTTTAATTCATAAAAATTGCTATTACATGTTTCTTTTAAAAATGTTGATGTTACTGGTAATCTTAATCTGAAGTTCACATTCATCCACAGAGTAAAATTTGTCCTAGCAAGGAAAAGGAGTCTATCCTGTAAGACTAGGAAATGATGCCAATTTTTACTGTTTTCTTTGTTATGAGCTAGCTTAATTGTGCTCCAGAACATGGGAATCCCAGGGAAATTCTTGACGAACAAATGTTATCTTTGTCTTAAATGCAAACCTGGCCAGGGCCTCACTTCCATGCATTTGGTCCAACCACCTTTTGAACTCTGCTAAACTTTAGCATGCCAAGTGACTTGTAGCAGTGAGACCTCCCATGGTATACCTGTGTTCCACCTGGAATACTGCTTCCAAGCAGCAATTTCATGACCCTTGCTCTTTCATGGTGTTAGGCAATAGACAATCCTTCTCCAAGGCAGCAGGCTGAAAAAGTACTCATCACAGACCTGCCAATTATTGCTCAACAATTCAGCCACCATCACATTTCATAAAAGAAGAAATCCACCAGAACTTATTTGTGATTGCAAAGATATAAATGACTCTTGCTAAGTGTTTGAGGTGCTGTCCATGAGGAGGCGTGTGTGTCCTGTCAGAAGCATCTGGGCAATTGAAATTCTGGGCAATTTTGAGTGCCGTCTAATACCAGAGTTCTTGTGGCCTCCATTCATGCCGGCAGTACTTTGGAACTAG
Source organism: Tympanuchus pallidicinctus (assembly GCF_026119805.1). Lineage (NCBI taxonomy): Eukaryota > Metazoa > Chordata > Aves > Galliformes > Phasianidae > Tympanuchus > Tympanuchus pallidicinctus. The sequence goes on from NW_026294744.1 coordinate 2,351,768, forward strand.
GGACCATGCTCAGAGAAGAACTGCTAATCTTCATCAGTCTGTCAAGCTGAAGTCAAATATGATCTACACAGGTAAACTGCTCCCACCACATACTGCTAATTGAGGATTTTTAATACCTAACTTCCTTTGTGAATCTGGACATTAACCTTTTTACACTTTTTATTATTGGCAGTGTACATACTCTGAACAGAAATCTTTGTCATTCTCTGTACAGACACAGTTTTACTGTGCTGTTGTCTGCTGGAGTACTATAGTACCCAACCTATCCTAGAAAGGAAATTAAACAACATATCTTTACACGTCATGTGATCCTGAGAACAGCACCCTAAAATTTTGTATGGATAAATTCTGTCTCAAAAGTTGTCACTTCTCTTTTGCTGTGGTTTACCACACAGTTGTCTGAGCACAAGAAAGAGTATGAGACCAAGTGGGACTCAGTTCATCTCACCATGTCAAGTAAATTGTATCAGTAGTGGTCTGTGTGTTTGTCCCAGTTTGAATCCCTCTCTTTTAAACATGGATACATAGAAGAGTGTAAAGTTTTATACACACACGCAAAACAAAAAAGCCAAAAGGTTGCCTCTGCCCTCTAAGCAATGGTCACACACTTTCCAGTTTTTACTGGAAACATTTATCATGGAATTACAGCAGTCTTTTCCATTACAGCCACATGCAGTGGCTCTCTGTCACATTGTATTGACCAGGATTTTCAATCTTTCCTGAGATTTTTCCAAATGGAGGATTCGTAGGTTTTTCCGCAACCTTTTATCATTAGTTCATAAGTGCATGACCCATTACACTTCTTTTATCCTAAAAGTCAGTGCAGTTCTTCATGTGTGACAGTTTGATCCTTTGCTGTACTGGCAATGTCCCAGATTCTCATAAAAAAAAAAAAAAAAAAAAAAAAAAAAAAAAAAAAAAAAAAAAATTTGATTAATGCATTCCTGTGAATTTCTATTATTGTGACAAAACTATTCATGAAAATAGTTGAAGAGATCAGTCCAAAAGCTGATCCTTTCATGAGCGCACAAGAATGTTTTTGCTTCCACCTCGGATGTGGCAATCCCCATTGTGTGTTTGTCACAAAGGCGCATCTTTCTCGTGACCCCAGCCCTGACACAACCTTCTTGCATAACTCCTGAGATTGGCTGCAGCTTCCCCTACTTGTGAGCCTGACTGACAAATTCAGCTGTGACTGTCACAGCAAATTACTCCCATGACCCCACCAGAGAGAAAGTCTAAGTAGACACAAGATGGATCATCAGTCAGAATGAGGCTGCAGGTAGGCAATACATATTTTCTATACTGACCATCTGATAAAAAAACAGTATCCTCAAGTGAGAAACTTTGCAAAACCTTCATCGAGCTGACTGTTCATGGGCCTTAGCCATCTTCCTCTGAGTGTGTGCTTATCCATGGCTTTCTGGCTGCTCTCTCTCTCCTTCACTACACTCTACTTAAGCAGCTTGTCTTTCAGGTGATTCCTTTTATCCATGCTTTGGGGAATACATTTGCTGAAATTAATGTCAATGTTGCCATTATCCCTACAAAAGTTTTCTATCAGGTAATGTGCTATTCCTTTCTGAAGGCTTGCCCCACACCAAGTAAAAAAAGATTCAAATATCTCCATACTTCCTGTCTCTCAACCCTTAGACAAGACCTTAACATATTCCTATACTTAATACATCACACTGAAGAACAGTAAATGTGAAAATGTGAAAATGTGAAAACATTTTTTACATTGTCAAAATCTTTTTCTGTTTCTCCTCCTGCCTTTTGTATTGCAGTCATGGCCTGTACATTCACTGAAAACTATGGCAAAGTTTTTGCCCTGTTTTCTTAGACCTACTTAATTTTTAAGCAAAGAACTTTAAGGCTCATTTTTCTTTTTTCTAATCACATGGCTGAGGAGCCCTTTGTAATTTGTTTCAACGCATTGAATTTTCTGAAAGAATTGATTGCAAACTTCTCTCAGTAGCCCAACATTTATCCATCTTTTCTTGGACAGATCTTTTCCAAAGATTGAACATTTTCTCAATATTTTTTAGGATCACTGATTACTTATGATATTATATATTTGTTTTGAGATAGGATGAACTGTGCAGTCCTTCTCCAAACAGCAGTCTGAGACAAGTTCCAAATAAGTTTGTGTGCACTGATTTAAAAATAGCCTAAGCTTACTCCATGTTCAAATCATACAAATTCCCAGGCCAGTTTTTGTCACTAATTGTTTCCTTAAATCCATTGAAATTTCTCCTTTATTTATAGTTCCATTTTGTTTCTTCTTCTGATAAACTTATGGTGGGCTGAATCATGAGACTTCAAGCTAAGGTTAGTTCTCTGAGCAGCTCGTCTGCCATTTCCCCAAATACCTGCCAAAACAAAATCTCCTTTTGCTGGTTTCACAAAAGGAGACATGTAATAAAATAGTCAGATACTTCTGCTAGAAACCTGTGGTACCCAAACTGGTAGAATTTATTCTCCAAAATATTTTTTTGAAAGTATTTCAAAATAGCAGAAAACTGAAGTGTTTCTGTCTATACTACTATTCCACATATCTTTATTCATATCAAAGTGTGACTCCAGTCTGCAACCCAGATTTTTTCACATTTTCATTTGAAATGATGGTGAACAGATAAATAGTCATAGGGTGTTCTGTTGCTGGTGGAGGCAGAGGTGGTTGTTTTGGATGTATTTCTGTTGTTGCTGTGGTTTTGTTGTTGTTGTTGTTGTTATTGTTTTCCTGTTTATCTATGTTAGCTCTCTTAATGTATGGGGTTACCCATTACTTCAATCATTACATATGTAGTTTCAGAATAGTAAGTATTTCCAGCAGCTGTGTTTTAGTCATAATACCTATTCCAGCCATTATTACACCAGGTTTGTGTTATTCCTGCAAGAAGTGGGCCTGTGACAACCTAAAGAGATTCAACAAGGCCAAGCTCAGGGTGTTACATTTGTGTCAGGGCAATCTAGAAGAACTCATTGAGAGCAGCCTGGCCAAGAAGGATTTTGAGGGTCCTGTAGAATGAAAAGTTGAATATAAGCCAGCTGAGTGCAAGTGCAGCCCAGAAGGCCACCTGTATTGTGAGCTGCAGTGAAAGGTGGATGGCCAGTAGTGCAAGGGAGTTGATTGTCCCTCTCCATTCTGCCATCATGAGGCCTCAGCCAAAGTACTGCATCCAGTTCTGGGACCTCCAGCACAAGTAAAATATGGAGTTTTGGAGGAGGGCCACAGAGATCAGAAGGCTCAAGTACCTCTGCTACAAAGAAAGACTGTGGGAGCTGGGCTAGTTTAGAGTGGAGAAGAGAAGGCTCCAGGAAGACCTCAGTGTGGCCCTCTGGTAAATAAAGGGATCTTCTAAAACAGGGGGAAAATTGACTTTTTACACAAGCAATTAGTGATAAGACATGGAGGAATTGTTTAAACCATGGATGATGGGTGTCCAACATTTTGGCTTGCCTGGACCACACTGAGTGAAGAGGAATATAAAATACATAATGTAGTTAATATATATTAATAACAAAACTTCTAAAACTAGTGGAATATTTGACCCTGTTTTTGTGAAACTAAGGCATCAATGTCCGGTGGTTGCTATTTTTACTGAGTTCTCAAGAGATAATTGTTGTCAGAGATAATTGAGCTAATTTTGCTATCTTTTGGTTACAGGAGAAGAACAGTGTTGGTAGCACATTGATGTTTATTGTTGCTGCTAAGTAGTATCATATGCAGCCAAGGCAATTCTCAATGAAGGACCCAAGGAGCTGGGGAGGAACAGATCTAGGATTGCTGACTTCAGCTGACCAAAGGGATATTCCCTAACATATGACATCATGAGGAAGGAGTTTCGAAGGGGGTGAGAGTTTATATCACTCTCTTCCACTGCTTGTAGGATGAGCTGTGCATCAGTCAGAGGATGGTGAGGAATTGCTTGTTATGTACATATATATATATATATATATATATATATATGGGCCATGGATAGGACACATCTGGTTTAGACTAAAAGAGCAGAGATTTATATTAGATACTAAGAAGGAAATTCTTTACCAAGAGGGTAGTTTGTTACTGGAACAAGTTGTCCAGGGAAGGTCTGAATGCTTCATCCCTGGGGGTGTTCCTGGCCAGACTTGGCAGCCCGATCTAGTGGGTGACGACACTGCCCATGGCAGGGAGATTGAAACTAGATGGTCTTTAAGGCTCCTTTCAACTCAAGCCATCCTATGATTCTATGATGTTATCTTGAAACAGATTTCTTCATTTCAGTGAATGTCCTGACCTTTCTGTACAAAACTGATTTCTGCTTCCAGTTGGCCATACCTACCACAAACAATCATCTGCCCAGATGCTATTCTCATCCTTACACTCTTTCTACCAATTTCATCTTGTTCTTTCAGGTACTGTAATGCCATTCTTTATCAAGTGTGCTCCATGGAAAGGAACCAGGCATGAAGATTACATGTATCCACTCCAGCTCTTTCTATTTGATGTATAATAACAAGTTTTTCTCTTACATCTTCACAGATTGTCAATGCCCCTTTCCTGTCCTACTTTCCTGTAGTTTCTTAAGAAAAAGAATTTTGGAAAAGGGATTTTATTTCTCATATGGTCCCAAAAGTGGGCCATTCAGACGTGTTTGTCTTTGTTGAGGTCAAATAAGGAGGTAGATAGCAATGTACTTGAACAAGCATAATTTATTATTTAAAACAAACTACAATTAGTGGAGTTATATTGAGTTGAGATCCTTTCATTTTTTTGTAAACAAGCTATTTAGATTATCATACAAATCCCACAATGGCTGCTGATTCTGTAAAAAGGATTGTACAGTTTGTTTTTCGAAAAGTCCATTGCTCAATTGGACTGATATTCATTAATCAGAGGTATGGACAGCAGAACAAGCTGCCACATGTGCACAACAATTACTTTACTGTTGCAAGTTCACACCTGAATTTAGCTTATAGGAGCAGGCTTATCCAGCTTAACTCGTAATGTAATGTTGGACACATTTCAGCTCTCATCGAATAGTCTTGGAAGATACAGGAATGGAGCTAGATAAATATTTATAATATTGAAATTCTGCCTCAAGTTGGTTAACTTCTTCTGATGTCTCATTAATATGTGCCCTTAATACTTTAATAAAGGGTTTTAATAGATTGTATCACTGGTAATATGGCAAAAAGTTCATATAGAGACCTCAATAAGTCTTATTATCATATCTCTTTGTCCTATCCTTTCCTGGAGACTTAAGATTTATGTTTCTTACTTTCATTTTTAGGTCTTCTGGCAACAACTGTTGATGAAAGTTACATCAAAAATAATAATTTCTTAAACAAACAAACAAAAAAAAACCCACATAAATAAGCAAATTAAAAGAAAAAACCAACAACAAACAGCAACTTAACAGCAGCATTGTCCAAAAAAAAAAAAGAAAAGAAAAGAAAAAAAAAAGAAAAAAAAAAGGTTGGGCTTTTTTTTGTTGTTCTGTTAAACAGAAATCTATATTTCTGCAGTGGACAGACTGTAAAGTGTTTCAGTAGCTCAAATCAGTTGTGGCTACAGAGATATATGAGTAAATCGATAACTGATGGATGATACAGAGTAACAGGCTGGGCAGCCACAAAGCCATGCAAACACAGGGCTAGTGCTGCAGGAGCTGAAACTGTTGAATGCCTAGGGGATAAGCAGTCACGAGTCTTCGTCTGCGTGACCAACTGATTTCTCCTGTTTCTTCTGATCCACAACTGACAAAAACACATTTTTAAATTTACTGCACGGAGGCAGAAGAGACTCACATATTTGCAGAAGAGCTTTCCTAAAGTGAAGTGTAACAGAGCAGAGATTAGAACTCAGGTATCTTCTGCCAGATACCTGCTCCTACTGTGTTCAGTTAGCCAAGCAATAAATTTTTAAAAAAATTAAATAAACAAAACAAAACCTTCTTACATAGTTCAGATTGCATTGTATTGATTTTTTAACTTGTGCTTATATTGCCGAGAAAGCCTCAAAGGAAAAAGTAAGAAGCATTTCTAAAGCCCGTGTACATATTCTAAATAAAGAGCTGATTTGGAGGTTATAAGTCTTCCTCAAAGTGGGGCTCTGTCTAAAAACATTGGAACAAGGAAGTACTCAATGAAATACCTTCTCACATGGTGTTTAATTAAACTACAGGTCACAGGAAGGGATTGAGGCAAGAATTTAGTACTGTTCAAAGAAAGGATTAGTGTATATATATATATATATATATATAGCTAATCGTCATTTCTGTGGACAGAACTAAAAGGCTAAAGAAACAGAAAACCGAGGGTACAGCTGTCTCCTGCAGAGTTTCTGGAGCTGTCCTCTGAAAATGTTCATGTAGCATTCTCTTGAGTTTAATGGTTTAGTTTAATGGGCTGCAGAGCTGGAGTTGGGATCCAGGACTCAGCTGCCACAGAGCTCTCCAACAGTGTCTGCATGCTGCTAATTGAGGCCCGACAGCTATAAGGAGGGGGCTGCAGGGGCTTTATTCTTCCTTCTCCACACTTAGTTTCTCCATCCTGCTCCCCATGTGCCAATGCTTCTTATTCCTCCCTCCTCCCAACACTGGAGAAAATTATGTTTTCTCCAATGCCTCGATCCTATAACCCACCCCAGGTCACTCCATTGTTCTCTCCTCATTTACCTGTTAATCAGAGCAACACTGTCAACACGTCTCCTTTTCTCCAGAAAAAGACCCAAAATAGTCTGCTGTCCATTCTACAGACAGGAATCACTGGGAGCTTTCTCACTGTTGGTGTGAGTGAACATTATCTGCCCCAGCACTACTTCCCATGGGAGAGAGGAGAGTAAGAAGAGTAAGTACAGTACAGTGTTGCAAGCAAGTTGACATGAAACTGGACATTTAGATGTATTGCTCTGAAGTCAAGAGGGTAGCTTAAATGGAAAAAAAAAAGAAAAAAAAAAAAGAAAAAAAAAAGAAAAAAAAAAAGAAAAAAAAAAGAAAAAGTAAAATAAGAAAAAGTTAACACAACAGAAAAGCTCAGGAACGAAACATGAGGGGTTTTTTATTTTATAGCCCAAAGTTACTCTCTGTCACAGCTACAGGACTTGTAGAAAACCACAACTTCTCCTTTCTTTCTTTTCTTTTCTTTTAGTTTAGTTTGGTTTAGTTTGGTTAAGTTTTTTAATCTTGCTTGAGTATTGCAGCCAACAGCTGCCAATTAACTTCTTTTATTGCTCTCATCATTTGCTGGCACCTAAATATTTATTTAAGGATATTTAATTTTGCTGAAATATGAATGGTAATTTAGTAGGAACAAAAAGTCAAAGTGAAGCAGAGGCTTTTCAGCCTCTGGCACATCAGAAATCCTTAATTTATTGAGTGAAGGGGTCTTGGTATCCAACTTTCAAACTGGTACAATGACAATTCTGTTTTTCCTTAAACAAATAAACACTAAGGGCAGTTTGCAGGACTGTAGAACATGCAGGTATGTTGACTTGCTTGCTGCATATATGCAACTTTCTTAATGCTGCGCTGTGCACCAGAGAGTTTCTGAGATTTTTTATGTGAACGGAGTGCCTTTAAGGACGCGATCTTTAGTCTACTGAACTCAGTAGAGAGGCTCCCAGTTTCAGCCTCCTCTGAACCAGTTCTACTTCCAGTATCAAAAGCACATTTTAAATGATGTCATCCCTTGCAATGAAAATATCGGTGCATTATATAGGGTAAGCTCAATTCAGCCTATGACTAACTTCAAATATTAGGCATTTTTAAACAAAAATGTCTGCATGTACAGACATGCTTCTTGGACTTGATGTATCCTATGAAAATAATAGTTTTAAAAAATCTTCATGAGCATTCATTAAGATTCTCATGTTAAGGCAAGGTACACTTGCCACAGCCAAGAGAAGGGGCAGGAGGGAGACAAAGAAGTGAGTAGAAGACACAGAAATAGGAGAATTCTTATGAAAATTAATCAGAAAAGAAGTATTTTTTCAGTTCTAAATGTAGCCTTCTATAAATCTGTAGTAAAATTTTAAAATACTAGTGTAGTGTTCAAGTAGAAAAAATACCTTAAATGGCATGAAATTCATAGAACCACAGAATAACCAAGGTTGGAAAAGACCTCCAGGATCCTCTAGTCTGACCACCCTACTACCAACAATATCTCCCCAATAAATCATGTCCCTTAGTACAACATCTAAACATTTCTTGAACACCTTCAGGGACAATGACTCTGTCACCTCTCGGGGTGGCCCATTCCAGTGCCTGACCACTCACTCAGAGAAGAATTTTTCCTAATATCCAACCTGAATGTCCCCTGGAATTACTTGAGACCATTCCATCTAGTTATATCACTAGTTATGCAGAAGAAGAGGCTGACCGCCATCTCTCTATAACCTCCTTTCAGGTAGTTGTAGAAAGCAATAACGTCTCCCCTGAGTGTCCTCTTCTCTGGATTAAACAATCCCAGTTGCCTCAAGCCATTCCTTGTAAGACTTGTGCTCCTGACCCCTGGCCTGATTTGCTGCCCGTCTGAGGACATACTCCAGAGCCTCTGTGTCTTTCTTGTAGTGAGGGGCCCAAAACTGAACACAGAACTTGAGGTGCAGCCTCACCAGAGCTGAGCACAGGGGAATGATCACTTCCCTGCTCCTGTTGGCAACACTATTTCTGATAGAAGCCAGGATGCCATTGGTCTACTTGGCTAGCTGGGTGCACTGCTATCTCATGTTTAGCCAAGCCATGTTTAACCAACACCCCAGGGCCGTTTCTTCCACACAGTCTTTCAGCCACTTTGCCCCAAGCCTGTCATGTTGCTTGGGGTTATGGTCAAAGCGGTCAAAGTTTAAGACCCAGAACTTGGTGTTGTTGATCTTCATCCCTTTGTCCTCAGCCCAGTGATCTAGTCTGTCCAGATCCCTCTGTAGGGACTTCCTACCCCCAGGCAATTCAACACTTCCTCCTAACTTGGAATCATCTGCAAACTTACTGAGAGTGCACTTGATCCCTTCACCCAGGTCGTCAGTAAGGATATTAAATAGGACAAACCCCAATACCTACCCCTGGAGAACATCAGTCATATATGATCACGAGCTGCATTTAACTTAATTCACCAATACTCTCTGGGCCCAGCCCTCCAGCCAGTTCTTTACCCAAAAAAGAGTGCACCTGTGCAAGCCATGGGCTGCCAGGTTCTAGAGGATAATACTGTGGAAGACAGTGTCAAGAGCTTTGCAGAAAACTAACACCACTGCCCCTCCTTCTTTGCCTATCCCTTCTGAAGAGCTTATAGCCAACTGCTGCAGCACTCGAATATTTTAGTTAGAGGAATGTCTATATGATTACACATAAACATTATTTTTCTTCTTTTTTTTCCAATTGTTACTAAACAAAATAGAATAACTCTGCTATTTTGGCCAACTGAAGCCAAGTCTGGGAGGGTTATAGGTAACAGGAAGATGTTTCAATTAACATTGCAGCTACAATACTGACTAAAAATCTCTACTTAGAAAACTACAGTTTCTGAAGGAAAACTATTTTATCTTTCTGATGAAAATTCTTTGAATAACCTTATCTTTACATGAGAAAAATATGTTTAAATAGTCAATTATGAAGTGAATGCCATGTTGAGAATTTTTTTTTTTTTTTGCAAGGTTGCAAAAATCAGTAGCATTCTTGCATACACACTTAAGGAAGAACCTGCTGAATGTAATTTCATTTGCACTGCATCACTCACCAACTTTATTAGAAAATAATCAAAACAATTGGCCAAAACCATTATTTTTTATATTCCATCTATTTCTGTAGAATTGTTCTGATAACTGAGTTCTTAATGGAGAACCCTAAAACTTTTATAGGACTGATTATAATTAAATTAGTAATAACAGCAGAATAATATGCATAAAAAACTTCTGATACTGCTAAAAAAAAGCTCATTCATACATTTTCCTGCTGTAAAGAGACTTAAAAATCAAGTGTAAATGAAGCTATAGTGTGAGAATCAAAACCAAATTCTGTAATAAGTCATGTACTACTTAAGCTTTCCAAGCAACTGTGTGAATTGGGTAGAAATATTTGCTCAGCTATGCAAACAACGGGAGGAATAATCAGAATAAGAAAAACAGAGGGAATATTAATTCAGGAAGTAGAGAAGAACTGAGTTTTATTTTTATCTTTTTAGCTGTAAAGTTTTATTTCACAGGTCACTTTATTTGAATGGTCTTTGCATGCCTTTTGCAAGCAATGGCCACGCAATGAGTAAGGTTAGTCATCAGGATATGACAGTTTTAAAATGTCTTCTTTAATCCTAAAGCATGAAAAATCAGATTAAATTTGCCACATTTATTGTGCCATACTTTATTGCCAAATGTTCTGTCTTATCCAAGCTAATAAAGGATCTAAGTAAAAATGCGAAATAAAGCTTTTGAAACTCTACAGAAATATTTACTGGGAGCAGTATAAATGGACCCGTGACCTTCATTGCTCCTTTCTAAAATTTTAAGGCTTTTTGAATCAGCTCTTTTCTCTGAGGAATCCATTAACATCTTCCCCATGCTTTAGAGACAACTTCTGCCTATTGCTCACAATGGTGCATATCACCATACCTGCAGTCTCAGTGTGAGGGCTTCGTGTTACCATGCTGCATTGTGCACCTCACTTACAACTGCAGTGAACTTTTCCCCAAGTGCAGCAGTTTGGCAATACTGCTGTCTAAGTGCACTGATGTGGAAGAGTCGTCTAGGCACTGAAATGTGGATGTGGAATATGATGGTACCAGGCACTCTCATTTGCCTGGGAGAGATGATGGCTGCTCTCCAGGAGACAGGGAATTTCACTTAGTCTCCAGGAAGGGACCTTCGTGTTTAATACAGGGGAATGTTTCCACACATTACAGTTGGATGTAGGATACTACATCTCCTAGAATCTCAATGTTTTCTTCTTTAAACACCCATCACTTGGATCAACAAGGAAACCTCACCTTGCCTATGTCATGGTGAAAAGTTTCACCAAGAAGTGGAAATTTAAACTGTTGCAGCAGTGCTACCAATCCTTCAGCCAAACTCCCAGACACTTCAGTACTTGCTGGAATTTGGCCCTTCCTCTGTAATTCTCCAATTTTTTATTTTATTTTTTTTCTCTCCAAAGAAGTAGCCAAGCAAGACATTGCTCAGGTCTTGAACTGGGTCCCTGGCACAGCTCCCTAAGCTGTGAGAAGCTGTGAGAAGGAGAACTGCTCACAGCTCCCCTCAGGGCCCTCCAAGCATTTCCAGATGGATGGAGGATTGACACAGAGCAGCAAGAAAGAGATTGCATCCAAGAGGAATTTCCCTGCCACCCTAAAAGACATGGCTTTTAGTCTTGACTTTTCAATATCTTAAAGAATGGCAACTTTCCATGAGGCTTAATTGTGGGGGATTATGTGGTTTGTTTTGGGATTTAATCTGTGTCAAAACAAATAGACTTGTCCTCCAAATCTGGACTAGTAGCACTCTAAAATTTCCTAATGGTCTGGCAAGGTGTTTGTTAACAGAAGGCTAAGATCTATTGCATGTGTTCCTGTCTTCTCTGTATTCTGTGATGAACTCAAGGACTCAAATGTGGAAGCTTAGGGTAGCTACCTATGCTGAATGTGTAGATGCAACAAGCAAATCCCAGTCTGCCTTCAGATATCCCTTGTTGTACTTGTAAGCATCCAGAAGCCCATGCTTCACATTCCTCTTAGGCAGCCTTAGGACCCATCCAGAGCATATGAACATTGACCTTTGTAAAATATGAGTCTAACTGGATAGTATTTAGAGAATAGTGGCCTTCTCAGCATTTATACTGAGCTTTTCTGAGAACTAGTTAAATCACATTTAATTCAGAAGTTCCAGCTTCTATATAAAGCACACTTTCTCTTCTTGATTTCTTTATTCAATTAGAAATCATTTCAGCTCCACTCACTTTAGTGGAGCTTTACTGGCTTACTCCAGCTGAAAACTTGGCTTGCTGGTCTCTGACTTGTACATATTATGCTGAATTTCCTCTTTCCTTTCCACTTCTACACTTTTTCCCTCTAGACAATTTTTCCAGCAGTTTGTTTCCTTTTCTTTTTCTTTTTCTTTTTTTTAATTTTCAACATTTCCTTGTTTTCCTTTCCAATCTCTCCCCCAGTTCATTTAATATTTGCCTCTCTCCATTCCTTTTGGAGGGACACCAAAGACTGGTGCATAGAGGAATATGAAGAGACAGTTAGGTGCAGAAGGGGGTGTATGAATTACACAATATGTGCAGGTGACACTGTAACACAAGAAAATTTTTCTTTTCAGTTATATCCAGAATCTTGTGAAACCTTCAGTTTATGTCAATGTTTTCTCATGGTTTTTTTTTCTATTTTTCTTTTCTTTTTTTTTTTTTTTTAATAAGGGCTTTTTTCCCTTGTGTAGTGGTATTCACAAGAGTATATTTTTTCCTGAATTTAGTACAGCGAAACAGAAATGTACTAGGTAGACAAATGCATTCATTTTCTGCAAAAGCAAAGACACAATCTGAATCTACACACACATAAGCATGTGTGTGATTATTACCGAAACATGGTGGGACTGCTCCCATTACTGGAGTGCTGTGATGGATGGCTACAAGCTCTTCAGAAGGGATAGACAAAAAAGGAAGGGTGGTGGTGAGGCCTTTAATATTAAATACTGTTTTGATGTTGAAGAGCTTGGTGTTGGGAATGATAAAGTTGGGTCTATGTGTAAGGATCAGAGGGAAGGCCTGTAGGGGTGACATCTTGGTGTGGATCGGTTATAGATTGCCTAATCAGGATGAAGAGATGGACGAGGCATTCTATGAGCAGCTTGAGGAAATTGCGTGATTGCCAATTGTTCTTGTGGGATACTTCAATTTCCCTGATATATGTTGGAAATATAATACAGCACAGAGGAAGCAGTCCAAGAGGTTTCTAGAGTGTGTGGAAGATAGCTTCCTTACAAGCTGGTACAAGAGGCTACCAAGGGTGGTGCCCTGCTAGATTTGTTCTTCACTAACAGAGAAGGACTGGTGGGAGATGAGAAGGTTGGGGACTGTCTTGGGCTCATGAAACTGTAGAATTCTCTATTTTTGGAGATGTCAGAAGGGTGGCTAGCAAAACTGCTATCTTGAACTTCAAGAGGGTGAATTTTGACCTGTTCAGGGCCCCTTGGGAGTTGCTCCTTAAGGGTGAAGGGGTCCAGGAAGTCTGGATGCTCCTCAAGATGGAAATCTTAAAGGCACAAGAACAGGTTGTCCCTGAGTGCTGTAAGGCAAGCCATAGGGGAAGAAGACAAGTGTGGATGAACCAGGAACTACTGTTGAGACTCTGGAAGGAAAAAAGCCTATGTTCTCTGGAAGAAGGGACAGGCTACTAGGGGAGATTACAAGAAAGTTGCTAAGGTATGCAGGGAGGAAGTTAGGAAGGCGAAAGTCCAACCTGAACTCAGATTGGCCACTGCAGTAGAAGAGAATAAGAAATTATTTTACAAATGTATCAGTGGTAAGAGAAGAACCAAGGAGAATTTCCATCCTATACTTGATGCAGTGGGGAATGTGACGACTGAGGACAACGAGAAGGCTGAGGTACTAAACGCCTTCTTTACATCTGCCTTTAATAGGCAGATCAGTTATCCTCAGGGCACTTTATGCCCTAATCTGGAAGCCTGCAATGCTTTGCAAAATACACCACAGTGACTCATGTGGAGACAGAGAGCTCCGCTTCCATCTGGACTTCACAAGTAAAAGGGACCGGATGGGCTTCATCCTAGGGTGCTGAGGGAGCTGGCGGAGGTGATTGCTGAGCCACTCTTTGCCATCTATCAGTGCTCCTGGTTAACTGGAGAGGTCCCAGAGGATTGGAGGCTTGTCGATGTGACTCCCATCTACAAGAAGGACCATAAGGAGGATCGGGGATCTACAGGCCTGTCAGCCTGACCTTGGTACTAGGGAGCAAATCATCTTGGGTGAGATCACGCAGCACATGCACGGCTTCTGGGAGATGAGACCCAGCCAGCACAGGTTCATAAAAGGCAGGTCGTGCTCGACCAACCTCATTTCCTTCTACAACTGGGTGACCAGAATTGTAGATGAGAGAAAGGCTGTTGATGTAGTCTACGTAGACTTCAGCAAAGCCTTTGACATGGTCTCCCACAGCATTCTCCTGGGAAAACTGGCTGCCCATGGCCTGGACAGGTATACCCCTCTTTGGGTAAGGAACTGGCTAGAGGGCCATGCCCAATAGGTAGTGGTTAATGGAGTTAAGTCCAGCTGGCAACCCATTTAATATATTTATTGATGACCTAGATGAGGAGACTGAGTGTGCCCTCAGTAAGTTTGCAGATGACACCAAGCTGGGAGGTGGTGTTTGTCTGCCTGAGGGCAGACCCCTACAGAGGTATCTAAATAAGCTGGATTGCTGGGCTGAGGTGAATGGGATGAGGTTCAACAAGGCCAAGTGCCAGGTCCTGCTCTTTAGCCACAACAACCCCATGCAGCACTATAGGCTTGGGATGAGTGGCTGGATGAGTGTGAAGAGGAAAGGGACCTGGGGGTCTCTTGAATGCTGGTTGCACAGCTGAATACAAGCCAAAATATGCCCAGGTGGCCAAGAGGGCCAAGAGTATCCTGGCCTGCATTAGAAATAATGTGTCCAGCAGGAGCAGGGAGGTGATCATCCCCCTTTACTCAGCACTGGTGAGGCTGCAACTTGAGTACTATGTTCAGTTTTGGGCCCCTCACTACAAAAAAGACATTGAGGCCCTGGAAAGTGTCCAGAGAAGGGCAACAAAACTGGTGAGGGGTCTGGAGCACAAGTCTTATGAGGAGCGACTGAGGGAGCTGGGATTGTTCAGTCTGGAGGAGACTCAGGGGAGACTTCATTGCATTCTACAACTTCCTGAAAGGAGGTTGTGATGAGGAGGGATTTGGCCTCCTCTCCCAGGCAACAAACAGGACCCCAGGAAATGGCTGCAAGTTGTACCTGAGGAGGTTTAGATTAGATATAAGAAAAAACTTTTTCTCTCAGAGAGTGGTCAGGTACTGGAATGGCCTGCCAAGGGAGGTGGTGGAGTCGCTGTCCCTGGCAGTGTTCAAGAAGCATCTGGATGAGGAGCTACAAGGTTTAGTAGCTTGTGGTAGCAATGCTATGTGGTAGCAATTGTGGTAGCAATGATAATGGGTGGACAGTTGGACTAGATGATCTTGTAGGTCCTTTCCAACACTGTGATTCTATGATTCTGATCCTATGATTTTACTTGCTTGAGAAATGCCTATAAAATCAATCAGATTAGCTGTACAAGTGAAGTCACACCATGCTGTTTGGAGCACTTGGCCTTTTCCTATGGAAATGAAAGAATACAATTGGAAGGAAAATGACTGTAGAAAGTTTTGACCTGTTTTAAAAAAATTATTTCTCACCTTGTAATTCCAGGGAAGATCTTGTTTGTATGTTTTCTCTCTAAAATTTTTACAGGTGGCGAAGAAACAGGATTCTTAAGTCCACCAAATACTACTTTAATCTTTTTACATCCTTGCATTGCTTCTTTCTTGTCCTATTCCTGATTTTGTAAAAACTATGCAACTTGGACTGATTTTTCACTTTGTGTATATACCTGTATCTGTCACAGTCCTTTTCTCTGTTTAGAGACAATGCAAATGAGTTTAAACGCTGTAATGGCAATATTAAAAACACACTAGCAAGAAATAAAATTGTACTTATTTATAGTGATGCATTGTAAAGAAGGCATATCAAGGCTTCAAACACTAAAACTCTTTGAAAGACTTCTGAGACAACAATGCTGTGTTCTTGGCAATTGCATTATTTAGAGGCAACAAATGATGCTTTTGCTCCAATGGAATAAAACTAACAAAACAAAACTATTATCTTTCCCTACTCTGATAGTAAACTGATATCACACATGATCTTTGTTAGCTGTTTCCTATTCAGAAAAGTCAGGGCTCAAGATAGCCTTAGCATCATGGGCTGCTTGTTCCAAGGGTTGTCTTTCCCCACATTTTGGCTTCTTGTCTTAAAATGACATCACACTTGTCAGTGTCACATGCCCTTCTCATGGCCATTATAAATCTTTATAAAAAGCATTTCTAACATTAGCCATACAAGGCCATCTTTTGCTTTCTCTTTTTTTCTATTCTGACACTTTTCGTCACCTTCCTGACCTATATAACAGTGAAAGCTTGAAGGAGGGAGAAAAGAGAACAGTGATTTTGAGATGACATAGGGAGCCATATTTCCTGGATTCCTGCTGCTATTTCTTCTTGTCATATCAAGGGCTTAAGATACAGTTTTTTCCAGATTAGGTTGCAGATATTTCTGACCACCTTTTTGCTGCCAGTCATCATTTTTTTTATTACTTTGTTGGTTTTGTTCTGGGGACTCTTCCCTCCTTCTACACATCAGGCTTGGGTATGTATCAGGCTTGGCTGCCAGTATCAGTCGGATTTCTCTCAACTTATTTTCTCTGAGACTGCAGATATCTTTTCATCTCTTATTTTTTATGTTCGTGGCATGTACTTTAATCCCCATGTAGTTAAAGAATTGTAGCCTTGCTTTTGTCTTTGAGCTTAATATACTAGCATCTGGGTGAAACTTAATGAACTACACAGGAGGTAGATGATCTAGTTATCTCTTCTGGCCTCTAACTTTATGAAACTTGCCTATCTGATATTCTGTAATAAATCAGGAGAAAGAAATGAAAGACCATAATGTCTCCTGTACACACACCTGCTGATCATAAAAAATTGAGAAAGAGGGGCTGAGTGATGAAGGGATACTGCAGCTTTTACACATGAGTTACAAGTTCAAATCCACCCTTGAATGACTGAAAGTTTTTGCTGATTGGAGCCTTTACAGAATATGCTTACTGGCCTCTGCCAGTTTCAGTAAGCGTAAAAAAACCTCAGTACTCTAATAGCTCACATGAACTGGAATGGGTTCTCAGTTTTAGAAGTTTTATTCATATCAGTGTGGGGGTACATTGGGTGAACTGTAATTTTTCATTTTGTCATTGGCTGGTTGGCGAACTAACAATGGTGTTTGCCTTTCAGAAATGCCAGCTTCCTAGAAGCCAGAAGTTCTTACTAAAGCAGGCTGGGACACATTGCCACACAGAATATAATAGACACAGAAATCCAAAGCAAGGAATACACTACAGCACCTTGTCATGTGAAGTTCGAGTTCATCATTTGTTCTGTTCTGCATACTTTAATCTTTCACCGTGCAAAATAATTTTACGGACATTCTTTCTGAGGAAGGGAAAGCAGAAGGGGAAGTGGAGGGGCAGAGAGAGGAGAGGAGAGGAGAGGAGAGGAGAGGAGAGGAGAGGAGAGGAGAGGAGAGGAGAGGAGAGGAGAGGAGAGGAGAGGAGAGGAGAGGAGAGGAGAGGAGAGGAGAGGAGAGGAGAGGAGAGGAATTCTATTTCTTATTATTGAATTTCAGAGTAACATAAAAATTAAAAGCCCCACAGAGGATTTCCCACCAGAAAAAAAAACTGTAGCTGTGCTCATGCTTGTTCTGCTAATCCGTTCAATTTGTTTTAGAGTCAGAAGTAACAATCTAGCAAGAGAGTCCCAGCTTTCTAGTCAATACCCATGACACTTAAGTAGTCACCCAGATATTCCTCCATGTCTTGCTCCTGGCTTTCTCCTAGAACCTAAGAGCACCTAATTTTTTACATATATAACAATATATCACAGGGCACATGGGAATGTTGGCAGACCTTCATCCTGTTCCTTGGTCACATGAGTAAAGAGCTATCAGATTTCTAGGTTTCACCTGTAATGAAATTAAACTCTGAGACCAAAGTGCTTAGGCAAACATGTTGCATCTAGTGAACAAGTCATTTTTCAGGATATGAATATGCTGAGATAAAATTTCCAGTATGCTAGCACTGCTGTCTTTATCTTTCATTGCAAGAACCCATCCCCTCAGTAGCTTTTGGTTTGCATAATTTTACACACACTCACACAGGGGTGCATGTACAGCACAGTAGATAGTTCCGCCCTGGCACACAGCTATTGTGCATATTTGGTCCACGGGTGTTTATTTTTACATTGGTTCACCAGCTAGCTACAGCCAGATCTGCCTGTTGTCCTTGAGCAGGGCTGGTGGGGGCAAGGAGCACGTGCATGCTGCATGAGTGTGCCACCAGCAGTTGTTGCCCCAAGGAGGGTAATTCTGCTATTAATCCTTCCCAACAGAGCTGTGCCAAATCTCCTGACCCCGCAGCGGTGCTGGGCAAGAGACATTTCTACAGGGACTATATCCAGCTCATCTGAAAGGTGAACATCTTGCAGACGCTGCGCACTCACAGCATAGCACCTGCTACAAGGTCCTCACTGCCCCACTGATTTATATGCGAGCACGAATCTCATTGACCAGGAGCTGAACTCCAGTAAAATCACTTTAAAGCCGCCTTTGTGACTATTGCAGTGAATTCAATTTTCTTTTTTTTCCCCACGCTTAGGCAAATGGGTCCAAAACAGCAAAACAAACTCTTTCCTCTCTTCTTTATCCCATGTAAAAACACAAAAAAGAAAGCATTGAAATGGATGACTGCCTTCTGTGTCAGTTTAATGGGCTTGTACTTGAGAAGAGCATACTGTGGTGATGGGCACTGAACATATGCATTGGAAAGAGCTCCTAAAGTCTGGGCATAAACTTGAGACTTGCAGAAACAATTTAAAAATTATCGGTATTTCTAGTGTACAGAAGTTCTATAATCTTCCTTAATACCTTCAGGTGGAACACTCACGTGTCAGATTTTTTCATTAAGAAAACTGTGATTTCATTTACAAAGATGGGAACTTTCAGTATCCTGGTTGGCATCACTGAACAAAAACAATAAATTATTAAGAGGTTTTAAGAATGAATAATTCACAAATTATCATAATTGATTCAGTAAGGGAGTTTTGAGTGAAGACAGTATGCATTTTGTCAGCTCTGAAAAGTCCATCTCTTCAGAGCTCAGCCATGTTAATTTCTTCACAACCTTTGATTTGTAGATACTCAGAACTGCAAAGGAGGCTGAATATTAATGCAAAATGTAGTCTATCACTTTGTCTAAGTCTATCACTTTGAACAATTAATTTGTCATCTACATACAGTGTAATGTATATATATACAAACACAAATAACTCTTTTATTAGTACAGTCACTAGTGTGTGTGTCTCAGGTGTAACCTAGAGATGTGATTGCAGCACCTGAGCTAATTTTAAGCTAAATTTATGCACTTGTCAAAGAACCAGTGTCTCCTACGTTCTCAGTTAGTGCTTCCTGAACCCTGAGCTGCTGCTCCACTTGCAGCGGTGAGTGGAACAGCCTTGAGGTAGTACAGTATCTCAGACACAGTGTGGAAGTCTTGGTTAGAATCAAGCTTGCCTATCCTCTCATAAGCAGATCCATATCTGGAGAAGCTGACAGAAATATAGCTCTGCTGTTTTGGCCTTTCTTCAGCTCCTCTGGGGATTTGTTTCCTAAGTTTGCCATGTAGCAAGTAATTGATCTTACAGCAAGTGAGCTGATCAGAGACTGGACAGAATTGCCTCACTCATCTGAGTGCCAGATCCAGGTCCAATAATTTGTCTGGGTGATTGGTTTGTGCAGCTTTGAGCATTGATTATAGCATAACAACAGAGCAAAGAAGTGCAAAGGAAACTACACCATCCTATATCATCCCAAATCTTTCACTAGCCATAGTTATCAGGATATTACGTCAGTGTGCATATTAGATGCTTGGCTTACTTTGGCACTTTCAAAGAGAAAAGCTGCCAAAACACTTTCAAGAATTTGGCCTTGAGAAAAAGCAAACATGAAGTCAGTTGGCAGTCAGAAGATGTACCCATGCCTCCTGAGTCTCAGGGTAAAGGCTTAGCCATGAAGCTGCTCTTCTGCACAAGGTCTGTTGGCAGTAGACAGCTTTTGTTTTCAACAGATGATAAATGCACTCAGAAATAGAGTTTTGGAGAAACTAAAACAGTTCATGAACTCAGTTAAATACAGGAATGCAAAATGCAGCGAAGGAGAGTATTGAAAACATTAAAAAAAAAAAAATTGCACTTTTAGAAGTGGAAAACTATTGATTATAGAAAGTTTAAATGTTTTGTATCGTTAACCCTAAAATAAAATTTGCTTTTACTCCAAGACGGCCTTTAAACAATTCAAGATAAATTTTGTTAAAAATAAAGGGAAAAAAAACTTTAAAGCATTTCCAAGGCATGATGACATCATTCCAATTAATCCATAAGATCATTTTAAAGTTTACCCATTTCATTATAAAATGCAGAAAAATTAAATACCTTGCCAATTGTGCTCTCCACCTCAGGTCACTTCCTGTGATATATCTGTAGATTTTGCTGGGATTTTTTCACGACCCTTATCCCCTCTGTGGCACCACTTCCCTCATAAATCTAGACCTCACTCATCACCCTGTTGGCTGAAGCACGCTATCAGCTCTCCAGTGCTGCCATTCAGTTTATTCAGCTAAGCATTTAAAGCAGAGCAAGCTGCCAGTTTGCTGCTACTCCAAATTGGAGTTCTGTGAAGACATCAGACGGAGACTGACTGAGTCAACTCCTCAGGGATGCTGCATCAGGCTTAGCTGATGAGCTTCTAGGATTTTCAGGTGAGGCTGCCCTTGGAAAAGAAAAACAAAAAGGAGAAGGAAAGAGAGAAGGATTGGGAGAAAGAGAGAGAGAAGGGGAAAGAAAGAAAGAATGAAGGCAAAACGAAGCAAGAAAGCAAGAGAGAAATTTGGAGCATAACAGAGTAAACTCAAATTGGAACACTTCAGAATTAATTAATTCCTGGAAAACAAAGAGAGAAAGAGGGAAAGGGAAGGGAAGGAAAGGAAAATAGATGTAGTGGGAGATTCATTGTTGGAAACTGTACAAGACAGTCAGCCCCGGTCATGACGACTGTGCACACATCAAACTGCAGGCTGATTACCTGACATAAAAGGTGTTTCCCATAGACAGACACTGGGGCCAGCAGTTCTCAGCTGAAAAATTCCCCTTTTAAACACACATTTTTTTTTGCTTTTGGTTCAGAAGTTTCTCTGTGGCAGGAGTGCATCCAGTCTTAGCTCCTGCGGCTGGCACTTACAGATCTGCCCTTGTTGGCAAGCAGTGTTCAGAAAGAAAGGTATCCTACATGTAGGAAAATCAATTCCCTGTGGCCGTTGCAGGGAAAGTGCTCCAAAAGTCCCAGTAAGAAATGCTGGTGACAAGATAGAGGCTCTGGGGAAGCAGTGCAGGGAATGAAACATCAGGACTGTGCGTATCCTGGTGCCCCCTGATACAAAGCCAATAAACAGCTGTCTTGTGTCACAAATGGATCTTTCAAGCTGTTTGGCTTCCTTCCCAGATATAGCGAAGAGTTTCAAGAAAAAGCAGAGCTAGCTCTGACAGAAACAGCAAGGCACAAAACCTGTTGTTTAGCTACTAGTGAACCTAGTAGAATTACAGTATTTACAGAAATTTGGTCATGAATTTGGTTATCTGCAGTGGAGAAGACAGTAAGTCCATCATGGATTTGTTTCCCTTGTCTGTAGAGAAACAGGTCTTTGGATCAGCAACTACCACCTGTCATTAGGACCCAGCCTACAGTATTTCTACATGTTGCAAGCTTGTGAGATGCACTAAAGAGCATTTTTCATTACGTTTAATTCAGCTGTGGTATATCTGGAGCGTACTGAGTTGCAAGGGCCAAGGCTTCAAGAATGCCTAGAATGTAGTTTGCAAAATATGTAATGAAGCACTCTAAAACATAACCATAAAACAGCTAAGGTTGGCAGGACCTCTGGATCAACCCCTGTCAGAGCAGAGCTACAAAGAGCAAGGTGCCCAGGCCCATGTTCAGGCAGCTTCTGGGGGGCACATAGAGAGATTCCACAACCTCTGCTGGAAAACTGTGCCAGTGCTCCGTCACATGCACAGTACAGAAGTTCTTCCTGGTGTTCAGAAGGAACCTCCTGTGTACAGGTTTGTGCCTACTGCCTCTGGTCCCTGCACTGAGCACCCTTGAAATGTGCCTCACTCCATCCAGTTTGCACCCTGCCTTCACATAATTGTCCACATTGATGAAATCTCCCTGAGCCTTCTCATCTCCATGATAAGCAGCTCCAGTTTTTCAATCCTTTTCTTCTAGATAAGATGCCCCAGACTCTTAATCATCCATTTTTTTTTTGTTAATTTAGAGTTGTGGAGGGGATTTAATGAGGATATTTATGCATAGAACATGTCAGCTAATGTATGAATCAGCCATACCTATCACAAGAAAAACAAGATTCAAAGTGAATAGCAGGGAGGGTCTGCTCCTTCTTCATCTATTTAAACTTAGACAAGAGTCAAAACACTCACACAGCTGTGCTTTTTCTCAAGTCCTACCATGGCTAAGTGTAATCACACCCACGTGCACCGGTGTACAATAGCTTTCCTTCCCATCGTGTCTTCTGTACCAGGATGATTGTTGGCCTATGTGACAATTTAGTCAATGGCTAGAGTTAGAATATGGTCTGTACAGATATGACAGGGTTAACAGCCCTATGTCATTACAACTGTGGTGCCTGACAACTGATAGGACTCCAGACTCAGGAGTTCTACAACAACATTCTTTCTCTTTTTGTCTGTGGCACTCCCTTTCTGATGGCAGAAAACCCACTTGTCACATGTCTCCTGATACTGCATCTCTCACACAGAATTTGGAAGTCTGACTGCTCTTTTGGTTCTCTTCTTGGAGTAGCTGCGGCTGAGACAGATAGAAAACCCCAGGGTGGCAGAAATTTTGCCATGTTGCACTTCTTGCCAAGCTATCAAATTCCAGTCCTTGCTGTTACAGACATTGGCAAGAATCCCTACACCAATGCTTGCCAGTGGCTTCTGAATGGTTGTCACAGAATGAGGATGTCCCTCAAAATCAGTAGATATGTGATCCAAAAAGCCAACTCAGATAAAACTTATCAGTTTCTCTGCTGCAGATGTACATGCCAGCAATGAGAGCACAGACTCCTTCCTCTCCCAGCAGGTCTAGAAGTGCAGCCCAAACTTAGCAGTCTCTCTCCTTTGGCAGACATTTCCAGTTTGTATGCTTGAGAGGCACAGGAAGTGTGGAGGAACTTGTTACTGGTGATTGTGGTTTTTCAGTGCAATGTAGAGAATGTCCCTATGAAAATATCTGTTGGAGCTCAGTTGCTTTGAAGAGTCAGCTCTCAGATGTCCTTTGAGTCAAAAAGTATTAAGAATTGATACAGATTTTGGAAATAAGGCTTTAGGCTTTTTATAGTAATGTTAACTTCCAGCTACCAGTATCATTAACTACAGAATGAAAAAGCTACTAACATTCAATGCTATCAGTTAAAATCCAGAAAGAAACTTTTGTTTCTTGAAAAAGTATTTGCCCTCCAAAAGGGTCTTTTCTCTTGAGACTTCTGAAGTTCTTAAAGTAAAGCCATAAGTTATTCTCACTGGGTCTGACAAGTGAAATAATCATGGGCCATAAATACCTTTGATTTGATATTTTTTTTCAAGCTTTGATAGATCTTTGCGTGATTTACATGTTCATGAACAAAGACTGGCAACTTAAAGACCAATATGTCACCCAGCCTAGAAAAAAGCTGGTCTTTCTATGTCTACAATGTGAAGATCCTTGTTGTTTGAAAGAAGCATTGTAAAATAGCATGTCCTCCTTTGAGACTTGTAGAAAGCCTAGCAAACTGTATAGACTAAGGTAAGAATATTCTACACTTGAAAATCAGTTTTGTATTTTCTATGAATGCCATGGTTCCAGAAATAAATAAGTCCCAGATTCTGCAGGTAATGGTTGTTTTTTTTTTTTTTCCTGCATATGATGTGGAGAAGGAGAGTTGATTCCATGCACCAGCATTCCATGACAGCTAGAAAGAAAACAGTGAGTGCAATGGTCCACCACAGAAGTTCTCAAGAAATAGACAACTGTAAATGATGTCTGAAAGGCAGATATCAAGAATGGCTGAATACAAATCAATATCCCTGAATGTAAGGGAGTTTAAAAAATGATTCTTTTGGTATCATGATTTATTCATTAACCCCAAATTCAAGATGTACTCAAAGCTCAGCAGCAGACTTAGAAACAGAACTTGAGAGGCAAAAGCTGGGATTTGTATCATTTACCAAACTTCAGATATTGGCTTTTCTCTTTCCTCACCAGCCTCCCAAATCTTCTAACACAGAGTACAGATTTCAGCACATTTCTCTCTAAAGTGTCTGATCTACCTCTTTCATCAGGCCTAAGTGGATGTAACTGAAATGTATGTAAGTGCAGTGCAAGTCATTTACTATCACAGAGTTAGGCTAGTATTTAACTTTTAAGGAGAAGCATAAAATAGAAAGCTCCAGGTTTATTATATAACCTCAAGTTGCATCTGCCCTTTCCCCTGTCTTTCATCCCTTCTATATCTTACTTGCATGGGAATGTAAGGACGAAGTCTGTCAGCGCAGCATCCCCATTAACACTTGGCTTTAATATTTAAAAGGGAAAGGTGTCCTAAATTTTGAATTATACTGTTTAGTGTCTTCTGAAAACACACATCACCTCTAACACTTTATTTATTCACTGAGCCCTTGGCAGGATTTTTGCACCTTCATTCCACTCTGACTGGGTGTTCTGTGAAACACATTAAAACTTAAAGGCTTCTGAAGAGTCTTTCTTCAATTTAATTTTATTTTTTTAATATTTAAATAGAGGAGCATTTACACACCTTGACAAGTCATAAAATAAGAGAATAGAAGCAGGATTCTGGGTATTGTATTTGGGTTACTACAGAAGGTGGATGCTATTACTGAATTTTTACATCTAAAAATAAGTGTTTTTTTATAGTTAGAGGCAAAGAGACATTTCTGAGTAGCTGTTGTTTTTTTTTTATTATTTCTCTGCGTATGGTGTCCTCCAGGTGTACAGTTCTGAAGGTTCATATTTGGAAGCAGTAAACAGCAAAGACAAGAAATAATGCTTGTATACATTTCATAGATGTTTTCCAAACATTGTCATGGCTGTTGGGAAGCCATACTGTTTGATGCTGTATATCCACTATTCTTCTGAAGAAATTGCTGCTTTTATGGCTCCAGTTTTATCATCAGTATTTCTTATCCAGGTTGATATGTTAACATAGGATATTATTTGCCTTTATTTGGCATCTATTAATAGATACACAGAGAAGTTCATATAGTACATATATATGCTATCTACCAGTACAGTCAAATATATACATGTGTATCTGTGTGCATGTGTGCGCATTAAGCATATATGCATGAGATATAAAAAAGCATAAAATAGGACTCAGGCTGGCAAGAATTTATTTCACGGTTGATCAAGTTTGATTTAACTCAAGCTTGAGGTGTAGTATCCACTGCATTTTCAGGAAGGTAATCTCCTGTAACACTGCATTGTTCCCTCCCAAAAAATAAACACCTGGATAGCAGTTCTGCTTCAGGGTGTCTCACACAATACAAGTTCAGTATAGTTTTCTTCAGTAATCTCACCAAGTCATTACTTGTGCTTGGATAACAAAAGTTTTACCAGGTGTCTACAGAATTTACCTGTTTTCCTTTCTCTAAAGGATCCTCATTCTAGGCAGTCTCTAGAACCTTTTATTTTTTCAGTACAGTGCTAATGGGTTCTGAGATCCTGATAGTTTGATCTGTATAACAGGGAAATTGTGCAGTTCAGCTTAAATGCAGACTAAAGAGAAAAGTACTCAGATTCAGCTTTTTTAATTGATCCCTTGAGCATTTCTCACACAAATCTGGAAGGTGATGCTCTCTTACAGAAGTAGAATAAGAATAATCCTCTTCCTTCTGGATATCTGAATTATCCAGTGAAGAGACCAGTCAATTAAATTTTAGGAATGGAGCCATAATGTTATGAACCATAAAGTCCATAAGGTTCAGAAATATGAAAGTGTCTTTTCTTCCAGCTTTGCTTTAACAACTCATCAATTATTCCTTCTCCCTATGTAGGTAATAACTGGATTTTCCTGGCATTTGAATTTACTTACTTATTTACAAAACAAAAAACAGTTAAGATGGTAGACAACCATCTTCTTCCAACAACTGTTCCAATCTGAAGAGATTAATGCCTCTGACTGATTTTCATCATTCCAATTGCCATAAGTCTAGGACCATCCATGTATGTGGCTATGCTGTTCAGATGAACACTTTCCAGCTAGCTGAAGATTGAGAAAAATACACACTGTAGTGGGGCAGTAATGAAGAGTTAGGGAAATGCGAAATCTAATACTCTGCATCCAAAAGAAGATGAGTTGCCACAGTATACCTGAGTCTTTTGCTCTTTTCTTCCACTAAATAGCTTCCAGTTTCTTTGGTCTGCCAGAAAACAGTTGAGCAGTGGACACCAACGTGTATTTTCATTTTCACTAGCCTACTAGGAAGAATTGAAACTTCTAGTAGGAATGCTTTCAAGTAATCAGTTGATGGACTAGGTAAGCTGGCATAAGAGATCTAAGATGGTATTATGACTGAAGATTGGGCAAGTAGAAAGGCCTGAAGGGACTAAAGAGTTCTGCTCCTGGAACTGGCTCTGCCATTGGTTGTAAACTGGGTTCTGCATGCCATGTTCATGTGTAAGAAGGGCTGGTGTCTGTCCCATGCACTTTACCACTTTGCAGTCATCTTAAGTAGTTTATGCTGAACAGCCTTCTTTATACCTTAACTTCAGTAGAGAAGGCCAATTCTATGCTTGTTCAAGGGTCTCATCCCTTAAGAAACACTATTAAAAAAAAAGAAAGTTATGCAGTGCGCTCAGACTATATCCAAATATTTGTGCACTCAGACCAAATATCCAAATATTTGTTCTTTGAATGCATTCTCATGAGCCAGAAATGAACTTCCCCAAATACATGACTAATAGCAGTCTATGTGGGTGTGGATTTGCTGTGGTCAGACACATGCACGCCCACAAGCTCACACATTCATACAAACACACAAGTCTGGTAATTGTTTACATGTTTAGTTGTAGAATTTTTGGCATCTGGATGTTCTGCTAATTTTTTTAACTGCAGATACATTTGGGTCAAATTAACAGAGGCAGCCAAGGAGCCATATCAATTTCTCAGCCCTACAACATCTGGTTTTACATTTACTTGGAGCAGAAATGAAACAGATTTGCAGGCTTCTGTTTAGTGAACATCCAACATAAAATCGTATTACCAGCAACCCTACAGATAACCTAATAGGGACATCCTAGGTCAAGCGACAGATGGGTTACTAGAGCTATCTTAGAGAAGTTGCAGAGTGCTGGGGAGTTAATCCAGAGAGTAGCCATTTCTTGTTAGCCTCTCATTTTCTTGGAAATTAAATTCACTTACAAACATGTAAATGTTCTCTATTCATCTTGCAAAATGAGTAATTTGTAAAATGGCTGAAATTTTTAGTCATTTGCAAAATTTTGTAAAATTACTGTTTCATTAATTTCTGAAAAAAATTGCATAATTTTTCTGCATACATATTTCTTCAGAACCATACAGTCACTTACATCAGTCATTTCACAAAATGAACGCATATCTTGCTTTATAACTGTGAAATACACTATGCAACCTTTAGAACTCTTAGGAGGGGTACTAGGTGGTTATTATGGATACTTCAACAGCACAGTTCAGAGTATTGCAGTTACTGGAAAACATAATTTTTTCTCTGAATTCTTATCCATAAGCATAGGCAATACTTCCCTTTTTGTATTTAGTGCACAGCAACTTCCTGGGCCAACCTATAGTGTATGGCATCCCATCAAAATACCTTGTGGTGTTGCAGAGCTTGGAAACCTGAGGACACTGGAAATGAAAGTTAAATGCTGCATAAATGTATCCAATCATCCCAGTGCCCCCATTTGTCTTAGACCCAAGCTCTCTTCTTAAGAGAAGAGAAAGCTGTTACCCTATTTACAAATTCAGTGGAATGGCCTCTCATAGGTAATTCTGATGTTCCTAGCAGTACTAGACTGTAATGCCACGTCTCATAAGAACATTCTGTCTGCAATTCTAGCCATTTAATAAATGTTCATAGCCTGCTAGATGTAATGTGGTTGTGCCTAGGATAACTTCTAGCATGTCAAGTGATAATAGAAACACTTCTGATGCCTCAGGTTGCCCATGATTCTAGGCAGTGACGGAGCCCTGAATCTTGTAGTCACAGATTTCATAGTATGATTACACCTTTATTTATGTGCGTGTGCATTAATGTATACATACTGTTTTCACAATCACCCAGATTACAAGCCTGAGCAGAAGTCTGTCTTGGCCAAGTACAGACTAAGCAAATCTCCCTTACTGCCAATTAAATAGGCAACTGAAGTAATTGCATATCTGAGATATTTAGTCCAGCTAGTAATATTTTCATCCCAACTATGCTGTGTCTGTGCTTTTTTAAATTCTTTATGGTGCTCAGGGGAAGAGGAGGTGGGGAAATTATTTTACACATTCTAAGCAACCATAATTATTAGCAGTTATTCTCTTCAGCGTGAGTTTTCAGCACGATGTTGGAGTTACAGTGTTTTTTTCTTCTGTGGGTTTCGCCTCTAAAAAATTAAAGTTGTCTAAAGTTGTATATATGTGTCAGTCTGAGAAAGGGAAAACCCTTATCTTTAAAGAACAATGTAAATGTATTGCAAATTGCTTCATATTTTGAGATGCAAATCACCTTTGAGCTTACCTTGCAAACTTGGGTCAAAGTTAACTGCAGTCCTGACGGACATTAATTTCCCTTTCACCTCTCAAAGTAAGGGTCTCACAGTGACTCAGTAGTGTTAAGGGTGTTGGAGTCCCCTTTTTTTGCCTCACAGCACAACCCTCCCACACCAACCAATCATAGGTAGATAAACATTGCTCTCTGCATTTCTTCAGGCACACAAAGACACTATTTCAGACCCATATATTTGTGCTGAATTACAGGCTCTGGATGATCCTTCCTAAGCACTATCTAACACGCCTTTGTACAGCTCCAAACTGGACAGTTCGAAGACCAGATACTTGGTGCTGTACTGAACACTTGATGGTGGTGGCATTTTCTTAAGGACTTGATTTGATTCATATGGGCATGTGTAGTTTGTCCATCAGTTTCAGTGGGATTTTGATCAGTGTTAGGTGAAAAAAATGTCATAATCTGGAAACTGACATTAACATCCAGGTTGTGAAAATATTTCCATATATAATATGCTTCAGACATGTCACCTCTCTCAGCTGCATTTATCTTAGTAGGCAGTTTCATACTTTGCCACATAAACACATGGAGTAATGTGGCTCTCAAAATGTTAAACAGAAATTGTTTACATTTTTACTTTTAATTGCTTTCAAAAGTTAAAAAAAAATCAATTGTGCATTGAGTTTTTCTTAAGTTTGGAAGTGAAGAATTCACCCTTTGTTTCTTCAACACCATGCAGGCATCAAAACAGAGCAGTTCACAAGTCATACATATATATATATATAGTTACATCTATCTCCTTTTCTTCCCACAAAAAAAAAAAAAAAAAAAAAGGAAAAAACACTGGTCTATTTTTGCAGCTGACAGGAGACACATTAGGCTCTCTGTGGCAGTAGAAGGACCATCAGTTGAAATTATTGTTCCTATTGAAACAACTGGAAATTTTGTCATTTAAATTTCCTTAGCTCTGTATCTGTCAGTGTTGTCTCCCTGTGAGTATCAGGCCTGTCACAGAGATAGTGAAATGAGAGAAGACTGAAATGAGAAAGATGCCATATGTTATTTGAGTAGAGTAGCTTATTGTTTTACAACAATTAAAATGAGTTATGAGGGGCTTTTCCCTGATGTTATTTAAAGAAGAAACAGCATTCATTAGAGACAAGCTTTTGCCAACATACACTGTCTAAACCATTAAAAAGTCACATGATTTTATTTCCATTTACCATGTTTTTTCAAAGCCAAGGGCATTGTAACAACAAAGCACATAGTTCAGAATAATTGTCTTAGCATTCTTTGCAACTTGGTGCACTCTTAAATAAGCACTGACAGATATTACAAGTAGTTGTCAAAAAGAGGAAGTTAGTTCAACACCCAAGAATAAATATCTTCTATTTTAACAACATAAAGGAGTCAGAGGCAAACACAGTACTCTGTTTCTCACACATACTTTCTTAATGGAATCATTGAAGGATTGCAGTAGTGACATAGTTAAAGGTTTATCTTCTGACACAATGGATAATATATATGAATAGTCCAGCAGATAGGTTTACTAATTAAGGGGTATAATGAAGGGGGATCCTCAGTAACTCCAACTTGGAACAGCAATTTTTTATGTAGTGACCAAAGCAATGCCTTGAGGCTGTAAAGACATTAGGTTCCTGAACATCCATGACAGGTAGAGAAAGAGATCCTTGGAGTCCATTGATACTTGCTGATATTTGCAACATTGCAACATTGCAACATTGGCACTTTCATATTTTTATTTCATTTCAGGCAGACTTGAGCTTCAACAGGCAGCCCAAGTACAGTCAGGCATTTTCCATAGTATAAACATTTTCTTCTGTCAGTTTGTCTGGTTTTCTGTTCTTCTCTGTGTTACACAAAAGATATATGGATAAAATACATCCTTAATACAATAAACCTATAAAGCAAAAATGTTAATAAGACATGTTCTCTGTGAGCAGTGGCAACAAAAGCCATTAATTTAGGTTTATTTTGCATTTCATGGATGGCAGAGTTCTCTGTTGCTACAAAATCATTCAAGGTAGGAAAACTATAATGGCTGTGAAGAATTTCATATAGCAGAATGAGTTCAATGTAGGTGAATGCAGTACACAAGGAGAGAAAACACTAAGAATCCTTTTCTGAAATTCTCTGTAAAAGCCAACTGTGAAAAAGTTATTTGGGAATTATGGGAGAAAAAATGTAAAGCAAAGAGAAGATACATTCCAATACATTGCAGAATAAATACCTAGTGTCGACATATCGTCTTGCATACAGTTCTCAATACTCCATTTCAAAAAGATTATGGTAGAGCTAAAAAGTAAGTACACATAGGGACCAGAATGATCAAAAGTACAGGAGGTTTCTGTGCAAGAAGTTGAGTAGTGTTGCACTCTTTAGTCTGGATAAGAAACAATGGGGAGGGCCCATCAGATCAAGCATAACCTACAGAAAAAGAAGTGGTGGCTTTTCCATCCTTCTAATTATACACGAGAACAGCAATTATCAACTTTATCAAAAGAAATACCTTGTCTGTGATTGATGATGCTTTAGATATATGCAAACAGGTTCAAAGCAGTAAAGAAGATTAATTAACAAAAGCAAGGTCCATCAAGTGCTCTGACAATGTGGATAAAACCTTTGGCCAGTTTGCTAAGAAATACAATGCAGAAAGCAAACTCTCTTTAACAGACTATTCTGGGATGCTATCAAATACAGGATGTAGGTATAGATAGACCTAGGATATTCCTACATGTAACAATGCACTGTTGTATTTTCTTTCTCAGATTCAAAACTTATCTCCTGAGAGCACTGCTTCATTATATACTTCTTAAAGGTTTATCGAATAAAAGTTACCAAAATCATAACTATAAAATAGTAATTTCTCTCTCATAATTAATCTTCTGGCCTAGCAATAAATTTGATTTAGTTATATTGGTCAGACTGGCAGCCTCTAATAATGGCCAGTGCTAGAGAGGGAGACACCAAATTTAAAGAACCACAAAGAGAAGGATAGTTTTTATGATTAAAACAAGAATTGGCATTAAGGGAGCTAGGGCCATGACATAGTCTTTCCAGCTGAACTTGGAAAAGGTTCTAAACAACTTTTAATTTTTGATTTCCTATTGATAATAAGAGTGGTCATGTTTCCTTTCACCCTTCACTAATATTGGCTTTGTAAAACATTTAGGACAAGTAAGTGTTTCCTTCGTCATTATCAACATGTTTATTGAACATTGTTTAATACTCTAAGGAAAATACAAATGCCAAGGCTTTCTATTTCATTTAGCAGACAGCATTACACAGTAGAGGACAGCATTACGCAGACTGACTAGAAAATAATAAGATATGGAAAAAAACTGAGAACATTTTGGTTTTTTATCTACTCCAGAAAATTCCTTATGAAGTCTTACATTCATATAGAAATAAAGTTTCAATATATTTTCAAAGCAAAGTGAAGTATCTGGAAAAACAGGAATAACCCTCCATGGAACACATCTTTTGGGGAAAAAAAAAGAGTGAACACAGATAAAGCCAAAAGGTGAGAAAGGATAGGAGGCACAGATCAGCTCAGAAAAACTGACTGACAGCTTGAAACTGCGTACTGGGACTCAGTTGCAATATCATTACACGTTTCTTTGATTTTAGAGCCCACACTAGGAAAGACTGTAACTTATTTCTAGGCAATCCCCCCCAGCCAGTCCTAGTGCTAGACAAGGCAACTATCAACAAGCAACTAGTTCCACCACTTGCTTTTCTTTCACTTCTTCTAGCCCTTCTGTAACCAGTTACAGACGAACAGGCAGCGTGCATATTTACTTCTTCACAGATATTAACTGATCTATGAAAATGGTCCTGTTCATCTGAGCTGGGCTCTGCTTTATGTATCATATAATCATAGAATAATAGAATAACTAAGGTTGGAAAAGACCTCCTGGATCATCCAATCCAACTGTCCACCTACCACTAATATTTCCCCCTTAAATTATGTCCCTTACTACAACATCCACGTTTCTTGAACACTTCCAGGGACAGTGACTCAATCACCTTCCTGGGCAGCCCATTCCAGCACCCAACCATGATTTCAGCAAACAAATTTTCCCCAGTATCCAACCTGAACCATCCCTGATGTAACTTGAGGCCTTTCCATCTAGTCTTATTGCTAATGCCCGCCTCAACTTCCTTTCAGGTAGTTGTAGAGAGCAATGAAGTCTCCCCTAAGCTCTCTCTTCTCCAGACTAAGCAATCCCAGTCTCCTCAGCCACTCCTTGTAAGACTTATGCTGCAGACCCCTCATTATGGAGTGGTTTTATCACTTTCATTTAAACTACCTGAAATACTGAATGTGCTTAACTCTAGCTCTAACTTGTCTTGTGGCTACTTTGCAGACTCCTATTACCACAGCTTTCTAGAACAAAGGTGGCAACTGGTACCTATGTGAAGCTTAAAAAATAAGAAACTAAAGTTAAGTGGAACTAAATGTAATCAGAAGGCCTGAGCAATTTTATCCTGAACAAAAGTAGTGACATTCTTTTTTTTTTTTTTTTTCTGTATTGAAAATGATTTACCAAAGTTAAAAAGTTTTGAAAGTCCCAAAACTATTGCCAGCTCTGGCCTGAATTTGTAGAAATAATGTTGTTTGAAATCAGTTGAAAGATAGAGGACAGCTGTAGATTTATTGAAAAGAAAAAAGAAAAGAAAAGAAAAGAAAAGAAAAGAAAAGAAAAGAAAAGAAAAGAAAAGAAAAGAAAAGAAAAGAAAAGAAAAGAAAAGAAAAGAAAAGAAAAGAAAAGAAAAGAAAAGAAAAGAAAAGAAAAGAAAAGAAAAGAAAAGAAAAGAAAAGAAAAGAAAAGAGTAAAACTTCTGCAATAAATAGCTTAATGTATTGAGTAGTCCTTAGTCCTTAGTAGTCCTTAGTAGACAAGAAAAATTGATAGGGAAGGATGAAGCTTTTCTGTCTTGCATGATCAACTGCAAAAATGTTATTTTCACTGCATTCGTATTACTTTTGTCTTAAGATGGTAATATATCTATTACAAGGCCAGAACTACCTAGTTTTATTTCTCAAAGACTCTCAGGCAGAAGAAAAGCCTTGTGCTTTCATTGTCAAGTGCAGGGTGATGTTTGGTCAATATGCTCCTATGGCAAGTGTATGGCTATAGTACTGCCATCAACCATGTGTATGCCAGCAAGTGTCTGTGAGCCCAAAGCTTGTGAAATCACAGAGCCAAACCAACTACACACAGTAGTTTCATAGAATTGTCTGGGAGCCATTTTCTGGGTGCCCCGCCGTCAACCTTATAGTCTCAATCAGCAAGAGTATTTGTGGCAGTAAATCAGCTATCGAAAAGCAGTTTTGGGATTCTGAAAACATGGCCTCTTTGACTTCACAGAGAACATACTAAACAGCAAAATGTCTAGTCACTGTGTGAAGGAGTTCCTCAAGTTTGGACCACAAAAACCCTCAGGACCTCCTTTTAAAATTCAGTAAAAAATAGCATGAAAGTTCCTGTTTTCATATTACACTGAGTTTTAGATTAAAAGCAAAACAAGAGAAGTGTCACAAAAGGAGAGTCTTGGCACCACAGGAGGGGGTGCCTTGGGATTCATTATCTTCCATTTGATGTTGCATAGAACTATAGACTGAATAAAAGCATGTGGGAACAAAACCCCTGCAAATTTGAGCCCTTCTAAACCAAATCTGCCTTAGGCTTTTGACTGTTTTTGAGTTTCCAGGTGTGACTGAAACCCTTACACAAAACAAAACAGAATAGAGGGAAGAATGCCTGTGCTCTTCCATTCAATGCAGGGAAGGAGTTGTCGGTTGCTTGAAGTCAGAGGCATATGTATTGTAACAAAGAATATAAACTACATATTTTTTAAAGGCTTCCTACATTAGTTTAGTCCATCCTTAAATATGAACCGAGAGTTTATGTTCCTTTGATTCCTTTGTTGGAAAGATTTTCTGCCAAGTCAGATTTGAAAAGGCACAAAACAAGACTCCTGCATCATTTTGATAGATCGTGCTAAGTTCATATCAGGCAAATGTGTAAATCTAGCACTTGGCTTGGTACCCTGTACTGTGAATGAACCACGTGCCATAGATGTGTTCAAGTGAAAATACTATGTTGATTTTGGACACTTTATGCTTATATTGATGCATTTTGGCCTGTGTGGGCTGAAAGAGAACGCAATGACCTGAACAGCCAAGCCTGAATCTCAGTTAAAACATTTACACAGCTGAGATCAGGAATCTCTCCTGTGCATAGAAACTGTAAAATGGTTCCCAATGTATTGCTGCCTGAAAGTGCAGCATGAGGGAAGACTGGTTATGAAATTACATTTAGAAAGAACAGAGAGACACTTCAATTGCCATCACTGGAGCCCCATTTTTACTTCCTCCCTTTGCTGAAATTGTCATCCATAATAGGAGAGCAAAAATGATAATAAAACATTGTGAATAAAGCACTAAGTTTTGAATATAGTGACACAGTTGCTTCAGTAATTAATATTTTTGACAGAAGAGTTTTGTATGTGTGTGTTTATACACACTTATCTATGTATGTACGTATGTACATGTACTCACAGAGACACACAAACTGTGATGATAAATATTAGGTCAGTGCTCTTCAAACTACCCCCTAGAAATGAGTCTACAGGAAGACAGAACTTCTCAGCAGACATCTCCTGGGCCTCATACAGCATTTGGTAAGCCTGACATGTTTTGGCAAAATGAAATGGGAACCCAAATGCTCACACAAATACTGGGACAATGCATGTTCTCTGCAGCACCCTCAGAGAGACTGCAGGAGGTATTAGGACGGCTCTTTACTCTCAGTTGGCTTAGATTCCATGGAAACGTAAACTTTCAAGACTTTCAATTCTGTGGAAGGCCAACACCGTTTGCAGAGGAAAAGAATCCCAGAGATAAAAGAAGTCATCACCAGCCTCCAGCTGGGCATAGAGCTATTGGCCACAACCCTCTGTCTGCAATTATTTTCTTATCCACTTAATAGTCTGCACTTGAAATCCATATCTGTCCAATTTAGAGATAAGGATGTGATGCAAGACCATTACGAAGTCCTTGCAGAAGTCCAAGTGGACAACATCAGTTGCTCTTCCTTTGTCCGCCAATGCTGTCACTCTATCATAGAAGGCCACCAGATTGGTGACTGGATTGATTTTGAAAAGTCAGCCTTTTTTTTCTCTTGCAATGTTTTATCCCTAACAAAATACTCACTTCTGAGGTAACACCAATTCAAAGTACCAGCTACAAAGTCATTAGTATTACTTCCTAAAATAAACATGAAGATCTTCCACTCAGGTGTCAATGAGACTCAGCCTTTCTTAGCTTGTGAGCTTCTGTAGCAGAGCTGCTGGAAGCCAAACAAAATGTTATCTTAGACATACTTTAAATCAGGGCAATTTACTGCCCTGTGCATTTTCATCTGTGTATTTTCATTTAGTGTATTGCATTACTTCAGATGTTTCTCCTCCAAATACAAAGAGGTACTTTGCAGACTTTCTTTCACTAATGTAAGTTTGAAGCAAAATGTACATTAAAAAAAAAGAAGAAGAAAAAGAAAAAGAAAAAGGAAAAGGAAAAGGAAAAGGAAAAGAAAAAGAAAAAGAAAAAGAAAAAGAAAAAGAAAAAGAAAAAGAAAAAGAAAAAGAAAAAGAAAAAGAAAAAGAAAAAGAAAAAGAAAAAGAAAAAGAAGAAAAAAAGAAAGAAGTGATTGCTACTCAATATTCTACCTCTACTGGAAAACGGAAAGAAGAAAAGAAGACCTATCAGGAAAAGGTCATGCTGCTTCATAAGCTATTGAGCATCTTCCAAATTCAATGTGTTAAGAGATCTACTTTATAGAACCAGTCAAGAAAATTGGGACAGAAGTATGTTAAAATACACTGTGTGATTTCCTAAGTTCAAACAGAATATAAGTGAGTCTTGGTTTGGGGTTTTTTGAAAATTTTGATGGAATCATAGAATCTTTAAGGTTGGAAAAGATCTCTAAAATCATTTAGTCCAACCATCCACCAACCACCAATATTATCCACTAACAATATCCCCAGGTACTACACCTGCTCTTTTCTCCACAGACACCTCCGGAGACAGAGACTGCACCACTTCCTGAGCAATCTGTTCCATTTTGTTACAATGCATAAAGTTAAACTCACACAAATCATCTTATTTTTAAACTGTCATAACTCTTCTCAATATACTGTGCATAAGAATTTAATTACTTCTATGTTTTCAAAATGTAATACAATATTGTGTTCTTTTTCTAGCAAATTCACATAAGATACTGGCTTTATGGAAAAAGCCAGTACTTTTTATTTTAAACAGCTGTCAAGAAAGACTGCATGTATAGAGAAGAGGAGTGGGGAAATAGCATTTCTGAGTCAGGAGGAATTGTATAATTTTATTTTGATTTTCTGTGGGCTAATGTGTGTTACTAACAACACAGACCAAGTGTTCACTGGTGGAAAGGAAGGCAGTATGAAAAATTTAGATTCAGCAGAGCACCATGTTTTTGTTTTGAATAACATTCATAACAGAAAAAGTCAAAGACACTCTAGAGAGGAAAACTGACCTTCAGTCTTTCCTAGAAGTACATATCAGGAATAAATAAAAATAATAATGATTTAAATAAAAAACAATCACCAGCTAGAATTGGCCTACGTCAACTTACTATTCAAGATAGCACGAAGTATAAGTTCTGAATGTGCATCAGGCCTTGTAGTCTACATAATAAACCCCACCATCTGTACAATAAGTAACGATAAATGTACCCAGCAAGAAATTGATCATTACTGTATTTTGATATCACTATAGATGAAAAGTGTACAAAGTATGCTTTGGATACAGTGATATAATATTGCTACAGAATTTCAGAAGACAAATTCTTTAAATACCTGCAACCAACTCTGATACTGCTCAGATTCTTCCTGTTTGCAGCGGACTTTGAGTTAGTGCAGGGCTCAGAGTGGATATGGCTGTTACCTTCCTCTGTTTGTCAGATTTCCAACTATCTGCGGAGCTCCTGTTATGGAAGAAATAGTCATGGCTGATGAGTCAGCTCTTCTGCTATTGTGGCTGGTGGGATCAAAGGAGCAGAAAAGCTCCAGGAAGTTCACATGCTGCGAATGACACAACACAACGCAAAGGCTCCTCTCCTTAATATAGTGAACCACTAAAAATACATGAGTGTGATAACAACTCCAGCAAATAGCTGGCGTACACAAATCTAAAAATATGGGTCCTATTCTCTTGCCAGAGGATACCAATAACGTCAGTGGGATCCCACTTATAGATAGTGGGAAGTCTAAAGGAGTTACTCACATCCTGCATGAATCCATATCTCTTTGAAATCCATAGCCATTCCTTCAGACCATTTTTTATTTACCAGTCTGTAACATTCAACTAGTTTATACTTTCCCACTCTTTTAACTCATGCTTTTCCTTAAGGGAAATCATTGGAGAGTGATTTAAGTTTTTAATAAATTAAACTTAAAAGCTTAGGACTCCATGGGTGTAAAGCCCTAGGACCCTTCTAATTTCTCACCAGTGACCTTTATCTCTAAGCTCTGCTATTATTTAATAGTTCAAGACTGTTTTTCACTGTGTTCTCTTTGCATAGAGATGTTTCAAGATGTCTTTGTTTGTTTGCTTGTTTAAAAAGCATCAAGAGGTTGGTCCTGAAACAGATGATGCTAAAGGAGTTTGGATTTTATCTGAATTTTTGTTGCCCGAAACCATCTTTTGTCTTCATTCTTACCAAATTCTAGGTTGTATATAAAATACTGCCTTACTTGTTTCAGTACTATATTGCCTCTTAGATTTCCCATGTTCAAGAACACAATATATTTTTCCTTTACTTAGACTACTGCAATCCCAGATGGCAATACTGGTCTCTGTTCTCAAGCTGAAAACCTGTGAATTTGCTTTCTATATTAAAAGCACTACACAAGAAGCTGGAAAATTTAATACAAAAAATATATCCCACATTTGGCATGTCAGTAGAATTTAGAAACTGTAGAACATTTTCACAGTAACACTGCTGTCATTCAGAAATAAATACTCTGTCTTTGCTTTACTCTAAGGAAGCATTCATGCACAGAGATCATTCTGTTGAGTTCAGCAGTCATTTCTGGCTATCACCAAGAAGCAACAGGACGTAATGAAACCACAAGAAGCCATTCAGTTAATGGTACATCATTTCATTGGGAAAAAAATTCCCCTTATAAATTATTGGAATGGTCTTAGTGTCCTAATGCATTTCTTCAACTCTATGTCCAGGTTATCTTTCATCACACATAGTTACATAACCTAAAATTTGAGGGATATGATTTGTTTTCATTAACGTTGACTCAGTTTCTGTCGAGTAATAATTTTCAAGCAATTACTGCTGAATTCAGTAAGGTTAGGCTGCCGCATCATGAGTCAGGATGTCATTTATTGTCATAACAGCAGCAACAGCCCCTAAACCATAATTCTTTTATTACACCACATCTCTGTGTTTACTGTTACTATTTGGATATTGTACATACGTACATATGTCATATGTACACATGACAGTAGAATCTGCCTTGGTTTTTTTATATATAGCCAGAACTTTATGTTTCACTTATACTTTGGTGAATCTTCTGCTCAGTGTTTTCCATTGGACTGAAATGATAAACAGTGTGTAGCAACTGACTAGGATGTGTACAATGCTGACAAAATTCTGGTAGTAATGAATGAAGCTTTGTTTCTAGTGCTCTTATTTCTCTTTCTTTTTTAATGGAATATTGAAATAAATGTTTTCAAAAAGGATTTGAGAACTAGTCTCCCCATGTGGATGTGACTGAGATAGCTAACTAACATTGAAATAAATTCCACAAATACCAGGTCTGCTACTCATCAGCTTGTAATATGTCTTCATCCTTCATCAGAGTGACTGTATGCTCAATTAAAATATGAAATTAAAACTGGTCGAAACGGAGAAAGTATGATATGTCATTATAACCACTGAGGGCAGGTAAACTCATTAAGATATGGCTATCATTAGGAGGTGGGGAAAAAAAGACAGTGGAACACACTAATACGTCAATGTGGTAATAAAATGATACTAGTCTCAGTGAGCTTTGTGTTTGCTTATTTGAAGCACATTCAGATGCCGTCACAGGTCTTTGTGTTTTGCTCTTGCGCAGCTCTTCTATGGCTTAGCAAACCTTTGAACAAAATTCAGATTACATCTTTCCACTGTTCTTTGACCACTGCTGTAACATTAGATTCCTTTTTGTTTTAATTCTTATTTCTGAGAACTACTTGACGTGTATCTTCTTGATCTGTTTCATTATGAGCAAAGCAGAATGCGTATAAACACATAGACCTGTTTATTTCAAGATAATTTTTCTGCATTGCATCTAGTCAGTGATTTCACTTAGAATTTAGAGAATGGAATAAAAACAGGGATAGGCACTCCTTGCATTCTAATGTAATTTGAGTAAAACAAAAGATAACTATGGGCTTTGTTATCTTAATTATTATATACAGACAATATAGATGACAGTGCATGATTAAAGAAACTTTTACTTGTTTGCAAATTATGAAAGTAATTCCAGAAACTGGACATAATTTCAGTAATATTTATTCCTATACACCTGTTCTAAGGACAATTTTGTTCAGACCATATACCATAATGGGATAAGAAAACATGCACAGATAATATTTATCTGTTATTATTCCACTAAAAGGACTAAAACACATCTGATTTTTTTCTGATTACATACGCCTGATGACATAAAACATTTTGATAATGCTTTTTCAATGTTCATGACAGACAGTCCCATCCTCTAGGCTGTAACTCCCTTTGATTTCACATGACATTTTTCCGTAATGATCAGGACCTGTGGTGTTGGTTCATCAGTTGCAACATATCCAGATAAGAAAAAATTGAATTAATGAAAAGTAGGGAATTATTTAATGGCACAGATTGTTGGCATACGAAATAAAAGCTAAGGTGTATGTAACCGCTGCTTAAAAAAAAAAAAGAGAAGAAAAAGAAAAGATGGTAAAACAGAAAAAAGAAAAAAAAAAAAAGAAAAAAAAAAAAGAACAGCAAGAAAAAAGATGTGGAAAGAACGAAAAGAAGATATAAGAGAAAAGAGAAGGCGAAGGCACGGCGGGGAAGGTCAGGTAAGAAGGAAAAGGAAAAAGATGAAACAGGAGGGAGGAGAGGGCAGAAAAGGGGAGAGAAGACAAGGTGAGGAAGTCACAGTAAAAGACTCAAGGTTAGGAATTTAGACGGTTAGCTCACACGAATACACATCTTCAGTTCAGCAACAGTTTCAAGGTCATTGTAACTATGGACAAAGTTACTGAACATACCTTCTCAGTGTTTTATGGAACTGAGTCCTCAAGGACTTCCTGTCCACATAGGAAGCCCTATAAATTAAGCAGAGCTTTAAGATGAGCTCCCTATACCTGGACATTTGTGTCCCAACATGCACCTGAAGACACCCCTTGTAATATCAGGTAGATATCACATAGGATGAAGGATGGGCCTGTTGGGAGACCACTGTAGCAGTGGTTCACAGATAATGGACCATTATGATAACCAAAGATGGTAGCCTGGTGATCCAAAACTGAACCATGGAGCTTTCTTAAACAATTATGTACTATCTCAAACATAAAGTGTGATGAAATAGGAACAGCACGCTATGCCAGAATTTTATAAGATGCCATTAACTCATCCAAGTAGTTGAAGTCCACTGCTTTGTGAAGAATATCTCCTGACTGAAAGTCTAGACATAAATAATTGGAACAAGCAAACCTCATCCCAGCACAAAATTTGTATCTCTGATACTAGAGCAGTTTCTCAAAACTACAGTTTTGGATGACTTCTAAACAGAGGTCAAAGACCTAGTGGGAGGGAATCTGCCCAGGAAATATCATTCAATGAGTACAATGAAGCCAGATGGCATAACATACAGCTTCTATTCTTCTATAGAAATTTTATGCAGCACCCAGAAAATTGTTTAACTTTTTCAATAAAATGTTTTCTGTCCAAATGCTGGACAAAAAGTATCCAACCTCTGAGGCAATTTTAAGGTGGCTCTTAGCCACCAAATCTCCCAGTGTTTCTTTAGAGCATTTTCATTTTCTAAACAGCATAAAAGATGTGACTTATTGATTGTTAAACCTATTTCATAATTTCAGTAACCTCCAGGGGACTGATTAAATTTGAAATACTTTTGCCTATTTTAAAGGAAATCTAATCATGTTTTTAAGTCAGCCTTGGAACACATGATTCTTTATTAACCTAATAAGCCTCCATTATCCCATTCCCAAAGTACTATTCAAGCCCTGCATTTAGTGTGAAATACTGTGCACTGGTTAATTAGAGTATATTATCTTGCATGAAAATGCTGAATCTTATTCTGCAGAGTCAGTGCTTGGAGAATTTGTTAATACACCGCATGTACCCAGACTGGTTCTTATCTGAGCCCTGGCATGTGTTAGCAGTGCAATTACCCACTTGCAATTGCTGCCTGCTACTTGGCAAAGGGGAATGCTGAACAGAGGGTTATTTCACTAAAGATAGAAAGTGACTCATTTTGATTACTCAGTCATGTCCTCTCCTACTTATGCATGCACAATGGGAAAGTCTGATGGTACCAGAGAAAAGAGAATCAGCATGTGTTCAAGTCATTCACCATTTAGTTGCAACAAAACCAAAAATCCAACAATTATAACAAGAGGGAGCAATAAGACATTTTGCCATTGCACATTTAGAAGGCAAATCAGAATTTAAAGGGAAGTGACAAGTTAAAAGTGGCAAGAAGTAGAACATGTTAATAACTCAATTTTATTTTTGCTACCACAGTTGCATCAGCTTGGCTTTCTGGTCTTTTATTGTTGCAAAAAGGAAGAATGTTTTCATTCAAATGACATATTGCTTTTAATTAGAGTAATATATTTTATATTAAAAATGTTTTTATAAAATATAGTCTTCCTAATCTAGCCTAAGAGGTCTGAGTAGACAGTGTGTCAGTATGTCAGTTAATTTTTGTTTAGCCTTATGGTGACTTGGTAGCCCCAGTTCCGCATTTAGCCCACACCTATGGAGGTCTTGCAAGCCTCATAAACTTTCAGAACTAGGCCTTACACACATATTCAGTAACACTTGAACAATTCTCATGTCCCATTTTCTAATTAAAATGACAAACTCAAAATTTTATAGCACTAAAAGGCTACCCCTAAAAGGCCATGAATAAACTGTCTACCTCCACAAT
Organism: Tympanuchus pallidicinctus; assembly: GCF_026119805.1. Taxonomy (NCBI): domain Eukaryota; kingdom Metazoa; phylum Chordata; class Aves; order Galliformes; family Phasianidae; genus Tympanuchus; species Tympanuchus pallidicinctus. Next base: position 2,394,745 of record NW_026294744.1, read on the forward strand.
ATCTATTGTAATTGACAGCTCATTCATTAAAACATTATTACGCATTTTCAGTGTTCATTACTCCAGTGATGTGCCCTTAATCTAAAGCAATTTTATTTCAAAAAGTGGAGAACTCTTTCTATTAAGTGTTTCCTTTCATCCCCATATTGTTTAGACTAAAGGTGCCAGTCATTTGAAATGCATGGGTATTTGCGGTCATAAATCTGACAGACTTCTGACAATGACATATTATTGTAGTAAGAACATTTTTAAGGAACATTAAGATGATGCACATTGTTCTTTCCCACCACATAGCATACACAGTAGATAACTTAATCTGTAAAAGAATAATTAATCTCTGTACCCTTCGTGATTTTAAAATAAAGCCATTTTTTTCAGCTTTTGTGACGTCAGTAGTAGTACATTAAGCAAAACAAATGCAGTTTCAAAACCATAAAGTAAAACCCAATACATTTCTGAATTGAAACATTTTCTTAAAAACATCAACCCTGAGTTACCAGGAAAGCCCCTCACATAATGACTGCACTACTGATGCATGCTTCTTGACCTTTCATCAATGCACTACGGCTATCCTGAAATCTTCTACAGTAAAGTTGATGACTCCCACTTTTGAGAACACCTTCCCCACAGTTGAGTCCTAGCTCTCTAGTCATATCATGAGTTTTTTATTTCTCCTTCTTGGAGGAGGGAAAAAAAAAAAAAAGAAATGTGTGAAATCTCTTTTTTCTTCTTATCTCTTAGAAGTATTTCCAGTATCCAAGCCAAAGAGGCAGTAGTGCTGAGCAGGAGGCAGTGGGCCCCCTGGCAGCTTAGCAGTCACAAACAGACCACATGTCTGGAAAGATTTGGGCAGAATGAACTCAAGAGTAGTAAAAAATCCTCTCTTAGGAAATGAAAACTGTTGACAAAGAAATTATCTGCACTGTTGTAATTTTCACTAAACAAAGCCTTTAATCACTGTCTCAATTACACATTATATATACATTAAATATAAAAATATTTTAGTACCTTAGTTAAAGCTAAAAATTTCATCGGAAGAAGGTAACATTTTTATGCAAATGAGAACATTAAAACATGATCTCAATACAGAGGATGCATTAAATTCTGCCCAAGTATAGATATTCAAACATTTCAGAATGAAAATAACTCCAGTTATTCTACTTTTTTTCCACAAAATGATTTCCCCATTTTTTAGCCATCTGTAATTATAACAATAACATGCAGGTGTTTCCTGTTAAGATGGTAATAAGTGTGTCTGGGGACAATAAAACCCTTGGGTTAGGCCCATTTATCATATTTAAATTATAACTTTATGTTGCATCCTGTATACAAGGTAATAATTTTATATGGGACTGAACAAACTCTTCTGGTGCCAGTCCAGTCTGTTGTGTTATATAGGACCAGTAGGACCAGACCAGGGCTCTTCATTTAAAAAAAAAAAAAAAAAGACATGGAGGAGTTGCTATTTTGCTAAGCTAAGAAATGGACTCCAAAAACCAAAACTGCCTCCACAATGAGCTATCAAATGTCTTAAAGCCTTCCCTGATACTAGATTACTCAGTCAAAACACATCTATCTGAATTCTTTAGGGTGGATGTCAGCAGGAGGTGCAAATGCACACACTCATGCAGGTTTTTTCCTCCCTGTCCTCCCTCTTGTCTTCAAACCCTCCAGACAAACTCTTCCAGGGTTTGGTTCCATGGTGACTAGGGAGTAGGCAAGGTAGTGGTGTAAAAGCTTCCTATATTCCTTGCCTGTATTCCTTGCTAACTCCTTGCTATGTGCTGTGGTTGGAATTTTAAAATATGCCCTTTTCTTGTCCTGAGTGAAAACCTAGGAGGTTTAGAAAAAGAACACTCCAGAAGGAAGCTATTGAGCTTACAAGTCCCCTGCCAGACAATTGCATGACAATGGGATTTTTTTTAATGCAAAGCTCTCCACCTTGTCTCAATACCTTGCACTGATGCGGGCCCAAATTTCCTGCTCTATCCACAGTGTCAGTTCCCTTTGGCCTGTGCTTTCCACCTCAATTGCTTAACAGTCCACAGAACCTCGTGCAGAGGGACAACAGTAATTCCTTTGTCAAGGTCAAGACTTTGGGGGTTGGGGAAGGAATTTGGCTTGTCCTGCGTACATAGGAAAGTAGCAACTTGAGCATGAAGCGCACACTGTGCCATTTACAGAAAGAAGATACTAACATTCAAAAAACCTAGTAAAATAAACTCAGAAATGACTAGTGCATTAGCTTGCATTGTAGCCTTGCTTCAGTGTTTTACTGTTATTTTTTAAGAGAAAAATACGGCCCAAACTTTTTTTTTCCCAACATACTGCACAGTATGAGTAATTCAAGAAGAGAATAAAGGCCAGCATTGTATAGCACACTTTCTCATGCGCACACAAACCTCCTTCCAGCTTACTGAAGGAATCAAAGGGTAGAGGGAGTGTCTCCAGTGTTTCATGTAAATGACATCTTTTTTTCTCCAGTTTTAATGCCACCATAAACTCAGTGTGATGAAGCATTGATGAATAATGAGCCCATGACACATCGCACTTTCAGAACGGCTCATACACTTGGCATACGTCAGGCCCCATTTGTGTCAATTTTTTTTTTCCCACTCAGGCATGGATTTGTAAACAGTTCTGCCGTAACTAAGAAATGGAGTCTTATTTTTTGCTTCTTAGAGATGCTGCACCAAATGCCCACACAGCTAACACTAGTTGCTCTCTCTCTATCTGAGCACTAGTGATCACTCACAGAGGTCACTGCTGTGCCTGGGCAGCTGAGGCTTGATTCATTGGAGCTGATTCATCCATTGTCTTTACCTTACCATGCCATACATCCATATGTCATTTTCCCTGAAGTAAAGTCCTGATGGCACTGAGGACATAAACTGAGATGCCTTTGTAGAAATGCAGTTTCTTATTTATCAGATGACTTAGAGAAAGTTGGATTTCTAACTAGCATTTTATTAAGAGTGCCCTTTTAGGTATATCATTCTCCAGTACTTCTTGTGAGTAGCTGAATCTATAACTTCTGGATTTAAAACCTCCATAAACTAAAGAGACAAAACAGCTTAGGAAAGAAGCAGTAGACAGTTCACAAATCACTACAAACCCAGCTGCCTGAGGGGACAGAGAACTGTAGTGACATAAACAGAACTAAAACTCTGGTTACAGATCTGCTACAACAGACACATTTTCATCTACACCTGCCAGGACAACCTGAGCATTAAGGTCTGTTCTTCTGTGTGAATTTGAGCTCTACTGGCCAAAGGGACGATCACAGAGGATTTCTTGGCACAGACCTACTTGAATCCTCCATCTTAATGAGTAGTCCAGCCATTTCACTTCTTTAAATTGTGTGATTGCACATAAAGCTATGCTTCTGGTTTGGCCTCCTCAGGATTTGTGTTGGCAATTCACATCTTAGCAGGTGGGAACATCCCACAGGGAGAGGCAGAAGAAAACTTAACAGTGCATCTACGGCTATAGAGTAGGGAAGATGTTTTCCCATGAAAGGAGGAGGCTGGACACAGTTAGCAATTTTCAAGTTTGGCAAAATAGTCCATTATGTAGATCAAAAGGCCTGTTTTCTTATTCTTCCATGCAAGAGTACCAGCAACATAAAGAGTTGCACTATAGAGATCATCTGCAGTGTCTGGCCCACTGTACAAAGTTTTCATTCATTTCCAGTTTGCCTTTTTCGCTTTGCCTACGTTGAGATAACAGACAATTTTTTTAACCTTTTTTTTTCTCATAGATGTTTGTAAATTCTCAAGTATGAAAAATAACTTCCTCCTACTCCTTAAAAATGTCCTCAAATTCTGTAATTTAGACTTCGAAAGGGAAGAGGACATAAGGAAAATATTTCAATCTTCATTGCTTTCAAAAAAAAAAAGGAAATGTTTAAAAATCAGCCAACATTTTCCCCACTGTTAGGAAGAATTCTATGATGCTTTGTACAAGGCTGGTTAGTCTGAAAGATGTGTCATCAAATATCCAAGCTGTCAAGAAAGTTGTGAAGAAACTGGATTATTGCTGACAAACCACGGATGCTTCTTTCTTTTTTAAAGTCATCACTGATCCAAATGTAGGACCAAAGATGACACTCATACAAACAAAATATTTGTACTTGTATTTCTGAATTACAGAATGTTTCTTTCCCTGCTTGACAGTTTCTCCATGGGTAAGATAAGCCCCAGTTACTCTGCTCCACTTGAGTATTTGGGTCATTCACACCAGAATGAATCAGTACATTTTATCTCCTAAAAATGCCATTGGGTTCTTTTACTTTGTTATGAAACCAGCAATATTCTCTGTTTCATAACAAGACTCCAGAAGATAACTGAGCCAATTTCTGGTGCTGATTGAAATGAATTCCTCTGGGAATGAATTTTTTCTGGCACAAATAGTATTTCATATAATGTTTATCAGACTTTTCAAGCAAATAATTTATATTTTACAATTTATTTAAAGCTGTACATGAGGCTCATTATTTGCATCTAGAAATAGATACAGCTAAAAGCATGCTGATAAACTATTTCTAATCTCTCTGTACCAACCTCCTTCAGCCCCATACAAATCTTCTGGTCAATGATAAATTTGGCAGCTCTGTTTTCAGTATTGGCTCAAACTCAGCTGATCTGAATGCTCTTTTTAAACCACAAACAAGAACAACTCCTCCTTTACAAAATACATGATCACTGTTCACTCCAGGCTGTGAGTGTTTAGGCTGCAAAAGAGTTAAATCCCACTTTTGCACAATCACACTGACTGCTCTCATTTTATTTGCCTCCTTGATTTCATGTCAGACACATGCCCACGCTAAAACTACAATACAGTCAGTGTCTGGATCTCTGACAAAGATTAGGCTTTCATCCCTGTTATTTATGTTCCACCTATATATTTTCTTAAAATGACTTTTAACAGAGAAAATAACAGTCATGGTTTGGGAGTAGTGGTAATGGATTCATCATTAAGCAGCTTTTTGAAGGATCTTTAGGATCCAGGTTCTGTCTGTTGCTCTGCAGGTATCTGTATCTTCAAAAATGTTTCCAGTGACTGATGTGGGAAATTCAATACTATCTGCAGAAAATAATGAGGAAAATTCTACATCCACTCCAGAAACTGTGATTTAATAGATTCTGAGGAGCACCCATAAGGAGAAAGAAATACTCTTTTGATCACATAGGCCAGGAAATTTGAGGCTTTGGCAAAGCATGTTTGCAGGACAGTGGCAACCTTCAATGTCACCTG